>NC_133904.1:13237013-14440434 GCF_964199755.1 Larus michahellis | reverse complement strand
GTACATACTCAACATAGGAAAGCATTCAGCAATTTTTTCACGGTGTTGTAATTTAAATGTAGTTTTTCTATCATACCATACCAGAGACAACTGATAATGAAGAACAAGGCAGAAAGCTTCCTTGTTACTCTTGCATTTCTCTAAGTCAGATGAGGTACGGCAAAATCTGCCAGCTTGATTAAAAAAAAAAACAACAAGGAATTCCCCTACCACCACCATCCTGCATTCATAAAAGTTCACAAAAATCCTTACAAAAAGCAACCTGTGTAAGACACATTTCCTTCTGTGGTGAAAGAGCGCAAACCTCACCTGAGAGGTGATACCGAGGGCCCCCAGGGTGCACAGCAGCAATGAGAAAGAAGCCTCAGTGACGTGGAAGTTGATGCTTTAAACTCTTTTCTCTGGGTTTAGTCAGGTACCTTCCTTCTATTGCTCTATTTCACCATGTTTTATTTTGAAGTTTGGCTGGGTAGAAATCTGCAGATTAAGCATCTACGTTGTTGCAAAAAATATCACCCAAGCCTGGGAAGATGTCTACCCTAGAATTCTAAACTTGGATATGATGATTCAGAAAATGCACGTTTTATTAAGTACCTGGATGTTCATATTATGTCCTTCTGTGGGAAAGCATAACAAGGATTTTCCTTAAAAACAGAAGAAATAGATTTTTAATTCCTAATTAGAAAAAGGAATAAGGCTTAAATCTCCTGTTTAAAATTTATTTAGAGGCACTAGAAACTTCAGCCCAGAAGGATGACCTTTTCAGAAAGCTGTGGAAAAAGTTAAAAGAGAAACTGCCTTGCACAGCTCCAGTGCTGCGGCTGCTGATATGGGCATCCAGTAAAGTGTATAGAATGAAACAGCGCTGATAATCCTCATAAAAAATTTAGAATGGATGCAGGGTTTGAAACTTTTGCATCCCAAGTGGATTTTATTTCTTTGGTCCACACTGGAATAACTGGCTGAGGGCTCATTAAATAGCTGAGAATAATAAATAAGGAAGTAAGAGAAATTGCAGTTTTTCATTAGTCTTTAGACAGTTGACATTATTTATCTGTTGTTGTCACTCTTCTCTACTACTTTGTGTCGTATTTAATTGTATTTCTATCAAAAGAAGCATATGAAAAAGGAGAATGATTAGCAAACTCTGCTTGCTAAGGATAATTTGCTGCCATCTATGGCTTTTCAAGTGGAGCTCAAATGAGTGTTGCAAAGAACCAAGACAAATATTTTCCTTGTAAGAAATCTGGATGAGGATGAGGCATTTAAAAATAATTAATAGACTTTAAGTGAGGCATCAGGCTTTACACGTTTTTTTCCTCAGACCTCCAGAAATTTTACATACCATTTCTCATGTTACTGTCATTAGAAAATAGCTAAAAATTAGATGGCTTTGTGCTTTTTGTGGCAGATCCCTCTCTGCTTTCTCAGGATGCTGTGACAATACAGAGAAACTGTAAATTTTGTTCAGTTACACCTAGAAGTTTCCCCTTTGAAAGGAGGTAGGAGCGACATTGGAAAGAAAATAGGAGCTTGTGGAGGGGCTCCCAGCCCTCTAAATTGGGGGGAATCTGGGCAGAAGCCTGAGCTTTTCTCTATTGAGAAGTTAAAATACATTCAGAATTTAAAAGCAAATGAAGAACATTTTAAATATGAACAAGGCTCTGTTGACTTCGGCAGCTTCTGTCAAAACATAAGAGGAGTAAATGTGTTTGATATAGGAGGAGAGAGGGAAATCAGTCAGGAAATGGGTGCGGGAATGTGTTTGGAGTGCTGCACGGAAAATAGGAAGCTCTGGGGATGCTCAACTCAGGACCAGGGTGGAGAAAGCGGGAAGAGAAAGTGCGAAGAGGACTTTGTATTTCAGTGGCAGGGAGAGGATTTAGAACACCACTGAAGTCCAAAGAAGCTGAGGAAATAAAGTTTTTCTTTATTGGAAGAGATATGGAAAGTGAAATGGAGGCATGATATAGAACCAGAATGTTTACAGATTAATCCAAAAGGATTAAAATGTGTAATGGTGGAGTTCAGTCAATACTCAAAGAACAGTGGATCTGATTAGGATCTCTGTTATTCTCCATTTATACATGCAGAACTGCACTGATTTAATGCAGCAAATTTGGTTCGAATCTCTGCTGCTGAGTGGAACACTGCTAATACCTGTGTGGGAAATTCTTCAGCTTTTTCAGAACTCCAGCATCAGGAAGGCTGAAGACCAGCCGGTCAGAGACTTTTCAGGTCCCATTTTTAGACATTTCACTCCTTGCAGTGAAGTAGAACCTTGCTTCAAAAACTGTGAAATAATACACAAATGGTCAAAACAGGAAGGAAAAAAAAAAGCATGAGAGAAAGCAAAAACTGGAGTTTATTCAAAGCATCCAGTTCTAGTTGGTATTCATGCAAATACACATGTGGTATATGTGCACATATATAAAAGACATATTTATCTACACATGTGGCTAGTGATGCTTTGATTTAAAAAAAAAATATGTACTTTCCCTCTCTTTTTTAACCTTATCTGTGCATTCTTGGGTCATGTAGCCTTTGTGCTGACTCTGGACAAAAATCCCCCTTTGATGGAGGATACATGCTGAAAGGTAGAATTCTGAATTATGTTCTCTAAATTATCCCGTGCTCGGAGAGCAAGTATTGATTTTAAAAATGACTGAGCCAGACCTCGCATTGCAGTCCCCCCAAAGCACAACAAACAGCAGTCATGTGTTCAGCTATCAAGAGGCCACTGTGCTGGCATTGTTTCAAAAAATCAGAAAGTCATCAATCAACCAAATAGTAATCGGAATAAGTACATGGTATCTAAAGACACATTTTATCCAGTTACATGCTCCAATTCAGTTAGCTACGAGGAGAATTAGAACAATATTGGACCGATTAACAAGTCTACCTTGGGAACTGTGAGCCGTTAAGTTATTTATTTTGCTGCCTTTTATAAAAGAATGAGTAGAATTTCATCTGCATAGTTAAGCATTCAGTAACTTCCCACAATAAATAACCCGGCATCTCTTCCTGCTAGAGTGTTTTTTATGGAGCCTGATTGAGAACACAGAATTTTACTGTAATTGGTTTCTGTTGCTTTCAAATGGTTTGGACACAATTGTGTTTCAGGAAGATTTTTATTTTTTTCTTCAGGAGCTGTTAGTCATCAGTGCGGCAATGAAACTTCATAAGCAGTAAAATTATTAGGATCAGTGTATTCAAAACACCATTGAGTTTTATTTTAATGATACAATTTAAGGATCAATGCAAAAAGCACGGTTTAGAATTTCAGTCTTGCACAATTCAATTGAATCAATAATCTACGGTGTTGCTATGCAGTATGTGCTTCACAATAATACAAAATATACCATTTCTAAAGAAATACATGGCTGAAAAATACACTGTTCAAGTGAATACATCCAGCTCTGTATACTTACGGCTGTCTTTTGGGAGATACAATACAGGAACAGACAGACTATACAAAATGCTTTGTAAATTAAGATAATAGCTCATACAATTAAGATGGTTGAATTTTTCAGTACTGCTATATTGCACTTCCCCTAATGAAATCTCCGATTTTTAAGTTTAGAGGTGTAGAACTCCCAGGCTCCAATTGCTATTAAATATAGCTCATGGTATTCAGTATAGAGGGTATTAATTTAAAACTATTTTAATTCAATAAGTCTAGAGTTTACTAATGAAACAAAAAGAAAGTATATATGTACTTAAGATGCTATAGTACAGTCTCCTAAGATTTTACACTTAAATTTTACATACATTTTCAGTGTCTGGAGGAGAAGATGTTTTTCTGTATTCTTACTGATGATAAATACAAATGAGTTCATGTTTTCTTTCCTTAGAGCACCCCACCTGCCTGTGTTGTGTAATTATATATTTTATATATATATAAGCCTGCAAGACGCCATTTATATTAATTTGTAGGGGTTTGCTGTAACTTAGATCTAGTACGAGTTTGTATCACACAGCCACTCCCTGCTCTTTGTTTCCTTAGCTTCCAAGAGAAGGCAAGGTTGAAGGAGTGGAGCTTTAATTACCTTCTCACCGCAGAAAAGGGTGGCTTTTCTAGGTCTGAGCTTACAAAACAGAGCTGGAAGGATCAGAATTTATTTGTATGATACCTGGCCAATGTGTTCAGCTACTTGAGGGCCATCATATTAACCCATCCCACCCCTCTCAAAAGCCCTTACTTCTGTCCTTTTACCTCGGGAAAAAAAGCAGCTTCTGGGCAGCAGGCCGTTATTCAAGCCAGGTGAATAAGCTTGATGTAGACAACGGTGGTAGGAAACATTTGAATCTTTGTTTTCCCATGTAATGATCACTGCAGGACACTGAAAAATATGCAAAGGGAGCATTGCCGAGTCATTCAGTGGGCCTATGTATTTGGGAAGCAACATCCAGAGAGGAGATAGGTGCTAGTTCTTCCTCACCATTTTCAGTGTAAAGCACTTTTGAGAATCTGTCTAACGCGAAGTATAGGTAAAAATGTTCAGGAGCTTTTTGTTGTTACCTCCTTCCCCAGATATTTAAGTACAGTGGAAAACACAGGTCTGTGTGACTCAGAAGCTCAAACCCTTTGTTTTTTCAGTAACTATAGCACTCTTCAAACTTCCAGTTCAACTAAATATGCATCAACAGTGAAACTAAATGAGGTTTACTTTAATAGTTTTGTAGAGGCATAAAGCATTTTATATCTTTGCTAATTAGCTAATAGGTCTCATTTCGGGGACTTTTCCTACTCTGATGTGTCTGTCTGTCTCTTTGCATATGTTTTTCTGTCTTCATTGAGATACTGTCAGCAAGCCTCTGCCCTGTTGAAAAGAATTCTACTACACCTGTAGGACACTTGAAGTATGGAAATTAGAGCTCTTTTTGGCAGTTAACTGTTATTAACAATGTCTTTACAACAAAGAATTAAACAACACCTAATATTTAAACAATATTTAATTATCCAGACGTTTTACTCTAGGTCTGCTGTTTGATCATATGAATAATGATTAACTGGTGAGACAGCTGTTTTGGTGCGTGTTTTTTGGCAGCGGGAACTCTCCCAGGGCAGGACACATTGCTCGGCTTATAAATATGACAGCTAGAAATCACTACAGGGGGCGTCAGTCGCAACACTGAGCTCATCTTACTTCTAGAAAAAAAAAAAAAATTGTCTTTATTTTGTGAAAAAGAAATACAGACATCTTAAAGATTCACCTTTGCTTTCCATGGAAGTAGATTTTGACAGTATGTTGCACTTCCCTGTTTTTCCCCTTTTACAGTTTGAAGAATTAGCCATGAGAAAAATTATTTGATACATATAGTGATTAACCTGCATGAAAAATAAAGTTAGGAAAGCCTTAGAAAATCCTGAATACTAGCGCAGAAGCTGCTCACTGTGAGCTTGTAGGGCTTGTCCCAAAAAATGCAAAGTGAGACACACTTTTCAAAGGACAACTGGCTGATAGTCACAATTTTTCTTCTCCTTTCCACTTCACAGCAGACATTTTTTCTCTTCTGACATTGTTAAGCTGACAGGTTTTTCTCTGAAGAAGTAGATTTGTAAGAGGTTTGAGTTTTTCACGCACGGATGTTTGTAATTTTGAAGTAAGGAGGGCAGGTACAGCAGAAGGAAAAAAAGGAGGCAGTGTAATTCTTATCTGTTTTGAAGTCCCATGTGCTACCTAAAAATAGCTCTTTGCAGAAACTAGCTGCTTTTCAAATACCCTTAAACTGCAAACAAAACTTACATGAAATTCAGGGTTAAACATGGATGTGGTGTTGGGTAAAACACGTATTTTCCACTAAAGCAGAATTCTTAAAAGTTGATAACATAAATTTAGGCAAACTGACGAGGGCAAAAGCAAGTCCCTGGCCAGTTACTGCAACCTGCAACTGCCTCATCTGCCTAGGCCCATTGGAGAGTATCAAATAGCCACTAAATCTGCCAAACTTCTCTGTTAGCTTGAGCCAGGTTTGTCAGGAGAGCAAAGGAGGTAGGACTTGGCCACACTCCCACACCGAGCTGTCATTCCAGGTGAATCACTCTGAATGGATTCGTGTGGCAGAGGAAAAGCCAAAACATGTCAGTCCCATGTATGCATGGCTTCTCTAAGGTATTTAATTTTTATGATAAAATAGGGACCTGAAGGTTGAAGGAAGGAGGGAAAGGAATGCAGAGAAAGAAATCTGGGTTCTTTTCCCACTCTGCCAATATTTTACTGTAGCCTAAAGATAAGGTCATAAAATGACATGTTCTGTTTCTTCATCTGTAAAATGGGAAGCAGAGGAGTTGCCTGTGATATTGCAAAAGTACAAACGCAAAGCCGTAACCCTCGAGCTGTTCTTCTTGTATGTTGCAAGAGCTTTTTCAGGACCTAAAAAGTATGTGTTGCAAAATACATTTATCAGAAATAAGCCAATTTACTTTGACTTTTTCAGAAAAAAAACCACAACATTAAATTATCCTAGGTCTGTTAGACGCTTTAATTGTTTGTTTACTTATTGCTTACGAACTAGAAAATGTAAATGAAGTGGCAAGAAACATGTGGCTGTAGCCAGCTGTGGCTAAACCTCTGTTGGGAGCGAAAGTTTGGTTCATGTTCACATTCCCAATGGACTAGAATAACATTAAGTGAAATTCACATACTTCAAAAAGGTTCCTCATTTGCAATTTATGAGACGGAAGTGCATCAAAGGCATAAAAGCCAGCAAATGGTCAGAAGTTAAAAGTGAGGGGTAGCCAGGCTTCAGAGGACTTAGTTAACTAGTGATGCCCTTCTATGAATAAAATAATTTACCTCAAGAAATCTATAGCTAGACCATCTCCCTTCGGATGAATATCTCTATTCTAATGCAGTACCCTGCACTGAAAACTCTTTTCAATGTAGTTTTCTCTCTTCTCTAGCAAGGTGCAGGAGCACGGGGTTTATGGAGTAGCTGAGTTTGGACCAAGTGCTGGCTTCCAGGTCAGCTGAGGAGCAACTCCAGGTGAGGCAGCAGCTGTCCTCAGTAATCCTAGATTGCTAGATTGACTCCTGGTTTTCTTACACTTCCTTGACTTGGAAGCCAAAGCCAGTGGAGTGAAAGGGTGTGCAATAGATATGATACATCCCTGATTTCCATTCCGAGGTGTCTACTGAGATATGACATCATTAAAAGCTTTTTCTGTTCTAGTGTGTGTGATAGGACTAGGTGCTACCTTTGTTGCTCTTGCTGTACAGCATGGATTTTGGCTGTGACAACCCTTGGCTAAACCTACTGTCTCTCCTTTCACTATAATTTAAAGCTGTTATTGTGGTTGATGAGCTCAAGTTCATATTGACTTCATATTTCAGTTGGGGACTTTTTTGGCGTGAATATTGACCAGTATTTTATAGTGCAAAAAAGGAAAACACTATTTAAGGGGGTAACAACGCTTACTTACAATGGTCTCCTGCACCATTTTACGTAGGAATCCAGTGTGCGGGTCATGTCTGTTTTGCTCTCTAGGAAGTGTCTAACAGCAGTTAGTTAGGTCACAGACTCTCTGAGACAGGACTGTCATTTTGACCTTCATTTTAATGAAGCTGTCACTGTGGGCTCTGTGCCTCTGAGGTGACACAGCAGTGGTCCTACATGGTATCACCATTCCTGGAAGTCTGCAACTGCAGACTGTCCAGCCTGCCTGATGATCCACTAGCCTGTCTGGGAGATTATCCCATCAGCCATCTATATGATACTCGCTTTCTAATCTTATTTTCCTGATTCTCAATGTACCTACTAGATATTCTCAGAATGTGCCCAGAGGAAGAACATTTTTTTCTCATTTTAAGACTGTATTTGATAAAGGAAAGAATAGGTTTGGCTCAACTACTGTCTCTAGGGATGTATTTTGGTCAGAATATGAAGGAAAAAATCATCCTGTAGAAGGTCGTTACTTATTCACTAGGCTGTTTATTCAACAGCCACTTAGTAATTACTTCTAACACTGTTTCTGCCAGTCTTTTGTTAGCCTTTTCTGTTCCCACTATTAGCGTTGAGATCAGTGCTACTGGGTGGTTTTTGTTTCTTCTAAATAAAAGCCTTGTACAGAAAGGGTCATCCAAGTCTCCCAGCGACTTTCACAGTCAATGGTTGGGATTGCATCAGGACTCCAGGACGCAGCTTGCCTGTTTCTGCATATTTAGATGAAGATTGCTAGAATCTGATTCATACAAATCAACATTAATTCCCTCTGCACAATAAGATGCCCTAGATTTTTCATGGTTTTCATATATGTTTTTGTAAGGACTCTTAGAATTCATGGCAGACACTTGAGAGGTTATGTCCTTTTCATGACTCACTTCAGGGAGTTTCACAGATGTCTTCAGTTTGTTCAGGCAAGATTTCTACCTCTTACTCTCCAAGCAGAAGAGAATTGCCGTTAGCCTTTTATACAAGGCTTAATTGCCAATTACCAGCGGGTAAACAGCCTCATAACACTGCATTGCTCCAAGCTTATTACACTTTGCAAAGGAGTCCTGTGCAGAGAAATCTCTGCAGAAGGAAGGCTAAAGGGCACTGAAGGACCTCCCCATTTCTTCCAAAATTTACAATACCTCCTTGTAGGTTTGAGAGCTCCTCATACATTTAGCTGGAATATCACAATTTGCTCCTCTTAAAAAACTTACAATGTCACCATCCGACAGTAAGGGCAAAAAGCATTTAAAAGAATTGTCTTTCACAAAATAAAACAAATGTATTTTGAAAATTATATCAACATGAACACACATAATTTTCCAGGTGATTTTTGAAAAATAAGAAATTGCATATGCAAAGTGAAGTAAAGAAGGAGCAACTGTTTTGTTCTGGTTTGGTTAATTCCATTTCTCCATATTTTAAGCAGAGCAGGTCACAAGCACAGTCCAGTGGGGGAAGTTCAGTATATTAAATGCACCAGCAGTTTTCTCTTGCAAATTGATTATTTAAATTGAGCCACTCTCAAGTAATGGACAATACCCGTGCTTACAAATATGAGTTTGTGTGGAGATTTGCATTCCAATCCATTGTTCTTTCTCTCTGTGCTACCAGAGACATCCAACTTAATTTCTTTGTGCTTATCTCAGCACTTACATCTTAAAATTAAAAATTACTGGGGGTTCATAAATTACTGTAAGGGATTCATTTTTTTTATGGTTTTTCTCTCTTTTCTGCATTTTTTTTTCTCTCAAGACCCCAAGCCATACCGACACATACATACGGCTGGATGCAAGAATATTTTGCTGACGAAACTAATGCAGAAACTTGGGAAGGTTAAACAAAAAATTGCTTTGACATTTTGGCTCAACTATGATATCTGTAGTGCAGAATTGGAAAGTAGAGTGTAGTGATGCTCCCTTCAGAAACTAGCCCCAAAGTGGGAGAGGCCTTTTTAAGAGGACATAAAGGCATCACTGGGCCTGGGAATTCATCCAAAGATTCTTGGAAAGGTACGCAGGCTCTAGTGTTTTTGCTCCTCTGATTTTTGGATAATTCACGAGCCAAATTAAGTTGTTCTCATGTTTCTTGCAGGATCCACAGCTGTCAACAGCATCATCACAAATAGAAAGTAATTCTCTCATTTTAATCAACCACAGACACTCCTGATTGCTCTGACTGGACAGAGCTCCGTATATTCAAACCTGCCTGTCGCTGTTTCACTGAGGAATTTGAACGTGAATCTCCTTCACTATAAACAGCAGAACAGTCCTGTTTGATGTAAACAGAGTTCCCATATTCTTCAGGGGCAGCCCACAGAAGGCTCTTCTGTAGATCTAACTGAATTTCGCTGGCAGATCTTGTCGTGGTTATGCTTCGTTCCATCGAGGGTGCTTGGCAACTTGGCCATATCTCATAAGCCTTTGCTTTTGGAGTTAGACTTGCCAGTGCAGCTTTAAACTAAATGGGGCTGTAAATCAAAATGTCCTCATCTACAATTCTTCCCTGAGCATCTGATTACAATCATGCTGCATGCTATTTGTACAGGGATGTTTAAAACTGCCTATAAAACAACAGCTAATTGCTGATCTGCTTAATTAAAGAGAGCCTTTTGTTGTCACATATACAAAGATAAATGAAATAATCAGCTTTGGACTAATGAGAGATAATTAGATTATGCAGTCCGATAAATAAAGACAAAAATCCTGCAGATTGCCACTGTACTGTGGGCGGCTGGGATCACAACAAGGTTTAGAGGTGCACTTTCCTCTCCTTTCTACTTTAGCTATAGTGGTTTGGGTTTTTTCCATCCCAGAGATATCATGGTTGTCAGAGCTTCCAGGCATTAATGACTGTTGTTATATACTATAATTTAGGATTTGTTGTTTAACAGCAGTGTGATTTGCATGGACACAGTTTAATTTACTCAGAATTTAAGCCCCCATGTTAAAAAAAAAAAAAAAAAGACTAGATCTGACTGTTTACTGTTGACCTTCTGGCCTGAACAGATGCGTGATGCTCACAGTCTTCTTCAGGGAGAAAGGTAAAATCAAATGGCCATGTTTGTTCTTCTTGTTACCCTATTTAGATTGATAAACAAAGGATCAGTTTTGTCCAGAAGGTCTAAAATGCGTATGTTCAGCGGGTGTTAACACTGAAGCGTAGTAATAGCAGTTTACCTGTCTTCAGTGGAAATCCCTTACTTAGTGGAATCATCTTCAAGACTGGCGTCCAGAACTTTGGCAGAATACCTGACCAGCTTTATTCATTCTTCCTTTTATTTGTGGTCTCTGAAGGAATAACTTCACCAAAAGATGCTCTTCAGGCATGAACCTAAACATGCAAACCATAAGATCAGACTAGAGCTTGTAGAAAATTAACTCATCACACAGCTGTGTAGCATGGACATCACCAGCACCAACTGCTTTATTCTTCAGATCACTTCTGTCTTACTGTACTTGGTAATGTTGACAGATCCTAAGATTTCTTTAACAAACTGGCAAAAAAAAAAAAATTAATTTGCCTTTAATTGTCACTTTCCATGCCACAGTTTTATAGCAGCTCCACTTTTCATACAACATACATGTTAAACTCAGTAAAACCCTTGTTAGAATGAGGGTATCAATAGATGATGACTTTCCCAAGCAAGCATAAATGAGACATTTCTCCTGAACATGGTGTTCCCCTTTGTTTACAGCTGGATTTTTTGTTTTCTTCATAGAACTGAGTTTTTGTTTCAGGAGCCAACATACGGAAAAAGCACTGGTTGTTTCTTAAGTGACAGGGGTATGAACTTCTTGGAGCCTTCACCCACACCATATGATTGTCAGCAAGTAAAGATCAGTCGTTATCAGCATTTTTGTCTTATTTACAAGGTCAGAACAAAATATCATTTTGACAATATATCTTCCTACATTTATGGCTAAAGCCCGGCCTAAAGAGGGTCCTAAATCTGTAATCAGAGCCTTATACTGCTGCTATGATATATGAACAATATTTTAGTGTTTTTAATAATTTTCACCATATTTTCTAGTTAGATTAATCAAATATATGATTAAAGAGCTGCTGCTTTCTTCTATCTGAGAGCTTAATGTCCTGGCGCCACAGCCTCTACTGAGCACTGTGTGCTAGGGGACATTCATGGGGCTTCATGCACCCCCCAGGGGGTCTGACCATGGTACACTTCCCTGCGTATAGAAATGCATGCAGCGGCCTACAGGGAGAGCTAGACATTTGTCCCATTTACATGATGTTCTGAAGAATGCTACTTAGCATATGGAGAGTTATAAACATTTTTTAGTACCTTTTCTGCTCCTCAATCATCTCTGTAAGGAAAAAAACAAAACAGAGAATAAGAACTTTGAAATCAGGCTTTTTGCTAAGAAGAGGATTAGTTTATAATTTTTAAAGGGCTTGGTTCATTCTGACCTGCAGATTTGAACACTCCCAATGAAAACCTCCAGGAATCCATGCCAGACTGAGACCTTTTCTTGTATTTTTGATAGCTTTAGTCCTATAGTGCACTTCTGAGATAAAGTTAAGCATCAGTGAATGAGATGCTGTAGTTGCATCCGACTGTTGCCACATGGCACTGCTGAACTGGAAATCTCTTCTGTTTCGCCTCCACAAGAGTTCTCCCCTGCCAGAAAACACACATGCTTTCTGCTGCTGTTAATGATAACGCATTTCACTGCTCTGCTGGTCTCAGACATATCTTGATGACAAAAAAGGTCCATCGCTTCCTTCTTTCTTTGCTATTCATGAGCTCAGATACTCTGCCTCCTCTCTATGAGCACAGAAGGCTTCAGTCAAGGGGGTCTGGCTGGATAGTCACCCCTCTCTTTAGCACATTTAGAAGGCTGTAAATGCTGCTTTGGGTCCTGTGGCTGCCCTTGGTTTGCTTCTTGTAGGGATCAGAAGATGGTTCAGAATTATGTTCTGACTGTGTGGTGTCTAATTATTTCTAGGCTGTTTCCTATTGTCTTGCTCAAGTCTGAGAAGCCAAGCAGAGGTGTGATGCTGTGTGCAGTGTAAGACTGAAAGGACAGTAGGTACTCATATGTCCGCAGTACGTGCCAGGATGCTTGCATGCTTCTTCCATGTCTACTATTAAGGTCACCTTCACAGGGATATACTGTCACACTGACACCTATTTTCAACCTATTTTTCAAGCCTCTTAAACCTAGATTAGACCAGTTAATTATTTTAATGCCTTCACATTCAGAGTTAGGATGTTGCATGGTATTAATGCCCATTTAATTAAAGACAACCAGCCAAATCTTCCATTTAAGCTTCATAAGTTTTGCCCATTAACAACACCGCATTTTGTCTATCCTTACATGGATCACGACACGAACGCAAAGAAAAAAAGGTGGAGAAGTGCATTTAATTAAATAGCAGGCGTAGGTCAAGTGTCTGCCTCATATGTCACTGTATAGCAAAGACAACTTTAGGAAAATCTCAGGAAAATCAGCTACCCAGTAAACCAGGTCTGCTGGAGAGCCCTGTGGTCTCTCTCCTTTGGAGGGACCATCCACAGAGCCTCCCTCCTGCCCTGCCTTGTACCTTCATCCACATCACGTCATGTTTATTTACTCAGGTAAGAGAAAGGAAGCAGCAGGACCACCCGAAAGGGCGGATGTTGCTCATCGTGAGCAAAAGAAGCCGAACTGGACCCTTCGTTACTGGGCAACAGCCTTTTTTCATGGATTTTCGGAAAGATCTATATACAACACACATCCTCCCTCATTAAAGGCAGCTTGAACACTTAGCAAAGGTCAACTCCTACCTGGGGTAGAGCTGTGGGGAGACAAGAGGTTAAGGCTGGTAAAATTCCCATGATATCTTATATGGAGGTGAAGAGATAGCGTATGAGAAAAAAATCAGAAGAAATATCATGTCCAGCTACTTAAGAGGAATGAGCTTTTAACTCTTGGAACTTCTGCAGTAAATATTTGTCAGCTGATATCTGGACTGCTCATCGCTAGCTACTCAAAAACAATCCTCTAGCAGTTAGTTTCTGAGAAACCTTTTTCTTATTCTCTTTATCTGCTGAAAAGCTGCTGTGCTGCGGCGGGAAGCCGGCCAGCGCTCATCCATATTATCTGGAGGCCTCAGTCCTGGATCAGGACTCTCTACTGACAGGTGCTGCCCAAACACAGAGCAAAAAATGATCCCTGCATCAATAGTTTGTAAACAAATTATTCTTACAGAGATTGTTCTTTGTCTGGTATGGAAAAGGATTGTATTATATTTTCTTTTCCTTAGAGATGGGCCAAAATTGGAATCCCTTTGAATTGCAGATTTAAAATAAAATTGCAGAAAGCAAGTTCTACCTTACATCTTTAGTTAGATCAAGATTTGGCATAAGCAATTTCAAATTTGTGGAGGGCAAAAATGTGAGGAGAGCACCATTAAAACCAGCTTTTGCAGTTGGTTGGGAAAGTTGATTTTTTTTTTTCTTCATGGATTCCTCAGGGGTTTTGCAGATGTTTCTGGTCATTGCAGAATGGCTCCTGTTCTCTACACAGCTAAGGGGAACTGGTGGTGTTTGGCACTAGTGGAATCAGTAGGACTTTGCACTGCCAGGTTCTAACCTTTCTCCCCTGGGGCTGGGCTGGGCATGCCAGAGAGCGATGGTGTAGCCAGCAGGCATGGCCACCACCACAGGAACAGGGAGCACTGCTGTAGCTTTGTCGAAGGCAAAGGCAAGGCCCCAGTTAATAGGACCAGCCTGTCTGGATTGAGAACTTGATCCTAAAACCCAGGAAGCACCAAAAAACCCAAGTCAAATAATCTCTGTAAATTAAAGGTCCTTCAAAGGCTTCTCTTGTTTTTCAGATGTTCAAAACTTGGTACCCATATTTCCTTCTTGGTACCCATGTTTCCTTTTTGATTTTCTATTTTTCCTTTTCCCTGGTTTAGCTGTATAGTTGGACTCTTCATGCAGCAGTTCAGAGATAATAAATGTTTAGTGGCAATTTGCCAGCTTGAACTCACAAGTGCTGAGCTTATTCATTACTAGGAAATAGTGGTTCTCTGTGGGGAAATGTCTCCAAACGTGATTAGCAAAAAAAAAAAAACCACTTATGAAAAATGCGTGCACTGCTAATCAATGGCAAATAGTTTCTTTGTACGTTTCCTGACACATTTAAAACGCTGATGAATATGCAGAACGAGGTGGGAGAAGCGGGGAGGCGACACCGTTTCATCACAAGGGGCTTTATGCAGATCAGCCTGAGGTGGGCAAGGAGGGCGCTGGGCCTCTGCAGGAGGTTGTGCATGTTTCCAAATGTTCCCATCCACAGTTTATCTTTTCCAACACAGCAATGAAGCCAGTTGTGTTGCAATGTTGACTTCTTCATTTTGGACACACTCATCCCAGCAGCACGAGAAAGTGTACTGGTTAGAGATGGGAAGCCTTTTTTTACCTTCCTGCGTGCTTCCAACTTTAGTCTAACCTGCTTTCAAGGAGCCAACAGCTACATCTCATCAGTAAAAGAATTAACCCTTGGCCTCTTCCCCCAGCAACATCAGAAAGTGTTGACACAACAGGGGATCCAAAGCCCAGGGAAGAGGCACAGAGCAGGCAGCTGATGCAGGCGTGCAGAATTAGACCAAGGCTGTTGGTGTAAAGATGAAGAATATTTATAGTCAGCTAAAGTGAACTTGTAAATGTAGTTGTGTTTGAAATTTAAAAAACTAAGATGAATATGCTTTTCATTATCTTAAAAGCACATTACTAAATGTTTACAGTAGTATTATAATTTAGATCTGTGCACAAATTCTCACGTAGAACTGTGTCACATTACCTGCCTTCTCACCAAAGCTTTCCTAGAAGCAGCTGAATCCTGACAGAAAGCAAAATCCATTTGAGTTAACATGGAAACCTCAGGGGAACTTTAAAATGATTCTTGAATAATTTTAAAATCTAATTGTATTTACACTCCCAACTGCTATAAACTCTTTTTCAAATTCATTGGCAAACAAGTGAAACACGTCTAGGTTGTATGATTTATCACATGAGATTTCATCAAGGGTAGCACAGCTAAAATGAACTACATATTCTCAAAGCTAACAGGCAGATCCTGCCCCTTTTGGACATGCTGGAGTTTTTGCCGGTGACTTTTTAGAGAGGAGAGTCTTATTTGTTAAAAAAAAAAGTGCACTCCTCTAAGGAACATTTAATGTCATGACTTCTAACATTTGCTGCTGGGGACATTTTGCAAGATACTGATGAGAAAGCAGGATATAAATTATTAGACTCACAATTTCAATATTAATAATTCTTTGCATTCTCACAGCACTTTTCAACCTAGAAACTCAGTGCACCACTATGCATAGAAATGTATGTGACAGTAAGCTAACAGGGCAATCATGTAAGCTGGTGTTTGTTCCTCAGAGGCCAGCTGCTATTCAGCAAGGCGAAGTCACAGCTCACATTCCTTGGAAGGGGATGATGACGGCGAGAGGCAGCATCCTGCTACGCTGCCTCGTTGTAGGAGGGTAAAGCACTACCAGCTCTTGGTGCCTCCTCAGTGGTGGGGCTGTCAGCAATCCTCCAGTTCTTGGTAGCTCTCAATTTTCAGGTACCTAACGAGAGCCCTTCATTCTTAGTAACCGGGGAATATTCTTTGGAGGCAGAGTGTCCCTGCAGTTCATATAATAAAAGACTCTTCCTTTCTGTTTTGGTCACAAAGCACTGCATTCAGGATCTGGTTTTTAAGCACATCGTTACAGGATTTTGCTCTTATTTGGGTGCCTACAGCTGTAGGTGGGAATACAGACACAAAGAAGATTTGTAACTGATCTGCAAAATCAGTTGCAGGTGTACAGAGAGCCAGAAACAACCCGGTCCTTCGCAGATTCAGCAACACACATCCAGCAATTCCGGGTTGGAAGCACTACATCCAACACAGTATTTATGACGCTGAGTGCTCTCTATTTTTCAGTAAAAATTCAGTAAAATAATTTCTGGCACAATTTTAATGTACATTGTGGTAAACAGCGCTTTTTCAGCATTGAGTAGTGCAGCTTTAGCTTTACAGGGTAAATAAATCAGTATGCATTCATTGGACCAGATGAAACTTGCAAATAGGAAATATGAAAAAGCTTAACTATTACATTAAGTACACGCAAAACTCACAATTACCTGTGTTGTTACAGTGGTATGGCTGTACTGATATCACAACAAGAAAAAGCTAATACAAAAGCAACAAAGCTTAATTGAGCTAGATTGCATATTCTCCCTTTTTTACAGGGCAGAGGATAGAGCTAAGCTGCAGTATTCGTGGTATTGCTTTTTAGTCAAAAACGCAGGAGCGCTGACACACAGGATGGCCACAGGAACCAAGATTCTCACAGATTTGCAGCTCTCACACTTGGTGATTGTTTGTGCAATTGTATTAACACTACATTAGTCTGGTATCATTGGCATTTAGTTTTCTTGTTTATTTTAAGGTCTGAGCGAAAAAGAAACTGGTGGTATTGAATTTTATTCTACTACTACCATTTTCTTTCCCAAAAGTTTGCTCTGGCAAATACATACAAATATACATCATGTAACTTACCCACCAAAGACCATTAACTGCAGCAGAACTAGTCACAATATTACGTATAAATGCCTGCAGACATTTTTATGGGATCAGACCCTTAACGTCGAAACGGAATTAGTTAAAATCCACACCTTATGTTGCTGAAAGTGGGTGCTGAGTCACTGTTTGGGTGAAGATACTTTTCATTTTGCAGCATGATGTCTTTTGGTAACAGACAGGAAACAACTTTGCGAAGGGTAAAATCTTAGCAGCTAAGTAACAGTCATGTAAAACACGGTAAAGTTGTCGGGGCCGGGAGGAGATTTCCTATAGGTGTGTAATGGATGTTTTTAAATAAGAAATAAAAATTTTGACTGTAGGAACTCTCTGAACATGCTATATTTTTCGGACCCTACATAGTGACCCAAAAAAAGACAGAGAGAATCTAGGCTTATTTCATAAACAAAACCAGAGATGCCGATGCAGTGGCCCCAGAAAATTTCTGGATGTTTATTGTTCTTTTTTTACTGTGTTTCCTGTAAACCAAAGTCCATATTAAAATACGTAAAAATGGCAGATTTCAAAACACTTTTGTGGTAGTATTGTCTTTTCAGCACATATTTCAGCCACTTCTTGGTCTACTTTCAATCACATAACAGTCATTAAAAGAGTATGTTTTCTGTGCCCACCAACTAACGTACAACTGCAGGAGGGCAGCCCATGGGGCCTCCTGGAATCAAGGAGCAGGATTTTTTGTTGCTTTATTTACTGGTTTACCCTTCCGTAGGAACAAAGCACTATTTGATCCCCTTTTTTTTTTCCACTAAATCTCATTTGCTCAGTAGTTTACCCCCATCCATGTGTTCAGCAGAAGTATTTACAGCACTAATAAAAGCATTTTTCTATGAAGGTTCAAAAATCATTGCTCTTAATACATTTGTGGATCAGCTTTTGAACATCATCCATTAGTCGTAGCAGGTATATTACAGTAGAAACAGAAAAAAATTTTTTTTTTTAATGTCAGAATTAATTAATAAATAATTCAAGCATATGTTAGAAAACAGTCTTTTTCTCATATCAGTAACGATACAAGTGACCCGAGAACTATTGTCTTCCTACATTTTATTTTAGCCACCTACCTGCAGAGGGAAAACTACCATGTTCTCATTGCTTAGCATGTGGGAATTTAGCCGTCTTCTCTTCCAATCTGTTATGCCTGCAGATTAGAAGAGACACAGACTCATCCCTGGCCAGGAAGCTGCTGGCTCCGTTCTCATTATGGCAGATTGATCAGTTTATACTGATTACAGGAAATGGCTGTTAACTGGGCGAATAAATAACACATCTGTGAGAAGGGATTATCTTAAAATTTATTATTCCTTTCTCCAAAAACAATCATGTAGAAAATCAGAGGTGGGGTAACAGTGTTCCATTGGATCACAGAAAGATTTTCTTAATTTCCAATAACGGCAGATGTTCATTTCCCAATTTACACAGAGGAAAGAGTAAGCATCGTTTTCTGTCCCTTCGAAGTTTCCCTTACAGACATGCTGTATCCCAGCTAATATTAACAACTATTAGCACATAGTGCCCTTGAGTAACTAGTATGTCATTTTGAGAAGGAGCGGTAGGTTGATAGAAAAAACACAGAAGAGTTGCGTGTTACCTGGACTGCAGGGTGACAAACTGCACGTGCCTCAGACACTGGTCACTACGTTCGGAGTGGGCTGTTTTGATTTGGGGAATGCTTCCCACACCAGGCAATGTGGCACAGTTTTTGTGCTCCCTTCCCCAAGGCATGGGGAAAAGCTGGTGAGAATTGGAAGCGCGAGTTCACACACGGCAGCTGTCTGGCTTGAAAGCGACCTATTACACTGAACACAAAACCTGTGCTTGTTTGGGGAAGAAAGTTAGTGGCCTGCACTGGGCAGGAATATTTTATTGTTTTCATTTTTTCTTATTTGTATAAAAAAATTATGCAAGTAAACTTTTTACATTTGAGCCATTCTCACCTGTCCATATTTTAGCATTCTTGTGCTCCTTATATCTATTTCCTGTCTCGATCATAAGAAGCCAGGTTTTTGCATCATGTTACAGTGTTATTTGCTTTACCAAGAGTGTGGTTAAAGTTGAAAATAAAAAGAAATTCAATTTTAATATCACTGTGAGTATAGAGTAAACATGTTGTTTGCAGTAAAGTTTTCACCTCCGTTTGCTTTTGGTGCTTATTATAACTTAATAAGTTTTTTATTCAGTTTGTAAAGTGCCCCTTTTTAGCCTCTAGCTGCTGGGTGACACCATCTGTGATTTCAATGAAATTAAATGAAAATTCAATCAACAAAAAGATGGTTGCTTCCACAACTTCATTGAGTGGCTTGGGATCATGTGTAAGTGACACGTCTTTCACACGGGAAGCACAGCCGCTGTGTGAGCCAGTTTAACTTAAAGGAGGAGATTTCCCAGAGAATGGCATAGTTAATGTACTATTTCCAGTGCATCATGCCCAGTTTAATTAATGATTAATTATCATTAATGACCCTGGCTCAGCCCTTCTTGGCAATAGGTATTCAGAGTGACCTCTCTATTGTTCTTCAACGAGAAGCCCGTCTCCAGGTACATCTTTATTATGTCCCCCATGCTCTGAGTGCCCAGGTTCCAGTACCCGCACAGTCCCCCTGCACGCAAGCAGGGACTTCTCCAGCTGAGGTAGGCTACGCAGAATACGGCACTGAGGAGGGCACAAGCCTTTTGCTTAGAGACTGAAGCATGGACAACATGACACATTTGTTAGTCTTAATATTCCTGAAATGACTGGTAGGATCTGAGGTTGCTGCAAGAACAAGGAAATGAGGGAATTACCAAAAAAAGGTTGGTGTAATTAAGAAAGAGATGTTTTTGTGCCTGCCCATTCTCTCCTTTTCCTTTCTGTTGAGATGCACTTCATTACTTTATTTTCTCCTTTCCCATGATCTTGTCTTTAACCAGTTCATAACAGCAAGCATAATGACTGAGAGTTCAACAAAATACCAGTAAAAACATCCCTTGGGAAACAGTTAAGTGGTCAAAGCTTGGAAATGTGGTTTATATTATTGTGTCTGCACTGACATTTTGCTTGCCTCCCCGTACTCTTTAAGGAACATACCTAAATAAAAGGTATAAACTAATTCCCCTTCCACTGTACTCTCTTTTGAGTCAGAAAGGTATGTTTATTTTTCAGCACCCAATTTTTACAGGATTTTCCAATAGGACTTTTTGCAGTCTGCGGCCTTGATGACTCATAGAGTAGTTACAAAAGAATAGAAGTAGTGATTTCCACCGCAGTGGTGAGCTAATTTAATAATGGACACAAATGATAACTTACAGAACCAGAACATCAGAGTATATGACCATAATCCCTGCACTTCCCCACTTTTGAGAAAGTGGGGATCAATGTCTAATAGTATCGGTTATTAGTAGTATCCTCCTGACACATCTAGCTTTTTTTCATCTTATTTAATACAAAAATTAGGTCACTTTGAGATCTATTGGTAGAGAAACTTCACAAGAAATCTTGGAGGTTTAGGTCTTTGGTTTTTGTAAACCAGAATAATTTTCTATCTTCTAACCATTAAGTCTGTAGAATCCCTTCCAAAGAACACGGAGTCCTTAGCTCAGGAAATGTGGACTACAGAAAAAGGACTTAACTGATGGCAGCATAATTCATTTGTCATTTGATATTAGTGTCTAGCTACAAATTTCTTTTCCAGGTGGACTGTGTGGTCTCTGGTACGTCTTCTTGAACGTGACCGTACAGTGGGTAAATTGTATGATGAAGGTTAGCAGTGTCAAAAAGAAAGACCTAGCAAAGGAAAAGACATTGATCCAAATTCTTTACATTTGAATATTCTGTTTTATAGTTCTACCCCGATCGCTTAGCCTAGGTTGGGAGTTTTCAGTGAAACCTAGTATATTTGGAAAAAGAGGTGTGTGTAAGCAAAACAATAGGTGTCACCAGGTGTCACTGTTACACGGGGTTTTTTTCTTATGTGTGAGCAAATGGACAGTTTGGGAAAGATATATCGCATTATCAGTTCATGCTTACGCATTTGGTATAGAGCCATCGAGGTAGGTAAAAAGGGCTCTGCAAGTGCAGGAGAACTTGCTCTCTTCTCTGGGCTGGTGCCTTGCACATCATTTATCACTGGAAACAGGGAAAGCCACTGGGCTGAGGCTCCTGCTAGGGGGAATTGCCTCAGCTACTGTTGTAGCACCTCTGTTCTGCAATTAATATGAATACGCATAAATAAAACAAAATGCATTGTAATATCTCCTCTAAACACATGACTGCATCTTCTTCGCTGACAAGTTGCCTGCAAGAGGCTATCTAGCAGATGCTAGATGTAGTATTAAAACAAGGTGCACCACTCGTGTGTGTTTGCTTTACAGTGTTGGTGTATTACATATCAAACAGAGAAAACAAGTGTAAATATTTGGAGAAGAAATGATAGAGCATAAGGACAATGGTGACTGCAGACCTACTTTTACTATAAAATTGTGGACATGGACTTACCTTAACAAAGAATAAATATGTGCTATATTTGAAGCAGCGGTGTGTCTTTCTCAGAGGATACCATGTGATTTCCCACAGTATCTTGCATTTCAGAAATCCTAATTGATGTGTGGATAATGCACTGAATGACTCCCAGGCTCAACCCAGGCTAAAGCTTTATGACAAATCCCACTTGCATTCACAAGAAGCGTGCAAAGAGCCCCACTTCTGTCTTGCCACAGGTGGGAAACGCATAGGCAAGCACAGAAGAGAGAGTTTGGTGTTTGCTGAAGGAAGCAATATTGCCCAGCTATTGCATGAGAGAGGCAGTAGTTCAGGTTGGCATTTGTATGCTACCGTTGAAGCAGCTGGCATCACTGCAAATAATAAATATAAAGGGAGGTCGGTTAGTGTTGAGGAAGCTTTATATTCATCCTTCCTGGTGGCCACAGGGTGGTAAGGAAAATATGTCTCTGCTGACCCCAGGGGCTGAGCTGGGTGGGGAGCTCTGCAGAGAAAGCACTGAAATACTCCAGGGCGTAAGCATTTTTTGTTTTGGTCTTAGTAATCCACCAGAGAATGCCATCTTCAGCAAAAGGAATTTCTGGCAAATAAAACCATTTTCAATTGCTGCCTTTCTCCAAGTCTCACCGGAGGCAATAGAAAACTTTAAGCTGATAGAATAGACTTTGCATCATTCCCTGTTTTGAAGATTTCTTGCTTCCTACCTAATATTGTGGCTTGCGATGTGCTGCATTGCAGCTCTGTCTCTGGAAGAAGCAGTGTTGGAATTGATGAATCACTCACCTTCTTGAGATATTGCCATATAGGCCTATAACTGTCATAAATAATATTGCAGTGATTGAACTTAAAAGTCACGATCTGTGGAAGAATCTAATCCCCTTTGAACATTCACAGCTGCCTGCCTTTCACTCTTTACCAGTAACTTCACCTGATTCACTCCAAGGGGTAAGCCTCTTTCAAGATATTTTCTTTCCTTTGCTTAAGAAACACTATCCTTTTCTCTGCGTGCTCTGACATTGCTTCTTCCCCTGAAAGCTGGTGCCCTTGGACATTTGAACCTCATTAAATTTAGAAAGCCTGGTGACTTGGTCTTGTTCCCATAGTGATGTTGCAAATCTCATATTTGCAAGGGAATTGCATGGGATTCTTTTTAAGCAGATTCATTTTCTCTTGTGGCTGCTGCCGCTAAGTGTGATATCACATCCTCTTTTATTTAGAAAACATGAATCTGAAATCTTTCCATGAGACATGGAGCTTTACAGCAATGTAGGGAAAAGGACGCTATGTAGCAAAGAAGTAACTACTCGGTACCTTTAACAGTGGGTAAACTGCAGCAGGTAAAAGGAACAAAAAAAAGTTCTAGGCCAAAAAAATTGACAGATATGATATGCATCAATGGAAATTGAGGACAAATTTTAGATACATGGGAAAGCGTTCACAGTCCTCTCACCTGTCTCAGGACAAGGCATGCGACAGGGGACTTACCTGTGCTGGAGTAACAGACCTTTAATGAGTAATAGTTCCTTCTTGTGGCTCAGCACGCACCGTCCTGATCACGACTGCCGCAGCCTGCAGGTGCTGACTAGCACGTCTCCATCTTAAGCACTTGCTCCTGGGCACTCAAAGGAGGACCAGTTTTATTACGCCAGTTTGAGGCCATCAAAAAGATGGTACTCCTGATAGCTCAGGACTAAAATAAGGTAGTGCATTATACATTGTGTAATAAAGATAGCTGGAAGCATTACAAAATGGCTGGAGAAATCTCCAACATTAATATTTGATTCAAGATCTTTTAGTTGTCTGTGGCATATTTTGATTGAGGAGGCTTGTGAGTATATTTATTTATTTTTAGATTTATGTAAATGTGCACAGTCAACATCTCTTGAGGCACCAGTATGGCATCCAGTAATACGTACTGCATAGCGTAAGCCCGTTTCCATCAGAGCAAAGGAGCAATCCTGCTCACCCCACCCAAATTACACCAAACAACAGATATATTCCCTGAGGGAGCCTTGACAAAACAGGTAACAGCTCATAACACTGCCACTGGGACAGCAGCTGAGCCAGCACGGTACCGGGAAGGAATTTGTGTTTCAGGGTGACAGATGCTGGTCCCACGCAGCTTTGCCAGGTTCAGTGACCCGGCGGGTGTTTGCACGGTGCCCCAGCCAGCCTGGCAGTGTGTTGGAGGAGAGGCAGCTCTTCTGCTGCTCCTGCTCCGCAGCACGCTTCTGTCTTTCAACCAGAAACCATCTGCGGGGGAAGCCAGGAGCCCCAGTAGTAGGCAAATGGGCTCAGGCGGTGGGGCAGAGCCCGGCCCAGTGTCCCCCAGGGCAGGCAGCCCGTGGGCACGGGGTGTGAGCTCCGCAGGGACACCCGCCCCGTCCGCCCCGGTGGAGAGCAGCTGTGAGCTCGAGGCTGAGCTATTCCTAAGCCTACCTAAAGGCAGAGCTTGTTCAAGCAGAAAGGCGCCTGTCTGCAGCCTGTGCTCCCTCCCCAGACCATGTAGCCTTGCTGATGTAAAATTTGGATTGAGGTAGATACATGTTTGATTTTCTTTTTTAGTTCTAGCTCTAACATCCTATCTGCCAATGAAATGACGCACGATTATCCTTTAAAAACAAAATCTATCCTGCCAAGCCCTAGTAAAGTAGCTTTCTAAATAGCTTTTTCTGATGGGGGATTTGTTGTAATGAAGAGTCTTATAAAAACTATATGTAGTTTGCAGTGATTCAGGAAGCCGGTGTATGACTACGTGGTGGCTGTTACCCTAAAGCAGCGCAGCTGGGGGAAGGGCTGCCCAGGTCCTGTGTTGAGGGTGGTGCCTGGGCACTGCTTGGCATGCTGGTGGGGAGCCTGGCTCCCACCTGCCTTGGCCCTGGCACTTTCCCTTCCTAGAAATGGCCTGTGGGGCTGGTTGATTCCCGGGCTTTCCCTGAAGAGCTCATCTCCTCGCAGCCAGCACCCATGTGAGTCTCTGCTGGACTTGCTCCGACAGGGAGACAGCAGGCAGTGCAAGGATGCGCAGCGGTCGGTGTCAAGGAGGCGAGAGCAAGGAGTCTCAGGGGGTTACGGTGGGCAGCTCCAGCCTATTCCCACGGACTGAGCCCTCACTCAGGGCCAAAGCACAGCTCAAGAGTGGTTGGATTTAACCACTTTGCTCTTCAAGCCTGAGCAGGTCAAACTCTTTTGACCAAGATACTTTTTGCAGGTAGAACTATGACTATTATTGGAGATCGAATTATAAAATATCATTTTGCATTTCTTAAAAAGAGAAAGATTCCTGACAAACATTTGTGGATTTTCAATCACCTTAAAAGCACAGGGAAACATCTCTTCTTTTGCAAAATCTTTTAATTTTCTGTTTCCTTAAGAAAAGTGGGGTGACATAGATTTATTTTTTTAAAAAATAGGCTAAAGGTGAGAGGAATTAGGCTTTTATGTTTTTTCTCACAGCAATATTTCATTGCTGTTAAAGTTATTTTACACTTTAAACTCCTTTTTTAGTTAACTAAAATACTATTTAAACAGGGTTTTTATGCCTCAGTTTTCTCTCAAGTGAGGACAATTAGCAAAATGAACTTTCTTACAGGAAAAACCAAAAGATAATTAGAAGGTGGTCTCCCCACTCACATGCTCTTATTTATTTTCCAGAATCAATCTTCTCTGTTTTGCGGCATGAATTGAGTGAAAATGAGGGATAAAATCTTCCTTTGACCATATTTGCCCTCCTAAATTTTCCTGTACTCATTTTCTCACTTTCATATCCATTTCATGTAAAGAAATGTGAGGTAAAAGAGGGGGTTTCTTTCTCCATCTCATTCAAGGAGAACTTTTGGAAAGAAAAATAAAGAGGAAGTAGTCAACTGAAAATTTGATTTTCCAGAAATCAGATTTCAGGCCAGCAGCGCTGCCTGTCCCACCAGGACACTAGACCTCCTCACCTTGAGGTGTCCCCGTTGCCTGTTCCCATGGACATCCCACCCCTGGAAAGTCTCTCCTTTCTCCTGGCTCCTCTAAGTAAGAAATGAACACAGTTTTAGACTTGTCACTGTTTTCCACAGGTTGGCAACCTCCAGCTTTCTGAGGATTGCTTTTGTCTAATTGTTTTGGTAAGTAATTCAGCTGCAGCCTACAAGACGACAGCGATTCCTCGTGGCTGACATGGGCTGCTTTGTGCTCATGTCACAATGTCTTTGGAAAATTGTTAGCTCGCACTGTGGTAATTCAATTTTGATGAATACCCCATAACTTAATTTACTCTGTGGCAAAACACAATTGTATAAACAAATTGGTTCTGTCCACACCCATCGTACCTTCACAGGGCATCATTTTAGTATTAACTGCTTTGAGCTATGGTAGATTACAGTGTAGACCCTGAAGCAGGAATGTGTCTGTAAGCACAGGGCAGATGGTTTTAGTTTCACAGTACAGCTTTTATGGAGACCATTTATTGAATGTGAGAATAACAGACCAAAATAAAAAAGGAACTGGCAATAATGTATGAGAAAAGGTGAGTTGTGATAGCAGCTGAGAGACCCCGGCCGGGACTGGGACATGGACGTGTGAGGTCCCGCACAGCATCAAACGCAGCGACAGTCTCTGTTCCAAGGAGTGCGTAGCACAAACACTACAGTAATAAATTTTAGTTCAGCAATTATGTTAAAAATGTGTAAAATGTTCCCCATCATTAGCATAGGAGATAACACAAAGTAGTTAAAGAAAGTAAAAAGATCCTTTCTGTGATACCAGGGACAACCTCCAGCTTGTTGGGTGGCTCAGGCTGTGTCTGCACCGCACACCCAGAGCTCGTGGCTGCTGCTGGGCCTGCATCTGAATCCCGAACCGCTGAACTATAGCTGCCTCCAGGGCCCCACAATACCTCTCGGTGAGTGAGGTAGCCTGCTCTTAAACTGCTGCTGTAATCTGAAACATGATTTGGAGCCCTAAAACGTGGATAGCTGCTTTAATTAAGTTTGGTGCAGGTATACCTATGGTCATCGACTGGTGTTGCGTTGCAGTGAGGAGCACCTTTTTAGTTTTTGGATAACATAGTATTGAAGGCAAAATCAATAGAGATTTGCTGTATTATGTTTGCTTTAAATTATGGAAGTGTTGGACGCAAATATTATCAAAAATGTAATATTTGAGCCTAACAAAAAAGGAAATGGCTGCTTTGTGTAGACACAGCTTTACCTGGGAAAAAGTGTGATGGAAGATGTTTTAAAATAGACCAAAGAAACTCCCTTTGCACTGCTACAAAAATGCAGTGTGAAGATGGCCAGGCTCACCTTTTAAAAAATCCTGATAACCCTATCGATCAGAGTGGGATTATATCAAGGATCAGATCAGACCGACGTTATTTCCAGAATCGCCATTATCACCGCCAGTGCTCTCCAAATGTCCAGTTTGAACCCACAGATGTTTCCAAGCACTCCCAAGGCAAACATGTGGCACAAGCTCCTTGCAGCTTTTCCTTTAATGGATCAAGATGGTCTTAAGAAGGTGTTTAGCAGATGCTTCCCATTTGCCCCCTCTCTGATACACAGACAGGGCTCTAGTAAGTCTGTGGATACTCCCTGCTGCCCAGGCGCCTGGCACTGGAGGCTAGGTGCTATTTTAAAACCTCACTAGCATTAATGCTGCATCTTTTCACACTTAAATGAGTGTAAAATTTGGCTCTTACTTAACCCCAGACCCTCCGTGCATGCTAAGCTGCACCGTGTTCAGTCTCTCTGTACTGGGAGGCAAGCAGGGTGTGACGGGCACCCCGTGGCAGGACGGGGATGTGTGTTCCCAGCGCGGCACTTGGTCAGCAGGCGGCTAGGGCCACCTTGCCAGGGCGTCAGTCATGCTCGTTTGAAATCTTGTGTGTAGGTTTCAGCATGTGGTAAAGACTAACGTAGGTGCATATAAACATTTGAGAAATTTACTTTCAGGAATTAGTTGTGATCTTGTCTTGGGCCCAGGGTGTTCATCACAAATAATAGTTGCTGTTTACAGCATCTGCTGAAGGATCTCCTTTTCTAATCTGTGGGTCTGTTATCAAAGGAGAAAGCTGGAAACTTAAAAACTACTAGTCTAAACCATCTGAAGGGTATGGTTTTAAGCTAAGGATGCTTTGTACAGCAGCCAGAAGCTGTAGGAAGAGAGTGTTACTAGTTTTTCCCAATGCTGTTTCTGCTCCCTGATTGTAGCAAGATTTCTTTTTTAACAGGGAGTTTTGGCTGATGCATTCTTGGACAAATTCACATTTCCCTAACACTACTGTGAATATTTGTAGCTAATAGAGAACACGATCATACAGACGATAGCAAATTGCATTTAATTGCTTATTCACAGGATAGCAAATTGCATTTAGTTACTTATTTACGGGCTGCTCCAAAACTGCTTGTGTGTCTTGAAGTAGTTTTGCAGGACTAAGAGAGATTTTTGGCCATAGGCTGCATTGGCCTTCAAGAACTAGAATCGTTCAACAGTGTCTTGGGTTATAGCTCTTACCTCGCACTCCAAACACTATGTATGGATCCGTCATCTACCGGCGAGTAAAGCACATGCCTGAAAGCTGTCCTGAGCAGGACTGGCTATAACAATGTCCTCAAATGCTTTGCTGGCTTGGGACTTGGTGTATGAATTAAGCATGTGCATAAATATTTGCAGTATTTGGGCTATAATAATGGTTCCATTTAACAAAAAAAGATACAAAATGGAATGAAAAATGGAACAAAAATGTTCGCCCTTAATGTAGAGCGGGTACCTTTTAACCAACATTTTGGAGTTTGATCTTTTGAATTGCATTGTTGGTTTCAGGATTTGCTCAATCCTTCCCTGATCTGCCATGAACTGTTAGATTATTTCCACCAAAGGTGGTCTCTATATTAAGACACAAGCTGCTTTAATAGTAGATTAACCATTGTGATTAAAGATGATAATGGATGAATGCTTTTGTCACTAACAAAACTGCATGACCACATATAAGCTTTAAAACCAGAATAAAAACATAGCATTGTTTAATCTGTTTCAAGAAGATTGTAAATGCCTTGAGATATTGATCCAGCCTGCGAGCCTGCTTATAAGGATACTCTCTGCCTGCTGTAGTGTGCTTAGATACAATCTAATAAGAGCTCATTGAATAATAAACAATGGTAGCCACCCAATCCTAAAAATTTAGATTGACGGAATTCCCTCCCCAGTGAAGAGAAAAAATCCAGAGCTGCCCATAAACCCATTACTGTCCACTCAGCCATAAGCCAATAGAAGATCTTGGATTATTGGAACTCTTCGCTTTAAGAGAAATTGCTTTCCTAAATTTGACCTCCCACACTAAATATAAAATATGGACCATCTGTAATGAAGGGATTGCAGCCCAAATAGCTATCATCTCTCGGTGGCAAAGGTTAGAAGGTTGATGCACATTGGTTCCATGGGGATGGGGATGTTGGTGACCTTTTGGCATGAAAATGGTCACTTGGAGCTGTAATGTGAGAGAAAGGGGTCGGGTATTAGCCACTAAAGACTCTCTGATGCTGTGTCCTTGTTAAGCTTTTACAGAAAAAGCCATGGAGGCATGATGGGAAACAGCATCACATCCCATCTACCAGATCTGAATATGATACAGAGGAAAAGTGAAACTGGATATATTCTCCATTTAGGTAACATTTCTTCACTTCTTAAAAGGACAAATGTCATCTGAGCTTATATAGAGTGTTCATTTCAAAGGAAAAAAAAAGGTAAAAAGGCAATTTAGGTGTTTGCGGATTAATCTTTTGCCGCTCCTGGACTCAATGTTATATTTGACTGCTCGTGATGGGCCAAGTGTATGACTACAAAGATGCGTTCCCTTTCCTTATTTACTTAAGGAATTAAGTATCGCAGAAAGCAAAACAAAAATACGGTATGTGGTTAAATGAAATTGCTGCTGTCCATACCCTGTGTTTTAGTGTAATTCCTGTAAATGCTTGTGAGGGGCTATAGAGGGAAACACAGTGAGCACAATGTTCCTTTTTGATCAGCAGCTTTTAACAAAGGAAGGATGTTGAACATCTGAAAGTAGGGAGTGCAGAGTTCACTGCAGGTCACCATTAAGGACAAGAACAAGGTAATGTAAGAGGCTGTGTGATTCCAGGTTGACAGGAGGATTTTAAAAGATCAAAAGTGTTTTATATATATGTTATAGAGGCCCAGAAGTGCTTTCAGTCAACAGATGAAAATGCTAATGTTTAGAAATGATGAAAGCAAGACAAATGTGGTGGTGAATTCCAACTGAGTCATCGAAACAAGAAGTATTCTTAGTCTGTGGTTTTTAAAAGATTATTGCAAATTGTCCATCAGTGCAGGTGTGGTAAAAATGGTTATTCTGATGCTGTAAGAACAGTTCACTGCGTTTGTTATTTTGGGATGGCAGAGTTGACAGTGAGTTGTGGCTTGTGATATGCGTTCTTTTAGATCCAGACGTATTTGAATAAGCCTGTTAATTTTTTGAGCTTTACATTGTGCTCTCTTCCTTTCAGTAACAGCAATAGAAATGTTTCTACTGTATAATTAAGAAGCTGGAGAGAAAAGAAAGAAACAATTAATAGCTGTTTCTGATAGAACCTTCATCAGTTTAGTGTGAAAAAGAAAAATGATGGAGCAATATTGCCACCAGCAATTCCTCAGTCAGGTGACTTTTTTGCTGGATCAATTCTGGTTGCTAAGCAACAAGCAAAAAGGCACGGTTATGTTTTGGTAAATCTTTTATTTTTGAATATTCTGTGCCCGAGTTTCATGTACTGTATCTATTACTAATGCTGTTGATTCAAGACTCACGGTATCTTCCGAGCCATAAAAGCCCATCTTTTCATATTTAAAGGGGACAATGTTATTTAGTTTTCAGAAAAACTTTTGTGGCTAATACACATTCAAAAACACAAAACTGAGCCACTGATTAGAGAATCTGTTAAAAGAAAGCAACGGAAAAATCATTAAAACAACTCTGACATTTTTGGTTAATGATATCTACATTAATGAGTTAATTGCCAATGCATCACATTTTATGCCACTATCAAATATTAATGTTATCAATGTTATAATAATAGCATCTATTGATATAATTGAAGCTTGCTTTCCAATAGGTGTCACCATGAATAATACCATTGCAGTATTAAAATCAATAATAAGAATATTAGGAGGGCATTATAAAATGTCAATACAATGAAAACCACTTAAATAAATGCTTGATATAAAACAAACTGACTAAATTTACTAAGCTATAATTTAAAAGAATAAATTCACAACCCAATGTATTACAGTTTGGTCATTGCAACTTAACTGTTCTTTAAAGCATCAGACTGAAACTAATAATAGAATAAAGCTATGAAGATAAGAAAATCCTTGTGCATTCAGTGAGAAAATATTTAAAGATTATATGATATATCCGAGGAAATTATAAATATTGGAAGTGGTTTGCTGTTACATTTAAGATAAAGCCTTTGTGTTGCAACAGTCCAAAATCTGCTAGCAAATGTCGATGCCTGTCTTCCTTTGAGGTCAGTTCAAGCCAGGCGCACAGCTGAGTCTTGGAAGGACGCGTGCCTGGCTAGCTTACACTCTGTATAAAGGAATCAGCAGCCCAGCCCTGGCAGAGGTCTGGAAAGACAGAATTCCAATTTTCCAACATGAAGCGACTTGTCAATCTGTGGCCATTGCTGTTTCATTTCAACAGTGGCAAATTGGCACAAGGATAAGGGTCTGAAGGTATTTCTCCGTGCCTCTCGGCAGCTGACAATGATGCTAAAAAAGAAAGGTTGGAAGAAGGAGTCTGAAAATTTAGCACATGGGTAAAAGCAGTGCTGTTTGTGTGGAGTAGCAAGCAGGACAAATATTCTGGAAAAAGGGCACAATTAAGGTGCTTAGTTGCCATCCAAGGGACAGGGTGAAATGCACACATAGTCCGGACAGTTGTTGGCACCAGCCTTCATCCTGACAGCCACAGAGAGCTAGGTGGTCACCAGCAGCTGCCCAGTGTGGGGACATTTCTCCCTACGCTGAAGCTTTCTTTGTCACGTCTGTGCTCTGAAACAAGGAGGAGGATTGCCTCTCCTGCAGCTGCATAGCTGACCAGAGGAGAGGAGGGCTGGGGAAAGCAGCCTCCAGAGACTGCAAGGACAGCCCATCCTCAGAAAACGCTGATCCTCGAAGACATGCCTTGCCACTGGGGAGTAGTAATTTAGGGCAGAAAAACAATTTTACATTAGTTTCCTTCCCGTCTGGTGTGCTGAGCTGGATGGGAAGCAACAGGGTGTGCACGCAGCAGCCAGGGCCAAGCACCTCTTCCCGCGGTTGGAGGCGGGCAGCAGCCGCTGGGGCTCTTTCCAGGGCACTGTGGCATAAATTAAAATTAAACCGACAGAGGCCAATGATACTTTGAACAAGCATCCAAGTTATTACCTCTGGCTGTCTTGCCATTTTTGACTGCCCGTGGTAAGGATCTCCATTCCCCACCAAGCAGGGTTTGCTGCTGGAGATGCAGTGCAATTCAAAGCTTACCTGGGAACTCCGTAAATCAAAATCGTTAATCTGAAGGCTTTTTATTACTAGTGTCGTCTTCAGCTATATCTGCCAAAAAAGTTTTAAGACAATTCAGATTTATTTGCCAAAAAACATTTGACATTTACTTCATTACTCGGTGGACTGCATTCTCTTTAAATAAATTTTCCAGTGATCTGGACTTTCTCCGTGAAAATCTGTACAGTGAACTCCTAGTTTATTATGCCTACTTGAAAAGGGTAATTTAATAAGGCATCAGTACAAATACTTAATTGTGCAATGGCTATTGACAATGCCTTTAAACAGTTGCATATTTGCCAGATTTAGCTAATGGAAGTAGAATTGCCACTTAATGTCTCAGTTTGCACTGCCTGAAAATAAATTGTATCTGACATTCCTTTGGCTTTTAAAGGACATATTTAGATATTTACAGTCAGATTGATCTATTGTTGCGTTTATGTTTCTTATGTGAAAAAGTATGAAGTAATTTAGATGGAGATACTTATTTACACATTGAGTATTTGTAATAGCTTCACACAGTCTGATGTTTCACAGACTTGAGATATTGATATCAGAGAGACTTGACTGAAAATAACTTGACAAAATCTATTTTTTCCAAAATGTGTGGATTTGTCAAGTGTGAAATAATTTGCTGGAGCAGGCTACCTTTAATGACACTTTCATTTATAAGAAGTTTTGAAAAATAAGTCACAAATTGTTCATACATGATTTTGCATAATTTTCTAAAAGTTGGGTTTTGTTTGGAAATGTAATCTATAACAAAAATAAGTCAAAAAGTGTAAAAACAAAATGATGGCCTTTTGAGCATATCAAAGCAAAATATTCTGATTGGCGTAAGGTGTAATTTTTCTTAAGTTTTTGGTTCAAAAAACTTCTATGGTGTTTCATTCTGATGTAGGATGCAAATGAGATCTGCAATATTGAAAACGTTCATAAGATGGGAAAACTATTTCATGTTGAGTTCTACTGCAGATACATTTACCCCATTTTATATTCTCAATTAGAAATATAATTACTCATCTCTGTACTTCCCCTTTCCTCACACCTCATTTAAGAAGCAAAAAACTTTTTCTAATGAAGCAACTTATCATCACATTAAGAGTAGCAATTGAATTACGAGTATTGTGGTGCTGGGTTTTTTTCAATTGCCAGTGCATTTTTAGCTTTTGTAATAAATGTAGTGTAAAGTGCGGATCTACTTAATTCTGATGAAAGAAGTTTTTACATTTAACAATTCTCTGTAAATGCTAAGATTTGTTTGTAGATTGAAATGTAAAAAGGTTTCTACTTTAGATTTCTGAAGAGTTAAGACATAGCATTGAAAATGTGAACATCTGAGAGGTGCAATTTATTTATTTATTTGTGTTAGGTTTCATTTTGTTGTTCTATTGGAAGAGCAGTGCTTTGTTGAACACAAGGCCTGGTTTTCAAAATTGAGGTGGTCTCTGCTTGGGCAACATCTACATATATATAACATATGTTATAGCAATAAGTGTAACCAAGAGCCTCTCTACGTACTATTCCTTGGCATAAATTATAAACATAGGTCTTATCTCTCTGAGAATGAACAGTTTCTGCACAATAAGCAGAAATTTCAGAGAGTTTAGTTAGTCAGAAGAGGCTTAGCTAAAAAGTAATATTACTAAACAGAAAATTGGTTCTGTTTTACCTCAAACCAGGACAAGATACTTTTGCCATTTTAATTTCTATTGCTTATACAAATCCAGGAATGACTTGGTGCCTTGCAGTGCTCAAGTCACAGGGCAGAACCAGGGTTGGCAGCAAAAGGAATAGCTCAGCACTTTGGGATCAGGTTTTCCTAAGTTCCTGTGCTCCCTGGGAGCAAGGGTGAGCGCTGAAACAGCTTCTGGCTGAGCCAGTGAGCACAGCTTCCTTGTTTCCACTTCTCCTTTGGATCTTCGGACTGAGGAGTGTCATGGCTGAGAGCAACAGCAATTTCCATGCACACGGTTTAATGCTAGGAGGGAATTTAGTGGTTTCTACCTTGTTTCCTGTTGCATAAAGTCATGTCTCTTAAGCGTCCCCTTGTTTGTGACTACTGATTTGTGGATGACTTGAAATCAGCCCTTGAATCTATGTTTTCCAGAATCCAGAGAAATTCAGACAGACTTTGCTGCCTAGACATATTCCGCCATGCATGAACACTAAGTAGTGGTAAATACCCACATTTTCAGTCCTAAATGCTTAGTCAGCATTTGGCTTATGAACGGGCCTAAACACAGGAATTTGTTACTCTAAACTCTGTCTCCCCATACTGGACATGGCCTCCAGCAGGCTGCCAGTTCTGAGCCTGGAGAATGGCTGAGGGTAAATGGTGAAACAAGTTCTGTCAAGTGTGCAGAGCTGGAGCCGCTAAGTGCTTTTAAGGGAATAATAAAACTTCAAATTCAGCATGGGCATTTTATGGATAGTCAGCATATGGAATGTATTCTAGTGCTGTGGCGATGTGTTTGAATAACTTGGTGACAGTTACTTATAAAACTGCAGGTCAATTGAGTCTGAAAATATTAATTTTAGACCAAATAGTAAGAAGCACCTAGATTAAAATATATGCATTAATCGGATGAGGATTAACCTCCGAGAATGTTGCTGTGCACTTTGTACCATCCAGTCTTTTGCATTGGCCATACTTAAGTTTAAATTAAAAGGCCCCATTAATTTAGTTTGTTGCTTATCAGTTTGCTTCCGTTCAGGAAGCCTTTATGCAGCCCTTCCCCTGCTGCTGACCACAACCGTTGTCTTCCATCTGCATGATCATCGTGTGTCAGTGAGCCAAGAAACGTGGCCCCATGGCCTGGGTGCTAGAACTCAACCTGGGCATGTCATGACACTTGTTGAATAACAGGGCTGGACCAATACATTGAGGTTTAAAGGAGGATTGAGCATAATGAGAGAAGGGACCGACCATATAGGTAATGTTTCCTTTACTCCTGCTATCACTGTATTCCCCAGGAAGATACCCTGACACTATTGTGGACTAAAGTGCTGCTGAACAAGGTGCCACTTCTTTTGATGTGAACCAGCAAGTATGATAATTCATTCTGGGGGTATTTTGCAGTTCAGTGACAAATTTTGGCACTTGTTGCAAGTCCACTCTATTTAAAACCTCACGCAATTGCTTTTGTGCCATTTAAGATGTTTTTTTTTTTTCCCTGTGCATTTGGTGGGTTAATTTTGCTGATGCTTATGCTCAGATGGAAATAACCATTGGGATGAGAAATAGTACTCAGAAGCTTAATACCTAGAATCTCATCTTCCAAAACTACTGATGGGGCATAGAGAAGAGCTGACTTTCCAGTTCATAACATGATGTCCTGTTGTGCCTCCTCTTGCTTGGGCAGTAGCATGCAAGCTATGAGAATTCAGTCAGCTCACTATTCTTTTGATTCTAAAACAGTGGTTAAGAATTGCTGTAGTTTCCCTCCCTTAACTGTGTTTTTCCTGTTTGGTTTTATTTCTGTTGTCTTTGAAATGCTCAGTTGGTTGCGTGTCAGTTGAATTCTCCCTGAGAAGAGCTTTGCCTTTCTGGGCATTTCTGTGGGGCCACGCTGCATTATACTGCATCTTTCTGCTCACTTCTTCGTAATGATCTCAAAGACATATCAGATACAGAGAAAATTCCTTGTCTTTTGTGATCAGCCTATGTTGAACCATTCCTTAATTCTATGTGTTCTTGAAATGCAAATACTGTATGTTGATAAGTAATTATGTTTGGTTTAGAAAATATCAAATCTTTCCCCTGGAGAAGACCGCTGCTTGCAGTGTTATAGTGAGTCCTGCAATAATATATGGAGAGGGGCAGAACACAAAATGATAGTACCAAGTGATGAAAACAGGATACCGGAGGAAGCAGTAGAGAAACTACATTATGACTCTTGAGTCCAGCAGGATTTATCCCTCTGTACTCAGTGGCCTAAGGATGGCTCAGCTCCAGCGATGCAATGGCGCAAACTGCGACCTAAGCTACAGGTTCTCATATTTGGAGTTTGCTCTCAGCTGACTTAGATTTGCCAAAGTTCATTATTTCAACATTAGGCAGCACTGGAAAATTCCACTCACCGCTGAAGAGATAATAGATTTTTGCAGCTAAAAGGGGTGAATAAAAAGCCACTGTTTATGATTTGTCCATGAAAAAATGCACATGGGACCTCCTATGTAGGAATATGTATTTGTGTGTACATTCATTCTTTGGTATTTTTTCAGCAGTGAGGCAGATACTCCAAATTCTCAGACCTAATTCTGTTCAATAGGTGTTGCCAGATCATTGGGAAAGTTTTTCTGTTGAGATATGGGGCGCACCAGCTATGTAAGGGAAAACTATTTCATGCTTCCACAGAGTACAAATCTCTAACCAAACTTTCATTCAAAAGCTTGTAAATGTCCACAGGGAAGATAACAATCTTCTCCTCTTGCCACTGTTTTGTTAAAAAAAACTAATAATAGAGAAAAAAAAAAAACTTACAACAAGGAGTAATAAAAAGGTAATCCATAGTCTGGGGCCTTGTGTAAAGGCAGTAAACATGAAGAATTTATTACGTTTTTCTTATTCCAGGTGGAGATTGTTAAGGGCAGGCTAACTTCTCCTGAACTGTTCAAAATTAACTTTCTTGGAGTACAAAGTTTCACTAAGCGTCTTAAAATCAACTTCAAGCTGGATGGTCTGAAAACATGATAGCTAAAGCAATATGAGCAGGGGAAAATAAGTAGGGGGGGGAAGCTCTGTGGGTGCCCGCTTGGGGCTTGTCCCTGGCAGGCTCTCCGGAGAGGCTGGGGAGGGCAGGCTGGTGCCCTCCCAGAGGGACCGGCACCTCCAGAGAAGGCAAAGGGCTCAGCTGCATTGGGGAAAACCAAACCAACATGTGCAAAATAGTCCTTCAAAAGAAAAGAAAAAAATTCAGAGAGGAGCCAGCCGGAGGCCCAAAGGAGCTGGAGCAGGAGCGCCCTGGGCTCAGTTCAGTTCATGCATTTTCTGCCCTCTTTGCCGACCACTGCTTTGCCACTCCGCGAGTCAGGTCCAGTTCCCTCCACCTAACACCCTCAAAACTGACCTGTACAGGTAACCACCATTTGGTGCTGGGACGTGGTTGGGTTGTGCATTCAACACCTTATTCCTATTGTCTATGCTTTCTAATGAGGTTACAGGCTTCTTGGGACAGACTTTGTAGTTTGTTTTCACAGGCTGTAAAAACAGGGTCTAATTTTATGGTCTCCGCATAATGGCTATCATTATGCACTCCACTGTAAGCCCAGTTCCTCATAATTAATGAAAACTACTCAAGTAGCAAGGTCAAGGTGAAAAACTCTTCCTGTTGGTTTGGAGCACTTTTTCCATTTACTTATTAATATTCTAACTGATGTCAAATTGTTGTGACTGTGAGCTCTTTCTATGTGGCGTTTTAGATCACAGGACAATTTCACCAGGAGAGGACCTGACTCTGAAAACCTTAATAATTTGTGCAGTCTCAGCTAATGAAAGTCTTCCTGTGGAAGACCCTTAGCCTCTCCATGCCACTGTCATCCTCTCTCATTATGTATATTCAGTGAGATCTGTGTCGCAGTTTTACTGATTCCTGCTGCTAATAAAATTACTATTATGTTATCCATTATAGTTGGAATAAACTCTCATCTTTTTGGAAACCTTACATTTGGTTCAGGAAATCAAAAGTAAAACATTTGAAAGCTCACTTCTGTCTTTCTAAGCAACCAAAAACCTGCAAGGTCGTGGATGTTTGTTTCCAAACATAATGTGAATCTGTTTATAACTGAGATATAAATATCTTCATTTACACACTATATCAAAGTTTGAACTTAATGAAACTTTCAGATACAAGAACCCATCAGCTACAGGTCAGCAGCAAGAACCACTATTTTTTTCTGCAGGCAAAGTTAAGATCCTTGCTCCAATCTCATAATGTTTTTAAGGGAGACTGTTAAGGTATATTAGGCGTGCTATGAAAAGCTACACAGAATACCAATATGTAACACCAGGGTGAATCCTCTTTCTTTTATAAATCCTCCACAAAGCCTTATAGGTGCATACTCTGCACAGGACTCATCGTTAAGAGTCTAAAACCGCATGCAGGCTTACCAACATCAAATGAGTCTATATTTCAGACATGAACAAAGGAAAATGGCTTCTTTTGATTGTACCATCTGATCTTGCAGCAAAATATCTAGGCCTACTCCCTATATATTACCTATTTTATTATTTTTATTATTGATAGTATTACATGTGCTAATAGACCTTACTGAGTTCACAGGTTACCCTGGTAACAAAAATGACTGTGCACGTTGTTCTGCACCTGACAAAGTCGAGTTTGTTGCTCAGCCCCAGCATGCTCCTCTCTTGTTCCTACCTGTAGCACAGAAAGTGGATGTACGCATGCATGAGGTAGTGATCAATGTCAAACCTGTAAGAGTATAGCCCATCATGCAGTAGCTGGGAAATTTGTAAATATTTGATCAGATCTAAAATAAACAGAAAAGCCAGCCACAGTCAAATTGCCCAGTGACTGGGGTCTGCAGACACGCTGCAGCAGAGAGGAGGCAGAGCCTGGCGGTGCAGCACGGCACGGCCTCCATCCTCTCCGTCGAACGCTGGCACACCAGCAGGCACCTCCTCCTGAGAGCAGGTTTGGTGTTTGCCTGTGCGGTGAAGTTGTCTGCAGTCACACGTGCATAGTTCAGGAAAATCAATGGGAACATTTCCATGGAGCTCAGTAGGTTTCGAATTGAGTTTGCTTTGTGCATCATAAATGACAGCCGTAACACTCTGCATGTGGGGATCTGTTAGTGCACATTTCACCATTTCATGAGGATGCCAGTGTACAAAGAGGTCAGTATCATAAAGTTATACAAGAATATAGTTACTGTACATAAACTAGAGTTCTAAGTTCATCCTGCACCTAATGTGCTATAAAAGAGATGCTGACCGCTTAGTAGATTCTCCAATTCTTCATGCAAATTCAGTGTCAGAATTCAGTTTTCAGTTACAGACGGATTGCTGAAAAGGAAATTGCTACTCAAAGCCAAATTCTGACCTCACTTGCCAGATTATAAATGCAGAGTGATCCCTCTGACTTTGGTGAAGTCATCTGTGCTTGCAACTGTAAATGAGAGCGAATTGGGAACTACATTATACAAATTCAACACCTGGGATACTTTATGAGATAATGCATTGGGGCATTAAAACATGAGCTGAGGTACGTATGCGTTTTATCCCACAAAAAGTCTACTTTTGATCTACTTTAAGATTGTTTGTAGTATTCTGTCTTTATGATAACAGCGTTAACACTGCAGTCCCCTTCCGATGTGGTGTCACTTACGCTCTTCACTTTCATGGAGTAACGCTTTGAAATTTCAAAATACTTGAAGATACTGTAACAGCCAGTGCTGCCAATATAGCATGGAACTGCTACTTCACAATTCAAGTAGTCAGCTATTGACTCGTGGCAATCTATATCTGCATTAAAATGGTGAGTTTTGGATTAATGTGGAGCTGAAAGCCCAACTGAGGCTCTTTGCTGCCAGCCTGTCTCTGTAATTGCAGCATGGATTTCACCAACCACAAAGGGCAAAATGAATGTGATCATCCCCAGCAGTCGATAGCACATTGATTTTTTTCACTCTACGATTCGCACAAATATTGAAGCTCATTTTTTAAGCAAGGAGGATTATTAATCTACATTTCTTAAAAAATAAGTTCGTTTTGAAGCATGGTACCTTGCAGGGCTTATTTAATGTGCAATATGTAAATCAGGTAAGCAAAATATTCTTTTTATCTTTTTAACCAAAACCTGGCATTCTCAGCAGGCTGTGAAACCTCATCCTCACCGTTGTGCTGTCATGTGTCGTATTGTTTGGTTAAGAGATTAAAGAAGGAAATGTTGGCAGGTCTCGTTCTGGTCAATGGTCTGCGTTTTCTTAGTTTGGTTTCATTTTCACTAACCCCTGAGGTTGTAAACAGACTGTGTACAACATCACCTGTGGTTCCTAAGATGAAACAATGATTCAAGACTATTTCTTCCCTAAATGGATGCAGTTAATCTGTGGTATAACAAATATGCTTTAAGTCAGGGAAACAAAGAAAGTTCCTGCCGAGTAGTGGTAATGTTTCTGAGAACGGCAACGTTTCTTTTCATTGTTGGCATCAGCTGTTTCTTGGACAGGGGCTTTCTGGAATTATGTCTTCAACTGTATGTCTGGGAGAAAGCTTCAGTACTGAGGACCAGATTTACTGTTCTTCCCTCTGTGTGTACGCGAAGTGACAGTGGTTGTTAATATGTGCCAGCTGCAAAACGGGCAGCTGACCTGTGTGAGCAAAATAGCTTCATTCAGTCCTTGATAAGTCATAGTCAATCATATATGAATGTAATACAAGCCATATACTGGCTACAGATTGACTTGTTCAGCTGTAGGCTTTCCCAGTTCTGACTTTACCTTCCTAATTTTGCAGGTCAGATCACAGAAGATTTCTTCAAGCCTGCATTTCCATACCACTTGAAGGACTGCAGTTGCCGGGCCAGCTCTGAGCTGGATTTGGTCTATTTGTTAAAACTTTTCTCAAGGGAAGCACAACTCATGATAAGAAACATTCCAGGAGTGGCTTTAATGAAAAAGTAGCAAACGAGCACAAATTAGATTACCTTTATAAATGTCCAAGGTCAATCAGGGCTCTCCTGTTCCTTCCTTCATCCCAAGGCAATATTAATGAATGCAAAACCCCTCTTTGCCGAGGGACAGCCTTGAATATCAAGTCTTCGTTTGGACGGATTTAATTCAAACCCCTGGTAAACCTTGAAACAAATGCAGGGTGGTAAACTACAATGTAGAAAAAAAAGACTGAGTGACACTATTTACCCTTTGATTTGGTCTTTTCACAGGCACCACATTACACACTCCCAGAAGCAAACCCTTATTCAAGCCAGTACGTCTTATTTCCTTCCGTGTGCCCAGTTACGTTGATGAGGCATGGTGCATGAGTCAGAAGTGCTCTTTTAGGTAAAAGTGACAGAATTAGATGCATTTGAAGCTGATCCGGCTCCTCACTGTCATAAACTCTGCTTCTGGTTTTAACTGTTTGTCCCAGTACATCCTCAAAGTAGAGCAGTTGCTGTGTGTCATTAGCTGTGTGTTTGCTTTCCTCAGGGTATTTAGCTACTTGCTCTGCAGCTTTTATTGCACTTAGCAGTACAATAACATCTCAAAATGCCCTACCCTCAATTCCAGAGAACAGTCAAATGAACAAATATTAGTCACGCAAAAAGATAATTCCCTGAAATGAAATACGATTCATACTATGATCTGAAGAAGCTCAAACTTCAATTTCCCTTACTTCCCTAAATGTAAGAACAGCCTCAAATATGAAACATTGAAGGCATGAACTGTGCTTTCTGCTTTTAGTGTGCAGAATAACAGGACTGTAGTCCTCAGCTCAAAGCCCTTGCAACAAACCCTGCTCCTGGAAGTGCAGTTCCAGACTGAGTAGCTGGTGGCTGGTTGAGTTGTTCTGAGAATCTTTTTTTCTTTCTTTCATGATAGTCACCTGCAACAGAGGATGAATTATGATGAAAAGTAGCAAGCCATGTAGAACCTTCCAGGCACGAAAAATAACATAGCGTAGGAGGTGTAAATAAAAAAATCTCTCAACTAACTATATTCCGAGGTCACTACTTAATTATGCTGTGAAATGCTGTGGCTGGGCTTTGGACTTTATCTACTATTCTGGATATTTTGAAGTAGGAGGAAGTATTGCAGAGGTACTCAAGCAAAGGTATTGTGAGCTTCCCCAACGGCTCTCTTTTATCTGCTGATTATGCCTTTTTCTCTCTAGCTGTTTTTTACCTAACTTCCCGCTGACCCACACGTGGGGAAGTTCTTTACATCCTCCTGCTTCTACTGATCATGGGGATTTCAGGTGACATAAGGTCACTTCAGTGGACTGACTCCAATGATACAGACCAATAGAAAAACTGGCCCAAGAGCATAAATCAGGAAGGCATGGAATTAAAATAATGTGTCTGCAATGTCGCAAAACAGCTCACATATGGTTTTTTATCTGTCTATAGAGTTCCTCAACCTGCTGTGCTCTTGTGTTGCCGGAGTCCTTATCCTGGTTTGAGGTAAAACAGAACCAACTTTCTGTTCAGTAATTTTATTTCTTAGCTCGGCGTCTTCTAACTCTCTGAAATTAACAGCACGTTGTGTCTAAAACAGTTCGTTCAGAGTGATAAGACAGTTTGTGCCAAGGAACAGTATGCAGAGAGGCTCTTGCTTATACTTATTGCTATAGCAACCAAGGTCAGCTAATTTCGTTATTTGCCCCGTTGGAGGGTTGGAAACAGAAAAGCATAGAGGGGTCCCAACTGCGGGGAGGAGCGGACAGGACAGGTGACCCAAAATTGACCAACAGGGTATTCCATCCCATCTGCCCCATGCTCAGTATAAAAGCTGAGGGATCAAAGGGTCAACTCTCTTCCTTCAATGGCTGATGTCCGAGGAGGACCCTATCTGTTCATCTGCCTTTGATCCTGACCCCTGTGTTCCTGACTCCAACTCTGGAACCCAGTTCCCACCCATCGCTGAGTCCAGCCTGGGACTTCCCCAGTGCCTGCTGGTGATGTCATCCTGGGAGCTTAATACGGTTTTGTATATACTGTATCTATTTCACTATTTTCCTTTTTGTCTTATTATTAATATTTCATTAAAGTAGTTTGGTTTCTTCTAAACTTGTAAATCTCTTTATCTCTCCTCCTCATCTCCGTGTACGAGAGGTTGGGGGGGAGCATCTGTCGACGACCATTGGCCAATTTGGCCAAAACCACAACAGTCCTTCTGAGCAATGTGGTTAGTTTTTGCAATGTCTGTCCGTGACACTGATGACAAGGTAAAGAATAACTTCATGTGTTTCCAGAACCCTTTCTGCTGCATGACTACGTAATTTCTGATGTCAGTGACCTTTGCTTTTGCTGTTTTATCAGGTCTTTGGTGAGGGACAGACTTATCACAGGGAAAGAGGGAATATCTTTAAGGGAAAAAATTATTCTTATTTACAGCAGATTTTAGCTATAAGATCATGGACATAAATCGCATTCAAAACAGTCAGTACTCACAAAAGAGAATCATGCACCACCAGCTATTAAAGAGCACTCATCTATGTTTTCAGGAATATTTTAATCCACTGACTAATGAACTAGTAGTTGTAAAATAGATATAAATGCATTACATTAGAATGTCCCATCCAAATTTAGTTCAAACCGATCTGACTTTATATGTTTGCACTGCTATTGTTTCAAAGTACCTGCAGTCACTGGAATGCTGAGTTTGTTTATGCCTTCTGGCTTTGTTTCCATCTGAGTCTATGTATTTTTGAATGTAATAGTAAAGCTTTTAAGAAAGCCAGGATGGTCTTGGGGTTAGAGCATAGTAATGGGATTCTGGAGACCTCAGGTCTCAGTGTGATGCTGCCACAGCCTTCCTCTGTGATCTTAGGCAGATTACTTAGTCTTTGACTGATTCTCCTGCTCTGTAAAAGGGACATTAAGACATTAAGCCCTTGGAGAATTGTGTATCAAATGTACAAAAAAGAAAAGTACAAAGAAATAGATTTTGTAAGGGCAAAAAAATACCCACTGTCCCGCAGCCATGAGGAAAAGGCTGTTGAAATCTTTCCGTGAAGAGTGCCATGTCATAAACTCTCAATTAAAACCGTAATGGGAATGGAGAATACTTGCATTTTGCTGTGCTAGACAGTCAATGAGCTGTGCAGAAAAAGCTACCTGAGAACAGTTGCAGAAGTATGCGCTGTGCTGTTTAGCTCATTTACTCTTAGACAGATCTGCTCTGTTTTAACTAAGCACTGAGAAGGCTGTCATCAGTTACCATACCGAGATTATCAGTGTGCAGTTTAATATAAAGAACATTATTTGAACAAGGTCCAAAGACATTTGTATACAAAGCATCATTGGAAGCGCCTCCCAATTCCTTTGCAAGTGAATAAATATGTTTTCTCCATGGTTAGAGAATCTTCTTTACTTAGTTATTGATTAGCTGAGTCAAGCAAACTTCTAACCTTACCTAATGCATTCTAACCCTCCATTTGCCCCAGCCATAAATTAAAATTTGTGCTTAAATGAAAGGACTCTTCCTTCTTCCACCAGTGACTCCATAGTCTGCAGCTCTGTATGTCATTCACCCATGTTCAGTAGCTCTCTCTAAAATCACCTTAGATATTTCTGTGCAGGAAGGGCTGCCTGAAGAAGGGGGCAGATTTCCCCAAGTCCCTCTTCCGAGAGGGCAGAGAAGGCAGGACTCATTACTTTATGACACCGCCTATAGCAAGCATCATGGGCCCGGCTTTTAGCATTGCTGCACGCTGCTGTGTACAGCTCCATGGGGCCAAGCTTTCCCCCCAGCCCACAGGCAGAAATGTGAGGTCTGACCTCAGCCCGCTGCAAGCATCTGATCGATGCTCTGCTTTGACAGGCCCAGGGACAAGCAGAGGAGCGCATGCCTTTGGTTATGGAGGAAGCTGTCTGGGGAGGCAGAGGTAGCTGCACTGCTGAGTTGCTACTCCACGTAAAGAATCAGCAGAGCTGAATAAGAGTTTTGAGGAATGTAAAAGGTAGAGGAATTCAGATATCAACATAAAAGGTGTCATTCCTAAAGTGTGCAGCAATAAAAGACAAATGGTAATAGGTCACTCCGGAATCAGAATCATGAATGACAGAAAGAGAGCTGGGAATGAAAGAAAGGGCAGGTAAATGTCAACAGTTAGGGAACAGAGATCATGAACTCTCTCAGCTGGAAGAAAGTGCTCAGAACATTCAGCAAAAGCAAGTTCGATTGTAAAATAAACTTTGTATCTTCAGTCTGACTGCCTGGCTAGGAATGTGTTCCAAGGTATTGTGGCAGATGAGCAGCTGGATGAAAAAGAAAACACAACAGACATGAAAGATACATCCAACACACGGAGTAAATGATTGTGATACACAGGCACAGATACTTCCATCAGATGTTGGTGGCAGAATATGTTGTGTCACCTGAAAGGGAGGCGATAGTCCATCTCACACAAGAGTAGGTGCTAGCAGAAAGGGAAAAGATGTAAAGTAAGAAGGAAAAGTAAACAGGCATGAGAACTGAAAAGTAAAGCCATTTTTTTGAAGTGTATAGAGATGAACAATTGTCCACCAGATGTGAATCTTACCTATGAACTTGTTTGTTGTGCAATATTGTTGAAGACGGACAAGTTGCCCATGGGAAGTTGGTATTTGTTCAGAGTTAACATTTGGCTTTTTTTTAAGTGTCATTGAAGAAGACCAAAATGTTTCAGGATTGGCATTAAGATGTGGAACTTTATGGGTTGACATTAACCTAGATTAGCAAAGTATAGAAGTTCATTGCTCCCATGGCAGTTTGATGGTTTATGTGAAATAAATAATGTTTGGATCCAGTTTCTCACGCGTATTAATCACTATATTGTTTGCGTTAGTTGGTGGTGGTGTTGGCACTAGACTCATGGTGGGTGCTGATGCACCATGAGCCAAAGTTGGTGCCCTCAGCAGCAGTTTTGCACCTTCTGAAAACCGAGTCTGTGTGAACAGCCCACACTGACACGCTTGAGCTAATCTGGGTTTTTTTTTCTGTGGATAAAAAAGACCATTCCAAAGATTCTCAATCCAACACATTTAAAAATAACATTAAAAAAATTAATTACATTAATTAAATGTAATTAATTAATTAAATAAATTATTAATTAATTTAATTACATTAAAAAAATAAATCCGTAATGTTCACCCCAAATGTGCAGTATTCAACAGATAACTGGTCAAAACATTACTTCATCTCTGAAGCTGTTTGTCAGACACATTTGATATGGAAGTGGTTGGTTTTATTTGGCTTTAGAAATTAGAGGGCACAAACTTCACAGCAGATGATGGGCTATAGTTATTTGTTCTTTTTCTGTTTGTCAACTGTCTATGAACAGTCCTGTTTTGATAAGTGAGCCAGTTATTTTAGTCTACAAGTTGATCTTTTTTCTTTGACTAAACACTGAGTATTCATTGTTTGGTAAATTGTTGACAGTGTATGTTTGCTAAGCTCTGCCATGGAGTATCCTTCTTGATCTCTGATCAGATATCTGAAAATATCCAGCAGAAAGGGAGGACGGGGAAGGTTTTCAAGATGGGTATACAAATACTTTTATCTTGAAGTTCCAACCAAGTGCATTCACATGAATATCAAAAATTTTTGTTTTCCATTAGCACAGAAAGAAAATATCCTTTGAGTAATTCAGAAGAAAATTGCACAAGATAAAATGCGTGGTGCAGCCAAAATTAACTTCTTTTTTAATTTAAACTACTGTTGTCAGATTACTTTTTTTAGCAATTGCCTGGCTCCATCCAGGGCCTTGCAAACCACAATAATAAAAAGAACATCCAATGACCCAGCTGGAGAGATAATCAAATACTTCTTACCTTTCTGACAAAGTATTTGTCACTACTTTTCCTCTCCCACTGTGACATTGCTTTGTCATGGGTGTAATTTTTTGGCATTTCAAAAGCCTGTTGTTGATCTTCATACCGAGATTATAGATCTCTGCAATACTTCTCCTTCATTAGTTGTAATTTACATCTTTCCCTACAATCTAAATACTGCAATGGTCCCCCCCTCAATTCTTGTCCTGCTGTTACTTTATACTATGCTTTCAGGTCTTGCAGGTGAAATGAGTATTAATTACTATAAAAGCTACGTGACATGGATCGGTCTCTACTAAATGTAAAGTTCAAACATTTGTGCACGCACCTGATCAGAACGCTGTTGCCCTATTACATCTGAGATTAATTATTTAGTGGCTGTGACCTGTCCTGGGGGTCACCGAGGTGGTGGTGTGGCGTGCGTCCGGCTCCGCGCTGGGATGAAGAGGAGGTGCTGCAAGGAGCAGGCACGCGTGGAGGAGCACAGCCTTTACCAGCTCCTCGGGAACTCCTGCCCCAGGGTTAGTCACAGCTGGCTTGCAGCTCCAAAGTGTGACTTTTTAAATAGATAACTTTCAACAAAGAGTAGCTTTGGAATACCCTTGGAATTGGTTTTGCATCTTTTTAATCTTATATTGTTAATCCTTAAATAATAAATAGAATTTCTCTGGTTAGATACTTTTCTCTGCAGATGTATAGTATTTCTGAGGCTTCCTTCTGCCCAGAGAGGGCTTCAGGGTTAATTTATATCCATTTAGCTAACTGGTGCGATTTTTGTGCTTGTACTCTTTTGTGTCAGCCTTAGACTGATTATGCAAATTTAGTTCATGCCTGTAAATTCATCAACACAAATTAAACCAATGTATGAATACTCCCATGCAAAAGTTGCTCCAATTTAATTAAATCAGTATCAAACAACACTCTCCATGCCTTTGTGTATAGGCCAGGCCTTAATGGCTTAGGTCACATACCAAAAAGTGGACAAGTCACCTGCTGCAGCCTTAAATTGGGAGAAGCTCCCTCTTTTGCTATATGCAATTTTACAGTGCCGGTCACAGGGGGAGACTGCTCTTTACACACTATGTCACTGCAAATCATATATTGCAATGCAAACATTCATTTTGTAAATAAATAGAAGCTATGCTGATGATTACAGCAGTTACTTGGATTTTTGCAAAGCTTTTGACACTGTTTCCCACAGCATTCTCCTGGAGAAACTGGCTGCTCATGGCCTGGACAGGTGTACTCTTTGCTGGGTAAAAAACTGGCTGGATGGCCGTGCCCAGCGAGTGGTGGTAAACGGAGTTAAATCCAGTTGGTGTCCGGTCACAAGTGGTGTCCCCCAGGGCTCAGTGCTGGGGCCAGTTCTCTTTAATATCTTTATCAATGATCTGGATGAAGGGATCGAATGCACCCTCAGTAAGTTCGCAGATGACACTAAACTGGGCGGGCGTGTTGATCTGCTTGAGGGTAGGTTGGCTCTGCAGAGGGATCTGGACAGGCTGGACCGATGGGCTGAGACCAATGGTATGAGGTTCAACAAGGCCAAGTGCCGGGTCCTGCACTTGGGTCACAACAACCCCATGCAGCGCTACAGGATTGGGGCAGAGTGGCTCGAAAGCAGCCCGGCAGAAAAGGACCTGGGGGTGTTGATCGACAGCTGGCTGAATATGAGCCAGCAGTGTGCCCAGGTGGCCAAGAAGGCCAACAGCATCCTAGCCTGTATCAGGAATAGTGTGGTGAGCCGGACTAGGGAAGTGATCATCCCCCTGTACTCGGCACTGGTGAGGCCCCACCTCGAGTACTGCGTTCAGTTTTGGGCCCCTCGCTACAAGCGGGACATTGAGGTGTTGGAGCGTGTCCAGAGAAGGGCTACAAAGCTGGTGAGGGGTCTGGAGGACAAACCTTATGAAGAACAACTGAGGGAGCTGGGGTTGTTTAGCTTGGAGAAGAGGAGGCTGAGGGGAGACCTTATCACCCTCTACAACTACCTGAAAGGAGGTTGTAGAGAGATGGGGGCTGACCTCTTCTCCCTGGTGACAAGTGATAGGACGAGGGGAAACGGGTTCAAGTTATGTCAGGGGAGGTTTAGATTAGATATTAGGAAACATTTCTTCACTGAAAGGGTTATTAAACATTGGAATAGGCTGCCCAGGGAGGTGGTGGATTCACCATCCCTGGAGGTGTTTAAAAAAAGGGTAGATGGGGCACTTAGGGACATGGTTTAGAAGTGGCTTTTGTCAGGGTAGGTTAAGGGTTGGACTTGATGATCTTGAAGGTCCCTTCCAGCCTCAGCAATTCTATGATTCTATGATTCTACATAGCATCCTATTTAGGTTTCCTGGTTTACGTAGTTTTGTTGTCTTTGCTGTAAAGAAAATCAGATTCAAACAGTGGAACTGATTTCTAAAATGATCTAAGAAAAGATTCTGTCCTGGGCTAAGAGCCAAACTGAGCCATCAGATGCACGTGAATGCAGCTCCCATTTCCCTAAGCAGAAACTGCTGTGTTCATCTAAGAACACAGAATTTGTCTTTTCCAGAAGCCTGGCAGAATGTTTAAGGGCAACAAGGAAAATGGTATTTACAAAAGCAGACGTCAGTGAAAATAAGAGTGCTCACGCTGCTGTGATTTCAGAAGTTGATCCTGAATACTTAGCAGCAGGTGAAGCACAGAGTGCTTAACTTTTCACCATCAAAGAAGAGTTCTAGCAGAATTTCCTAGTGAATTAGAGAGAGAGATAAAGCAGCTTAGGGGATCACACTGTTTCCCTTATTCTAATGAACTTCTTTGTTGATGGTGAGAAGTTACTTTTCCTGTGTTCCTTTCTGTTGTCACAGATCAAGGGCTGCTGCCAGAGAGTTTCATCCACATAGCATAATTGGTGCTTTTTTGGTGTTTTGGTGTTTTAGTGTTTTAATATTTGATGCACCTTTCTTTCTCCTCGACTCTGTCCCTTCCCTTTTGCTGAAGATGGAGAACCAAAGGACTTGAATCCTAAGGGCGTTAGAAGCAAGAAAGCACATATAAAGGTTCCCCATAGGAATTAATTTTAAGAACCTCACATTCTTTCAACCCAGCTCGTTATTGTGTTAGGGCACTCCTTCCTTCTGAATTTTAACACTAGTCAAAGTTAGAAGTTACTTGCAACCTCTGCCCACTCTGTTGGCGAAGGAAGACAATTTTAACTTGAAACAAAAGAAGCTGCATAGAGTATTCGGTGTCCCATAAGTAGCACTTCTTCCTAATATTTGACCTTGGTTGGAAAACTAAAATCCAAATTGTAGTAGTACTAGCCTTGTGAACACAAAAGTAAATCAAAATGCTTTTTAGGGTAGTGCTCACAGTGTTTATTGGTCACTTGTTTTTTTTAAAAAGCATAATGGTTCTTTCAAAATTAATTGCAGCTGATAATGAAACCGACAAAGGCTTAAGCCAACAACTGTTTCTGAAGTAGGGAGTACCCTGGAAGCCCTGTAGCAGGGACAGAAGTCATATCCCGAATTATCCTTTGATATATTGCAAGATATGGCAAGATGCCCTACATTAATTCCATTTTAATTAATGTAGTTTTATTGTGTGACATCTTCCGAAATATATATAATCACTTCATAATAAATTCCCAGTGATTTATGCTACCATTTTAGCTCTTCTAAACTTCCATTTGGGTGCCAAATTGCCAGGGTGGATGTGTGAAACTCACCATTGCAAGATGTTTGCTCTGTTTTCTTTCTTCCCTTGTGAAAGTTTCTCTCCTCTATCAGGAATTCAATTCTATGAAATCAGTTGCAAGATTCCTGTGCTCACAGAACAGCTACATATTCAACTAACAGATCCTATTTTGTCTTGATGAAAAATGAAAATCGCATTTCTGACCAGCAGGAATTGAACACGAATGCTGGGTGCTGGGTGGCATCATTACAATAACTGGGGAAAAAAAACCCAAAAGATGAGCTGGCTTTGTAGACTGCTCCAGCTAAGCGTCTGGGCTGAGATTTCTGGGAGAGATCGAAGGGAAGGATGCTGAGGAACAGGGTATAAGAAGTGGAAAAAAGCCCCTCTCAGCCTTATCCAAACTAAGGAAGAGCCCCTGAGGCTCCCAGAGAGTCAAGGCACAGAGCTGGAAACCATCAAACCCAGCTGTGTGTTCCTAGGGAGGATGCATGGGCTAAATGCTGGAGAAGAGAGCCATGAAAGGCATGTGGGCTAGTGAAATAACTCGAACTTCCAGTGGGTCCCTGGGAGAGGAAACCTTTCCTTGGATGGCTGGTAATTTAGCAGAGATGTCCTAAGTTTCAAGAGGGAAAAAATAGCACGTGAAGTCAAAGACCACATCAGGGTCCTGCTGTCTACTAGAAATACCAGTAAGTTCTTAGGTAGATACTTTCTGGTTTCACAGCTATGAGAACATAAAATGAGCCGGTTTTCTGCAAATAAACCTGGTTTCTACATAATTTGCAATAAAATTTCTATCCCATGATACTGAATTGTTTTTACGATTGTTTTCCCGTACTGCGTGTATGACAGATCACTGTTATTTCAACTGATGGAAAATGTTCTGGTTGGAACGGGGTTTTGAGGGGAAAGTGTGTTTTTTCAAGAAGTATTTTCTCGGAGGTAAACATTTCAGTTCTCATTCGGGATGTCTGGTGGGACACCTCCTGCTGTGTTTTCATCCTCTTTTCATATCTGCATGCAGTCAGAAACTGAGTGTATACAACTGGGTCTGCCCCATAGTCACACAGCTGTGTAGGCACCATGTTGGTAAAGGAACTCAGATGGAATAAAGGAACCCAGTCTGGTAACTTAGTCACAGGATTTTCTTTGGTGTATTAATGCTTTCAGGGTACTCTCTCTCACTTTCAGCCTTTCTTGTCTTTTCTTTTTCTTTGTAATTTCTTTCTCTTCTCCCCATTTCCCTCTCATTTTTACTGACCCTCTTTTTGACTGAAGTCAGTCTCTGCTTTTGTTTGTTCTCGTCCTGTTTTCCCTATATAATTTCTGGTCCTGTCACCCCCTTGTTGTGTGCACACATAGGAAGATCGCTCTGTGTCTTGGCAACAAGAAATCAGCTGTGGGTAAAAACTTTGGTCTTTATGAAAGCTGGCTCCGAGGGTCCCTCAAGCACAGTGAGGGTGTGAGCTGAGATGAGATGCTGAAGCAAAACCTTGTTGAATCCTAGGTGAGGGCTTGGTGGGCCTTGGTGGAAAATTAGACTGAAGTTCTAAGGGAAAAGTACAAGACAAGACTGCTACTTTGGAGTTGGCATTGTGAGAGGTCACGACTACTGTTTTGTGTCTGAGTGGGACAAACAGCTCAGCTACACAGCCACAGGTGATTGTTTCTAAGTCCAGTGTTTGGAATTGAATGGCAAGTGCTTTACGCCTGATTATTCCTCTGCATTCCTGGGTCAGTTAAAATGTTCTGGGAGTCACATAAAGAGCATATGCTGTATAAAATTGATTATGCTAGTATTTGCATGAACTTTAGGTACGATGACCAAAATAGCATCTGTAGTCCAGTGCTACCTAAGCAGTCTTTAGATGCTAACCTGATTGGTTGTATTCAGCACTTTTTAAAAAATCTCATTTAAAAACATCCCTTTGGGAACTGGCTTGTTTGGGAATTGGTAATGGGATCTTCTGTCTACACTGTTGTTGATAGTACTTAGATGTTATTAGCATTTAATGGTTTCTTGCACCATGTGACATGGTTGCTCTGCGCGCCTGTCCCTTCCCAGTAAGATGTAGATTTGGACAAGTTCATCATGCGATGTTTGGGATTACCTCGGTTTGGCCCAGGCTTCTCCCTCCAGATTTGGCTCCTTGTGGCCTCACGGAAGCTGAAGTATGTATGACCTACATCAGCAAGCGAAGCAGTGAAATAGGAACAGAACTGTAGCTGGTGCTGAGGACTTGAGGTTCTCACTCCTTGCCTTTCAGGGGATTTATGTCAGGTTGGCTCTAGTCTGGTCCCATGGATTTAACACCCATCACTGCCCGGAGCTGATCGTGCACTTCTCCAGCACATCTTTTGGCTTAGCTCTCTATCTGCTGGATGAGGTGAACCAAAACTTAGTAAGTGGGAAAAATTGGAAATTTCCTTCAGAAGTGCACTGTGCTTCCAACTAAACCATTAGCATAAATGCAAACATAGTGAACTGAGGAAACCAAATATTAGTTCTATTCTCGCATCAGTAGATTAAATCTGAGATTACTTCTTTTTTTTCAAGCCTCTTTTGCTGTATGACATGCACAGGTTATCCCTGTTAGTTTAACTCCTCTTCTGCATTTCTAGTTATTATTGCTTTTCTTCTGGTCTGCTCCGCAGCTCTGAACCTTTGGAAACCACTGGAAATCAGTATGCCATAATTAGTTAAAATGACAGGTGCTACTTCTTCATTTTCCATTTTATCATTCTTGTCTCCTTTCAGTGAAGAAAATCCAAACCTATGTTGTTATAATACGTACAGTGCATTTATAAGAAAAGTTTTAATTTTTTCACTTATTACTCCAGGACAGTAAGTGGAAAAGTGCCTTCCTTACATCTATCTAGTGAATGTGTCATTGTCAGCTTTGATTGCAGAGATATTGGGACTCTGACCTTCAATGACATTGCTAGCAAATTTTGACTGACAGCATGCAACACTGCAAACCCCCGCTGCACATTCCCATCCTCCTAGAAAAAACCTTTTCTCTTTAACAGTGTTCTTATGCTCCTGACTGTAGACTATTCTAGGTGCTAAAATACAAGGTAAACCCAGCAATATCTAATTACACTTATCAAATACAATTTGGAAAGACATTTGCAGTTCTTGTGTAACCACTTAGCCCTTCTATGGTATATTTTAGAGAGGGTGTAAAAGATATCCTCAATCTCCAAATTTAGAGTATGTATCAATAACGTCAGAGAGTGAGTGCTGATGCCATGTGTTGTAAACACTGTTCACATTTACTTGCTCATGCTTTACTGTGCGGAAAGAATGCTATTTTCATGAAATCATTATATATGAACGTGTGATATATATGTGGCTGAGGCGTTCACAGGCTCTGGGAATCAGGATCAGACAGAAGGCTGTCCATAAGTCAGAATGTGTCGGTAGCTCTGCAAGCAACTTCAAGCAATTAAAAAAACCAACAGATTTTACCTTCCATCACTTCATGTCTCCAGAGGAACAGTGTTTAGCTTATTAATATCTCAGTACAGCAGCCGTGCTTACAAAGGCATAGGTTTTCAGAAGCTACGGCTCGTGCGTGGTTTCTGCAGGTTACATCCTGATCAGGTTGTGGGGCTGCGGAGCAGCAGCATGTGTTCACACGGCCGTAAGGCTCCGTCCCTGTGGTTTCCATTTAGGGCACTTTTCAGGCAGCTTTCTCTGCTGCTTGCAGGTTGTGCAGAGTACAACAAATGGTTTGCTTACAGGCTCCCCGCTGCTCCCTGGGGACGGTGCCTGCTCTAACTCGAATCTCTCACCCACTAGTGGTAAAAACAGTCTAATCCTTGCACTTCTCAGTCCTGGAGCAGTATAAACCCTGCCTGAATCCAAACTCTTCCTCAGTAGTAAACCAGACAGATAGGGGACAGCCCCCAGGCTAGGGCACTCCTATTTGTGTCCTGCCTCGCGTCCTAGGCTGTCCTTGACTGCCAGCGGGACACTGACCGGGGCAAAAGTCAGTGGCGCTGGGCCCTGTGGAAGCAGCACACATGCCCCTGCACCAGCCCGGGGGGGGAAGAGGGGAATTAGGGCCCCTAATAGCACCGCCCATGGCATGGTGCATCCTCCCATGCCACAGCAAGGAGCCCCTGCTCCTTCCAGATGCAGCCTGCACCTCTCCCTGCTGCCCCTCCTCTAGCCAAAGCCATTTCACTAGGTGGGCTGAATATGTCTCTTCCTTTCCAGATCTCCCTCAGCCTCTGTCTCCTTGTCTCAAAAATATTCAAAACATTTTAACCGTGTTTTCAGTTTGATTGTTATTGACGCCATATGAATAACATCTCTCGCCCTCTCCCCCTGACACCCTTGATCAGTTTTTTATTAAAACTTTCAGGCTGTGGTCCTTTAATATAATTTTTAATGCATTTTAAATTATTTCTGGAATTTTGTATGGTGTCCCAAATGCTTGAAGAGAGAGAGGAGATTTATAAATAAATTTAGTTTTATTACCCTATAAAAGAAACCGTAACATTAATGCTGCAATGATAAGATAAAGTATGTGTGGAATCCCTTTTCCTACATGCTGTGTGCTCCAAGAAATTCTGCTTATATGCAGTATTACAAATGAGCTAGACTAACCCAGAACAGTATTCCCAGTATCAATCAATAGACTATGAACACATTAGTATATTAGCAGTTTATGACAGTATTTAGGATCATACAGTATAATAATGGAATACACTATCTTCTGAGATACCAGGCAGTCGCATTGTCTGGCATGGTGTGAGTCGTCATGTCCAGCTCCTGCTGTTGCCTAGGCAAAGCAAATAGCTTTTGCAGGTGCTGATTGTTTTTGCAGTAGCAGTACCCTGTGCAAAGGTCTCTGATACAGTATGTTTGAACAATCATTGCTGTATCTTATCTACTCTAGGTAACAAAGAGATTCAAATTTAGGGGCACAAAGCAGGACTGCGGTCACAACTGCTAAACAGAGTAGTGTCTGTTGTGTCAAGTTGCTTGAATTTTAAAAATGAATTTTCAGAGGCAGAAAATGCCCAGTAACTCATTCCTTTAGTCTTGACAGTACTTCCTTTGACAGCATGTGTTCCAGTCCTGCAAAGACTTAATCAGGCTCTTACTTACTGAAATTGCTTCTGTGGTGAGCAACGGAAGAAAGGAAAATGTAAAATTTGTTAATGGGTATGTTTCTGTCATGGAGAGGGGCTTTATTATATGTCACCTGGGGATCCCAGTATGGCTATCTAATGAAGACTTACTGAAAATGGAGATAGATTATGCAATATTGATATGATTCCCCCACTCATAGAAAAAATGCCTTTTCCAGCTGTTCCCTTTGCGTGCAAGAAAAACACACCAGAAAACAACCAGTGTGAAAGCAAGCACACAGCAAGTCATGATAGCAAGTGGCGGAGAAGGAAGCCCAGTCTGTGGTTCCAACCGTCGTGTGTTGTGTCATGTAGAGAAGTCCATAGGGAATGGGACAGGAAAATATTCAAGCATCCCCCTGTTCTTGTGAGCCCAAGGGGAGACAGAGTGGGAAAAGGCAGTCTGCATATTTGTTTGGAGCATGGAGCAAAGTCAAATTCAAGAACACAGCACTGTTGGCAAAAGTAAAACCTAAAATAAAACTGACACCACAGATTTGGAGCGTTTGCTGCCTGAGCTAGAAACCATCCAGAATGCAGGAAGCTGGTTTGAGATGGGAAATGCATTTTGTCTGAGAGAGCCCTCCAGGATGTTTCCAGCCACAAAGAGGATGGGGAGCTGACATTGCTCACTGCATGAGCATTTACTTGTCATCCACAAGGTCACTGTGCTCTCTTCATTCAAATCCTTCCTGGAAAGCTCCTTTTGCTTCACTGCCTCTGAGAAGGTAATGGCTGGGGAGAGGAAAATACCCCTCCCCGCTTCTCCCTCCCCCCAAAAGAGGGCTGTAGTAAAATCAACTTCCACGTGCATTAGCCCTAAGCCTGCAGATACATGCTGCCTACAGCAAAGGGAAGCTTCCCTCTCCCCTCCTTGTCCCTCACCTGGCAGGCAGGCAGGCTAAAAGCACCTGGCAAGATATGTATAATGAAGAACTAGCAAAGAAAGACCATTTGGCCCTTAAAGGATCAGGACTTCTGACTTCATGCCTGTGACAGAGATTCACTTCAAATGGAGAATGAAAGGCAAGAAAGGCTCAGCAGTCCATAGTTGCTGAGCTATGATATCCACAGGCTGGTTGAGAGAAGTTGGAGGCGCAGTGTGGACGGCCAGGGAAAGGGCACTCAGAGCTGTAGAAAGTGCTTCAGGTAGTTGTGGTCAAGTCAAGCCTGGACCAAAGGACTGGTGGCCAAAGGATTCTTTCTTCCTGAAAGAGTGTTGGAAGATTCGCCAAACCCAGTGAGCTCCAAGAAGCAATTGGCACTGAGTAACTTAGACCTTCTTTACAGTTACCTTAAGTAGATTTATACACCTAATGCATATGAATTTGAATTTGCCTAAGAAATCTAGAGATCATGTAAGTTACCTTTGAATCTGTGCACCTATTTGCAGCACTCATTCATCAGACAGTGTTTAGGGCACCTGCTAAATGGCCTCACTTAGTGTTTGCAGTTTCAGCATGCCAGACTTCCCTGAAAGCTGTAGTTTAATAGTTTCAGTCAGACATATTTTCCACAAGTGCAGGAAAAGCTTTTCTTCCGAGGAGAACAGTTCCATCATATCTTCCCCTCCGACACCCTTGTTCTCTCACAGGCTCTGCTAGCAGGGCTTGCCCAGGATCTGAAGTAGCAGGACTCACTGTGACTTAGAAATACTGGCTAGGTACAAGAGTTTTGCTGATGACATATTCCAAAAATAATTTTCTAGGACAAGAACTTTCCCCTGTATGTATTTATATACTTATATATACCGACGTAACAGGTATTAAATGAATAGCTTTAAGCAAGCAAGTCTTGTCAGAAAAGGGTTTAGCACATTCAATGCATCCTACAGGCAGAATAGAAAAAGGTAAATATTTTGCACTATCTGGTACAATTTAGATTTCATCATGAAATCATAACTTCATAGTTATCTTTTCATAATAGTTTATTTTAAAACTGTTCAAAAATAAGTTAGCAGATATTCTACCATTACTCTTGAAGATTTAGACAAACATTCATTCATAACAACCATTTTTTTAGTATGAAAAAATTGTTCAATATTAACACTAGATATACCCATGACCTATTCTACAACAGCACCATGAGATATACCGTTCTGTTCCACTTTTCTCTCCATTTGTTTATTAATCAGTATATATGAGTCTTGTGGACTTAGAGAATGATTGAAATGTATAGCATCACATGTCACACTTTTTTCAAAGCTCATAAATGATCAATATATCTTTGAGAGGGAATCTGATTTCTGATACATTTATGTTAATAAGAATGGAAACACGGGCCACTGGAAATTGAGAGATAAATCAATAGAGAGGTTGGACCTTCAAGAAGTTCAGTGTACAATAAAATAGACAGCAAAATATGCTTGCTGCTTGTCTGCAGTGCCTGGAGTGACTACAGCTGACCAACAAGGTAAATCAAATCTGCTGCCAATACATTCTTCTGCTGTCCAGATAAAACAGCGGACTAAGCCGGTGAACTTTCACCCTTCACCCGAGCTCTCTAAGCCAAAGTACAGATTAAAAAAAATCAATAACCCCAATCGATGGGAAAATATTTTTAGTCTCTAACTGAACGATATGTTTTGACAAGGCCAAAGAGGCGCACAAAAGAATGGGAAAAGATAAAAGACAGAAAATTAGGATTTTGTTTTATTGGTTGAGGTAGGATCACTATTCATTCCCCCTTCCTACAAATCCCATTGACACTGGCTAAAATTATCTCACAGGAAGGAAATAAAATGAAAGGTTATGAATTCATTAAATTGTCTGATTTACTGTGTATCCTTGTAACATGTTATCTTTACAGGGTTTTGTTGCCATTATTGGACATTTAACATTGAGAAGACGCTTTGGAATGTATTAACATGGAAATGGGCACTATAAGTGTTTTGCAGAGGAAAAAAATCAACAAATATTAACAACCTGTGCCTTTTCCTCATGCTGCTTTTCAGCTCTGAATCCAGCTTACCTTACATATAAGCCACAGAATACCAGAAACCCCAAAGCAAAGCAAGAAGCCTGTGGTACCCCACTTGCAGAGCATCGTAGAGTCAGTAGAGGTGAATCAGGACTCGCTCACATAGACATGAGGGTCTCAAAGACTGACAGAGGAAGGTTTTGGGAATGTTTTTGCTCAGCAGGTGCAAACACCGTGTTGTGCAGTACATTAAGTGCCAGCCCCAAGTCCGGCAGGGCAGCAAGGCAGTGCTGTGTCACAGGCCGGCACATGGGGACAAAGTGGGGAATTGGGATTTCCCTCCCTATTCCTCCTCCCTGCTCCCTTCCTGCGCCCCTCACTGCCTCACGCCAGCCCTGCTGCTGGGGATCATGGCGGGGCTGGGGCTTATGGGGGGGCTGCCCGGTGACTGGCGTAGTTCAAGGCACAATGTGTACGGAGGATTTCCAATCACTTGCAATTAATAAGGTTTATGCAGCACTTGGACGTTTTTTCCCAACAGGGTGTTGGCAAAGTCTTTTACTTATTAACATGTTATCTAAGTGGTCTTTGTTGTTCTGTTTACAAAACATACAAGGGGTCATTACAAGCAAGCGAAAGGTGATGTTGAAGGGTATACTCCTCTACAGAGAACAGCATCGGACTTTTTATGAATGCTGACTTTTATGTTGTTTTTGCAGTTAGAGTGATTATTGTTGCCTCTGGCAGGGCCTGCAGTTCACTGGCAATCCCAGGTCACTGGGAACCTCCGGGCTGAAAGAACACAATGGCAAATGGCAGGCAGGCATGTGGGTGGAAATGAGGGGACAACAGCCAAATCCACCCTGCGGAAATGGGAGCAGGGGTGGGTCTGATCGGCACTGACACAGGCACACACTTTGACGCTTGCTTTTCTGGAGCGACTTCTCATCTCAGGGTATGATGGCCCTAGTGCAGTTTGTGAGGGGGGGCACAGGAATATGTAGGGATGATATTATTGCCTTCTTGTTTCCTTGTGCTTTTGCACTGGTAACTACCTTTTGCTTTGAATTTAGATTAGGGCAGAACTTATTTTGTTTCATAGTTTCATAGGAAATACTGCTGGTCCAGGCCTTTTATTCCTAACTATTGCCTTAATTTAATCCAGAGTATAATTGCAATAAAGCCAAAAGCCAGCATTTTTAAATACTTCTCCCTAATTTATTTGGTCATTATTTTCATATTCAGCAGGTGTTTCATCTTGGTTTTCTCTCACTGACTTTTCAGAAGGAACTATCCTGAAGATTTCATGGAGTAGTGTTTACAATACAAACTCCCATGATTGAAATGCTGTAGGTAGCTCTTATCATCCTTGAAAGCTTTCAACATATGCAGTGAAGTATGATGACTGCTAGAATTAATTAGAGAAAACAGATGTCAAGCATTTGCCAAGAGTTATTTAAAGGAAATCTATTGTGTACAGATAGTTGATGGTAGGGTTTGAAATGTTACTAGCAGCTGAGAAATAGCTAAACATTTTTTCCGCTGTGTAGAAAGCATACCTAAAATACATTGAAAAGAACACTTTAGTCACCCATAAAAATAAAAGCAGAATAACATGATGGTGGCCATATTTTTCTTCTTATTAATGCTTCTGTGAGACCCTTAAAGATGATGGGCTTGCCTGGGTTGTGAGCAGGAGAAGAATTTGACCCCTGGGACGGCTCCTGATACATTCATGGACAAGGTGAGACCTGGGATACGGAGACCATTTCTCCAGCAGAGGCATCGGGAAATGAATCTTTCAGAAACGACAGGAAGAATTAGGAGGGTGACTTGGCCCTGGCTCACACACCAGCTCCAACAAGAAAATATCTTGCTCCTGTTCCTATGCATATTACACCTTTGTTTCCATCATCAGCATCCTCCGGCTCTTTGACAGAGAGAGTTTGAATGCTCTTCTCTCTGCAGCAGCCAATGCACCCCGTGGCCTGTTCAATCCTTTCTGCTTAAATGACTTATGTCCTGGCCTTCATAATTCTGTCAAAGAAAATATACAGCCTTCATCTTTGTTATCTTTCATTGTGCCTAAAGAGGTCAGAAGTTCAGAGCAGTTCGTGTAGATAGCCTGGCTGAATGTAAATATGGCCATCAGTTTTGGTGCAAAAAGCCTGCAAGACAAAATTGACAATCTTCTTCCCACAAGTTTTGTGTGTGCAAGCATGAAACTTTCTTTCCACTGGCGTTTGTACTGTCATACGGCGTTAACAGAAAGCACGAATACATGAGAATGCAGCCAAAGCCACTTCACAGAAAAAGTGGATGAATGTTTGTAGGAAATTCAATGCTTCTCTCATCCATCACTATTCACATTCCCTTCCTTGCCTGCAGGTAGAGGCACAGAGACTTATTGGATGGGATTCATCTTACCTAACTTTAGACATATATAGTGTGGATATCTCTGTCTCAGCTTGTTGTCTAGACTCTTGAGAAAGTCAATAGAGAGAAGCAGGCAGTTCTGAGCCCAATTCATCTGACCTATTTTAGACACCTTCTTTAGAAAAAGATGAAGCTTTCCCTAAAACTGCCTATGTCTCTCTAGTGACTTAAGGACAATTTAGGCCATTAAATCAGGTGCAGACATGTACACTGCATGTACACAGACATGCGGTGAATCCCACCCCTCTAGAACATTTCCTAACATTTTTCCCACAGTCAGATGAGCTTAATGGGACCTTTTTGGCCCTATTAAATTACTCAAAGTTCTCCTGGGCTTTTCCCCCTCCCAAAAAGTTAAATTGATTATATAAAATTGCTGTTTCTTTGGTCTAAACCTGTTTCCCTGGCACAGGCAGGGTCAATTTTTCAGGTCAGGGTTTCCAGGCAGCCAGGTTTTCCTGCCCAGTAGCCCCGGGACGCAGAGACTGCTGCCTCTGCTCACACCTGGACGCTCCATATCTCCCTTTCTCCCCACTGCTCTCCATGCGCTTGCCTGCTGCCACGAGCCTTTCTGAACCAGTCCCAGGCCACCTCTCTGCCTGTCTCTCTTCCGCTGAGGATGGTGGTGCTTCAGCCCACACACTTCAGGCTTTCCATAATGGCTTTTGCCGTTCCTGCTATCACTATATGAGAGCCATTTAATTGCATCTTCCATTCAGCCTGAATAAAGGGTGAGTAGGACATCTATTTGCTTTGACCAGGCTTGTGATTGATGCAACTGTTAATACTTTCCAGCGTAACACAATCTTCCCTCACCTCCCAAGGATGCTCTGTTGGTAACATGTCCCTGTGCAACTTTTTCAAGGACAGACAGAAAGTGGTATAAAAGGCCAGAGATGGCAGTGGAAATGGCAGTGAGCCTCTGGCCCGTTGCTGAAGGGTTACCTCTTTCCAGCATCTGTCCCACCCTTCGCTGCTGCCCTTGGCGTCAGCAGAAAAGGTGCTGTTTCCTTGCTCAGCAATCATTTCTAACGGACCACTGGCAACTTCTCTGTGCAGACCTGCCTGCAGTGTCCTAGGGTTATCTTGCCCCCTGGGAGAAAGCCAGGAGAGACACCTTCTGCCATTAGGCTTATAATGAGCTTTCATTCTTTCAGGTAAAACCAAGGAAAGTCATCTTTCTCAACAGGGCTGTACCGAGCAATCGCCCGTCTCTTGCCTTGACACGGTGAGGTTGTTGGGGATGGCAGGTCCCTCTGCCATACCAGCAAAGTGCACTAGTGATTCTCACCCCGATCAGACACTGTGCCACATGCTCTGCCTCAAGGTGGGCAGGGGGAGCAGCCCCCTCTCAGACCTAGAGATAATGCCTTGTGTCTTTGGAGGCAACGATTACACCCAGAGAACAAAAAGCATAGCACAATAAAACAATTACCACATACAGCATTCCTCAGTAAAAAAAATCCAACTTGTATTATATTCATGGTGTTAATAACAGAATTTAAGCCATCCTTCAGGTTCCTGTAAGTCCCAGGAAAAATACAGCAGCACTTAAGGAGGCAGGAAGGGAAGGAAGGGAGAGAGAAAAAGAGACCAGGACTGTAGCCATCAGGAGAATAACTGAAGGGCTGTCAGGGAGGCTCCTGGGATCAAACCGCTTTACTCCCTGTTATGCACAAATCCACCCCTAGGCCCCCCAGCAGAGCGTATATAACTCTGTTTCCCTTCTTAGCAACCTCAGTAGAATTGGTTGCACTCGGAGATTTTCAGCTAAAGACCACCATAGAGTTACAGCAGTTTACACAAGCTGCGGGGTTGTTCTCCTAACACAACACACAAATAAGCGTAGTTCGTAAATAGCAACCACTTGCAAATGTAGGGGTGCTGCAACAAGGTAAACTGAGCATGACAGTGACCGCATAGGCAGGAGATATCCTACGCTATCAGAGCGCTGCTGGGGCACTGCAGATGTGGGCTGTAATATGGCCAAGGTGCCTTGTTCAAAACAGCAGGGCAAAAACCTCCCAACACTTGCACACAGGGATTCAATGGCCTTACCTTCAGCGTGGAAACAATCTCATTACCTCTGCACAGTCAACAAGCGCTCTATCAATAGGAACATATCTCAGATACCCTAAAGTGTCATTAGTCATTCAGGAATCAGCAATAGGTGGTAAGTAGGATTGGATGGCTACGTACCGTTGCAGTCGGTACCATTGACTGCGTAGGACAGGACAGAGACAAGCTTCCATAATACATGTGCTTTTTTTCTTGTTAGCATTTATTTTCTGACAAACGTCAATGCTGGTAATGGGATACGTCTTCTGGCTTTGCTTTGGGATGCACTGCCGAGTACTTTTTCCTCTGAGCTACTCTTTTGGACCCCTACTAAGCATTACTATCCACAATGAGATGAGACTGGGAAACTCTGAAAAATTTCTTAGTACAAAATATTTATTTTTAGTAGGAAATAACATAAGAAACAGACTAAATGTTTTGAAAGCTTTTTAAAATTTATTAAAAGAGCTTTAGGCCTAAGTGAAGCCCTTGCAGGAAAATAGGAAATATAATAGCAGTGGGAGACCCAAGGGAGATGAAGTTTTGAAACTTAGATAATAATTGTAAAAGTAGCAATCCTGCGATATAGAAAGATAATTTAGATACTGTAGAGCCTCATAGTGGCTTTCTGCTATTTCTGTCATAATTTTCTGCCATGTTATTTTCTGTCAAGTCTTATAATATTTCTATAATGACTATCCCATTTGTTTCCCCAAAACTTATCTTTGAAAATTATACACTAGGTCAGAGTTACACAACTGAACACTCCATTTATTATCAGGAACAAGAAAATCTGTCTGGGCCACATCACCGATTGTAGCTGTCCACCTAATAGGATGAAATGGGTTGCAGGGAGAGTAACTGAGCGGTAAAGAGGGACACTGCAGGTGACAGAACAAGAGTGATAGGAGAAACATCAGCAAAACTAAAAGCAAGAGAAGATATATCACTGGCAACAAAACCAAATCAAGCTAATGTCTTCTCAAAGCAAGATGGGTAAAACAGAGTGACTCAGTAAATGAGCTGAAGTCATTTGACAAAAGACCTGTATAACAGATCACTTTATTCATAAAAGGATCTGACTGACATCTTTTGCGACTGGAGTTTATCCCGATACACAAGTATTTTCGAAGTGACAATAGTGTAATTCTGCCTATCTAGTAAATACTTTCATTCCTAAAATATGCTGATGGTGCAGATTGCAACTTTTATTTTCAGCGCTTTGCTACAAGTTTGTGCTGCGTTTTCCAGCCTAGGGTGAAGAAGCATCGCCAAAGCAAGCTGAACTATTTACTAGAGCTTGTCACAAAATAGAGCTCAGCTCTGAGACCCTGGGTTGCGAGACAGTCCCACTGAAGTTGACAAGAATCACAGTGTTGAAATACCTGAATTTTCTGCAGGTCATAAATTCTGCCTTTTGATGCGATATACCACACCAGTGGGGTGCATTGGCTCATACCACGGGCTGGATCGCACTCATAGAAAAGTCAAAAAAGTTGGTGCTTCGTGAAAGCACCAATGGTGAAAATGTGATGAAGGACATGCTTCAGGGCTCATTTAAGTGATGTGATGCGCTATGAATCTCATCTCGGTAGAGGGCCTGTCTTTGGAAAGGGTGTAATCGATAAATCATGTGCCAATTGTATTTATTCAGTATGTCAACTTGTACACCACTCTGGAATGCCTGGGCCAGTGCCGAGGGCTGGTGGTGTCTTTGCTGCATCTCTCACGTTACCCATGCTGAGTTCACTGTCTGTCAGCTCAGAGAGATGCAGCTCCATCACTTCCTTCCAGAGGGAGAGGAGAACTGGAAAGAAAGTGGCAATGGGAAATCCCACACATGAGAGGCAGGGGTCCATGAAACACCGACGCAGGGCTCAGTGTGCTGCTTGCCAGGGACAAACTAAAGAAGTCATGCCCCGGTGCCCAAGGAAAACAGATGGGCTCTCGGGCTGGGGGTCTCCTGGAGCTACTGGTTAGGTCTGTTCAATGGTCTGAAACTCTGAAGCCGCTACTGACAGTGCAGTGCTGGTAATTTTGGTTGGCACATAGCAGGTACACAAGCACAGCAGGAGATTCAGGCATCTTAGAGCACATCCGGAAATAAGAACTGCGCTGTTGAGAGATTTCTTCACCTCGTACTGGTGAATTATGTTATTAAAGACCTGATACAAGGTACGCTGAAGTCCAGGGGAGAATAAATGCTGCACTCGGTGTAGCATTCCCGGTTCCTAATCCACTGCTATCACTTTCCCTTTCCACAGCAAACACACGTGAACATCAGCCCGTATCGCCTGCACCAGCCCGCTGCCCCCCACCCACCCCGAGCTCGCAGCGGCCGGGCTGCGGGGCTGCTCCCCTGCCTGCTGCAGGTGCAACCCATTTCTGTGAGCGCCTGGAGAAATTCACCCCGTCTCCATGCACAGTTTGAAACAGCAGCAGATCAACCAGAAAACCAGCAAGAAAATAGCTTTCTGGAAATTTAAGAGGTCTGAGAGGTTTTTTTGTTTGTTTAAAGAAAGAGAAATCAAGTGAAATAAGCCTAAGAGAGACTTACCTTGCATTTAGACCTGGATTATGGTTTGTGCTGTTTTTCTTCTCCATTCTCCTGCACACATATGGTGGCGGGGGGGAAAGAGGGGGAAATAAGAGCTGTAAGAAGTGTAATTGATGGGAAAAGAGGTCCAAATGTGTGCACCAGATCCAGACACTCTCCAAAATGTAATCCTTGTTTGTCTATATGATGGGAATAATAGCCTTCCTCACAGGGTTACTGGGAAGATCAATAAATAGTTAATGTTGGTCTAGGGAAATGCATGATGCCTGCAGTGTAAATCAGAAGTAACCCATTGAAATGCATGTAGTTACATATGGATAAACCCAATGTAAAAATGAGCAGATGCGATTTCCTAAAAGAACAGTGCTAGTTACCCTGTAAACATTTTCTCCTGTGTGGGGGGCAGAGAGTGGATTTCGGACAAGATTCTGTGCTGGTATAAATCTTCATCGTCTCATTGACACCACTGGAAATATATGAGTTTAAACAAGAGCAGGCTCCGGCCCCTGATATCTGCTGGTCACGCAGCCTTTAACCACGCCTGTAGCTTTCCCTTTGCACACTCTCCCAATTCAGGCTTGAAAAAAAACTATATTTTAGAGCCCCCAGTATCTCATCAGTGCTGTATTTTCAACAAATTAGAATAGACAACACAAATGTGGGGGTTACTGTTTAAATGTTTGTATATTTTTCAACTCTCGTGGCCACAAGGTCTCATACTAAGTATTGCATAGTTATCCTGGAGAAAATACCAGCTCCCTACCCACAAGCCCAGCTTCTTCAAAGGCAAGCAGAAAGCACGTACAGCTTCGGTGCAGACACCTCTCACCATCTCTCTGAAGTACATCCATGATGCTCTATACCAGCTCATAATATTAGAGAAAACCAAGCAATTTCTGTGCTGCAATAAATTCTAGTCAAGAAATCAAATGCTAAGGCATAGTAATTAAAGTGGCGTGGCTGTGAAGGGTGCTCAGTGGGGATGAGGTGTGAAGTCGATGTTTCGCTTGGGGTCGGCCAGCAGGGCTGAGTCTGTGCATCCTTTGCGTGCTCAGAGAGGCAGGTTAGGGCCCACAAAAGGCATTTTTGCCACAAGCAGGACAGTCGCTGAGGAGATAAAGGAGCAAAATTCCTGTGAATCCAAGCTGAGCCGAGGAGTGTTGTAAGAGGGGGATAAGGGGAATATAAACAAATTGCAGTTTCCCGGTCTGAGCAGAGGCGGGGAATGTTCAGCCCCTGCACCTGGGTCGGCCTCCACAGCCCCCACTGCAGGGAAACATGACTAACCCCCCCAGGTCTTTTACGGGAGGAGAGAGGAGCGATTTCCAATGGGCTTTTTCTTCTCCCCTTTTGTCTGAGCGGGAATTTGCCTGTGTGTGTTCCTTCCGGGAGCAGCAAAGGGGAGGTTTGCACACGTGAGTGCAGAGATATGGATTTGAGCTGTTGTGATCTCCTGAAAGGAGCGCAAGGCTGCATATTTTGCTTGCCAGCTCTGTAGGCTGCTGTTTGATTTTGTCTCTCCTGCTCAGGTGTGTGCACTCAGTGGGGAGGCTGGGAAGCAGGTATCAAATAGCTTAAAGGTGTTTTTCACAAAAGTTGCCTGCAGTGAAACCTCTGTCAGCCTTTCGCATGAAAAAGTGAGACTGTATTTACGGAGGTCAGCCCCTTACCTGCTAATGTCCTTTTTTCCCTGCCATGCCATTGTGTTTGCTCTCTGACCAAGTGTCACTGCTGCTCTGGCAGCCTGAGGTATGAGGAGGATGAAGAAGAGTGAGAAGGTGAACCCAAACTCACCTAAGGTATGGGCCAAGGGGCCCAACCCGGGCAAAGAGTCAGCATCACTCCACGCTGGGGCTGGCCCTGGAGCCAGGGTAAGGTGGCCCAGGGGACACTGCTCCCCAGCTGAGGAAGAGTGTGACCACCAGCAGCAAAAGTTTCCCACCGTCATGTCTGAGACAGAGCTTAGAGGCACCACCTCGGAGGCAGGGGAGAAAGAGCAGCCTCACGCTCGCTCGGTGCTTGCCTCTCTGCAGAGAACGATAAGCCAGATTGCTTTTTTGTGATGTGGACGTCTGTCCACTGGGAGCTGTCTCACAACCACACTAATTTCATGTAAGGCTCTGAACCGCCATCAGCTAGGAACAACTTTCAGTCACTGCTGACCTGGGCTGCATTTGCACTGGCAACTAGGAGGTGGAGAGCAGTCCATGTCCCTTCCCTGATTCAAATCTTTGGAGCTATCCAATCCCCCACGGGGCTCTGAAGTTCGTAAAACATGTGTCTCTTAAAACATGCAGAGGTTTGCACTCGCGGACATGAATGCGCAGTCGGAAAGTGTGCCCTTTTCTTGATTGACTCAGAAAAGAAGAAATTTCTCTGACCCAGTAGAAATCAAGGAATCACAGTTACAAGCAGTGTTTACATGCACATCAAACACCTGTTAATGATAGGGAAAAGATCTGAAGGGAAGCAGCAGAGGTTTTTATCTAAAATGAACTGGTCGGATAGGCAGGGATCTGCCGGCTCTCCTGGAGGAAAAGGAGACAGGAGGCAGAGAGTGGGAGTGAAGGTGTGCATGCTGGGTAAGGAGAGGAAGAAAAGCCTGGCACATTCGCCAGTAGCAAATTGGGCTCCCGCATGGTCTAATTCCTGCTTCACCACAGACTGCTAACACAGCTTGGATAAAAAGGGAAAAAGGGAGAAAAAAATCTATGCAGGAGGCTGCAAGAGCACATAGAGTCTGTTCTGAGCTCCTTCCACAGGCAGACAGAAATCAATAAATCAATAGGAAATGTTCGCTGGCTGTAAAATGGGTAGAGAAGCCAGTGTCAAGCTGCTTTAAGATGGATGGACAGTAGGTTCGCAGTTTGCAGAAAGGCTAGAGGTGACTATCACCTTGAGATGGGATCAGCGGCCAGCAGCCCAGCAAGGCTTTGAACCTCGAGTTTATGATTAAGGGCTGGGGCACAGATTGAAATACTCCTGTGTCCCCTGCACAGTCCTCCCCAGACTCCGCTGGCTCTCCTCCTTGGCGGCACCGGTGCGCTGGCAGCCGGGCCCGGCAGCTGCCGGCGCTGGCCCTGCTGTGCCACGTCATTGAAGTCGAGGCTACAGAAGACTGAATAAAAATTGACTAGATGCCTGGTGGTAGTGACGATTGATTGAAGACGGGCAGGGGTTTTCTACCCCACAGTTGGATTTTTTCCTTTCTATGAAGGATTTGACATTTGAATGGAGGCAACGATTCTTATTCAGAATATCGTACCTTCGTTCTCTCCTTAATGAGACTAGCACAAGGACACGAAGCAGTGCCAAAGATGCTTAGGGAAAGCTGGCATGAGAGGCATCCTTCTTTTCTCTTAAAGGCAAAGTATTCGCAAGGGGTGGGACAGCTGTACTTGCAGCAGGCTCGCTGTGTGTCTCCGTGAGCCCATTCAGGTCCGGAGGGTGGCTGCTCTTCAATCGGTATTTTTCAAATGCAGAGATGATCTTCACAGTGGTGTGGCTCCTGCAGAGACAGACAAGCAATCTAGCTTCAGGCTTCCCCATTTCCACAGCCTCCCCTCCAGGACTTGCATTTCTTTCAGTCTCCATGAAGTGCTGCTTATCCTGTTCTTTGAGGATAGAGGGGCCCTCTTAACCTCTTGTAACCGAGACTGTCTCTCTCGTAACCCTCAGAAGCAGTAGATCTGGGGCCAGCTTCTTGCTCTAGCCAAATAAGACTCTGCAACGCCATCATTGCTGCACATGAGTACAGCATTACTGTTGCTTATGTACTGGTCTGCTTAAAGGTGTGCCTGCTGCCAGGCTGCCAGCTGGCCAGTGCCAAAAGCAATGCACCAGCGGGGATTTCTGCCCAAAGTTAGTTAACACTGGAGAAGATTGATTGCTTCCTTTCATTTTCCGAGACAGCATTCAGCTTCCTGCAGCATACACAGATGAAGTATAAAGGGTAGAAAGACACACGATTTCTTTGCTTCCATTTGGTAGCTTAAGTTCACACGCTACAGTATTGACAACTGAATATGTATATTGAAGTAAGATGCTTTGATGTTAATAGTTGACTTCAAGGAACTGCACTCAACGAATGTAAAATTTAGTTTATAAGGTTTTTCTTTCATTCACTCTGGTAGGCCAACAGTCTGCTCACTTTTAAATAGAATTTAGGTAAGAAAATACCAGGTTTTAGTATATACATTACAGTAGAATAAAAACTGAAGTCTAACCTGGTGAAATATGACCTCGTATATTCTCTAAATGCTCCTCTGAAGTTACATGTAGCCACATTTTTCGTAATGCTGGTCAAGTAATCAAGAATTCAGTTTTCTAGAGTGTTTTCTGCATCTTTATTTCATTCTGACTTCCTAAGTCTTACAGGGAGCCTCCCTTTGGCAAGCCTGACCGGGTCTCTGCAAGTCTGACGGCAGCCTGGACATGGGCACTCAGGGCGCAAGAAATAGTCTAGTGAGTGGCTCTGGAAAGAAAAGTCACAGAGATACTGGTGTGGGAGATGGACAGGGGCCAAAAGGGCGTTTGCTTTGCACAGTGGAAACTAACTGTGAAGGGATTTTGTCTCCTGGCCTACACAGTGAAAAACAAGAAATTCTGAAAAAGCAGTATGATAGCTTTGGACTTTAATTTGTCTTAGGCTTAGGCTGTATGGACTGATGAAATCTTCATCACAGAGCGTCGCTTTTGAGGAGAGACAGGAGCATCCCAACACTGGACGAAAGAAGGGGAAAAGACTGTGAAGAGCCAGGTGCTCTGGCACTATGCCCTGCTACAGGTTATGTGTACAGGCGGACGAGTTGGCTCCACGAATGCTCTGATTTATTCCAGGAGTGTTTCTGGGAAGCTGCATGTACGCCACACCCAGAAGAACAGCTTGGCATTTGGTGTCCAAAAAGGCAGACCTGGGTGCACTAGCTATGGTTATTAGAAAACGACAAAAATAAAAAACCCTCATCTTGTTAGTACAGCAAAATCATACCAAAAAGGAGCTAAAATAAAAAAAAAAAAAAACAACAATAAAGTAAATTAGCTAATATACAGTGGTCAAATGGAAGGAGGTTTGCTCTCCTTTAATTTCCTGTTAGTTTTCAGATTCAGGCTGTGTGATTCACTGCAAAATACCCGCTTGCTGTAAGAAATTTAAGAAATGAGAAAATACCTAAAGTCAAGGGAAAAAATTCCACTTAATCTCTGTTGGACAGCCCAGTGCTGCTCTCCAAGTTGGTGAGGACAAAGGTGTGAACAGTGTTGGAAATGGAAACAGGCCTTGTTAATACTTAGCTGTTGCAGCAAAGAGTGGGTGCTGTGGTTTAGGCTGGGCTGGCCACTAAAATGAACGACAGATGCTTTCTTTAACCTCTCTCCCTGATGAACCTCTAGAGAAATCATTTGCAATATTTGGACCATAATCAAACCCTACTGAAGTTAATTGGAACTTTAGCTTTGAATGGACTTTGACTCAGTCTCTTCAGCATAAACCTCAGGATTGTCCTTTTTTACTACTCATGTATTAGTGCCCTGAACAACAGACACACATTATTATAAACATATTTGTTGTTTATGGGCTAGGTACAGCAGTGATGAGAAAAGCCACAATTTTCTACCCTCCCTTTGCTGCTGCCAGTGTACAGTGCAATCCACACAGACACTTCAATACCGATCCCATTCATCTGGAGCAACACCAGGTGCATCAGCAATTAGTGATACCTTAGTCCAGCACTGAACTTCAGAGTCCTTCGTTTTACATGAGCTCATTCTGTACTCATCCCATGAACACTAGGATGTTATACTTGAGAAGCAGAGAAGGCTTTGTTCAAAAAATCTGTATTATTTGGTGAAGTGGGCCATGACACAGATTATATGTGTATTGCTAGGACCTGATGTCAGTTTGGTTGGGTTTTTTTTCAAATATGTCCATTTCTACCAAAACTTTCTGAAAAAAAGTCAGCTGCAGCCAGTTATGAGAACCAATAGACAGAAAGAGAAGTTTAGACTTCTGCAATTAAACTTCTTAGCAAAGTTATAAACAATGGGATAAAGGACCTTCTAGGGGAAATGGCAGGCACCTCAAAGTTCAGGTGCACCCGTTAGGAGACACACACACACCTACTCAGGCAACGTAAGATAAGCAGAGGCTTAATGAGGGGTTTTCAGCCTGAGCGCGTTGCTCGGGTTTAACCTAGTTCAGATCAGCTGCTAGCAGTTGTTTCTAAGGTAAGGAGAATTTTCTCTCTCTGTCTCAAGCACTGCATAATAGTTTTGTAGATTTTTTTTAGTTCATCTGTGGTAGAGTGGAGGATTTGTAATGAAAAATTCATTAAATTAGTTACTTTTGTTCTGTTTTCAAATCGCTTGGAAATAGATGTTGCCTTTGATTGATTTGTTTGTGGCTTGAAGTGGTGCTATGCTCTCTGTGCAAACACGCTTTATCCTGTAGTAGGCTTTACGGTGTGTCTTCACTGCATCTGCTGTCCTTGTTATTAATTATGCCTGGGGAATTCACAGTGCAAACTGTAGGGCATACTTTCTGCATGACTCACAAGAATTTCAGTTTCATAGGTGCTTTTTAAAACAGAATATTTAATTTATAGGAAGCTAAAAGAACAAATTTCAACATCAAAAAAAATTATTCAAATAACTAGTTGCAAATCCTTGCTTTTTATGTGCTGCATTCACCCACACATGAGAGTTCCTCAGGTTCAGCAGAAATATTTGCAGACTTGGACACTGATCTAGAAATGAGCCTGTTAAGTAGAGCACCCTGGGAGTAAATAGTTCCAAGTCAGTGTTAGAGTCCACCTGCAAAAGTCTCATTAGAAGGTCAGAGCTTTAATTTTTCTGTTCGTTAAAAAACAGCTGTGAATCCCACAAAACTGTATGGCACCGTTTGTCTCAATTTGATTAGAGCCTACTTATCTTAATTTTTGTTAGAAATTCAATGTTACCTTTAAGTTAAGAAATCAGAGACAGTGGAACCCTTTAACTAACCCCTCTTTCATAAATCTTATCAGGAAATTGGGTTTTTTCCCCCAATGTTAAGAAATAGTGAAGTAAAGTGAAAACTGTGGGTGTTATTTTAAATTATTGTTTACATTTTGGAGGTTCTCTTTTTAAAAATGTTATTTTCAGTAAAATTCAATTTCTGACAAACACTTCCATTCTGTTTTTAAAAACCACTCTTTCTGATACCAGAAATGACTGATAAAACATTTCAGTTGCTAGTTCTATTTTAATATATAAATAATTATTAAGAAAGGAAGTAGTTTCCTCGCAAAAATAATGAACGAGATTTTGTGTCACTTGGTACACAAGTGGAAACAATAGAGCAGGAGCAAATATTTCATACATTGAGTAACAATGAGTCGGCATACAGTTATCTGGTGTATAACAAGAAGGCGTTTGTAATTGACTCTTCCCACTTAATCTTTCCTTCCTCACCTGCTGCAGTTCCACACCAGCCTCAGACAAACAACAGATCACCCTATTTCTCTGAACTGGCTGCTCTCCTTTTATTGTTATTTTTCATGCTTTTATTTTTCCTGTTATTTTATTGGTGCATGCTATGTAGAAGTCCAGCAAAGGATTTGTTGTGCTAGGATGCCACAAGATATTTCTCCCTGCTTGACGTGAAAAAGGCAAGGCACATCTCCAGTTGGGCATTGGCAGGGGGGGCATCCCCGATGCCCACCTCACCAGCACTTTTAAAATCAAGCCCGGAGTCATTCAGGCTGAGACAATGGTTTCCTTTTGAGATTACTCAGCTTCATAATGGGTATTGATAATTTCCCTCTCCAGCTTCTCCTACAAGGTTTGGTACCTGAGCCCCTGCAAATAGCAGGTGCGAAGTATTACGCTAGAGCCCAGGGCTGGCTCTGTGTTTTGTCCGGGAAGAGCCTGGTTTCCACAGCCCCGTGCCAGAGCGGGAGCCCAGGCAGGCGAGCGGTGCCTGTCAAAGCCAGCCCAAGAGCTTGGTACTGCCAGACCTGCGTTGGAAAGCAACGGCATTGCTGCTCCTGCTGCGCATACGCCTGTGTAGGCAGAAGTGGGGAAACTGGCTGAACACTGATGTAATCATAAAAAAACGTGAGCTTATCATCGGGGTATATCTTGCTGATAAGGACCAACTTTTGACTTACAAATGGTTTGTCATTGCTGGTAACACAAAAGCCAGAAATACAGCAGCCTTTCCGCACAATGGGGGTGCCATGCTTGTGGCTAATAACATTTAATGCTTAGACAAGCAGACGGCAGTGCAACGACTCTCCCCTCCGCTTTCCCCTCCGCCTGCCCTCCCCCAGACCCCTCCTGCCACTTCTGACGCCATTTGCCTGGGACTGGAGGTGTCTGTGAGCTCTGAAAATTGGATCACAGGGATAGCTCTTTGCCAGCCCTGGTCACGCTGACGGCAAGACTCAATCGATCAATACTCTGTGTGACACTTTCAGAATTCATTGGAAATGATGTCCTTTTCGAATGACACCCACATTTTGTCGAGGGCAGCTCCAACAGAAGAGCACCAAGTGTGTTTTTGCAAGATATGTTTTGTTAGTAGTAAACTTCACTTTATTTGTAAGGTTCTCTGTATTTGGAATTTCTCCATCCCTCCCTTCAACCTCCCTTTTGAAGAGGGCAGAGATTTAATCTTTAAAGGTAGCTTTGTAGCCTGACATTTAGAGTGTGAGCCGTTCCTAAGCCTGATGTTTATTATGACATATGGCCTCTTCATGTAAAAAACAGTAAGCTTTGGGGGAGAATTTAAAAAGTAGCCTGAGGCTCGTAGCACACAGCTAAAAACTGATTCACAATTTTATCCAAAATATTATGACCTCTGGGTAAAACTATTGCTCCGCTATGGATTCCCGTGAAACTACTTGGCGCTGCTATCTCGGAGCCAGTTCCTGGGGGTGGGACTACATGGGTCATTCAAAGCAACTCTTTGGAGCCATTAATTGCTCATGTTGACAGGCAGCGAAGAAGAATGGCGCTTGCAGCTGGAGGCTTCAGGGGTGAGATATGTAGAGAAGGAGAAATGGGGGAATTGTTGGGAATCTGTTTAGAAGAACTCACAGAGAAACAGGTAACGTTTCCATTGAATGTCAATATTGAAAAGGAATGTTTAGCCCTTATATGTTGTGAGTCCAAAATGAATAGCTCTGGTTGCTAGAGGGGTTCAAATGCTGCATACCTGGCGTCCTTTGGGGACTGCACAGCTGGGACTCAGAGGATCCAGACTGGGTTTTAAATCTGCCCTTATCAAAATAAGAGCCAGATGTATCACTTGGACCCAGACTCAAGCCCACCCAAAATGCACAGGAGATTCAGCCTCTATCATTTTCTCAAACTCGGTGAGATAAAAAGGAAAAGCAATTTCCCAAAACATAATCCTGTGTAACTTGGGATTTACAACATTCACTGACATGCACAATGTCTGCAGCGTGGTGAGTCTGTGACCAGTTTAGCATGTAGGTAGTCCCAAAAATAAGTGGGGAAAAAAGAACAAGGCATCATTTGTGGACTTGAGACACGTCTGCAGAGTGCAGGTGGGGAAGCTAGTGGTATAAAAGCAGTTAATGTGGGAAGATTATTTCCAAAGATATTTTTGTGTTTTCACTCTATGCACACATCAGGCAGAAGAACTCTCTCAGCATTTCACTGCTGTGCCGCTCTAACGCGTGGGTTTCATCTAACTGGAGTAAAATCTTTCCTGGATTGTAACTGGCGCCCCACCACCAGTCCTGCACTGACTTCCTGCACTACAGTGAATTTCACCAAAGTGAAAATGAACGTTGCAAGGTCCAAAAGTTGGTGATAGGGGCGAAGAGAGTATCAGAGGCGGACTATGGACTTATTAATCTCTTTGTCTGGTTACCAGGAAGCATCAAGACTGTTGTAAATTATTAGATAGCAGTTTATAGGGAAGTTTTCAGTCGCTAATCCTGCCTTTGTAATAACACCTAATAGTTTCATTTACTTTGTTCTTAAGGAATGTGACCTGGCAAATTGGGTAACTACTATCCAGAAGTATAACATGAGACTTGAATAGGAGAACCTAGGTATAGAGATCAGAGTGGCTCTTGTCTTAAAAGTTAATTCCTGTAGCTCTGTATATGGATGTAACGCAGCGTACTGGAAAATGTATCATCCAAGCCCTGCATGAGGGGTAGCACGCTAAGCTAAAATGTCTAGGCTTTTAGTGCAAGGTATAGAGGCCAATGCTTCTAGTTCTGGTCACTGCCAAGTAAACAGAAGTTTGTCCAGGTGAGGATTTCATTTGCTCTGGACAAGCATCCTCAGGCTAGCGGCAGCATCAAACTTCCCAGTCAGAGAGAGTTATAGCTTCTCCTTCAATGCAGCCACTAAAGATGTGAGTTTGGTTTGTCCCATCACTAAAGTTTAACTCAGTAAACTTTACTTTTAGCTCCAGTGAGCTCTGATTCAACTCGTGCTGTTAGAGACCACAATAAATATTTGCAGAGTGGAGACTTGTGAACTCTCAGAGCTCCTTCTCAAGGTAAAATAGTTCTGTTGTGACTGAAACTTGTGCACCTCCCTTATTTGCATGCTCTGTTTCTGGTATGAGTTCCTTACTCATTTTGTCTTAGTTGATTTCTTACCAAGTTAACTTAAAGCAATCTAAAACCCTGAAAAATAAAAGCATCCGAGTATTTTCATGTCACGAGTCTGTACTGCAAATCAGTTTCTGAACCAGTGTAACTGAGACTAAAATTCTCCTTGCAGACAAATGGGTGGTACTTGCCCATGCGAACACTTGGGGTTGGAGTTCTGCTGGCCTCCGACTTTGCAAAGCCTTGCCTAAGACCTGGTGGGAAAATTGGTAGGGTGGAGTGATTGTACTGTGGCTTCACTATTAGAGTAGGCTGTCAGAGTTGCAGGTTTATAGTCAAACTTTTCTTTATAGAGAATTAAGAGTGATCTGTGGTATTTCTCTCTAATTGCTCAAATGGTCTGAATGCTGGTCATGGAGGCACCTGATACCCGAGCCTTTTATGAGGGGATTAATGAGCGTAAGTCTACGAAGGTCCCAAACGGGCTATAAAAACACGGGAGAGAGAGAGAGAATAAGCATCTCACAAGCATCCCGCAACCTCCAGCTCACACATAATTGTTGGGCCAGAGGCACCACGGCATTTGTGGGAAATGAACAGGCTTTGCTACTATTCTGGCATCAGTTTTTTACTGGTTCTCCTTTATGGTTTTCTCATAACGTCCTTCCACCTGAACTATTCTTAAACTGCAAACAAATACTTATTTTGTGACAGAGTGATTTGATTGCTGTCTCAGGTGATCAGTTTGTGAGAAAGTTGGGTCAGATTTTGTGAGTCTTTAAGATTTTAGTCCAGGAATATCATTAGTAGCACAAATCAAATAGGGCAAATACAATGTAGAGTAGAAGAACAGCAAGAGATTGGAGATGCTATTGTACTCGGGGCCTTTTAAAAATATCCAGGAGTCTTGGAAGAGTCTGTTTTCTCAAGACAAGCTGGAGGATAGAGGCAGATGGGTGTCACGTAGTATCTCCTTCATCCCCCAATGGCATGACCACCATTTCTCATACTTATGGACAGCATCAGGAATTTCATTCCCAACATATATCCAATGAAACAACAGGAAGAAAAACCTGACTAAACTAGCATATTCCTAAAGCAGAGATGTAAGAACGCCACATTTTGTTGCCAAACTGGCTAATTTAATAAAAAATAATGAATTTGGTGAACGTTGAGGTGAACAGGAGCACACAGAGATACCGTTGTTGTCCCTGCTTCGAAGCAGACTGCGAGAAATGGATTCAAAGAAATGCCGTGGATCTGAAACTCCTATTGACTTCTGTTTCCATTAAAATCAAGAACAGTTTTACTATTAGCTTAGACAGATTGAAGGGAAGGTTCAGCATAACAAAACAGGTTCTGCAAATATTTCTTTATCGTGACAGTGATACACATTGTACATACTCTAAGTGTTTAGACACTTATGTGCACTAGAATCTTTAAAAGCTCCAAAGATACCCTCAGTGAAAAATACCTTAAATCTCTGGATGGTGTGTCCTGTATAACTGACGAAATTGTTGTCAGCGAGGTGAAGCTTTTAGCCTTAAAGTGCAAGGAATCTTTTAGTCCTGCTGAGGTTTAATGAGTTGGGATTCTAAGCTGATTCAGCTCTTAAACAGTCTGATCATTAGTGCTGTATCATCTGTCACCTTTGGGTGATAATTAGAAAAAGAAAGTCAATAACAATAGTACATAACACTACTTTACCAAGATTTAAACAAGTTGTAATATTGTTGAACATCTATTGATGAGTCCAAATGTGCCACAGGCTATTGAGCACAAAGAGTGCTTTGATGTGATGTTTTCCATTATTAATTTGATGTGGTGGAGTTTGTAGAAGTGAGAACATTTGTTTTCATTTTATTACACGTGGGAAGAGACTGAGATACTTTACATATTAATTTTCTTTTTTCTATTGTTTATTCCACTAAAGCTTTTGAGGAACAAGCATAGAAGAAAAAAAAATAGGAAAATGATTGTTCTGACTCAGTTAATAACACTAGAGTGTTCGTTTACCATATCTCTGATTTGGTTTGATTCTTATTGATTTATTTGACCTCCAAAATATACGTCCTGTGTGTATGCTAGCAGCCCTTAGATGACAGGGAAAAATTTAAGCGGAACCGTTTTTTCCCCAGAATAGAACAAGATTTCAGGGCCTCACCGCAGTGATACAAACACGGCTCAGGATTCATTGTGGCATTACTTTAGCAATCCGGATATTGGGCCTGATGTGTATGAGATACCCCAGTAATGCAGTGGTCAGTTATTGTTTCTTATTGACCACTTCCTCATCTGCCTGTTGGTTCTTCCTTTGGGTGATTAAACTCGTTTGTAAAGAGCACAATTATGGAAATCTCTAAAGAGTGAGCCTTTTGGAGTCTCTTTTATTGCCTTGTTTTGTCTAATTAATCCCTTAATGAAAATTCTTTCCCTTCCACCAGTCTGTCCTTTTTATGCTTTCTGCAACCACAATATGTTAACACTTCAGTCATGGATCTGCAAAATGCAGTTTTGCTTAGCTGATGTTTTGCAGTGATTTAGACAGGAAAGTTGTTAATCCAAAAATAGAACAATGTACACAAAATATCTGAGAATAAGAGAAACGCCTTTACAGATTGACTCAGTCCTTTCAAAGAAACACAACTGAGACAAGCTGTTTTCATCTCGTGTCTGGAAATGTCCCTGTGCGGCACACTTGAAAGAAGGTCTAAATCTCTCAAACCTGCAAGGCATGTTTTTCCTTAGCAGTTAAATTAAGATATTTTACTTCTCTTCCCTCCTGTTTGGAAAGAATAGTATCAGTCCTGCTTGGGACCCTGCAAAGCATCAGAGAGTCCTGGCTAAGTCACGCAGATGTTTTGTGCGATGGAATCAAAAGCTGAAGTATGGACTTCATCTTAGGGGTGAACGGCATCGAACAGCTGTATCGCCAATTTAAATTCTAAGATGTGAAATTAAACTCAGAGTTCTGCTTTGAAATCCAGTTGTATTTTGGACAACAACCACCGCATACCTGATCTCTTTTTCAAGGCTGCTCAGCACAGGAGCAACTGCAGCTAAGCAATTAAACAGTAACACGCGATGTCTCAAGCTAACATTAATAAAACATTAAAAACAGGAATTGTTCATATAAAATATTGAGGCCCTACACGCTGCCATTCTCAGTATGAGGTAGAAGCACTTTATGCGGATCAATTACTTCCCTATAAAATGCAAAAGGAAGCCCAAGATGCAAATTTAAACCCAAGTTCTGCCTCGGTTTTAAATTCTCCAATTATTTTGGGATGTTTAAAATAGAGGTTCCCTTTCAGTTTCATCACTACTTTAAAACAAAACAATGTGTTTCATAGGCACTGGAGGGAGTTGAAAGATGGAGTTAAAAAGCTACTTGGTTCTTTCCAGTAGCCAAATGTCCAGATTTAGTGAATGAAGATCAATGAAAAGCAGGAACTTGCATCAGTCAAATATAAACCATACAGTTTTAGGCTTTGGTTATCTACAAATCTCTGTGACACTCAGCCCATTCATGTATGCCTCTACACACAGAAGCAAGGCAGCACAATTGCTTCCCAGCACTCGGATCTAGCGAGTCCCATTTATTATCCATCGTGCTAAGACATTTCCCAGACAAGGTATCCACTGCTCAATGTGGCTGCAAAGTCCACTCCTTAGACAAGGGGCAGAGAAAGGTGACTGCGTTCTCCTCCTGATAAGTAAACTCTACATAATCCTCGGGGATGATAAAATTTGTCTAAAGTCCAGAATCTGGGTCAGACTATTGGTTATCTCCACAGCAGTTACACCAATAATGAGTTTGGACCTCAGACTTGAAAACTTAAAATATTCTTTCACAGATATAACTTTATTTTGACATTACGCATAAAAAAAAAAAATAAATAAATTAACTAGGCCTGTGAAAAGGCACAGAAAACCTGAAGCATCTCCATTTCCATACAAGCCAGACTTAACCATCTCAAAATAAATGAAAACATACATTAAAATAATATTTCTGTAAGAAGTGTTGATGTATCAGGGTACCCAGCATTAGAATATATAATTATTGGGGGAAAAAAAAAAAAAAACCAAACTTTTTACTCTTACGTATCTCAAATTTGTATACTCTGTGTCAATCAGCCATATAAAAGTGATGACCGTTCTGTTATTCTGAGCTCTAAACAAATGATTCGTGATTATCTTTTGTATCAGCCAAATAATTTGCATCTGGAAAGCTTAGCGGAGGGCCAAGCTCAGCCGGCTGCGGGACGAGGGGCTGCCCTGGCTGAGCTGCAGAGCAGAAGCGATGCCTGGCAGGGCTGCACACACCGCCTGTGCCCACCTCCTTCCTCCCCGCCATGTCGGCAGCACAGAACCAAGTTCACCAGCAACTGCTTTACAGCTCTGCCTTTCACAGCCCTTTCTGCAGTGGCTAAAGCTAAGCCTGAGTTTAAAACGGCTGTACCAAAGTGAAACTGGAACTAGATGATCTTTAAGGTCCCTTCCAACTCTAACCATTATATGATTCTGTGAAAACATAGCTTATCTGGCTGGATATAGGCTAGAATCATGTAGACCTGTTGTGGGATGTGTAATGACCTCAGCAGGTTGATTCCCTTCACGTCGGTCGCCCCTTTACCCCCTCTCTGGGGTAGCACTGGGACTTGGTGCTGGGTAGCAGTCCTGTGCCGGGAAGAGCAGAGAAATGCTGTCTCGGGGACCTGCTGGTAGTTTCCCCCAGCACACTGGCGTTTCTTGCGTGGCTGAGCGTCTCCTGTTTGATCCTCCGTCTGTCTGCTTGGTTTGTGAACCTGTAACGTTGGCTGGCAAAGCAGCAATACCAAGGTAGCACTAAGTAGCTTTCCAGGTGAATGAGACTTTATCTTATTAAGCAAATGTCTCACACGCGTAATTAGTATTACTAAGATAAGAGTTGCTTTGTTTGTGTTTTTTGCCACTTATCGCTTTTCCCCTTCGAAAACCCACTGTAGGTGATGCTCAGAGCCTGTTCTGTCTCAGAAACTTGCCACCTGAATGTTCTCAAAGGCACAGGTGGCTCCTCGCAGGTGCCATGCAGGCTGCTGGTGGGGACAAAAGGTCCGGACACTGCTCACCAAGGGTCCCTGCGGGGGACAGAGCCCTTCGGGCGTAGGGAGCCCCTCTGCGGCAGCGTGGCTCCAGCGGAGAGCTTGCCTTGTTCCATTGTTGATTTGGGATCTTGAATCATTAATTAGATCATTGATCAGTTAATGCTTGTACAGTGCTCTCTATTTTCAGTGTTGCATAAGAAGTAGGAGTCATTATCTTTAGTAATAAACATTTGTTTATTGATGTTTGTACTCAAGCTATTCAAGTCACCTTTATGTTTTTCTGTTCTGCCTCCTCCCTTCCATAGCCCTCCGTGGGGCAGAGTTGGTCACGTGTGAATTAAATGTAATTAGGCTGAAAGATTGATGATGAAAACTAATTGAAATTCCATCTGCATATTCCTAGTCACACTTTACCTCACTTGGGAACTGCTCAGGCCATCCTCTTCCTCCAGGGCCAGCACAAGTGCGGGTCACAAACCAACTTTAAAAACTATAGTTTTTCTAAGTTCCATTACAAATTATTTGGCAGCTCTGTTGAGGGACTGAAACAGCCTAAAAGTGTCTCTCAACAAGTCTTTATTTTTATTCAGAGTAGATATGTGTCGGTATGCAATAAGCAGCAACCCGCTATCAGAGCATTTTGTGGTTTTGCACAGATGTGTGCACTGTAGGAGGAACTTCTTCCCTCGTCTTGCTCCTGGTGTCCTTTGTGTTAGAGATTTTTCTTTTAAAACCATGCGGATTTGCAGGTAACATTCAGAAACTGTTTCTTTTGTTGTTGTTTTTGTAGTTTTCCTTGTAGTTCATTGATTTGTTCAAACCAAAAACTCAAAGCCAATCTCTGAGGCTGTCAGCCTGTTTAACTGAGGAGGAAAGTCCACCAACTTCTGTAAACAGAGATGATAGCGTGTGGCCCTGTGCTCTGTTGTAGCTCGGGGCCTGCCTGGCGAGGCTTTGTGCTCAGCTCCAAATAGCTGCAGGGGCTGCCAAGGGGACCCCTTCTCTACAGCCACCTGCGGCAACGTTGAGCGGTGCCGAGCAGCCATCAGTCAATCATAGTGCAATAGACCTCACACCTCCTCTTTTATTGCTACATATTAAAATGACTAGCGCCAGTAACAGTTTGTAAAGCAATAAGCACACTGCAAGCTCTGAAGACTTTCTTTTTTTGATCTACCTTAAAATCTGACCGCTTGAAAACAGAAAAAGCTGCCAATATTGGTACTTTGAAATCTTCTTTTTTTTTTTTTTTAAAGGAGGTGTGGTTAGAAATGTCAAAACAAAACAAAACAAAGTTCGGCCAAGGGGTTGTTCTGCCATCGCTGGGCAAATGGGAAAGCAAGGAAGCTGCTCTGCAGAGTGGGTCCTCATCCTAGCAATCAGGGGTTTTTTATGGTTAAAGATGTATGTGATACGGAGGAAAGCAGCTGGTGGAATGTATTGCTTTTTGTGTTCATTTTCACTGGATAGCCTTTGCGAAAGACTTCCACCACAGAAATTAAACCTTAGTGCAGGTCTGGGGGCTGCAAGCATAGCGGCATCAGCATGATTCGTTTCCCACTTCTGCCACTTTAGACCCTTTCTTCTTGCCATTAGCAAAATCACAAACCCCAAAAACTGCCAAAACCCTTGAGGCAGATGAAAGGAAGTGGATCCATTTTCTCTAAACCAGCTCCGTGACATTTTATGAAGAGCCTCTTAACAGATCCAACGCTAGGAATATTTTCATCTCTTCAGCTCAAGAATACCCTTTGAAGGCCAGCGGGGTTTGTAAGTGGGACAGGGATTAATGTAATCCCTTCCCCTGCCCCATCTAGAACCTCTCCTGGAAGGAGCCTTATCTGTTCCCATCCTCTGCCGTCAGCCCGACCCCCTTGGTCCCTGCACAGGTTCAGAACAGCTTCGCTCTTTCCCCGAGGATTACATTTTTTTGTTACAATCAACACACTGAAAGGTCTGCAAGAGTAACATAGAGCTTTATGCTCTTGTTTTGGAAAAAAACAATGTGTTATGATAAATCTTCTTTAAGTAAAGAGTGGTATATAACTCAACAGAAACTTTTATACTTACTTCTAAAGCTTTATGTTGATAACTGTGGTTTCTATGACTACCACATAGTGGTATTCTGCGTTATTCCTCTGTACTGGTGGCTCACAGGGCAGAGAATGAAGACATTTGTGATCCCTTCAGTTATACATCAGCTGCAGCTATTAAAACTCAAGGAAGACCATCAGTTAGTTTATAAAGCCATAGAAGATGCTGCTGTCTTATCCCCATCTCCAAACAGACAGGTTATAGTGGTAACCAAGTGTATAGGCTTTTTACACGTTATAAATAATGTACAACCCTGGGCTTTGGACATAACTGTTTTCCTTAGAATGTCTTTTTCCTGGACTGCCCCTTCTTCTGCCTTTGCTTCAGATAAAGGAAAAAAAGGGTACTTTCTAGAGATCTCAGTGTAGTTCTTATAGTGCATTTATTTTTCTTCTTTTCTAGAAGTAGAATAAAAAAGCTTGATATATATTTTATAATATCATATATGAAACCTTTGTCAGCAACTTCATGCTTTTCTTGGCGGTGTATGTGTGTTTGGAAATGGTTTTGTTTATTCCAACTACAGTATGTACGCTGGCCCTTAGAGTCACTCTGTGGGAAAGGGGCACTGAAAAAGGTATCTCTGTGAGCGCAGCTGGCGTCAGGCAGGGAAGCTCTGTTGGAAAAGGGCAAAACTGAGTCAGGGCAGTTGTAAGACAGGCCACTCAATTTAACTTGCACAGAAAAAACTAGCATGTGAAAAAAGAAGACAGGGTCTAAACACCCAGAAGCAGGTAGAGCAAAGAAAGAAGCCTGGGCAGCCTCCAGCCACCTAGAACTGTTGTCTTAGACGCTCTGTTCAGAGAAAGATTGAAGAAACTCATATATGCAGTGCTAAAAAGGCAGAGATTTGTCAGGGAGGGAAATTACAGATGAAATTTGCAAGTTTCAGTGTCATGCCAGTGACTGATGGCAGTGATACCCGGATTGCCATCAGTATAGTCAGGGCAAAGGCTGGTGTGTCATATTCCAACCTTCCTACCAAAATCAGAGTTCAGGAAGACCCTAGCTGAGATCATCATTTCATTAACCCATTTGCCTCCCGCTTGCACCCAGAAGCCACAGGGACTAGCCAGGACCTCTGTGCCCCAGATGCTGTACAAACACAGCGTATGAATATCGCTGTCTTCAAAACTTTTCAGCCCAGCTCTTGTGTTTGAGCACAGCTAATGGGGCAATATGAAAGACAGACCATTTTTTTATGTCCTCATCTTTTGGCTGGTGGTTTGGTCATTTTAAAATGGAAAAGGTGTTTATCCCACAGACAACTTTTATGCAGCAGACTGAATGCAACTAATTCACCTTCATTATGTCTTTGTAGGAAGAAAGGGAATCTGTAGCGTCAGAAAAGGCTGTACAACACATTCATTCATCATGGGGGGGGGAAAAAAAAACAAAAAAACAACAAAACACAAACCAGTCTTGCGTTTTGGGTGCATGCATCCAACCACTTAGGGCTGATTTTAGTGTCTCCTTCAGGTATCTCAACTTACCCAAGAAACTTATCCAAAAAATTCAGGAGGCTACATTGAGATGGTCCATGTTGAGAATGTAAAATGTCAAACACAACTTTGTATTTCCCATAGACCAATACAACCATGTTTTTGTCTCTATCAGAAATTACTTGGCTTCGAGGGATCAGTTAGAATTGAAGTTCTTGGTATTCCTACTGCGAGATGAAATAGGTGGGTGTAGGTTTTTTCTTTGCATCTCATAAAGAAGTTAAAATCTGTGCAGAGCCTTTTTCAGTAACCCTTGAAATCACATCTGTGGCAGTTGAAGAGTAAAGTTCAGTGAAAATTCACACAGCGAATTGAAAGCATATGTTACAATCTTAAGAGAAAGCGAGTGTGTACCTATGTCCATAGCGAAGTGGAGAAATGCTGAGGTGTGTATCTGGAGGCTGATTCTCACCTGTCAGTGGCTGGTAAATCAAAGCAGCTCCACCGAGGTCACAGCCATAAAGGCACAACGGTGTCTGAAACTGTGCCCACATAGCCCATTAGCTGACTTGGATAACAGAAAGTCCAAACTCAGAAAAACTCTAGTTTCTCTTTCTTGTTTTTTGTTTTTTTCCTTGATGTGAACTTATCGATATACCTCAAAACCAAAACATACTCAAAGAGATGCTTTACAGAACAAGAACAAGAAGCTTCTTAAACTTGGGCCATTTCATCTTAGAAGGAAATGAAAATAGCCTTTCCTGGGTAGGAGTAACCCCAAATCAGCAGCAACTGTTCCTGTGACATTTTATTTCTGTTGCACAATTTTGAGGCATGGAGGCTGCTCAGGGAGGCAGGTCCCCAGCCCCGAGGAGTGGGTGCAGCCACTGGGCAGTCTGTTACCCCAGGGGTGGCTGGGGAACCTCTCCAGAAGAGACTTGGCACCCCCATTCTTCTGCAAACTGGGCTTGCCCTGGCCTGGGGGCCATAGCCATTTCCCAGTCACCCCTCTGCGCGTCCTACCCTGCGTCCTTTGGGAAAGTGACTCACGGAGACCTTAGCTGTTCCTAGCTAAATGCACCGAGCTCCACCACCACCTCCCCAGGTGTTTATTCGGTGTTTATTTGGGAGGGACAAGTAGGAAGGAATAAGAAAATGCTGATTCCTCCTCAAATCTGGAATTGCTATCTTGTAACAACTGTCTTCATTTAAAACTAAATGGTTGTAATTTTTACGGATATACATCTGTGCTATATTGCTTTCCATTTATGTTCTGTGTTAATACACTCAATCTTGCCCATGTTTGCACTCTGCAAAAAACATGCTGCCAGGAGGTGTGTTTTTGATTGGACTCCTGTTCATCCTATTTTGTCTTTAATATAACGGACTATGTTATCCAGGAATATTCTCAATTCCACATGAATATTAACGAGTGTTTGTGTTTACTTGGGGTCAAATATTTCCTAGGAGCATCGCAGTAAACAGAATATATCTAAATGTTCAAGAAACTACTTTCAGGACCATTCAGATATTGTTTCACTGTGGCTTCTTTCACCAGGAAAACCCCAAGAGCCAAATGATGAAGTCTCTTGCCACAAAAGCAACCAGAGAGGCGAGCTGAAGTGGACAACAGCTCCCTCCTGCCTCCCTCTGCTCTTTTCCCAGTGGGTTGTGATGTGTGGCATTGTATATCTGTGTGGGTACATCTGCTGCACAAATACGCTCATTGGTCGGTACGGCAGGGCAAGGAGGCAAGGCCTCCGTTACCCGTTGCCCCAAACGTACCTGCCCTTGCGGGTGGCCCCACGGCAGCCCTGGAGAGATGCTGTTGCCCCCTTGCACAGTGACTGCCCTTCCTTGGTGCAGCTCTGTGCCCTCCACCTCTGAATAATGATCTTGTTTCTAAAGCGGAATGTTTAATAGGGAAAAGGAGGTGGCCAGAACTCAAATGAAGGAGAAAAAAGAGCGGATGAATCAATTTTGGGATGTTCTTTTGATGCTCTTGCCCTCTATTTCCCCACTCTTCTTCCAAGCTTTCCGCAGTTATTTCAGTGCGAGTGCTGCTAGCCACATGGTTAAGATTCAGCTTGCAAAAATGTATGCTTGCAGCAAGGAAGACTTACCCTTTAACCTTTAGCAGCCATTTCCTCTGAAAAGCACAAGTTTCATTTTCGCTTACAGTGAAAAACGTGTGGAGGGGGAAGGGGAAGAGAACCTCATCTCTTTGTAAAACAGCCGAACGGTCCTATTTTCATCTTCTGCACCAAACTTTTCACGTAGCTCTTTTTGCATTATGCAGTGTGCCCTCAGGAAAGAGATCTGGCAGCAAAAGCAAATGCAAACTCTCTCGTTAGTCTTGAAAGACCTGTTCTTGAGCATTTGGGGTCAATCCCCTTCAGCAGGTTCATTTTTCTTCATTGCAGTTTCATGAATTTGGCCATAAGCGAAAAGCAGGCTTTAGGGTGTTTGTTTTTTTGGTTTTTTTTTTTTTTAAAAAAAAAGGTATTCATTAAACAGAACTGAAAATTGCATGCCACATGGAAAGGTGGAAGCAATTCCACATCCCTGCAATATATCCAAATGTTTACAGATAAGGTACTGTAGCACCAGCAGCCGATGGGGCTGTGCGTCCACCTGGGGTAAATCCATGTAACTGATGCTGGAAGTTCTAAAACCAGGTCAAAGAAGAGATAGTTTCACTTGAATCTCTATCACTCAAGTGCCTTTCTGCCTAGAAAATATGCTTTTTTTCCAGGTCTGACATGGCTTGAAAGATGGGTAATAACACACCAGAACTCTCAGCTTTATTGCAAGTCAGTGATTTTTGAATTCAGCTCATCTTTCTAATGGTCAAAAATAGTTACCAAGAGAGAAAAGTTTAGTTGCCTGTTTGTTGTAAGTGCAAAAGGAGGCCAAAACCCCCATCCCTGCTGCCTCCTGAGCTCTGCTCTTCCTCCTTTGAGGTTCCGCAAGGCCAAGCATTGTGCATGGTGATGGTGCCACATGATGAACTTTCACATCACCCTCACCTTTGCTGCAGCATTTTTGTGTGTAAAAAGTGGCTTCTAGTTTTGCCAGTCTGCCTTCTCCCATAACAATCAAAATGGCTTAAATAAACCGACCTCTTTTCTTCCCTTAGCAAATTGTCCACTTTCAACTTGCCAAGTACCAAGGCTTGATCATTTAGCTCAGAAGCGTATGGGCTTCTCCTCTCCTGCAGCCTGCCTGGTCTCAGTGCTGCCCAGAGTAGGGCCGCCAGGACTGCCCTGGCCCATGGCAGGGTTGTGCCAATGGAGGGCGCCTTCTGCGGAGGCCCTCACCCTGCATGCCCCCAGAACCCTCCTCCAGCAGCATAGAATCATAGAACGGTTTGGGTTGGAAGGGACCTTAAAGATCACCTAGTTCCAACACCCCTGCCATGGGCAGGAGCACCTTCCACTAGACCAGCTTGCTCAGCATGGCGCCCCCAAGCCACTATCTGCCTTCCCTGGGCTGCCGCCTGCTCCGCAATGGCGTTTCTGAAGCTTTCATACAATTTTAAGACGAGTTGTTAGGTGCTCACCTTCCTGGTGGAATTCTTTTCAAATGAAAAGTCTATGATCTTATGAAAAACTTCACTTCCAAACTTTTTGTTCAAACAAGCATCGTCCCATTTTCTCATTCTCGCCAAATGATGATCCAAAAGGAGCCCCTGGTCCCCTGACTATAAGGACACCGCTTGGTCAACAACCTCCTGTCACATATATGTTTTAGGAACAGCAGCTCTTGTGACCTTTCTCAGCCCCCGAAGCCCTGCTAAGCCTTTGCGGTCTTTGTGGGGGTGAGCAGAGAGGAGACCATCCCCTCCCAGCAACAAAGGGTGCTGAAAACAATGCTGTTGCCTGTACCTTTGACGAGGGGTCATTGTACACCAATATGCATATAAACCACATAATACCAGAAGAAATAAGAAAATATCACAGTAAGGAAGATTGAAGAGATTTGAGACTGAAAATAAAAAGGTTACTGGTGAAATAAGAATATGTGAGAAATTCCCTCAATGTATCGTGAACCGAGAGAGAAGTATTAGTTCTTGCAATCTTTTTTTTTTAATAGGAAAATGCAATTAATGCATTTAATGCAGTTAATTCTCTCATTGAAGTAAAGGTAAAAGAGGCAGTAAAGGTAAAAGAGGTATGGGATAAAGGTGTAAAGGAGGGAGTTGGGTGCGTGAGAGCCAAGAGTGCATAATGTATTAGCATCAGCAACGCAGCCTGATGGGTGAAGGCTTTTATACTACCTCTCTATTGATAGGTATTTCAACCAGCAGTAAAAAACTGCTCTTGACACTCATCTGTAGGGAAAAATATCCACGTAGTCTTTGCTGTAGGACCAATTAGCCTGTGAAAGCAGCTGGGGGAGGGGGGAGGCGCGGGATATAAATGCGGGATGCATCCACACTTGATTACTCTAATGAAATGTCCATTGATTCCTATAGATTAATGTGAGAAGAACGGCAGCTGCGGAGTGGCTAACACCTCTAGGTCAGCAGCTCTGTGTGTGTGTGTGGACGTTTGTAATGGAGGGGGTAGCGCACAGCCAGACCAAGGTAGACAAGAGAGGGTTCGTCTGGCTGCAGAGGGAGAGGTGGCCGAGGTGCGGGGACGTGACAGCCGGTGATGGAGGGAGATCCGTGGGAGGCCATGGCGAGGGGCTGCAGGGACGGCGCGGTTCCTCCCTGCCTCGCTCGCCGCCGCTGCCCCTCGCTCCCATTTGACTTTGCTGTAAGGCAGGCTGAGCTCACAGGTCATCTGTTTTTGTTAGATTAATTTGATTCAGCATGTAGGAATAGAGGGCTGAGCGGGCTAATGGCTCTCTGCAGGTGACATTGGGAATGGTCAGCGCTCGCATCCTCCTCCCCCATCCCTGTGGCTGAAAAAGAGAAGTCACGGGTGAGGGGCTCCCTCAGTGCCAGAGCTGCCGGCAGCGCCACACTAACCGGGGTGTCCTGCACCGCAGCCCCCACACCCCGCACCGCCACACTCCAGCGGTTTCTTCACGTCTCAAATACAAATCCCTTATCTCTTGCGCCGTGTCATGTAGAAGGACTTAATTACAATAAGGGGCAAGGGATTTGCTGAGTGACTGCAGTGCTTGGCGCGAGGCTTTTTTTTATCGTGCACGGAACAGTTACTGGGAACCTTGCTATAATTGTCACAAAAGATGCGCCGTATCCTCTTGTGTGGTAATTCTGGTGTTTTGTCATCAAAGGTGATGGGCAGGTGGCAATCTGCCTCCCATGCAAGAGAAACCTAGAGGAGCGACCCCACAGTGCCAGATCGGAGCCGTAAAAGGCACTCAGGGAAGAGGCTAATGTGAAAACAAGAAGGAGTGAAATATTTAGGCTGTAATTCTAGAAATGAAATTTCAGACAAAACCAAAAATATCTCTGAGCCAGATTCTCACTGGGGTAGTATCCAACAGTTACACAGGTTGTCTGGTTCCTCTGGTCGTGATAGATGAAAATCTGGTTCTGTTACTTATGACTGAGGAGGAGGAGTCTTATAGCTGTATTGCATTGTGTGGAGAGTGTGATGTCTTCAATTAAGAGTGCAAAATAATTAGACACATTGTGGCTGTTATTTCACTACTTCTCAATGTGCTCTTTAGTGCATCATTGTAGTACTTAGGAACTCAACATCAGCCAAGAATTTAAGGAACGATGTTTCCTAGCGATATGTACAAATTTGGTCAGGCAATCACAGGACCCGCACGGCACTGCAAAGAGCAGTGTCCCCGGGAAGGGCAGGAAAAGTTCCTGCTGTGTTTTACTTGCTCTGGGGGAAAGATGGATCCTAACTCTAAATCACAGCTTTGAGCAACCTGCTACTGTTTTGGCAGCAAGTGTGACAAATGCCCAAAACGGACACAGAGAGATAATCTCTTCTCTGGTAAATGTGCATTTATGCAAACATGGGCAGCAAAAGGTCAGTCCAGTACCATGCAGAGGTTTCTCCAAGGCAAGCCCTGCCCCGGCCACACCACAGGCTCTCCCAGCTCCCCAGGTGGGTGCTGCCACCGCTTCTTCCCGAAGGCTGTCGAGGTCTCTCAGCCAGGCCCAGCTGAGCCTGGGCCATACTTGGCACCTCCGGCTGTAGGACTTAACCCTGTCTTCATAAAATCAAGTGACAAAACTTTTCATCACCATCTGCAGAGCATAATTCATCCCTGAAAGCACAAATAAATATAAACAGGTGGTGTGTAGGTTGCAGTATGGCGCCAAGACTGCTCTGTAACCACTTACAGTGAGCAAACCCTGCTCCTCCTTGGCGCGTGCACAAACCCCAGTGGGGCTGGTTCCCCGGGGCTGTGGCGGTGGCCAGAGCATCCCCAGCCACCCCACCCGGCGGGGCAGGGCGGGAGGGACCCAGCCCCAGTCTGCAGCGCTGACCTTCACCACTGCAGCCAGACCTCCCCCAAAACGCTGCCACCTCCTTTGGTCACTGGTAAACCACTGGCTTTTGGTTGAAAGTTTTCATTTCTGTCTGTTAAGAGCAGGCTTATCCTCTTTTTAGGTCAAGATTTTTACTTCTGTTTTGCTAGTATGTTAATTTTATGCTTTCCCCTGTGGAAACACCTTGCTTCTCTCAGATAAATAACTGTATCTGAGCAAAGATTTTGCCGTGCCGCTCTTCCCCCTTTTCCGGAGTGGCAGGACGTACAGTGGGCTGTCAGCATGGCTGCAGGATGTATAAGGAATTAAAATGCGGTGCCTCGTTGGGTTTGCCCACTCCGGTGCGCAGGGTGCCGGCGTGTGTGCAGGCGTCCGTAGCGGCAGCCAGGGCACCGGCAGCAGCAGCAGCACGGGCTGTCCCTTTAAGCCCTGGCTGGTGTATTTTTAGAAAGCATAAATAGGCCGCATTCTCCCACTTGCTCACTATCCAAGACATAAAAAGGAAGGGCTTTCTGCTTTCTTCAAGTCTCCTTCCCCTGCCGGCACCATATAAGTCTGTCTTTTAAGCAGTACAGGTCCACAGCTCTTTTTTTTTATTGAGAAGCTGCAGAACTCTAACCGGTGGTTCAATAAATTGTATTACATCCCCTTCGTACTGAATGCCCTACAAGCTTTGGCTTTCCATGTGTAATTGCAAGCTGTTATTAGCCCAGAGCTTTGTCCGTTACTGTGCCACACTATTGCTGAGCGGTCAATTTTTTTCCCCTGCCATTTCCTTTGCTCACACCATGCTGACCACGTTGGCCAGGGGCTGCCCGAGGTTTATAGTGCAGCATTGATTTTTCTTTTCTCTCAATACTGACAGAATCATAGATCCAAGGCAAATAAAGAAATGCATTCTGTGGTGATGAAATGTCTTTCGTTCAGCCTGGATTGAATCAAAGGCCATCACAGAAATGTTCTACTCTAAAATGCTAGTGAAGCTTAAGGCATTGTTGGAAAATGAATTTTCCATTTTCTTAGCTGTAATTTGGATTCTCAAATCACTGTGCTAAAAATAATCAGATAGAATTGAATATAGACTACAAGCCTATGTAAAATGTTATTTGTTAGGTTTTGTGAGATGCTGCAGCTGATACGAAAGGGATCTGGCAACAGATCAGAAAAGTAATTGCTTAGGTGGATTTCTAGTAAGTATGTTGCATTACTCTGAATACCAAGGTATAAGATGACTGCTCTATAATTGATACAAACCATGGTAAATAACCAAACCATAAAGATACGTTTTGCATATCTACTGGAGGGAGATATTTCTAGTAAAAAAAATCATCACCTTATATATCACCCACATCTCAACGATGAGTATTTTTGCTTTTTGTTTGGGGATGTCAAAGGACTCTTTTAGGTGGGCGAGTGTTGTTGTCCCTGTTATACAGGTGGAGAAAGAGAAGCAAAACAGTCTGTGGGACAGAGTAAAGTCACACAGTGAATCTCTGGCAGGGCCTGCCAGGGAACTTTGATCCTCAGAGGCTTAACACCATTTTCAATGCAAAATAAAACTCTCCATGATTTTCATGAGGTACGCAGGAAGGGGTCACTCCATATGAAGCTCTCGCCACCGCAGGCTGTTAGAGACCAGCCCCAGTCTGCATGGCTGGCTGCGCCGGGACAGGACTTCGGCTGCCCACAGCCGAAGGGAGCACAGAAAGGGAGCACCTTTACTAATTTTTACACGTATGTCATTTCTCATAACGCAGTGCCAGTTTAGTAGCCCAGACCCGTCATCTTGGAAAACAGAAGACAGTCACATGTTAAAGATTTACCCATATTCTGGGGGTTTCTCTTTTTTTTTTTTTTTTTTTCCCTATTTTTTTTCCTCTGTGTTATCATGACTCATGACCTAACACCTAGGGTATGTGAACATTAGAAATTTAACCCAACATGACATCAAGAACATCAGTGCTTTCTTTCTTGAAAAAGCAAGTAAATTGTGCAGAAAGACTGAGCAGAGGATCCTTGAGCCCTCTCCTTCACAGGACATGGAGCAGTTACCTGCAAAGGTAAGGCCCCAGCTTCTGCAGGGTTCCAGGGTAAATGTCACCTCACCCAGCAATCCAAAACGTCTTCTGGCTCCACACCTCAGGGAGATCCCACATGCTTTAGGGAGAAGCTAAGAAACAAACGGAAAAGAAAGACAGGGAAAAGGTACTCAGAGGATAGAAAGAGTGGAGTATTTATAAATGAAAATAACAGATGGATTCAGCAAAGTTAAAACTACAAATTGAAAAAATAAATGTATCTGAATGTAGCCCTTGGGCAACATTGCATTAATTCCCTAGCTTTGGACCTTCCTTTTTCTCCTTTCTTAATGACTACACATCCGATATCAATATGCGCTCTTTACAGCTATTCTTTCAGCATTACATTCCTGGCAATGCATAAAAGGTCTTTACACTGCATAAAAAGTCAGATTATTTTTCTTCACTGATGATCCAAAAAAAATTCTTCAAAAAAAATGAAAACTTTCTGGGGTCAAATTCAGTGTCTTATTCAACCTGAAGTGCTTATGAATATTTTTTTTTTAATCAAAAGAGCACTATGAAACTAAATAAGTTGCAAAAGAAAATCTCTCAAATTTTAAAATCCTTCCTCCATCCCAAAGCGTGCAGGAATTTTCCATATAAAATTTCTCCAAAAGTTACAGTGTGGCTGAATCTGCATTATTCAGTGTAAAAGACTTTGTTGTACAAAGTGCTATGTGGCTTTCGTTGGTAATTTTTAAGAACACTCCACAGTGGAAATAAAATGAGGGTTAGCTCCCTCCCATTTGTCTTCCCAATTTGATTCTCCCCTAAGGTTCAGAAACGTTTGAGAAAGCCATTGCTTTCTTTTCCTCCCATTTTGTCCCACTCCAGCCTGGTGGTGTTCAGTAACGTGTACAAGTATAGCAAAGAAGGCTCTGCAAGCCTGAAATCAGCAGCAAACTGGCTCAAATCCTGGAAAACTTAGATCTGTCTAATGATCTTCGATGTTGGACCTGCAATGTTTTTCAGGTCTTGTACCTGCCGTGGATCTCATTATACAGGTATCATAACCGTTCCCTTTTAGGTAAACCTTTTCCAGAGTGATTAACTCAGATCTTTTGCTCGCTGGTGTTCCCAAAGCAGATAAAAGGTAGACCTCAGCAATAATCAAAACAAGGGACTGCTATTTACGTGCATTGAAACCTTCAAAATTCACTTGCCAGGATTTTTGGCAGCAGCAGATTTGGGTTGAAATTTCAATTCAGATTCAGGGCTTGCATTTGGGCAATATCTCTGTTAGAAGTTGGACCAAATAAGGAGTGGAGGTTTCCAAGTGTTGGTAAACAGTCTGCCAAGGGTGGCAAGTGACACTCGGGTACAGTTGTACAGGGTAGGGATGAAATTAAGATGTATGTAAAACTAAGAACACAGCTGCCCTTCTGCCTCTATCTATCACTTTATGGATCTGCAGCATCACTTATGGCTAAAATCCAGCCATTGCTCTGTACAGGCTACAGTCGGGAATCTCCACTCTAAATCCCAGGAAGGGGAAAGCGAGGAGAATCTACAAACAGGATTAGTGTCAGGGAATGCAAGCGTGATGAATACTTCCACATATTACCAAATTGTATATAATAGCCTAAGTATGTAGGAAATCATTGTCAGGGGAAAAAAGCTGTTAATTGGATCATATACGAAATGTGATGTTTTCTTAATGTCTCAGCTGGTGAATAAGTGCTTGTTGACTGGTGCATGATCTCTGTGCTTTTATCAAATGCCCATCCTAGCAAGCAGCTATGATAATTAATTTTCAAGGGGGATGAAAAAGATCAGCTATGCTTGCAGTCCCAAATGGATGTCTTTTCTCTGATCCACTCGGTTCACAGCTTTCAGTGTAACAAGCGAAAATGGTTGAACAGAAAAAGAGCAAAGGAAACTGGAGTGGCATCAAAATGTAAAGCAGCTCAAAATGCAAAGAAACTCAGCAGTTCAGTGGGGAGGCACCGTTCTGCACTCCTTGCTCTGCTCAGCAAGGAGCAGCTTTTGGTTTAAAATGCAAAAAAAGGCAAAAAGAAGTTAAAGTTTGTCTGTCGGTAAGAAAAGAACGTTAGGAATAAGGATTCTAGCTCTGCTGTGAAAATAGTGGAGCCCTCACAGGACCTGCCAGCTCTGGTTGGCCTGAGGGCCAAGTGTGTGACTGAGTTTGCAGCTGGCTTCTGCAGGAGACACCTACACAGGAGCACGGGGTCAGGGCAGCGTTTGAACAGATAGTTCACATCCTTGGTTAAAGACATATAACTGCGGACTTGATTTTTGAGGTCCCCCTGTCCTCTGACATCTGCTAAAGCAAAGGCGGGTAGGTACGGGCTGCTTGCGGAGGCTGCGGGCCATGCCACTCGCCAGGCAAGGGGCGTCTGGTTGTGTCTTGCCCTGCTCTGACGTGGAGTCCTCTGTGCTGGCACCTGCCTTACGTGATTTGGTGATCCTCTGCAAATTCGGCCTGCAAAAACAGTGGCAGCAGCAGAAAGTCTTTATGTGTACGGCAAAATAGAAAGCTTTTTATTTTGTGAAGCACTTTCTTTGGGGAAGAACATCATATGTATAAAGCCCAGCTCCCTTTTGAGGAGCTCATCTTCCTCAACATCTTTGAATGTCATCTTTCAGCAAACGATCAATGAGGATTCCTTGGCACATTCCTGTTGTTTAGCAGTCATCACCCTACAAATATTGAACCTGTCTGGGGTTCCTGATCCTTCTCGGTGTATAGGTCCCCTACAAAGATGCTCAGTGCCTTCAGCCCTCCCTGGGTTGCAGCGTCTCTCAGCACCTTGCCCGGCCCAACAGGTGCACGCTTCTAAACAGCTGCCAAGACGCATGAATTTGCATAAAACACAGAAAACTAGGGAAATTATGATGTTCATTGGGATGTTCTGTCTAAATTGAGACTTTTAAGCACTAATAATAATTAACTACTACCTTAGCAACGAAAAAGTCTTAAATGCCTATTTACTTAACAGTCCCCTAGGGTGTCTTTGTTCTGAATGGGCTAAAAAAATCTTAGCTGCAAAATAAGCAGGCGATTCCAATCAATAGAGCCAGAGGACTATATTGATTACCAGAACTCCATTCTTTAGTCATTAACCCTGTGAATTCTTTACAAAAGCTGTACAGGACAATTCCTAACCACTACACCGTTTGAGGAGTCATTCAGATATTTGAATGTCATTAAACTTTCATAGCTTGTTTACAGCCCCTTCAGCCTTGCCTGAAGGATTGTGCTCTGAGACTCCCCGCCACACAGCCACGCTCTGCCCAGCTGAACTGACAAACAGCATTAATCAACCTTGGAAATTTCCTCTGCAGATATGTTTTTCTTGTTAGTTATTGCTAATATTGCTACAGAGCAGGGAGACAGATTGCGCAAGGAGCGAAATAATGTTCTTAATTTTTCCACATTTCAGCTCCAAGCCACGATGCTCTAGCTCGTGACAAACATGCCTTTTACTCATCCTCGTACGGGAAATCACCCTTGCACCCTATAGGTCGCTACCTGGATGCCCCAGGGCTCCATATGTGGACGGGAGGAGAATGACACAAAGTGAGGCAGTGGGGAGGGAAGGAAATGATGAGGAGGGAGGAGGAGGAAGAGGAGGAAGTGATGCTGGGAGAGCTCATCAGGTCTCTCCAGCTCCTTCCCCTTGCTGGGTCCTGCGGGACCTGCCCCCACAACACCTCCCTCTCAGCAGCCCCGTATTTAAGAGAAGATTCTCACATTTCAGATTAAGAAAGTTCATGACACACGGTAATGGCTCTAAATGGTAAATTGAATCACACAGACAACAATTGAATAGAAGCAGCACAAATGAGCCAAACACCAGCAATTTAAGGGGATGCTGAAGGAACTCCCGGCAATCACAGGTTCGCTGCCAAGACAGGCACTCTTGCTCTTCAAAGTTCAGATGGCTCTAATGGTATAGAACATGTAATGTTCTGTCATGTAGCGTTTCTTTGCTACAGAAACCACAAGCTGACCAGGGTCTTTGTAAACGCATAGAATGGGAATGGTAGTTCCTACATATTTCTATAATGTCTTTATATAAATTTCAGACGCAGCTTGTCCCTGGGTTGCTTGATCCTACTGTTCTTTCATTGGTTGTGGCTTTGACCCAGCGTGCGGTGGATATGGGGCTTTACCTTAGGCTGTGTTTGTGCTGGTTGCACAACACAAACATGGTATTCTTCCTCACCTCCTACTGTACAAGGAAGATTTTAGCCACAACATAGCAGGTGAACACCAAGTAACCATTTGAGCTGAAACCGAGGATGTTTTGAAGTTAAGGAACAGTTTGAGAAATACACAAGAATCTGCGAAAACATTTGCAAACAGGCAATGTAATTTCAAAGTCATAACTGAGCAATATTCCTACATTTAGTCAGGAAAATTGTCCTGCATCTTTTTTACAATTAGTACTTGATCCACTCCAGTTTTAATGTTCCGCCATTATCCTTATCTGTTTGAAAACTCCCCAAGAGAGCTATAATGAGCCAGGGCCATTTTCATGACTATTGATTTCATGGTTAAAATTATAGTATTTGATTGTTATTTGACCAAACTGAGATTATTGTATGTTTTGAAAACAAGAGCAGCAACAGCAGAAGTCGTGTCCCTGGGAAAGTACAAAGTTAGGAGCTGCAAAACAGCCCCCCTTCTCCTTTGATCCGGCGGTGCTCTGTGAAAGCCCTCCTCAGCGCTGCTGCCTTATGGGCAGCAAACAGAAGGTGCACAGAGCTTCAGTGACCTTTCCAGGGTCACTCCGTGCGTTGTGGCAAAGCATGGGATAGATCTCAGGTCTCCTTCCTCCCAGCCAGCACCCTCGCCACCGACACACGTTTTTCTACGCGGGCAACACTCGTACCTGCTTCCAGTGCAGCCTGTAGTCAGTTTGTGGTGAAGACTCTTTTAGGACTGAAAGGCCTGAATTTCATTATAACTTGTGGCTACATAAATAGGTGCTGGACAACCATTTATGAAGTTTATTTTTTACTGTCATAATGCATTTAGAAAATGTTGCTAAACGCAAGGACTTTCTGCAGGCTCCGGTTCCCGCTTTTCAACAAAATAAACCAATCTCAAATTAGTAATGGATTTCAGATAAATCCAGAAATGTTTTAAGCAAGTTCCTAAATGTGATAAGAACTCCAAATACCTTTTTGAATAGGTTGTTTCAAAAGAGTGGTAGGACTAAATGGCCCTAGCACGTCATGTGGACAGAACCACCATTTCTTTGCACTTTGTTTTATTTTTTTGATATGATACCAGTATTTTATGACACTGAGGGCAGATCTCCTCATCCTTTCTTTTCTGATCAGAATGGCAGAATTGTTGTGATTTTCAGGTTGTGTTGGCATTTTGAGATGTGTGAAATCCAAGAAGGCTAAAAGTATTTCTTAGCAAAACCGGGCACCATCGGAGACCGGCAGAGGAGTGACGCAGGAGGTCTCAATGCAGCAGGCAGGAGCTACCCGAGCCATTGCCCAATAACTCCACATGAAATGGGGCAAATGAAGGTGCAATCACCACATTTTTGCCTTTTTCTATCAATGCCATATAAATTATCACTAGTTGAACAAGTGAATTTAAACATCTTGACTCCAGTAGCTGCTGCTGTCTGCATCTTCAGAGCAGGAGCATGTTGACATCCTATTTTCTTCAAGGCGAGTCACAGGTCAAAGGACAGCGAGACACCTTTCCCCAGCTGCCAGCAATGTGCCTCATTTAAATAAATTAAACACCCTGTCCCCAGAGAAGCAGGTGGGGACTGTGTTTGCGTCCGTGCGGGCAGGATGGCTTGGCTGTGCCCTTGCAGGGGGGTCCTGTAAAGCTGTTCAGCGCGTGGGTGATCCCCGTGCTCAGGGCTCTCCTGAGCATCACCGTGCCAGGCCTGACCTCCCATGACATGACCCCCAGCCAGGGCTGAGCTGCCAGGACACGTGAGGCAGCCCTGAGAAACACACACAGCTAAAAGCGCTCACCAGTAAATACACCCAGCTGCATTTAGATGCTCCTCCAGCTCCGATTAATGTGCCTTGGGGAGCAGTGCGGTATCCTGGGGGACACAGGGGGGAGCAGATGGAGGTGATGGAGCCCTCCTGCACCCAGCCGAGGAGGGAAGGGAACATTCCCGCTCTGAGAAACATCTTCCTTTACATTTAGCAGAGGAAGGTTGGTTGTTTTCCTGTCCTCTGCTGCCCTTTTACTTAAAAGTCTGGCTGCTCCTGGGAATCAGTTTTGACGCGAGACTGCAGGCAGACCAGGATTGCACGTGCCAGTGCTGTGTCCGTGCGGAGCTGAGGAGGGGGCCGAGCTTTAAAATGCAAACCTGTTGCACAGGTGATGCCCCTGCAGCTCACGGGCAGAAATGCCCACGACGTTTTGGTTAGTAGGGGAGGAGGAACGTGCGCCCAGTGCTGTGTGTGCAGCTCAGCAAATTACTGTGGCGCTCAGGGCTCTCTCCACATCTCCAACCCACAAAATATCTGTGCCAGCAACCCAAGAAAATGTTCTCCTCCAAAAGTGCTGTGTGCTGCTACTTTCATCTCTGAAAAAGCTGGGCCACTTAGCAACAGGTCTCTGCTCACTGATCCCGAGAGATGCCGGTGCTGCCGTCCTGTTGTCCTTGTGAGCCAGAGGCAGAGACACTTCTGCAGAAGAAATAGGTGCTTAAAGCCTTGTTCTGATTACATCTACTCCACATAAAGCGCAGCAACTTAACTCAAGCCAACAGTCACCCTGGTGTAAAACGGGATAGCAGCAGATCAGAAGCTGGGTTGTAATCCTCTCATTGCCCCAAAATAAATTTTCTTCTTGGCAGCAGGGCTTAGCAATAAACGTTCAATTCTGACTCGAACGCAGCTTAGGAGGAGCGTGAGACGGGCAGCCTTGTGAGGGCTGCTAGGCGTTGGGTGGCTGTGACATGCGGGCAGCAGCTGTCCCCAGGGCTGCGGAGGGAGCAGGCTGGGCTCCCACGTGTGTCCTTGCTGCGAGAGGCTCGCAGGGAGCAGCCCCAGCAGTCGTAACTGCTGACAATGATGACATTTCAGAAGGTTTTGCCCTGTAGAGGCTTCATAAATGTCGTCCTCAGTGCTCCCTGCTGAAGCTCCTGGTGGTGGCTGCACTGAAGGGAGCGGGAGCCAAGTGATTCCCCTGGAAGGGACGGCTCCATGTCGGGTTTCTCCATCACTGTCACACATATCTCTGATAATATTTACTAACTGTTTGAAAGGAAAATGGCTTTCTAAAGCCATTATTTCTTTCACTCATCTGCTGTCATAAAGGTCTTTGTGATGGAATGATAGAGGATTCATGCACAAAAACAGACAGAGCAGGAAAAGGTACCAAACTGTAAGGGCATCTCGAGGTACGGCAATGTAAGATCACAGCGTCTGTCAGTGGCAGTCATACCCTTTGTGCAAGCAAAGGCAAAAAATATGAGCAAAAAATAAATACGTAAGATGAGCACTGATATTTGAAGGAGTTGGAAACTAGATTTTGTCTTAAAGTTGTTTTTTTTTAAGGCGACTTTTTTATCCCATCTCTTCTTTTCCAGTGTTACTTTCTGTGTAGTTTGAACCCCAGCCTGGACACAGTGCGGTCTGTTTATCATTAGTAAGATGTAGCGTATATTAAAGCAGCAATAACAGTAAGTCATTTAGAGTGTACGTCACGGGTTACAGAGAAAATAGGAATGCTATTTTATTATGCTGAAGCTGTAAAGCTTACACTAATACAAAATATTGCTGGCAGTCACCTTGTTTTATTCTTCTTTTAACAACTTACTAACAGTGTGTAAATATAAAAGCAAACTTTGATTTTTCCATCCGGATACACCGAAAACTCTTTCAATAAAAATGCTAGGGTGCATTTAACACTGTGACCAGAAATATTGAAATTTGACAGTTAGGAGGTTAAAGGTTTCAAATATATACACAGAGGTGTTTTGCTCCTGTCATGGTCATAGCAGCTTGCTCAGGATAACCCCTTTTGCTTACTGAACCTTTGAAAAGCTGAGAACATTAAGCAATACGTCTTGGCAGATGCCCTGGGATTTCATACCACCAGCAGAAGCCCATATGCACACAAAAAGTGAACCTCTTGGGTGAAAACTGGTCAAACCTTTCTCTCTCTCGGCTCCTGCACCGTGTGCTGGCAAGCAGCTGTCTTGCACTGCTGCCGCCGTCCTTCCTGATAAAATTAAAGCAGAGTTTCCGTAATATTTTTCAGGTAGAATGTGCTACTGCTTTGAATTTCCAGATAGACTGCTTGAAACGGTGGCATCAAAAGAACATGTATAGAAGCCATTACTGCGAGGAAATGGCATCAAATAAATAGGTCTTTTATGTTCCTGCCATGAAATACCTGCATAAACGATAAAACAGAATAAAATGTACTTGGCACCCCAAATGTAAAAATTTTAGATTTCTTCTAGTCTTTATTTTAGGAATTTCAGCTTGTGGTATATATGTGTAGTACAGTGTTGGCCTCTTTTCTGCCATCTGAGGGAATAAATGCAGCTGAGAACAGACAAGGTACCATGATGCCTCCAACTTTTTTTTTTTAAATTACGTTTTTCAAGCTCTAGGAAAAAAAACCCACCGCTATGTGTTGATTTACTGAGAAACCATCACCACCTAGACCTGCTTGAAACATTACAGCCTTGGCAAACCAGCAAGTAAAATGATCAACTTTCCTTTTTTGATCTTTGTGTCACAGCATTTAAGAGAATCACTATGGGCGTTTCTTTTCATATTCACCATAAAACTGTCCTCATAAATATTACAACAAACACACAATGGCTTTTTGGCTGATGTTCTCGAAACAATTACAGTGAGAATAAATTTTTACACACACGCTTCTCTGCGGCACTAAGGTACCCACCTTAGAGCAGAGCGGAGCCGTGTCCCACGGGGGTGGGCATGGTGGGTGCTGCGGGGCAGGGAGCCCTGCTTGTTAAACGCTCCCTCGATCTTCCTCCAGGGGCTTGAGGAATTCAGGGCTGGGTCTAAACTCGGGTTATAGCCCCTATTCACTTCAAACCCAGGAGCGTGCGGCCTCTGCCTTTGTTGCTTGTAGGACCCGCGCCAGCAGGAGCACCAGGCACAGGGCAAAGCCCATCTGTTTGCTCAGGGCTTTGCCTGGGGCAGGCGATGGCAGGACACGGGGCAGGGGCCGAGGGGCAGCTGGTAGGAGATCCTGCTGTGGACTTAGCGCTCTTACAGGGAAACAACAGCAGGCAGGAGTGCGGGAGCTGGATTTTAGCAGTTTAGTGACTGTCTATGAGAGTTGTCTATTTGTTCTCTGGTCCTGGAAAAGATCTCACGGCAGTGCCGAGGCTGCACAGCACTGTCCTCCTTGCAGTGGGTGTCAAGGCCAGGTGTATCTGAGGAGAGGGACCCCGTATCAGGCTTCTCAGATACATCTTGTGCTCTAGGAGTGCAGGCAAGAAATACTGCGTGGCAAGCATCCAGAAGGGACCATACCCAAATGATTTGGGGCTCCTGGTGTGCTGGAAAGTACATGGAGGTCACCACACCCCCTGCGGTTCCTCAGGGGGTCCAGCTCTCCTGCGCCCTGGCAATGATGAGGCTGGAGGTTTGACTTTACATGTTCTTACAGGTGCAAATATCTGCCCAGGCTCAGGCATCTGAGAGCTCAGGTTTCCATACCGTCAGAAGAAATTGCGTGTCTTGTGCACAGCAGAACTGCATGTCCTGCAGAACTCTGTTTTTTTGGCTGCTGGAGAAGCTGTCAAATTACAGCACTTGTGTCAGTGGTAAAGCAGAGCCACTTTTATTTCAGATGACTTCCCTGCACAACAGGACATTCATCCCACCTCTCTCCAGCAGACAGTCCAGGGTACTGTGTATCATTAAGATCCAGCTTAAAGCTTGTTGTCTGAGGTACGTGGCAGAGGGGCACTCTAGGCAATGGAGAGAGGCTGGATTAGAAAACAACCAAATCAGAATTGTCAGTTAATGCCACTGAAAACATTAAACCCCTCTATTAAATGCTTCATTGGTCCCTGAGGCTTTCACTGTGCCATCCAAGAACTAGAAGGCGCCTATTGTAAGATCCTTGCATTGGGTGAATCTCCGCTGTGCTGTCTTCAAGACCTATATCATCCAGGCCTTCAGAAATTCAAATTAAATACTGTGAGGTAAATAAATTCTTCTGTCTCTAGTCTTGCTATCATTGGTTTGTTTGTTTTCCCCCAATACTTCTTCTTTATCAGTCTGTTTTCCTCTCCAGCGCTGAGACTGGTCTGCTCGAGCCAGCAGCCTTCCGGGGTCCTGGCTCACCTCCGGTAGAATCATGCAAAAGAAGCAATTTTTCATTATTGATAAAATGTAATGTCATAATGTCATGGCCTTTCAGGTCATCATCTTTGTAAGTCAGCCATGACATTATCACAATTTATAATGATAACAAATGACCATAATGTTTGCATGTAATTTTCATTGGCTATTGCAGAATTCTAAAATCACTCCTTCAAAGGATGGATTTCATTAACACGCGACTGCTATTACACGGTGCTAACTGCTTCTACTGGGGGCTTTTTGCTAACGTGAAGCCTGTTCTGTCTGATATACAAGATTTATGTACTTAGTACAAATCTAAGGTTTGGCGGTTCTTTTTTAGTTAAGTACTGATGCAAATCAAGAGAATAGTTTTGCCTTTTTGTAGTAAAGTGTGCTTTGTAATATGCCTAAATACTAATAATTTCTAAATGCTTATGTAAATATGCACCCCATGAAGATTTCTGGCTGGCAGGTCTGACGAGCATCAGATTCACTCTTGACTGTAGTGTTGGCTTTACTTATTTAATATTTCATGATAAACTTAAAAGATTTACAGCTTCAGGAGCTGGTGAGAATCATAGGACGTTTATTTTCATGTGATATTTAGAGGTTGGAGCTCCAGTCCCCAAACACTTTAAACATATTCTTAGCGTTAACGTCTGGACTGAGAACATCGCTGGGGCTGGTTCCCCTTGCTCTGCAGGATCAGGACCACAGTGTATGTGCACCGAGTTCAATAGAGCTGAATCCGGAGCACTTGTAGGGAGCACTCTGTCAATCTAATCCATGAATAAATACTCCTCTACTCCTGAAGCCCTCTGAAGCTAATGCATGAAAAACAATGGAACCCCTGGGCACTCCAGGCCTCTTAAAAAAAAGCAGAGCCAGGCTTTTGTATATGTGTGTGTGTGTGTGTGTGCACGCATGCACGTGCGTGTGTATGAAATAAATTAAAACAAACAAAAAATAAATGTTTCTGAAATAGTAGCTGTGAGTTATAGTCCAACCGACTCCATGACAGGCCACCAGGCAAAAGGACTCTCTGAGCTGTACAATTGGTCCCCAAGGGACGTGGCGCCTCGGAGAGGACAAAGCAAGAGCCGGGGACTCTCGGCTGTGCTTTGTTTTGGCCTACGAGATTTTTCAGACCCGTGTTGTGATTCATTTTTCATCTGCAGCAAGAAGCTTACAGGAAAATTTTACCCTCCCCCCCTGCCCCTTTCTTTCTTGGGGCTGCTACTTTTTTCACTGGAAATTATAAAATTACTGCCCTTCGTCTGATTTGCAGATTCACAGAAGAAATACCTGATCTCACTTGCTAATGTTTTTAAGGGAAACTTCAGTATCTGTATTTATTGTATGGCCACCATGGAGTGTGAAGAAGTCTGAAGGAAGTGATGCTCTGCCATGTGCATGTTCTGAGCCCATGGAGGTTTTTCTATGGAAAATATTAGACTCAAAATAGTAGACTAAAATATTAGACTAGAAATACATAGTTTCATCCTTTGTCAATGAGACACCAAGGATACCTGGTTATTACTGCATTGTCCACTAGGTCATGCAAACATGTAAACAGAAGACTCTCTTTTTTTTGGAGTGAATTGTATATAAAATATCTCGTTGTCTGGACAATCACACTTTATGCGGGATATTGCCCAATTATATTTGTGGCCATTCATTTTGTAGAGCTTGAACATCACTCATATGGGGATCTCCTTGTTACTGTCTTTGAAATCTCTACCATGAAGACTAGTTTCATCAATTTTCCAAGCCTTCTGGTCTACAAATGACCCAATAAGGTCATCCATGGCAGTTCAGACTCCATACTGTAATTGCTCAAATAGACCATAGATAGTTGTTTTGTATGCTTAAAAGAGTATCTTCATTCTCAGCAGGAAAGGGGGCCGAACTCCCTTGCAGTATGCAGGCACACTTGCATCGAGATAGATTCTTTTAAGTCACTTCAGCGGAAAACTGCTTGAGCTATCAAAGTTAGTATGTGCTGCGAGCAATGAACATTAACCGGAGTCTTGGGACATACCAAAAGCAACCTAAGTGTCTGTGTTTAATTGTCCTTCCTGAAATACCTTTTTATTACATATCCCAGTTGTTCACTTAATTTCCTCAGCCTAACTGAAGTTTTACTTTCTTTCTTGAATGTGTTGACAGCCCAGGGGCTTGGTTGTACCAGGGAACATTTTGCAAACGCTTAGTGAGATTGGTCAGGTCGATTTTAGCGCAGCTCCAGCTCTTCTCTTATGGTTGGTGTCCCCAAAGATCAGGTGCAATGAAGTACGGGGGGACTTGGGTGGATTTGCCTCAGTTTCTGTTAAATTATATGTTATCCCAAACCACTATTCCCGGAATTTCAAAGATGATGATTACATCACACTGCTTAATTGGTGTTTTAATGATGTTTTCTTTGAAGACATACATAACGGGATGTCTGCGAGTGAGAATGTACCATTGCAATGGTCCATTTACCTTCCCAGGTGATTTTTACTGCACCATCGCTTCTTTGCTTTTCAGCACCCCAGCCCCAGCTCAGCTCTGGCCATTCCATCAGCTGCCCTGCTCACAGGAGTCCTCCTGCCTGTCTTGATCTGAGCAGAGGCTCCGAGCAGAATCAGAGGCTGCTCTTCCACAAAAAGATAGAAGAATCAACAATATTGCTGAAAGGCAGGAAGAAAAGCCTCCTTCGCATTCTCTGACCAAGCCTCCTTAAGCAGTTGTTTGCAAAGGCGCATTCAACCCTTGATTTCATCTTGGCGTTGTTCTAGCCGGCCCGTGTAGGCTTCCTCCCACCGGATGCTCGTGCTTATGCCTGAGCTCAGTAACAAGCTGTTATCCAGCTGTGAGCACCGACCTGCTCAGCTACAGACTGCCGGCTTGTTCCCCACCACCTGAGAAATATCCACAGAGAACAGGCAGAGGCTGGTTTCAGCTTGGCATGACCTGCTTCTGCTGTGCTGCTTCTCTTCCCAGAGTGCAGTGGCATGTGCCGGGCTTCAGGGCCGTGGAGGATTTTACAGCGCTGAGGAAACCCCAAGGCATGACTTTGGGTGGAGGTGGGCATTGCTGCCGAAGCAAAGCCAGAGCCGCCTCATCCTTCCAAAGCACATAATTCTATTTTTCTGAAGGCTAAATAAGAAGTAACATAACGTGTAGAATTAGCGCAGCTTTGCTGCTTTGCCGCTTTGCCATTAAAAAATGGGTTTGCTGCCAAAAGAGCAGCTCTGCTGCTGGGGGAATATCTGTTTGTACTGTCCGGCCTCGGCTCAGTGCGAGCACGTGCTGCACTAAAGCAAACGAAAGGGGAATTATACAATATTGAATGTGGACCCGTCTCTAAATGCATTGAAAATGTAGGTTATTGTCTTTTGGCATTTCCTAAAAAGCCTCTTGAGCTCCTGTTGGCAACCACTGATATTGAGGGTACTTTTAGCTGTTTAAGTCTTCCTGTTCTAACAGGGGTCAAAGGGCTGTAAAGATCTTCTCAAAAGGATATAGAAGGAATCATTAAAAGGGAGGAGGAAGAAAGTGACAGAAGGTCAGCCTTTTTTTTTTTAATGGGTGCATCCCCGAGGGGGTCAGGCACAGTTGTGCATTATACTCCAGCTCCAGTACCTGACTTTTAGAAACCTACGGCAAATCTTATTAGCACTTCCATAAGCATAAAATACAGCACAGAGCCCAATGTTCCAGGCAGAAGTAAAAGAGAAAAACCATGAAATAAATCAATTTAGTCTTTCAGATGAATTTAAATCAACATAGTGCAAGGATGTGACCAAGATGAGGACAAATGCTCAAATATGTGCAAGGCATTTTACGGTCCCTGGGAAGCGTGTGCATGTATCTGTGTGTGTTTAATTCCCTTGTTGATCTTTTTTTCCTTAGAGACAAATTTACTGTATGCTCATTGCTATAACATGTCATGTAGCTTTTTGTAAGGACTGGTGTAGGGCAAAAAATTTACCTTTTTATGTGACACAGCCAAACAGAATTGTGAAGGTTTTCAGTGATTTCTAGACAGCAAGCAATAAACCGCGTTTGCACCCACACACTTACTGCCTAACACCCCATCTGGTAACATTTCCACGTCTCCAGGAAAGAAATCAATAGCAATAATCTGTGAGGGCCTCATAGGGTGTATATTTTTTTATCGCACTGCTATTTGGAATTTTTTTCCTATCTGCTTACAGCACTAGATTGTTCTTTTTTTTGTTAGCTAACATTGAAATCTTGGAACCATTATTATATTTTATAAAAAGCAGTAACTAACACTGGGGTCAGAATAATATATTCTAAACACTCATATTCAATAATATCACGATGTCCAGACAGCAACGTCCTATTCAGTGAAGGCACTGAAAAAAATCTCATACAGTAAGAACCTGTGCATTTAAAATTATATGCTAGTATACTTCAAAGACTAGCATCCTAAAATTCATGATTACTTAAAGATAGTTTATATTAAAAGGGAGTATACCTCCAGCTTTCATCTTGCTCCAACGCAGAGAAGAAATTGTCCTTATATTCTGAAATTTAGAACAGTGTCACTGTTGGTTTTCTGTGTAAGGAGGAAATATGATGCTTTGTTACTGGTCTTATTTATTGCAGACCTTGTCTGGAATCTAGTATTGAAGCTGTGCTTGATGAGTTGCTGCCTTGAACTTTTCCACTGATCAATGCTGGTGCTATGGCTGCATGAAAGAATAGCTTTCCTGAGGAGAAGCTATCACATGGGAAACACACTACACAGTAAGCTAAGAAATCTGCTATAATCTTGTATGCTTAGGCTTAGAAACGTGTTTCCCAAAAGAAATGGTGATAGTGAATGACCATTTAAAAACTGAGATGTTACATGAGCAAGAGGTCAGGTCAAGAACAGGGAGGTATTAAAAAGAGAGAGAGAGAGAGAAAGAAAGATGGGAGGAAAAGAAAGAGAAAAAGAAAGAAAGAAAGAAGCAGAAACCCTCCTTTCACTAACATGATAAGACACAACTGGACAAAATGCACAGCTGAAGAAGAGGACATTACAGAGCCAGGAGACAGGAATCATATTTCTTCTTCTCCCTGCAGTGACAGATAAAAGGTTGTTTTGATTTTTGCTGTACAAATAATAAGCTTTACTCAGAAACTGTAGCTGCTGAGTTGTTCTCCCCAAAAATATTTTTTGCTTTCTGTCCTAATAGCAACACTAGAGGAAAGAAAGGGAAGCAGTTCTGTAATCAGCATCTATTTAATTTACTCGCATATTGTCCTGTGCATCTTGCAGTGGGGGTGGGATTGGCACTCTGGACACAAGGCATGTCCTTTGCAAGTGGGATTTCAGCAGCATTTAGCATGGGCAAATCCACGTCTGTGCCTACCAAGCCTTTCCCTTTGTGCCAAGGCTGTCAGTTGTGTGACACTGGGTTTTCTTTCACATGGGAAATAGGCTGTGCTAGACCCACTGAAATCCTTTCTTTTAAGTCACCAAATCACCTTCTCATTTGGTTACCAGCAGGGCACATAGAAGGTCTCTCCAGGCAGTTGGCTGTATTCATGCCTCACTCTAAATAAGACAATTGTAACAAAAATGAATTTACATTTTTGGAGCACTGTTGCAATAGAGATCTCATGAAGGGTGCCTTTCGTTGTAAGCAAAGATTTTAATACAGTTTTATTTTTGCAGTTAGTACCACACCTAAAATCTCTAGATGAGCTAACCTTATTACTGCTATAAATGGCTGCCCTTACCTCATTTTTGGCCCTAGAATTCACATCTTGTCTGTCTTCATTTGCACTCTGAAAAGTCGAGAAGCCAAATCTCAACACTGAACAAATAATAGCGCTGTGAATAAGGACTTGGTAGATTGAATCACTGGTGGAAAGGATAAATGGGGCTGAGATTCTTGACCTGCCCGTGGATATTGGGAACACGAGTTGCTGGATTTTTTTACATTAAGTAGGCTCGTAAGGATGGATTTGGGCAGCTAATCTTTGATTTCTGTTCGTTTGGTTTTAAAATCTTACCCTCGATGTCTCTGCTCTTTGGGTAGGTGGAATGAGAAAAATAGTGCTCTTCTAATTCTTTCTGTTGCAATAGAAATAAATCCAGGGCGACTGGGGTATTCAGGTACCATGGGGAGGAGGGCTATGTAAATACCTCAATCAGTGTTTTTTTTACCTGTGGTCCAAGGACTATGAATGAAAACACTATAAAAGATAACCAAGGGTATCAAACCTGTTGTCAATTGGCTTAAAATTTCAGTGTAAGGGTCCCTACCTCCAGCAGAAGATTTTAGATGGATAAACACAGAAGAGACTGAAAACCACTGACATAAAGAGACAGTCAGACCATTACAGGCACTGAGAACGGTACGTTCAGTCAGTATTATTTCAGTCTGAACATTTGAATCTATTCTTCTAATACTATTGAATTTAATTTGGTAGTCTAAATTAAAACACAAGAGTAAAAACTTAGTGTTTTCAATAAAGTTATATTTGAGCTCAGTCTTTGATGATAAATAAGCCATTCACTTATGTACATCTGCCAGAGCATTCATAGGAAGCACTGGGCTTAAATGAGTTGTGACCTTATAAGACAGTCTACTGTTTGGAGACTATATAGGTGACTGCTGGGTTTTGAGTCTTGACCTTTCTGTTTATATTCATCATGAATGTGCGGATACTTTTATTCTTTACGGAAAAAGGCTGTCAATCTTCGCACTAATGTTAATGCCTGTGCAATGCAGAACAGTGGTGGATCTTAGCAATAACAATCACCGACTGACTAAAATTAACTAATTCAGACTGCTATGCTAAATTGAGTATGAGCGGGTTTGTTTCAGGCTCGGCATGGAAGCACAGGTGCAGTTGATAAATAGGGACACATACGGTGCCTAAATACACTCTCGCGCATAGTGACCTCCCAGCAAAAAAGCTCTGACAAATCACTTGTGACTTTCCAGAGCTTGTCGAGCTGCAGTTCAGTTGATCCGTATTTCTCTAGACTGGAAGTGACAGGAAGAGGCAATGATACTTGCGAGCTCGGAAAGGACTTGAATTCTTATCCCAAAATCATGGTACCTTCCAAGGACTGTCCGTGTAAACAGCGCCTGACCTCGGTCGGGCCGAGGCTTATCGGTCTCTGCCCTTCATCGCATCTCCTTCCTTAATTCTGCCACAAAAGTTCACTGCTGTTGAGCGACCGTCTCAGGAGCTCTTACACCATCTGGTCCATGGGCTGGGGATACCCCTCTTCCCTCTTCTGCCCACCCCCCGGAGGCTCAGGTGGTCTCCTCGGAGTGGATCCTGGGGCAGACTGGCACCCTGACATTGCTTCTGCCCCCAAAGCTGCTGAGATACCCCACTGCTGGGAGGTCCCAGCTCAAATCACCCAGATAGCAGTGCAGAATATAGCCTAAGAGTATGACGGCCCCATTCCAGGCATGGGATGCTGAGGTGCCCGTGGGGCTCTGGAGCAGCCGCCCTCTGCCTTGCTGGGACAGGGGCACAGAAAGAATTTTACTCTGGTAATCTCCAAAAATAATGTTCTTTTAAAATTTAAACCCAGAAATTTCTATTCTAGTGCTGAATAGAAAAAGAAACTTCTGTCGGGACTTTGGTACCCCCAGCAGAAGAGCTTTGTGCAAGTCAGACATCTGATTCTCTGTGGCAGAGCTGTCCTGAGCCCTCGTTTCCCTATCGCTGGCATCACCTGCTCTTCCCCAAAATCACTGCTTACTTTTGCCACCCCTCCTGCATTCTCATGCTGCTTCTCATCCTCACAAAGTGATTTCCTCCCAAATTATATCTTCACGTATAACTTCTTTATCAGAAAAGACTCTCCATGGTTCTTCAGAGGAACTTCAGCCAAGGAAGCAATTATCTGTAGAAAAAAAAAAAAAGGAGGGAAAAAAAATAAAAAGAGTTTTCCTTAGCTGCCAACTTTCCAGGAGCCAGGTCAGTCCTAGCAAGGATGCACAAAAGTATTTTTCAAGCAAATATTACAGAGCTCTTTCACTAAAGGCATATTGCCTTAAAAGGGGCCCCAACTCTACTGATATCTGAGCTTCTTTTGCCCAGAATTGCTCAAATCAATGCAAGTTATATTGCTCCTTTCTCCCATGCTAGCCTGACTAAGCTTTTATTGCCTTCTGTACCCTGCCAAAGCCATTGTGATCCCAGTCAGTACCCAGCCATCCTCTGCTGGCAGCGCTTTCCTACCTGCCGTGCCCTGTACAGAGAATTATGCGCAGGCGGTTGCTTAAGCAGGGTGCAAAAAATACCACTGCGAGGCAGCTTCAGAACGACTTCGCTTGCTTGTTTCTGCCAATATCCTCATCCTTGTTTGCTTTACCAATGGAAAAGGGTAAATTAAATTATAGTAAAATGTCTTCCTAAATATGCTTTCTCACTCCTCCTTCATGTATACAAGCGCTGCAGACATAGCGAGAGATTATGTATCCCAAAGGAATTTGGTGCAATATTTTGTAATTCTGATTGAAATGTGTTCTGTCTGGTCCCCATAGTTTAATTTAGAACAATTAAGGTTCAGAGTACATGAGCTTGCAAAGCACATTACAAACAATGGCTGCAGAATAAACTGCAAATCAATCCACACTAAATCACCCTGAAAATCCCTGCGAACACAACAAAGAGGTCTAGATTCACAGTCCTTTAACACAATCTCCTCTGTCTTTGTAGCCATACATAGTTCAGCTTCTTCCTTTATGGAAAAAAGTGATCAAATTATTTCAGATTTAGGGGTTTTTTTGGTTGTTTGTTACCCGAAATAAAACAATAAAGAATTGTCCTATATGTGTTTATGCAAGCATGTCAAATCAAACCGCCAGAGAGAAGCCGCTGCTGTGCTCCGTTCTCCGCTTTACCTTGCGACGCTTATTTCTAATGATTGCCTTGCTGCTTTTATACAGGATATAGATGAGCAGCAGGTACTAATATAATTAAACCTGATAAGAGGGTGTCCTGAATATCATGCACGTGCGTGCACAGCCTGTGTAATAGGGCTAGTACATGTCACACATCAACTTTCTATGATTTTTACATTACCTTTATTACACTGGCTGACACCACGTTCTCTGCTTTTATGACAGTAGCTTTTCATTAATACGGTACCTAAAACGTTATTTTAAGTGGGGCGAAGTCAGGTTAAAAAAAAAAAAAAAGTAGAATTCCTCTGATTTCTGCAAAACAACGATTTTATTTCCTATATGTACAGATTCTTGAATCTTGGAAGCAGTAGACAGTACATGGTGTTTTTCAGCAGATAGTCTCGCACAGCATATTCCCATATTCAGATGAACATGCACGCACGCGGAGATTGCATTGCAACTTATGCGGCCGTTGAGAGAAAACTGTGTTTTGTTTAGTTTTGACTATGAAAAGAGGCGGCGCCTCGATCCGGCAAGGTTCCTGCATGCTCTCCTTTTCAAAGCCCGGACAATAACCTATTCCTCACAATCAAAGTTCAGTGAAGGGAAATGGCTTCCAGGAGAGCGCAGTAGCCTGGCCAGCCCAGAGCAATCGCACTACGTGACAGAAGGCAAAGCAGGAGCTATCAGGATAATTGCCTCTGGAAATGACCACGGGGGAGGGCCTGATCCAAAACCCCCACCGGTCAATAAGAGGCTACCGCTGACGTGGGCTCACATCATCAGTTGTTATATCGGAAAGATTTTTTTCCAGGACAGTGGTTCTGATTTGAATGTTCTTTGCACAGAGCAACAAATAGGGACACCCAGCCACCGGATGAGGCAGGGGCAGATTTAAGGTGGTGATGAGGCTGGCGTATGGCTGACATGTTCATCAGCGCTTCTCTAGGGCTCGCACCGTCTCTGCATAACCCCACAGGCTTCTCCATACTTACCTTAGTCATAGCAATATTCAACGCAGCTGATACCTAAAGAAGGTAGCAAGTCACTGTCGATACTTTTCCGCATCACCATTTTGCTACATCCTGCAGCATTTTGTGCAGGGCACGGTCCCCCCGGCGTGGGCAGCCCTGTGTGCCGTCCTCGCACAAAGCCCATCGCTTCGAGGTTGCCATCCTCGCAGAGCAGATGAGGTTTATCGATGTTTGTGCTCCGTGCGGCGCGGTCGTGCCAGGCCTGTCGGGTGTCCCCCGTGACACCTCCCACTGCTGCAGCACCCTGAGCAGAACGCAGCCCTGAGCCCCAAAATGCCCTCGGCACATGTCAGTCACATCCCCATTGTGCTCAGCCCATTACAGGTTTTACATTTTCCAGTGAGGGCGATGTACAGCCTAGCTGAGGCCAATCAATACGCTCCAGGACCATTATCCTATAAAATGGCCACTTATTTAAAAAGGGGGTGGGGGGTACAGACCTTCAGATCTGATCCAGCTCTGTTAAAGTCAACGGCCAAACTTCCATTGATTTTCAGAGGCAAAGAGTTGGCATGTGCTTTAAAATATTCACAACCCAGGAATAATAGCAACAAGCAGAAAAATATAGAAGCGGCATCTTCAATCCATATACTATGGTCTGCATGATACTTCTGTCATTAAAAATAAACAATTAGCTGTTTGGGAGAAAATAAGGGTGCATAAGCAACTGTGCGTTGCAGAATCGCTCAAAGCATAGGCACTGATTATAAGGGCAAGGCATAAGCCCTGGTAGGTGTTTTATTTGCATGTTCTCACACTGGTTTCTGAACCACTTTTTCCTTCCCCCTAGCTAGCTCTCTGCTCACCCTCGCTGTTGCGCTCATTAGTCTGGTTAAGCTGCACTGCAGGATTCAGCTTGTTATTTTAAGTAAAATAATTGAATTAATCTGGGTTTCCATAATTATTCCGTTTTGGGAGATAAACATATTTAGTCTGAGTACAGCAGTGTTTGTTCCTTAACCTGGGAGCCCTGGATTCTAAGCAGAGCCAACAGATGATGTTCAGAGGGGTATTAGCACAGCACCTCTATCTGCGGTGGTGTCTGTGTCGTGCCCCTAATCCTGCACCACTACTGTGCAGAAACAACAGGGAGTGCCGAACTTGTGAAGACCTTTAGGAATTAGGTAACTTCCTCCAGGGTATGAAGCTCTTCTGTCAAAGGTTCCCGGCATCTGTGGGGTTAGTGATGATTTGTGAGGATGGCGTTAACTGATTTTCACTGTAGCAGTGCCACTGGTGAAAAGGGAGATGATAAAAGACCTTCCCGATGAAAAAGTGCTGCCATTTTCATTTCAAACGAGGCGCTGGTGTGGTTATTTTAGCCTTATGTTCGCTGGGACGGTATGGATGAAGAGAAAGCATAAGCATTTTGTTTTGTAGCTATGGAGGGAATGGCTGGTAGCTCCTGGCAAGCCTGTCCTTGGTTGCTGGATCGTGGGGACGGCTGCGGGGGGGTCTGGGTCACATAGGTGGGGTGCTGGGCATTTCCTTGGGAGCTGCTCACACACAGAGGTGATGGGCACAAGCTTCAGACAGGGAAAAGAAAATCACTCTTTTCTCTGGAAAGGTTTCTAAAAATTCTTTTCAGTTTGGAGCGATGGACACACAGCTCCTCGGCTCCCCAGGAGCTGCACAGCAGGGCTGGCCTTGCTCTGCAGCAGGGTTTCTGCTTTCAAAATTTTTCATCCAACCTGGTTTGGGAGAAGCCCCGTGGGAGGTGCGTGGCCATGCAGGGCTGTGGAGAGACAGCGGGTCCCCTGCCTGCCCGTCCCCAGGGGCCAGCGCTGCTCCCTGCCCTGGCCACCCCGGGCTGGCCACGCCGTGCGCACACTCTGCTCTCCGCGTATCTCTGAGTTTGTATTTCGACTCCATTCAGGAATGTGGCCGCTCCCTTTTCCTCTTTCTCCTGTAAGTGCATCAGTGCTACAGCTTCGTGGGGCTTCGCTATGGAGGAAGCATTTTTATCTTAACAGCCGGTGACCCGGGAGGTTTATATATATGGGAGGACACTAACCTTTGGTCTAAATATTTCATCCTTGTTCTCAGCTCAGAGAGGGATTTTTATTTTCCTCTAAACGTCTGTGAAATACTTCTTGGCCATTTTAGAGTCCTTCACATAGGGGACTTGAAAAGACTCTTCATTCTCTGTCAATGGTATTTCAGATGCTTTTATACAAGAAGTAACATCAGATGACTATTTGCTTGTGTCTTTTTTAATTACATCAGTCCTTGGATGAAGTGCCTGGCCAGCAGGGCCCATCCTGCCTCCTAGGTGAGTGCCTTACTCTCTCAACGAGATGGTCGTGCTCGTGGCTGCTCTCGCTGCCTCCAGGGGCCCTTCCAAATTGCATTTCTCAACAGGAGGGGTGAAAAGCGATTTCTCTCCTGGCCTCCCCATGAGCTTTTCCCCTTGAAGAGTACAGTTCAGTAGCCACAACACCCCCGTACACAAGCCTCTCAGGCAGAAAAGGAGAAACCCAGGTCTCCCGATGCCTTTACCACAGGGTTTCTCTGAAAAAGAGAGGCAGCACCTCTTCCCCCAGCTGTGTGAAAAGGAAAGAGAGACCAGACAGCAGAGGTGAGGCTGGGGGGTATGATGGAAAGCACAGCAGGTGGAAGAGCATCCCCTTCTTGGGCCCCAAGAGGTGCCGACCCGCTGAGGCTCCACCCGAGCCGCAGGAGCTTCTGGCAGTGTGGAGCTGCAGACACTTGAGTTTTAATTTTGAAAATGAAGTTTAAGCACCTCAGAAATCAAAATTCAGCCAGGTGGTAATTCTGAGGATGGTATTTCTGAAACTAGGAACCTGAATTTCAGCTAAACCTCTTTTTGGATCAAACTTTTGACAGCTTCTACAAAACATTATATAAAAATGCATTTTGTTGGATTTGACAGAGATACACAGGATTTGAGAGCACTGTTGTGTGGGAATGGACATGCTTATGCGCATGCTTAAAACTTAAAGCAAATGCACAGATTCTCCTTTGAACTTGGGGGCCCAAGAATACATCCTGAAACTTCTCCTGGCTTGACTTGTGCCAGCAGGAACAGGAGGAGGGTCATCTCTTACTCTGTACTCTACTTACTTTGCGTGTTGTTTTCCTTCTCCTTCCATGTTGCATTATAATCAGTCAGATAGGAAATTTCCAAGCTGTTAGCGTATCCCAAGCAGGATAGCCACGTCTACCCACCACCAAAGAGCAGGAGGACAGGACACAATGGCAGCACACGGGGGTCCTTTCCCCTCGGCCACCACCACGCACTTGCCAAGAGTGACGGGCGCTCCCCTGGGCTGCGGGGTCCCTCCCATGCCTCGTCCCGGGGTGGCAGGACTGGCGGCTGCCCAGGCTGCCGCCGGGTAGGATACTAATTTCATGAGGGATTTATTGGAAACAAGACTTCAGATTGAATTACGGTGTAATTATGAACTGGTTTTGTGCGTGCTACAAGACTGGGCAACTTGCCACTGGGCACAATCCGCTGCGCATCAAGCAACCGCGGGAGAAGCTGCCAGTGCTGCCAGCCCTCCCCTCTCCCTCAATTAAACACTCCTTCCGACTGCCAGTTACACGAATTAAACTGTTTTAGCCTCATTTACAATATCATGAGGGAAGAGCGACAGGCTGAAACCATCAAACACCCTCAGCTTTCAGCAGCCTGATTCCTGCAATGACCATATGCTTGCGCACAGTTGTCTTTCTCAGCTGATCTGATACAGAATTAATTGACACTCAGATTTTAGCTTTAACATACCAGCTGTTAGCTGTAAAACAACAATCAGGGCCGCTCTTTAATCAGAAAATGTACTAGCTACCTTAAGGGTCTAATTTTTTTGACAGCTATGAGTGATTGCTTGTGCTTCCATGATCCAGGCATAATTTTAGACTAAGTTGAAATACTGCTAAATATGCTGCTTAAAAAAAAAAACAACACATCCCCCTCTGTTTCTTTTTGGCCGGATGATGTTTGTCAGTTGGCAGAGCGGGAGACGTGGAGCCAAAAGATAAAGGATGAGTCGCTGTGATGGTAGCGCAAGGCAAAGGACCGGATTTTCAGCCGGGGAAACCCTGCCAGGGCCCACGCTGGCCCGGGCTCCTGCCAACAAGCACCCTGAGTCTGATGTTTCTACGAATATCTGGGGAACCTCCTTGGACAGCTTCTCAGCTGGTAAAACAGAGCACGAGCGATTTACCCCAGCTGGAAGACTGGGCTTGAATTTGGCAAACATTTAACAAAGAATGGCTGCTCTTAAAAAGCAGTTGTATCGCAGGACAAACTAATCTGCAAGGGCATAAATTGGACGGGGAAGCCGGTTTTCGCAGTACTTGGACATCTCACATGGGCAGCCAATTTCTAAATTTGGGCACCTAAGTCTCAACACACTTAAAAAGATGGTATTTCTTCTCTTCTTTTGTTTTTGCTGATCTTTCATCCTGCTTAGAATTATATTTTTTCCTTGAGTTCTAATAAAATGAGTTAAATAATTAATGCCGCAATCCAATAACTGATTATAGAATTTTTTTCAAAATTGCATGTAGCACTGTTCACATACTAAATCTTTTTGATTAATGATTTTTAAAGAAGGCTTGTTACATCCATAATGTAAAAAAGTAGAGAGATGCAAGCTACTGAAGTAAAATTCTCGATTCCTTTTATGAGCAGTAATTTATTTTATAAGCTTGATCCTTCATGTGTATGTAGGAAATACTAACATGGAAAAAATATTCTAAAGAAACTGCAGAGAGAAGCCTCCTCTTCCATACCCCCCTGAAATCTAGTTTATGTCCATAGGTGAATTGCTGCTGTGAAGCCACTGCAATTTGACTTTGTACAAAAAGGGTCATTGAACAGAAGGTCAGGCAGCTGGCCATTTCCATTTCAAAGATGCTATCAAAAGGGCAAGAGGCAGTTCATCCAGCAGCCCTTTAGCAAACAAGATTTTCTCCTTTCTCATTTATGATATTTTTTATGCTAAAATAGTTTATAGGCTACTGAGAGAAGGGCCTTGATTCATTTTCTTCGGAAGGAAAGTGGACTAAGTGGAGCTTGGAAAGGACTTTGGTTCAAGAAATCAGAGGAGCTTTTGAGTAATGAGGAGCCATTTGGTGTCCACTTATCAAGAGCCTGGCAGTAAGGCAATAAATCATTACGGGGACTCTCCGCTTCAGCTGAAGACAATTGGAAAAGGTAGCTCTTTTATTACAAATTATGGTTTATCACCTCCTTAACGGCAGGCCTCAGCTTTACGAATACTTGAGCTTATTAATCAAGATAAACCAAACAAGTTCAGGAAAGTTTGGGAATCCTGCATGCCAGCGTGCCATCACGGAGGAAAGTCCACCGCAAGGTTTGCAGCGCTGCCTGACAGCCGGAGGCACAATCCATCCCGCCTGCCAGTCGCTGACAGCTCAAATGATACTGCTTCTTTTGGGATTAGAGAATTGCCCCTCGCCAATGAGCAGCTAAAATTCGCCCATTACAGCGATTTAAAAATAGACTGTTCCTCCTCCAGTATTTAGTGCACTTGCGTAGTGGGACAGACAGAGCCAGAGGTTCTCACCGATGCCGTGCCCGGGCTGGTGACCCTTGTGCAAGTGCCCTTGCTCAGTAAGGGAGTTGGTAACTTAGCTGGTCATTTTAAGAAAAATAAATATATCTTGTTCTCAGGAAAAAAAAATACTTAAAAGAGTTTAGGTCCCATATTTTACTCTACATACTATTTGGCTTGCCATCTCAGGGTACTTTTGCACTGCAACTTCACGGATTTTATTTCACGAATACAAGAGGGGAGAAGGCTATCGTGGCAGCGCGCTTTGGAACTGAAATATCAGACTGCTCGTGGGCGGGAGTTGAGGGTCCCCGGCTGCACCACGCAGCCCTTGGGAGGAGCAAAATACAATTATTGAAATTTCTGAAAAGCAAATAAAACAACCTTTCTGTAGAGATCGGTGTGAGAGTTTTAGGCTTCAGTAACTCATTATTTATCGATGGATAGAATGAAGGATGATTTACAGGGCAAATTTTGAAAGTGGGTCACCATGGCAAACAGACTCCTGACCCGTGCTTGGGCTCGGACATGCAAAACAACTGATAAGAGCCCGAAACTCCGGTGAATCTTTGGTCATCCTCCCAGCCCTTGCCATGTCAGAGATAACCGAGTGAGCTCACAGCTTCCTCACCAGCACAAATATTTTCAAAAGCGTGTCAGCATAAGTTCAAAATATGTCATTGTAAAATGTTTATACAACATTGAGCTGAAAACCTATCAATATATCTGTGCTATACAAATACATCCTGATAATAAGAATGCTTCATCACAGCAGGTCAATATTTATTGGAGTAAATCAACCCCTTGCCAATGTGGAAATGGAGGTGTCCGTTACCTGAAATTGGAAGAGTTGTATATTCAATTATAACAACTAACAAGCGAAGCTACTATACAACAACATCATTCCATTGACTTGATGGAGCTGCATCAGTTTACATCAGATAAGTCTGGTCTTAAAAGCCTTACCAGAACATCTGGGAAGCACTCACATGGCCTTCACGCAGCGTAGCTGTACAGGGTGGCACAGCCAGATGTGCCGTGGGCAGAGCGGTCCCTGGCACATGGCAGAGGAGGTGGCACCACATCAGCCCCACGAGGAGCAGCATTCCATGGGTGAGCCCCTGCCCTCCACTCAGCCCCCCGCAGAAGTGCCCAGAGGCACAGGAAGGTCGGTGGTGGCGAGCCCTCCTGTAAGGTGTAAGGGGACGTGTGATGCCCCGTGGCCCGGGGCAGCGTGTGAGAAGACCCTGGTCCCTTGGGAACACCTCTCCCGGCTGCTCTGAAAGCATCGCTGCCAGCGCCTCCCACTGCTGCCATGCTCCTGCTGCCCGCATCCAGCAACGAGGCGCATCCCTCAGTGGAGGGTGAGTGAGATCAGGGATGTGGTAATGGAGGGCTGGGGGAGACTGCACAGAGAGAAACAAGTAAATATGTTCTATTACCCCTCCATAGCTTTATCCCTGTTAACAATATTGATTGTGGAAAGTGAAGGTGAAGTATACGATTTTAAATACAGCTGTTGCGAGTCATAATTCAAATGAGGACATTTCAAACATGTCTGAAGCATGGCAGCAGCAATCAGCAGCAGGGGGCCACTTGGAAATATGGCCACTAACGGTCCTCTGAAAAGCATAAGGCAAATTGCCAGCTAAATAAGAGCTAGAGGAATGCCACGGCCTGCTGTGTTTTCCAGAGTGGCCGGTGATGAGTTTGTTCATGGTGCCCTTTGGAGAGGGAAAAGCATTTCCCACCGGCTGGTTTCTCCCATGCCTCTGCCCCAGAAGCTCGGTGCTGCTGCCGCTGCCTCCCGAGGCTGCGGGGAAGGGACACGGTGCCGGCGGCAGTGCCGCCTCCCCCGGAGGTACCCTGCCCTGCTCCGCTAATGACGCTGCTCTGCTCCTGGGCAGCAGCAGCAGCAGCTGATGCCGCTATTGTTTCTTTGACAATAATACAGATTTTAGACTTACTAGTCACGGAGACATTTTTCTTCCTCTCTTCCTAGCGCAGCATAAGCTACTTTGACACCCCAGGGACAGGCTTAGGCACAGCTCTGCAGTGGGTTCGGTGCCGCGGCGCTGAACCTGTGACCCCTATCACTGCTGTGGACATGCAAGTAAATTCAGAGGGACCAAAGGTAACTGTGGGGCTCTGCATTTTCTGCTCATCGGCTCTGCTTCAGCATCACAGCTACACCTTGTGCCTTTAGATTTAGCTCCGTTTTCACTTGCCAGGAGGGGGATGAAGAAAAATGTCAAGATCTGCAAACGTAGCTAGACCTTAGGGTGCTGCTTCCCCCACCGGGGTGAAGCGCGGGGCTTCTCTGGGATTGTTCACAGCAATTATAAAATGAACCATGTGAAAAACCTCTGGAGTAACTCAACGGGTCTTGTTTCGCTTTGTAAGTGCTGGGAATTGTCCTCAGGTGTTTCGGAGGGGCCTCCAGGCAGCCCTGAGATGTGATCCGTTACCGTAAGGGATGTGTGTTTGGCATTTAGGTAAATCACCAGCTCCACCAGATTTGAAGGATCTGTGAACATCAGGCTGTCACCTTTACGGCATAATGTTTTCTCCTTAAAGTTCAACCATGGCTTTTTGTACCCATCAAAGTCAATGGGAGTTTTGTCGATGGTACCATGCTTATGTAAAAATACTACTGAAGAGGCAATTATTTTGAGGTTTTGTATTTTAAAAGAGTAAAACAAAAACACCTTCCCTTCTACAAAGCAATAACATGTCAGAGAACCGTAGACTGATAACCAAGGATCTATACCAAAAACCTGTAAAGGGAAAAGCTAACAAGAGGTTGTAAGAAAAGGTCGATGAAGCTGTACAAAAGGGTAAATATTCTGATGGTTTCCTTTCAAATGCATTGATATTAGGTTCAGAAAGAATTCTCCAGGTATGTCTGGTGCTCAGTTTTCCAAGTAAATACTGCTTATCTCTGCTTTTAATCCAATGTAAGACCACTGGCTGAAGGTCTGAGCAGTTTGCGGAATTTCACCTAAAATTTTCAATCTTTTTCAGTGTGAATTCATTCAGGCTGCAGAGCTAGAACAATTGCTATTTCATTATATAAAATGAGAACATTAAACTTGACAGCAATTCCAGGGCATAAAATTTCAGCAGAGCCGTGGAAGTGGTAGAGCACCTATCTTTGACCTTTGGTCCATCATAAATGGGGAAAGAGATGTTTGTCTGAGAGGGAGAAAGTATCATGCTTCTGGAGGCTGTTGCTGCTTTATTAATGCAGCAGCCTCCTGGTCAGCTGCGCTCCTCCAGCGCTGGCTTGTGGGGCTCGCACACCCTACGAGGGGGTAGCTACACTGAGTGATATAAGGGCAGAGGAGAAAATTTGAGGCAGAAATGCCAAAATGGGTCACACCAAACCCTCTTGAGGGATACAGGTGGGAAGAGCAGTCTCATTAGTCATATTAGGTGTAGAAGCAATACTGATTATCAGCATGATATGCCAAATAGCAGTCACCAAACAGGGATGATGAGTGATTTGTGCTGAGTGAGCATCAGTACTGAGCCAAAGGTCTGGGTAAGAACTACCTCTGAGTCCTACTTCAAAGAGAAGTTTTAAGAGCCTTGAGGAGCTGGGCACAGAAAGTGTTAAGGAAATACAAAGTACCAGAGCCTTCTGATTTAGCTTAGGGTGGAGGTAAGTCCAAGTTTCAGGGTATAAATAACAAAGGAAGATCTAAACCTGTAATATCCTCTGCAATCCTCTTTCCCACAGCTGAAGAAGCTACTGATAATGTTTTGCTTGTGCTGATCAAAACCTCATCATGCTCCATCCTCGTCCTCTCCTCTTTCGCTCTCCAAGAGGCGCTCATTTTCCTTCCTGACTGCCAAGCATCTAAGCAGTGTTTCCCACTGACTCTGTACTCAAGAGAGTGATGAAGCTTTATTTTCATTCGCAGCTTCAGAGCGTCCCCCTGCTCGGAATACATTTTTCTTGGGTGCTGCATGAGTGTCCCCTCGGTACGCTCACTGTGATCTCCCATTGCTGTCAGAGCAGCAGTACTCCTGTCACTGATCTGAGTATGCTGTGATTTAGGGGTTTTTTAAAGCCCCATAGCTTGAGCCAGGCAGCCGAAATGGAAAAAATAACTCCAACAGTTTCGCTGCCTTTGCAAGGGGAGAATGAGGAGAAACATGGGTCACCCTATGGAGGTGAGGCTGAGCCAGACAAAATGAAGCTGCAGCCTCAAAAAATCAGCAGAGTTCAGTACGGGTAACGTTTGCCAAGTGTTCCCAGCTCCATGTAGGTGACGCAACCTGCAGCCTGCAATTGTGCGAGGTGCGTTGCCAGCAGGGGCAGCCAGTCGCCTTAGTGGTCTTTGGAAAAGCCCTCAGCCACAACGAAGCCTGCTGCCATGTTCTCTGCCCACAGGCAATCTCCACACTAAAAACCCCAGCCCATGAACACAAGGTCCAGGGAAGGAGGTCCGTGACCTCGTCGGGCTCCGAGCACGCTGGCGCACAGCAGCAGCACCCGGGGAAACGTCTGCTTTGCGGGGGCCGGGGTGGCCCGTGCAAGCACCATGCACCTGTGCAAGCTGCCTCGGGTGCTGAGAGTCCTCTGCACCTCCCAGCCCCGCTCCCGGCTGGCTGCTAGCGGGATGCGGTGATGATTCCCCTCTTCATCTGCTAAGCCTGCAAAGCAAAGATAATCCCCTTTCCGCTTACACAGTGTTTGACCTGCCCGGTGCCCCGAGGGGAATACAGCAAAGGACGCGGGGCAGGGGGGGATGGCTTTGTCACCTGAATGGGGAAAGCAAGGAAAACGAGTTAAAATGGATTTAAGGCTGATTTTTTTGCCACCAGACCTGCTTCAGAGGAGCCATATCCTGGTACCTTATGTTCCTGCAAATTCTGTGAGCGTTGAAACTGGTGAATTCGAAACTTTCCTAGTAACACATCAAATATTTCACGTGGTGCTAATGACAGATGTAATATCACAGTTAAAATAAATAATTGGCACTTTTAAAAGCACTGTGTTATTTCAACTGTGTTCTTATGGTTCAGATATTTCTATGGAATAGTCATATTTTCTTCTGACACCTTTACAAGTTGGGTTCAAAATGTATCATTACGAAATATGGTCAGATGCATTAAAATTATAATTAAAAAATTGCTTTTCACCCTGACATGAAAAATTTAAAGCTGGTACCAAGGAACAAAGTACTTCAACCTATTGGATAAAAGGAAAGCAATGTATTATTTTAAAAGTGAATTATTTTTCAAGAGTTTATTTTATAATGGTATAATGACATTTGTGGACCCTAAAACAGAAATATTAGTTCTCGCAGTTAATTAGCTCTTAGAGGGAATTTTGCACACCCACATTAGGAGTTATAATTGCCTGTTTCTGGGTTCACAGTGAGGACACCGGAGGGGAAGCAGCACCCCCCAAAACCTGTGCGAAGCCCCCAGCTGCCTTAGGGACATCCCTGAGGGTAGAGGGGGCCCTCCCCACTCTGCTGCTCTCCGAGTTCCACCGTGTCCCTGCAGCCACCACGAGCTGCGGCAGTCCCTGCTCCTCGCACAGGATCAGATCCCTCCCTCTGATTTCATGGGTTTGCGGTAACGCTCCCCGTAGCAGTACAGTTGGAACCATAGAAAATGTGCAAAGTCAGAGGGTTTTTTCCATGATCACCAACCAAAAAAATAAGAGAAGGGATTTTCCTCTAAAAAGGTTGCACAAAAAGGTTAATTGTGAGGGAACTCAGTGGGGGAAATATGAGTCCGAGGAGTGGTTCTCCTAGAAAGCCATGAGATTCCAGGAAGTGGGAGAGGATTGGGACTGATGCGGCTCCCAAACTGTAACCAGCAAACCCGTGTGAGCCGAATGGTCTCAAAGGGGAGAGACGGTCACAACCCAGGGAATGCAGGGAGCCAGAAGAGGGTGCTACAATATCTAATTATCCAGAGAACTTATTAAAATAACTTGGTCTAAATACTTCTCTGACGGGACTGCGAAGCCCTCCATCTGTCATGCTCACAACTGGGCACTGGGTGAAATTCGGTTACCTCAGGGGTCGGTGAGACCCTGGCGGGGTGACACGTGTTACTGGGCTCATGCCGTTTGGGTTGGAGACTGTGTCCGAGGAGAAGAAAATGCAGGATGAAGTTACGGTGCTGAGAGCTGTAGGCTGTGTGGAAAACACCTCCCTGGGCCCCATCGCTTCCCTGGTCACCACCACCTGCTTCACACGAGTTGTACCCTTTACAGTACCAATAGTTTCAGCATTTGGAGGTGAAGTTTAAGGGGAGGCTGGGGACTGTTGCTTAGTTGCTCTATGTTTGCTTGTCATGTAGTGTTATCTCCAGGTAATTATTCCCCATATAAGCAGCGCAGTTGCAGAAATGCTGCGTTGTACTGGCTGTAGTCCAGATAATATCAGAGATGGCTGGCTGCTTTGCATCTCATGATCCATTTTAACTCATCTAATTTAAACCTTCACCTGCCCAAGAGTGCCATAAAATGCACTCATAAGACTTATGTTGTTCATTACTTCGAAAAGTGCCAAATACAAGAGGGTGGGACAAGCCCCTTTGCAGATGGGGAATATTCTTTCCGTGCTGCCGTCCAGGAGGGTGCAAGAAAGGACAAACAGCCCTGGTCCCAGTGATGACATGATACAAGAGGCAGATCCAGGTGCATTTATAAACAGTTCCTGTAGGTGCAGGCTTCATGTTTCTCCTCCTTGGGACACTGCAGAAAAAGCTCTCGTCCATCGAGCACCTTGCACTGGGCATCTTGACTCTGCAGTCTATAAAGAGGAATTCTAGAAATCAAAATAAGCATTGAATTAGCCCACTTGTCACTGCCATTAGTAAGTAACTAACTGCTGAGAGAGCAACTAGTGTTTTAAAAAGGCAAGGAGCAGCTACGCTTTCCTGTCCTCAGGAGCTTTGCCACACAGACAGATAAAAAAAGTCAGGCGCAAGATGTACCCTAATATTGTTTGCATGCCAGAAGCCTCTGTACGGTAATTACAGAGATGTCTAGAAGCGTTATAATTATTAGGAGCTGTCAGCGTGTCTGTTACGATCCCCTCTGTGCATGGAGTGAGCCTCAGATGCCCCGGGAAGCGGTGGGCTGGGGGGTGGGTGCAGAGTGCGGGTGCGTCTCTCAGCTCCATCGATCCGGCCACCCAGGGCTCTCCCTGCCCACCTGGGTGTCCCTCCCGCACCCGCCACGGGAACCTGTTCCGAATTGCGGTTTAATGATACATTCAGTTCTTGCGGACCTTGAAGCGAATTATAACAAGGAAAGACGTTTCTAGAGGACAAGAGTGTGACGTTTAGGACATCAAATTAAACCCTGGGTGCTGGGTCTGAGAGCTCGAACTGCTTCCTTCCCACAAGCCGAGCGGCACTGTGCAGCAGTCTCCAGACAGAGTGGGTCACAAAGCGGCAATGCAAGTTGCTGGGAAAGATTTTTAAAGATTTTACTTTTTTTTCCACTTTTTTGCAGAGTTTTCCAGTTTAGAATTTTTAAGAGTAAACGTAAAAAAAAAAAAATCAGCATACTCTTTTCCCTGGTTTTTGTCAGAAAGTTTTATTATTCACGCATTAATACTTTATAGGAACAAGATGTTGCCTGGTTCAGCCTGAACTGCTCTCCCCCACCTTCTGACCTGGCACAAGATTCACAGTCTTCTTCCAAAGGTGGAAATCATCTATCACCATTTTTCGAAGTGCACCATTCTAGTGGTGCAAAGGGTTATTGGAACATGGGACACTATGCAATGTTTTTGTGCCAGTATTATGTAAGCAGAAGATTTGGAGATACAGGGTGAAAATAGAGTGGCTTTTCTTGTAGGACATCATGTTTCTATTCCCATTCTGTTCTAGCTCACACTTGAATAAATAAGATTTGATGCATGCTACCTAATGAGGCTAGCATTTTCAACCGTGCGTTAAAATAGACTGATAAAAAAAGATCTGATTTATCGTTCTTGTTCTGTTTATTCCTCCTATATGTCTAAATGCAGCTTTCTCTCCATAGTAATTTACACTGATAGCAAAGCTGGTCAGTGGAAGAAAAAGACTCAAGATATTAAATATTCTAGGGCAATAAGTGGCAAAAAAGATGCTACTGAAGCTAGCAAGTATGTTAAATACCATGGAGACATAAGCAGAAACTGCAGGCCCTTTTCCTTTCTGGTCCACAGGGGAGACAGAAGCATGGTGCAGGTCTGTGGAGCCTCCCTTCAGCATCGCTCAGAGCATCGCACAACTCCAGCGCTCATACACAACCCAGCAGGGACTTGCTGTCGTCTGAGGGGACCCGCTTTCATCACTTCAGTAAGTCCAAAATTAACAAGAAAATTCAGAACTGATAACCAAAAGGCATCAATCTGAAAATACACTAACTGGCTTCGAGAAAAAAATAAATATTAGCAATCCCTTTCAGATTGCCCAGGGAGAAAAGGTGGGGGGAGCTGTTTGTGTTTTGAAATGCCGTGTTATTTTGGGGGGAGATTATATATTTGTCACTGGTGAACATCTGCCTCGGCAGAGTGACTTCCACTTGTGACCCCGGTTTGTTGCATCAGGATCCGACCCCCGGCACTCACTGGGGCCATTCCTGCTCCATGGCTGCGAAGCGAGGGCGCAGCCACCCCGACGTGTTTCCCAGGCTGAAACAGCAGCCCCCGGGTTTCAGAGCTGCTGGGTGCGAGCAAGCAGATGCGAGGGCTATCCACGCTTCTGTAGTGCCGGCTCTCTGCAGGCACCGCGCCGGGAATTGAGAGGCAAAGACATCCTGCAAGTGTCCGTTTCAGCTCAGCCTAATTGGCTGTGGCCTTTCAATCAGGCACTTCATGAAGACACTTAGGAGTGTGCCTGCTGCTCTTCTGCATGGGCAAACTGGAGATGATTTGAGCCACAGGTTAAGAAGGGATGGGCCACCCCACTGCCATAATCAGCCCTCATCAATCACCGCATTCAGCGTGGACGCAGAAAGGCTGAAGTGCAGCTAACAAGACTTTGTCAGTTAAAAGCTAGAGCGGAGGGTATCACAAGTGTTAAAACACTCTATTTACTATACGGGAAGGTAAAGCAATCTATATCCCAATCGCTGGAGTCATTTGAGGCGCGCGGGCTGCTGACAAATGTGGATGGACAGATATGTAAAGATGATGCGTCATGAGCTCTGCTGATGAGTTTACAGCAGAAGCCTCTGAATTCACATCAAATGTGTCAAAGGGTGACAGAACTACATCACACAAACTCTGGCAGTTTAATTTGGTGTCAGCTATTAGTGTTGACTTTCAGCACTATTGCCGCTCAGTGTTTCTGCCAGCAAGGTGACATAGCCTCACAGATTGCTAAATTTCTTTGTTGTAAGAAATAGGGTTTGCTCACTGCACAGTAGTCCTCTAATAGAGGAAATCCAGAAGGTCAGAAAACTATTTTTCCAGGCTGCAGTACTCCATTTTGTGACCTAGACTTTTCATTACATTATTTTTGGTTAAGTATTTGATTTTGCCCCTCCCCACAGAAAATGTCTATGTCTTGGGTTTTTTAATTATTCTCAGTTGTTTGGAAAGGTCTTATTCATGTTACAGGCTCTGCTCAGCATTGCTGGAATTTACCAGATGCGCTGAAGGACTGCGGAGGTGTGGAAGGCTTTGAGAACTGAATTTTCCACGCAAAACATTTTTCAAGGCAAAGTGGTGTTTTTAATATGTTTTGCTCATCAAACGCTTCCTTTGGAGGTGGTTTGCTATGGTGCTCCCAAAGCTTGAGAGGAGAAAATACAGCTCCCATTGCAATGAGATTGTTTAATACATACTCTCTATCATCCACCAGCGTAAGTTTAAGCAGCACATAAGCCACTTTGACACGGCAATATATCATTCAAAAACAAAACCTGTGCACTCTGCACCGGGCATGGGCGGATGGATAGCTCATCAGAGGGAGAGAGAGTCTTTCATCAGCTGCCTTTCACCGGGTGATGACAATAATCATTTCAACACAGAGTACACAACCTAGAGTGATGAAGGCAGCAGAACACATCTGGCCTGATCTCTTTAATACCGAATATTTTAAAAAGCTGAGAACATTTGTCGGGGTGGTTCAACACAATGCCTGAGCCATAGGAGAAAAGGTTACATTTATTAAAAGAAGAGCCCAGAAAAAGGAAGACAAACTACCTGTGACAGAAAAGCATGGCTTGTGCTGCACCCAGCTCAGACCGTGCCAGTAACTTCACACTGGGGATGTCAGAAGGCCAAAAAAAATTTTACAGCTTTTAGTGTCTGATACAAAACTGACCAAAGTCAATGCAAAGCTCCCATGTATTTCAGTAAGCTTTGGCTTGGTGCACCGCAGTTGCACCAACCACGTGCTGTTCTACACAGCAATATTCAGTCCTTAAATTGTGCTTGTCCTCAGGGCATAGCAAAATGCTGTATAAAGCTGGTCAGCATCGTTCCCACAGGGCAGTGAACGTGCTTGACCGAGGTCACCCAGAAGATTCAGGGCAAAGCCACGTCTGGAAACAGAAAAACTCTGAGCCCTTAGGTAGCGTTCAAGAGCATTTGGGTTGGTTCCGGACACAAAGGTAGCTGCCAGGTCTGGAGGGAGTTTGCCAAGTGTCGTGTTATTTGCTGGCAGATCAGAGGTCCCATACATGTGCGATCCCATGTGAGAACTGCACATGGATACCTCCCAGCCACAGCTTCGATGGACATCTTTGGGTCTAGAGCCCAAGGATGGTTTCCTGCTTGTCCCCTCCATTCAAACAGCACACATGAGAAGGAGGTAAAGACATCGTTCAGCTTCTGTGCTGGCCAGTAAAGGACTAGGAGTACAGGAGGAAAGGCTGCATGAGGGGACACAGGGGCATGAGCTTTCTCTGCCACTCAGAGCCAGTGACACGCAGGAGAAAACAGCCTGCCAAGAGCAGGAGGTAGCTTCTTAGCATCTGAAGGGATCTGGATGGATGTGCACACATACAGCTCCCGGGACATATTGTTTCTTTCATATGAGGTATCAATAATGTCCCAAAGAAACCTGTTTGCATTCAAGTTAAATGGCAATGGGAACAATTCAGGTTCTTGATGACTTTCTGGCAAATAGGAGAACCTCAGCAAGTCTAGAGATAAATCCCTAAAACAGAGCAAAATGATGACTTTGAGTTTCTCCAAAGATTTCTTTACAGTGTCATCTATATACAAACCTGTTCTCTGCTCAGCAGCAGGCGTTTTTCATTTTCTGTATTCGACATGGAGCTTTTACTAAAAATTCTCTGTTAAAAAGTCTCCTAAAAGCACAGTTAAAAATGGATTAAAAATGAATTAGTGTATTAACATGCTGGTCAGAAAAAAAAAAGAGACGGAGAAGGGCATAATAAACAAGACAATATGAAGAAATAAAGCTAATTGCCAGCCTGGGAGAGCCATGCTGCACATTCCTAGTAAGCTGTCTGTCTTAAACCCTCTGGATCAAAAAGTGATTAATCCTACAGACAAATGTAGCCTTGATGGTAGAGATACGCAAAATCCCCTAAACAGAGCGATGCGGTGTTATACTTACTGTTCTGAAGGCCTCAATTAAAGGCTCTTTAACTCCAGCCTTTCCCATTATGTTCCCTGACGTACCGGGAAGCCCCTTCCTCGTGGCAGCCCACTCTGAGCCTCAAAAAAAGTGCTCTTGGCAGAGCCCGATGCTGCCCGGCCGAGTTTTCGCCCTCCCCTCGTCAGGCCCCTTCCCTTCCCTGGGGCTGGATTAGCCGGCGTGGGGAGGAGCGGGCACCCCGGCATCACCTGCCACCCTGCGTCTCCTCCAGCTCTGTGGGCAGCCCCAGGCACCGCCAGAGGAAAATCCGGGAAACACGTGGGAAGGGGCACGATGCCGACAGCGGCGGCAGCAGCAGGGGTGTAACGGTGTGCACCGGCTGCCTGCGGACACGCTGGTCGTGCCCTGTGCGTGAGCAGGGGCTTCTCTTCAGCCTGCAAGAAAACCCAACGCGAGAATGACAAGGAGAAGGGAAGAAAAACTGGGGGAGTTTCTATGGCGTCATTTGTACCGCCAAAAAAAACCAACTTTCTTTTTTTGGCATTTTGGTAAGATAATGCCAAACTCCTGAAAAACCCCACTTCAGGAATGGAAAGATCTGAAGTTAAATGTAGCTGAACAAAAAAACTTCTCCAATTATTTATACATTTAAATGAACATCTACATTTAGAAGAAAAACAAGGTATTTTCTGGAAAAGATCTTTTTTAAAAAACAGAAGATATTTCCCTCTTTATAAAATACAGAGAGCTTTTTCTCCATCTCTGCTGGATTTTTTTTACTTGGCACATCTCCTTTCTAGTTTATTACACGTTGTGTTAAGTGGGTCCTTTTAAACTCATCAGTAGTACATCTCTGGTACAATGCACTAAAAGGCTTTAGAAAACACATCACACTAAAAGTATAGGCGCTAGAAAATGCTCTAGGAGCTATATGGCAAAACACGGGACTGAAAGTCTTTATCAAAACTAGCCATCAGTTAAACAGGTTGTTGCCTTGCCAAATCCCGGCCTCCTGGCTCCGGCCATGCCGTTCGGTGACGGGTGGAAGCTGCCGAGTGCCATGGAACACCACGTGGCCGCCGCCGCGGGCAAAGCGCACCGGGAGCAAACCGCAGCCATGCTACGGGCACGAGAAGCCCGACGCGCCTGCACCCATCCGTGGGCTCCCCAACCGGCAGCAGCACCAACGCGTCTCCCCACTGTGGTCCCGCAGCGGCGGCTGCCCAGGGACATGTTGGCTGGTGGCTCCAGGCTCCCTCGGCTGCCTCTCACCGTTCTTCTCAGTGTTAAAGAAGTGCTCAAAACAGACTTGCTAATTAACTTTCCCTAACCTCACAGTGGGTGAAACGCAGAAATGGGAGGGAAGTCTAAGCGAGCACCTTCATTCATTCATTGAAAAATTAGGATGTGAGCTACGTGGCCGTGCTAGGGCCGCTCAGAAATATGAGGTTTATACGCCCAAGTTCAGGGGGCTTCAGCAAACAGCCACAAAAATGGGGAGAATCAGCCCTGTGTATTTGACGCCGACGTGGGAGGTAATCGGTGTGAAACAAATGCATCGTTCAAATGTTTCACTCCATTTGCCAACCGAAACCAGAATTCCTGTGCTTATAAATAAGATCCTGCTCTGTACGGTGCGAGACCCTGAACTTTCCTGCAGCGCTGTGCTATTTCACATCCCAACCACCGCTCATCTACTGAACCAACTGGAAAAGACGGTGGTTCCCAGGGGAGGAGGGCAGGGAGTGAATACCTTCCTGACCCCTACAGTTGCTCATTTTATGCCGTGAAACATGAAATTTGATTACTCTTATCATTAGCTTAGCTCACATAGCTACAAATGTTATTAGTAGCCATAAAATTATCGAGGCCCTTTTAAAATCCATTTTTAAAGAGTGTGTGACATGTATTAGCAGATCTGAAATCCTGATTTCAGATACCCTCCCTCGAACATCAGAAACAAAATGTCGAGCTAAGCAACAGTGACAGGGCTTGAGAAGCGCTAATGAAGAGTGGTGCCATTGCCTAAGAGAAACATTACACATTATTAACACATTAGCCCACTAAGGCACTGTGCCAGCTGTAATAAGCAACCAATTTGGCATGCTAACTTAGATACACAGGACCATTCAGAAAATCTTCCTCCATTTTTTTCCTCCCCGGTGGACAAACACATGGTGCAACCTTTCCCATCTCACTAATGCCCAGAAAATCACTGCTTAGCTGCGCCCTAATTCCTGCCCACGGTTGGTCACTACGCTATTAATACTTTGACACCGATCTTTCTGATGCAAGGTCCAGTTCACAAATTGGCTACATATATTATCTGTGCATGGGAGTGTGGGAGGGATAAATCATATTCATTATTCACATTCATGAAATTCCAAACACATGGGAAGTACTGATGGTGTCCTTGGGGAACTAGAAACAGCTTGTCAGAGATATCCAAGTAAAAGGGGTGCAAAATCAATTATGAAAGGAGGTGTTTCCTGCTCTAACAAGCTAATTACTGTACATCAAGTCACAAAGGGAAAACTGATGCTTTTTATTTTTTTAATGGAGATGCTGTCAGATTAAATCAACTTGGAAGGATGACTGAGTTTAATGTATTCCCTCAGCTGATGCTCTCTTTAACACATTTACATATGCAAACATGTTAATATTCTGTCGGAATCCATGAAATAGGGCTGACAGGGCAGAACCTAACAAAATGGTTATGTGACCCCGCTCCTGCAGCTTATTTACAACATTTACATACGCAGCTCAAACAGAGAGTGATTGCTTGGGAGTCACTACTGTGAAAGCAGGAGCATCTCAACGGGGAAATGACACATCCCTGCTGCTGGGAGGATCCATTTGAGGAGGCAAACCAAACGTATAAATTGCTAATGAGCTATCCCTTCCTGTCCAGCACAGCTAGCAAAACTGCAGATGGTTGATTCCCCCTGGGATAAGAAATAGGTGAAGCTGGGGTATTTGTAAGACGGCTTCCAGGTTATCTGCCAGGAGCAAACAGCCGCGTCGTGCTGCCTTTTCCGCAGCAGGGATCAGCGCGAGGGGTATTCGCTGCCCACCTCTCCCAGCCCCTCGGCCAGCCCGCGCCCAGCAGGGCTCCCTGCCTTCCCCCGGGGCCCTTGCCCCACTGTTTGCCTAAGACGAATGTGATGCTTCTCTGCTTCCCGATATCCATTTCTCCAGACTTTGCTTCCCAATATCCATTTCTTCAGACTTCTCTGCCTTTCCCTACAGACCCACAAGCCTCCAAAAGCTAGCAGTCAGCAAAAGCTCCCTGCGCACACAAGCCTTTGCATGGGGCAGCGACCGTCACCTGTGTTAGGGGTCGAGGCACTAACGTTTCCATTTGCTGCTCTCCGAAAGATTAATTGTTTTCATGCAACCGCCTGCACTGGAGGCCAGGGGTTACACCCTGCCCACAGGACACCGTGTAGGAGCAAATACCCAGAGCGCGGCGTACAGACGAAGGCTTGCACCTCTCAGGCACTCAGCTGCTTTCCCGGCGCGACACTTTCAGCAGCACCAGGGCTGGGCGGCAGGGAGGGTCTGCGTTGCCTGGCATGCCCAACAGCCTTGCCCCATGCTCCTTGCCACTGCCAGCAAGCGCTGGCCTCAGCACAGTGCTGGGGGCTGCGGGGGCTGCTGGATCAAGAAAAGGACATGTCATCCCACTTTGCCTGTGGGACTGAGAACCAAATCCAGTCTTAGGTCTCGCTAACTCATCGGGGCGGGCTCGGCAGAAAGCGACCTTGGTGCTTTGGCCAGGGTCTCCAAAGCTGGCAGCCAAAGCCCCCGCAGACAAACATCTTTCAAGGGAAGTGTGCGGGCTGTGCTCTGAGCCCGCTGCAGATCCACTGACCAGCGTTTGCAGGCTCCAGCATGATGGCTGCACCCAGCTGTGTCAATCTGTTTCCACCTCTGAGCTGACTATAGCTGAAAGACAGATGACCTGTTATATATTTTCTTACCTTTAACTATTCCCACATGATCGGAGTGTTTCTGGGATATAGATAATAGGTCCACTCTTGAAGTCTTTATCAGGGCCAGGTTGTCGCTGGTCCCTGCAACACCAGGTGTACAGGGGAAGATTAGAAGGAGCAATCAGATTTCCATTTGTTCAGAGCAAAGGCGGGAGAAATTTCTATACTCAGAGGTGGTAAAAAGCTGCTTTCCGTTGTATTCAATGGGCAAAGCCTTGCTCTAAAAGAGCTGGAGCATCTCCTGCTGCATGCCACCCACCTGCAGAGCAAGCCAGGAGAGAAGGCTGTATTTTCCAGAAGGTGTTTCTGCTCGGACACTATCACATTTCTCCTTCGAAAGAAGAATATGATCGAGCTCCTTATTCAAGCAAAACTCCCAGCATAGCTCCATCTAAGTGCAAAGGGAGTAAGGATTCAAAACCTGGTCCAAGATGAGCCAAACATCTGTTTATTTGCCTGTTGTCTTCTCTCCTACTGAGTAAGCATGGGCAACACTAGGGAAACCATGTCATTCTTAAAGTGGATTGATGTCCTTGGAGCTGTTCAGCTCCTTCTTGAGGAAAATGCACAACCTGTGTCTTACACTCAGATGGATTCACTCACTTGTGGAATTTATCCCTTGATACCATTGTCTGACACGGGCTTTCCTTCACACGCACATCTGCAGACAGCAATTTCCTATTACAGATGCTGCCCATCACCTCCATGTTCCTTTCTTCCACTCACGAGGAATTCAGATGTAGGCACTTCAGAGCAAACTGGGATGGCCAAGGGAGTCTAGCCCCCGCTTGCCCGTGGTTTAGCACAGACCCCAAGGGAGGGCCTCGCGGAGAGGACAGGGTCCGGCCAGTGACCCCAGCCAAAGGCTGTGACCCAGGCCAAAGGCAGGCTGCACCACAGAGACCTTTTCTCCTGGCTCCATTTTCCTGGTGCTGCCTGGCAGCACTCTGCACAGACAGAAAGGGGAGTGATGTTAACGATGAGGGGCAATCCCCGTAGGGAGGTGGGGTGGCTGAAACCTCCAAAAATTCAGCCCAGGGCAGCACGCACGCTTCCAGGCAGATGGGAGCTGATGTTGTCAGATGCGCTGTGCAAGGGCAAGCGGGAAAATGGAAAATGAAGGGGGTGTGAGCTGCTGGGTGTTTCAAACCCTGCTTGCCGGGCAACCTCTGCTTGCTCCTCCATGGCTGGAGCAGATGAGTTGGGCCTCTGGGAGCTCTCTGAAGAGCCTGCGTTGGCTCCACGTGCTAAGATGCACTCTCCAGTGAAGTCCGTCTCCTCAATAAAGGAGAAAATGGAGAAGATGGAGACATCTGCTGGGAAGCTGTCAGGTTTATTAGATACATGCGGGTTTGGGGACGGAGCAGCGAGAGGATCTCAAGGAATCTGAGCTCAAAGAAATAAAGGCAACTTCAAAAGGCACAAGCAGACCAGCAGAATCGCTTAACAACAATAATTTTTTGCTGGCAATACAATTGAAAACACCTGAGAATCAAATCAGGATTCAGCCTATGCCCCTGCCTGGAATTGCAGCTGCTATTGATTCTGGGCGCTAGATCTTAGGAAAGCTCCTCCGTAAACTCCTGACACTGGCCATTACAAGCGGTCCCAGATGTGGAAGGATTTATGGGATCCCCACACTTTAAAATATGCGCAGATTAAAGACAGTGCTAATTCTAAAGCTAGAGGGAGGTAGCGCTCACGCCACCTCCTCTCTCCTCCGTGCCAGGCTGTCACAGCCATGCCTGGCTGGCAGAGGCAGAGCGGGCTCCGCCTGGGGACCGTGGAGCCATGGCAGCTTGTGGGGTGCCCCGAGGTGTCCACAAAAGGAGACTTGGAAAAACACGTTTATAAATGCTCTATTGCAATCCACGTGAAATGGCTTAGTGTCTCCATCAGGAGATCTGGTGCAAATCACACATCATCTGCAGTCAATAATCCTTACGCAGGAGAGCTCTTTCTCATGACTTGAACTACCTCGTCATGGCACAGAGGAAGGACGAACACCCCTTCGTCACCCGCTGGAGGAGCCAGGGTGCTGGCACGGTGCTGTAACCTGCCAGAGCTCCTACATGCCCCGCATCAGCATTGCAACTTTTCCTTTCAATTTCATCCCACAACTCCCGTCCAGGGATCCCACGGCAGAAATGGGGAGACTGAGGAATGAAAACAGTCAGTAATTGTGGAGGGGAAAAAAACCCATGGTATTTGTAGCCTTTGCAAAGCAAAAAAGCAACCTGGTCTACCTACCACCCAGCCCAGCGCCCCGAACACCGGGGAAACAATTTGCATTGACTCAAGTTGGGATGAGCTCAGACCCTTCGTGCTGCCAGAATAAATGAAGCTGTTCGCAGCGTAAATACCAGCTCAGCTGTGTCCAGAGAAGGCAGCTTTTCTTCTGCGACTGAAGGCGGGGGTGTTTCTCCTCACTGTGTATCCGTGAGTATCACTGCAAGCAGCAGCAGCATCACTAAAGGCAGGTCAATGCCATATAATTTCCTTGTTATTTGTCTTTAACAAAACAGTAGCCTTTAAAGTAAAGAAATTAAAATCTACCTGCTTGGAAAGCTGGGCGTGCGGCCATTTGGTGGGGGTTGATTTTGGACAGTGAATACAGCAAAGCCAGCTGCCAGCTTGTCTTCGCACACATCTCCGAATTGTCTGTGAGGTCTCAAAACTAATGATCGATATGTTGTCTGTCGTGGTAAACAGACATTTTTAAAAGATTCCTGCTTCATAGTCCACAGAAGAATTTGATTTCCATGCCTATTAAATAATGATAGATTTTATGACAGCAAATGTAAGATCTATCATGTGACCGCGATTAACTTTTGCTGATAATCCAATATCTGACCCCATAGCAAAGTAACTAGTGCTTCACGGCTCTGGTGCAGCAGCAACCCCACTTTTGCAGCCTGAGCTCGGGGCAGTCTCCAGGGCTGGATCCTCGCTTTCCCCAGGACCTCACCAGAATGCTGCCAGCTTGTCCCAGGCAAGGGAGAAAAAGCGAGCGCAAAAATACACTTACATCCCCATGTTTCTAAATAATCGGGGGGTGAGGGTGGGAGGGAAGCCACCCAGATTTGCAGGATCATTCCAGGATATAATTTCCTGTTCTTGTGTGTATTTTGATGTAGGGATTGATGTCGAGTCCCTGTGTGTTCTCAGGTGATGACAACCCATGGTTATTCCCATCCTCTTTTGACGCCCCTAGCACAACATGAGCCTTCCTCTTACATGCACACTCAGGCAGGGGGTTGTGGCGTGGGGCTGCGAGCCCTGGCTCTGCCGTGGCACACGGTGCCTGCCCGAGCCGGGTACCAAAACGCCAGGGCGCTCTTCCTTAGAGGAGAACTTTGTTTTTTCCTAGCAGGTGAGAGACAGAGTCAGAATAAGCAACAGATACCATAAGCTTCTCATTAACAAATTAACAGAGCTCCAAAACAGAAAGGCAGGCTCCCAAGGCCTGCTGCTTCGGGTGATTGGCACAGCTGCCACACAAATGCTTTAAAACTGCCAGACCGAGCCCCAGCTGAGATGTTTGAAGCCCCACAGACCCCTACACCACTCTGAGTGATGGTTTCTTTTGCTTCTACAACCTCTAAGGCGAATACCTTGTAAAACGGTTACAGCCAAGGGTACCAAGCAGCTGCTCAAGCCCTTCAGGAAAAGCAAAGCTCTGCAATCATTAACAAATACTTGTGGTGTGCTACCATGTTGAAAGAGAAAAACACTCCCCCTCAGCAACAAAAGGTAAGTATATCAAACAAGAAAATCTATCAAATGCTGATGTCATGAGGAGTATACAACCTGTCATCAAAATGAAGAGCGTGGAGTTCTCTTGCTAGGTACTGTCCCACTGGAATGAACGATAAGTGGTGTGGGCTTGCATGAGGCAGAGGAGCCGGTTTCCATTGAAAGAATGGAAACTCGTTCTTCATTGCCTTGATCCTGAGTCAGGAATCTCTCCCTCTCTGAATATATGTGAAATCTGCTCTGGGCAGAGCAGCCCCGGTGTTGGGTGATGTGGCCAGAGACCCTCTCTGAGCTGGGACGTGGTGTTAGCATCCTCCTAGCCAGAGCAGTGCTGTGTCCCTGCCTCAGCTTAGCTTCCTAGCGCACCCGAATTGAGGAGGCCAGCAGGGAGGCTCTCAGAAATGAGTCAACCATGACAAGACCCCCCTTTTGGACCCACCTGCTCCCCTGAGGGAGGAAGGGGCAGGGAATGGGATGCTCACGTTGCCCCAGCCACCTCCGGGGCAAGCGTTTACTTTAGATTAAGTGGCATGTTAAGGAGAGAGCAGCCCTCTCTGGCTGGCTGCTAGGGTGGATAGTTAAATATTTATAATGTCCAAATTAGCATAGTGAAAGCTCAATTCATCAATTTGTTCTGGTCTGTTTGTAAGAAGGGGAGGGGGTGTCAGGCACCCCACCGGAGATGCAGCCGTGGGTGGGCAGGGCGTGCGTGCTGCCTCCATCACATGTCCACGGCGTGGCTCCCTGCTGGCACTGGGACTTGTTGCCCTGGCTTCTCCCTTTGGCAGGGTTGGGGAAGAGGCCAGCTGCGGGGATCCCTCATCTCCCCCAAACCCACCTGCCCGGGGGGGCAACCCTGGGCTGCCAGGGGAGCTTCAGAGAGCAGCCTGGCCAGGCAGCGCCAGCCTGGGGCTGCCCATGCAGGGGACGGGGAGGGTGCGGGGTGCCCTGGAAGGGTTAAGGCTTTTCAGGCCGAAATCCCCCAACAGAAGGCAGGGTCAGCCTCGGAGCTGAAATCTAAGTGCTAATGACTGATGCCCTTCACCCCTCCGCTGCCTCCAAAGGCGAGTGCCCTGGATGAGCCGGGGCCGGAGAGCATTTAACATTTGAACTTCTTCTCGTCTGCGAGGCAGCAGGCCGTTGTGCGCGGGGTCGCTGACCCCCAGCCCCGCTCCCCCCAGCCCCTCAGCTGCCTCCCAGCCCTAATTGAATGACAGATGGTCAGCGGCAGGGAGAGGGCAGGAGCAGGGCCCCACACCCCCGGCGCTGCTGCCCACGCACCCCCGAGGCTGCCGGCACCACGGCCCCACGGCCGCACGCCCGGGGCAGACGGGGCAGTGGGCAGGCATGGGCATGGGGTGCTGCACTGGGGGCACCCCGACCCCAGCACCTCACCAGTCCTTCCCATCCCTCTGCCACGCAACAAAACGTCACTAAATTCATGGAAACCTGCCTGGTACAGAGCAGCCGAGGCATCCCACTGCTCCTGGCAGTGCCAGAGCCAGGGAAGGCAAGGAGCTGGGCTGAGCTGCTGGGCAGCCACGGGGAGCCTGGGCAGGGAAGTCAGTGTTGTGGGCAGCCCCTTCCCCTGCCTGTGCCCCCAGGGGCTGCTCTCTCATCCCCCATGGCCCAAGCCAGGGGTGCTGGATGTCCCCTGCCCTGGGTGGAGGATGCCACAGGTGACAGGAGGGGCCCTACTGCAACCGCAAAGGGGCCTGTGGAAATGGCTCTTGGTGGGTGCCAGAGCCTGCCCCTGCCTCCTGCTTGCCACCCTCCTTCCAGACAAAGCCGAGGAGGCCGGGGTGGGCTCTTTGCGGGCAGGGGCCATGCCGCCCGGCCGCCAAGCGCAGCCCCCGTTACAGCCCGCTGTCCCTTTAACAGAGAGCCGTGATTCCCACAATTACTGGGATTACAAGGAAAGGGTTATCGATTTGCAGCCTGCACTGTGTGATCAGCGCCCGGGCGGCCCCCCCGGCCCACCTCTCCTACTGTAAGCACGAAACCATTTATAAATGTTTTATTTCACTGATCGCCTCACCCTTGCTGCATAATAATAACCCCAGCAGCATGGCGATATATTCCCTCCACTCCCCCTTTCCCTGCGCCCGCAGCCTGCAAAAGGCACCAACGTGATATGCAGCAGCCCCTGATTTGTGTGTATGTTTTAATTACCGCCAAAGAAAGCTGTACACAAGCATAAAAAAGGGTGAGGGAAGGAGAGAGCAGGCCCAGACGGCGGAGGCAATGGCAGCCTAATGCACCGCTGGCTGACAGCGACTTCCGCTCAGGCACCTTCTCCAGATCGAACCCTTCGATTGTAACTGAAACAATTTGCATACTGATTCCTCTCATAGCCTCCCGATCCATAACCAGCCAGGCAGCTATTCAAATGCAAGTAGCATCCCTAAATGCAAGGCTAGACTGACCAAAATGCGCTGTCCAACAAGCAGAAGGAGAAGAAAAAAACCCCCTTGATTATTATTTCTATTTTTGTTCCTTTTAACCTTTAAAAGATTTAGCTGGAAGCTGTTTGTTTATGACTGGGGATGTAAGGGAGAGCATTGATCCTGGACTGGACTTAAAGATGGAGCAAAATGGGGCGCTGGAGAGATTTTTGGTTTTGGTTTTTTCCTTTTTCCTATTTTTATTTTTACTTAAGCCATAAACTGAGGCTCTTTGAGGGGGAAAGAGGGTCTGTCCTCTCTCCCACCCCCTTCCTCCACCAAAACCATCTCAGCAGACCCAGGGAATACACAAATTGCTGCCTGTGCCTCTGCCTTTGGTGCATGTTGGGCTGATGAAGAACGTGTAATTCTGGCTGTAAATTCTTGCGTTTAAGTTGGTCCAATAAAAGATCTCTCCTACACCTTGTGAGGGTTTGGTGCTTTATTTTTTTAACGGGACTGGCGTGGCAGCTGCGGTGGTTGCATATTTTTTTTTCCTTCTCCTTTTTCTTCTCTCGTTCTCCTTTGAAATTATGCAGATTTTTTTTTTATTTTTATATTTTTATTTTTCTCCTCCTAGGGGGGGGGAACAAATCTAGGAGGCGAGCCCGCATCGGATGCCCGTCCCGGCGGCGTGCGGCGGACGGCGGGGTAAGCGTGTCCAGCGGGGCACGGAGCGGGCGGAGGGCCGGCCGGGCGGGGCGGGGCGCGCAGCGGCCGCGCAGGGGGCGCGCAGCGGCGGCGGGAGGAGCGGGGGCCGCAGCCTCCCTCCCACCGCGCCAGCGGAGCGGGATGCGCGCAAGGAAGGGAGGGAGCCTCCTCCGGCGCCTCCGCGCCCGCGGAGCCGTCTCGTTTGTCGCCCGGCCCCGCGTCCCTCTCCGCGCCCGCGGAGCCGCCGCGCAGCCCGGTGCAGGCTGCGGCGGGTCCAAAGGCGAGAGCGGTCCCGCAGCTCTGCCAGCCTCCATGTTTGGGGCTGTTCCTTGCTAAATTCACCGCGAATGTCCCCGAAATCGATCCCGATAATTTTCTGCCAATAAGGGCCCGGCTTTTCTTTCTGTTCGGACCCAGAGCGGTGCCAGGGCTCTGGCGGGCCGGGGCGGGGGGGTGGATCGTGTGCCGGAGGGACCGGTCGCAAGGATGCCTGTGCGCCTGTCTGCGCGTCGCTGCGCGCAGGAAAAACTGATGGCGATACGGCGATATTTTATTATTTAGCGACAGCTAAGGGGACGCTTTTAGGATGCCGTGGAGCTGGCTGGCTCCTCGTCTCTCTAAAATTCCCATTTGCCTGGGGCTACGACCTGTTATTTGACCTTTGGACACCCCCGAAGAGAGCAGAGTTTTCCTTTCAAAACAGCAATAACCCGGCGTGCCGGGGTGGCTCCGCTGAGCGGGGCCGGGGCCGGGCCCGGGCCGGCCGGGACGCGCTCAGCCCTCCCGTGGGTGCGGGGACCGGGGTGACACGCGTTCCTTTTTGGTCTCATTTGAAGACATTTGATGGTTGTAGATCTTTCTCTGGTTTGTTGCATCACCACAGCTCACCCCTTAAAACAGTAATTCAAGATGTAAGTAAAAGTGTTTTCATTTTTATTGATCCTGCTAACATCTTTCATTACCCAACACGTAACCACAACAAATGATTGCTCATTTGATACGGAGAATTTTATCGACGCTCTCCCCGGCCGGGGCGCGAATCCCAAATCCCGGCGGCGTTAGGAGCGGAGAGGCGCGGCAGGAACGGCCGAAAAGCGGGGGGGGGAGTCACTGAGGGGACTGGGCGGGGGGGGGGGGGGGGGCAGCGCTCCCCCCGCCTGCCCCGGGCCCGACGGGGCGCACCGGGCCGGGCCCCGGGCCGGGGCGGCGGCAGGCGGGGGCTGCCCGCGGGCCGGGGGGGGGGCTGCCCGCCGCCCCTGCCCGCAGATTTCGTTCCCTCGCAGCGAAACCCAACAAGTAGCGGGAGGCGAAAGGGCCGCGCCGCCGGCAGCGCCTCGGCCACTGCCGCAGCGCTGGGGAGCCGCGTGTCCTCTCCCTCTCTTTTTTCCTTTTTCCCCTTTTTTTCCAATACGCTACATAATTAATTTTTTTTTTAAAAAGGGCATTTTGCTTAAAAAAAAAAAAATTACAATACAAATCAACAAACCTTTGGGCTTAATAGGGGATTCCAAACGATTTGAAACAGCGGGTCCTGTTTTATTTACACGCTCCCTTTCAGCTAACGGCGCGAAAGGTTTCTCAGCCATCAAACAAATGCCACTGTTTTAACTCTCTTTGAGAATATTGGTTTTGTCCTTAATACTGGAATGGAAGGCAAGTTTATGAGGGAGAGGCTCGAAGAATTGGTTTCGATGCAAGAGCCCTACAGTGAAATTAAACTAGGTGGATTCTTTATTAAATGATTTTCGGTCTTCTGTGTTTTTATGAAAATAAAAGGCAGCACTTTGTCATTTTTAACAATGTAAGTAGCCAATAAATCTAATTTTCACATTGATTTCTGTAGGAATTAAGTGATATCTACACTATCTGCTGTGAATTGTTTTTGGAAACAAGTGCGACTTTCTCCTGGCGGAAGCTGTTTTTAAAAATAATAATTACAAAAATATTTTCAAAAAATACTGCTTAAAGACAGCAGCTTTTTCGAGGACGAAATAATTTTATCTATGAGCTTGACCGTGCATATCTGAGACGGCACCTAGACAAAGATTTTTATAAAATGCGTTAAGACAGGCACAGGAGAGCACTGCACGGAAAAAAATGTCTAATACGAATTAATTACAGTGCGGAACGGCTTATGGAGCCCTCGGTCTGGCGTTCTGGGAAGAGGAGGGGGAAAAAAAAAAAACAGAGGGGAAAAAAAAATAAAAAGAGGTGAGCGACTATATTCGCTCATACATGTAACTAATAAAGACCTCAGCTCAGAAACTCAGGGCGCTGTGAGCAGCCCCGCCTGATTAAAATGTGTCCCTGCCCTAATTGATAACTCAGGGCCACGTGCTGCCTGCGTGGGCAGGTGCCCTTCCCGGGGCGCGGGCAGAGCATCCCCCCCCCCCCGCCCCGAGCAACCGGCGGGGGTCGCGAATAGCCCCTTTCCCTAAATAGTAACCCGGATAATTAGCGTTCGCTGGCGCGCTATTGATCTCTATTGTGTACGTACGTGTGTTTGAATACGCACCCGGAGCCGGGTGTCTTTCGGGGGTACCGAGGCGTGTGCGTGGGGCGAGGGGCCACGGCCCGGGCCCCGACGGCAGGTACCCCCCCACACACACCACGAACACACGCGGGAAGGCTCGGGCCGGCCCCGCGTGTCCGCGGCACGCCGTGGGCAACGGCCGCAAGCCCGGAGGAGCTGCTGTCCCCCCGCGGTCGCCTCTCGCTGTGCCCCGCCGAGCAGCGGGGCCGGCCGGGTGGCGGGGGAGGGTTCCGCCGGGCGGGGCGGGTGGCGGCGGGGTCCCCGGGGAGCGCGTCCCTCGTACTCCAGGCGGTGTTTTCCTGCGGGTTTCCCCGGGCGTCCCAGCAGGATGCGGAGCCCAGGGGTGCGGACCGCCGCGGCCGGTCCCAGCCTGCCTCCGAGGAGTTTGAACGCATCAAACTATCCGGAGTCATTTATCCGGTTTCATAAATAACGTCCTTATTATCTCCAGCCCCTTTAATTCATGGTCCTGTCTTCTTGATTGCGGGGGTTCAGCAGACAAAAAGTTTATAAGTTGGTCGGGTTCTTGTTTTCCTTTTTCCATCATTAACATCATTAATATAAGCTATCAATAACCCTGTCGTTTGGAGCATAGCTTCACAGTATTGATCTGCGCAGCTATTCATCTCTGCCATAGAAGACACGGAATAATTTTCGCATTACAGTAGCTTGGATTTGCTTTTAATTCATATTTAAAGCTGCAACTGGCTCTGTGGAGCTCTCTGCGAAAGACTAGAGGCGCCTAATTAATAATAAGTTAGAAACGAAGGAAGGCACCAGCGGATAAATAATTAATACAGACATCTCTGTCTCTTTGAATATTGCTACTTTAAAAATTTAGACTTACCAGGGCCATACTGTAAGTCTGCAAGTTATATTGAGGAGATGATTTAAGAAAGCTATTTTTTTTTTCCTGAAATACAATGCTAAATTATTTACGGTGTTTTGCAATCTTCCCTAAGTTCCTTCATTAACAAGCGCTGCGGTTTGCTCCGGGGGGTGCGGGAGAGCGCGGCTGCGAGGAGGGATCGCGGCGGCTCGGCCGGGGCAGCGCCCCGCCGATATCTCCGCGCTCCGCTCCGCGTCCCCCAGCCCCGGGGGGCGACCGGAGGGGGACAGGGGGGAGCCCCTCGCCTTGTGGTGAGCAGTGGGGTGCTGCCCGGCAAGCTGGGAGCGAGCCCAGCCACCGCGCTGCCGCAACCGGGCCCCCCTCGGGCAGAAGCCCGGGGGGGAGGGCTGCGGGGGGATCCGGGACGCCCCCCCCCCCGCGCCGGCACCCGCAACGAGCCCCCGCAGCTTCCCCTGAAAGCCGGGCCTCCCCCCCGCCTGCCCCGGCCGGTGCAGCCCTCTTTTCTCCGCCTGCCCCCGACAGATGTATGTGTTTTTGTCACCGAGCAAGTTTCCAAGAAGCTCGACAGGGGAAAGTCTGGAAAAAGTTAATCCCCCCCGGCAGCTGTTGGCTTTGGGAGCCTTCGAGCGTCACCTTTGACACGCTCCCCCGTACGAGGGGACCCGGGTGCCGCAAGCTGTCACCGCGCAGGAGGCGCGGAGAGCCGCGCGGAGACGGGAGGACGCGGGCGGCGGCAGCACGCACACTCGCAATTAAAAAAATAATAAAAAATGTAGCAAAAAAAAATAAGTAAAAATAATAATAAACATTTTTTAAAAAAAACCTCTCTCCGGTCCGCTCCGGTGTTTGGCGACCGCTGGCCCGGGCCGGGCCGCCCCGTCCGGGAGGGCCCCGGTGCCCGGTCGGTGTTTGGTGGCGTCAGGCGGGAGATTACGGCCGTTTCATGGTGTCATTATCTCGGATTTAAAAAGCACACACACGCAACGCAATTCAAACAAGCAAAGTTGCGTTTTAAGTCCGCTCCGAGTATCTGCTGATCAAATAAAGACTTAAGGGCGGTAACGATTATTCTGTTAAATATATGGTACTTGACTGCACAAGCAGTAATTGATTAGCGCACCGAAATGATCTCTCTCCGGCGCTCCCCCCTCCGCCGGCGGGGCGGGAGGCTCCGCGGGGGGAATCGCACCGGGGGGAGCCCGCGGCCGGGCCCCCTCGACGGCCGGGAGCCGGGGCGGTGTGCCGGCCTCGCCTTGCCGGCCCAGGGCCCCTGTGAGCCCGCCGGGGGGTCCCGGGGCACCCCGCGGCCGAGCCGGGCCCGAGTGCCGTCGGGGAACGGCGGCACCGGCGGTCTCTTGCGCGGTCCTCCGCACCGGCGGCTTTTGCACGCCGGGGCCGTTTGGTCGCGGGGATCCACCCCCCCCCCCCCCCCAAAGAGTAACGGGGAAAAGTATTTTTAAAAGGAAAAAGTGCTTGTAGGGCTGGGAGGAGGTGGGTGCGAATCCACGGCCGCCCTTTTCTAAGGTTAGAAATGGAGCCCCGAGAGAGGCCGGCGTGTCGCGGGGCCCCCCAATTTGTTTGGGGTCGGTTTTACGGTCCTTTTTTGAAGAAAAATTTGATGCCGTAATTTCCTGTAAACTCGAGGGAGTAACTTAGATTCGCTGTGATGTTTGCTTCGGTAACTGATCGCCAAACGCGTGGAGATGAAATATTTTTAATTAAACTGTAAATTGCAGACAGATATTGATAACGAAGAAGCTGACGACGTTTCGATTAGATTCGTGACATCACCTCGCGTTGGCCTGGGAAACAATCACAGCCGTTCACTTTGGCCTCGAGATGCTCTCGATAATTTTGTTTTATTTTATCCTAAACATTTCGTTAATTAGGTTTCGAGTCTATTTGTTCTTCTTTCGCAGATACACCTTTCCTTATCTATGCCTCGCTCTAAGAAACGGAGACACTGTTAACGTTAACATCACGAAAAATCAGAGAGATGTGGAAGCGTTTAGGGACGGGGGAGTGACTGGAGAGGTAGGAACTGTGCGGGGTCTGTATGTAATTTTTAGCACAAAATAAAATACGGAGGAGCTTCCTGCACCCAGAGAAACTGAACGGAGGTGAGTAGCGGGTGCCTTCGGAGGCGTGATCCAACGGCGCTGAATTCTTACAAATATGTGTGCGTGTTTTAATTGCAGGAAATAAATAAATCCGCCGTGGAAATTATTAATTTATAGGGAAAAAAAATAATCTCATGATACTCGCTTCCAGGGCCGTACACGCAACATGTTTAGCAGGTAGTTGTCGAGATTTTTGAAGTTTCCTGCGAGCCTGCCCGGCGGCCGGCGCAGGTTTTAGCTCACGGACCGCACACACACGCACACGCACGGGCTGTACACACGCACAACGGCCACGGCCCGGACAGCATCCCCCAGGCCGGGCTCCCAGGGCACGGTCCCCCCGTGAGCACCCCACGGAGGACCGCGACACACCGGGGTGCGTGGGCGAGAGGTGGCGGGTGCCGCCCGCTCACCTCCCGGGCTGGCCGCGGGCGCCTGCGGGGCGGCGGGCACTGTCCCCACGCCCGCACCTCACGGGGGGAGGACACCTCGTCCCCGCAGGGCTTGTGGCGGGGGCGGGCAGGGCAGGAGCGGGGCCAGGCCCGGCTCCGGCGGCGGGGCTCCTCGACGAGGCCCCTCCGCGACCCCCGTTCGCGGGATCGGGCGGTGCTTCGGGACCAAAGCGCGGGGAGAGGAGCCGGTGTGGGCTCCGGGGCAGCGAGGGGAACCTCCGCAAGCCTCGGCCGTAGAGTTGAGGCAATAGCTCCGAGGGAAATAACCCCAGGCTTCGATTCCAGCTCACTCCCGGCGTGACTCCCGCCCTGGGACTGGCCCCCATCCCTGTTCCCTCGCCGGGCTGGTGGCCCGATGGCAGCGGAACCCCCGGCTGTCAACCGGGGAAGGGAACTCGGAGCTTTTGGCAGGGAGAAGGTGACGGCACCCCGTTACAGCCCCCTGCACGGATCACGCCGAGCCGGTGTGCCCTGGCTTTGCACCCCGCCGGCGGCGGCTCGGCCGGGGCAGGTGGAGCCCGTGGAAAAGGGGGGCTCTGCCGCCGTGAGTCCCACCGCGGCGGGGATCCGCTTGCTGGTCTCGCCGGGGCCAGGCGGCTCGGCGGGGTGCCCGGCAGCTCCCGCGGGCCCCGACGGCGGAGCGGGGGGGGCCGGGGCGGCCTTTGTGCCGGTGCTCCCGGCGTGCGGCCCCGCCGCTCTCCCGCGGCGCGCCTCGGCCCGCCCCGTCCCTCCCGCCGCTCGGCGCCGCGCACACGCTGCACTCTGCCCGGCGTGGTTCGTTATTGTTAATGGGCGAACAATAGGCACATCTGCCCTTTCTTCCAGCATAAAGGCACCTTAGCTAACGAGCGGGGCTGGCGGGTGGACTCGCTTTTTCTTTCTCCTCCTCCTCCTTTTCTTTCTTTTGGGGAAAAAAAAAAAATAAAACAAAACCAGCGGCATGTCCGGCTGCTGGGGGCCTCGGGGCATATGCTCGCCTTGCACCGCTCGGTGTCCCCGGTGGGGGCGGGAATGGGGGGGGGGGGGAGCTCATTGCATGACCCGCTTGCAGCCGGTGGGATGGCAGCGACAGGGAGGGGGGCGAGGGCTAAGGCGGAGGGGAGACCCGGCTGGGCCCGGGAGGCAGCGCTGTGGGGCTCCCGGCCGGGTAACGGGAAGTTTCCCGGTAGGGCAGCGACGGGGGAGCGATGACCGGTCCGGCGGCTGCGGGACATGGCGGGGGGGGACACAGCCCGTGGGCGCCCCGGGGCAGGGCGGTCTCACACACACATCCCCACCACCCCACCCCCCGGAAGCTCCCGGTGAAGTGAGGGCGAGGAGGCTCCGCGCTCACGGAAAACGCGGAGTCACCGAAGGGGCGGGGCGGGGCGGGCGGCCCTGATACCCGGGAGCCGCCCGGCGGAGGCGGGGTGCGGAAGAGGCGGGCGGGGGGGGGGGGGGCGGCCCTTTGTGCCCGGCGGGGCGGGAGGCGCTAGGGCCCGGGAGGGAGCACTAGGGCCCGGGGCGAGAGAAGGCGCGGGGCGGAGGGAGAGGGGGGGGCACTAGGGCCCGGGGCGGCAGCGCGGGACCGCGCGGCACAGCCAGCTCTGGATGCCGCCGCGCGGCGCCGGCCTCCTTAATAGGGGCGGTGACGTCACGGGGGGCGTGTCGGCGCGGGGCGGGGCGCGGGCGCATGCGCGGCGGCGGCGGCGGCGGCGGCGCTGCAGCGGCGGAGCGGTGGCCGGCGGCGCAGCGCAGAGAGAGCCATGGCCAGCGATGGCGAGGGACGCGGGCAGACACCCGCCGCGGCCGCGGAGCCTGGCCTGAGGGAGCGGGGGCCCTAGAACCGACCCGACGGCGTCATCCCACAACAGGGGGAAAAAAAAAAAAAAAAACAAAAAAAAAAAAAACAAAAACCAACAAAAAAAAAAGCCCCAAATTAATAAATAACCAAAAAAAAAAAAAAAAGAAAGGGAAAAGCCACCAGCCCGGCAGCACCGCCACCAGCCCGCAGCGCCCGCCCGCGGGAGGAACCGGCCCGCGGCCGCCGCGAAGAGCTCCGGGACGCCCCGCCGCCCACCAGATAGATGTGCGGTCCAGCCGCCCGCACGGCCGAGGATGAACGCGCAGCTGGCGATGGAGAACATCGGCGATCTGCACGGGGTGAGCCATGAGCCGGTGCCCGCCGCCGCCGACCTGATGAGCGGCAGCCCCCACCACCGGAGCGCGGTGGCCCACCGCGGCAGCCACCTGCCTGCCCACCCGCGCTCCATGGGCATGGCGTCCATCCTCGACGGCGGCGACTACCACCACCACCACCGGCCGCCCGACCACGCGCTGACGGGCCCCCTGCACCCCACCATGACCATGGCCTGCGAGACACCCCCCGGCATGAGCATGAGCAGTACCTACACCACGTTAACCCCTCTGCAGCCTCTACCTCCCATCTCGACGGTCTCGGACAAGTTCCCTCACCACCACCACCACCATCACCACCACCACCACCCCCACCAGCGGATACCGGGCAACGTGAGCGGCAGCTTCACGCTCATGCGGGACGAGAGGGGTCTGGCGTCTATGAACAATCTCTACACCCCCTACCATAAGGATGTTACCGGCATGGGGCAAAGCCTCTCTCCGTTGTCCGGATCTGGCCTGGGGAGCATCCACAACTCCCAGCAAGGGCTGCCCCACTACGCTCACCCCAGTGCCACCATGCCCGCCGAGAAAATGCTCACCCCAAACGGATTTGAAGCCCACCACCCTGCCATGTTAGCCAGGCATGGCGACCAACACCTCACCCCCACCTCCGCTGGCATGGTGCCTATCAACGGGATCCCACACCACCCCCATGCCCACTTGAACGCCCAGAGCCACGGGCAGATCCTGGGCTCTGCCAGGGAGCAAAACCCTTCCGTAACTGGTTCGCAGGTCAACAGTGGAAGTAATTCAGGGCAAATGGAAGAAATCAATACCAAAGAAGTAGCTCAGAGGATCACCACCGAGCTCAAGCGGTACAGCATCCCCCAGGCTATCTTCGCCCAGAGGGTGCTGTGCCGTTCTCAAGGGACCCTCTCAGACCTGCTGAGGAACCCCAAGCCCTGGAGCAAGCTCAAATCCGGCCGGGAGACCTTCCGCAGGATGTGGAAGTGGCTCCAGGAGCCGGAATTTCAGCGGATGTCTGCTCTGCGGCTGGCAGGTGAGCCCGCCGCGGGGCGGTCGGGGCACGGCGGCGGGGCTGGGACCCCCCCACCACCACCACCCCGAGCCTGGGCAGGCCGCCCCGGTCCCTGCCTGCCCCTGAAGAGCAGCCCCGGTTCCCCCCGCTCTACACACACCCCCCTCTCCGCCGCTCCGTTTCTCTCTTCTCCCGGCTCCGCGCACCGGCACCGTCCGCGCTCCCGGCTGCCAGACAAAGCCGAGCCGGGGGGCTCGGTCTGCGCACTGCGGCGACCCGGTTTTCCCCGTTATCCCGGGCGGGGGGGACACCGGGCCGTACCAGGCCGTACCGGTCCCGGCCGTGCGGTGCGCGGGTCCCCGCGCACCGCACGGCCGGGACCGGTACGGCCCGGTACGGTCTACGGGAGGGGTTGCGGGGGAAGCTCCGGTAATACACCGAGAGGAGTCGGTGCGTTTGCTTTGTGCTGGCGGAGGCGGCCGCGGGGACGGTCGCGGCCCCCGGCGGTGCTCGGGGCCGGTGTTAGCTCCGCGTCCCGCTTGGGGTGGGTTAGGTGTTCTGGGACACTGGGGGGGAGGGTGGGAGGGTTTCCCCACAAAACCCCCGGCGTATGAGTGGTGGCTGAGAAATGCTGTTGGCTAAAATCGTTAGATTTTAATTTTGTTTTTAACTGGTTGTAATTGCTTCGGGTTTTTTTTTTTGTTTGTTTGTTTGTTTGTTTTTAGCGGTTGTAATAATCGTTAGGCCGTGGAGTTGGAATTTCGCGTGGATGCCTCTGCAGGAGAGGCGCAGTCCGTGTGGCGGCTCCGGTATTGTCTGCTCGGAGGTCGCCGTCCCGTTCGGTCCCCGTTCTCCTCCGCCGCCTCCCCGAACCCGCCAGCCTGCGCTCCCAGCGCAGAGCCCGGGTTTAATATGCCGCCAGTGAGGGTTTGTTAATTAAGTGATAGGTCTCCATTAATTTGTCCCAGGAGAACGCGAGACAGTCAATCCGAGTTGGAGCCGGGGTCACTGATCCGTTTCACAGGCAAAAATAAGGGAAGGGCCAAATCTTTCGCCTTTCGAATGCACAAACGGTCCTGCGCTTTCGACTACCGCGACGGTGGGAATTGGGAACGGCTTCCCGACCGTGCGGGGACCCGGCTGGGCCGCCACCGTGCTCCTTGCTTGGTTTCAGCCGACCTCCTCGTTTCGGAAGCCTAAAGCGGTGGTAGGGAGGGCCCGCGGCAGGATCTCCCTCCCCGCTGTCGCCGGCCCTGCGGTGCACGCCGGTGGAGGACGTTGCGCTCTTTGGCTTCCACTGCTGCGGAGTCAGTTTCAAAGGTCTGAGCTCTCAGAAAATGCCCTTTCCGCCTTCCCTTCCTCAACAACCACCCCACCAGGAGAAAACCCTCGTCTTGCTGGTGCTCCCCATGCGAGGAGGATGGAGTTTGTGTTTCCAATATCCCCGTAACGATCGCTAAAGCGAACTTTCTTCGATTTGGAGCGTATTTTTACGACAATTCGGTCGACCTGAATCTCCGCTCATTTGCATAGATCGATACTGGAAACAACCCCTCGCTTCGGAGTCCGCTGGCATCCCCTCCCTGGCGCTGCCGGCCGGGAAGCTCCGCCAGCCCCGGCTGCGGGGCCGGCCGGGCGGGAAGCGGCAGCTCCGCAGGGGCACGGCAGCGCTCTGCCCAGCTGCCGGCCCCGCAGAGACCCCATTGTTCGCTTCTTGCCCCCAAACCGCCCCTTCCTCCAGCCACCCCGCATAAACGGATCCCGGTAATCCCGTTAGAGAGACAAAGCCTCATCATTCCGCCTTCCCTTTCCGATGGAACCTGGAAGGTAGCACCTTACAGAAACGGGGCGAAACTGGGCCCGCGGCCCCGGGGCTCGCGGGGGGCTGCCCGACCGTGTCCCCCTGTCCCCGCGCAGCCGGGACGCTGCGGGCAGCGCCGGGGTCCGGCGGGGCTTCGCCCGCCGCTGCCCGTCCCGCCGGGGCGTCCGCAGCACGTGGTCATTTGCATAGCGCCGCGTCCCAGCCAATGGAGGCGAGCCCCCCCCTCCCGCCACGCCCTTCCACGCCCCGCCACGCCCCGCGCAGGCAGCGCGCCCCTCCGCGCGCGCGCTGCCCGTCCCGCGCGGCCCGGGTGGCAGTCCGCTGTGAGCCCATCGGTCTTGTTTTGCGCGGGTTTGGAACGCGCGGTGATCCGCCTAAGCGGTAAGAATCCGCCCCGATTGGTATTGACGTGCGAACGTCAATTCAAAATACCATAAATTACCCCGGCCGACGCAAATTAAATTTCGCGTCCAAATTATAACTCACTCCCGGGCGTTTAGAGAATTATCAGTCAGATAAATACCCAGAGCGGAGCCCTCGCTGCCTTCATTTCTTCCCTTTCTGATTCCCTGCAGGCAGCGGCCGGGGGGCAGGAGGGGGGCGGGTATGGGGGGAGAGGGATGGAGATGGCTTATTTTAGGCCTCACGCTCTTGCCCGGCACTTTATCTCGAGTATTTGCCCCTTCCAGCCGTCCCTGGGGGATTCCTACCCCCCAGATTACAGAAGCTCCGGCAAATAGAGGAAAAATTGGTAGTTACATGGAAGCAGGATTGAGGTCTTGACACTTCCTGAGCTGTCTCTTGAAATGTAAGCAGAACTGCTAATTGCAAAGCTGACCTCTTCCAGCCTCCATCTTATTCATCCCATCTTCCTTCTCCTCTCTGTTCTCTTTTCCTTTGTCTGTCCCCCTCTCTCTCCCCCTCTGTCACTGAATATTTATCTATCTGGACGTTTCTCCGTTAGTCTTCCCTCCCTCCCCCTGCCTTCGCTGACATTTGGAAGGGCAGCGAAGGGATACCGAAAAAACAAACACAATTCAAAGAAAATGTACAGCCCTTCTGCAGCCGGCCGGGATTTGATTTAAGGGTGAATTTATTTCAGGTCATTTGCATATGTGTGTGTGTGGGGGGAAACAGGAGAGGCTAAATAAGGCAAAAACCGACTCTTCTTGTTCAGGAAAAAAATATTCTGCTTCGAGCCGTTTGTTATTAGAAGCGCCTCTGCCTGACGGCCGGTTGCCGGCCCCGCCGGGGCGGGAGGGAAGCGCCCGAGGGAGACACGGGGCAAAGAAACGTTCCTGGACGGGGAGAGGTGGGGGTACAAGGGACCCCAGGAGTCCCTCTGGATCTGCTGCAGGAGGGTGCAGCCTCTGAGCTAGGTCCTCCCGGAGGGGCCCCTTCGCGGTGGCTCCGCGGTGGGGATTCCCCGTTGGGATTCCCGAGACCGTCCCGGGGCGGCGGGAGCCGGGCGAGGGGAGCGGGAACGGTGGGGAAACGGCGGGGCGGTTGGGGGGTGGCCCGTCCATCCAGAACTGCTGGGTATTTCCCTGCCGCCTGACCGTTATTTTTCATAGTTGCATCTCTTTTTGTCCCCTCTTCTTCTTTCTCCCTCCCGATGTGAATCCCGGCTAAGGTGAAGCCTTGGGAAGCCGGCGAGACATTCTCGCCAAATTAACTGTAAAGAAATCGATACGGTAATCAGAGCGTTTTCCACATTAAATATGAATTCTAATGAACGCCGGTTGCCCCTCTCGCTCCGCCGCCCGCCCCAGCGTGCGCCGGGGAAGGTCGGGGCCGCCCCGGCCCCGGTTGCCTCATTAGGGCCCGTTTAATATTTACTCGGCGGGGACTTTGCATAAACGCATTTGCATCGGGGAGGCGGAGGGCATCGACCGGGGGCTTCACGGCCGACAGCCCGAGGGAAAGGCGCTGCCCCCCCGCGCCCTGCGCGCCGCCCCGACGCCGCGGGGACGAGCGGGGGCCCGGCCCCGCGCACCGCGGGCGGTGACAGCGGCCGCTCCGCGGTTGCCGGCACGGTGCTGGGGCCGAGGCGAGGTGCGCCGGCCCCGTGGGACCGGCGGGCGGGAGAGCAGCCCCCAGCCCGCCCCTGGGGCAATCGTGCCCGGCCGTAGCGCCCGGTGCGCGGCCGGGCGGGCGCTGGGAACGGGGCTTGTTTGCCGGCCGTGTCCTTGCGGCGGGATTGATTTACAGCCGCTCGCACACAGCCGCGTTTGCCCTTCGTTAATGTTTGCCCAGCGCGAGGAGGAGGAGCGGGGCCTCGCCGCGTTCCTCCGCACCGGGCCGGCCCGTCCCCGCCGAGCTCCCGCCCCCGTAGCACGGCTCGGCCCGTGCTTGTTTGTTCATTTGTTTGTTTAATTACGCGCCGCGTGGCCGTGCCCCGCTCCCACCCCCACTGCCGTTTGGATGAAATAGCCTCAAAACGGGGCCGCTCCCGCCCGCGGGCACGGCCGGGACCTCTCCGGGAGGGGCTGCACGGCCGGGCTGCGGGGGCGATGCCGGCCTGCCCCGCCGCCTCTTCCCGCCCCCACCGTCCAGGCCCACCGAGCCACCCGCACCCCTCGGTTCCCGGGGCCTCTGCGCCATCTACTGACCGCCGGCGGGCGGGAACCGGCGCCGCCGGCCCGGGCACCTCGCTTGCACCGGGCAGCGGCGGCGGCTCCCCCGGTCCGGGGTGCATCCTGGCGGGGTGCCCTGCGCCAGTGCCCGGGCTGCCTCCGTCTGCCGGTACCCCGGGAACCGAGGGGCGGCGGCGGGCGGCGCGGCCCGGAACGGCTTCAGCACCGCGGACAGCGACCGCCGGTACGGCCCGGCCCCCTCCCGGCCCGGCCCCGCTCCCGCTGCCGGCCCCGCCGCGGCGAAGCCGGCCCTCCCGTTTCGGGGCCGAGGCCGCACGGAGCCCGGCCGCAGGGGTTTGCCCCACCGGCCGCCAGCTCCGGTGGGGAGCAGCGCCGCACCGGTTACGGATAACGGCAGCCGGCGATTCGGCTCGTTGGGCTGCGGGGCTGCGGCGGCGGGATCCGGTGTGGGGATGGGTGGCAGGAATACGTGGGTGCCTGTACCGGCATCAGACCCCACCTCATGCGAACCTCGGGCAGCCTTTCCCTGTCCCCGTAACCTCCACACAAGGGACGAGTTCGTTTCGAGGGAGACCTGGGGGGGGCTCTGAAGCGCTCGGTGAAGCGCTGGTGGCTTCACCCTGAAGACTCCGGGCACCGAGGGGAGGTTTTCCTGAGGACTGAGCGGGGACCTGGCACGGCATCGTGTCGGGTACTTCCATAATCGCATCGATAAATGCAGATCCGCATTTCAAACATATCTATCTGGATAAATCACACGCTGACAGAGAAGCGCCCGATGCTTCCTGACGTTCTTCGGGGACGCCGCTTGCTTGAGCCGCTTCGCTGAAGAGGAAGTCAGTTTTATGATGCTGAAAGAGTAATTTATAGGAACAATTTATTAGCTCAACAGTCGTTTTGATTTTTTCCCATTTTAGGGCAATAGGAAGTCTCAGCGGTAACATTTTCTGTACAGCCCACACGGCAATTAAACCGCGATGGATTGCTGTTCCGCAGGCGCGCAAGCAGCAGGGCACGCTGCCGCGGAGGGTGTGACGCCGGCCGTGGCATGTGCCGGCACCTTCTGGCGGACCCGTATAAATTCTGCCGCTTCAAATAGCCCAAAGCATTAAATCGCGTGACACGGGGGCTCCCCAGTAGCCACCGGAGTGCGGAAGCTGCCGCGCTGAGCCCGCCCTAAGGTTACAGACACCGTGAAAGCGCAGCAATGCTGCTACGCGCGTCCCGGACCTGTCGGTAAGAAGTTACGCACCAGCGGCGCAATTAGCGCGGGCCGATTGCCCGCAGGTGCGCAACTTCCCCCCGCCGCAGCGGCAGGCTGCCACGCTGCTGTAGTCATGCCTCCCCTACCCCACCCCCCCCAAAACGGAGGAGCTTCTTTACGTCATCACTGCCGTATTTCTCCTTCATTTGAGACGTATCTCGCTGTTCTGAGGATACTGTCGGAATTGGCCGAGGGCTTAAAAGTTGGAGCAGGCGAAGAGGGAGCGGAGCGGGGCGGGGCGGCGGGGCCACCGCTCCCCGGGGGCGGGGCGGCGCGGGCTGAGGAGCGGCGCGGGCTGAGGAGCGGCGCGGGCTGAGGAGCGGCGCGGCGCGGACCGTGCTCCCCGTCTGGGCGGCGTGGAGCGGTGCGGTGAGGTACAGTACAGAGCGACGCGGAGCAGCGCGGACGTTACGCACCCCGAGCCCCCGCCTCCGCGGGCAAGCGGTGAGGAGCGCGCGCCACCCAGGGGCCGGGGGCTGCCTGCGCCGCTGCGGGGGGGGAGGGGGCGGGCGGGAAGGGCTAACACGGTTAAAATATTGATGTAGTCGCAAAAATCGTTCATTAAGGCAATTTAATCTTTGCTATTAAATGTCCTTTCAATTCATTTGGGGTAATTAAGATGCAGTTAAAGTGATTAAATTCTAATTACTTATGCTAGACAAAGAAATATTTGTCACAGTAATATGGTTAACTAAAGAGCCCGCTACAGAAATTTAACATTTACTTTAAATGATATCGCAGGAAAATCGGGTGCTTTCCCCAGATTGATCCTCTTTGCACCATATTCAGTAGTGGTGATGTCAGCTCACTCCAGTGGTTACAGATCCATCAACGCTGGAAGTTTGTGTAAACCCCAGAATCCCAAACTGTTGAGTCAGCGCTCCTTAGTCAGATTCACTTTATTATTCCAGGGGCAGCAAATTAAGGTCACTCGTTTTAATACAGTGCACAGGAGCGAGGTGTTTGCCGTTCAGTCTCAGCTGGGATCTATATGTTGGCAGGCTAATGTCATTCGGTGAGCTTCCCATATAGGAACATATTTGTATCTCTTTTCATGTTATGAAACAAGAAAAGAGGAGCATTGCCTGGGCTTGATGGCAGAGAAATAAGATACAGATCAAACGATCCCTGAGTAGGTGTATGCACCTGCGCTCTAAATAAGCGTGAATACAAATCACCACAGAGACAAGTGCAAAATGCCGAATGACGCCAGGAGTAATGAGAAGTAATTTAGTGTGGGTTCAGGCATTTCAGTGCAGCCCCTTCTCTCTTCACTTGAAAAGGGAAAGTTTTGGGGAGCAGCCTATGGACTGTGTCATCCATGTAGGCTTTCGCCACTGACACGTGAATGGCCTTATCCTACGGTGGGTTAAAACTTTCAGGAACGCTGTTCCCAGCATCAATGATGTCTGCTGCCTGCTACAGCAGGAGCGTACGGCTACAAGCTGCCCTGATGTGCAGAGGCTTTGTCTCATGCAGCACCTTTCCAGAGGGATCCCGTCTACCAGGCACCTTTGAAGGCTCCAGGACAGTGCCAAGGAGGATAGGGCAGCACAGGGGACCACCAAATGTGATGTATCAGAGTGAATGGCACCATGGCTGCGGCTGTTTGTCCAGGCCAAACAGATCTGCTTGCTTTTAGTTCCCCTGGTGAAGTCTGCCCTCAGGTAGCATGTGTCTTATAGGCCCCTTATCTCATTGTCATATTCTGCCAAATATGAAGTTTTTGATAATTAGGAAAGATCTGTCATCCATGTGTTTCTCTGCACACTCCAGAGGTGTTATTCACATGATAACGATGGAGCTTATCACACTTTATTATATATTATCATCACCATGAATTTACCATAAGCTTTTGGCTACTTGCTTCCACTGGGCTGTTGTAGCCAGTGCGATTAGGACTATCTCTGATGGCCAAAGTCCTTAAGCGGTTTCAACCTCCTATGGAAATCCTGCTCCTGTTTCCACCCAAAGGTAGACCTCCTTCAGAGCAATAGCCTCCAGCATATTCTCTAGCTTGTACCAGTGAAGAGTTTTCACTCTCTAAAAATGTTATTGTCTATTTTGTGATGTTTCAAAACGAGAAGCAGATGCTTTAGAAAGAGATTCCCAGGGTCTTAGTGGGTGCAGTTCAGAGTGTAGCTGAGGCAAGTCCCAGCCTTTATAGACCTGACACAGTAGAGATTAGAAGATACTGTACTCTCTGTACAGAAGGTACAGAGAGAATTCTAAAAAGGTTTTTTATGTCTCTAAGGCGTGTCCTGTACACATGAGGTTGGGATAGCTAAAAGACTAGGCTTTGCAAGAGGAGGGGAAAAAGATGATCACAAAACTTTTAAGAACTCTCTCAAGTCAGTCTAAAATATGTCTCCTTATCTCTCCTATATCACATGCAGAAAAGCGGGCCTTTTGTTGGCACTTCTTTGAGCTGGGCTGTATTGTTTCTTGGGGTTTTCCCACTCGTGGGAAGGGTGACTGCTTGTGTTGGCTTGTGAACTTCCCATTGCTTTCTGGGAATCTCGCACTGGACTCTTTGAGAGAAGCATCAAGCAGTTGTTTTTCCTCCTACCTGTCTGAAGCAAATATAATGCTCATCAATAGTAAGGGTGACACAGTCCTCAAAACTAAACCAGTCCAGTGTGGATGATGGTGAAGGCCCCAGAACTCAGTGTTGAGTTTACTTCTGATGTGAAGCAACCAGAACGTGCAAGATGTAGTCAAGTCCACAGTCGTGAGAAATCCCCAATCCTCTTTGTTCCCCAAAACATTTCAGCTACAAAACGGGTTCCTACAGATTCCTTCTGTCCGTAGTGTTCGGCTCAACCTTCCAGCCACGGCACTAATTGGTGTCAAATAATGTGTCCAATGTGATGGTAATTAGCGTGGTGTGAACCTGTTCGTGGGCAGCTGAACCAAGACCACCGCCTCATCTCGTACAGAGCACTCGATGGCTATCAAGTAATAATGGCTTGTGGTCAGCAGTGACCTGGTCCAGAGCTGGAAACATGACCTGTCACCTCAGGGTGAAAGGCCCCGTATCCCATCGCTGGTGGACAACACATGGTCTCCTCTCCACGTCAACCAGGCTCTGAATTCGGCATAACTGGAGACATTATTGTGTATGTGTGTCTCCTTGTTGCTGGTCCGGACCCGTTCTGGGTACAAACAGAGGGAAAAAGGGCTCCCTGTAAGTGGAGACCCACTGTGCCTTGGCTTCCTCCTCCATGGCACGAGGAGACTCATGCCAAGGCACTGGTGGGACTGTGCACTTCCCTTCCAAGAGGAGCTGTAATGGTCCTTCCTCCCTTTCCAGCCACTTTTTATGGTCAAAAACTTGGTCATGGCCATTGTGTGTGCCTGTCCTGGCGCTGTGGGACCCGCTGCTGGCAGTGTGGTGTGACCCTTTGGAGCGGTGGCCGCTGCCTCAGCCTATCAGTGTTCATGTAAGGACATGGCACTCTGGATGCCAGGTCGGAAACCCCCTAAATCCACCTCCTCCTTCCTCAGCATCTGCCACTTTTCCATGCTGTGTCTGAGAGCGCGTGCTTAGTGATGGCAATGTGGTGGGCCACCAGCTGAGCCATGCCTCTCGTAGTGGGAGTGGTCCTCTGCCCTCACCACTAGCCACTGGGCTTGGGGAGGGGTTTGCCCAAGCAGGATTTTCCGTTGTTGTTCTCCCTTGCGGGCGTACCACCGCTTGTGGTGGTATTTTGTTATGTGCCTGAAACAAACCAGCAGAAAGCAGGTTTATCGAGAGTATTACTGGTTTCATTCTTTGCTTCTGGTTTTTAGAAAGGGAAATTTGTGTTTGGCAGATGCAGCTGGGCACACGTGTACGCACCAAGTGCTCCTGAAAATTGATTTATGGTAATCAGGGGTTTTTTTCCTTAGGTTTTAAAAAGAAATCCACCCTCTAGGGATGAAAGACTAGTTGAAGCGTCAGGGTTAACACCTGAGCTTACTGTAATCTTGACTTTTAGACTGAGAGAACAGTGTAGTTCACATCACAGGTGGGCACAGTATCTACTTTGCCATCTCAACCTAAAGAGGCAATTAGTGTGTTTTTGTAGGCGACAGGATCCTGCTCGCACCTCCAGCAGAGCAGGACTGATCCCGCCGAGCTGCACACAGCCGGGAGCCGCAGGGGAGTGGCAACGGACGGTGGAGCTGCAGCGGTGAGACCCCCGGATCTCCACCACGCACAGGCAACCGGGCCTCAGACCTTACAAGGTTTGGCAAGTTAACTCGGCCAAATCCCTCGGGCAACTTAGAAGGAACAAAGGGAGACAAAAATAGATTGATGGACTGTATCAGGAGAATTGCAAGTGTCAAAAATATCTGTTGCTCAGGGTAGAGGAAGATGGAAGATGGAAGAGGCCAGAGTTCAGCAGTGGATTTATAAGGCTCTTTCTGGCACTGATAATATTACATTGTCATATCTGCACATGTGTTGCCAGAGTCAGAGCGACTCTTTCTTTATCCTCTGCTTTGCTTTTTTCTTAACTAGACTTTCTCAAGGCCTTTTTTCAAAAGGCATCACAAGGAGCATGGCTCAGCTGGGGCAGCCTGGAGACAAAGAGCACGGCTGTCTGCGGCGGGCAGCGTGGGGCGGGTAGCGTGCGTGCAGGTGTGGGTGCCATGCAACCTCTTGTGCCTTGGGGGAGCGCAGCACCCCACAAAGCACCCAAATTCAGCTTCATTGCCATGGGAGAGGGGCGGCTCACAGCACTGACAGGCAGGGGCACGAGCTTGGGGCGGAGTGGCTGGAGAGACGCCCAGCAGAAAAGGACCTGGGGGTGTTGGTCAACAGCCAAATGAATACGAGCCAGCAGTGTGCCCAGGTGGCCAAGAAGGCCAACAGTATCCTGGCCTGTATCAGGAACAGTGTGGCCAGCAGGACTAGGGCAGAGATCGTCCCCCTGTACTCGGCACTGGTGAGGCCCCACCTCAACTGCTGTGTCCAGTTTTGGGCCCCTCGCCACAAGAAAGACACTGAGGTGCTGGAGCGGGTCCAGAGAAGGGCAATGGAGCTGGTGAGGGGTCTGGAGCACAAGTCTCATGAACTGCAGCTGAGGGAGCTGGGGTTGTTCAGCCTGGAGAAAAGGAGGCTGAGGGGAGACCTTCTCGCTCTCTACAGCTCCCTGAAAGGAGGCTGTAGCCAGGTGGGGGTCGGTCTCTTCTCCCAAGTAATAAGTGATAGGACAAGAGGAAACAGACTTAAGTTGAACCAGGGAAGGTTTAGTCTGGATATTAGGGGAAATTTTTACACTGAAAGGGTTATTAAGCATTGGAACAGTCTGTCCAGGGAAGTGGTTGAGTCACCATCCCTGGAGGTATTTAAAAGACGGGTAGACGTGGTGCTGAGGGACATGGTTTAGTGGTGGTTTTGGTAGTTTGTTAGGTTGACGGTTGGATGTGATGATCTGAAAGGTTCCTTCCAACCTAGACAGTTCTATGATTCTATGAAGGACAGCAGTGCACATTACTTTTATTATCTTCTGCTACATAAAGTAAAATCCAGATGAAGGTGTATGATAAACAGTCTTGAATACAGACTCTGGTGTTTTTTCCAGACAAGGGTTTCAGTAGGTGTCTCTGGTTCCATGGACACCCTTGCTAGCGTTAGAGGAGGAGCTGGCCCAAGCAGGAGTTGGTGCTTTGAGAGGGACCTGGGCTGAGCGCCGGCTGCTGTCACCGGGCTGGACGGCCGCGGTTTGTCAGCGCGAGCTGGCCGGGCTCTGTGCCTGCTCTGGATAGACTCTCATGTTGGAGCAGGTTTTATCCGGTGGCATGCATTTGTTCTCTGGCAAGCTGGAAGCTACAATTTATTATTAAAATTGATGGGCTCCAGTGCAGGGAAAACGATCGTAAGGAAACCCTATTACGGTTTTTCATTATCACCATTATTTATTTTTAAGTGCTATTAATATTCCTGAGTCTGGATGAGGCAGACGATGAGAGGTGGTATCCACCCTTGCTGCTCACAGCCCGAGGGCTGGCAGTACTGTCTGCACGGGCTCTTTGAACAATTAAACATATTGGAAAGTTTTTCCCCTTGATCTACCTCTGGCAAACGCTAACGGCAATAGAGCCGACAAGGAAACAACTTTCACATTGCCTGAAAACGATCCGGATTTTGATGGTGTTCCCAGTCTCCCCCAGGTGGAAGAAGGCTCTGCAAGCAATGCTGGGCAGAGACGAGGCCAGGGTGCTGCTCGGCAGGCATGCGGGCTCCAGGAGGATCCAGAGTCCAAACTGGGCTGGGCTGGGCTGCCGGGGCCAGTGCCTGCCCCGGTTTCACCTCTTGGGGCAGTGCCGTGGCCAACAAGGACTGAGCCTGTGGCACGTGGATCTTCGTGTCTCAGTTAAGGTCCCAAATCGCAACCGAGTCAATATCCCACTCTCTCTGAACCAATACATCATTAGTCCTCAACTCGAAGTGGAACTTGGATGTGAAGATGTGTCTTATTTCCTAGGCTACACCAGAGCATCTCTTCACCTCTTCCCCCGTCCTTAGGAAACCCACAATCCTGCGTGAGAGTTTGTTAAAAGATAAAGTCCACGCTGGTTTGCAGGAGGAAGGGATGGCTCCCAGCTTCTCCAGGGAGCCCGTGGGAACCTCAACGCTCACTTTCTGATGGGCTTGACTGAAATTAAGTTTTATTTGCAAAATACTAATATTGCCTTATTTGTATCATAGACTGGGTAGGATTTATTTTTTCTCCTCAGCAGTGAGCGCTTTTTCCTCACCTCTGTGATGTTACTAGCAGTAATTATGAGGTCTCTGATACAACCGAAGCTGAGGAACAAGGTATGTTGTAACTCTTGGGACATTTTCTAGGGAAATAATTATTCAGGAGTATTACGTTTCAGGAGATGGGCATGAGCTCAGGAAGACAACGTGTTAAGCAAGTTAGTTTCACAACAGATGGTTGGGTTTTTGTTATTCTGTATAATTTCAGTGAACTCATGTAATAGTTTGTGATTGAAAGCCCAGAGCTTTACACCACTAATTGAACTAGTTTTGTATCTGCTGCTGTGGCTGCCATTTGTGATGTGACGATTCCCGCTGAAGCACCGCACAGAGCTGACTCGGATCACGGTAGTTGTGTAGTTTGGATTTTGTGACAAACAATGATCTGGGCAGAGTATCCGGGTGAAAGCTGGAATTTGCGTAGTCTTAGAAAAAGGCAGGTGTAAAGCAGCATAAGCAGAAATGAAGTGTTAGGCACGGCAAAAATTACCTGACTTTGGTTTGTCTCCTTTTCTGCATGAGCCCATTGGCAGGGGCAGAGGCAGAGCTGGAGGCTGAGGCTGTTACAGAGCCGAGCTTCTGTGGCGGCTTTCACAGCAGCTTCTGATGGTTAGAGGTGTATAAAGGATTGAGATGCCATTCCTATCTTCTTTGCTTCTCACTCCTAATATTTGTCAGTAAATAACAGACTATTTTTGCAAAACTATTTTTAACCCTTCAGTTATCAGTGCTAACTTTCAATGAGGATGCAGAATTATTTCAATGAGCACTGATTCCTGCAGTGAATTCAGCAGCTTGACTTCAGCAGGGGCTCGCTTGCATGAGGAAACCTGTTTTCCAGCCCAGAAGCTCCACGGTGTTTTAGAGGTCAAGATGTAACTTCAAAGCACTCTTCAAAGGTTTTCAGATAAAAATAACTGCAGAAGATACGAGTTTGGCATCCCAGTCCATTTGATCGATGTGTCATTGCTCATGAAAGAATGTATAGCTGGAATATATGTTGTTATGGAGCTCTTCAAAAGCTTCTCCTCAGAAGGGGCTGAGGTGCCAGTGTCTCGGTCCCTGCCTGCCTGGGCCACCAGAAGGTGCCTTTGCATCTCCTGGATCTTGCTATCTGATCTGCACAGTTGCTGTTTCTCTGGGTACAAAAGGTGGATGACTATTTTTATACCTCCCTCAAGCAATTAAACTCTCATGCCAAGGCTGGCTCTCGGTAGCAATAAAAGATGTAGGAAGGACCTTTGTAAAGTAATTTGCTGTTTTCATTCCAATAACTGTGGAATAGGTGGAGACACTGCACAAAATTCTTCATATAATCAGCACTGATCTCCACAGAAACCGGGACTAGACGGGCACAGAGACAGAACATCCATATTACCTTCAGAAATACATCTCTAAATCAGTATTAAAGGACAATGTTAGAGAAAAAAGGGGGAAACGGACAACTTCAGACTCTTGAAAGTGAGACTGAGCAATCTGTCCTCCCAAGGAAACCTTTTATCCTAGCGAAATGCTGACAAGATGAGCTGGCAGACAGTCAAGGGCTGGCAGGGGGATCCGGGAGCCGCTCTTCCAGCCCTGCCGGATCCTGCCTGGCAGGTGATCTGCAAGGCAGATTTCAAATTGCAAGCACCCTTTAATAATGTAGAGCAAAATAATGTTCAGGAAGGGAAAGAAGGGATGATAAATGAATTAAGGTGAAATTCTATAATGAAGATTCACTATACCATTGTTCTTCATGTCAAAACATGGTTAATTTTGTTCAGAATACATAATCATCTGTCCCATAAGACTGTAGTAGCATCCTGGTTCCTTATTTCTCAGCCAATGAAAAGCTACAGAAGTGGATTGACAATAAATAATGAAGGTAAAAAAGGTGGGCAAGGTTAACTTTAGCGCTCAGTGAATTTCTGCTCTACCTCATATGGATATTACAGACTTAAATTCCCAGCGCCAATGTGTGTTATCAAAACGCGAGGTCTCAATAATAGCATTTGCTGAGTTTTAACGGCTAACAACAAAAGTATTTTCTAACTTGTATTCCTCATAGTTTTTATAGTTTATAACAAGTCAGAAAATTCGATGTCACACATCCTCTCCAGATTTGGAGGCTGACACAAACGGTCCTTTTCCCCTCGTTTGTCCTGTACCGCGTGCCTGCGCACTCCTCTGTCAGCCCTCTCTAACCCTCCTCCCCTTTCTTGCAGCGTGCAAGAGGAAAGAACAAGAGCACGGGAAGGATAGAGGGAATACACCCAAAAAGCCTCGGTTGGTCTTCACGGATGTCCAGCGTCGAACTCTACATGCAATATTCAAGGAAAATAAGCGTCCGTCCAAAGAATTACAAATCACCATTTCCCAGCAGCTCGGGTTGGAGCTGAGCACCGTCAGCAACTTTTTCATGAATGCACGGAGGAGGAGTCTGGATAAGTGGCAAGACGAGGGCAGCTCCAATTCAGGCAACTCATCTTCTTCATCAAGCACTTGTACCAAAGCATGAAGGAATAACCACAAACTAAACCTCGGTGGAAAAGCTTTAAAAATAAATAAATAAATAAATAAATAAAGACAGACCAGGACCTCAAGATAGCAGGTTTATACTTAGAACTATTTGAAAAAAATGTTATTTATAAGTCCAAAGAAACCAAAGACTTATTTCACCTGCATTATGACTTTGTTCTAAGACACACACTTTAGTAGGACGACGACTTGCAAAAAAACAGAGAGGAAGAAGAAAGCGAAATGGAGGGGATGAAACGGAAGGCAAAGAGAAGAGAAACAGACCACTGGTCTTACACCTTCGCCCATGATCATCTTCACCGTACTTGGCTGTTTAGTGGTTTGGAGCATAGTGATTTCTTGTCATTGAACGGACATCTCTTCAGACATGGCTCTTCATTTCCACAGCAATTGCCACGAAGGTGTATGGTGTATCCGTACTGCGTACACGCCGGTGGTTAGGGACTTAGTCAGGGCTGGTCTTCAGAGAGGGTTGTGCCATGGCACGACCGACAAAGCGTGGAGTCGTCTGAATTCATTTGAACGGTAGTGTGATTTTTTGCTGTTTCATGGTTTGAACTTAACCGGTGCAACGGCTGGAAACAAGTTCAAACCAGGCAAAGAAATTTTGAATGGTACCTAAACCAGTGCATTCTCTTTGTTTGTTAAGGAATGTTCAGATTTAAAAAAAGGAAAACTATTCCATCCATTAAAAAAAAAAAAATCGACTAGCTACCAAAGAACACATTTAATAATTATATTGCAGGTATTTTATTGCAATGATTTTAATATTCCAAAGCTATTTTTACACAAAATACTATGTAGAGTTATAGGTATAAACTAATCTAACTGTATGACACATAAAACTTGTAATCAAGACTGTTATTTGCAATTAGTAAAACCACATTATTGTTTCTTTCCATGATTGGCAAGAAAGAATGTCATCGGAGGAGATGGCAGCCCCCGCCGGAGCACAGGTACTGACGATGGGATGCTGCTTCTCTTGAAGTCAGCCAGCCTTTTTGTCGCTGATTTCAACGGGAGCAAAGGGAAAAAAAGAAAAAAAAAAAAGGGGGATGCACACTGTTAGAGGTGCGTGTGCGACAGCGTGGTGCGGGCAGCCCCTCGGTGGGCTCTGCCAGGCCGGCCTTGCGGGAAGCGCGTTGAGCAGCGAGCGCCCTTCGCAAGCCCCGCGCTGTGTCGGTACAGCTCAGCTCTGCCACCTAGCCTGCAAACAGCAGACCTCGGGCTCCTCGTATGCAAAAATGAGAAGAACTGCGAAACGTAAGACCACAGGGCTCAGCGTCTGATCAATACTCATTGACATTAGCGGGCTTTTTTTTTTTTTTTTTTTTTTTTTACCTATTGACTTTACTAGGCAAAGGAATAGCGATAGCTTTGAAGGCTGGCGGTCTTTTCCTATTGAAAATAGTGGTACAACATCAGTTAAAGTTGGTGGGAAGGGCTCCAACGGGAGCACCGGTAGAGCTTTTGGCAGGCCGAATCGTGGGGCCTCTGAAGTCAATAGCAAAAATCCCATGACACCGATACAGCCTGGTGTTTTGTGGCGTTGTACCTGTGTGTTGCAGGCTGAGCTGTTGTCCTGTGCATTCTTTCTTGCTCATCTATTAACCAGGATAATGCATGAAATAGTTTAAAGTTTGTAGCTGAAAAGCTTTAAATGCTCTGTTGCTAACAGACCCGTAGAAGAGAAATCATCCCATTCCTACTCCGATAAAATTAAAAAGAAAAGCGTGCAACATCTGCATATTAAATTTTAGCGTAAGGGGAAAATAGACTTTAAAAACCATACACGTGCCTGTTAGACTTCTAACCGGTGTTTCAAATTACTGTAGTAATTCTGCTAGGTATATTAAATTCCAAAGTAACCAAATATGCAGGTATAGGCCCAATGCAAAGACGAGAAATAGGTGATCCTACTTACAACACTTTTTTCTAAAAAAAAAAAAAAAAAAAAAAAAAAAAAATAGAAAGGAAAATTCAAGGTAAACTAGAATCCAGCCACCATCAACAATAGCAGATACTGGTTTTGGGGATGAAGCCCGCTTAACACCCAAGTTAAGCAAGTTTGTAGCACCAGTTATTACCCAAGAGGACAGGGTCTAGTCAAGGTTCAGGGTATACAGTTAATTTCCAGTAAGTTTTTAGAATACAGCTGAACTATCTCTTTATTAAAATAAAGTGAAATAAACCCAAGGTTTTTTGGCACTAAATATTTCACCACATTTCCGGATGTTAAACCTACTTTAAGACTGACAAAGCATTTGTCTGTGAAAGCATAATCTAATCTGTGAGGTTTTTGAGTCTCTAGCTTACCTTAAATTTTAGCGAGCTTTCTTTTAAGGTGTTCCATCCCCACGGAGACATAATTGACATGCAAACATTACTAAGCTCACATATAAAGTATCTTCTGAATGCAGTCTCATTAGTGTAAGGTTAATAAAGGACAGTGACAACTGATGTTTTAGTTTTTTTCCAGCAAAACACTGCTTTGTAACGTACCTATAGTTTAGAAAAGAAAGCCTTATTTATTTAAAACTTGAGAATTTAAAAATGCAGGGAAATTCAAAGTACATTGCCGCATTTTTTAGTATTTCCATTGTATTGTCTTTAGAGACTACTTGCTGAAACCAAAGAGAACTTTCATACCAGCATTAAATTTGCACCCAATATGCAATTTCAGGATCTCTGATACACACACACACACACACACACACACACACACACACACACACACGTAAGCCCCTGAATAGGTCTGTGTATATATACATGCACACACGTTTTAATGGGGTGTATGTATCTATACATGCGCGCACATACGTCCAGACACACTAAAACTGATGCACAAGTTACAGATTTTTAAGTCTTTTGGGGTTTTTTTTTACATGTCTGTTTAAGTATATATAAACCTTTTGGGTTGGTTTTTTTTTATAAGCCATTAGGAACAAAACCACTCTTCCCATAAGCAATATACGCCTCATACTCTGAATAGGCCAAGAACACATTTTTCTTTAATTCCTTTCCAAACATGAAGCAAATAACAATGGAACTGCTCGTTCTGCCTGTAAAGCTGTTTTACCTCTGAGCAGACGGCCCGGCCGCACCGACTGAAGCACGGACAGGTTACCTGCTGCTCCCCGGCGCACATCGTCGCCATCCCTTCGCAGGGCATCCTTCAAGGGGAGCTTCTTTCTAATGCTGCGCTCAACATCCCACAGGAAAGCCTGTCTCGGTCGTATTGCTGTTAGTCTTTCGGTTCACTTCATTCCTGACAAAATGGAAATTAGCTTCAAATTCAACAAAAGGACCTTAAAAAAACCCAAAAATCTGCCAGGAAGGGTTAGGAGAGGGAGCAGAACCTGAAACAATTTGGGAGCATCGGGAGATGGGGCTCCAGTCCGAGGTGGCTTGGGGGCGAGAGGGCATTAGGAACGCGCATTCGGCTCATAGGCTGCATCCAAACCCCACCGCAGTGACCCACGAGGGGAGGCTGGCCAAGAGGTGAACTGTCCGCATCCATCCCCATTGTAAATGGCATTATTAGTTTTCCAGGAAAAAAAAAAAAAAGTTTTAAAAAAAAATTCAGACCAACCCATACCGCTCCGTCAGCCCCCACGTTGCTTTCCAGCCTCCTCTCCTTACTCAGGTAAAGCAAACCCCACCAGAGCGAGCGAGCCGGCAATGGGGCTTTTGCCTGAGAATTTGCTCCTGCTCCGACCCATGCCAGGAGCAAATTCCCAAGCAGCTCGACTGGCCGGGGGTGCCCCAGGGCTGCCCCCGTACGGGCACCCCTCCTCTCCTGAGACGCATTTCAGGACAGGGCCGCGGTGGCAGCGGGCGCTGCCCGGGGGCTCGGGAACACCGCTGAGCTTATACCAAAGAGTCTTAGGACACCTCTCCTCACCTGAGTCGTAAACAAGACATTTTTACCCCCCCAAAAAAAAATGGTCCTTCTTTCTACTACTCTTCCTCCTATCCTCCTCCTCTTCCTCCTCCTTTGTACATAAGGATGAAAACTATGCATTTAGCAAACAAAGAGAAAGCACTTACCCTTTTCTATCTCGCTGCGTTTGGGTGCATTCAAAGGCCCAGGGGCTAATTTTGAGACTTTGCTTAGCCTCCTGGTTTATTATTGTGGTGTGGTTAGCTTTACAATACATTTGGTAACTATTTGCTAAAGACAAAGAAGCAAAAGGTAAGGAATAGCTACTTCCACGTGTTAAAAAAAAAAAAAAAGAAAAAAAAAAGAAAAAAAAAGTGTGTAAAGATCTACTATTTATAGTGTGAACCAAAGACGCTACCTCACTCGATTTCCATTGGTGATTTTAATCACATTGATGATACCAAAGAATACCAAAGATTTTTCATGCACGGCCTCAGTCTGGAAAGGGAACTCATCCTCCTTCTTCCCCCCGACCCCCCTTCCTCACCTTCACTCAGTGTGTAACCTTGTCTTCATTCTTAACGGTAATGCTAATAACCTGACGAATACTTCTCTTGCTACAACTGCTACTACTGATGATGATAAGGATAATAATAATAATAATAATAATAATAATAATAAAGCTCTAGGCAAACATGTTGCAAACTTTGTAAACTCATAGGACGAGTGCCTTGCTTGAACCAAAGTGTTAAACCGCTGTTGACCTCTTTATCTCTCACCTTATACTCTTTGAATACCTCAGCCTGTTAGAAAGGCCACTAATGAAAAAAGGAATAATTCTTCACCGTGGTGCTTTTTGCCGTGCAACCATGCAATGAAACTTTCTTTGATACCAAAGGAAAATGTTTTTTTCCACTTTCTTGCTGACAAACCAAAGGTTCCCTCTTCTTTCCCCCAAAGCAGCTTGAGTCCCTCAGCCCAGACAGGCCGTGCATTGCTTTTACCAATTCCTCCAAATACCTCATAGTAATAAATCTTTAGGGTTATGTTGTATAGAGAGTCTATGTGATAAGGCAGAACTTACTAGTTTGATAATTGTTAAGGTTACTTAAAAAAAGCTTTATAATTCTTATTTATTTTGTAGGGGTTGTTTTGTTTGTATATTCCTTTTATATCGTTTGGTTTGGGTTTGGGTTTCTTCTTTTTTCCTTTTTTTTTTTTTTTTTTTTGGCAGAACTTCTCTGTTATACTCAAGGAAGATCTTATTCCTGGGAATGTTTCGAAGTGGGTAAAGATCGCCGTTTGCAATGAATGCAAGAAAGGGAAACGTGGCTTTGGTTTCTTTTGTTTCAACTAGGATGCTTTGTGTTTGCTAGTCGATGTTCTTTTCACAGGGTAAAAAAAAAAAATAATATTCTCTGCTGTGATAAATGGTTCCTATTTTTTCTCTATAATGTGCTGTGATTTTTAATTTAATTACATTTTGTATACGCTTATTTAATCACTGCTTTAATTTATGACTATGTAGTTTAAAAAAAAAATTGTATATAGTAGATTCAAAAATGGCCAAAGCTTTATGTTACAATCTTTTCATTCTTGATGCCGAGATGAACTGAAGGAGAGTGCTTCTCTTGACTGCAGGGTGTATCTTCAGCCTTGTCTTGGCATGCACTTCCACCCGTGTTACAAACACTGCCAGGTTATCCCCCCCCGGGCCTCCCTTCCCCCCAACTTGTACATGCCAAAATGAGTGTTTCAAGGTAGTACTTTTGTCACTTAGAAAGCAGAAAGGCATTATTAGTGTGTTTTTCCTTTAATTTATTTGTCTTTTTCTAGAAAGGTTGCTTTGCGGGTGAGACCCGCACATCCAAAGAATTTAAAAAGTCGTTTAATGTTTAAAAGCACTGGCATTTGTGAGAGACTTTGCTGAGTTTTTTGTTTTCCTTCGCCATTCGCACGGGTAGCGCAAGTAGCGGGCATAAGCCTTGGGAGAAAAGTGAACTTGAATCTGGAACCCTTGCTCACGGAAAGGCCTTCGCCAGCCCCCCAGCTCCCCACGGGGCTCGAGGGGCGGCCGGCGATGGGACGGCGCGGGCCAGCCCGGCTCAGAGAGCGCTCGAGGGCCTGGGCCACCCGTGGGGCACCTCGGCGGGTGGCCACTCGAGCCACCGCCGTGTCACCTGCTCTCCAGCCAGGGCAGGGATGGGTCGGGGTCCGCGGGACACAGCCAAGTCCCCCTGGGAGCTGTGGCCGCACCCAGGCTCAGGGACCGCGGCAGAACGGCGGTGGCCAAGCTGCGGGCGAGCCGGGGAAGGGACACCAGTGCAGCACCCCCCTCCCAGGGGACTGGGTGCTGCGCCTGCCCCGGGCCCCCCCACGGCTCCAGGGAGGAGAAAGGATTTTTGAGTTGAAAAGCAAAAAGAAAAGGAGTAATGACAATGATAATTCTGCAAAGCTGATGATGGCATCATGGCACAGAAAATAGGATGCCACTCACCTGTGTTTTATTTTGCATAAAGAATAGTTTCTGTTTCAGCTAAGTGTTGTGTGCTGACATGGTTTGTGATGGCTGTAAATATTTCCTTTCCCCGCAGAGTAGCTGAGCTCCAGGTGTACCTCGTTTTCCTTTGGGGGGATAGCGGAGGGGTTGAGGGAGGGAAGGACAAGGGCAGGGTTTGAGCTTTTGGTCCGAAGTTACACTTTCTAGGTACATTTTTATACTTCAAGTATTGAAACAGGGCAATAAAGACGCTCTGAAATGCAGGATCATTAAATGGTCTGTTGGTAAGCGTTGGCTAAATGTCTGCTTTTAATGCATAAACTAATGCCGTGCAATGAGCTACGCTTCACGTGGAGGGGGGAGACAAAGTGTTAGTTCTACGAATCCAGCAGGAGCCATCGCACACTGGACAGAACTGTACTTAGGAAGACACGGTTTCTTTTCCCGTTCCGGTAGTTTGTTTTTTCATGGTCTGTTCTGCGTTTGTTGCATCCTCACTGTGGAACCGCGTTAGTTTTGCAGCCTGAACCGAACAACAGTGTTAAATGAAAATAAACGTTACAGCATTGTCTTTTACTTGCTTTGGTAGTTGTCTTCATCACCCCCGCTGCCCGCAGCCCAGTCCCAGCTGAGACGGAGCCTGGGTTCCCCTGGTCTCCCCTGGTACCCCCTGGTCCCCCCCCCAGCTCCGCGCCCCGCGCCGCCCCCCACCTTCCCCTTGGCTCCAGCCGCCGCCGCGCAGAGAGGGCGCAGAGACAATCACAGGTCCCAGATCCGTAGAGGTAGGCAACCTGCCAAGAGCGAGAGGGAGTTCTTCCAGAGCAATGAAACAAAACCAAAAAAAAAAAAAAAAAAAAAAAAAAAGAAAAAAAAGAAAACGAAGAGAAGATTTTGATAAAAGACAACTTTGCTGTCATTTTTAGTTTGCCCATTAGGAAGCAGTAGTAGTTTATGCGTTGCATCTGCATTTCAGACTAAGTGATTATTGTACCTAATTACGGTTGATTGCTAATATTTCCTCAATCTCTCTCTTAGTCAAGCGCTTCTTCTTCTGTATTTTTGTGTGTAGCGACGACAAGTGTAATGCGCTAGGCATTATTCTGGTTTGGTTATGAGTATCTCCTGTACTGCGTTAAGATCTCCTTAAGTTACTTTTTTTAAGCTTTGCTACTGTTCTCACTTTATGCCGTGCAATATCATCTGCTGTGTTTGCTAAGCAAAAAAAAAAAAAAAAGAAAAAGAAAAAAAAAAAAGAAAAAAGCAAGTGATGATGTCATCATGCTTTTCAGTGTTACAATGTTTCAGCGTTTATGTAGTCACAAAAATGTAGTAAATAAAAGGTTGGATTTTCCAGCACTTTAAATTTAGACATCTCTTGCCTTCTTTTGTTTCTCCCTGTGCAGCCACAAGGCACACGGGGGGTGGCCAGGGAGCCCCCGGGCAGTGTCATGGGAGGGGGGGACATCCACGGGGAGGGGGGGCACATGAAGTGTCACCTCGGGCTTTGCGGCTCTGTGTCTTCTTCCCTCCATCCGTGCCGAGGTCTGCAGCCCCCATGGCCCCTAGCAAACCGCCCCACGGCCCCCGGGGTCCCCATCCCAGCTCTGGCTGCGGTGCCCAGCGGGGCGGGCTTCGGGGGACGTGGGGGCCAAGTGTCTGCAAGGCAAGCATGGCTCATACCAGACGCATTTCTCTAATTGAGGGAAAAAACATTAAGAAAATAAGTGAAGCAAATAATCCTGGTTTCCTTTATATCGTCTAAGGGTATGGATGTCAGCAAACTAATTCACAGAGGTGTTTCCTTTTGTGTGATGGAGTCCACCTCAGGCCCGCAGGATCAATATTTAATTGTTTAAAGGGATACTGTATTCCTTTCCTGTCACTGTTGTTAATGCCTCCGCGCTCTGTAATCCCACGGGGTCTTTTCCCGGGGATCTGATCAGAGAGATTACCCATCACTCGGGAGTGGTGGGAGGAGAGTCCCCGGCAGTAAAAGATTCAGCAATGCATCGAACCATTTTCTCTCTATCTCCTAATGAAGTGATGAAGCGTGTGCCACAAAATTTAACAGGGTTTTGTGGCAAATCGGGTTGCGCGGCTGAGAGGAGGATTAAACCTTCATCTTTGTCCCATAAATCACGGCATCAGCTACATTTATTCTGATGGATGGTCTGGACTCTACTGACAATATTTTATCTCTGGAAGCGCCTGCAGCCTGTGCCCTGATGTGCAATTTCTTTTTAGTGCTAAGCCGAGGGAACGCATCCCTTCGCAGGGCTCCCGTCGGACTCGGTATCTCAACACCTTGCCAGAACCCAAAGCATCACCAGCAACCAACACACGTCCAGGGCAAGCGCAAAGGCAAAAGGGAGATGGGAAGCCAGAAATATCCTCCGTCCCCAGAAGGAGAGCCTGTGGGATTTGCTCTCCACAGCATGGTACCAGCCAGGCCTGGAATAACTCGGCACTGACTCAGGTCAGTAGCTCCATGGGACGGTGCTGGCTGTGGCCATGGTGCAAAGCGAGGGCTCCAGCATCCCTTGCTGTGCGCAGCACCCTCGCCTGGAAGAGAAAAACACCTCCAGGGAGACAGCAAAACGTGGCCCCTTGGACATCCCCACCCCACGCAGCGGCTGTCTTGCCCCATGTCCTTGGGCACTGCCTGGCCAGCAGCAGGCAGGTATGGCTGGGGTGCCCAGGAGCCTGCACAGCTTCCCAGTTACTTCATTATATTAGAGCTTTAGATTTACATTTGAGTTATATTTAACTCTGCTGCACACACCTTTTATCTCAGTGCGCTGGGGGAGCCAGCTGGGCTTCCCACAGGTGCCCAACGCCCAAACACCAAAATGAGCTTCACAAACTTTGTTTTTTGAGCGCTAACAGAGGGAACTGAGAACTAGGGACAGCAAGGAGAGCGGTGCAAAACAGCTCCCCAGCACAGGGAGAGAAGTTGCTCTTGCCTCTGTCCCACCTAGACCCTGCCAAGGACAAAGACAGCGGCTGGGTGCTGCCATCACCCACCCTTACATGGCATGAGGCCACTCTCAGTGGCAGCACAGGCAGCTCTGGTGATGCTGCAGCTGCAGTCCATTTGCATGTGATTAACCCAGGCTAATAAAGGCTGCCTGGGCTGGGCCCTACTCCCTTGGCTGGAGGAGCTGTGCCTGGTAAGGGGGTATGGTGTGTTTTTGGGGGGGAAAATAAGGGGTTTGGGCTCAGATTTAAGCTCTTTAGGGCTTTGTGTCTGTATGTGTGGGGTGGTGGTGGTGCCCTGTGTGGGATGGAGCAGTGGTGCTGTCAATTATAAATTATAATTTATTATTATAAATTAACAGTAAGTGCTGAAAGCCTGAAGTGGGGACGTGGGGGAGGGATAATGAGGCCGGGGACAGGGATGGAGGGATGCGCTACCTGGAGGGCTGGGACCTGCAGCAGGGCCCGGCTCCATGGCAGGGGCAGGGATGTCCCTGGCAGGCTGAGGGCGGGGACTGTGCTGGGGCTGCATGGGGACAGGGACAAGCCGGGAGCAATTTGCTCCCCATTAGGGTACTATGAGCACTGCTGTGGGGAGAGGAGGCTGCGAAGTGGGCCAATATTGTCCCTGGGAGACAATCGCTGCTCAGATGGGGACGGCAGTATCACTCCCATGCATCTGGGAGCCAGGGTGCTGTTAGTTATTGTACAGGAAAAACCCTTTATAAAAAACCAAAACAGTCTATTCATCAAGTAAAATAATTTCCTGCCCAAGGGAGGTGCCCAGAATTTGATTCTCAGTTACGCTTTTGGTACTAATTTTCGCTTAAGGTTAAAGATGATGGGGAGGGAAAATTAATCCTCTTTATCAGTTTCATTAGGAAGAACTACTGCAACACAAAATATAAACATTTCATGGGAGTGAAATCTACAGCGGCTGCTAATAAACCACACGCAGCTCGGGACATCAACTGGCAGTGGGAAGAGTAGCAAGGAGAGCTGTTTCGGTGTGCTCTGGGAACACGCTGCCGTCCCTGCTGGTCACACAGACAGACCTTTGGTCTGACCCAGGGTGGCCACTCTTTTGTTCTGGTATCATTATGAACAAAACGCAGCCCAAAACTAGCAACTGTGCCCCCAGAGCAGCACCGCTTCGCCAAGGGGTGTCTGCATGGGTAGGCAGGGCTGCTTGAAAGAGCTGCCATGATGTGTGTGAAAGGGTTAACGAGCCTTTCCCTGTGTAAGGGTGAAAAGGCTTTTGGATGTTTGAAAGCGGTAGCCAGTGGCAAGGCTACATTGCTTCATGTGACCATGACCGTGGTCAAAGCTTTTTACATCTCTGGTGTCACCTGCAGGCTTGGGGTCCTGGCACTCTTGTTGCTGTCACAGAGAACTGATGCTTAAGGTTTTCTCCTGCCGGCCAAGCACAGTGGTTTGAAGATGCTTAGCGCGTGCCAGGCACACAGCCTGGTCATTCAGTGTGGTGTGACTCTCCCCTGCTGTGCTCGGCATGAAGGGGTTGGGTGAAAAGCAGCAAAGCATCTTCCTATGAGGTCCTGGAGCCCTGTGTCCAGCTCGGGGGACCCCAACATGAACCTGTTGGAGTGAGTCCAGAGGAGGCCATGAAGATGCTCAAAGAGCTGGAGCCCCTCTGCTGTGGAACAGGCTGAGAAGAGTTGGGGTTGTTCAGCCTGGAGAAGAGAAGGCTCCGGGGAGACCTCAGAGCCCCTTCCAGTACCTGAAGGGGCTACAGGAAAGATGGGGAATGACCTTATCAGGGAGCGGAGCGATAGGATGAGGGGTGATGGTTTTAAACTAAAAGAGGGTAGATTTAGATTAACTCTTAGGAAAAAAATCTTTCCCGTGAGGGTCGTGAGACACTGGCCCAGGTTGTCGAGAGAAGCTGTGGCTGCCCCATCCCTGGAGGTGTTCAAGGCCAGGCTGGATGGGGCTTGGAGCAGCCTGGTCTAGTGGGAGGTGTCCCTGCCCAGGGCAGGGGGTTGGCACTAGATGATCTTCAAGGTCCCTTCCAGCCCAAACCATTCTATGATCCTTTCAGCAGACAGTGCTTCCAAAATTTGCTGGTGGTGTTGGCCTGTAAGGAGCAGGGACTGCGAGGCAAAGGGAAGGCTCGTGGCCGTGGCAGGAGGCTGTCTGAGACCCCTGCCCTGCAGCGGTGAGACCCCTGCAAGGGGCTGCCAGCAGGCAGGGATCAGTGGCCTCTCCCCTGGCAGCGTGTGCCACCCGGGGTGACTTGCCAACAGAAACAACTGTGTTCAAGGCAAATACCCCCAGTGATGCGGGGACAAGGCTAGTGAATTACTCAAATTACCTGAATCTCCCCAGTGGTGCGCAGAGATTCAATCTCGGCGTGGCATTAAATCAAGTCAGTGACATAGATCAAAGGATACTGCTTTAATCACCTCGTTAGGCCACAGACATCATTAGTTACTCATTATGATGTGTTGATACCGGCATTCTCTGTAACACAGTTATGTACACTTGCTATCAGACATTTTTCTCATCAAACGGGATGTCAATACCTTAACGTCTTAATGAGTTACAGTCAATATCCATTGCAATAAAGCTCGTGTTTTCTCATGATTTCATCTACCCTTAGGGTTTTGATTAAAATGGCTGCTTTTTCCAGGTAATTGATTGAGGAATTATGGAAATTCCACGTAGGAACGAGTACACGCTGTTACGCAGGCTCTGAAAACCTTAGATTGTCTCCAAGTGCTTTAGAGACTACAAGGGAGTTTGCGATTTTAATATAGATTTTGGATACTCTTGCTTGATTCTTCTTTCCCAATCACTTGTCAGACAGTTTTAGTATCAAACAAAGTAATTAAAATATCCAAGAATGTATTGGAAAAATGTTCCAGGCAAATCATTGGTGTGCAGAGGTCTAAGAATGAGAGTAAGTGCTGCTGTCAGGTGAGCACTAGTTCAGATGAACACACACAACAGTAAGGTTTTCTGATTTACTGCGCTGGCAACATAAGAAATCATCTGCAGGAACATGCAAGCAGCCAGAACAAGCTGCAGAATTATTTCAGGCTGGGGTTTAGCAAGCGTAAGTCTGCAGAAGTCCCCAGCTTTCCAAGCTAGGGATAAGACAGCATCTGTTTAGGCAAAGCAGATTTTTTTGCCAAGTGAAGGAGCTTGGCGGTGTAGTGAGAAGGAGAATTCTTGATGGTTCCCCAGCTCACTGACCACCTTTTATTTTTGCTCTGAGAAAAATGTTCATGCATCGCTAACAGAAAGAAATGAAATACTAAAGGAAGATGAAGTAGCAGCAGCAGCCAGCAGAGCTGCCCTGTTCCTCCACAGCTTCCTCTACCCAGATGGACAAGACCGGACATCGAATAGGGCTGTGACCAAAAGTGGTTTTGACTTCATGAAGCCACGCAGGTTAGTTCTCCCTGCCTGGATCATGCTGTATCTGGGTTCTGTGTTAGTCCCTGTTTCTTAACCTTTTCCACCTGGATGGACTTAATCTCTGATTACACGTGGGCTGTACAGATATGAAGACCTTGATGATGGCATACTTACACATAAGCATCCTCCTACAAGACCTTCATTACCACCACTGCACTGCTCCTGGCTCTGGGTTCTTAACACTGACTGGTAGTTGCTGTAGCTTTGCTGCTGTGTTCTCTTGGTGAATCCGCGGGGCTTAGCCCAAGCACCTTTTATTCCCTCCAACTCTGACGCACCCAGAGCCATTCCTGCTGTGTGGTCTCTTCATGCTCTTCCATTTCCTCGTTGGCCAGGATGCCCTTGATGGTACCCTGTCTCCTTTCAACCCTGTCTGCCCACCCTGTGGCCCCAGAGGAGGAGGATGTGGGCTCGGCCCCAGAGGAGGATGTGGGCTCAGCCCCTGGGAGCAGTCCTGCCCCTAACAGGTAGGAGGGATGTTTCTCTGATGGTTATCAAGGACCTTTGGCTTGTCACAGGTTGCCTGCTCAGTCCTCCTCTCCTCCAGCCTTCTGGAGACATTGTCCTTGTGGATTTGGGGGGGTTCTGTGCTGGATTCAAGCATCGGAACAGGCTGCCCAGGGAAGTGGTTGAGGTACCATCCCTTGGAGGTATTTAAAAGACAGGTAGACATGGCCCTCAAAATATAGTTTAGTGATGGTTTTTATCAGAGTCAGGTTGATGGTTGGAATAGGTGATCCGAAAGGTCCCTTCCAACCTGGGCAATTCTAAGATTCTGTGATTCACAGAGTATAGCCACCTCAGCAGCTCAGTGCCTTCTTTAGTGTGCCACACCAGATGAACAGCAATGCCATCCCAGTGTGCTGCATGCTAGGAACATCCCAGGGTGGCAGGAGGGAAAAAGACCAGAACTTCCAGCCCTGAGACTGGGAGGTGGTATTGCTGGACTGCACCAGTAGGCATTGCGCTTCCTGGCTGTATTGCAAAGTGCACAGCTCAAAATCCGGTGAGGGAAGGCTCTCCAAATTAGGTACAGTGGAAGGCTCAAACCAGATAAGCGAGGATGAGCCTCAACAAGTGGCAAAACCTTCCACTGGTATTACCAAGCCCTGAGCCCTCATCTTCGGTTCTCAGTCTTCTGCTGGTCCCTGGGGCAGCAGCCCAGGCAGGCAGGGGCACAGCTCTGGACCCCTCTCCTGCCTCACTGCAGCCCTTCCGCTTCGGCCCATTGGGACAAGTCCTGGCTCCAAGCAGGTCTTTATTTGCTTGCACTTTAACCTCCGACTCCTTATAAAATGTGTAAGTATATGACTAAAATCCAAGTAGCTTCAGTAATTCCTTTTTAAGCAAACCTCCGTGATATTTGACACTTCTAATGACAGACCTAAGGCTGCAGTTTGGGACTCTAAAGCCACATTCAAATTGGCTTTTATTTTAAAAACCTCTTTTATACAGGAATAGACAGCAGAGGTTTCCTGGATCTAATTTAAATCCTGGTTTAGACATTTCTTTACTCTTTATGGTAGTGAAAGACTGCGGTGGTTGGATTCACAGGAATAAGAGAAAACTTGCCATATTCTTAGCAGTCCCTGAAAATAGAAAATGAGCCGTTGTGATTCACATTGGAAAATACCAGCTGAGCTCAGCAGCCTGGAAAGGGCGAACCTTGGGCAGAGCCCAGCTGTGCCAGGAGAGGGCAGGCACCCCAGGGCACACGTGGCCGTTCCACCGGCCAGGGCTGGAGGTGCTCGGGGAACCCTTCCCAGACCTGCCCGTGCCACTCACCAGGGCCACAGGGCCTGGATGCTCCTGTTAAGGAGCAGATATACGAAGTATAAGTATCTGGACTTTTACAGAAGAGCATGGCCCCCAAAAAAAGCACGCAGGGCTTAGTGTCATGCAGAAAAGTGTGTGAAGTCACCACCCCAAACCCATAGTTCAACCCTGGGGTATTACAAGCTGGGGGGCCCCTCAGGACCCCCCCCAGGAGAGACAGGCGTGGGCTGCCTGATGTACAAATGGGTTTTGTTGATCTGTCCCCTTGCCCTTGGAGGATTACCCGCTGCGGTAAGGCAGTGGGGAGTTTCCAGCAGGACTGATTTCTCCAGTTACCCAACTTGTCTAGATCATTGGAGCCCCAAAGTGAGTAAACAAGATAAGAAATCTGCTTAGGAAATATTCTGGATGAAAGCCCAAAGGAAGAATGTGGCTGAAAGCGTTCCTTTCTACAAGAAGGAAAAGCCATTGACTTTCCTTTTTGTACACACCTCACCCCATGTGCTCCGCAAAGGCACGGGGAGACTTTTCATGTTTATTTTGAATAGGAACATGCAGATGAGAAGGTGCAGATAACGATGGAGGTATAAACAGCAAAGGCAGCAGGGGGAAAGCACAAATATTCAGAGTGCTGAGGAGAAGCGGGATGCTTTGGGGCCTGATTCGTGCTGGAGTTGGGCAGAATGACTGCAGAAGGAGCCTGGGTCTTGGTGCCCCGGGAGGAGCTCCCATGGGCTTTGCTGGATGTGGCTCAGGCCCTCGGCACATGGAAAGGATGGGCTCCTGCCCACCTCTTGCAGCCAGGCTGGGGATGACTAAGCTTAAAGCCATTTCTTTCTCAGTAAAGGAAGTAAGCACACTGTGGGGTGCGGGGGGTGGGTAGGATGTGGCCCCCAGCTCAGGAGGCAGCTGTGTGGCTGCAAACAGCAGCGTCCAAGCAGGGGGAGGGTTGGGGATACGAAGGGCAGCGACAGCCTGAGAGGCTGAATCTGCCTGCCCCATCCCAGGAGCAGGTTCATCCACCAGCGCCGCTTCCCAGCCTGCTGCCGGCTCCTCCCGGGAAGGCAAAGGGCTGCGTGGAGGAGATGGCCCTGCTGGGCCAGGAGTGCAGCCAGGGCAGCATCCCTGTGCGAACCGCTGGAATAGGCAGTGAGTCACAAGCGGAAGGTGGAAGGGATGGGCTGTAACCACAGCCCCGGCTCCGCCAGCAAGCTCGGGAAAGGGCTTGGATGTGGATCAGACGTTTTAGCAGGCTTCTCTTTGTACAGCTGGTATTATCCAAACACCTCCGATTTGGATATGGAACCTTTTGCAATGAGTTTACAGCTCCAAAGATGAGTATATATTTTATTTTTAGGGATTTTAAAGACCATAAAGTACCAGCCTGGGTGAAGAGGGATCCTATGAGGTATCGGGCTGACCCTAGCCTCTGGTCCCTTCCCAGACCTGTCCTGCTCCATGGAAATCCTTTTTTGGATGCTCGCAGAAACAGCTTGCATTCAGATTGATGTGAGTGCCTGCTCCCAATTTTGTCAGAAGTCTCACAAAAACTAGCCTTTCCCTAAAGCCTCATGGGCTAGAAGCACCAAGGGAGAACTGTAACTTGCACTTGGGAGGGTGCTTCGAGCCATTGTATTTATTGTGAAAAATCAGAAAAAAAAAAAAATGCCACAATGGTAGTCCCTAGGATTTAGGTAGTCCCTAGGATTTAGGTAGTCCCTAGGATTTAGGTAGTCCCTAAAAACTTCAGAACCAGAAGGCGCATAAGACGCCAAATTCTATCAGGTGTTGCGACGAGCGAGGGAAACAAGCAGTCGACTCAATATGAGTGATAAAGCAAGCTTCAGCTTTATTGCAGCTTCATCAGACTTTTATACTCTTATACTTAGATATGCCTATTTGTCTTACAACTAATTGGCTGTGCGCTAAAGATTACATTATTCTTACTCCTCCTACATGTGGTTTCTTGGGTGCAGGTTTGTTCCTGTTCTCTCACAGTCTACTTTCTCAAAGTTGCTTATCTGACTTAAGGAAGGTCAGCACGGCCTTCAGCATCTTTCTTATCATTGTGACTCGGAATTCTCCATGCAGGCAGGCATAGCTTACTTCTGACAATCCTGCATGGTGCCGTGCCCGTTCTCATATAGCCATTCCTCAACAAGGTGTAATTCCTTTCCATTGCAAATCAATGCCCTGACTTTTGAGGGTTTTCTTTATGATATTAACATTTGTGATTAGTAACAGTTTTCTCAAGCTGGTGGAGGTTCTTGTTCACATCTGGAGGGGGGAATCAGTGGCCAGTGCAAGGCTGGCTGCTGGCATCTAGGCTTTCAACTAACTTTGCACCAGCTGGGGGTTGGCAGCTTTTTCAGCTCCACTCACTTCTAAAGGAGGCCTCTACCTAGAGCAGTTAACTCACAAGAAGCGTCATTCACAACTAACAGAAATTATATGTTCCTTATCTCTTTAATTAGAGTGTATATTATCTATACATTAATTTAAAAGGGTTGTTTTGATGTCATGCTTGCTTCTGTAGGGTCATCAGTATGAGGATGTGCATTAAAAACAGATTTAAAATCCCTGAAGAGTTATACAGCCCTGTTTTTTCAAAGCGCTGGACCTCAGAAGTAGTTTAGATTGCTCCTCTTTTATGTTTCACTTATTTTTTTTACATTGCGCCTCACTTGGCAAACACTAAATTGCAGGAAGTCATGTGCAGAAAAAAGTTCACTTTATTTGGCTGTTAGTACCGTCATTGGCCTGATGAGGAAGAGAATGACAGCATCTGAAATGCTGTAGGGGACCCGCAGCTTTTATCTAGGGATAGGCTCCCTCAGCTCAGGAGCCTGTGCTCGTGTATTCCTCTACTGTGATCATTTTAGGATTCGGTCCCTTTTTCTCGAGCTCCGTAATCATTTGGGAGCCTGGGGGTTGCTCACATGTTGTTTGCTGCAGCCTCACCACGTTTTACAAGAAAAATGCTGTCTGTGGTCAGGCAGGGTCCTCTGCGGGAGTGTGGGTCCTCTGGGAGATGTTTCTCTGGGGCTGGGACAGCCCCAGGCGTGCCAGCGGATTAAATCCCCAGCTTGGGCAGGGGTTTCTAGGTGTTTCTAGGAGAAGAGCAATGTCCTGCTGGAAGCTGATGCTGGCTGCCTCCAGAAGGCATATGTGAAAAGCCACCCCTTCTGGGCTCTCCAGAAAGAGTCCCCCAGCGCCTGGGTTAGGCTGGGTGCTGTTGGGGTGCTGGGTGCACACACAGCTGGGGGGGGCAGGAAGGGGGTGGCCCTGTCTTTGTTGCCTGCACTGACACCGCTGGGTGCCCCAGGGGTTCGCAGCCTGCCATGCTCCGAGAGGCTGCCTGGGCACGTGTGTCCACAACCCCAATGATGTGGTTAGTTCAAGGGCACAACTGGAGGAGGGTCTGGCACCCCGTCTATAATGAGAACCTCCTGATGCTGTCTGGGGAACTGAGCCACAGGGGTGGTGACACCGGTGGTCACTGTGTCCCCCAATCTGAGGGTTTCAGGATTGCCGCTCGTGTTCAAACTGACCTAAGCAGACCAGCAGCTACCTCCTTCCCACGCAAGTGTAGCTGCTTCTGAGTCTCTGCTGTTCATAGCTCAGTGTAGTAGCAAAAAATCAGAGTTGATTCCAGTCTGCATTAATTCATTAATTAAACTGTAAACAGCAGCATTTCCGTAGTCGCACCGGGCTGCCTGCAAATACCCATTAGACCCCTTAGGAAAGAGGGAGCCAATAGAACATACACGGTACTTGGATGTTGGTTTACTGCCTGAGCTGAAACCTTCAACAGGAGATGAAGATGGAAAGATGTGTCTGTGTGATCAGAGGAAAGCCAGGCAGACCTGGGAAAAACAGGATGGAGGAGAGACACCAAAGAGCAGGTCTGAGACGGGGTGGCTGCCCCTGAGCTGCGGTAGGAAGTCGGGGCAGGTCTGTGATCAGATCTGAACAGAGCTGAGCTGTGCTCAGAGCCTGGCCGCACGGGGCTTTCACCAGCGACAGGAACCTGAATCATCATCAGAAATGTTCACAGACTAGAAATACCACTGTACTCTGGTGCGTTGAAGAACTGCATATCGATGTGCTTAATCAAAACAGCGCAGCCTGGCACTTTGAAAGCCAAACAGAAACCGCGTTTCTCCATTGCAGCCCGTGGGCAGGCAGCAGCCGCAGGGGTCGGTGCCCCCCGCAGACCAGCCTTGCTGCTGGGGATGTCACTTCCCAGCGCTCATCCAGGCTCAGGTGACAACGCACCATGCAGGTGAGATTGAAAGATGTGATCTTATTTTTAGGGGGGGGAGGGGGGGAGTTCTTGTTAAAGAGTGAGTGGTGGAGAACCCGTGGTGTTTTCCCAGCTGCAGACTGAACTGGCAGCTTGGCTGTAGCATCTTTCTCAGGCAGTATTCCAGCAAAACACTTGAGTGTGTGCTTAATTAAATCATGTGAGAAGTTTAAAGGGCTTGAAAGCATGCAGCTAAATGCTTTGCTGGGGACTAAATATTAATGCCTCAGTTTCCCTTCTCCAACATAGGGAAAGCAATATTTACTTCCCATACAGAGTGCTGACAAGCTTAATTCAATCATACTTGTAAAGTGCCTTGTGGGCCGTAGGAAAAGGTGCTATAAAAATCAGAATATTATTCTACACTCCCTGGCAAGACAGCACTTAGCTTTATGTCTGATCCTACTGGTGATACATCTCCCTCTGGCTGACAGCAGGAGCAATTAATGTGTGTAAACCAAAAGAGGCTGTTTAGGCGACTTGTGCTCCGTGTAATCTGCAAGCACCTGATGACAAATCCAAATCTGAAAAGACGGAAAAATCAGTGGGTTTAGGGGCTTTTAGTGCAAAAAATACGCATGTGTGTGACTTCAGAGCAGCAATGGGAAAAGGGCTGTTTCTCCCATAATATATTTTTTTATTCCTTATTCTTTTTTATAGCCTTTACTATTTTTCAGTTTTTCTGGTCTTTTCTGAGTTAGCAAACTGTACTCTTATTTCAAATTTTCTTGATTGGGTTGCAAAGAATCTGGAGCCGACCTCAGAGGCAGCCAGAGTTAAGTGAAGTCAAGGGAAGCACTGCCAAGGAGAGGCCTGCGAACGAAGCCAGCATGGGAGAGGTTAGGGTAGGGTTTATTTTTGGAAAATTCAGATTATAATTTAGAACAACCCTCTAATTGTGATTCTGCATTTATACATGTTGCAAACATTGTTCAGGACAGAGTATCCCAAGCAACCCGTATTTTCCTTAAGGTTCACTGGCATCAGTACAGCTGACATGGGTATTTTAGGCATTTTTTACCACTCTGTCTTTTCATGCATTGAAATACAAGTATGCCTGTGCCTTTGCCAAAAGTGAGTGAAAAAGTGTTGCTTCAAACTGTCTCCCCAGAAAAAGAACAAATGACTGAAAATACGGAGCACTTCACTGGCAGTTACTGCGAATCCTCATTTCCTGCCTGTATTTCTTGCCACTATGTTCTGGCTGAACTTAATGATTTTTCCTATTTTTCTCTTCTTTCAATGACAAATGATGTTTAAACTACCACATAGTAAACATCAAGAATGATAGCTCCTTCTTTGGCATTTTTAAGGTTTACTTTTATTAGGATGAAAATGAGTTTTAACAAATTTTTTGAATACCTGACAAAGTAATAATAGCAAATAATGAATGATTTTTTTTTTTAATTTTTAAAGTATGAACCTTGGCAACTCCCTTCTCTGTTTGTGTATGTGTTTCTGCACTGCCTTTCCAGGATACCACCTCTTCATGAAAATAGTATTTCCTCCTCTCATGCTTGCTGCAAGTGGCACACAATGGAGCCTCATTACTCAACAGAGACTCTACATGCCAAGAAAAATAAATAATTAAACTCCAACTATTTCAGTAGGTAAATACTGCCTTTCTCACTTGCATGCACAGAGCAGCCAGTGTTCCACGTCTGGCAGCCACCTCCTCTGGGGGTTCAGCCTCCTTGAAGACCCCTGGCGTGAAACTTTTAACATGCTGACAACACTGTTTGTCAGCCCCGCGTCTGTCCTGGGGCAAAGGGGAAGGGGACAGTTGAGATACGAGTCCCCACCACCTGCTCTGGCTGCTGGGTCGCAGTCGAGGGTGGCGGACGTTTATAACCAATCTTCTAGAGCTATAGCTTCTGGAAGTGCTGGGCAGGCATTCGCTTTCTGCTCCCCTCAGGTTTCTTTTCTCTAGTTCAACCAAGCTTGATTTTATGGTAGGTGACATGGTACGCAGCCTGGGAGTTTCCCACAAACACTCTAGAAGAATGAGATGCTGTTTGGCTTCCACCGAAAGAGAGAAGAAATGCAGACCTGCCCACCCGGGATTCTCCAGATCCACAGTTTTGAGGTCAGTACTGCCCAGAAAACTCCTGGTGGCAACTGTGGACAAGAACAGGATTTGGGTGGCAGCGAGGACCACCACTGTCTGATCAGAGCTGATCAGTCTTACCCTCCTGTTTTAATCTAGCAGTTTTTTATTTCCATCTATAAATAACCTACTGTGTTTTCCCCCCTGTTTTCTTCACCTCTGGTTTGTCCATTTTTCTCCTTGTAATGATACTACTGAAAATATATTCCCTCACCCCAAAGAAGCGTGAGGGAATCTCTGGGTTTTCTCTTCAACATAAACTGTAGCTTCTCCGCACGCTGTGGCACCTCAAGTGCTTTATTTTGCAAACATATTTTAGGTTACTGCTTTGCTAGGTAGTATGTATATATGTAAGGAGCCAATCAGCACCCACGGTACTTTTGGTGTTTGAGCAATGACGTTAAAAAAGATCAACACCAATTTGGTTGTCATTTCTAAATCACTCCGTTTGGAGGTTCTGATGAAAGTTGTTTGAGGGGGCAGAGTATGTTAATTACATCGCGTGGCTCTGGCTTGTGTAACAAGCGCAGGCTTAATCCCTGCTAATGCCATACAAGCATTGTTGAGCCGGTGTTATAAATCCACCTGGAACTGCTGCCAGGTAAAGCTTTTGGGCACCTATAGCACAGCTGGAGGAGACTTACCAGTAGGGGAAGTCCCGCAGTATAAGCAAAACCCAGCGTTCCTGGTCAGCCCTCAAAATCTGCCGAGGGAAACAGGAATAGAATCATAGAATTGTAGAACTGTCTAGGTTGGAAAGAACCTTTCAGATCATCACATCCAACCGTCAACCTAACAAACTACCAAAACCACCAGTAAATCACATCCCTCAGCATCATGTCTACCCGTCTTTTAAATACCTCCAGGAATGGTGACTCAACCACTTCCCTGGACAGACTGTTCCAATGTTTGATAACCCTTTCTGTGAAGAATTTTTTCCTAATATCCACCCTAAACCTCCCGTGGCACAACTTGAGCCCTTTTCCTCTTGTCCTATCACTTATTACTTGGGAGAAGAGACCGACCCCCACCTGGCTACAGCCTCCTTTCAGGGAGCTGTAGAGAGCGAGAAGGTCTCCCCTCAGCCTCCTTTTCTCCAGGCTGAACAACCCCAGCTCCCTCAGCTGCAGTTCATGAGACTTGTGCTCCAGACCCCTCACCAGCTCCATTGCCCTTCTCTGGACCCGCTCCAGCACCTCAGTGTCTTTCTTGTGGTGAGGGGCCCAAAACTGGACACAGCAGTTGAGGTGGGGCCTCACCAGTGCCGAGTACAGGGGGACGGTCTCTGCCCTAGTCCTGCTGGCCACACTGTTCCTGATACAGGCCAGGATGCTGTTGCCCACCTGGGCACACTGCTGGCTCATATTCATTTGGCTGTTGACCAACACCCCCAGGTCCTTTTCTGCTGGGCGTCTCTCCAGCCACTCCGCCCCAAGCCTGTAGCGCTGCATGGGGTAGGATCAGAGAACAGGAGGAATTAGGATAGGTGCAGCCAGGCAGCAGTCGGTGGGTGCATGGTGCTGGCTGGGGGGTCACAGGGACCCTGGCAGCACCCTCAGTGCCTGAGCTGCCGCAGTGGCGGTGTGAGCCTGGCTCACCTCTGCCATGCACGACTGGATGTGGCTACAGATAGTTGTTGCCGGGGCAAGTGGCCATTGCTACAAGGACCCGGCTTCCAGATTTTTCAACAGAAGGGAGATGAATCCAGAAGGCTGGTAACAAAGCAGCGGTGAAGATTCAGTGCTACAGTGACCAGAGTTGTGGAGGGAGTGGGAGAAAAGCGACTTCGCACTGTTTGTGTCTTCACAAGGTGATGCTGTGCTGGGGCATCCAGCAGGTACCTGACATAACTTAGAGCAGCCCTGAAGATGCTGCAGTCTACGGCAGCCTCCTGAGACAGGCCAGAGTGCAGAAGCTCTGTGAACGCATCCTCCTCCCAGCTCCCCTGCTCAGTCCCTTTCACAAGCAATACATCTACTTAAAGAAGGAGGGGGGGAAAAAAGATCACAAGCCTTGGTATGATGCATCTTTCCTTTGGCAAGCAAAAATCTGAAAGCATTAAATGAGCACAAGAATTGGCTTGGTGAAGCAAAGCTGAGGAATGGCTTCAAATGGGCCACCTGTTCGTTGCTGGAGCTTTATTGTTGATAGTGGGTGACACTTTGCTACTGGCTCTGGACAGTGGAAAAAGTCATCTCAATGACAGCAAACAAACAGGGACAAAAACCTCCCCTCCCCTTCCTTAAAATCTGAGCAAGGAAGTGGACTCTTAGCATGATGGGTTGTGACTAGGGCCCTGTTTTTTGAAACGTGATCCATGTGTGCAAATCCCACACAGATCGGATGCCAAAACTGCAGCACTTCTTTGACATTTCAGTTGAGAAGGAGAACAAATGTGTTCTGTGCTCATCTTTTCTTTTTTCTTTTTTTTTTAAGCAAAAACAATTAACTTTGAAACAAGGGCTTTAATTGATATCTCTCTGACGTCAGCTTTACATTGATGTAATTCTATAGAGTGGCAGGATTATTGCTGATTTGCACTGGTGCAAGCAGGAGAACAATCAGGCTCTGTGTTTTCCAGAGAAGCTGCTTATGTTTTGTGCAAAGAAAGAAACTCAGTTAAACAACTTAAAGGTAAAATAAATTAACCAAGAAATTCAGAAGGAGCCAAAAGCAATAGAAGCACAGATACAGCTACAATGTTCTAACTGTATTGCTAGCTTTAAAAAAAAAAAAAAAAAAAAACTAGCCTAATTAAGAAAAGATTGACTTTTCTATAAATATGTACGGCGCTCTTTTTCACTTTCAAGTTTTAATTGACGTCCAAAGGTGAGCAATTTAATAGCCTACTGCATTTTTTTAATTTTTTTTTAGTATACATGCTGTACTTTATTCCTTTTGTTTGAGATCCTTGAACAAATGTCAACCTCCCTTCCGCTTCAAATAATGTTATACAACATGAGAATAAATCAACTGTAAGGATTAAAATTATAATTGATCTAGCGTGAAAGTAGGAAAGGAAGTACTACCCAGTATAGCCCGAGTTGAAATCCTGCCTCCCTCTGTGTGAAGGGGAGTTGACCTTTGTATATGGGCCAAGGATTTCACCATCGATGACATTTGCCAGGCACGGTTATTTTCTTTTTTTTACACAGTGAAGTACAATCAGGCCTTTCAGTGTTCAGCTTTCAATGCTTATTTTTTGCTATAGTTGCTACTGTGCTCTCACTTTCAGAGGATGTCAAGACTCCTGAAAAGATAAATTGTTTTGGTTTAGGTACAGTAAAGCTTACAAACACCACACTTGGGGTGAGAGATGTAGGCTTGGTCTTTACCAAGAAAAGGTTGTTACATGAAGAGAGTGGAGCTGGGCCCACGACTGACATAACCAGCCCGGCCAGCGAGTGAGGTGAGCTGTAGCAGTCTTCACTATGGACTGTACAATTACGGGACAGCAGCTATTCAGTGGAATTTTAGGGAATACTTTTTTATCTAAAAAATAACAAAAAATTTAGGAACCAGCAAAACCTGAGTCTGCGTAATCTTCACATTTCTGTACTGAGAAATCAGTCCTGATGACTATGTGCAACCCTCTCTGTTCCGTGCTGTTTCCATTCCGTCCTTATCATCAATGTGCAGTGTACGCCACTAAATTGCCATGAATATATTGGAAGGAGTCTGGCTAATAACTCTGCAACTAAAATTTTTAGAACAAGGCCATGCAGTTTTGCAATAGCTCTGGCATTTACCTAATAAGCCTCAACTCACTGACTACTTTAGTAAATGATATGCAACTTCTCTTGTAAACCACGCGTGTGGTTCCATTAACTATTGCCCTGTATTTAACAACGTGCTACTTTCCTGCCCTACCCTCTCATAAGTCTAGTAGAAGTTGTGGTATTAATTTAGCCTGGGTGGAACTATAGGCTGGGCTGCTTGTTCCAGCGAGGTAATTGCTTCTCTACATAAACGAATTATCCTTTTCATTTATGGTGCCTGTGGAAAGTTGTCTGTAACTTCAACATGCTCAGTAGCGTAGCTGTACTAATTCTTTGATGTGTTGCAAACGTGCTCGCTGTGTCAGTTTTCTCCTAGGTGCAAGAGCAATGCTTGCAGGGTGAGATGTATGGCAAGCTGGCCCTTTGGAGGGACTGGCTCTGCTTCACCTAGGACCACCCGACCTTTCAATGAAACGGACACTAACATGATGAAGGATGAGCACTGCCTGAGAACGGCAAGTCTGAAGCCTGACAGAGGCTAAATGGGATGGCAAGGCTGTAGACAGCCGCATAGGAAAAACTTGGCCAAAGGTGGTTGTGGTACGAGCTCCAGATGAGGAGCTTCTCCTGAGCCGGGAGAAGCTGCTGGGATGTGCCACCAACTCGTTGGTACGGTACTAAACCACCGCCCAGCTGCTGCGGTAAGAGAGGGAAAGTCAACAGGACCATCAGAGGCATCAGAAGTTGAACTTCATGAACTCCTACCAGATGGAGTTACACCAGCAATTAATTTGGTGCAATTACTTGTGCAGAACTGTGCTGGAAATTATTGCAAGATAGATCGAGCCATTAGCAATAGGAAAACAGCGTTGCAAAACTCCAAACGCCTCCTTCCAAGTCTTATGCACTCACTTTCCACTGAAATTAATAGAAATAATGTAAGTGGGGGTGCTTGGATTCCTGCCGGATCACTGCAGTGAGTAACTGGGGTATAGCTCCTGGATGCACCTGCTCAAAAGCAAATGGAGAGTGGTGAGAGATGACCTAGATTGGAAACTGTTCTCGTGCTTCTATTTTCCCAAAACCTTCTGCTGTTGGCGACATCTTGCTGTTTTTCTTGGCAAACATGTCTCTCTAGCTTCTGTTCAGGGAATGGCAGGGCTTGCTGTTGCTACAAAAACTTCAATTTTAATATGGAAACCTATATATTTTCTGATTAATGTTTCCACCAAGCTTAGTCCTGGGTAAACATTGTGTAATGTTAGCATTCATCAGTGAACTTGCACAATCCCCTTGAAAAAAATATTGGGGGGAAAAAAAACCAACAAATTGTTTCCAGTCTAGAATGAATCTTGCAGCCACAGAAAAGGTCTTCTATGTAAAAGAGAATGATTTCCCTCTTTTTCAGAAATTAATGATGTACTCACAAGTAGTTTGTTTACTTTTCAGTGTATTACTGCCTGGTGAGTCAAGTGCTGATGCAATGAAACTTAACCGTTGCGATCTTACTGAGAAAGTGTCTGCTTAGATTGACATTTATCCAGAACGGGTGGTTAGTCTTTTTGTAAAGCAGAACCTTTTTGTGTCTTTGTCTTCAACAAAACAACCCTATATTGCCATTACCACCCGTCACCGCTTCAGATGAGACAGCACTATTCTCTTTCACAGCTGGTATCTAATTACACATCACAGACCAGTTACTAAAGCAGCACACAGCATTTATGAAATACCATTTTAGGACTTGCTCCAAACAGAGAAATTATACAAGTTAGTGTTTCCAAAGAGAATTATGGAAATGCAGGAAGGGCTTAATTTCTGTTGGCAAGAAGGTCTGACTGCTAGACCTCTGTCTCTGGAAGAGCAGCAGCAGAAGAGATTCCACTCCGAGAGGTGCTAAGCTCCCGTGGACGCTGCCAGAAGAGCGAAGGTGGCACAGGGCATCCCATGTGATGGGGGAACTTGAGGAACAGCACAGGACAGGGACTGGGCTGCTTCCAACTTAAGGAATCTCCTGTATATAAACAAGGTTTAGTAGCAAAGTGTCGAGGCCAGGAAATTATTTCTGGCGAGGAGGATAAGCTTTCCTTGGTAGAGGAGCACAATTACTCTGCTGCTGTTCTCATAGTTCCCTCTCAACTTAGTCCTGGCAGTGTCCCTGGTGAGAAAGTGCTACTTGGAAAATAAAGGAATTTGAGAGCACGCAGGAAAAAAAAAAAACAACCCCGATGCTGTTTTACTAATTTCAAAAAGTGAATTTAGGAAGTAAGAACATGACAATAGCTATACGTTTTTACTATTGAAAGGGCCAATTGGTAGTGAAATTAAGCAATGGAGGTTTTTGGTAAGAACTGTATGAAAAGATAAATCCCTGTAGGTTGGCAAACACCAGGGTCTAACAGTAGAGCACTTGTTGATTTGCACTGTTGATTCACACTTGTTATGTTTGTTTACTCTCTTCAAAAGATTTAGCACCAGCACCACAATTTGTGTATTTCTAAGAAAGAAAACTAAAATATTGCTGTTCCTGCTCTGTCGCAGATCCTGATTTTCCAGTCAAGGGACAGGTTTCCTGTAGAAGTAACTCCATTGACTTAATTGCTGCATTTATACCAGGGAGAGCTGATGTAGCAAGGTGAGAATCAAGCCCATAGGCCAAAAATTTCAAAAATAAGTATCTACAATTAGGTGCCTAATTCCATAATTAGGAACCTATGTAGAGGTGGGATGGTTTTTGAAAGCTGCTGCGGATTGAAAAATTCTGATGAAGTCAATGGGAGCTGGTGATGATTTTTCCTTTGAAAATCAGGCTGTTTTATTTAAATGCCCAAATATTGTTAGGGGCTAATGTTAGACATCCTGGGCTGACGGTTTTCATTTCCTATCCCTATGAATAACTGTATCAGCATGTACCCAATACACTGAGTTCTCAGCATGTGGTACTCCGTAGAACAGGAGCATAGCCCATCTTGACAGACTCTGATCTGACAGTCTGTGTTTGGGGACTCAAAACAAAAAGATTAGATGAATTTACTTTCCTCTCTTTGATCCTGAGGCAAGCCCCAAATGTAACTGCATTTTTAATGCATTTTTTTAGATCTGTTTGGGTCGATGCTACTAAAATACTTAAATCTAGCTGTTAATTAAAGATGAACGGCACTACAACACATACTCAGATGTATTGGAGGCTGAAGCCAATGGCAGTAACACAAAGGTACGCGTACATACTGAAGACAATTTTCTCAAGCTACCCTTGCTTATTGTGGTTATAGGTATCTTGAGAAGGAATTATGATGAATTCTCTTCCATTTAACTAGACCTGCTTATCTGCATATATTGATGAATTAACCATTTTGGGTTTGGTTTTTATAACCTCTAAAACTAAATTTTTAGAACATATTGACATTTTAATTATATTGGTTTATAATTCTCTTACTTTTCAGTAACAGCTGCCTCTTCTGTTCTTGCAGACTAATAAATCCCTACAAGCACATAACTCATTTCTATTTTAATGTTCTTTCCAAAGTGGTTACTACTGGTGACAATTAAATTACAGTTGATTCTTCATAGTCTTTTTTAGCACATTTCAAATTTGTTTCATTACATGCTGTATCTTCTAGTGTATTTGTGATTGTCTTCATCCTTTGGCTATAATCTTCTCCCAAGTGTGGTGGCTTTATACCACAGAGGTGGCAGCCATGTGAAAAGCAGTTGTGCCACATGACTTAACAGGCAGTAATTGTCTCCAGGAATCACAGGAATCTTGATCTGCTGCATCAGACATCGCTTCTTTGACAGCTACAGCTGAAAAGACACTCGGTGATATAACCTAAAATACACTCTGTGCCAGGTTGCAGGGACCATGCCAAAAGCGTAAAGTGCTGAAGTTCTGAAGGAAAAGAGTGTCATATATTTATCTTGACTTTTTTTAAAAAAACTTCTTTTCCATATGAACAAGGCATATGTGACAACACTGTGTCATGCTGCCCCAAGTAGGGATTTTTTTGAAAATACGATGACCAGTTTCAGACAAGCTTCACACATGAGTAGTGTTCATAAGAGAAAAAAGGTCTGACGCATTTCAGGAAAAGAAGGAGGTAGAACAGCCCTGTTAAGGTTTCCACTGCGAAAAAGGCCACCACAAAAACTCAACCCTTTTCAACACCCGAGACTCTGTGCAAGAGCCGCTTTGACTGCAGGGATGTTGCAGCCTGAGCTCTCACCTGTCTAGACACCAAGGTTAATCAACCATGAGACACAAACTGATAAGAAACCTGGTTTTGTCCCTGCTTGGGCTCCCAGAAGTATGTGTTGGTCTCGACGTGGCAGTGCGAGGGCAGTTGAAGTTCTGTGAGTGTTTCTAGGCTAATCCTGCTTTTGTGTGACGCGTAATGCAGCCATACGCCTTTCAGATGCTTTAACTTGATGTTCAGCTTCTGAAGTCAGAAATGCATTTCAGTACTGTCATTGTTCTCAAAAGATTTCCAAGTATGTGTAAGCAAATTCCCATGGTTGAAGCCCCTTATGCCTTATTTTCTCTGTGTATTCATGCAGCACTCATCCTTTGGTGGGTGACTGGGAGGAAAGTTATGAGTTCAAGGCCAATTTCAGCCAAACTAAGTCAACAAATTTGCTTGGGATGTTTATCTTTATTTTGCTTTTAATATTATACATGAAATACCATATAATTAGATCTCTCTAATCATTCTCAATGTTCTGTTCTGCTTTTTTCAGATCTGTTATACGTCTATGCGGTCAAAAGTGAAAACGTCCTCCGTTATCTGAAGTGAAGCAGGAGCTGAAGCATGTATCTCAGACATACCCATTGCTCTCTGGGTCCAGAAATAGTCTTACTCAAGAGGGGAAGCTGACCCTGAAATCTCCTACACAGTCACGTAGAATAGGACTCTGCACTCCAGACTTGGCTTGCTCTTGTCGTATCCCTCAAAACTTTTTTTTTTTTTCCCTTTTATGATAAGTGGTTTTCAGGGTGGCATCCACATTTCCCATTGGCATGAAGTCCTAATACGAACTGTGAAGTGATGGGAAACTGTGCTTACTATTTGGCTCATTAATTAAGAAAACACTATGGAAAAAGTGCTTTGAGAGAGCATTTTCTTGGAAGTTGGGCCTATTTGTATCTCTTGAGCTGTTTAAAAAAAACAAGGGCCAAAGTGAGATTAAGATTTTAAAAATGGTTAAAAATACTATGTGGAGCAGAACAGTTAAATAGCTACAGTTGTAGTTAAACAGTAGAAAGGCAAATTTGATTTTGACTGTAAAACCAATATTAGAACAAGCTACAAACTAATTTGCAATGTCTTACAGCAACAATTAGTGGCCTAAAGGATGTGACTTTTCATTAGGATGACTATCACCAGTAGGAGGATCTGACAGGTGGCTGAATCATACTCAGTGGAGTCACGCTGAACTTCACATATACATACATCTACACTATTTATTGCTCAGTCAAATTCCTCCTTTTATAATTCTGGATTGCCACATTTGCAATTATATTGCATCCGGCAGAGAGCTCTGAGATCTGTAATTACCAAACACGTCTACAGCAGTCACACAGCAACAGAAGTGACACTCATGTACTTAGGAGCGTAATATCAAAGCACTGCATGTGATACTCTCCTACTTGCCTATGTATTTCAGGGTATGACTGAAATGAGAGGTGTTTACTGGACAGTTTATTCTGTGAAGCACCCTCCCAGTGCAATGATGTACAACTGATAAATGAGAGAGGGAAATAGGTGCAGTTCATATGAGCCAAACAGCATAGAATTGAGTTGTTCTGGAATTTTATGTTCTTTGCAATATCTTCAGTGGCTGTTCAACTAGCTGTGGGAAGAGGGTGGCTATCCAGATCCTAGGTGTATATCCATCTGCAGGGACCCTGGTGCGCCAGAAAGGGTGGGGAGCTGACTGACCCATGGGCATTGTTCCTCTACAGAAAGGGCAGAAAACATAAAATCACATGCGTATTTATAAGTCATCTGTTGTAGGGCGTGAGTGCCCCCATAGTGCTCAATCTTTAAGATGGAAGCATTTGTAAACAGTAATCACAGTGGCAGGGAATTGCCAGTGTAACAACTGGAGGTGCAGCCATGCCTGTGTATATCCCAACTACAGAACCACATTAAAGCCAGAGGGGCCTCTATCATCCCAACCATCTCTTCTGACTGAGTCCAACCCAGAGCAACAGGGCTGTCTGTGGGGCTTGCCCTGGCCCCAGTACCAGCCATCTCCTGGTACCCTCTCCAGTCCCTCTACTGTCACAAGGCCATCACACCACAGCCCTTTGAGCCTGCCCTGGTGAAACAGGGGAGCCCTATTGCTGTCCCAAATCTGGGTTCTTTACCCGATATGCAAAGAATCAATCCACACATTGTGTTGAGATATTTGTTTATTTCATGTCTGCGCAGAGATGGGTGCTAGGTGGAAACTCCACAAAGCTAGCACACCTTGGCTTATACATTTTAAGCTTTTCTATTTTACAAAAATCGATTAATTAGCATACTATACTTATCGTTGGCAGATCATGATTTCACAATAAGCTCCTACTGTCTATTTGTACTCTCACTTTGAATTAAAGATATAGTACATTTGTAAATAACTATGCAGACTACATAAGTAGGGGGTCTCATCTAGGAGATGTATAGCTTAAGATCTGGAGGTGTGGTTTTCACATTTTAATGAGCTAAGTTCACCTAAAGGACAGGTACATTTATTGTCAACGCTTTGTAACAACTAGCAACCTTGCAGTTCTAAGGGAATGACACAGTTTTCCCAAGTTAAAGTTCCTTGTGTCTTTTTGCTATCTACAAGCCAAAACAACACACTTGTTTTCTTTGATTGCCCAAGGTCTTTTCTTCCTTAGCAACATCTTATTTGCTTTGCCTTCATCGCTATCAACACAGCAGCTTGTTCCCCCCTCTTCTGTGGGGGTATTAGCAGTGTCCCTCAGTGGGCTCAGGGCAGGGAAACGGACACAGCCACGGGGAGGCTGGACGGGCTTTGCCAGGCAGGCCTTGAAATGAGGGATCGCGCAGGCCCGTTCCTTTCGGGGAAACTTGAATGTCTGCTGGATTAAGGCGGTTGTGTAAGCGCAGCCCAGCTGACTCCATTGTTTCTCCGCACGAAATAGTTATCGGTGTGAAGTGAGCGTCAAGCCCCGCGCCGCCAGGCAGGGCGGCCAGCAGGCGTGTGAGGGGCAGCGGCCGCCCCCGGGGCCGGGGACACAAAGGCGGCCTCCTCCCCTCCTTGGCAGCTCCTCCGGCCGGGCGGTGCGAGCGGGCGGGGGCACAACCTCCCGCCGATCGGGCAGTTCACACTTCTGAATGCCCGTTCAGCGAGCGACTGTATATATAGCCGTATAAATCCCGACAGCGATGGGCAGGCGCTCCTGTGGAAGTACAGGGGGCCAGCGCGGAGGCACCTGTGCAAGGCGAGGAGGGGGCGGCGGCCGACGGCAGCGCGAGAAAGGCCCTTCGCGGGAGCGGTCGGAGGGGCCGCCGCAGCCGGGTGAGTGAGGGGCCGCTCTCCTCCACGGGGAGAGGGGGGGAACCTACCTGTAGCAGGGCTGGATTCCGTTTGGGTGAACCGATAAACGGCGGCTAGGCCGCGCTCCCCGCCACCGGAATGGGCCCGCAGCCGCCGCCGGTAGGCCCCAGGCGGGCCGGCGCTCCGTTGCCATGGCAACCGAGTTGCTCGGCGGGCGGGCGCGGCAGGAAGTGAGGGCAGGGGATTGGCCGCTGCGGGTCACGTGGCGCGGCGGGGGGGCGGGACTGGGGCAGTCGGTCCCGGCCCGGGGGGCGGGATGGGCGCGGAGCGGAGTGGGGCTCCGTGCTGGCGGCGGCCGCGTTCCCCCCTGCCGGCGGCCCAGCGCGGCGGCTCCCCCGCGGCCGAGCTGTCCTGCCCGCCGCTGACGGGTTGTGATGTGTGTGCCCCGCTCGGCGGGAGGCGGGGAGTGCCCGGTGGAGAGGAGGGGAGTTAGTCAGCGGCGAGGAGGAGGAGGAGGAGGAGGAGGAAGGGCAGGAGGCAGAGCCATGGAGAGCAGCGCTCCGCGGCGGCGGCAGGCGCGGGCTGTCTGAGCGGGGCGAAGCGCGGCGGGGCCGGGAATGAAGGTGGCGGGCAGCCCCCCGCCGCCAGCCGCCGGCCGGTGACGGCGCTGGGGGCTCGACGGGGCTGGGGGCTCGGCGGGGCGGGTGGGGGGGGCGGGCGGCTGGCTGCCCTCCTCGGGGCAGGCGGGAGGGAGGGAGGGGACTCCGGGGCTGCCATCGCCCGGGGCCGCGGTGAGTCAGAGCCGAGGTCTGTTGTTGTGGGATTCTTTCCCCAGCAGGTTATAAATAGCCCCGCTCGGCGCCGTGTCACGGAAGGACAGGCCGGCCGGGCGCGGGGAGAGGCCGCCGGCCCTCAGACCCCTACCCCCCCCCCGCCCCCCAGCCCCGCCGCCTCAGCCCGCCCGCCCGCGGGCCCACTGGGAGCCGCGGGGTCGGGCCAGACCCCGGCGGCGCGGCCTCCCTCCGGCTCGATTGTTTTTACACGGACGAGAAGAAGAAAAAACAATAAAAAAAATAATTAATATCGCTAGCTGGAGGCAGCGACAGCCAGTCTTGGCCGGGGGAGCAGCAGAGCACTTTGGCTCCGGTCAGAGCCCTCCGAGGAGACGGAGAAAATGAAGCCGGAACGAGGTAAACGGTTTATGAAGATATTTCTCTCTCTTTTTTTTTTTTTTTTGGTTTTGTTTCTAGAAGTAGGCTGGTGTTTTGTTTCGGTGTTGTCGCTCCGTTTCCTCATCGTTTTGGGGGATGGGAGAGAAGCCGGGTGTTGGGGTTCCCCTCGGGAAATGGTGGTGGCTCTGCGAGGGCACCCTGCGAGGGGATCGTCAGCCCCGTGTCCTGCCTCCCCTTCGGCTTCCCATTGTCTTGGCTGGCTGGAAAGGGAGGAAAACACCCTGGCAAACTCCTTCTGCGCTGGGAATGCTGCAGTTTGTGTGTGTCGTGCTCGACACACGGTTGCAGCGCTGAGGGGGGGTCGGTCAAAGGCAAATCGGGCACCGGCGGACAATGCCGGCACAGGCACAGAAATGTCAGAATGTAGCTGAAAAACACCCTCAAAATAACCGTAACTTCCACCTGTGTTGTTTTATAACCTGACAGTGGGATTTTGTTCCGGTTACACAGGAGATGTAGCATAACACGCGTGCTGGAATACTGATTTTTCACGATCATTTGGCTGCTGTCTTATCTGCATTACTGACAGCTGGTTTTACAGAAAAATAAAGTCGACTGCCTATGTATATGTTTATAAAAACACTTCAGCTCTTTTGCAGTATAGCAACAGCTGCTGATGCCCCTAGAGTTGAAAATATGTCATGACTTCTATTTTGATCCACATGAGCAGCGATTATCGATTCCTGTTAGTGAAAGCAAGATTATTTTATTTTAAACAAATCTTATGTCATCGTAGAATTCTGAGTGTTAATTAAAATAACCTCCTTGCTTAGATGTTTGGGTTTCTTAAAGTTTTCATGATTCTGTTGTTTACCTGGTTGCTTTCAGTTTTAAAAACACATCCTTTTTGTGTTATAATCACTTCGGTGTTTTGAGAAACACTTTAATAGAGCTCAGATATCCGTGTATTAAATACTCACACATGACATACTCATCTTAATTAGGTTTGTTAATGACATGTCTGCTAATAGTGACACTGCATAAATGACCACCCCTTAGGTGGATTTCTTGTATGTATATGCGGTAAGGATTATATGGTGTGACGATAGTACAGAACTGATTGTAAACGTATGCATAAATTAATGATGCTTAAGTACTAGGGGTTCGAAATGGACTTTTCTCTTTGCTTTCCTCCCTGTTTCTTAATTGCTTAAACCTTCACCTGATCGATTGCAGCAAGGCAGGTTGTTTATAGAATCTCTTTAGATTTTAATACCAGACCCTGACGTTTGAAAACTATTTACTGTCAAGGTGAACTAAAATTTCAAAATAGCCAGGTAAAACCCAAGTCAATATTTGCAGCTTTAAAATGTTCTGCTGTAGCAGTTCAAAACCTCTATATGACCTTTGTCTGTTCTTTTCTTTAATTTTTAGGCAGGAAAAGTTAGCGCATTGGAAACATTTTTAGTTGCTGTATGATAAGTGATCAGATGCCTTTTTTTAACCAATCTGGTGTAGAGGGAGCCAAATTTATAAAGAAAGCAAGTTTTTTAGGTTGTTGGGTGGTTGTTGTGTGGTTGGCTTGGTTTTTGTTGTTTTTTTCCTCAGCTGACAGTTAATAAAATGAGATTTCTATCTGTTGTAAAATATCTGTCACACACTGGGTGAAACCCTTCAAAAGTAGTGTCTTGAAATTCTTTTGAGATAACTAAAAAAAAATCTTGAAATAAATCATGGATCTTGCCAAACATGGAGAGTCTCTCCAGCCATTTTGGTAAATACCTCTAGCTTAACTGTGTGCTAATGTTGTAGAGCAATACCATGCACAAAGAGGGTTGTGAAAGTGCTGCCTAAATGCCACATGCGGCCCACGGAGGCTCTTAGGAGGCACGAATCATGCAAATGTTTATATGTGCTGCTTTCTGTGTGGCAGCTGCACCACAGGACACAAGCAGTCAAGTGTGCAGTCACCTGCTTCCAGTCGTCGCAAATTAATGGCAAAGGACAGGGGAGAAGCAGAACAGTCAGCTTGCAACAGCCTTCGCTTTGCTACAGACCCTCAAAATCCTGAGAAGACTGCAAATCCACACACCAAGTGAAACGCAAAGAAACAGACTTAAAAAGACTTGAAATGGTTTTGGGTTTTTTGTTGTTTTTTGGTTTTGGTTTTTTTAATTATTTTTACAACTAATTATATCAGAATCCATTTGGAGCAGAGAGATGTAGTTCTTGTAGTTAGAATTAGGCTTAATAAGATTTTAATGCCCAGGCATGTTTGGTTTAGCCTTTGTCATACTACCAATAAGATTCTTGTTATCACCAGCAAAACCGCGTGGTGCAGGAGAAGAAAGGGGAGACCTAAATGTGCAACCACTCTTTTAACAGTGGGAAATGTTATAGAATGTTTTAGTTTAAAACGGGAGGTGAGAGGGATGAGCAGAAATGAAGAAAAAGGGGAGATTTGGCCCTCAGGTACTTACCTCCCTTTATAATAAGGAAAGTTTGAAAATTACAGACATAAACATGCAATATATGAGAGCAGTAGGGAGGAGATGGAATGTGGAGTGTTGCACAGCAAACCTGCGGAGCAGTTTTGCAAGTGAGGAAGAGAGGTTTGAAAGTGCAGGTAAAAATGTGGACTTATTTCTTTGCCGTGCAGAGGCACAGGGTATTCACAGGATGTGTCTCATGAGCATCGCTCAGGACTTGCCCATCAGGTGGGGTGTCGGTGTGGAAGGGCAGTGGTTTCTCTGAGCACATTCACGTAACTACCTCTATACCTGGTCTAGAGAGTGCAGTAACTAAAATACTGATGGCTGCAGCTTGGCTTTGCCTTTCCTACACTGCCATTCTTGAAGTGTTGAATGTTGAAGGCATCCTAAAATAAAGCGGTCACGTTGCTTCAGCTGCAGCTTTACCAGCGCCGGTGAGAAGAAAGATTTATCCCCCTTTCTTAAATACGATGTTTTTGGAGTGACGTTTGAGCTTTGGGGGTTTTTTTTTTGTCTTTCTGCAGTACCAACATATCAGCTTACCTAGCTTTGATCCATGGTATCATCACGATTTAGTTTCTGCAGTACAGCTGCCTAGTCAGCTGCTTCGTGTTGCACATTTGGACCACTGTTTCCTTTCTCAAGTACAGAGCTTTGCTCTTGCTTCTATTGAACTTCGTTCTAATGACTTCTGATCGCTTCGCCAGTTTATTGAGTTTGGAAGACAGAACTAGACTTCGTAGCAGAGCGCTTGCGAACTCTTCCAGTTCAGCTTTGTTCCTAAACTGTATAAACACACTGTTTCACCATCGGAGTTAATGAAAACATTGCATAATGTCAGGGTGATAGCTTACTGCCAAGCTCGGAAGGCTTGTTATGTACTCTGAGAGTACACTTGGTGCACAACTGGAAAAAATCTTGCGGTTTAGATGAATCTACAGTATAGTCGTATTTTACTGTGGGAATGTTACAAGACATCAAAAGTCTTACTATAGTCTAATTAGCTCAGAGTTACTGCTCCTTCCTCCTCCCTCCCCCTCGCTGCGTGAATGATCAGTTAAAGGAGGAAGACGGCCTTGTTTGTCTCTAAATGCATGCTAGCTGTTTTTTATCATCTTATTCTAGTCTTTTCTTACTTTTTTATTACCTTGCTTTGTTTGTTCCTCTGCTGTGTGTTGTGTAGAGACTGTTCTGTTTTCACTTACAAATTAAGCAAAAAGCAGTTGTCTCTTACTTTCTGAAGTATTAATTCCCTTCTCGAGATTACCCTGATTTAAAGAAATGGCTTTCTGTCTACAAGAGAGGAACAATCAGTTTGAAGATTGCTTTTTCTCTTCTCCTTCCTTGTTTGCAAGTCAAACTGGAATATGTGCCTCTGGGTCTCTTCATAGTAATGAGGTTAAGAGAATTTCTTCCACCTTATTTGGTGGTTTGGTATGGAAGGAGCTAACTCTTTGGGTTCAACAAAAGTCTGTTTACTACCTCATGTTGGAAAAATAGCCAAAGGATTTTTGGATGTGTCTGTGAGGAAAGCTGGAGGAGAGATTAATGAAGATGAACGCTTGATTGGATGCTTTTCTTCTTCAAAGTCTTAGGAGGAAGGATGAGGAGGCATGGAATTGGAGGAAAGTGAGCTGAACCAGCGTGTTTAGGAGTTGTGGAGTTAAATGTTAAGTTAAAAAGTCTGGATAAGGTCCTTGTTTTTAAAAGCAAGACTTAGTTTTATGCTCTATATTAACTTTGTAAAAGATTTTTGTGGAAAACTTTTTAGCAAAGATGATTTGCTACCAAGTATTCAGATAAGGAAGTGAAAACATCTTTTGAAAAGGGATGAGTGGTATTTTGGTGACCTGTGTTGCACAGTGATACAGACACTTTAATTCTATAATATCTTCTCAGTGAAATGTCACGAAGCACTTAAACTTTTCCGTGGTGGAACCATGTAGCCAGTAAACAAAGTAATAAACTGGAAATGAGGTGCTTCCTGCTTAGTGGAGTTGTCACTCCAGAAGCGTTTGGGCGATGCTTCAGGCTTGGTTGCCACAGGTAAGTGCAGGTTGGGTGATAATGAGCTGGATGGAGGTGACGCTGCTCCCTGGCCCGGGAGGAAGCCGTGCTGGCAAACACGCTCTGCCACGCAGGGGCACGTGCCAAAAGGTGCGCGTGGTGAGGGAGGCTGGCGCTGACAGGCAGGAAAGGGGGGGTGTGGGGTGTCCTGCCCTTCCTATGTGGATTTCTTTCAAAAAAACCCAGCTTATCCTTTAAAAGAAAGAAAAACTAAAACTGGTCAGGATAAAAAAACCAAAAACAACAAAACCAATGAAACTGACAGGTGGTGAGGATATTATACTCAGATTCCATTTTATAAGGCACAAAGCCATCTAGCCCTAATCTTTGGGGAGAGCGGATTTGTCCTGATAACACATAGTATATAGATGCTGTGGATGAGGATGAGTGAACAGGAATATATGCCTTTTTTTTTCTTTAATTGAGGGTAGAGTCTAGATTCTTTCAGTACAACTCCGTCCTTGCACCCAAGAAGTGGGAACTCATTAGATTTCTACTACAAAAATTTAACTTAGAAGAATTCTTAGCTTTCTATCTTAACTTTTTTTTCCCCTCACAAAATAAATCTAAGGCTATTCATTTGTAGAATTGGAAAATCCTTAATTTTGTGTTGAAATACCTGCTTATGTTGAAGTTTTCTACCTGTTCTGCAACTTGTACCTAGTGTTGACAGCAAGGCAAGTCCTCCTGTTGTAGAAGTAGTTTTTGGGTTGGAAGAGTGCTTTTGTCCATGTTCAACAGTGAGATTTCTTCACTGCATGGCTGTTCCTCAGGGAGAACAAACCATACTAGTAACAGCTTTGCCATTTTCTTTTCGTTTCGTTGGAGTTGTCCATACTAGCCACCTTCAGAGGGGCTCTTGTTGCTAAACCAGATGTTGCTGGAGTGGCATTTAGGTGGGTGTTTTGGGGCTTGTGGATATGCTAAGTCCATAGGCTTGGGCTATGTAACTGTCCCATCTGACTGTATTCTTTACTTGCTAAAGAGAGAAACTTTGGCGTGCCAGATCAGATCCCTGGGCTGAAGCATATTAGATTGGACTTAGTTGTTAAGGGCAGTGTTGAAACTATTATTGGATCTGAGGATCTGCCAGTTTCTAAATGTTTTTAAAAATAAGCTAACATTTATAAATATGGATTCTCATGAGAGATGTGAGTTTGTTGCCAAATGAAATTCTGCTTATTAAAATTAGAAGTCTTCTGTGAAAACAGAGCAACTGACAGGAACAAACCAGCTATATGACATTTGTTAAAAGTACTTGCTCTGTCTACTTCACTGTTTACAAAATGTTTCTTTGTTATTTTGACAAATGTCTGCTAATAGCAACTGTTAAATGGTGGTGAAATAGCCATAGCCTTTTATCCTATCAGCAACAAGTTAAGGCTAACAGTCCAGCAGTGACTAGCTGTTCCTTTAGTCAATAAGGTCTTGCAGTTCAACTGTAATTATAGCTATAATAACTACTTTCTCCATTCTGATGTGATACTATGTTTTTCAGATTTTTTTCAAGGTGTCTCACATCATTGTCTTTCAAGGTGGTAGTACGTTGTTCAGTCTTCGCAGGTCACTTGTATTTAATGTTTAGACAGAAGACACTTTTTAAGATTAAATTGTTTTAGAAGTGCATGTACAATTGCACAGTTACTTTTGTACTACTGAGTACAAAACCTTCATGTATAAGTAGGCAATTAAGGTTGTCTATAAACCTGGGTGAATGCAAATATAGAAGAGTGCCTCTTGGACTTGGGTAGATAGTTGGACTTTGGAAGACTTCACATTCATTATGAGTTCCTGTTTCTGCTTGTCCAGTGCAGGGTGGGATGAATATAGACATAAGCACACAGCCAAAGCCATGTGCAGTTATTCTTGATCCGCATGCATAACTGTACCGAGATTGGAAGAGATATTTTTTTATAAAGGTTACTTGTAAACAGTATAATAGAGTTGTAAGAGTCACGAAAATTCTCCAGCTGTTCTTAACAATTCAGTGTTATTCTGACCAAATAAAATGTTTATACTTAACTTGCTTATATTAATATATTTTCTTCCTTGTTAAATGGGCCTGGTATAGTTCTTTTCGCTAGTGATTGTTGCGTTACCTTTTAATGTTAGCTTTGTGACCAAAATTATTTAAAGTTGTTATCTGGAATGGTGTTACTACATTATACTGACTCAAAATGCAGAGATGTAATGGGATAGTATGAGAACACTCTCGGGGAAAATTTGGAGAAGAGCTGTGTATGAATCAGTGGAGGCAGATGAACACATGGGGAAGGAAGTGCCCCACATACACAAAATGCTAATGACACTTCCATGGGTGTTCTGAAGGGAACACTTACTAAGAATAAAGGTGAACAAAATAGTCTTACTGAGAAGTCTTCTGAACCACTTAGTTTCTTTAAGAGGAGTTCTTCAGCTCCCCCCGTACACATTTCTTTTGATTTTAACATTTTTCGTTTTGTGGCATCCAGTCTCTCTTTGTCCAGTGTTGAGTACCCAGTAACCACGGGGCAGTTACACTTTTCTGTTAGCAGTGATCAGTGCATTTCCCAAATCTATTGTGAAGTATGACTTGTTTTTGTTCCTAGGGAAAAAACAAGTTGGATTTTCTTCTGAGGTATAATAAAAAAAGAGAACATATCTGAAATGAGGAATTTCTGGTTGCACACGTGCCATGTCATCTGTTTTACATTGAGTAGCCTGTGAAGTTAGTGATTTTTTTTTTTCCATTAAGATCCCTGGGAACCGGGTTGGTAAGTCAGTCCATTTTAGTCTGTGAACTTCTTTGGTGAGACTACAAGCAGGTGACTGCTTGTGCTAGTTTAACCTCTTAATGGTGCTGTGCATGCAGGGGTTCCTTTTGCCCACTGAGGAGCCTTCAGGATTTCTAGGGCATGTTTCACACTTCTCTGCTGCAATAAATTAAACTTCTTTCTCAGAGTGCTGTGCAAGTATCATCTTGTCGTTGGGTATAACAGGGGAGGGAAGGGCAGAGAGAACTTGAGTGAAGAGTTGAGGATGGCGAGTATTAGCCCGTGTCCTCAGTACAGCCGGTACCGTGGTGGGGTGGTGGTGGTTGCTTCTGAGGGTCAAGGGAAGGAGAGGTGTGGGAGGAGCTGCTGTGGTCAGCACAGTCTTTTTTCAGAGTGGTGGGACGCCCTTCTCCCCTGCCAGGTATTGTTCTCCTTGGTTCCCTGCCAGGGCACGGGCCCGACAATGTAAGTGAAACCAGCCATGGCTCGCCCAGGCTTTCAGGCAGGTCATCAAGTTTGGTCTGCAGATTTGGAGAGGCAGAGAGGGTGGTTAAGAGTAATATGCGAGAAAATGTCTGTGATGACTAGTTGCTGAAGGCATAACTTCTGTCTTAGCAGAGTTTTTGATATGTTGTGTTGATGCTTTGTGCAGTTTTCTGTAGTCACAGGTATCAGTGCATTTTCGTGTGTGTTAGCTCTGAATAGTTACAGCACAACCCCAGTAAGACATCCTATTTATTTATTGTTTTTTGTTACACCTTTTTTTTAGTCAGGCTTTTAATTCTGATTAAGTAGTTGGACTTGGGGGTAGTGGGGAAGAGAACAGATGCATCAAGAAGAGAAGAGCTTTAGTAAACATTCCACTGATGTGGAGTAAAGGAGGAGGAGTTTCCTACCAGTAGGAAATGAACAGGGACAAAATCATCGAGATCAGTATGGACTGGGAATACAGGGTTAGGGGAAAGGGATTAGTATCAACACTCATGCTGGTCAAAGGTAAATCCTTTTTCTCTGCTGTATAATTCTTTAAACATGACTCTTTAAGCATATTTAAGCATGCAGGATTTCCCACTTCAGATGCCTTTTAATGAAAAGCATGGCGTTGTTTCGCTTTATTTTGAAGGGGAAACAGCTTCTTCCTTTTGAAGCACGTGCTATTCAAATGGCCAAAGAAATCTTGTTTACCATGGAGAAGCCATGAGAAACAGCGTATCTGGAGGACTAGAACCGTAGGAGAGGGCTTCGTAATGATTGCTGCCATAATGACGCTAGTGGCAGTACTCCTGATGTAGGATGTTCAGACAGTCAGTGCAAGGAAGGTGTGGAAGACCCCTTTAGAAGTGTGCTTGCTGTAGAACCAAGTAGCCACCATATGGAGCTGAAACAGGAGGAATAGTTGATAATACTAGAAAAATTTGAAGATAAAGATCAGGAAATCAGTGTAAAACTGCTAGAATACGCATCTGCCTTATCTTACATTGAGTTAAGTTCACCAAAATTGGTGTAACTGGCTATTATTGTACTGCCTTTGGAGGTTTCCTACTGATAGTCTCACTGATTTAATGATTTTCTGTAAGAAAGTATTTGGATCTGTTAGAAAAGGTTAAGTGATGTTGCTCTATGCATTGTGTGTTCTTTCATCCCATTTTCATTTTGAGAATATAATGGCCTTCAGTTTCATAAATGTTTTAGGACACTTTGTAAGCTGGTTGTATTTGTTCTCAGTTAAGCTTTTGGTATGAAATGTTAAGCAGCTTTATGATCTGCACCGATTTTGGTTTAAAATCATGGTGGAACCATTAGCACCTGATGCTTTCAGCCTTTCTAGGTGTGCTGTAGACTATATGTCGTCTTTCTTACTCATGAAATCTGACTTTAAACATCAGAAAAAGGGAAGCTATACATAAATTATTAAGACTGGATGGTATATCTTAGCTCATTAACATGCATCAGGAGCTGAGCTCAGCTTTGTTCTGACGAACTGAGCATGTGTGTGGGAGGAAGGGGAATAGGGTTGTCTACATGAGTGCTTAGTGTTTTTATGTTCTGCAAATTAATAACTCAGTCCAAAATGATTGTTTCAAGCAAGGGATGCACCGATAGAAATAGGCTCTTGTTTTTAGCTTGTCTCTACGACTAGGCTGCGTGAACATAAGGTGCCATGAAGTCACTTATGCTTCGCTCCTTAGGGGTCACGGGCACACTTTGCTTTTTGGGCACAAGGCAGGGCTGGAATCGTAACTGGAGTGTTTTTCTGAACTGGCTCATTACTAGACACCCTGTGCTTTGGCATGGCCCTCCAAAGGCTGAAGTTGGGTGTTTTTGTAATGTAGGGATGATGCCAATTATGTCTGCTGGCAAGTGCTGCTGAATTGATGCGTAGTTGACTTGATACTGAGATGAACCTTGCTTGGCTGGGGTTTCCTGCTTTGTGAAATGTGTAGGACTGCTTATTCCTAAAGATCATGTTTGATAAAATCCGTTCCTTTCAAGACCGCATCATTTTTTATTTTTATAAGTGTCATCCTGTTTGCAGCAGAAGGTGGGTTAAAATACAGTCTGTTTATCTTCCTTATTGTTAGTAATTTTGCACAGTATTAAAACTGCAAGGGCATTACTAGTATTTTAAGTGTAGCTACGTTATGATGATGGAATATGCAGTTTAGGATAAAGTACTATGTATATCTCTGCACTACTGTGTTCTCTTATGTTCAGTCGCACTAGCAATGCCCTGTTACCATAGGTATCTTGTGCCTGTGCTGGAGTTTGTGGAAGAATACAAGATGAAACAGATAAATGAGTAGCATGCTTCACGGTGGGGTTTGTTTGGTGGAATTTCTAATATTGTAATTTCTAAATTTAGCATTTTATTAGGCCAGATGCATCCATTTCTGGGGTGTTCTTTCACAAATATGCACAGAGCTCAGCTGTGTATATCTAGGGCTGGCTTAGGACTGTAAGCTTAAAAGCTGGAGCGTCAACATGCTGTCCTACTTTTAGCGTATTTGAGGAATATCAGGTGTGAAAAGGATCTTTGTGTTTGTGCTCCAGTAGGCCCAGTGTGGGGAGACTGTTGAGGAGCATTGTGGTGGGTAGGTATGCTTGTCATCTAGAGGCAGCTGCTCCTCACTAAAATATTGTTAGTTGGCCTGTAAAAACAACTGGGTGGCTCCTGAATGCCATCTCTGCTGGCCGCCATGGGAATTGGCTCGGGGTTATTGCTTCTGCCTCTTGTTAGCAAAACTTTTAAACATACTGTGTTTACCAGTGTGATAAATATTCCTCTTGCCCCTCCCATTTCTCCCATAGATAGTGAATAACTGTTTCATAGGAAATAGTCTGAGTACTGTTTTCAAAGGCTAGGTGGTTGCTCGATTAAGAAAACTTCAAACTGCTTTTTCAGACAACTGTGTAAACTATGGTGGCTTTGTAGAAGTAAATGTTCCATGAAAGAAAAATACTTGGAAAGCAAACTGAGATAAAATATACAGGAAGCTTGAATGTCAGTGACTAATGAAATGGTATGTTTTGCGTATAACTTTCTGTAAGGCACTATCTGTATCTACAATCTTTAAATGGCCCAACTACTAAAAGGTATCCAAACTTCCTCGGATAAAATGTCTACTTAAAAATCTGGTATAGGCTATGTTTTCTCACAACCACAGCTAAATGGTACTGCTATGTAAAATGTGAGTGGGGAGAAGTCTTTGTTCTGTGAAGTAAGTAGCACGTTTCCCATGCTCTTGGATGGGTTAGTGGGTGCTACTGGATTTTGAATGTGGTTGTGAAGTCTAGCTTGTTCTGGACTTCTCATAGTTTCATGGCATCTAATTACAGAACAAGAGTTTTATTCTTGTGTTGTGACGTGGCTAGCCTGAGAGTAAGATTTTTTTTTGTGTGTGTGCTGATTATGTCAATATGGTTGAATGTTGTCTGACTTTAGTTCTTGTAAATAGACTCAGAATGCCAGGTTGGAAGGGACCTCAGGGATCATCTGCTCCAGCCTTTCTTGGCAAAAGCATGGTCTAGACAAGATGGCCCAGCACCTTGCCCAGCTGTACCTGAAAAGTGTCCAGAGATGGGGAATCCACCACTTCCCTGCTGAGATTATTCCAAAGGCTGATTCTTCTCAGGGGGAAAACTTTTCCTCTTGTGTCCAACCAGAATCTCCCCAGGAGTAACTTGTACCGGTTACCCCTCCTCTTTTCCATGTCACCCCTTGTGAAAAGAGAGTCTTCATCGTCTTTGTAGCCACCCTTTAAATACCAGAATGTGGTGATAAGGTCTCCCCTAATTTTTCTTTTCTCCGGGCTGACCAAACCAAATCCTCTCAGCCTTTCCTGTAGGTAAGCGCTGGATGAAACCGTTCAATGCGGACAGCATGTCGTTTAGAGCGCACCTGGAATAATACCTGCAGTTTTGAGACTACTCCTTTAAAACAACTTCATAAATTAGTCCCCAAAAGTGCCCTGTGAAAAGCTCGGGGGGGCGGGGGGGAGACGACGATGGTAGATGCGGTGGTGGGGATGGTCCCCGGGTGGGCTGGCGAGCCAGCGGGGGCTGCTCCTGCCCCGGGGGGGCTGTCGGGGCCGCAGGGAGGAGGCGGCGGAGCCTCTTTCCGCCCGGTGTTGCTCACCTCGCCCGCCCCGCGGCCGGGGGCGGCTCCTCACGCCCGGTGCTGCGGGCGGGGGGGCCGGGCCGGGCCGCCGAGGAGGCCGGCGCTCGCCCCGGCGGGGCCAATCGCCGCCCGGGCCCTGTTGCTATGCGCGCCCCTACTCTGCCTCCTTTGTGGGAGCTGCCGTGGGCACCCACCCGCGGCGGCGGCGGCGCGGCGGCGGGGGCGGAGGGCCGCGCCGGGAAGGTGCGTACCGGCAGGGATCCGGGGGACCCCCGCCGCCCCCCTCCCCGGGCCTTCCCCCGGGGGGTGACCGTGGGCGATGGGACTGAGGGTGTCGTGGAGGTGGGGGGGGCTCCGGGAGCGAAGCGGGTGGTGGTGGGGGGGGTTGAGGCCGGTAGCACCGGGCCGGCCTGTCTTCCCGGGCTTGGGACAAGTCCAAGCCGTGTCACCGTGAGAGCAGTTTGCCGGGTTTTGGTGGTGTTTTTCTGAAATCCGGCTGTGCTAAAGTTTGTCTCTCCGGCCGAGCTGCAGAAGTGTGCTGGCCTTCCTCTGCACAGAGTTCCTTTAAAAAAACGAGCCAGAACCCCAAACAGTTTCACCGTATGCTCTTCCTTTCGTACGCTGAGCCTATGAAAGGTTGGGATTTTGTGAGGTCTTTTCTTTCAAGCTCTCTTTAAAGGAAAGTAATGGACAGCCTAAAAATTAACTGTTAATTCATTACATTGTTAGGGTAAGAATATTAAATGGCCTGGAACAAGAGGGGCAAATTTTTAAGCCTTAAAAGTGAGACATCTAGTTAAATGTCAAATCAGCCAACAGTTGTAGTTAGTGTAGCCATATGTAACTGCTTGACTCTTCATTGTTATGGAGAAAAAAAAAATATCTCCCTTTCCCTTCCCAAAAACACCCTGCAGCTTAACTGAGTTTCTTCTGTGCCTTGTTATGTAGGTCAAGTTTCTCTTTTTTTTTTTTCCTTTTTTTTTTTTTCTCGCCAGCAGGAGGAAACTATTGCAGTATTTTGATTTCTGCTAGAAACAATGCATGAAAGCATTATCAGCCCTTTGCCACTACTTGTTTGTCTCGGGGCAGATGAAGCTGATGCAAATATGTCAGCTTTGGGGGCAACTAAAAATATGTATTTTTAATTAGCAGCTTACTGGTTGCTCAACTACATGCTATGTTTAAAGCTAATTAAATAGCATAGTGAACTCAGTGCTGAATTGAGGATTATCCATTCCTTTTTATGCAAACCTGTTCTCTAAAAATGCAAATGTTGTTCCAACGAAGTGCTTGCATCTGTTTTCGTCCTGAGTCTAGAGCTTGTTGGTATTCCTCTGAAAGGTACCGGAGCTCTAGCTTAAGTGAGCCTACTGATATTAGATGTTCACCTCCTGATACAGGAGGAGGAACAATTCCACTAGTGTACTTGTGAGGCTTGTGTGGGAATACTGGTTTTGAATCGCTGAAGTGTTGCTTTATAAAGTAGTAAGGAATTTTTGAGAGGACAAAGTGAAATTTCTTAATGGCATATATTAATTTTTAAATGTGTTACTTTAATGTCTGCCACTTTGCTATGTAGACAATTAGCATATATTAGGAGAGAGGGAGGCAAACTAGATTCTTGGCTGAAATTCTGTCAAACCTTTAGATTTTGACCCTATGTAACATTTTGAGTACCAGAAGACTATTAAAGCTTAATAGCATGAGTTACAATGTGGAAACTTGTAAATAGCTGAATTGTGCTGTGTGACACAGTCAATTCTAAAACTATCAAAAATGTTCTATTGTTTTATGCATTCAAGATGCCATAGTAGGCTCTGGTGTCCATTTTAAAATGGGCAGTCTTTTACACAGCTTGAGAGTTGTAATGTCTTCATTTATCCTCACGAATAAAGTTTAAAAACAATTTTATGGTCCTGGCCATTCTCACAGAATTTTTTTTTAAATGAGAAGCATGTATTGTCTCTTTTGTAACTTTTTTACTTTTGCAGGTTACTGTTTAACTGCTTAAGGGCAGGCCTTGTAGGTGAAGGTTAATAGCGTTGGAAAAATTACCCGAGGAGCTTCATGCTGCTCCACCATCATCAATTTCAGCTCAGTCCTTTCAGAGCTCCTTGCGTTTCTGATGAAGAAGTACAGTCTCTGCCTTTTGGTCTGCTAGCCTTCCTCCTTTCCCTCCACCCCACCCTCTAAATAATCTGGACTGCAAATACTGAAACAAACCTACCAGAGCCGGAGGTAGCCTCACTAGCTAGGAGGAGGATTTTGGGTGGTCAAACGTGTTCTGACAAAGTTCCACAAGATAAATTACCCACTGCTTAGATGACAATGAACAGGTTGTAACATCAGAGTTTTGAGAGATGAAGTAAGAAAGCACAAAGAGAAGATGAATACAGAAAGGAACTGCAGTAGAAGAGGTCAGATGTCATGAAAATAGTTTGCTCTGGGCTTTTTGTGTTGTCTTTTTCTTCATTTCAGATAAAATAATGGGATTCTTAATCTACATTCCTTACCCGAGGACACTTCCTAACAAGTCTTGTGCTTTTTTTTCCTGTGTGCTTTTTTAAGTACCCTCATAACTAGTTCTGTTCTAGCAGCAGTGCTGCAAGAGGTTCCAGCTTGTAGCTGTGATTTCTAACTGACATGTTGTAATAAAGTAATAAGAGTATCAGCTCCTACTTAACCTGCGTACTATATATCTAATGTTTAATATGTTGTCCGTTAAAATAAAGTGCTTGAATTCTTGAGTGTTTCTATCTCTTCTCCTTGTGAATATTCTTTAAGAGCTTTATTATTAACAGTGCATTTGCACTGTTTGGTTTGTTTCTCATTTTCTTGTTTTTCAGTTATTCTGGGGAAATGGAAAAAAAAAAACAAACAAGGGCAGCTCATTGGTGTTAGTAGGTGCCTCACATTTAGGTAGAAAATGTGCTTAACAGTTCTTCCGCAGTGTGACTGTATTTATCTGGGGCTTAGGTATGCCATCAGCATTCACATAGCTTCTTGGAGTTGACCCAAGTCTCTGGAGTTGACATGGTTTGATAGTCAGAAAGCTGCCCTGGATGTAATTCACCATGTGAAAGTTCAGTATCTGTAACGGAGACTTTTTTCCTGAATGTGCTGAAGGAAGAACCTTTTCAGACACTTCTAGACTGTGTACTTGCATTGTTCTCACTGGAACCAGAAGTAATGAAGCTGTCTGGGTTCTTGATTTGATATGCTGTTGTGTGGGTCTCTAAATGATTGTGTTGTATCAGCTCTATCCTATGCAGGTGTGGTTGTATCTACCAAATCTCTCATCTTGGTAGAATCTGAGAAGGCATCTTAGCACCAGGTCTTGCCACACTGAGATTGCTGGTGCATATAACAGGCTGCTGCTTGCTTGTTGCTTGAATGAAGACTAGCCTGGAAAATACTGTCTTGTTATTTGGATGTGTGAATTAGTCTTCTGATGCTCTGCAACTCTCTTTCCATGTTCCCACACAAACACTTTTCAAATTTTTCTTCCACTTTATAAGTTCGGAGGATCTGAGCTTTACTGGCTGTGCCTGTGAACAGAATGCTCTTAGCATATGTGATGCAGTATTTCCTTATTACATGACTGAAAAGAGGACTTCCCGGCTGAAGGCCTCTTGTTCCTAGTAGTACTGACTTTTTTAATTTTTTTTTTGTGTGTGTGAAGTAGTTTTAGGAACAGTAAAAGAAACAGTCATCTTGTTCCCTTTTTGTCACTGTATAGCCTCCCACTTTCTTCTGAGAGCATGGTGAGTGAAGAACAAGAAGAGTGGCCTGCTCTCCTAGGACTGGATTCAGAGTGAGTCAGTATTTTCCTTTAGGTCACAGAGACTTGAATTAAGATACTGAAGTCCAGATACAATAAAAGATTTTTAACTCCAAAATTCTAAACTTGGAATATGAGAACTAAGGTTTTGTTTTCTTAATGTATACAGCTAGTAGATGAATATATTTCAGATTCTCTTAGAGGATATAAGGCATTAATTCCTTGATAGTAGCTGTCCTGGTTTGAGGTAAAACAGAACCAATTTTCTGTTTTGTAATTTTACTTTTTAGCTGGGCCTCTTCTAACTGACTAAACTCGGAAATTAACAGCATATTGTTCAGCAACTGTTCACTCTGAGTGATAAGACCTGGTTATACCAAGGAATGGTATGCACAGAGGCTCTCGCTTACACGTATTGCTATAACAGCCAAGGTCAGCTCACTTTGCTGTTTGCCCTGTTAGAGGGTCGGAAGCGGAGAAGCGTAGAGGGGTCCCACCTGTAGGGAGGATTGGACAGGACAGGTGACCCAAAACTGACCAACAGGGTATTCCATCCCATCTGTCCCATGCTCAGTATAAAAGCTGAGGGATCAAAGGGGCAGGGTTGCTCTGGCTTGCTCTTCAATGGCTGATGTCTGAGGAGGACCCTGCCTTTGATCTGGATCTGGGCATTCCTGACTCTAGTTCTGGAATTCAGCTCCAGTCCTGACTCCAGTCTGGGACTTTCCCTGTGTCTGCTGGTGACGCGATCGTCATCCTGGGAGCTGGATACGCTTTTGTATATATTGTATACTTTTTTCTTTAGTTTTTATTATTCTATTATTATTTACTATTTTCTTATTTATTATTATTTTCATTAAAGTAGTTTAGTTCTTTTTCTAAACTTGTAAATCTCCTTATCTCTTCCTCTCCTGGGGGGGGGGGGGAGGGGGGGGCGGGTGAGGGCCATCTGTTCTGATTGGCCAATCTGGCCAACACCACGACAGTAGCATAGTTGAGTCTATGTTGTTACTCTGAAATAAAATTGTAAAACTGTTTTCTTCTGCAGTATTGAGAAGATGGGATATAGAAGATTGAGAGATGCTGTGGAACTTGTGAATATAGCATATAGTGGAGTATGCTTAAATGGGAGGGATATTGCTCATTTTGCAATTCAGCCGCATCATCTACTGTCTGATGAAATTCTTTTCAAATTGATGTGTCTAACGATAAAGCTGCTTCCAGATGATGGTGTCTGTATAAGTCACAGAATCATAGAACAATAGAATCATAGAATAGTTTTGGTTAGAAGTGACCTTTAAGGGACATCGAGTTCAACCCCCCTGCAATGAGCAGGGACATCTTCAACTAGATCAGGTTGCTCAGAGCCTCATCAAGCCTGGCCTTGAATGTCTCCAGGGATGGGGCCTCCACCACCTCTCTGGGGAACCTGGGCCAGGGTCTCACAACCCTCGTGGAAAAAAAAAAAAAAATGTTGTCCTTTTATCTAATCTAAATCTTCCCTCTCTTAATTTGGACCCATAGCCCAAACCATGACAAAAGCCATTGCCCCTTGTCCTATTGCAACAGGCCCTGCTAAAAAGTTTGTCCCCATCTTTCCTGTAGGTCCCCTTTAGATACTGGAAGGCTGCTATAAGGTCTCCCTGGAGCCTTCTGCAGGCTGAACAACCCCAACTCTCTCAGTCTGTCCTCACAGCAGAGGTGCTCCAGCCCTCTGATCATCTTCATGGCCTCCTCTGGAACTGCTCCAAGAGGTCTGCGTCCTTCCTGTGTTGGGGGCCCCAGAGCTGGACACAGCACTGCAGGTGGTGTCTCCCCAGAACAGAGGGGCAGAATCCCCTCCCTGGACCTGCTGGCCACGCTGCTGGTGATGCAGCCCAGGATGGGGTTGGTTTTCTGGGCTGTGAGCGCACATTGCAGGTTCATGTCCAGCTTTTTATCCACCAGTTCCCCCAAGTCCTTCTTGGCAGGGTGCTCTCAATCCCTTCATCCCCCAGCCTGTATTGACAACAAGGATTGCCCTGGCCGAGGTGCAGGACCCTGCATTTGGTCTTGTTGAATCTCATGAGGTTCACACGGGCCCACTTCTCAAGCCTGTCCAAGTCCTTCTGGATGGCATCCCATCCCTCCAGCATGTCAACACAGCTTGGTGATAAGTGTGTCCCTTTTTCCTTGGTGGGAAAGGAGACTATTGACCAAGTAATAGTGGTCATCCTACCTGAAAAATAACTGAGCCCTCAGATGAATTTCCACATTAATTAGGAGCTTTACAAAAGGGGCAGAGGTGGGGAGTTAGATTCTGCAAACTAAAATAGCAGGCACCAGCGCTAACAAGCAAGACTGTTGTTAAATAGTTAATAACAGATGGCTGAACTTCTGATGCAAATGATCAGCCAGAACAAGAGAAGTTCTCTGCATCCTGACCCAGAGACTCCTCACTGTTGCCATGGCAACTAACACTTTTTTTTTCCTCTCTCCAGTTTTAGCAAAGTTTATAGAACTGAAGATGACTTGTTGGTTTTATGACTTTAAAATAATTTTTGAAAGGCAAAGCAGACCAGCTGGAGGAGGAGAAAACATAAACAAAGAGAATGTGGATATGAATTCCTAGAGGCCTTGAGTATTTTAGTTCCTATAAGATCTTTCTAAAAGATGTCTGAAGGACTGTATACTTTAAAATGCCTGGCAGTTAATGCATTAGTTTAAATAAGAACATTTATAATCTGAGCAGATCTATCTGAATCCTTTTCCTTTAATTTAGCATGATAATTACCTACTGAATTAGAATAGCATTGCAAGGGAGAAGGGGGTACGAAGCTCTGTGTGTTCGACCAGGGGATGGTACAGGGAAGCAAGGAAGAACCTGCAGCTCGTGGGGTGTATGTGGCCTTTCATCTGCCTTGCACTTGCAGCAAGGCATTTGTCCTCCTCGCTGGGAGTAGCGGAGTATCACTGTAGGATGGTGGAGGTCTATAGCGGGCGCTGAGGGCAGGGTGGGACCTTCTCTGTTCCTTTGGTGCAATTGTTAAAGCCTGGAAGAGTATACAGCCCTACTTTCTCCATGTTCTTTTTGCACAGGTGCTTGCCTTCGGTTGCTGCGAGCAGGATGCTAGAAGGACCCTGAGTGCTGTCTTTTTTTATCTGCTATAGCAAAGTTACTCTACAGTTCCTCTACCTACTATAGTTAAATTCAGAACAGAAGGTTCAATATCTCTTTTTAGGATGTAGACTAAACTTCACGGCACTGAAACTACTGTAGGGGAGTGCTTCTGAGGCAGGTTTTGATCTGGTCCCCTGGGAACGCTGTGAACAGGACCTGTGTATGTTACTGAGCGCAGGTCACTTCTCATACAGCATAAACAACCTGTTGTAAGTCTGTTTTATCAATGCTGTTAAGAACATGTAGTTTCTTCAGCTCTTGCTGTTTTTGTGAGGTACGTCTCTGCCTGTGGGTCTTACACGACAACAGTGGCTTCTTTACAGAATGAAGTCCTTCATCTAGGTGTGTACCAAGCTACTATGTTCTCGAACAATATTTCCAGAGTGTATCATATTGCTGTACTTGATTGTCTAGATGGATCAAGGAATTCTTCAGCCTCCAGGTGTATAACTCGGTCATACCATTAGTTTTAAAGAGAAGGGAAGCAAATTCATGGAGTTCTTACCTGAAGTTAGTTTGTATCACAGGTAACAAAAATAAAGAGGCACATTGAGGTATCGTGTTTGGCTGGGTATTATACAAGCATGGAAGAAAAGGCCATCCTCACCTCAGCCCTCATGCAAGCATCAAACACGAAATCAATGACTTCCAATAGAGGGCTGTAAGAAAACAAAGGGATAATACTGATGAGACAGATAAACTGTGCTCCCAGAGAACAGGCTAACAAGCCTTTATCGAGTAATAGAGGAGCTGGAAAGCAGAGTCATTTTGCATCGAGTGTGTTCTTCCTGGCTATAGGACAACGCAGGGGGGAGGAAGTGCAAGTGATTAAAGTACTCGGAGGCTAATTGGAAGTTTACTGCAATAGTGAGTGGGAGACAATGGGAATGGTGGTAAGCCATGGAAGATCTTGAAAGCTTTAAAAAAATAAAAAGTCATTTGATTGTTATGAAAGATGATGTTTTGAAAGGCAAAAAAGACAACAGGAGAACACGGTTTCCTGTTAGACCCCGACCAGAAGTACCTTCCTCACAAGGCTGGATGCTGGTGAGGCATAATCTTTCCTGTGTCTTTTTCATGCTCCTTTTCGGTGATGAATTCCGTGAGAAATCCTGCGGGCACCACTGGCACTTCCCCAGGCAGGCAGATAAGGCAGTGCCATCTGCTAGCTGAAGCCCGGGTGGCATTCATGTGGGCTGTGCCCAGAGGTCCCCGCTGGCAGGGCGCGTTTCCAGCTTCATCACAGCTTGGACAGTGACGAATGTAACTCTGAGGAAAATCTTAGGATTTCAGACTGTTTTTCCGAGTCAGGAGTAAAACCAACTCATGCTGAAAGCAATTCTCTAAATGCTCTTTCCTAGAGATCCAACCCAGCAGTAAGGGTGTAGTGAACCCAATTTGCACGTTTTTTCTGGGGATAAAGAGGGCAGGTTGCTTGTTGTCTGGATTCCTATGCCAGATGCTGGTCCTTTCAAGATCAGCCACTAATTCAGATGGTAAGAATAAAATGTTCTGTGCTAAAAATCTCTCAGATATGTTTTTTATTAGTTCTTGATGATAAGTGATTGCAAAAGCCAGCTGTTTACAGTAACAGCCAATGTAGTCATATGTAAACTTAAAATCTTTTTGATTATACTCTTCTACACTTACTTCTTTGTTATCTCTTAAAAAAAAAGATCCCCTTCCCTCAACAAAATTATGTGGTGTTGTCACTTGATAGTAGTGGAATTTGTTTTCTTTATTGATTTCTAACAAAATCTGTGTATAATCTTTTTGGTAACTGAAGGGGTTGACAAAACAAGTAGATCTGTCAGGCACTCGGATTCTGTAATGTTTGTGGGGCTTTTCTTTTTTGTGTCTGATGCTCAACTTAAGCATTCATAATAATTTATTAAATCTATTAAGCCTGACAAGCGGGTGAATCCTTAGTGTTGCCTGAACTATGCTAGTAGCTGATGCGTAGCAGATAGTGACTTTTTGGCATTTTTGAGCTGAAGGCAGCTTGGAGGAATTTTCCCTAAAAGAAAGTAATTTTGACATCTTCTGATTTAAGTTTCATTGAATATTTACTTTGGACATTAATACCTTTTCTGCTGGTCACAAATTCAACTTTTTTTTTTCTTCCCTGCTGTGTACTTTTGATAAAACATTTATTTGCAAGTTATCAAGGAGGAACTAAAGTTGGGTTTTATTTATTTATCTGTCTTTGCTTATGTCAGTTGTTTTTGCACAGAATAGAAAAGAGGCTGTGGAGAACCTTGGATGAAAACTGTTGTTCTTCGTATGCTGCTTGTGTACGCTATTTTTAGTGTAGTGTTTTCCTTTGCCTAATAATTTATTGCTATGTCTCTTGACTGGCAGGTCACCTGATTTTAGGGCACGCAAACATAGAGATTGGATCCTTTACTCCTCTATAAACTGCTAGTTTATCTTGAGGAGCAGGATGCTGCTGCTGCTGGTGAGATTGGGTTGGAAGTGGTCACGGAGGGGTGAGCCCTGTCCCTTCGGTTCTCTGGAAAGTATGTTCTAAGAATACGCAGTACAGGGTGTTACAAAACACACGTGCAACCAATAAAGTGGGAGCGGAGGCCAGGGATGGTGGGTGACTTGAGGTCAGCGCCGTGCAGGGAGACTTTTGCCTGCTGGCCCTCACCGTGCCTGTCTTCGCTCCGTGCCAGCAATGGCGCAGTCATCCATGAACTCACTTTTTCCCTGGAGAAGGGAGAATTGTTTTGAACAGATACATTATGAATACACCACTATTATTCCTGCTCTAGTGGTGTTAATTTTGGCACTTCGGACGAGTGTCTTGCATCTAGGATTGTCATAAACTTGTTTTGTTCCACGAGGTGCCCTGTAGCTGCATGTTCCCGGTAGACTTCAAAGCTGCAATGCAAACCTGGCAGGATGGCTGAATGAAGGGCAGAGGGAAAGCAGGCACTTAAATTTTGTAAGCCAGCAAGCATATTATTTGAAATTTCAGTGTTCAAGTGGGCCCGGTTTTTAAAAAGGTACTTTCCAAGATGCATGTTTGTGTAGAGGGAAAACCTAACAAGGTCTGAATGCTCCAGAGCTTCATTAGGCTGATTGGTTTTTTAAAATCTTAAGGTAAATCTGTAACAAGATAAATGTCACCCAGCTAGATCCTGGCCATTCCTCAAATTGTGTGAAAACAAAGAGGAACAAAACCTGTATCGATCAAGCTGTTCGGTACTTGCACAGATGAAATAGGTTTAGGCAGTAAAATGACTATTCTGATGGTTTGGATTGACCTAAAAGTTCATTACTGCCCAGGCAGTTGTAGATTTTTAATTCCTGGCCCGTGAGGTCATTTCAGCCTTGTGGAAAACTGCGCAGACTGTCGTCTCGCTAGAATTTAAAAATAAAGCAAATTAACTTTCACCTATCTGGATCTCAGGTTAACTGAAATGGGGATATCAGCTGACTTGGGTAACTGCTGGCATTCTCAGGGCTTTCTTTTCATTCATAACATTGTAGTTTTTCTAGGTTCATCTAAGACAACAGAATATTTGAAGTCGAGTGTTGTGTGCCCTTGAGGGAGAGGGGTTGATTTTTTGGGTGGGTGCAGGACTTATCGCTGTGTGGGTGAGTTGCTGATAGCACCTCTTCTGCGCTCTTACCATATTTGTAATGCGAGTAACGAAACCAAAACTTTGCAAATACGTTGACACATCTAGATGATGACCAAAATTCTTGTCCCTGAAGAAATGACATACTAATCGTGCGCTTGGGAGGCCCCAGTAAGATATTATTTTTTTTTAATAGTCTTTTAATAGAATAGACTACTTTCACCAGAAAGTGGACTAGGTCATAGACGTTTTTTTTTTTTCCCCAGGCCATCGAGACTTCTGCTCAGCCCCCTCTCACAGCCTTCTCTGGCTTACTGTTGGTTTAGGGTTTTTTTTTGTTACCACAGTAAAACTGAGAAATTGCAATATCTGTTAAAAATATATACTGATAGGTAGCTTTCAGGAGATTTCAACATCTGAGAGGTTCCTCAGTAGTCTTTAGAGTGATCTCGTATCTTTCTGTACGTTGAAAAAAGATATGTTTCAAGAGATTAAAAGCATGGTGGAATTACCAGGGATGTCCGATTTATGCAAGCTTAAATTAGCTTATTAAAGTCAGTAGTTCCTGACTTCAGAGTCTGATGATTGCGGCTATCAAAACCATCGGTTGGGCTTGTTGGCACCTGACGGTGACATGAAGATGACAGCGTTTGGCTGCTGGTTGTTGAACGTTTTCAGACTGTGTGGAAGGCTGAGTGGTTTAGTACTTAGAAAACTTCACTTGCTTTGACAGTGGTCGTGTGTTGAAGGTTGAGTGCTCAGTGAAGGGTTTCCATAATGTGCGATCCCATAAGTCAACATGAAACATTTCTCACGGGGTTTCCCTGACACCAGCGGCTGTGGCATCCCTGCTGATTCCACCCAAAAATGAGTCAGTGCTTTCACATTGCACTTTCCAAATTCACTTTGGTTTATTTTCAAGAGATCTGACTATGATCTGAAGCAAATGTCACGTGATGTAACCGTTCTTTTTCTTGCAATAATCTTAGGGAAGAAGAATATCAGTTTGTGCCTGGTGATTATAAACCGAGGTGGAACCTGTGCTCACACAGAGTGTAGCCGGCCTTCCCCAGCAGGAGAGTTTTCTGTGCTCCCGTTACAGTTTTGTTCAGGCCCTTAATGACTCTTCCAAATCATTCACTCAAAATCTGTTTAAGAGCTGAAGACTACTTTACATTCATCCTCAGAAAAGAAATGTTATTTTTATCAGTATTAACAGGAAAATAAGCACAAGAACACTTGAAAGTATATTGTCAGATATTCTCAGCACAATAAATATTTAAGGTGATGAGATAAAGCGTGAAATACATGAGATTAATTTTTAGCGTCAGTGGGAAACTTTAAAAACCAGTGTTTTTTAGCAAGTGTAACCCTTACATCACTATGAAAGCTGTTCCCAAAGATACTTGCCTATGTTGTGAAGATGATAAGCTACAGAGGAATAAACTGAGTAATACTTTAGCAAAAATCCAGTCAGCACAAGATGCAAATGTATCGTGTTTTAAGTAGAGGGCTGCTCTCTCTGGCAGCTCTCATAAGCATTGAAATACCTACTGGAGGATTTTTAAACAGTCCCGTGTTATTTTTCCAGTAACATCTGAGAGTGATTTATTATCACAAATTACTGCTTTCCATCTTTAAACCAATCTCTGTATAAAATATTGCAGAAGTCTGCAAATAGTTGAATCTTTGTCAAGCTGTATTGTTAAACAAATTGAAGAGGAAACATGTCTGTTGTCCTGAATTGTATTGTGTTTAAGGCCTCAAATAAAATTTCTGGCATGTATTTTTATTTATGTATTATAAAAATGCTATCACAGCTGGAATTTAATGCAAAGCTGCTGTCAACCTGTTTAATGGGAGAGATGTCTTGGCTTCCAAACGGAGTTAGGCTTCCCAGTACTCAGTTGCTGCAACTGTTGTATGGATGATATGCCTTCAGAAAGAGATGAGGCTTAGCCAAATACATGTGCTTTTTCATCGTTAATTCATGTTGGGCTTCTTTTGAAAAGAAAGCAACAGTTATGAAGCCGCTGCAGTACGATATTTACAGCTAACATAAAGTTGAGTAAGTCGATGAAAGCCCTCAGTCTGTGTGGCTTCAGCCATGTAGTTGCTGCTAAGCTGGTTCTTGAATTAGTGAGTAATAGTAGTCAAGATGGTCATCGGGCGCCATCATTCTCATCTCCAGAGTTCCCTTGGCTGGGGGAACCTTGATGAAAGATGAAATAGTCATCATCATCAACATCAGCAAAGGAAGCATGGAAAAAAAAAGAGGATATATTTTAAAAATGAATATATTATATATCTAGAAATCTCATATTGGAAACATCTGTATTTTAATATAAAAGCGCTTAATTGTTTTTCCAGAAAACACCTTAGGAAGAAATTTTCACATATTCTGTAAGCTTAAGTGCGCACTGTTTTCTGTTCTAGGGTGACACACGGCTCCTTCAGCTCCCTAAAGCAAGCATGTTGGATGCGGTTTCACATTGTGGTGGCGGTGACTGTGAAGCTAGCCTAGGTCTGATCTCCACATTGCCCTTGCTTCCGCCTGTGAACTAGAGTGGGATTTAAAACAGGAGCATTTCAGTAATTTGTTTTCAGTATAATTTTGTATGGGCGTATTCATGAGGTTGGTAAATCACAGTACTGATAGTGAGAGTGAAGGCTAGATATAAGCCCTTTATTCCCTTCCAGTTACAGCTGAGTGTCTGTTCTATGCTTAGTGCCACATACTAATTCTAAGAGATGTTTTCTCCTAATTGTTTTCTTTCATGAACTAACAGAAATACCTGAAAAATAGTTTTGAGTTACAGAATTAGAAATTCTATTGCTTTATCATTTTTTTTTAAGGTGTTTTTTTCAGGTGGCTTCATCAAGTCATGCAGTTTGTTCTAACGTAATCTAATTTAGGCACAGCACCAGCTAATCAAAGGAGAAATGTAAAGAGCTAGTGAAGAATGAATGGAAAACTCAGAAATTACTTAGTCTGCTCTCGACTGTGCGTGTTTCATTATAATATAACTTCAGAGTTTTTTGTGTAGTCACATTTAACAAAATCACAATCTAGGAAACTGTAATATAAAGGAAAACACAAACTGATGTGTGCTTAAGCAGGGGCATTAGCTGAGACAAGTCCTCTTTGCTTTCAGTACCTGTCCAGTTACAGCATGTTGGTACAAGTACCACCTTTTGTAACACATTCTGTAGACCAGTAAGTTTAGGGATCAGCAAAAAGGTAATGTTCTGTGCCTTCAACTGACTTATATTTGAAATGCTGAACATTGCAGCACTGAAAATCTTACAGCTTTACACTGACATTTCAGCACTTATTTGCCCATGTCACGATACAGTGGAACAACTGTATTTTAGAACATGGAAGTTCTCTTGCAACTTTTGGTGAATTGAGGTTTGAAACGAGCCTCAAACTTCACATTTTCAGGTATCGTTTTCCTTCTACTAAATACAGACAATGAAATCATAACAATTGACCTATTTCACAATTTGTGATTTCCTTGCGGAGCAGCAAACAGTTCAGCTTACATCATTTGTTCTTAAGTAGTCCTTTTCTTTGTCCGGTTTAGAGAAAGTAAAACCAGTTTCCCTGATCAAAATGCAAATATTGGATCTGGATTTTGGTTTAATGCCAAAAAATCAAAAGAAGCAGGTTAAACTGTTGTTGCTTAAGTAAAAATAGAAAGCTACAGTTGGAAGAAGAGAAGTGACTCAGTAAGCAGTATGGTGATGGCAAAATAGGATGTCAGCCAAAACGCAGGAAGCAAGATGGGAACACCCAGATCAGTTTAACAGTCTGCATTTTACGCTCTCAAAGAGCGGTAGTTTCTGAGATTACTGCAGGAAGTTTAAATGAATTTAACTAGATTTTATTTCTGTACTCACTAAGCTGTTTGAAACTAAGTAAGTTTTAGCAAAATGCGAACTGCACGTTGTTTGGGGTTTTTTCCCAGTCTGGTTTTACGACCAGTCTCTTTTTGGTAACTTTATTTAGGGTAAAACTGCCTCGAGATTAGCTCTGGATGCCGTGCGAGGCATCCAGCAGAAGCGTGCGGTGGATGGGCAGTGATAGGCACAGAGCAGGGGAGTTCTGCAGTGCTGCAGTCTGGAGCGGAGCTGGCGGCACTGGTTGGTACTGATTGATTTTTATTGCTCGGAAGCTCCGGAGTAACTTCATCAGCTGCCATATAGCTGTGTCTTGATTTTTAAAAATACCCGCTCACTTGTAAGATGGTGTGCTTTGTTTTGTTGTTCTAATTATAAACTGGCCTAACAACACAAAAGCAGGCGAATATCTTCCTATTCTCCTACCCAAAACAAAGTAGATCCTGCAGTTTTTTATAGCTTATACTCTATTTACTTTGAATAGCAGATATGAATCAATTCTAATATAAAGTTCCTATGCTGCTGTTTCCCACCTGATTTTTGATAATCAGATAGTGGTTCAGTTTGGTACCCTGGAAAAAGATAAGGAGACAGCAAGAGTAAGATGAGGTGCTGTGCTGCTCTCCTCATGTTTTCATAATGGCTGTCTTCGAGCTCAAAAATCTTAAGCCCTAAGAATCTAAGACAGGAGTCAATGTGAGGGGTAAAAATACCTGTATAGGAATATTCCTAAGATAAGGTGACTATTATAGTTCATTACATTTGCTTGAATTTAAGTAAACTTAACTAGTAGCTTGCTTCTTGATGCAAGTAGGCTATCTCATGACTTTAGCTCTTGATAGGTTAAATTATACTCAAACTCTTAATATTGCAAGGCTTTGGAAGCTTGTGACTTCAGATATAATTACGGGTTTGTAATACGCAGACGCAACATGACTGCTTGTTCAGAGAATCATGAATTTGAGGGGTTCAAGGGCAACTTTCTTTTGAAGTGAAGCACAACGTGGCATTAGTTAACCAAAGCATCCGTAGGTGTTTCTAATTCCAGAAGAGAAGCTGTTACTCAAATGTTTACATTGTGTTTCATTTCCTTTACAGTAGTCTCTTGAATCCCTGCCTTACTCTTAAAATATGGAACTACCTTTAACCTACTTCTCAAAATAGCAAGATAATAAAACTTATTCAGAGTTGACTGTTTTGGGGGAAGGGCCAGTGAGCTTTTGCTGGTGTTTTTTACATGCAGAGCGGTGCCTTTGCTGGGAGGTGATGGGTTCTGAACGCTGACAGCTGCGTTTTCTCCAGCGTACCTGACTTTCCTGCCACGGGACTCTCAGACTGAAGTGTCTCCTTTCAGACTGCCTGTACTAAAAGTACAAAAAATAAGATCCAAGTACTTCAGCAATATTTTTAGTCTTTCAGAAAAATTGTAGCACATGAAAGAAGGAGAGAGCAGAGGTGGGCAACCATGCCACGGTGGCCGCTGGACAGCTGGGGTAGGGCAGGAGCAGGGCTTGCGTCAGCTGGGAATCCGAACAGCACACACCGCGCACTCCAAATTTTGTTTAGTGATTTGCTTACTGGGTATCACCTTTCTAAGAAGTGAAATAGAAATCTGATTGCTTTAAATTGGTGGCCTTCAAAATCCATTATGGATGCCTGAAGATTTTTCAGGGAAGGTCTGGACTGTTATAGAGCATATTTGAAGGCAATTATTAGTTGTTCCATGGACTCTCCAAGAAACTAGTAGTGGAGGTCAGGACTAATGGATGCTTCAAGTTGAACAAATTTGTCTTTCTTTGAAGAAAGGCCCCTTACCAAAAGGAGCTCTCTCCTGAAAAAAAGGAGGACAAGCTTGGCAGATATTCCTGGTGTCCAGTGCAGTATGAAAGGTGCTAGGGCAATAAAAAAAAAAAAGTGGACTAAGAGAGATCACAGCTGTAGCAATGCCTGGTGGTGACAGGAGGGCAGAGGGCAGGAGGAGCTCTGCTGGAGCCATTCACTGCCTCGCTGTCCCCGGGCAGGACCGGGCAGCAGCTTGCAGATGTATCTTTTGGTAGCCCCTGGCACACAATGGGTTACGTGATACTGAATGTCTTTGTTTCCTGTCCAAGCCTAGAAAATAGATTAAATGCTCTTCTAATACACACATTTCAGGAAAACATTTTCTGTAATTACTACAGAAAATGCTGCGATAGGAAAGGGAAGGGAGTTGGTCCACACAAGCATGACCTAGTTGGGAAAGGAGTCAGCTGGGCACCATGAGATTAACAGAAGTTTTGGTAGAGTCCTTGCGCTACAGTTAATTGGATTTGGGACTCGTTAGTACCACATGCCTAACTTCCATAGATGTTTTAGGATGTGAGCCAATTTAACTTTTGGGGGGAGACTTGAATTCTTGCTCCTTATTCAAATGCTCCAGTGATTGTGCACATGTGTGTAATGGACAGGAGAGGGCAAGGATTTGAAGACTCTCTTCGTGACATCCCTGGTTAAATGGGCTTTCTGTTTGTCTAGAAGATGTAGAAAATCAGTCTTTGTTGAGGTTGGTATGTGCAAGAGACAAAGAAAGACAAAATGCTGCGCCTCCAGGTTTCAGTTCTCCAGTATTGTGTGTTTTGGTTTATGTGTAGTAACTTCAGCCTAAATTTGTATTTTTCTCTTTTTCCCTCCTAGAGTAGTCTGACATTTGCTGCTATCTCTTGTGACCACCTGGTCAATAAACTTTAGTTTCAATGTATTGATTAAAGGGCTGTAGTGCCTTGTTACTTTAATTCCTATGTACTTGTGTCAACTAACTGGACTTTTTGCTATTTTAAGGGGAATAAAACCCAGACACTGCTGGGATGTATATTTATGCTATATACCAGCATGTTGCATTGCTAGAGATGAAGCAGAATAATAATCATATTTGTACAGTCAGATTATAGGATTGAGGTTATTCTATGCACAATATATGATGTGTGTCTTAAACAGGGCTGATTCTTAAACAAAAGCAAACAGTTACAGCACACACACAGTAAGACTTTTTTTAACTAAACACTGAGTTTGCTGTTTCTATAAATGTCTTTCTACCCTTGTCCTCGATTACATCAACTTGCATCATCTGTGTCTGTTGTATAGGAACAATTACCAGCCTTCTCAGTATTTATAGGGTTTTTTCTTTTATGAGAACTCTTAGAAGTTGCTAAATGATATAGAAATCTAGTGGAGCTAAAAGAAGTCAATATGCCACATGAACTTTGTAGGAAAATGTATTTCTCAATATCTGCTGCTATTCGTGCTTTAAGTTTTTATTTTCTTTTTTTTTTAAAGTCCAAATACCTGGTTTGTTACATTGCTCACAGAACTTTAAAGTGTTTGCCCTGTTGTTATAATGCTGTTACGGAAAGAGTACCATTTCCTAGTTCAATACTGGCTGTTTATCATCCTTTAACAAGATGCAGTTTTTATTTTGAAACATCATCGTGTTTTTGTAACTGCAGCCAATACAAATGGTCTCTCTAGCTAGTTGGGTCTCCTCTTCCATCCTTAAGGCAAGAAACTGGCTGCTTCTGAAATAATAGGCCTGATGTTTGCAAATTGAACTTAAAAGTAAGTTTTATCTGTTTATGTAAAGTAATATTGTGTGTGTATTCTGAATCTTGAGTAATGATTATTTCAGATTTGTTTACCTTGCTTTATTCACTAGATCTTGCTTGTTTACTAGACTCACTGAATCTTGCATTTGGACATGCTTAATCTGTCTGAGGCTCGTTACGTCAATTTATGATACCTATCTGTGAAGACACTGAGCATTTTAAGTATACAATATAAGCTTTGGTATCAAAATTTTTTAAAGCAAAAAAGGTTTTTTAACTGAATCTAAACAGCTCAACAGAAGCATTCAGGCCATAGGATTTATCTGTTAATTTGTGTCAAGTCCAGACACTTTTGATCAAATATGGATTCTTTCTAAAAAAGAGAGACAAATAATAGAAGGTCTACTGCTTCACATGGTATGCTGCTAATGTTAATTAAAGGGCATGTCTATTTTACTTGCCATTTAAAATTCTCTAGTGTAAATTTTCAGGTATCGAATCTTACTGTGGATGTTTCTGTTACAGTAAGAAGGGGTTTGAGAGAGGATCTGTCTGCATAGGCGCATGCAGATCTTGATCAAGCTCTTTAATTTTTTTCTTTAAAACTATAAACGTTTTTACATATCGTAACTAAAGAGAATTTCTCTTACACATTTTCTTAAGGATGAATTCCCCTTCTGTTTAGTCTGCTAAGTAGACTATTCTTGTCTGTTCTTGAGGCAATTCTTGTTTAAATTAATATCGCTCCTGCTGAATACTTTCTAGATTTTTGTAACTTCTATGTCAGAGTAGCAAAAATACTCCAGTAGTGATCCTTCCCGCTGTGGCTTTCTTAACATTACCATGGCCTTTGGACATACAAAGATGAGCATGATGCTTGTGTTAGCAGCAAGATAATGCTGCGATTATTATTTTTTTTTTCATCAGCTGTAATACCCAAATCCTTTTCAGAGTCTTTCCAAATCCCATTTTCCTATCCGTAAGTATGCCTTGCCTATTGTTCACCGGACTTTCAGCTGAAAAAAAAAAAAAAAATAAATTGCAGGTGCCTAATTTTGTAGGTGACTCATATCACTACCTAAGTGTCTTGTCCTCTCTGTTATTTACCACTCCTTTAATCTTTCATGCACCCATTATTAGTCATTTTCTGCCATCCGTCAGATGAATGACCGTTTTAACTCATGCCAGATGATGTAATGTATCGTTCACGTGCCGTATGGGGTCCTCCCGGGTAATTCATCTATCCTCTGCCTTTTCTTCTGCCTGAGGGCAGGCAGTGCCCAGATGAATTGTCCTGGCAGCACCCTGTTCTTCTGGGGCCGAAGTCCCTTCCCAGTGGGGGGGTGCTCCACAGGGCGGGGGGCACCAGCAGCTGTTTGGGAAGAGCCCCTTCCCCGCTTCCCACCCCGGAGGATGGAGCCACAGGACTCCAGCGCCTGGCACCTTTTCCCAGCAGATGTGGTGTGCACGGCGTGGGTCAGGAGTGCCATGCCACTGGCCGTGTGTGCCATGGACAGATGGGGCTGCACACCGGGAAGAGGGTCCCGGTTATAGCCCATCCCTGCCACCCAAAGCAGCTGTGTAAGCGCATTGCTTTAAAAAGAGGGAGAAAAATGAGTCCGTAAAGATGAGGCCTCCTGTGCAGCGAACTGAGTGTCCTGGCAGTGGGCTGACTTCTCTTATTTACCTTATGTAGATCCCTCAAAATGGGCTGTAAGCCCTGGGGTCCATGCGGTACAAGCCTGGGCTAGGCAAATACGTACATGCAAAAGCTAGTTTTACACATTTTACAATTTGCATATGCAGGTAATTGCATGTTTAATTGGAGCTTTTGTTTCATGCATCCCTTCTTGTATGGATCTCTCAAGTCTGTCTTGCAGTGTTTGCCAAATGCTCTGCTATTAGGGAATGAAGACAAAAAAGACTTCTGAATTCTTTTTTTTTTTTTTTTTTAACAAGTGGAAAGGTATTTTATGCATGGTAATCAAAACATGAACAGAAATTAACTCTGTCCCTGTGGCAGTTTTGTTTTGGTGGATGACACTGGACATTTAAGCTAAAATTGTGAAGGTGTCATGTGGTTTTGTTCCCCTAAAGCATACAAATAAAGAACCGCTGGCAGCCTTGCCTCCACCTGCTTTTTTTTGCTGCTCTTAAAATAAACTTTGAAGTGAATGTATTTTAGCTTTCTTGGGAAAGAGATTTTTCTGTAACCTCTCCAGTAACTAAATCATTTTGAAACTTAAGTGTTTCCAAGCAGAGAGGGGAATGACACAATCTGGTTGTACTTGAAACTGTTTGAATGATGTGTGACATCCTCGTGATGAGGGAGGAGGAGGAGGAGAAGGGTGTTCTACAAAGCACCATAAACTCCAGGGACTGGTGCATCCTACCTCTGTGGGAATCAAGTGTGCCAGGGTAATTCATGAAGAGCGATGCCAGCTGCTTTTTTCTCTGCGGAGACTTGTTGAGTTTTAATTCTTTGCACAAGTTTAGACTGACCATGGTATAAAACAATGAATACTCCATATGTTCCTTGGGAATCTTTCCTATGTGTTAATGGTAACTAAAAATGGACCTCTCAAGTAAGCCTTGCTCTCAGCAGGAGGGACTCGCAATAAAAATCTTCAAGAACATTGTGTCCCACTTTTTCTAATAGAAGTAAATCTTTCTATTTTTTTTCTTATTCAATTTTTAATGTATTTTATGACGTATTGGGGCTTCTCTTTCTGTCTGTCACATGATACTAACGATGCCAACTCATACTGCCATCAGACTTCTCCCACTAGAGCCCAGGAAACCTTTTTTCTTTTATAAAAGCTGTGATCCAGCTGTGGTTCACCATACAAACAGTTGTTTCTCAGCACTGCTGAAATCTGGTGCAGTGACCAGTTACTACACGAAGCTTTCTTTAGAATATTTCTGATTTTGTCTGCTTGGCAATATTGTCAGATGAAGAAATGTTTTGTGGTGATACAGTGACTTGAGCCTTATGGGGAGTGCAGCCATACAAAGATCCACCTCCCATAGCTCTTGTTTTGAGCGTAAATTGAAACAAACTGCTGGGTCAGCAAACAGTTAAAAGCTTGTTATACAGCTGATGTCATTATTTTTTGTCTTTTTGAAATGACAGATACTTTGGATGAATACTTTGAGTATGAAGCTGAGGAGTTCCTGGTCTCCTTGGCCTTGTTGATCACCGAAGGTCGAACGCCCGAGTATTCGATCAAGGGCAGAACAGAGGGCTTTCATTGCCCACCGGCACAATCAAGTCAGCCGCCAACAACTAAGCATGAATGCAGCGACAAACTGGCTCAGGTATGGTGGTACCTGTTTCATTTTAAGTGTCGTGGCATGCATCCTTGCTGCCGTGATTAAAGTCAGCTGAGAATCCCGTGGTGGATTCACAGTTAAGCATGAATAACAATTGCTTTCTGTCAGTCCCACATTTAAACAAGTGTGTAATTCAGTATTGTACTAATAATAGATCTGTCCTTAAAATGAGAGATCATTAAGCCTTTTATCCTTGAACATGAAATGCTGCACGACTACGTGAATGCAGTACCTATTTGAGTCTTTATTATGCAAATGGAGAGCGCTATACTTGGCATTGTTGGTCTGGGGTTTTGGGGTTTTTTGGGTTTTGGTTTGTTTTTTTTTTTTTTTTTTTGAGAAAATGTAGGCTGACTTGGCTAACTTTTTGCTTTTCCAGGTATTGTTGAAAAGTTAGTGATCCAAAAATCGCGAGTGCATAAAATCTAGTTAGTCTATTTGGGAGTGAGGTTGGAGCATCCCATCTCTCAATTAAAAGTTCCTAAGGACTGTGTCAATTTAAGTTGTTATTCATGCGGAAGTTAGCCTGCTCCAAGACACAGAATTTATAAAGATACTGCTTGAGTATGTCCATCCAAGAGGATGATTTGTGGAGAGAGAAGTACAAAGTAGCAAAGTGAGTGGTTGGAGAAATGTATGTTTATGAGCTCTTGTAATTTTCTACAGAAGTTGTTCAAATGGCAACTGTAAAGGATTTGTTAATTATTTTTCATTTAATAGCTCCAGAATCTTATCTCTGATTTGGTGAAACCTAGTTTACAGAATTTGACCCTTACCCTTTTCTAGTACTTTGGAACATGTTTTTAAAGCAGATTTAAATCTGGCTAGTAATTTTATGACTTGCATATGTTGACATTTTTTCTTTCCCTCAGTGTCGTCAAGCCAGGCGAACCAGATCTGAGGTTATGCTACTGTGGAAGAACAATATTCCAATCATGGTAGAAGTGATGCTACTTCCAGACTGTTGCTATAGTGATGAAGGGCCCACCACCGAGGGGAATGATTTAAATGATCCTGCAATCAAACAAGATGCATTGCTATTAGAAAGGTGGATTTTGGAGCCAGTTCCTCGACAGTAAGTTGTATATTAGGATTAGATGATAGTTGCGAGAACCTTGTCATATTTAAGTCCTTAAAGTAATCGGTTAGTGGTTTTGAACCGGCCCTTTGCCATGAGGACTGATCTAAGAAAACCACTATTTACCAGTGAAATCTAAGTATCTTTTAATCTTAGTCTTCCTGTACTCATACTTTCTGCAGTGTACCTTGTGCAATGCAGAGTATGAAAAGTTCCTAGCTGAAAATGGTCATTTTTATACATTATTTATTATGTTAAATTGTTATAAAGTATCGTGGATAAAACCAAATCAGACTCTGTAATCTTCAAGATGTTTGAGGAGTTTCATTGTTTTGCTTGATTCATCTGTGTTTTATCTTCAGAATAAAGACCTGAAAATGTCCTAGTTTTAGTAGTTCTCTGTGTATATTCTTAGCAACATCTATGTGTTTCTCTGAATACGTTTTAGGAGCGGAGATCGATTTATTGAAGAGAAGACCCTTCTATTGGCCGTTCGCTCTTTTGTTTTCTTCTCTCAGCTAAGCGCGTGGCTGAGTGTTTCACATGGTGCTGTTCCCCGAAACATTCTGTACAGGTACGTCTGGGGTGGAAAAATACTTGTTTGCTGTTCGCAGCTTTTTGCAATTTGACTTAAAACCATTCTCCCCTCCTGTTTTCCTATTTGCTTTCAGAAGGTGCCACGTTGTTGCCCCAGCACTTTAGCGGTTGTATAGGATTCGTATACTTCGCAAAGAACAGCAGTTGCTGGTGTCTCTTGCTTTTTCTTAGGCATTTGTGTTATGAAGTAGGTAATTAAAGACTCTTCATTTAGATACTTCTGTAAATGCCCTTCTGTATTGTTTCAGGGTGAGCGCTGCAGATGTGGACTTGCAATGGACGTTCTCCCAGACACCCACTGAGCATGTCTTTCCCGTTCCTAATGTTTCTCACAATGTGGCCTTGAGAGTCAGCGTCCAGTCCTTGCCCAGACAATCGAACTACCCAGTTTTGACCTGTAGTATTCACACCAACCTTAGCTTTTACGAAAAGCGAATGCAAGAGCGTAAGTTACATCAGCACAGCGATTCCAGTGTGGCACAGCAATGCAGTACCTCCAGTCCGCAGCGCTTCTGTGGGAAACAGACATGGACAATGACACCTGAAGGCCTACTTAATGGAAAAAAGACACCTGAATTTACTACATCGATCAGAAATTTAAAACTTTATCCTTCTAATGGACTTGGATCTGACTTTGGAGCGTCTCAGTCTAAAGTTCAGTGTTATAATGCTACAGCAGACAATAAGACACAGTCTCATGAAACACCTGTCAGAACTTTTAAATCCTTTTCTCTGGTTGATTCCCGTGTTTCCAATAGTCATTGCTCTCATCAGCCTATGGGAGAAACCAATCCTTTGATAGGCTCTTTACTTCAGGAGCGACAAGAGGTCATTGCAAGGATTGCTCAGCACTTGATTCACTGTGATCCAGCTACTTCACCAGTTGTTGCTGGACGTCCATTCAACATGCATGAAAACAGCTCAGCAACACCGAAAGCTTTTCGGAGTACTTACGAAGAGGAAAACTTGCCAAGAAAAGGCAAGGAGACCTCCCCTGTTTCTACTGCCAACTTAGACAATGCAATACAAGAAGATGGCAGTGAAGGCAAAACTAGAGCAATACCGGAGGTCCCACTGCTCGATGCCCGTGTTCCAGCGAACCACTGTGGCCGTCAGTTGGCAGGAGAGAGTAATCCCCTGATCGATTCTCTGCTCCAGGAGCGGCAGGAGGTGATAGCAAGGATTGCCCAGCATCTGATCCATTGTGATCCAGCTACTTCTCATGTCACTGGCCGTCCATTCAAAGTGAATGAGACTAGCCCAGTTACTTCAAAAATTTTCCGAAGTACATATGAAGATGAAAATTTGCTGAAGAAAGGCAAGGAACAGTCTTCTGTTTCTTTTGCTAAATCTGATTTTCCTTTGTCAGAAGACAGCAGTAAATCAAGGACAAAGACACCTGATACTCCTATCAGTCCTTCTAGGTTTGATGGAGAACTGAAGTCTTCTCTGAAACTCCAAGCAAGAAGAAAACTAGTTTTAGCAAAACCCAGTGAAGCTGTCCGAAATGCATTTCATCAGACTTCAAATAAAACTTCCCATGCATTTACTAACATTCACACATCATCATCATCATTATCACGTGTTAAAGAAAATAAATCTGAATTGACAGATAAATTGGAAACGATACATTCTGGTTATGCACAGAAAGACCAGATAACCAACAGAATTAAGCAGTGTTCAAATTTCAGCAGCATTGATGAACAGATTTGCACAAATAAACTCAAAGAAAGAACTGTTGTTAGTGAGAACAATGGCACAGACAGTTTTAACAATTTACAGATAGATAAATGCAGAATACTTGAAGGTACAAAAAAAGCAACTGTGATGCAGGTATCTGACTGTTTGCACAAAAATGAGCTCAAGTGTTTAGATAAAGACTCAAAAAAACCAAATATTTATGAGCAAAACACTCAGCTTATTAGTATTGAAAATTATTTAAATAAAGACCATGACAGTTTCAAAAACAAAAACAAACAAGATAAAACGAAAACTGCACATGATGAGAATGAAGACCCCATAGGCCTCGATTTCCAAAGCACTTCTCAAAAGAAACCTACAGAAGACGGCGTAGTTAAGTGTGAGCGGCTGAAGAACCCAGATGTACAGGTAAATACATAGAGAAAGAGACCAATTCCTATAGCTGCACTTAGTGACATAGCTTGTACCCTCTATCTGCTAAAGGACCGATAGAAAGAGGGGTCTAAGTCTGACTTCATAGGAAGCATCATGTTACTGTTGTCGTCTTGGTGGTCTGAAGTAACATTTGACCAGTAGTGCCTCCCCCATACCTTCTTAATTATAAGTTTAACGTTGAGAACACTGTCTGATTCTGCTCACCGTGAGAGCATTATGAACGACAGTTTCCATAGGCAGTTAGGCATCCTTTCTTTTTATAAATATATCGGTGTCTGAATATGGTAAGCGTTCTCTTTAGAGAGCAGTCTGTGTGATTGTAGATTGAGTCAAGGGGAATTTATACTGAATATTTCATAATATGCTCATGTGGTGCAGATCCCTCTGGTTCAGAAGTCTTCTCCGTTATGGCCAGCAAAGTGTTATCATGATAAGTCATTGAAATGTCCCATTGATATCTTAAGTAAATTTGTTTTGCTGACAGAAAGCACCACCTTCGTCTCTAAAACACACAAATACATGGCGGAAACATAATTTTCGATCCTTGGATGGAACTTCAACCAAGGCTTTTCATCCCAGAACTGGATTGCCTCTTCTATCAAGTCCCGTAAGTTATTGTTGAAATTATAACTTACCTTTTAAATGAGAAAAGAAGTATTTTGTTCTTTTAATATCTGTGTATGGTAGAAAATTTGACAGATTACCTAGGTGAAGTATGTGTGTTTACTTCCAGTGTCAGAGTGAATACTCTTGCAAGTGGAAATTTGAGAGTTAACACTCAAATGAAGTTGAACAATAATTCTGGAAAAGAAAATATTAGAGGTAGTTATTGAGATCCTATCAAGATTAACAAAAGGTGACATTAGAAAATTCAGTGGCAAAAAGGTTGCTTTGGTGCTATTTTGGAGCACAAAAGCAAGCATTTTGAAGATTAGTGTTTTAAGTGTAAGCTAACATATTTTGTCATTTTGAAGTTTTTGTGTGAGTTATTAATACCTGATTGCCTATTATTCCAAAGCTTTTGTTTCTGTGAACAGTTTGTACCATATATTCTTCAGCGATCAGGGATGTCATTGAATGACTAAGTGATACCAAGCTGCTGTGATAAGACAGAAAGGCATTGGGGAAGCGTTACCGTTCTTGGTAGGTTGTTGGGGAGTTCTAAAGAAAAAGGCAGCCCCAATTAAAGCTACTGAAGTAGTGATGTTCTGTAATCAACATGTGATATGTTTTATTCTTCAGTGCTTCTAAACGCTGTCAATATTTTTAGGGCACTTAGATGGGAATTTTTATAGCCTGTTTATTACTAATGTTCTGTAGCATTCCGAAGAGACATCAGTCTCTTGAATGAGTCTTTATTTAAGTACTTCCCGTTAATCAGAATTTATGGTCTTGTCATTTATAATTTTAGAATTTTCTTCACTAAGTTTAGAACGTATAGGAATTACTCTCTTCTACTCTGTTTTGTAATTTTGTAATGTCATGAAAATTCTTGGCAAATTTGTGCTTACTTGGCAAAATTGTCCTTACTAGAGGTACAGTTTTCAAATTAGCATCTTCTTTCCCTCTTGAGGTTCCTCAAAGAAAAACACAGTCTGGGTGCTTTGATCTGGATTCATCACTGCTGCAGTTGAAATGTCTGTCTGCAAGAAGGTGTGTTTTATTTACCAGAAATGTTAAGAATTTTGGGGGAGACATAATGCCTGTATGCATACACACCTGTATGCAACAACGAAGCATGTTGGCAAAGACAAAAAATGTGTGCCTTTCAAAATAATCCTTATTTTGAAATAAGGCTTGGAGCCGAGGTACCCCAGGGGTCTCCAGGTTAGCGTGGCTCTGGAGCTGCTGCCGGGACAAGCTCTGTCCCATGCAGGGGTAGGTATGCCGTAAGATACACTTGCCTTTTCAAACAGAGAAGATACTAATTGTTGATTTTTCTTCAAATCTGTGTTATTTTTGTGTTATGTTTTGTTCTTAGTGATGAACGGGTTAAGCATTTTGCCTTCACTTGTTCAGAGAACTTAACTTTTAAAAGGGACTGACCATGACGTTTTATACATTAATACATGTAACATAAACAGCTTTTAGTATGGTAGTTTGATGTTGCAAACCTCAGAATATGAGACAAAAATATCTGCATACAAGAGAAAATAATCTGATACTTTGGTTCCTGCTAATGGAGTTAATGAACAACCTAAATTTTTATTGTCTTTATCCCTTGTAATGTAAAACTTGTGAAAGTACTTTTTCAGTTAACTAGAAAATGTTTTGCTGACGTATTAAAAAGCAATGTTCAACTCTTACTTCTTTAGGACAACATTTTGTAATACAGTAAGTAAATGATTCTTTCTAGAGCTGTTTATACCCAGAAGACAAAAGCAAATGTGTTTATCCTTTATATTTATTCTGTCTTTTTTTTTTTTTTAATAGCCCACAACAATGTATAAACAGAGACAGTGATCCAGAGAGCCATGGGAAACCATTTCTAAGTTCTAGCGCTCCACCAGTAACAAGTCTCAGCCTTCTGGGAAACTTTGAGGTATTGCATATTCTCTAGAATTCTTGTGGTATTTTTGGTATTCTTCTGTACTGCTTTTAAAAGTACATTACTGTGAATAATTCCAGCCTGATTACAGTGTAAAAGTTCATAATTACGTTGAATAAAATTTGTTTTAATTTCCAGCTGTAGAGGCACATATTTTATGTCCCAGACGTCTTCTGTCTCAGAGATTCAGATACAATGAGTTGCTTGTAACTTTTATTTCCCACTGTCGTAAAGTTAGGAGGTGTTCTGTTGGCTTAGATGAGATTTAACAACCCATAATTGTTCACATTTATAATGCATTTACATAGAAAAAAGAATTTACATTTTCACTCTTAAAATCTACTTAATATGTCACAAAAGCTGTGTTAAATCAGTGTAGTAAATAGAACATACTTGTAGTGTAGCCTCCAGCTTTTCACTTCATGTAGCATATCAAATAGCAACAACTAATAGCTAGTGTGTTAATGGGTTGTATCGTACTCCATATTTGTGAAATATGGAGTGAATATGTTGAGGAAAGTTACAGATTCTAGATTATTATTTTTTTTTCAGATAGTATATATCAAGGAAAATCATGCATAGATGCTGCTGCAATAAAATTCTCTGGGGGCTTTTGCACCAGTTTCAGTAGGATGGAGACTGGATTTGGATGACGCTTTCTCTTAAACCACTATCATCTTGCTGAGTGTTCCACTCTTCATCATAATTTTTGCCTCAGTGTTGATTTTTGGCAGGTCGCCTTATGAAAGACCCAAGTTCCTACATAAACTCGTTTCCCTTTTTACTGCTTAGTTTTGCTATGTTTTATTTGAGGCATTCCCAACCTAAGCTGTATGTGTTTTTGTTTGTCAGGAGTCTGTCCTGAATTTTCGCCTAGACCCGCTGGGCGTGGTGGAGGGTTTCACAGCAGAAGTGGGAGCAAGTGGAGTCTTTTGTCCCACGCACATGACTCTGCCAGTTGAAGTGTCGTTCTACAGCGTTTCAGATGATAACGCGCCCTCTCCTTACATGGTAAGTGTGTGCTTGGATTTATTTTAAATAAATTCCGATCGGTGGAGGTGAAGAACAAGAGCTCGGTGAGTAGAGGGTTCAGGAAGTAGGGATTTGCAGGGACCTGGGTTATTTTCAGCTGCTTGTGGTGGTGTTCTCCTGTCCCTTCGTCCTTTCCCTAACTAGTGCTTTGCTCCCATTGCTCTGCCCCACCATCCAACTACTCTCATCTTGGGATATTGAACATATTTGTCTCCCTCCACATTGGAGTGGTCAAATCCCACCATCTCTTTTTATCCATCTAACTTAAAATAGGCAGTGAGGCAATGGCTGGACTTAATGGGATACATTTTGTTGTCCCAACAAGCAGCTGCCTGGGCAACTAACCTCTCTGCCAGCAAGTGGCTTAAGTGCAGGCCAAGGTACAATTGCTGGTGGAGACCTTAAACTCAGAAGTTATTCAGCCCATTCTTTTAGAGTAAATACCATCTGAGCTAGTGTGACAGGCGGCACTCTCACAAGCTGCACGGTTTGCTGATGTTCGCACCGACACGGAATTTGTGTTCTCGGTATCCGTGTGCTAATTCTGTTCCACATTTCTGCAATGACAGCATGGTTTTTGGATGTCTAAAAGTGTTTCCTTGTAAAAAGCAAAAGTTGTCTTGTATGCTGGCATTGAATCAGGCAGCTAGATTTGTTCTGAACACCTGTTAAGGAACCTCAGTGTTACTTGGGTGACATCTAATTTTTAGAGGGTTTCATATATGTATTTCTGTCAAAAATATGGTAAGTAGTCTGTTTAAACATGTAATTGAACATCTAATTATCCCAATGTTTAGATTTTAAATTCATAGCACCTAACCATATTTCTGACCTTCTGTTTTTTAAAAGTATTCATAAAATGAAATGGCTTTGTAAGTTAAGTTTGAGTAATAGAGTTTAAACTTGTATATGTCTTCTCTTAACCACTACAAAGAAGTATCTATTTTGCTTTCAACTTTCTGGATTATTGCACATGATTTTCCAGGAGGTGGAGGGATTCTGATTTTCCTCAAATGGTTAAAGCAGCATTGCTTATTTTCCTAGCTGGGTTTCATTGTTTCAGGCTTTTCCACATGCTCTAAACATGCTATTATGGCTGAGTCTCCCAGGATTAATACAACCTTTGTGGAGTGCCTCCATCATCAGAAACATTGTTTTCTGTTTGCATAGCTAGTTTCCCTGCTTTGGGTTCTTTTTTGTTGTTGTTGTTTGCGTTTTTTTTTTTTTGTTAAGCCCAGTGCAGTGGGGTCCAACAGTTGTGCTGGGCGGGTTAATCAAACGTGTGCTCTAGGGCAGCACCCTGAGGGTGGCCTCAGCAGTGTTACAGCCCTGTGGGGGACGTGGGGGCCCTGCAGATCCCAGCTGGTACAAAAGCAGATGTCGTCATTGCTAAAGTTTGGGTTAGAATGGAAGATGAAGTGCATCTGCTGCCTTTGAAAAGCAGAAATCAGTTCTGTGAGATTTGGAGTATTATTGGTGCAATTGTAGGTGATATAAAAATGGAAAGGAAGACGCAAATCTTCCATTCTGACTTACAAGCCATTTTGAAAAGAAAGCTCTATTTCGCCATAGCTCCATGACTGCTGGTTGGAAGATGTGGAAACCTGGATCTTGTTTCAGGAGGAACAAGGATCTGCCAAAGTATCTGTCAGGACCCTGCTGTTGATTTCTAACTGCCTCTTAAATGCATTGCCTTCCCTATTTTTAGTTTTTATACATTCCTGATTGTTTTTTCAAATAAATACAATTACATGAATTGAATATTTTGATTTGTCTGTATCTCTCCCTGTGAACTAAATGTGTGTCTGTCTTGTTTTTTTTCCTAGGGTGTAATTACTTTAGAGTCCCTTGGTAAAAGGGGTTATCGGGTACCGCCTTCAGGAACAATACAAGTGGTACGTACTCAGCAGATAAGGGTGCCTTGTAACCAGTAATGTCAAGAAAGTCATGCAGAGGAGATGAGGTTATTGGAGATGAGCATGAAGCTAGCAGTGGAAATGTGCATCTCTGTAGGTACTGTAGTTATTCAAAGTAGAAATCTATGTGTAATTTGTGGGACAAAAAATGCTCCCAACCTTTGAACCCATCTGTGCTGTGAAGAGACTTAAAATTAGTTACTGAAGATACAGAACAGATGCTGTGGCTTTGAAGAAGTAATGTAGAAGTAATTAGGCCACAGTCCAAATTCTGAAATCCTTCTAAAGGGATTAAGATTAAATACTCAGTTGTATGTAAATTTTGTAACATCTTAACACCACCTATTTTTTGTAATAAAACCAGAAAGTAAATCACAGCCATTGCTTAGAACGAACAGTCTGCCTCTTTCATTTTAGAACCCAGTCCAGGGTAGGTAACGCATTGGTGATTTCAGGTTTAAAAGTGGAGCCCGCCACTGTGCTTCCTGGGAGCGTATCGTGTCTAGGAAACAGTGCAGACAAAAAGCTGACTGGAAAAATGAACAAAAATGGGGATGCAGGTTAGCAAATTGATAGTAGTCATATACCAGTGTCTCATTCAGATTAGGTTGTGTTTAGTATTATATTTAAAAATGGGAATTGCTAGTAGCTGAAGTGTTGAAAAACAGAAAAACTGCACGTTTTTACCTAAACGTTTCTGTATGGCACCAGAACAAAGTGCATCGAGGATGGTGACTATTTTATTTTGGCAGGTGGAGTTTGTTTTGGTTTTTGGTTGGGTTGTTGTTTTGTTTGTTTTTTTTTTTTTAATTTGTCATCTCTAAAGAGTATTGTATTGAACTCTTTGTCTTTTCAGACCTTATTTAACCCTAACAAAACTGTGGTGAAGATGTTTGTGGTGATCTATGACTTGAGAGAAATGCCAGCTAATCATCAAACATTCCTACGGCAAAGAACTTTTTCTGTTCCTGTGAGACGAGAAATCAAGAGAACTGTCAATAAAGAAAATAGTCAACAGACTGAAGAAAGGCTACTACGCTACCTCATACATCTGAGGTAAGCTCCTCGGACTTAAAAAAACCCCACACAAACAAAAACACAAAAAACGAGTACCTGCCAAAATTTATCTCATGATTTCTTTCTTTAAGCTAGACAGTAGAGGAGGAAAAGCTAATAAATAATTAGGATTCTGCTTGGGAGAAACAAAGTTAAAATATAAAGTTCTTTCTTGGCATTGAAGTATGTTGTATAGCCTTGTAAAGCTTAATTCTGTTCTTAGCAAGATTTAGTTCTGGCTGGATCAATTTACTTTTTTTGAGGTTACAGGAAATAGTGTGGATGTTACATTGGCAAAAGCCAAAACTAAGGATCAATGTAGAGGTGGTGCCCAGTGTCGTACAAACGTGCCTCTTCACCAGAATAGCTTGTAACGTGAAAAGCGTTCTGAGTTACTCCTAAAAATATAGTGTTTAATGGTAAAAATGTAAATACCTGTTTCATCATGCAATACCACTGATAATGCCTTTCACTTTATAAAAACATTCACACAATCTTCCTTAAATGATTTACAAAGCACTGCCTGAAACCAGGTACTCTGCTGCTGCTCTGGGGATGTTCTGGAGACTGCACTTTGAAACAGGAGGAATGGTGGATACTCTGTCCTTCTGCAGTTTGCAGACTTTTGCCCGCATTGTTGTAGTAAACGAACCAACATCCGTGCAGACCCAGTGCTTTCATTGCAGCCCATGCAAACCCAACGGCAGCTGACATTCTGAAGCGAGCAAGCAGAACAGAATCAAATCTCCTGCACTTCCTTCTCTAACCTGTTGTAGAATTACTTCTGATACATATTCTTTTCCCTATTCAGTGGCATTGATTTCTACCCGGCAAACTTTTGAAACACAACTTTGTCTATGGCAGTGATTCCAGGCCAAGCTTTCCTGTTAAATGAAAGTTGACAGTGATAAAAAAAAAATGTGTTGGTTTACTGGAGTGTGAAAATAGCATCACGATGAGGCTGTTGAACTGTGTTTTCATTCTGAATTTTAGCCTGGATTGAAAGTCATCCTTTCAGGCCACAGTAACTTGCCATGTCTAACTTAAGCACCTTCTAAAAATTTTCTTGCGGGGTAAATTCTGAAAAAGAGTGTGTAGCCCAAATAAAAGGCTCTATTTGCTTGCAGTGTTGATCTAACTGATGCAGAGGAACTGGGGACAGGCATCAGCTCGAGGTAGGCAAAAATCTGTGGCCAACCCGCTCTGGCGCACAGGCATGAAGAGCAGCAGACTTGTCCCCCCTTTCAGTTTCTGCTTTAATTTAGTTTGTAAATTTTTTTTTTTAGATCAACGCAATAATTACTTTTATTTGAAGGCAAACCTGTTTTCTTCTCAGTCTTTTATAGCTAGAAGTCTTCTTTCATGAGTTTCCTGTTTCTGATACCTGCTGAGAGACAGAAATGTAGAGGTTCTGATGCTCCTAGTTTTGAAATACCTGTGCAGTTTAGCTCAGCTTTCAGACCTCTGGTGGGGATCCACTTATGGATTTATAATGTGTAATTGGAAATGCATCCATTTATGGCTGGAAAAACAAACTGTCTGAAAATTATGATGCTTAGCTGCTTACTTTGGAAAGTGAGTATCTGCAGAGTATGCCAGAAGTTTTTTTTCTTCAGAGATGAACCCAAACAGTGGGTCCTTTCTCATGATGGAAGAGCTGCAAAACACCTCGAAATATTACAGCCGTTTATGTTGATCTGTCTTGGTGGTTTATTATACAGAGTACTTTAGATTTTACAAAAGAAAGACCCAGTTGTCAATCTAGTAGCCTTCTTTACTAAAGATGGATTTTAATTAGGAGAGCTTAAAATGCCTTAGTAGTATAATAATTCATATGTAAGTTTGTTTTTAAACTTCATTTACAAAAGCAGAAATGTTTCCTCAAACACGTTTTACTGAAAACTTATATACAAACCTAAAAAAATTAAAGTATTGTTTTCTTTGTCACTCAAGTTGGCTTAGAACAGCCTTTCGGTTTTAGTTGCAGTAGTTGTTGAAAACAAGCATCTTAAGCTCACATGTTGAAATTTTGCTCAAAAAAACAAATGAAGTCACCAGCAGTAAGCTGCATTGTGGTCGCATCTGCTTGCGAGGCCTTAATCACAGTTGTCAGCACTCACATTATGAAAGCTTCTTTTCAAGTGGTAATTCAGCAAAAATGCTTGCATAGGTCTGGAACTTAACATTGGCAGCCAGATTTTCTACAACGCTCTTGTGAAGTGTCAGATTTATTGTGTATGCAGCTTCTGCGTGCAGTTTTGTACGTTGGAGATACCATTCAATATGCCATTAGACTGTATTTGTACCCACAGCTACAGACGTGAAATGTAGCTTGCACGGACGGCAGAGCTTTATTCACTATAAGAAACTCAAGCGTTGCACCTGCAGTTTAAGTCATTCCATGAAGATGCTTTGGGGATAAATTTGTTGTTGCGTGTGAAGCAGTGATTTTTTTTTTTGCATTGTAATTAAATCTACAGGAGCATACGAGCTGTGAGTCCAGCTCTGCTCACGCCTCCTTTCTGCCCGGTGTTGGGAGGGTGATGACCATCAGCCCTTTCTAGGTCACATTCTGGCACCCCTATAAAAGGCAATTAAACAGTTAACCTGCCCACAGCTCAGCGTTTTTCAAGTTTTCAAAGCTTGGTCAACAGCTTTACTACTGACATACTGCCTCTTTTAATTGCATGGAGCATAATTGTTGTTACTTACCAGCTAAAGAGGGGTTGTTAGTGAAGGCTAGGTAGAGGGTAAGCTTGAAACTGGTAGTTAAAAGTAGTGATTCCTCAAGCTGTTGAGAAACTTTTTTAAAAAAAAATATTTTCCTAATGTGGCATATGATACGTTTATTGGTGGAAGCTGAAGATACCTGCGATTACTGATTCACTAGTTGCTTTTTGATCTTTCTGATCTCTCAGCATTTTTCCTAATCTTGAAATTTGTATCCTTGTCCTAATGATTTTAACACAATCTATAAAGTCTGTAAGTATAGTCTTTTCCACTTGTAAAACATACCTTGCTACATATGTTTTTGTGATCATCCTGCTATATCCTGTTTCTGTGGCTTACTCTGTTCTTTGTGAATTTTGATGTCCAATAAAATATATATTTTTGTGCTCGTATTTGTCATTTCTTCAGTAATGCTTATCACTTTTTTTTCTTCTGCCAGACTTTCTACCTCATCTGATATTTGTGTGTTTAAGCCTTCCTGTATTTGTCTATTGATATTGTTCCTAGGAAACCATCTGTCAGAGACCTCTGTTGCATTTTTCTTGATTCCTTTACACAAAACTACTGGAGCTGCCACAGTTCTGGAGCCAGTCCCATGCAGACGACTCCATCACCACCCCACAAGGGTGGATGTAATGGCCGTCTCTTGACTATTCCAATGTATTTCCATGTATGAAAAGCAACATTTCTAAATGTCAGTTACTATGATAAACATTTCTGAAAGAAAAAAATTAGGTGATGGAAGCAGAGATGAGAAGAATTCCCCAAACTCTGCTGCTGTGCCCTACTCATCCTCCTTCAATCTTTGTGAAGTGTCTTGCTCAGAAAAGCCACATTACAGGGAAGCGTTATTTACTAGGCAAAGAGTGTCTTGCAGGATTCTCACTAATGGAAAATAGTAAGCTTGAGAAGTTTAAAAATAGACCTTGCTAATTATTTTGTGATAGATCTATGTGTAAAATGGGAATTGAGCTCTACTTTATGATGATGCTTTAAAAACTAGATCTCTCTCTTCTATATGAATTAACTTCAATCGTACTTTTGCTGCAAGAGATCTTTCAATGGAATTTTTCATTTTAAAATGTCTAATGAGCTACATGCTGAATTAACTGTTTGTGGTGTTCGGCTTGTCCCTTGCCTCTTTCACTCTTCCTTCTTGTGCTCGCCTCCAGAATCTTCTCTGAAGAAAGAATCTCTTCCCCTTTGCCTACCAGGTAAAGGGCTTTCACACTGACAGCACCAAGCAAATAAGTAGTGATGGATGGGAGCTCTGTGGAGGCCAGTAGGAGTGTTCTGCTGGACCCCCCCACAGTTTTAATGTCCTTGACGGCTGTATCTAGGAGAGCATAATTTTCCTTTGGCTGTGGGGGTGACTACAGGCTATTCTGCATCACTGGTCTGAACAAAACGGTGGCACAGAATCTGTTTCTACAACCTGCCTGCCCCAGAGGATGAAACCTTCATGGATCTTCAGGCTGAGAGAGCTGGGGTTGTTCAGCCTGGAGAAGAGAAGGCTCCAGGGAGACCGTAGAGCCCCTTCCAGTACCCGAAGGGGGCCTATAAGAAAGCTGTGGAGGGGCTGTTTGCAAGGGCACATAGTGATAGGACGAGGCGCCATGGTTTTAAACTAGAGCAGGGTAGGTTTAGATTAGACATTAGGAAGAAGTTCTTTACAATGAGGGTGGCGAGACACTGGCACAGGTTGCCCAGAGAGGTGGTGGAGGCCCCATCCCTGGAGACATTCAAGGCCAGGCTGGATGAGGCTCTGAGCAACCTGATCTAGTTGAAGATGTCCCTGCTTACTGCAGGGGGGTTGGACTAGATGGCCTTTAAATGTCCCTTCCAACCCAACACATTCTATGATTTTATGATCTTCAGTAGTTGTCTGTCTTTCTCCTGCCTCTCAGAATTTCAGTCTGATTATGGCTAGGTTTATTCTAGAGATACTACTTTTGCTTCAGTGGGGTCAATGAGTAAATGCTTATTAAAAATCAGTGCAAATCGTAAGGCCTGTGATAAGAAGTGTGCACTGCGCTCTCAGCATTTGTAATGGTATAATTTTGTCATTACAATAGCAATAGCTTTTCTGTTTCTATTTCTATTACAGTAGCAATAGGTTTTCTCCCTTACGGTGGCATAGTGATAGTGACATTCAGTTGCAATAAGTAAGCAAGGCTCCTTAGGCTCTCCTGCCTTTCCTGGTTGAGGGAAGGAAATTAAGGAGTTGTGCCAGATGAAGACTATAGAATACAGTTCTCTGAAGTGCAGATCTGGTCGGTCTCTATCTATAGTTGTTAAATCTCAGGGAAAGTGGAACTGGCACATTCCTGGCAGGTTTGGAGGTCATGAATTAAGCTGTTTAGCCACAGCATAAAAGATAAATGGGCCCAGAAATTGGCCACTTTTTACTTTGGTGATTGGGCCAGTGAACTATAGTCTCTTTGAAATAGCTCCGTATTTCTGTGTGGAAAACTTGTTTCTGTCTGCCTGCAGAGACCTGCGTACCTACTGCTTCTCGAGTGGGACTGAAATTTGGCGTGTGGTACAAAGCTGTAGTAAACTTCTTGCTGGTACATTCATAAAGAGAGCAATGAAATCTGTCTGTATGATAGCTAGCACTGAAATATATCTTTGATAAGTATCCATGCCTTTGTTGATATTTGAACCTTCCCTTTTGTGTATGCTTAGGCCACCCGTTGGGCATTTTTGGGAGTGCTCACTGAAGAGCACTTTTTGCCTTTCGAGATTGCCGAGAACTTTAATCGCCAATGTACGTAATGGCAGTGTGAACTTCAACTATTCCATGCCACTTCCAAAGCTGTACACTGCATTGGTGCTTAGGAACAGAGCCTTTAAATGCCAAAGGAAACAAAGTAGAATGGAAAATGTGAGGTGGTTATTTCTTCTTCCATTTTAGCTGCGTAATTTTCTATGTTCAAATGTTTTTTGGCCGTAATCTCTTAAAGGAATGCATTTAATTCAATAATATTTAAAGATGGCTCTTTTGTTTTAGGTAATACAGATATTTGTATCTTTTCAGGTTCCAGAGTTCTAAATCTGGAAAGATCTACCTCCACAGAGATGTAAGGCTCCTATTCTCTCGGAAATCCATGGAAGTTGATAGCGGCGCTGCATATGAACTCAAATCTTACACTGAATCTCCAACAAATCCTCAGTTTTCACCAAGATGCTAGCAAACAATGGCAAACTAAAGTATTCGTTTTACTGTTGATTACTCCTTGCAAGTGAAGATCAGTAGAGATGACAGTATAAAGTTAAGTCTGTAAAGGAATGAAAATAGCGCTCAAGAGAGAGAAGGTTCTTATGTGATCCTGGACCAGTTTTTAAAAGGTTTCTGGAATGAGCTTTGTGTATTCCAAGTAGACTGGAAACATACTTAAATCTAATCTTTTTGTACTGTTTAAAACCACTTCATTGGATGTGTTGCAATAGCAAATTCCCAAGTTAGTTTAGTGTTTACACTTTTTATTTTATTTTTCAGTTATTTAATATTTAATGTTTCATTTAATACTCAAGTGATGTTTGTCTTTAGTGTTCTAATGTAGCATAAATCCTATGTAAAATCATACTATGTATTTTTGGCATTAATATTGAAATCTGAAATATATACAGATGTCTTTAATCTGTGTGATGTTTTAAGTGATATTCATTTAAGTTATTGAAAGTGGGGACACCAGGTGAATTTCCATAACATTTCATACTATGCAAGCATTTAGCTTTCTTCTTTTTTTCTCTTTAATGGTACCGTTTTCCTTTTTTTCTCATGTACAGATTCAGTAATACCCTAATGCAGATTTATTTACTTACTCATGCATTCAGATCATTGATTTGCTTCATATTTTGCTCCCTCCATTTCTTTCTTTCCTTAAGGGCCACTTTCATTTTGCTTTCTGCTCCTAGTTTTTCCTCACATAAAATTCCCGCCCTCCCCCATTTGATTTCTCAGATTGTGTTAAAGGATGTACTGTGCAAACAAATTAGTATTTATATCTTAAATATATGCAAAAGCTATGAAACTTGTACTTTTTGTTTTATTTTTAGATAAGGAGGATCTTCATGTAATCCTAAATATTTTTAATAGGTCAATTCCATTTAAGCCACTAGGTGGCCGCAGGAAGTTTTACTAGAAATGCTACATTGGGCATATAAATATTTTCCAATATGTATGTGTATTCCTAAAACAAAACACAGTCAGGTAAACAGTTTATGCTAAGTGTTAAACTGTGTAACTGAGAGAAATAAAGTTAGAATCATTTGATTATATTTGAGGTATATACTTAATAATGAACATGAAGCTTTACAATGTTTGCTGAAGATTTCGGAGTTTCTCAACTGCCTTACCTTGGTTTGTGTTCTTCTTTACATCGCTGTAGGTTTTCAGAGTGTCAGTAATATGAAAGGTGACCTTCATATCTGGGAGTATAACACACTTATCTGATGAAGACTCTGGAGAAGGAATGAATGTGCATTTTGTATATTCAGCACTGCCCTTAGATGAGAGGAGAAGTCAGTGTATCGTGAAATCTCCAGGAAGCCTGCCAGGGAAAGTAAGGGAGACCAGACTTTCCAGATGATACTTATCAACTACCTGGTACATTCAAATGACTGTTGCTCCAGAAGGGCAAAGCTCAGATATTATTGAGTCTGTTCCCCACTTCAGCAGTATTTTCCCCTCTGTTACACTAGGTTTCCCAAGGTTAGCTAGCATTTATTTTATAGAGACTTGGGAAAAACGGTACAGGATGAGGTTGTTTGCAGTTTATAGTCATTTGTGTGCCTTGTAAAACTGATAAAAGGTTTCTTGTGATAGCAGCAGAGTCAAATACAATTGCAGTCAGACTGTATACAGAACTAGGACCTAGACTAGCATAATGAGAATGTGTCCTACTTTCTTTGTAGCTACTCTTGAGTCATAAGCAAACAGCATATATCCTCAGAGTTCCTATTTGTGTCATGGAGAACATCTGCTTGCGTACTTGATGAAAAAAGGGATGGGAAAAGGACACACTTTTAATGAAAAGTCACGATTCACCTGTAGTAGATTATCCTTTTATTTTGCACTGAGAGTATGCAGTGTTTGTACGTCTGTATATTGATAATTTTAAATGACTTCTTCAAGCCATCCTTTTCTCCCTTCAGAGTAATATATTAATTTGTTTTGAACAGCAAAGAAGTGTGGATTTTGAATATGTGGTCACTACAAGTCATGTCTAGGAAATACATTTGTATTGACTTAAATCGTCAAACTACACTTAGTCCCTGTATGGATTCAGAATGAAAGTGACTTTAGATTATCCATGCACAACTTTGATTTAACTAAGACATTCTCCATTTACAGCTTGATCTGAGTTAACACTTTCCATTAGGGACACACCTGGAGAAATGCTGAATGTTTGTAAAATACAAACTGAATTCCATGTGACCCTCTATGCATAGGCTAAGAAATGAGACGAATTTTTGAGAGGTCATTTGCGTCTTCTCTTTACTTCTGAATAGACTCTACCATAAAAAAATATTTTTGACAAATGTTCCTGGTGGTTTATGAGGGCCTCTGGTGCTGGAGGCTACAAGTAACCTGTTTCAGTGTTAAACTGTGCTTATCATGAGAAAGCTATTTATAACATCCAACTAAATCTTGCTGCAGTTGAAGACAAATACTACTTGGCCTTTTCACTATAAGCGAAGAAAACAATTCTTGTATCTTCCTTCTCAGTCTTGTTTTCTGTATCTAAGACAACCCCAGACTGTTCAGTCAGCCTCGCCTTGTAGATTTTATTTTCTGTACCTCTCATAGTTCTGTTCCGGCTCTTTGCTTTCTTCTTTTGGTCTGAATATGTCTTGAAGTGCCTCAAGCTGGACACAGCATCCCAAGCAGGGCCTCTCTGTGGCAATTAGACTGGAAGGATTGGTTGATAAATTTTACGGATTAAAGTCCTCTTCATACATCCCATTATAATACTTGATTTTTCAGTACCAGGAGATGTCAACTTGCATTCATCTTGTTACCCAGTATAACAGAGGTGTCCTACCGGCTTGTTCCCAGTCGGGTAGCTTTCCTCCATGTGTCGTTATTGAACTTCATTCTCCCACTGCCCAAGATTTTTTATCTGATCTTCTGTTTGAATCTGAATTGCAATTATTTTCTAGTTGTCTTGTAGCTTCTCTCACCCAATGTTATCTGCTAACAGTAATAAAGTTTATAGTACGTTACCTGGGTCACCAGCGGAACTGATGAGCAGTATTGGCCCTGGGAAGCCCTGTGTGAAACCCTACTAAACGCAGCATTGCATTGCCATTCAAACAGTTGGTAGCCATTTCCAACAAAACTTGGATCCTCCACATTAAAGTTTCATCTAATTGAGTTTCCCTAATTTGCATGGGGAAGTGTCAGAGGCCTTATTAATGCCAGAAGGTGTCTGGAACTTCAGCCGCCTTCACCCACTTCTCCACATGGTCTGTTTCCTTTCGTTAAAGGAAATATGATTTTGTGAAGCCCTTGTCCTTAGCTGTGAATTTATGTCTAGCCTACTCAGTTGATTTTGAGTGCTTATTTTAGGTGATTTCTGAGGTAATTATTGATTAGACAGCTTAATTATATAGCTTGTGTTCTGTCCTCCACTTACTCCTATTTAATGAGCCTCCTGGAAACCCCTTCATTTCCTACAGGTTCCTCTATAGATGAACGCTAATTAATAGGAGGTTGCTTCAGTCAGTTTAGAGAACCCTCAAGGATAATTTTTCATCCAAGCTGAAAATATTTACCAGATAAGGAAAATAAGAACCGATGGCAAGTATTTTATAAACTGATCTTTCCTTATTCCAGTTTGAGATTATACTCTGTTGCTAGTTTGTTACGGTAGCTATCTTCATCATGCCAGAATGAACAAAAGAAACATTAAATCCTTTGGTCTTTACATAGTTTGTTCAGTAATTTTCAGTAATAATTTGTCCCTTGTCTTCATGAGCTGCTTTTGATGCACATCCTTTAAAAAATGACCTAGTTTCGATATGCTGCTTTCTTGTTGCTTCAATTTGAGGCCATTGAAGAACTTCAGCTTTTCCTGACATTCTTAATTTACTTCTCATCCTTCCTCTGCACTGTAGAGTTTACACTTGTTCCCTTAAAGAAATAATTTCATTAAAGAACTGCTGAATCCTCAAAACTGTTTTCCTCACATTAATTCCCTAAGAGATTTGAAAGAAATTTGTGAAGTTTGCATTCTTGTCTGCTGCCACTGCTTTGTTGTTCCGCTTCCTTTCAAAATCTATGAACTTCATCCCTTTTATGGTCATTCTTATGTGTGTTACTTTTATTTTTTTACACTTTCAGACCATTTCTCCCTGATTTTGCTAGAAGCAAATGTGGCACACCCACTAATTATCATTGCTTTTTGTATCATTAGGAAGCAAATACTCCCTAGTTCCTTCTGTGATTTTCCTGTGCCTTCTACCCTGCTGTATCCCTGTCTGAACAAGGGGTGTGCACGTTCCTTCAGGTCCCTGCTACTACATAATCCTGGTCTCTGGACAAATCTCTCAGTTGCTCAAAAACACCCGCTTCTAACTGTTGGTTTGGGGGAGCTTACTAAAAAGTGGCAAAATCATTGGCTTTACAGCTTCTGTTTTGACTGAGAGACTCTTCTGACCTGTCTCAGTCTGTCTTTTGGACCTTCACAGCACAAAGCCCATCCTTGCCCATCTTTCCTGAGCTGTGCTGGAGCTGCTGCACCACACTGGCCTGCAGGGTCTGATCATATGCTGCTCCTCAGCCAGGAAGCATGCCATGCTGGACACCAGTGTGTTATGAAGAACCCACAACAATTTACTGTCATTTAAACAATTCTTTATCACCCGATGACCCCTCCCCACCCGGGAAGGGGGATCGGGGAAAAAACAAGGAAACACGAAGGTTGGAATATAAACAGATTTAAAAGAATAAGACTAAATAATTAGCATTAATAATACTACAGAAGCAATATTGATACTGATGCCAATATAAAATATACAAAGATCGTACGCAGCCCATTCCATCAGCAGGAAGCTGTGCACTCCCAGCAGCGGACAGCGAGTGCGGGACACTGCAAGCGCTGTGGCTTCGGGAGGAAGGGAACGGCTCGGGGGTCTGGCACCGGGGCAAGAAGTTCTCTGGACCGCTGCCATCAAGGGTGAGAGAGACTCCTCAGCAAACTTTCTGATTTATATTGAATGTGATGTTCATGGTGTGAAATAATCCTGTTGGCATCCTGGGTCAGGTGCCTGGTCCCTCTCCTCCTCCTTGCACCTGGCGAGCTCAAAAACACTGAAACCTTGAAACCCACACACCAGAGCTGGCTATAAAGTAAACATTTTCACAAATTCAGACACTGGAGTCTTTTAGAAATGCAATTTTCCCAAGCATTAGAAGAGATCTTACTGAAAAGTAAATTTACCGAAATGAATTTTGTGTTGCTCAAACCAGGACACGGCGATACACCACCGTGGGGGGGCTGGAGGGCAAAATCACGGGAAAGAAGTGTAAGATGCCAGGAAAATACATTTTGTATAGGAAAAGTGGGAGTGTACGTTCATTTAACCGAGTATTAAGTAAAATCTACACCCTATTGTTCCTGCAATCCCCCTTATTTAGGGACATCTAAAGATTTATTAATGGTGAGCTATTTAAACCCCTCCTTTATGTTCTTGGAATGGCCAAGGGAGGTTATTGTTCTACCAGACAGAAGTACATGGGGAGGGAGGAAAATACTTCACGGAGCCTGATACCGCGCTGACACGAGGCTTCTGTGGAGAGTGAGACCCGTGGTCCCGCCAGCTGGCGCCCGGGGTTCAAAAAGGATCCTCGAGCAAAGCTGCTGAGGACTCGGCCCCTCGTGTTTTCATCTGCAAAAGTCGCCAGAAAGAACTAATTCGAGCGGAGCAGCAAAGGTCTATTTCTCACCCTTTACCCGCAGGCCGCGGGGGGGTCTCTCTCCGCACTACACCTCCCGGCATGCCTGGCAGCGGGCGTGACGTTGTGGGGCGGGGCCGGAAGCGGGTGCTGCGCGGCGGCGGGAGCGCGGCGGTGCCGCCGGGGAGGCAGAGCGCGGAGGAAGCCTGGTCCCGCCGGCGCCCCGTCCTGCCAGCGGCCGCCATCTTGTGCGGGAGGCGGTGGCAGCGCTGCGCTGCGCGGAGGAGCGGCGGTCGCGCCTCCCTCTCCCGCCCTCTCCCCGCCGTCCTGCTGCCGCGGCGCCATGTCTGCCGAGAGTCCCGAGCCCGCCTCGGCCGAGGAGCAGAAGGTGGGTGGCCGGCGGCCCCGCCGAGGCCCGCCGGGCTTCTCCCGCCTCCATCCTCTCTCTGAGGCGGAGCGGGTGCGCCGCGGCCGGGCCTCTCCCCTCCCTCAGCCCGGGCCGTCGCGGCCCTTCAGGCGGCGTTTCCCGGGCCCTGCCGCCCTCCTTGCCGCGCTCCCTCAGAGCCGCGGCCCTCGGCGGGGAGGACGGGGCCCGGCGCCGCGCTGCAGGCCGGGGCGGGGGGGCGCGAGCCCTGCCGGCCGCGGCTGGCGGAGGCTGGAGGCGGAGGAGCGGCCCCACCATGTTGGCTTCTGCGCTCGGGGAATTCCTCTTCGCCGGTAAATCGCTGGCGTTGCTGGGATCTGGACGGGCTGATGGCGCGTCCTCGCTCCCGAGGCCGGCCCCGGCCGGGTGCTCGGCCTGCCAGGGCCTCGGGGGCGGGGGGGGGGCAGGGAAGAAAACCAGCTCGCAGGCTCAGCCGCTGAAAACCGGCGATAATCCTGTGGCTGAACTTTTGTTTCACTTATAGAAAACTTTCAGCTTTTAATATAAGGTATTTAGGAGGGGAAATAACCAAAACACAATGGCTGTGGCCTGTTCTTGCTAAGGCTTTTAGAAAGAATAAGTGTCTGGGTTATCTTGTGACGGCAGTGTTATGTCATCTCAGTAACTAAGAATTTTATAGTCTCTTAAGTGGGATTTGGCTTCCTAGATGTCTGTATGCTGTTAGCAGTTTCCCTCTGCTGGCTGTGACTTTAAGAAGCCGTTTGGTTTTTAGTCTTGTCATTGCTACATGGAGTCAGTTGCGATCTCCACAGCTATTTCTGATAGGGAGCAGTTATGAAACACAAGTACTGCTTTGAAGGACGCTTAAAAAAAAAAAAGCTTAATCTACCTCAGCTGTCAAGTTTTTGTTTAATAATTTACAATTTGTAATATGAGTTAGTCATACAAGTAGGCGAGCTTTGGGGGTTCATATGGAATGGTACCTTCTCAATAGGTGCAGTAATCAGAACCAGCTTCTATTGCAGGTCTGTAATCCGCTCTTAAATGCGTGTGTTCTGCAGCTCAACTTTACGTTCATGTTAGGTACACTACTGAAGGGCTACTGTTCCTGTTCAAAGCCTGTAAAAATAAATCCCTGGCCTGTGCAGCACTCCTAGAATAGCTCTGTAATAAGAGCATAGTAAAACATGTGGTAGCAAGTTCATTGTGATGCCTTCTAGTGTGTTCTGATGAAGTCAGGTGACTGGGCCTGATTTTTGCTAACTGAGTTTCAGACTGAAGTCTTGAAATGCTGTGCTTATGCGCTGTTTCGAAAAATTACCCTTTATCGGCGAGACAGGAGTCCCTTACTGATCTGCTAATTTAGTTTTAGTCTGATGAGGTGTTCAAGAAAATAACACCAATAAAATAAAACTTTGTTTTCTATGAGTATATATCCTGTTAGAATACTGTGGTATCTGTGCTATTATGGCATTGTAGTATTAAGCTTCACTAAAACTCTTTGGGTGGGCAAAAGTGAACGTTGACTCAGTTAATGCTTAGCTCTGAAATACTTACATAAACAACCTATTTTGCCGTACTTATTCGTATGTATGCTTAAAAAAGATGAAGGCCCTAAATGAACTTTAAGGCAGTGTTTTCATGATCAGACCTCTTTTCTAAACTTCTGTGCATGTTTTAGGCGAGAAAGGTGTTAAACAAGAGTGATATAAATTGAAAACTTGCCAAAGACCAGCGTTTCCTGTTCTCCGTGTGAAAACTCAGGATAGTGGCGGGGGAAGTCCAGCAACAAAGGAACTTTAGACATTGGAGAACATATGCTTGGTTGACTGACTCTCTTTTTGCCTTAAAAGCCTATATTTTTCAGGAAGCTGAAGAGGTGGTGCATTTTGTTTCTGGACTGGGTCTTGCCACATCAGTTTGCTGTAGAGTTGTGCTGTTCACATGTTTTTCCTATTTTCTGCTTTACATTTGTCTGATATCTTTTGCTAAAGAGGATGAGCTCTTCATACCAGAGTTCAAAAAGACTGACAGCTCTTTTTTTAGCCATGCAGTTCAGTTATCCAACAGATAGGGAACTTTGCACTGCTCTGTAAAGATTAAAAGCAAAAGCTATCTTTAAGTGAGTTAGGTAACTACTGCCTTCCTGGTAGATCCTGTCAATGAAGTAAGCAGACTTCATTAGCTGTGTCAAATTGCTGTAGAGAACTAAAATTACAACTTTTGTGTGGTTGTCACTAGGAAGAAGAGCGTGGTATATCATGATTTCCGCTCCCCCCCCCAGTCATTTGTTAGTCACTTGGTTGTTGCTTCTGTAACTAAAGGGAGAATGTTGTAAATGTATGAATTGCCTTGCTGATTTGGATTAAAGCCTTTGTGGCTCAGCAGCACATCTCCAAGACTGCTCAATACCATCTAGTCTACAGAAGAACATAAGGTCAGGACATGCATGCAGTGATCTTCCTCAGAAAACTATCCTAGGTCTCAGCAATCTGTGGATTAAAAGCCTTCTGAGCTGCGAATGAACACGTCGAGTTGCTTTCTGAATCCATCTAAATTTTCGGCAACCCCTGTATCCTTTGTCAAGGAGTTCTGCAGCTTAACTGTATTTTTTGTGAAGAACTGATGTCTTCTGTATTTTTTTGAACCTGCTGTCAGCTGATTTTGTTTGTATTGGAATTCTTTAATTTGTCTTACGTAGTTTTTTGTCTTAGTTGCTCTTGGTCATCAAGAGTAAGTGACCGTAGTCTGTATCCTTTTCAGCTGCATTGATGCATAACACAGTACTTTGTGTTTTGATTGCCTGCTGTGCGACGATTTGTCAGCCCTGTGAGTTTGCATAAATGTCTCCTTTGATGTACCATGAATACATATTTATGTAAGCTATTTGTTGTTGGCCCTCTGTTCTTAAAAAATTGTCTCCTTTCGGTTAGTATTGGCAAAACATGCCTCCTCAAATGCTTTGTCTGTTGGCTCAACAGTGAGTACCCAGTGATTCAGCATTAGATGTTGAAAGTGTTTAGCTGAAAGAATTGCTTTTGAGAAAATCCAGTCAGTGTCGGCATGATAATAAAGCACAATAGGAAGAACAGCAGCTGAAGAATGATCTTTATAACGCATGAAAACTGTGGTCTTGGCTGGTATGATATTATATAGTGACAAGTTGTATAGTTCTATGTTCAGTAGTGTCAGGGAGACTTTGCCCTTTATATATTTATTTGTATTGTTGCCTAGCTGTGTTTTCATCTAATAAAAAGCATTGGTTCCTGTCCTCATAGAAGTTTCTCTACCTTTCCTTGGTAGAACTGTTAATTCAGATTCCCACTCTGTTGTGCAAAGCTGTAGTTGAGTTATCTTGGCCTAATGGAGCAACTAGACAACGTTATTTTTTAAATCTGTTGTTATAACCTTTGCTTATGAGGTTTCTTACCAGAAAGATGTTGAATGTTATAGAACTTTGAGCTTTTATAAGAGGTATAGGAAAGCACTGGGGTAGGCCAGCGTGGTGGCTCTAGTTCTTTGGCAGTTCTGGCTTAAGTAGCTCCCAGCTGCTTGTGTTCCTCTGTGCTCCCTGCTGCTGTGCTGACATACCTGTTTGTGCAGCTGCTTGGTGAGCCAGACTGGGGAAAGGGATCCAAATGAAACACAGCCCAACAAGCAGAGGGGGGGGAAATAAAATGGTTATTTTTCTGTTGAATTAATTTCTGCAACCCATACATGTGGAGTGCATGCAGTCATGCTGACTGATGCAGTGCAAAGGATGATGACATGGATGGAAAAGAGCGTGAAGGGGCTGCCTAAGCAGCTCTAAGTGGATATGAAATCTTAGTCACAGATGAGTGTGAGGCCCTCCTGATTTCAATGGCAATTCTTTTCTGCCTAGAAGTCTTTCTGTGACTTCAGATGGTAATAATAATTCAAGAATGACAGCAGTCACAGCAAATCAATATATATTTTCCCTGAACTAGCAATGGTTTGCATGCAAAAAAAATAAAAATGCCCTTGGCCAAATACTGGAAAGTAGCAAAACAAGAATTTTGAATGCAAGATATTTTAGAAATGATCTAATAGAAGAAATTGTACTTCATACATCAAATTGCTACATGGACCGGAATAGATGAGTGTAAAGTAGAGGTCAGTGTTGAAAGACTGGATGTACAAATTGCGGTTTTTGCCAAATGAGTATCTTCAAATGATTACTTTGAGCACCCATACTTTACAATATACTCATAAAATATGCATTTTATTTTACACAAATGCACTATCCAACTGTCTTCATCTTCATAATTTTAGGATAATTATGTATAGAGAAATACAGTATTGTTTCTATTAATATGATAGCAGGTGTGTTTTTAAAACTGAGCTACTTTAGCATTTTTTCACAGTGGATATCAACACATTACAGTTAGAGCAGCCGTAGATTGTGGCAATGCATGATCAAACAGGGGCAGTTGAAAATAGGTCCTGTGGTGCTTGCCCAGCTTTCAACATTTGTTCGTTCTTAGTGAAACCCTTGTTCTGACAAAAAAATGGGGTTTGTTGGGGGATTTTTTTTCCAAAATTGAATAATTTAATTTTAGTATAGACTACTCTTATGTGAAAGAGAAATGCATTGATTAGATTCAAACATGTCTCCAGGAAAGGTATCTAAGATGGGAGGCTGAACTCCTACAGTTGCTGTCGGCATTCGAGAGAGAATGTATGAAAATGTCTATTCATATAATTGGTATGTTCACTTGGTAACAGCAGTGGGCCTGTTGGTAAATCACCTGCAAAGGTATTCTGCATAAATAGTTCATTATTGTAGGTTTCATTTACAGTGTTGCTAATTGTCTTTCAGGAAATGGAGGATAAGGTGATCAGCCCAGAAAAAGTTGAAGAAGCAAAATTGAAAGCAAGATATCCTCATCTGGGCCAGAAGCCAGGAGGCTCAGACTTCTTGAGGAAGAGGCTTCAAAAAGGAGTGAGTTCTTTATTGTCCACAGGGTGTGGACAAGAAATTCCAAAATTCCTGTAGCTGTGACTTTTTTTTTTTCCCCACTCCATAGGCCTTTGCATTAGTAAGAGAGTGCTAAGAAATTTAAACTTTGTCTGTGAGAGCACAAGGATGGAAAATTTGTTTCCACAAAACCAATGCCAAATTGGCAGGATAGCTGTTTACAGCATCAGTGGCTCAACTGCACTTTTTAGAAAAAAATTAAACTTAGAATCTGGCTCAGTGCTGCTGTAATAGACTTCATAAAAAACATTATAGTAAACAGGAAGGGTCAGAACCTCATCCCTGTTTTTTACTGATCTTATCTTGCCCATTCTTATGTCCCCAAAACATATGTCCACTCTCATTATCCATGTTTTCAGAACATGTAACGGAGCAGACACTAAGCTTTCACCAGGTACTGTCTGACAGCAGCTTGAGAATGGCGGTGTAATTCTGAATATATGCCCTAACCAAAACTAATGATAGAAGTAAGAAGAGTGAGTTAGTATTTCAGTATTGTTCCACATTTAAGTGTCTCTTATTTTCTTAGTTATTCGTTTATTTTTTAAGTTTAATTATTCATGAATTGATTATATAATGCCTTTCAGGCACGCTGGAACTCTGTTCTTGGAATAATCCTAGCATGTCACTACTTCTGATGGTGCTTTCATTGCTGTCACACTGTTTGGGTTTTGGTTTGGTTTTGTTTTTTTTTTTTTTAACTATTGTCTAGGCCCTTTGATTGCATGCAATGATTCCAAGTATAAATCCTTCGCAAACCAGCTGTTGGAGTTCAGTGCTGATTCTGTGCTATCTGGTAACATCTCCTGGGAATTGTTACTGTTGGCAGCTTTTTTTGGATAAGCTTCTTTTTCATAAGTTGGAGCATATGCAGCATAGTTAATGGCTGCTGGGCATGGGCAGGTGGGAGATTAAGTGATTCCTTTTGTGAGTTATGTTGTTATGTGGTCAAAGGCAGCCGAAAGGACACTTCAGTGGGTTCAGTGTACGTGTAGACACAGAAGGTAAGTATGTGTTGTGATAAGTCGGGAAAACAGACCAGCATCCACTCCCTAAAGATTGATGGCCATAAAGGAATTATGACTGCTTGCACTCAGTGCAAATGTGAGGAAAGCTCACCACCAGCAATAACAATCTGTACAATTTCTTCATCTTGATTATAGCACTATTTAATGCAAAGGTTGTTTGCAGCCTATATTTTCAAGTTTGAGCAGAGGTAGACCAGTGGGCATCTTAATTGACTGTTTGGGATTTTGCTACATTGATGAAAGATGACATAAAGTTGTGGATTGCAATTCGTAGTGTACCTTCTTCAGTTCTCCACTCCTGATGTGGTGGTAATAATATTCGGGTTTTTTTGGTTTGTTTTTTTTTAAGTGTGCTCAGTGTCTTAAATGAGGAAGCATCTTTACTTAATATAGATGCCTGGTGTGCTTTGGGCTGCCTGGATTGCCGAAGTTTAAAATATCACTCTTCAGATAAGAGAGTATGCTTTCAGATAGTGTTTGTGACACGAAGACACCTGGACAGACGTAGTCAGTTTGAAAGGGATGATCAAATACAGGCCATGTATGAGAAGCTAGAGTAAATCAGAGGAAAATACAGGAATAAGTTAGAGGAAGAAATGGACTGGTATTCTAATGCATGAAAGATGGTAGGTTTTCTCAGATATTCTTCTAACTGTGTGTAGTCAGCTGTAGCCCTGATTTTCTTCGATTTGGCAACTAGTACACGCTCTGCCCATTGATATTTACTCTCCAGAAATGTTCTGCGTTGGGTGCACACACCATTATTAGCACGCTTTCTCCAGAATACAAGTAGATGAGAACCATGCTACACTGTGCTGCTGTGGAGGCATTCTATTTGGAGCTCTTACATGGACAGAAACAGCTATCCATTAACAGCAGTTAAAAGACTGAGCTATTCTGTTATTACCTAAGTGCTGTTTAAAAGTTGCTTTTGGTTGCTTCAGTCTCGAAGGGCAAAATATGAAAGCCTTTTTCCAAATCAGATTATTTCATAACTTGAGGTCTAGTCTGTAGATGTAGTGCTAGAACATTGTGGTGTAAGTAGAGATTACACTGTCAAAATGATTGAATTGGGAAGGTTTATGAATAAAAAGTGTGTGGTTTTAGATGTACTACTGACTGCGTGGCAAAAACAGATTTGTAACTTTAAGGCTCTGACAGGGAACATAAAAAGCTGCCTTCAGGAGGCCTTGCATAAACACACACACCCTTAGTACTAATGCAGAATAAAGAGTATGGTAGTAATATGCTGCCTGGAAGCACTTAAACATAGCAGGTAGTGATGGCTGTTGTTCAACTGACTGAGGAGTAAGAGTGTATAAAACTAACTAGGGGGTGTTCTCTTCAGAAATGACTGTGACAGTAAGCAGCAGTTGCTATTGTAAATCTTTGTCCTGAATCTGATTTTTTTTGGCCTCATGACAATCTGTTCAAAATCATGGGTTACAAGTACCTTAATGGTAGACCCCATAGTACGATGTAAACAAAATACAACTTTCCTGCAAAATGTGACCATGACTGCATGAAGTTGAAAACTTCATGCAGACCTTGAATGAAATTCCATGCCTCATCCTACCATGATGCAGATAATTCATAACAGTCATTTGGCTTTAACATCCATAGATAACAATATTTTGAGAAATCTGACAACAAAAAGGGCTGTTAAAGGTAATGCTAATAAAAATATGCTGAAATATGAAGGAACACTGTTACAGAAATTCAAACTTAATATACTTATTTCTGTTTTCAGAAGAAACCTGGAGTGTGGGATAAGAATTTCCTTCACATAGTGCTTTTTAGAAAGACTGCACAGTAGATTTGACTTTGTTAAATAATTGGTTTGGGAACTTTAGGGATTATAGTTTCACTGTTTTAATGTATGCAGATAAGAGGTTTTCTTGTTAGCATGCAGTTTCATGCTACTTTGATCTTCTGGTATGATAGAGCAGGCTCTGTTCTCCAGCTTTAAGTTCATGCATTGTTTAGTTATTCTGTGTTGCAGGACTTGTTCACTGCAAAAAAATTTACAAACCCCAAGGTTTCACTTGTGGGAGGCTAAAGCTCTTGGGAAAACCAGGGTACAAATGATGTTTATGTATGGCGTGAGTTTAATGGTCGGTGTAGAACCTTAACTGTATACTTACCTAATGCTATGAGTTTAGCTATGCGTGCTTAATAGTCTTGCTAAGATTTTATTTATTTTTTTTAATTGACATAGAGCTACCTTGCCAAATCGGGAAGATTTTATAACTGTTTTTAAAATTTTTTAGAGAATCTATTTAACCATGTAATTCAGTGCATGCATCTGATAAGCTTTCAGGCTTTTAAATATATATGTGTTTTGTCTTGTAGCAAAAATACTTTGATTCCGGTGATTACAACATGGCTAAAGCAAAGATGAAGAATAAGCAACTGCCTACTGCAGCTCCTGACAAGACAGAAGTCACTGGTGACCATATTCCTACTCCACAGGATCTTCCACAGCGGAAACCATCTCTTGTTGCTAGCAAGCTGGCTGGCTGACAAGAACAGCTGAACTGCATGATTATTCTCATTCCTGTTATTTCTCCTTAATAGTTATTTCTCACCCTCACATCCCCCTTTTTCTTTCTTACACTAAGTCATGAGACTGACAGCTTTGCAGGTAGCGATAGCATGTGCTGCTATTGTAAGGGAGTACTGTTAAGAGTAAAATGTGTAGTATTTGGACTAGTTGAGAACAATGCACTGATTAAAAAGGACAAGTTTGGTTAGAGCAATGTAATCTACTTGAAAATGTACATATTGCCCATTTCCTAGTGTAGGACTGGTTCCAGCAAGTGACATCGCAAGTTTTACAACTTCTAATGTTTCTGCTTTTGTTATTTCATCTTAATTACAGCATATTTGTATTTAATATAACCTCCAGTTGTGTTGGGTTTTTCTTCTGTGTTTGGGTTTGTTGTCTAAAATAGAGGTTTAGACCACAAGTTGCTAGATGGTAAAGCATGTATAAAAACAAAGACAGGGCTCTGATTGAATTTTGTTTCTGCTTTTGAACTTGAACGGCCTTAAACCTGTTTCAGCTTTAACAATAGAGTTTTTACTTGGGCAATATTTGCCCATTCTGGTGTAACTCTTGTGAATCTAGTGCTTATTGACAACTGCCTGTTGAAGCTGGTATTCTTTTCAGTTCCGTAGCTTAGGACACACTTTTGTTGAAGATGTGAATGAAGTGTGCATGTGCATAGACTGTTGAATTCACTCTTGTGCCATTTCTGTAAATACAATAGTTTTGCACAACCTTTTGCAAACGTCTATTAGTTTTACATTTTAAAAAGCAGATAATGTGCCAATCAAAGCACAAGTGATTCTGTATCTTTCAAAGTCTTGTCCTGAAACTAAGAGCCCAGAATCTTGCTACTGAAAGTAAAAATTGAATACCTGAAATTTGTAAAACACTTACATTTACACTTGACCCAGCCTTAGGCTTTTGCGGTTGCATATTTGTTTCGCAACAATGTCCAGGATTCAAATATAAATCTGGAATTTTTACCTATATTTGGAGGCAAGTGCCCTTTCTGTTCAGCAGCTCTTTAAGCTTTTAAAGCTGAAATGCTCTGTCTGATGACATTGGGAGATGGCTAAATGTGCTGTTCTAGTTTCCCGTTTGGCAAACTCCAGATTAGGCTTGCTAAGGTTTGATATGCAATTGTCTTTGGGCTATTTTAGACTTCTGGAAGCGTAAGGGTATAATTTTTTTTTTTCTTGGACTCCTGAAGTGGTAGTAAACTAACTGCTTTGCGCTTTGTTATACAGTAGCCCCTCATGGGCTTTGGGGAATCTAAAGAACTGGAAGTGGTATTTATATAATGACCTGTTGAGAAACAGGTAACTTTTCATGTCAGAAAATAGGAATGAACTTCCATTCATCTTTATGATGCAGGTCGTAAGTACCAGATTGCCAAAATACATAGTTTATATTAGACAGGTGTGTGAGCCGGCACAGGCAGGACACAGGAACAACCACAAAACCACGGATGAAGTGCAAAGAGTAGATTTATTTTCATGACCTCGCCAACAGGGGATCCCCAAAGCAGCAGAGGTACACAAGCGGGAGCGCCGGCACTGCGGAGCTCGGTCCATGCTAGAGGATCACCGAACCTGCTGGTTTTGCCTGTATATCAGGGATTCATGCAGGCAGAGTTTACCACTGTGCTTTGATCTTTCCCACAGCAGGGCAGGAATCTCCAGTGTGTTTGATAGGGTGCCTCAGTCTATCACAGGCCTATGTTACCTACACACAGACGTTCTACTTGTCAAACACACAAGACTAAACAAGGATTAAGTATGATATATTGTGTTTTTCGACACCTCAGCTGCAAGACACCTGAGTGCGTTTACAGTCCTCCTCGCCAGTCTTCTATTATTTTCCCACAACAGGTAACTTGATGCATTTAAAAGCTTGTTTGTTCAATGAAATCAGAATATTAAAAGTGCAATATGATCCATATTGTAATTGATTTTCATATAGGTAATCACAGCCTTGATGTTCTTGGGGACTATAAGAAACTCTTCTAAAAGATCAGTTTACTGAATACTTTTTTCTTTAAAGAAACAGTTCTGAAGCAACCTGTTAAAAACAAAGCACCAATGTGGGTATTTTAAGAGAAAACACTGAACAGATGCAGGTTTTTAGAAGGATGTGCTTTATGTTGACATATTCAGAAAGTTCTTGCAGGATAAAGGACTGCTAGTCAAAAAGAACACTGGCCCGTATTTTCTGCAATGCTCTCTTCTAAAGGCAAACATAAGAAAACGATAAAGAGAAAATGAATAATCTTAATTTGTTTCTGTTTTGATCGAACATGAGCAAAGTATATTGGTGTCTATATAATGTCTTTGGCTCAGAGGAGTCATTCCATAGAATTTTGAAATTGCTAATCTGATTTTTTTTTTTCAAGTCTGTATAGCCGTTTTCTAGTAATGAAACGGGCTTTGTCAAGCCTGTCCTTATTCCTTAGCCTCCACTAGTGTTACAAAGAATTTGTGATTTTTTGCAGAACAGGTTGAAGAAATGGACCTACTTCAAGTAAGAAATTAGGCTAGGAGAATAGCAAGGAAACTGGAGATATTGAAGCAAACTGCTTTTTATAGATGTTTGTCCTAACGTGAAAATCCCTCTTTATTTTTCTATGTATAAATGAAATTGAAACTTGATAGGACTGGGCCTGAAACAAATTTTGAACAATTTACGGTGACTTGCTGTGTACTGTCTGGTGCCACTGCCCTGTAGCTCGCGTAAGGTTGAGCTTTCTTGGTGTTTGGGAAGGCTTAAAAAAAAATAGCCATTTAAATTTAAACATTCCACTCAGCTACAATTCAGCTTGTCCTGCTGGTTGGACAACACGAGCTCTTCCAGTGTTCGCTTGGTGACTTGCAGTTCTTAAGATTGCTACAAATTCAGCTATGAATATATTATCCATGTGTATATTTGAAGTACTGTAATACTAACTAGGTCAATGACTGATTATGAGCCTTCACATCTGACAGACCTCAGCAGCAGGCACAGCTATTTTGATTCTATACACTGAATAAAAGTTAAGTCCAATAATCACTTAACAGGAAATCAAACATGACTGCAAATCGATGCTTACTTTCAGCTTACTCCAGCAAGATAACTCAGCTATCCAAACTTATGTACATAATGTATTATATGAGTTTTACCATTTGATAATTACCTTTTTCAAAGAAAACCTGTCCACACTGTAGACTGGCAGTCCCTTTCATATCTTGCCTTTAAAGATAGTGTTTAGTTATTAGAGTAGTACTCATGTAGGCTTATAATAGCGGATAGCACCAATGTTTTATTCCAGATAGGTAAGTGGATTAATTACAACTTCACAGATATGTCCCCAAATCTGTAGCACCAAAGGCTTCCCTCTCATTGTTCTTGATGTAGTAGGACAGTGTTTGTGTAAAGGCCACAGGAGTACATTTTGTTGGACATACTTACACCCAGTCAAGATGTTAAGGTGATAAAAATGTCAATTGTTCTTTACAAACTTACACATTGTATAGTATACAGAATAAATTGATCTACTTAGTTTTTATTGCAATGTGGAGATTTGTCTCGTCTTTACTGTGGTTTCCTGCAAGAACCTGCATACTTCGGTATTCTCTATGGAAAATTTCTAAACCCTAAATCTTGCTACTCTGTATCATTAAAAATATGACCGGGCTTTGGTTTCTAGTATGCTAGACTACAGAATTACTTTAATGTAATCACATTTATATATTTCAGTGCTTATTTTTCTAATAAGGCAATTAAAGCTTATTGTTTGAAAACTCCGTAACAGATGGTTGTTTTGGTCCCTTGCACTGAGTGAAGGGGATATCTGGGAATTAGCTTGGCATATAGAAGTTTGCAGTGCTATAGACTGTTGGCCTGAATCCGGCAACATTTCCAAGAAATCGAGATGCTGGGATAAGTTCGGCTAATTTCGTGTTCAGGCTGTGACTTAGGTGCTGCTCTTTGCGCAACTTTAAGATCCAGGTGGTGCGTTTGCACAATTAGCGCAGTCATCAAGGTCATAGTAACACCCTCCATGCGCTGCATCCCTAACAAACGGAGGAGAAAAACGTCCCATTGCAGTAGCATCGCTCAAATATGCGGAGGCAGTGCAAAGGCTGCATTAACACTGGCATTACTAACCTGAAGTAACTTACCTGAGTCTCTGTGCGGGGAGTGGCATCAATCATCCATTTAAATCCAGGCTTATTGCCCAAATGTGTTTGTAATTGGGGCTGAGGCAGGGAGAGTTTGTGTTTGTGGCTGTGCTCACAGTACATGACCAAGAACATGCTCAGTTTATTTGATGGCTGGGGGGGCTTTCTGTGGGCTTGGGAAGAACAGACTCGGGGGGGCACACAAGCAGGATGAATGTTAACAAGGTTTTTTTAACTTGGACTGAATGGGTTGATTATTTATTCCTGCTTTAGTACAAAGGAGCCCCCCTCTTTCAGATTCATGTTTTTGGCTTTTTCATTCCAATTTCTGGTGTCTATAGATCCAGAGTAACATGAAATCTGGGAAGTTCTGTGCATATTCAAAGCATTTATTCCCATTAAATACTTGGATCTTGAAAGTGTTTCTGGAGTCCTAGGACAGAGGCAGAAAGCCTTGAGCTCAATTGCTGTGCTTGAAAAAGCTTTACTTTAGGGGTAGGTGACTGAATTGTCCCCGTCTTTCTTGGGCAGTACATCTTTGTTAACAACAAGGATGCTCCTTGATAGGTGTTCATGGTAAATATTCTCGCATATTTTTAGCAGGCGTAGGATTCTGTTTACTTACTGCTTTGGAAAATATTGGCAAAGCCTCCACCGATTTCAGATGGATTTGACTTTGGTGTAAAATGGGAAGATGAAGTACTTTTTGTTTCTGACCTTTTTACCTTATTGCAGAACAGCGTTGTAGCTCATATTAAAAGAGAAATATGGTTTCTCTGTTAGAGATATTCTGTCAACTTCCCTTGACAACATTACAGAATAATCAAATAATTGTCATTAGCTTTTCTGGTACAGGGAGTCTCCACTGAGACTGGATTCAGCCCCCGCTGGTACTGCTACCTGTGTTAGTATGGTAGGGTGTTTCCTTACTGGATTTGAGGAAAAAACAACTCTGAGTCTTCCTCCAGAAACAGGATTTGGATTTTTTAAAAGCGCGACATTTTCTAGGAGTTGAATTATATGGCTGATATTACAAGGATGCTTAAATGCAAGAGTGGGAGCTGTGGATTCTGCTGAACTTTGGGTCTGTTCTCAGGTGATGGTTTTTATACTGTTGAAAAAAAATTGGCTAATACATTGAAAAGCAAATATGCCTGTGATGCTCTAGAGGCAAGAGAAATCTTCCTAGTATAGGCACAGACAGATCGAGGCAAGCTTTCTGCGTGGGAATTTCATCATGTAGGTTTTGCCTTGTCTTTTCTGTAAGCCCAAAAAACCTGGAAGTAAATCCCAAGTGTTGCCAGGAGAATACATGCATGGTACGTAATTTTATCTCTTCCTACGTATTTCTTGCATTACATTTCAAAGTTCTTAGCTGGTAACTGAAACCAGCCCTGTTTGTTTTCTACAGCTAAAAGTTACAGGCCTCATCCTTGTAGTGCGAGAACATAGGAAAGGGTAGGAGGAGGATTTTAGCCTATGAATTCCTCAGTTGGCTTTGTCTGCCTTTCCAGACTCTCCACTTGGAGTTACACTGATGGCCAGTGTTGAATATACAAAGTGGATAGGCCCATCCACTGTGACACATAAACTATCTCATGTTCCTTATGTTACTGATATCTCTTACTTCCGTGCCTCTCATGATTTCCTTTTTTTGTTTGGCCAACAGAGAATCCACCGCTCACTTGTGGTGCAGCGTGACAGCAACAGAATAGGAAGTCCTAGTTGAGAAGGGAATTTTTCTGCCACAGTTGAACAGATCATGGATGTAAACAGAACATAGATGTAAGAAAAAAGATGCTTTGTAGTCACTTGTGAAAAAAATTTTACGTAAACTAACCTCAATTCATAGCAGGATTATTTTCTTTCCTTTTTTTTTAATTCAAATTCAGTATAAAATTCTGTATGTGGACTGTGTCAGCTACATCAGCCATACATTGTCAGCTGGGATACCCTAGGATATATCCTCTGAAATCAAATGCCATAAATGATATTTTCAAAAAGATACTATGCAAGATATGAGATGAGGACATTTAAAATCTTGCCAGTAAACGTTTTGATGCAGGAGATGCATGTTAAAGTAATAATGAAGTAGTCAGTCTAGATGCATTACGAACAGGTTGTTTCTTGGCAACTTTCGGTGCCCCCAATTCCTGTCCTTAATGGCTGATTTGAAATCCTGGTTTATGCAAATTGTGTCAAATCGTAGCATATTTTGGACTCATATCTATTTTTTGCTGGGGCTTATAATTACATTTGGCTCCTGAGCTCCAGCTGTGAATGGCTGATACAGTAATCCACAGTCCAACTGAACTCCTGAAATCAGTATCTTTGAATTTAAAATAGGTATCATCCCGAAGAAAGGCTATTAAATATCAGACATGAAGCAGCACACAGTCAGAGGGGAGGTTTAGGTCCCTTCTGAAAACGAAACTGAGATCTCTGTGGTTCATACATCCAGATTCTTAGATTAAGCCCATTAAAGGGGGATGATCGCACTCTTAAATGAACCCCAGATCACTTTTTTGTTACATATGAAAGATGACTGTAGCTGTAGTGTAGATCTCTCTGTTTTGCCACAGTGTCTGCGTGAAGAGCAGCTGTGCAAACAGCCAAACACTTCACCCCTGACCTGGGCACCAATGTGCAGGAACCAATGCTTGGCTTCTCACAGGACTGAGAGCAAGTGCCCAGTTCTGCGGTGGGAGTGAGCCTCCCAGGCATGGGCAGCACCAGTAATCGTGGTTGATACTCCTGCACATATTGGCAGAACGTGGGAAGGAAGGTATTTTTTTAAATACAATTCTCGTTAGAGCGTCAACTCTGAACTCTCCGAGCAAAATCAAGATTTTTATTTTTTTTTTAGCCTCTTTTCTGAATTTACTAACCTTTTCTTTACTACGTGTGAAGACCATATATCTGTCCCCAATACAAACTCCAGGTAAGGCTCCATATCTTCTTGACTCTTTTTCATTTGTGCTTGCTACTGTCTCCATCTCCTTTCTTTGACAGCAGCAGTAGAGTACAACTAGGTTATGGCATTTATCAGGAGTCTTTATTCTGGGAGTCAAGGTAGCTTGATTTTTATTTCTGCTGTTACTCAGTTGATCGGTGACTTTGTGCAGATCGCCCATCTCTTTCACAGCTCATTTTCTCTGTAGAACAGATTTGTCTTTTTTTGGTAGTCACAGCAAACTTCAGGGGGAGTCCAGATACTACCCACTGAATAGAGCGCTGTTATCTAAACAGTTGAATTCTGCAGAGATGGTACCACTTAAAAAGTCAAAGCGCTTTGGTGGAGAATGTGGCAAAGAGAACTGTTTCAAACTGGTTTTGTACTTTGGACCACTTGGACCGGTGGGATGCATTCCCAAGGTGGAAAAGGAAAATACAGAGAGTAACAGCTTCAGTTCTGCTGTCAGAAGAGCTCTTGTCATTAAGGTGAACTGTAAAAAACACCCATTAATGATTCATAAAACAAATGAGCTGCCATCTCAAGACCTAACCAGAACAAGGATTATGCTTCTCATTCCCTTTTGACATGGAAGTTAAACTTTTCAAAGATGGGTAACTTCATTTCTGGGTGAGAACTGGATTTGCATATTGAAGGAGCTGTTTTGGGCCCGGTTCTCGTCAGTGCTTTCAGTGGTGGTTTGAGTGATCAGGGTGCAACCAAGCTGGAAGAGACTGGATACAATTTGAAGGGTGGGATCAGAATAGGGGAAGGAAAACAAGAAATGGAAAACTTGGCACCTGGCGAAAGGTGTGCTGAAATACATGATGGCAAGGAGGGGATGGGTGTTGGGATGGCGGCCAGGCGCAGAGAGGCTGCGACAGGCTGTGACCCAGGTGTAAATCTAATGAGCCGAGGCTCATCTCCCCGCGCTAACGGGGGTCACCGCTGGTGGCAGGGACCGTCCCGGGTACCGGGCGCCGGCGATGCCGGGTGTGGGAACGGCGCCTCGGCACTACAGGGGCAGGAAAGCGACACGCATTACAAACGTCCCTGATGACGAAATGAGCCGTTTGTTCGGTCTAGGAGGGAAAAAATAATAATAACAATAATAAAAAAAAAGCGTGATGGGGCGAGAGGGGCGGGATCCCGGTCCTTGCCCCGAGCGGGAGGCGGAGCGGGCTGCGGCGGGGGGCGGCCGGTGGCGGCGGGTCCCTGCCAGCCCTGCCTCCGGCTCCGGCAGCGCCCGTCCGCCGGGGGGGAGGCCCCGCCGCCGTCCCCCCCGCCGCTCCCGGCATGCACAGAGCGGCGGCCGCCCCGCCGACCGCCAGGTAGCAACATGGCGCGCCGCGCCCGGGCCGCCGCCTGAGCATCCTCCCTCCTCCTTCCCTCCGCCTCCGCCTCCCGCCGCCGGGCTGCCGCAGAGGGGCCGCCCGCCCGCGCCCGGCGCCATGGCAGCCTCCGAGCTCTACACCAAGGTAGGGCGGCGGCGGCGGGGGGAGCGCGGCCCGGGCGGAGGGAAGGAGGGAGGGAGGGAGGGAGGGATGGCGCGGGCATCTCTTCCCAAGATGGACCCGCATCCCGGCGGGGCGCGGGGCAGCGTGCCCGGCCCGCTGGGTCGGGGCACCGCCGGGCCCCGGAGGGGGTGGGAAGGGACCGGGCCCCGCAGGGGAACCGGCCGCGCTCCCCCCCCACCCCCCCGCGGCGGGGAGCCGCCGGGAGCCGCGCTGGGCTGGGATGCGCCGCTCCGTTTTGGGGTGGAATAGCCCTTCCCCGGCGTTCCCCGCTGCTCGGTCATTGCCTTCAGCAATAGCGTCCCGTTCCCTCTCGAAAAACCACCTTCGACGACAATTAAACTAACCTTTTTTTTTTTTTTTATTTTGGTGACGCTGCACCTTTAGATTGTATTTATTTTGCTGGCAGTCGTTCAGGGGTCCTGCAGCCAGCAGTGATGCGGTCTGTGACTCTCATGCGCTTTTTAAATGGGCGTTTTTCTGATCTTTTTAGCCTGGTGCGTTAGCGTCTCACCAGTTTCTACCCCGGAAACAGTCACTGGCCTACGCCTCTCCATGATGGCAAAGCCTGCAAATTGAGAGATGTGGGAATGGTTGTTTTATCCGCTAGCAACGCCCTGTTTGCATTGCTCTGCCTTGGTCTAGTGCAAAATACGAGAAAAAAAAAGTCAGACCCTGTTTTTTTAAGGGCAGAAGGGATGACAGGGGACACCAGACCTGAGCACCCCAGTACAGCACGGTAAACTCCCAAGTACTTGTTTCGAAAAGCTTGCACAGTCAAAGTGTGTTTTATCGAAAGCCATGCCGTCTGGATCCTTGAGCCACTTTATGAAATACTCCAAAATTATCCCCAGTCTAGCTCTCTGTGGGAGGAGAGAAAGGAAAGGAGACAGCCGTTTTGTTTTGGGATGAATAGCTGACCTCCAGTCAGATACGGTGGAGAGAATGTTGTCTGCATTGAACTGGACAGACCTTTCAATAGGCTTGACCATACCTGAATAGTGCATTCGTGTAGGAGAGACTGAATGTGAGGAAGTGTGGTGCATGTCTGCACCCCCTAAAGAACACAGAATACATTAGTTGATAGGAGTCTTGGTGTCTTGGGTCTCATAGAAGGATCTCTCTGTTAACTGTCCTTGCAAAAAGGGATGAAAATTAGCATTTCTGGTCAAGAGAACAGTGGTACTGCAGAGTTGTTCCCAGGTGCCCAGCAGACCTCCTCTATGTAAGGAGTTATTTTGGAAAGGTATTTGTGATTTGTCTCTCTCTGTGGATGTTCTTGTTATGGAATTATAATGTCTCCTAAAGAGTTGATCAGAAATAATTATTTTTTATTTTTTTTAATGTATTTTAATTTCCAACCCGCACTGACCTTGAATTAATTTCCTTGAGTGGTTAAATCCTTTGGTCAGAAGCTGCCCCGAAAACGTGGGTGTCCTGTTGTCTTGGGACTGCGTTACGGTGGGAAACTGAGGGCCCCGTGTAGCTCCCGAGGAAGCCACGGCCCTGGGTCGGGCGCCGGGACGGGAAAGATGCTGGGCCTTCGAGAGGGACCATCTCTGCCGCCTTCCCCACGTAAAGCCATCATGCTGCTTGTCACGTTCAGTATCTCATCCGTGATTAAGTGACATAAATAATGGATTTAAGGTCGTAGCACGCAGAGGTGAAAAGAGCAACCACCAAGTCAAACGAGCGCAGGGTGATCCTCCGGTGGGGACTGGCTGGGTGACGGCGGCCAGGGAGATTGCTTCTGTGCGTTACTGACACCACAGGCTGCTCTTGTCCTCTTCAGAGCCACATGTAGGCACAGAAAGAGCGACTTTCACATCTCTCTGATACTGGCAGGCAGAGCCAGGATTGTCATTCAGGAGAGCTGCTTCAAGCACCAGAGCCTCCAGTAGAGCATCGATGCTTAACGTGTGGCATTGGCGTAGGTCTTTCTCTGGCAAGAGAAGTTTCAGGGCAGAGAAATCGCTGCGGACTCTGTGTCCCGAAGCGAACGACCTGGCAGTTCCCTCACCCTCTCCCACTGGAAACCCACCTCCCGGCTTGCGCGAGCTGTTCAGGGAGCTGTGTTCATGTGAGTTACCTGGAGTTGGTAAAATTGTGTTAATGACTGGATGACCAGCGTCGCAAAGCAGCTGTCAGCATCTCTTCAGAGGTTGTCCGAGAACGGGAGAAGCAGAGTTCTTATATCCAGCTGTTTTCTGTGGACGTGGGGCTCGCTGCTGTGTGCTTCGGTGTGTCCAGTTTTGCTCACATGCACTGTTAAGCCTTCAAACTTGGCATGCCAGCGTAAAAATAGCACCCACCGCAACAACCACGTGTGCCCTCTTGAAACAGCAAAAAGGAACGCTTATTTTCCCAAGCTAAATTATTTTTTTGTTAGAAACCAGCGATACACGTTTTTGAAGAAGTCACGCCACTCCTATGGAAATCCTGTTCCTTTGGTTCGTCCAGGTGTGTATTCACGCTTGGTGACCATATAGACAGCCTCCTTGTTGTGCGTGGTTGTAGTTAATCCAGAAATCGGGATTTACGTTGAAGGACTGGCTCCAGCGTGCTCACAAGCTCGTCGTGAACAACGGGCCCAAACTGTGCTGGGCTTTATATTCCTGTGCCTGGTGATGCTGCAGATGCAGACTCTGCCGGAAGGCATTAGCTTCAGTTTTGGGGTGCAGCAGACTAAAACTGCGCCATCGGTTCTATCTCAGGCATTCCTATTGAAAACATTATGCCTGTGAGCTGTGTTTCCCTGGTCCCGTTGGACGTCTGTCAAGGGCAGGTCGGTGGTCCTGCTGTAAGACCGTTTCTGAAAGTTTTGGTTCTTCGACTTTATAAACAAACTCAGGGGAATCTCGAAGTGTTTCCTGAGTCACCGTAGCCCCGCTGAGCTGTGATTGGTTGTAGCTGATCAGCGTTTCAGTAACTATTGACCAACGACAGACATATACCTACTTCTGCTGACCCATAAAAATTGATAGGGGCAATCTAGGCCGTGTGTTGGCTTTTGTTAAGTGTAATTTGCTTTCCTTGTAAATGAAGAACAAATGAGAACGCCTTCCCTAGGCCTGGAACTCACCCGCTTCTCCGCACTGGCCAAACCGCCACCATTCCTGTTAGACTTTGTGAGTTCCAGGCGTGTAAAACCAAACCCCAGCGTGTGCTCTCATTGCCTGTACCTGAGAATTAACAAAGCTGATCGGACATTTGTTTGTGCTGCCTCTTCTAAAGTCAGAGTGAAGGGTTGACATCATTCAGTCATCTTTGTTCTCCATTTCCATCCTTTTTTTCCCGGGTTTGAGTTGCTTCTGTTTCGTGCTCTGCTTTCCTAGAGCACTCTGCTTTGCCCTCTCGGGATTTCTGTTTCAGTTTTGTACGGCTGTGTGCAATGTGCGTGCTTATTTATTTGTCCATTCAGCCAGACATTCATTTATTTTTATTCTTGCTGCTACCAATACGTCCCTCCCTTTCCAGTATCTTTGGGATTAGGGGCAGCGAGCCCCAGGTAGCTTGTTCCTAGTTTACCTAATTCAATTTCAAGTAAAGTGAGTGGAAATATTCCTTCAAACATAGAGGAATCGGTAAACGGTTTTCGCTGGAGAGCACGATCTGGGCGAGCTAAACTCTGCAGCTGGCCTTCAGTCCTGCGGCTCTCTCCTTGAAACGGTTCAGTTTGAGGGTTTATAAGCAGTAAATTGAGCTAGGGAAGCGTCAGAGGGAACTGCACAGAACAAAAAGCCGCTTGTGCGGTCCCCAGCGTCGCGAGGAGCCCTCTCTCGCTTTCCTGGGGCTGTTTGCGGGCGGCTGCTCTGGGCTGGACGCCGGGGTGTTGCAAGGCTTGCGCTTCCCCATCAGCCCTGCTGGCTCCTGGCAAGCGAAAATGGCAAAGGGCAGATGCCGACCAGGTTATGGGTCTTCTTGGGCATGTTAATGGTATACAGGCAGGGAAACACAGCAACAAGCCCAACCTGAGCATAAGAGCGGAAATATAACTGCATTTCCAAATTTCTGCGCTTATTAGTGGGCTTTTCTTGGTGTTTAAAAAAAAAAAAATCTGCCTTAATTATGTAGTCTTGTACATTGCTGTTCAAACTATTGCGTGGGACGTGTTTTCCAAACGTTACACAGTAGGTCGCTGCTTCATTCTTCCAGAGCCGTGGTGGCCGGTCCCCCAGGGGTGGGAGCCGTTCGTCCCCCGGGGTGGGAGCCGTTCATCCTCAGCGCAACCCGGGCGTCCCCCTCTGCTCCGGCGTCGCGCCCGAGCAGAGGCTGTGGCAGACATCACACGTGTGCTGCCAAGCAATTCCATCTGCACGCGACAGCGAGCCTTTACAGTTCATTCTAGAACTGTATCTCTGCCTCTTCTAAAAATCCAATGCGGAAGAGGGGGTATTTCAGACGATTTTCTGCTTCAGGGACCTGCTGTGTCACTGGGATAAGCGCGATGGCAGCTCTGCCAGGGACAGCTCGCAACTGTGTGCACCAACTTTATTCCTGTTGCCTTTAAATTGAAGGTGCCGGGGATATAATTACCCAACAGGCTAACAATACTTGGTTTAACCTAGCCTTGACATTTTATTATGTTTTTGTTAAAAAAAAAAAAAAAAAAAAAAAAGGTTTCCTGCAGTCGGATGCCAACCACAGCAGCCCAAGAAACCGAACAAACTCTTAGCTTTCTAACGGCCGTTTTGCGACATGTCAGCAATCTGTCATTCTTGTTAAAAGCATCTGTGAGCCTTGGGAAGGAAAACAAGCGATGGGTTGATTGGGAGCCCAGTGGGGGCCGGAGCTGCTCCCCAGGCCCCGCGTGTGTTCCTCAGCGGAGGAGAAAGCGGTGCCACCCTTGGCGGGGCGGTGGGGACGGGGAGATGGCAAGCTGCTCACCTGACCTTCTTGAAAATAGTTTTTGGGAGGGCGTATCCTCTAGGGCTAATGAAATGCTGAAAGTGTACCACTATTGGGAGCTACTTTGGGGGGGAGAGGAGATCATAGTTTCAAAACTTTTTTTTTTTTGCTGTAGGCCTAATCTTAAAAGTTGCGTGAATTCTTTGTTCCGTGTAAAGAATAATTGTGAAGGTCCCGTTTATAATAATTGGTTTTATTTGTTTAATTCTTTGTGTTATTGTGTTAAAATATTTACCTAATAGTATTAGTGGATTACGTGGGTTTCCCCCCAAACTGTCACCAGCAATCCTTGCAGAATAATAATGTCTGTGCATCGAGCTGCCACTGGTTATTTGCAGTCTGTTTGTACCGCGGTGATTTTGTAGCGTGTGCCAGATGGCTTGGGTAATGGATTACTATTATTTTTTAGATAAATTAAGTGATGGGACAAAGTGCTGTTGAGCTATGTCAGTAAATGTGCGCAGTGACCGCCTTCATCTTCCGGTGAGCCACGGAGCTCCAGGTTGTGTTGGAAGGGAAAGGCGGCAGGTCGGGCAGATGTACCTGGCTCTTAGGGTCTCCTCCTGGAGCCTTTGGGAGTTTAATCCTCTCCATGCGTTCTAATAACAACGTAGTTTGTCTCTCTCTTTAATGGGACTCATTGTTTAATCTCTGTAGGTCTAAAGAAGGCATTTTTGTTATTGAAATTTGCTCATTGAACCAGTTGAATTGGAGGAAGTCACAGAAACGGTCAGTATCACAAGGTTGCACTGTTTCTGGCTGGTCTATTTTTAATAGGATTTAAAAAGAGCAAGAAGGGAGAGTCAGGTTAATCGTGGACGGTGTTTCTGCTGTGAGGGAAAAGCAGCGCGCAGCTGGCCCGTGCTGTCCTGCGGGTACCGGTGGCATGGCGCCCGGATTGCTGGCGAGTCAGAAGAGCCTCTGGAAGAGACCTCGGAGGAGCAGACACTCAGGGTGTCCGACGGGGACGTTCATTGAATTTGGATTTCATGACTTGACAGCACAAAGCATACACAAAACAGATATTTACCTATTTGAAGTCTAGTGTATATCGCTGGAGGCTTTGGCGCTTGCGTGTACGTGTGAGCACCCATACAGACACTGCTGGCTTGAAGGGCGTCTTGGCTGGGGGAGCAGGATGGACCCAGTTCCCCTTCACGCTGTCAAGCAGCAAGAGCTCCTCTGATAAGAGCCAGTGGTTTGTTCTGTGCCTCCCGATTAGAGTCAGCTCAGCGTGGCTCGCGTGGATGAAGTTAGGGACGAGCCGAGTCTGAGCTCCTGTACTCGGATGGGTTTTCTTTCGTATGCGTGAAGGTGCAGAGGTTCTCCCTGTACTCGGATGGGTTTTCTTTCATATGCGTGAAGGTGCAGAGGTTCTCCCCGACCCGACGTTGTGCTGGCTGTGGCGGGGCATTTACTGCTGTGTCTGTCGCGATTGCCTCTGACAGAGCATTTGTACAGTTGGGGACAGGGCCAAGAAACGGCGTTTGGGCAAGGCTGTTGTTCCTCCTGCTTCGTTAGCAAGCGATTGAAGGAGTTGAGGCAGCAGCGTGCACCTTCTGCATGTCTTTTCCGCTGCTGAATGAGCGAGGAAGAACTTTCTATTTCCCCTTAAAAACAGGTGGTTCTTGTTGCAGGAAATACGGTGTTAGGGCCAGAATAAAAACATGGCTTTTGGAAATTTTCATTATGTCTGTGACTTTGGCTTTTTCCTCAGACTATATCTTTTTGCTTAAGTTATTCTCATAGACTGTAACCCCGCTCGTGATGCACCATAACATGTTTTGGGGATGATGCTCCTAAGAGTTTGATTGGTTTAAATTGGTATGAGGTCTTTCAAGTAAGTGGAAGCACATTAGGCACAAAATTAAACCAGTTATCTAAAGTTCAAGGGAGACAGAAAAAATTCAGACTCTGTTGAATTCAGAGGCTCTTTGTGCAGTAACTTTTTCCTTTTGTTGGCTTTATTTTGAGCCGCATCCAGGATGGAGAGTTGTACGACTGGGTTGCTAAGGCCTCGTTTACCAATGCTAAAAGCAAGGCTTTGAGTGACTTTCCTGGCAGAGAACAGCACTTTCATGCCCCTGCCAGGGCCGCGCTCGCTGCCACCCTTTGCTTAGGACAGCATCGTTTCCTCCTCCGGCTCAGCGCTGCCTGGCTTTGCTTCACCCTGGCTGCGCTTAAGCCTGGTCCTGCAAAGAGAAGTCTTCACTCCATGTGAGAAATCGCATTTCTTAATTTTATGCTTTGAAATCAAGCATGCAAATCTGAAAGTGGGGCCTTTGATTCTTTATTTCCTCTTATTGTAGGGAAATAACTTTGCTATCCTATACCTGCTCAGAGTAATTCTTTCAGGAAAACAATTGGAAAACATCCCCTAGGGATGTCGTCATGTTCTTTGTGTTAAGCTCTGTGTACGCAGTGTTGCACTAAGTTAGGGCCTGTTTACTTAAAACCCGATTTTAATATTTAATAGCAAGAGTCCGTCTACTTAAAACCCAACTTTAATCTTTAATAGCAAGAGTGTATTTTCAGGAGTAGCGTCCGCTTTCAGGACCCCCACCGTCTCGTGGTCCCACTCATCGTCTTTTAGCATAGCCCACTTTCTCAGTTTGCTCCAGGCAGCAACTGAACGAGAAATACCCCGTGAGAGGGTGGGTAACCTGAGCTGCCCAGCGCTGGGCGGGTGGGAAAAGCACCGGAGTTATCAAGCTGAGGATCTTGATGACTTGTGGGATCTTCCTGTTCCCAACCATCCGGGTCACAACCCGTGCCTTTTCTCTCCCAATACAGCTGCTGTGCTGCCTGCTCTCAGTTACTCGCACTAGTTGGTAGTTTTATTTCTATATATCTTAGTCTGTTTATATACAACTAAAGCGTAAGGAAGAGATCAGTGCTGGCTAAAAGATTCGTGGCTTGGGGTTTTTTTGTTTGTTTTGTTTTTGAAAAGAGGATAAGTACTTGGTGCAATTACATTAGAGGAGTGCCGTTCTTGCTGAATCCTGGGCATTAAGCAGCTGGAAGGGAAGCACAGGAAACATTAGGCACTGCTAATGAAGTTTAAAGACTAGACTCCTACTGGCTGTCTGTGGATTGCAGATATTGACCCAACTTTTAGTGTGAGTATCTGCGAATCTTAACACAGATTCTGAAGAAGGTGAGAATGGATTACTTACAAAAGCAGAGATCTTGTGTCTTTACACCATCTGTTCTCCTTAGCGGCATGGATTTAATGTCTCTGTCCTGTTAATCTGGGATAATAGCAAGAATTGTCAGAGATCTTTCCCTGAATAATAATGGCATGGAGGCACTCAAAGCCGGGGTAAAGCTTCTTAAAGTGTTAAGGGAGAAGAAGGTACAAACCCAACATCAAAAAAGGAGGTATGGATGGGAGTCACCATGCTGACGGAGGGTCTGAGGAGCAGTATGGAGGCTAGACTGGAGGAGGAGCAGCCAGGAACGGAGAATCCAGCTGTGCCTGCAGGGTCGTCTTCCAGTCTGGTGCCTCCAGGCTGTTTGGTGAAAGTTATGGTTATTTTCAGAACGTCTTGAAAGCGGTTGCATTTCCCTCATTGCTTATCAAGTCTTCATTTTTGCCTTTTAAGCTCGCTTCAGGTGTGGCTGTAGGTAAGGCTGTTGGGGTAACTCACAAAGAATAAAAGCCGCCGCCGGTAATTAGCAGGAGAAGTGGCTTGTTGAGTTTATATAGCTCTTAGGAGACAGTGGGGATGGTTGAGAGCAGACTCTTCCAGGCTACTTACACTGTGGTCTGATAAGAGCCCTTGCTTTAAAATTAAATGTAAAGGCTAAAGCTGCGTTGCTTTGAAGAGCTCCCATTCTGCCTTTATAGTAGTTAACACGAGGGGGAAACACGACGTGTGACTGGTCATGTCCGGTTTCCTAAGGTTGCTGTGTGGTTAGATGTAAACTGCACGTTTCTAGCTTGACGGTCCTAAATACAGAAGAACAGAAGGCTTCTCATCTGAGTGCCTTTCACACCCGTCTGGTCTCTTTTTTGTAAATCGGTATGAAAAATCATGAAGTCTTGCTGCAGTTACTGACGGCATCTTTGAGCTCTTCAATTTGATTATCACAAGACAAGACAATTTAGTGATTACTTTGTGATTTACAGGAGGACACTCTTGCTCTTTGTAGAGCCAGAGAAATAAACTAAAAATACTCTGAGTCAGTCTAACAATGTGGGAATTCATTGCCCCAACATGGCTCGTCACACGTTACTCTCTGCAGACTCCATGGGTTATTCATCAGTATCTTTAAAGCAGATGACCTCAGTTGTTTTGCTGAGGAAACCAGAGAGAGTTCCCAAGTTGCCTTATGAGCTGGTGCACACCAATACAAAAAATATGGACATATTTTCCACGGAGATTGAACCTATTTTGCCCAGAAAGGAAACACCAGCAGCCTCTGAAAGTGCTGAAAATCTGTGTTGCACAAGCTATGGGATGGAAATAGATGGTTTAGACTGCATGTATGTTAAAGTAAGTAGAATATATTTGGTTGTTTTCTTGGTTTTAACACAGGTGAAGGCTGTATAGCCAAGCAGATAATAATTTATTATTATAATAGTTTATTAATAAAGGTTTAAGGTAAGTAGAGTTTTGACTGGAGATGATCTGGAGATATATAAAGAAGGCTTTTTCAAACATGCCAGACCATAATTTCATTGTTTAAGACGTTGTCTCTCTTAGAAAAATCTTATATGGGGAAAAGCGTTTGCGGAAGTTGTTAGAATTTGTTGTCAGAGTGCACTTCTTCCTTGTGACGATCTTATGTACTGGAAATACAACGGCAATATGAACTTTCTGCAAGCAATCAAATAGGTAACACTTGTAGAGCAGGGGAGTGGAATAGTTTCTGTAAGGCTAAATACGGTATACAATTTCCAACCAGTGTGTAAGGTTTCGGTTTCACTCCCCCCGCCAGCACAGAGGCGTTTTCCATAATTTCTCGTAAATTCCAGGTTAGAGCTGGACTCGGGCGACGGGCTGGACCGGGTGGTGTCAGAGGCCAGGGCATCCCCGCAGCAGGGGATTTACCAGGGCAGGGCTGAAGATCCCCGGGGAAGGAATGCCGGAGAGCTGCCGAGAGCAACCCCGTGGCCGTTAACCCCAGTTCTGCTTTCGCAGCTTCCCCCGACGCTCGTGGAGGCTCTTTGGGAGGTTTAACGCTGGTGGTTGGTGTTAAGTTAGAGCTTGGCAGGTTGTTCGCACAGTCTCCGGTTTCCTTGCGTGGGGACTTGCTGCTAATAGCCCATGAAAAAATGGTGGGACTAAATACAGCTGCATTAGATGGGCTTCTCTGATGTCAGGTTGCTGTTATAATGGGGCAGAAATGTGTCTGTGGTGTGGACGTGACCACAATGACAGACTTATGTTCTGGGTGAGCTGAGTAAAACTAGTTTTCCCTGAATAACTCCAGCTAAGTCGGTAAAAGCTCCGTTTTAATGGTGTAACTACATCTCAGCCTGGGGCTTCTGTGTTGTTCTAACAAAAAAAATAATCAGTCAATTTTGGATTTTTAGAACGTCAAGCAGGTATTTTACTTTCAGTGTGATTTTGGGGGGCGGCTAGGATTAAGTGAAAACAAACGAATGCTGTTTGGACCTGAGCTCGACTTTACAGAAAGATACTCGGAGAAGTACAGCCTTACCTACTATCAAAGTTTATGCCAAGTATCTTTCATTTCTAACTTTTAAGTTAAGCTGTCACAGTTAAATCGGCAATTGCCCATACTCTGGATGTTTTACCGATACCGGAAGATTCAGCCTTGTTTCACCTCTGAGCTAGGTGGTCTATTGTGGCTCCACTACTTTTTTTTTTTTTCTCAATAACTTCTTGTTTCAAAGTGCTGTGGCACGGCACGGCGCGGTGCATCTGCCCCATCAATACAGCCCTTTATTTCCCTTCCTGCCGAAGCGGCTGCTGGAGACACCAGATAATGCCATGGCCGGGGTGCAGATGGCTCTGTGCTGAAGCAGAGACGCCGGGACAAAAGACAACGCTTCCTCTTTCTGCCTCTATGAACCCGGGGCGAACAACCAGCTGCAGCCAGCGCCACGAGCCCCTTCTGTCCCCGGGAGAAGCCTGGGCCGCGCTGCCCGCGGCGAGAAACGGGTCAGTTGCCCCGTCTGCGGTGGGTGAGGCTCCTGGAAACTTTGGGGAAAATAATTGTGAAAAGCACCTCTAAGATCTTAAATCCGTTCAAGGGCTTGAGAAAATGAAAGCAACATTTGGCGGCATGACATCAGCACTTAAGAGTATATAAGAAACATGAGGGTCTTGACTGATTTTATACCAGTGGCCGGGAAATAATACTTATTTTCAGCATTTAGTTAATGGTGCTGTGAAGTCTGTGTTACGACTTGCATCATCTTAGCGTTAAAATCCTGCAACCACTTGTTTCATTTCGCCTCGTAGTGTTTGTTTCCTTGGATCTTCAGTTCAGGCATCCATGAAGTTAATCGTGACATGTTGAATGTTTTTTTGTGTATTCCGTAAGTATTGCCTTCTTTTTTTTAATTTTTAAATTGGAGGATTTTTGTAATAAACCCACAGTACTCCCTGGAAGCACCCAAGCATGAAATCATGCATCCTTTTCCTAATACTCTTTCTTCAACGCAACATGTCTCATTAGCTTAATATTCAGGGGTTGGCTGTAGTTGTTTCATTTGCCCTTAAATTTCTTGTGGCCACTCTTCCTCAACTCTTGTAACATGTTTTTCAGGTTGGATGTATTAGGTGTTTCGAGGCAGACTTATAATTAACTTATTTTTGAAATCCCTAGCATATGATTCCGTTCAGTATGGCCTTCGTTTTGGTGGTAGGGGTGGGAACGCCGTGCCGTGTGTGCCTCTCTGTGGGTATGACCCCGAATGAAGTTTGACGTGAGTTGGGGTATTTTCCCGTCACTCGTCCCGGGGCAGGCGTCCCACTTCTGCTCGCCGTTTTCGCTGATCTTGTTGTGGTTATTCAGCTGGTTTTGTGTCTCAGTTGATAATACAGCCTTAATTGAGCCCTGCCAGAAGCATCATGTGGGCAAATTCACAGCGTACCCAAGCGGGGCTGCATGTGACTCCCCACCGGTGTTGGTGGCTTCCAGCGGCGGGTGCTACTGGCATCAAGGCGTACAAGCCACTGTGGCCGAGGAGGGAGAAGAGCCTGTGAAAGGGGGTCTGCGAAAAACACCAGGAGCTGGCAAATGCCCTTCCCGCGCCCAGCATCTTGCGGGGGTGAATGGGCAACGTTGTGATAACTGGAGTATTGTCTGGGTCAGCAGTGACTGAGCATAAACCAGCTCTGTCTCCCTCTGCACCGCGTTTTGGAGAGAAGGTCAAGTACAATCAACATAGAATCCACAGAATGGTTCGGGTTGGAAGGGCCCTTAAAGCTCATCTAGTTCCAACCCCCCTGCCCTGGGCAGGGACACCTCCCACTAGAGATGTTATGTTTGTACATAAAATGTAAAAAGCTGTGTTTTTGAAGATGAAGAAAATTCATGACTTTTAAAATACTCAAATACTTTCATGTGTTTTAACTCCTTAAAAATGTTTCTTCTAAAAATCGTATCAACTACAACCTGGGATCGTAACTGTTCTTTGATACATTTGGTAGTTTAAAGTGAAACACTTGAGTTTTCTGGCCTTGGTGTCAGGCCCAGCGTGTAGACTTGCAGGGTGATCATTTTCTCTGAATTTCAGGGGGAAGGCCGCTAATAATCGTAATATTTAAAGAAATAAAAAAAATTACATTTCCGTTTGCTGATCAAATTTGCCTATAGTAGCATGTATATATATCCTATGTCTGGGACTTAGCTTTTTTTGCATCCCTTTGAAGTAAGGTGAAGTTTCAGGTGAATGTAAGTCAACGGACATTTTCCCGGCGGCCGAAGATAGTTGTAAGTCGTGCTGCAGTGATTCTTTGTGGGATGCTGATAGTTTTTGATTGTACCTTGTACAATCAAGGCGTGTTTGGCAAGCAAGCTACAAGTTGGTTTTGGTGTTACTAGCGCCAGGCTCTAAATACAAACAATGCCTTATAAAAATGCTTAGAAGAAAGAAAAAAAAAAAAAACAACAAAAAAACCAACCCCAGACTTTGATACCCTTAGGATTCAAATGTAGTGGATATTTATATAGTAGATGAAATAACTCAAGTGCAACAGATTTTTTTTCATTGTGCTGCCATTGAAGTAGTTCCCGTGTGTGTGGAGAAGGATGCGGTGCCTTACGTGCCGAACCTTGGGTGTTTCAGGCACTGTGACCCAAATGTGCAAACCTGGTGGTGTCGAAAGCTCGTCGTGGTGGTGGCCGAGGGTGAGCTCGAAGCCCTGGTGGCCGCTGTCCCCGTGTGGGAGCCCCACGTGCCGCCGGTTGGGAAATTCCCGCTGGTCAGAGCGTTACGTGGTAATGTGGGACTATTGATCTTCCTATTAGGTAAACTAACTAGGTGAGATTATTTGTCAGATAAAACACTAGTACAAATTGTCACATACATTTTTCTCCACTATGTGTCATGATATAAATGTCTTTTTGAATTAATACTTCCTAAATATCAGGCCTTAAATTGTACCAGAGGTATATAAATGGCTGTTGCTGAGCAACAAGACAGAAAATAACACTCCATGCCCGAAGAATGCTGCTGACTTTTAAGAAAATTGATAATTTTTCTTTTGATTCTCTTGCAAAATTAATGATGCCGTTTCCCTCAGGTCTTAGGAAAAATTTAGATGAGTCGGTCAGAGGTTTTGTTCCAGCCTGCTTATCATGGAAATGCTCTACTTTCCTCTCCCTCCTGGTTATTCGGGCATTTTTATGAAAGGAAAGTCAAATCTTGTCTTTCTTTTCAAGCTGCAAGCAGCAGCCGCCCTTGGTTAATAGAAATGTGGTGCTTCCTTGGGACTGCCCGCGTGGGGCAGGACAGACGGCAGAAATTTTAGGAAGAAAGGGGACCTGCTCTGTCGTCCTCTGTGGGCGACCAGGATCTCTTTGTAGGGGGTCCGGGTTGGTCAAGTTAAGGCTTGTGTTCGACCCGTTACTCACCCAGCCGTGCGTCTGCTTGTATTGTTAATATAAAAAGTGAACTTTTCTGTTCTAAGTGTTTCTAGGCTCAGTATTACCAGCCACGGTGGTGGCACCGTGAACCAAGTATAAGGGAAAACATAAAGGTGAAAGGAAATTAATCTAATAGCACCAAATGGTCTTTTCAGAGCAACCCCAAGTGAGGAAATCCCGCAGCTCAGGAAATCCTTTTCTAATAAGTTTGCATTTTGCATAGATAAGTCCAACACTTTGCAGCGTGAACTTTTACAACTCTGTGCTCTGTTTTGCAGTTACGCCTCGCTGCCACAGAGACTTTTCTTTTTAGTGCAGGCAGCTCTCTCCAGGTGGCCGTGTTCAGCTACCAACATTGAATGCTTTTGGTCAAATTTAGCTTTGACTTTCACCACGTGTTGCTGTTGCATCGGCTCCTCCGGCCAGCGCTGCCAACATTAATGGGATCTCTTTGATCCAGACACTAATGAGCTGCTTTATTCCTACCTCAAAATGAGGTCACCCTTGAAGGAGAGAGGGGCAGCCCCTTTTAAGTTTTTCATGGTTAATACCCGGAAGAGCGTGTTTTTTGAGGCTGTCTGTAAGTAAATAAATAGATGATCTCTGCTGAAGCGAACATCGTACAAGTTCACTCATATGGGTAGATCATGCTGAGAAACTAGGGACGGGTTTTTATGAGTTGAAATTTTCTTTTTTTTCCTTTTCTGTTTTGGATGTAGATTATTTCGTGAGCTCGTTCAGCTCTTACCAGAGAGCTGCTAAGCTGGGGAGATAGTTCTGTCTCCTTCTGCAGTCGTCGTGATTGTGCAATGGGAGGGGAAAAGAGTGTGAGTGCTGAAGCGACTGCTGAGCCGCTTGCGTGGCTAATTCCATTCTCTCAGCAATGTCAGTTAGTACTTCAAGAGGTTAATATCTCAGAAGAGAGGCTTTGTGAGTCATATGGTCTCATTTGGTAGATAATTATTATAGTCTGCTGATTTCTTCATGTGATCTGAGATCAAATCATGTGGTATGGGAGAATACTGCAATTTCCTATTATATTTTCTTATTATATAAAATTATGGTAACGCAGCAAGCTTTCTGACCTGCCGGTGAAAAATGAAAACTCTTCCCTGTGTTTTTTTTCTGCTGTGAACTCTTTTGGAGTCACTACATGGAGATCGCTAAGCCGTTGCCTTTCAGCAGCCCAGCTCGTCCTTCCTTGAACCAAGTACGGTGATTCCAGACTTCCATGTGATTTTGGAGGTGGTGGCGTTGTTTTACGTCAGTCTGCTGAGGCTGGAAGAAAGTCTAGGCAAGAAGCTGAGTTTCGAAATCGCCCTGTGAATATGCATTTATTTATTTGTTTTCCTTCTGAATTCAAGAGTATCTCATCTGAAAAAAAAAAAAATCATTCTGGTTTTGGTTCTTTTTTTTTTTTAACTGGTTTAGAGTGAGTGCTGGTCCTGTGAACGCTGGGCTGGAGACGGCTGGCTGCTGATGTGGCTTTGGGGTGGGCAGGGAGGACCACGTGCTGCGTGTCCTCCTCGTGCCTCTTCCAGCCCTACGTCTCCCAGGGGGGTAGGAAAAGCCATCGGTGGTGAGCCAGAAATGAACCTGCGCAGCGGTATCACCTGGATAGCAAAGCTGAGTTTGTTAGGGCCCAGTCAATACTGAAAAGTGCAAGTGACGCTATCAGTAGGCCTGGGTCATCATGAAGGGGGGTAACAATGTTTACGTAAAATTTCATGCACTGCCTTTCCCTAAGTAAATCATACTGTTATCTCCCCTATCAGCAGTTTTGTTCTGGTGGTTCAAAATTTACATTGAACTATTGCAAAGAGTAATATATTCATTGATCATAATCAGGCGTGGTTTCATTAGAAGTTCATTTGTTTCTTGCCATAATTTTTATGCTCATTTCAGTGCACTTTTAGGCTAGAATTTCCTTCCCTGTGTAGAAGGCTGACTCGCAAATCAGTGTCTCTAGAAGTTTATCGTGCTTTAGTCTTATTTTAATGTGGTCTTAAACTTGAATTTATATAATAGTAAATAAAGAGGGGTGAACAGTAGACACACCAGAGTAAGATATTTCCCGAGAGAGGCCCTTGGTCCTGTTTCTACCCGTGGTGGCGCATTGTTTTCTGCTTGTTGGGTCCCACTAAAGGCTGGGCAGCAATGGGATTTGAACATCCACTGCTTATGTAAAAGGTAGAACGAAAACCTGATTTTCTAAATCACTCTGCTTAAATTAACGAGGCGAGAATGCTCTGAAATGATTCAATGCTTATTATTAGGAGCATCTCTCCCCTTCCTCCCACCTGGTCTTTTTACCAGGTGTTTTCTTTGGCAGGGATTTCAGGCTAGGCAGTGATGCTAGGGATGAAAAGCTGCAGCTTGGTGCTCACAGGATGACTTTAATGTCTGTAGGGTTGTGTCATGTGGAAGGTTCAGCTGTCTGTCGTAACCCAGTTTCTATGGTGATCTGTTCTCTGTTTTTTCCTTCCCTTCTCCAGACAGCAGAAAATGTACGGTTTCAGCTGAATAAATGAAAGGTGCCCATTTCACGCTGGCATAGATCATGTAGTTAGAAACTGCGACGCAGCATTCGCTGCCTGAAGTTAACAGTATTTGCGTCTCACAAGGCTGCTGCCTTTTTTGCATCAGGAAACTTTTCTTTGTGTAGCCTAGAGGAGACCAGCCTGCTAACCGGTTTTGCTAGGCAGGCTTTAAATGCTTTCCTCATTCGTATTACATTTACTTTGCTTTCTGTTAATTCCTGTGACGAGAGGGAAGCAATATCCCATCCGAAATGCTGAGGGTGGGAAACTGCGGCTATTGCTGACGGGGGGGAAAGCCCTGGGCAAAGTGTGGTGCGTATTTGGTCTTCAGCTGTGTCTGACACTGCAGCATCTTTGTGTTAAACTAAAAAACTTCCCTGCTTTCTCGCGGGATTTTTATTTTTTTATTTTATTTTATTTTTAAATAAAAGCGAGTTCTGTGAACAGGTGCAACGGTGTAAGTTTGGATATATGTGTGTTGATGAAGTTTTACAGGGAATCCTTTGTTTAAAAAACCACGTGGAAAAGAAAGAAGACGTTGCTCCCGAGCGCGCTGCGTGCCGCTCATAGTGGTGTGGGGTGATCTCAGTGCTCTCTAGGTATTGCAAGGGCATCGGTTCGGAAGCCTTAATATATTAAAAATGTCACAGCCTTTTCCTTGTGTTACTCAAGAGTGGTTTTCATATGTACATATTTGCAGGTACATGCAACTGTATAAGTAACTAGATGGTTTCCATATGCGTTTACTTGATTCTTGAATATGAGATAACCATTATATCTTCACTCATTTAAAAATATGAATATTCTTTCTGGTTTTTAAAACAAGTCATGTGTTTGTTCTGGGTTACTTTTATGACTAAAGTTTGTGTGAAAATGCTCATTAATTGGAAGGCTGGTTTGGGTTTTTCTTTCTATTATTTGGAGGCCTTTTCAGTTTTTTTCTTTCAGCATTCTGGAGATAATCCATTTTAAACTTGCCCTATTTGCCACTACAAAGGAAAGAGCTTTTAATACTTGAGATCAGATAGCTTTGCCTGAATTAACACAGATGTGCCCAAGTGTTCTCTTAGGGGAAAAAAAGCTACGTAATGTTATATTGCAAATGCGTTTAGAATCTGCTCAGAGGAGTTTCTCCAAGTAGCTTTTTGACAGCCAAGTTTTTGATCTCTCTGAAAACACAATATTTTTTTTCTTTGTAGATTTTCAGCATTGAATGTGTACCCTGGAACATTATTTTGCGTGGGAAATGCCCTTTTCTTTCTGTGTCGGCAGTAAAATTAAGCTTGTGTAGCCTTTTATCAATAGATAGAAGAACTTATTCACCTCAGATGTACTAATTAACTTGTCTCTTGCTTAAGGTTTTGGCTGTTAAATGTGTATTTAAAAAAAGAAAAAAAAGGTTGGTTTTGGTGTCATGTGTATTGATGGTTTAACTCTATTGCAACAAAAAGTCACTGATCATCTGCCATTGTTCTTGTATTGCAGTATGCCAGGGTTTGGATCCCTGATCCAGAGGAGGTCTGGAAGTCGGCAGAACTTCTCAAAGATTATAAACCTGGGGATAAAGTCCTCCAGCTTCGACTTGAAGAGGGCAAGGTAGGTCTACGTATCGTCCATAAGCTGATTGTTCTTGCTCTCGAGCGGAGATGCATGTATCTTACACAGGAAGCTATATTGTCAAAATAGATCCGTGTTTGTGTATGTGCAATTATTCTTGTCCACCCACTTTGAGTAGTATTTTTTTGTGTGACAAATTATACTGTTTATTAACAAAAATCCATTTTGCCTAATTTTTAAAAATAAAATAAAACAAAACGTGTTGCTTTTATCCAGCTGCCTGTTACACTCAGTTGCATCATCTTTTTCTACTTATGCCGTTAAAGCTACAACCCTGGTTTGATATTCCAGTGAGAACAGTGTTGCAGAGAAAGGATTGTGACTTTTGAGTTGAGCACAACCCTCAGAAGGTTAATGAAGATAAAAAGGGGCAAGGATTAAAAGCATTACGAAAATGATGCTGCATACAGTGTAGAGAAATGATGAAGTGTCTACGAAAAGCTCACATCCTTCTAGTGAAGGCCTGCCCTTTTTTTTCATGCCATTTAAATGGTTATTTAATTTTAATATATAATGATGGTGATCCCCAAGATCTTCTCATGGAAAATAAAGACCTACTGCAGTTGGTCAAATATTTATTTTTAATTTCTTTTCTTCTTACCAGTGGCCATCTTAGATCCTACTTTCATGTAGAGATCTACATAGCCATGAAGTAAAAAGAACAGATTATATATATAGAATAGCTTCTAAATAAAAACTTTTACTTGAATGCATTTCAGTCTTTGACTCACTCACATTTCTTATATGGCAAGCTGAGAACAACCTTTCTGATGGGACAAGATTAATCCCTCCCCCATATTCCATGCTGTGTGGGGACGCTGCATGGTTGAGTACCGCATGTAGCAGAATGGGGGTGTTTGCCAATTAAGTCGCGTTGTGTGGGGACAAGAAAATACCTGGTAAATGAAGTAATTTTAGACCTAGAGGCAGATGCAATTAAAATGTTTTCATTAGAGATTAATTTATATTTGCAAAAATTTTAAGTAGTATTTTGTTTTTCTTCAGTTTATGTGTTCTTCATGGCGTTCTGCCAGTGTTCTTGTGTCGTATTACTGGGTATGAAGCTGGCTACAGACTGATGGGGATCTGCTTCCTCTGGCTGCTCCGCTCAAGAGGAAAATAATATGAATAATATGAAAAACTAGCTAGATTTAGGATATAACGTATCTTGTTTTATTTAACAAAAAGATTTAGGAGTGAAAGAAAGGAATTTGCTTAAGTAATAGTTTAAAAAGATGATGTCTCTTTATGGTTGCCTGTCACGTATAGAAAACCCTTCTGGGAAATTTTAAATGACGTTTTTGGAGAAAGAACTGTCCCCTCAAATCACCAGAAAAGTTAAATCTTGCATCATGCTTTGTGACTGGGGCGTGATTTGCTGGGAAGAACGGTTGGAGGGACTGCATGAGGAAACCTGCGCACCCGCTCTTTCAGCGTGCGTTTCCCTTTGATTTGCAGGACCTAGAATATTGCCTGGATCCGAAGACCAAGGAACTCCCGCCCTTGCGAAACCCTGACATACTTGTTGGTGAAAATGACCTCACAGCGCTCAGTTATCTCCATGAACCGGCTGTTTTACACAACCTCAAAGTTCGATTTATAGACTCTAAACTAATCTATACCTATTGTGGCAAGTACTGTCTTTTCATACCATAATCTTTGCGTAAAATGCTACAGACAGCAAAAGGAAAGCTGATTATTGATAGGCGTGCTTTTAACTTAAAGTCATTTAATGATGGGACATGTTGGGCTGTTCTTAGGAAAGTCCCTGTGTTTGCGGTCATTAAATGCATCAGATAGACTTGAAAGTGTCAAAGTTCAGAGAAAATTGACTTTGCTTTGTATCCCTCTAGCTTCCCAGTGGACTCTGTTTATAAAATGTGTATTCAGCAATTTTAGTGTGCTGGGATTTTTATGTGTTTTATGGGATTCCTGGCTGGTTGGTGTTCCCCTTGGGCTTGTGTAGATAGGCACGGGCTGGTGGAGAGCTTTACGTGGGGCAGATGCCCGTACAGTTTGGTGGATTGATGCCTACCTCTCCATCGAGGTAGGCCCCTCTATCCTTGGGATATACCGGTTTATTTTCTTTTTCATGTTTTCCAGTTAGTGCCACTACAGGACTGAATCCGTAACAGTGCGTGAGCCAGCGCTTGCCCGTTCACAATTATGAACAATCTTGGTTTTAAAATTAAAAATGCCACTGAACTCCCAGTAGAGGTTACTCAAAGTTGTAACTGCATGTGATATTTTCAGATGGCCAGAATGGGGGAAGTCACTTTAATGATCACTTCATCATAGGTTCAAAATTGCAGCCGAGATTTAAAGAAACATTGTGAGAGAGTTCAGGCTTAAAATTGAGATTTCATGCTTCTGGGCTTTTTTCCTGTATGTGCGTGTGTTCCTTTTAAATCTCAGTGTTTAGTCAAAATACATTGCTAACTTTTAATACAGCCTTTCAATATAAAAACTTTATTATTTTTTCAAATATTGAAATATGTACTTTGGATATTGTGTTAGTGCATAAGAAATGGTTTAAGTCATTGGTGGATTTTTTACATTTTAAGCTGAGTAAAACAAAACATAATACGATGACGTGATTGCTGGAAACCAGATATTGAAAATTTCCTTCTTGTAATTGTTTGATTAAGGCAAAGACACGTTCTTCCAGTAGGTGTAGCCAAATTGTCTTTGCATATTCATTGTAGCTCAGTTTATGCCAAACAGAAAACATGCCCCATGATTTCTTAAATATGCAATTTAACTTTGTCTTTAATCAGACTTCTGTAGGATGGTCCCAGTTTTGGGTATCGCATGCCGGAGTATATTGAGCCTTCTTGATGTCGTCATATATTAGACTTGCTGTTTATAATTTCATTGTATTTCGTGCTACTTTGCTAACTGTGGTGTAGGGAAGTCATGCTGCAAGGTGGCCCTTGGCAGATACTGGCTAATCCTGGCTGCAGGTGTCTGAAGCAGGAGTTTGTGTTTTGCAGCTGAAGGCCTTGTCCTGTCCTGGCCTGCACATGGAGTACGCCAAGGGTCAGATTTTCCCTCTCCTGGTCCCTGCTGCAGCTCCACTCATGGTGATGGGTACGGAGAGCTAAGGCGGGCCGCACGTTAAAGATGTTGTGATGGGTGGACTGCAGGCGTTGGTGCCGTGCCGCGATTTCCTCACTCTGGCTATTCCTAACCTGCGGATGCTGAGCAGAGCGCATCTGCTCCCAGTCCTGCTCTCAGACCACGGGGGGCTGAATCAGACTTTGCCTCCCTCTGCTCGCAGCCAGCCTTCCTCCCCGTAGGAGTGGGAGATGATTCATACCTACGTCTCATCCCATCATGCAGTCAGAGCATGACTAGAGGCACAGAATAATTTAGGTTGGAAGGGACCTCTGGAAATCTTTGGTGGAGCTCCCTACTTAAAACAGGTCTGATCAGACGGGGTTGCTCAGGGCTTGGACCAGTCAAAGCATCTGAGTATTTGTGTACCTCCAGTGACGGAGATACCACAGCCTCTCTGGGAAGCCCTTGCTGAGTTCTGGTCCTGGCACTGGGAAACCACCTCAGTTTCCCCAGTTTAGACATCGTCCGTGTTTCTGTCCTTAGTGCCCCCACGGCAAAGCTCTTGATGGAGGAATGTTTTTCGAAAGGCCTTTTGAGCTTGTAAGGGGTTTTCAGTCTGAGTTTCATTGTTTTATAGTTTCTCATAGAGCTGGAAGGCCTTTAACTCTTCATGAAATGGGTCTGCCAAAGGGCGTGGGATGGCGGAGCTTGGTTGGCTGTTCTGCTTCTAAACAAGTCTGAAGTGATGAATCTGGGAGCTGTGTGTGGGTTTGTTAGAAACACGTGGAGCCAGGAGCGTGGGGGTTCCCTCCCGGTGGTCCAAGTGCAGGGGAAGGAGGTTGAACACTAACTGGTGACCTGAGGAATGCAGAATGCTGTGGATTTATTCGCTTGGGATGTTGGCGCATGTACCTTATGTTGTAAGCTAAGGAAAATAAAGCTGGAGTGTTGGCCTTCGTAAACCTGGTCTTTTGGCCACGGACGTTCACTGTTCAAACCACCCCACCAGTTCCCGTCCTGAGTACAAGTGGCTTCCCCTCTGCAAAGATTATTGCCTTGGAGCTCTGCCTGCGGGAGGAGTTGTATTTGCCTCCTTAATCCGATTCCTGCATTACCCAGGTTAGTTTAAATACCCCGTGAAGGTGGTTTAAACTAACCCAGCTGATTTAGCCCGGAGGAGATTAAAAACACTTTAATCCACCACGAGAACTACGGTAACATTATTCTCAACCAGCAGAACTAGAACTGGGAGGGATGGATGTCCACGGCACTAGAAGTGAATTCAGCCATGCTGTCCTTAGTGTAATATGTCACATGGATGTTAAAGTCTTTAAAATTTCACTTTGAAGTAATCCAAGCTTTTAAACAGAAAACCTCCTGATTTCTTAATTTCACGTCAGCCTTTCACCAGCAATTCAGAGGTGATTTATAACATTGCTTTACTATCGGGACTATGAAATGAAGGATTAATGAAGGAAGTTGCAAAGTTACAAGGGAAAATGTGAATGCTTACATGGAAAGACGGCTCTGGCTGTGACGAAACCTCAGCGAATACTGCTGGTTAGTCCAGATGTGCAAAGTACTGCCTGCTGTGCAGGAGGGCGAACTTTAATTTAAATGAATATGTTAATTATATTAATATCCTGTTTGTCCACAAATGGATGAATATGTTCAAGATAAAAGAATTAGCTAAGAAGAATGGCAAAAAGAGTAGCCAGGGTTTTATTTAGTGTAATTGTAGGAGCAAAAACACACGTAAACTTGATTTGGGAAGGCCCATGATGTTTCTTAAAACAGCAATATGATTTAGTGGAGATAAAGAGAACTTCTATATAAATTAACCTGGATTATAGTCCTGTGAGACAGGCTGATTTAAAAGTTCCGTAGAAAGCATATAATTCCTAACTCAGTTGATTTGGATATTTCCATATGGCAGTCGCTCGCAGATTTTACAGATCACTACTGAAGTTAAGTGATTTAATGTGCCGGAGACTTCTCACGGGGCTGCTTGTTTTGAATTTCTGAAGGGTTTATTTTTGCCAACGTAGCCAAAAGCAGGAGGGAATTGTCTGAAGCCTCGCACAGCTTTCTTTTAATGTCTCTTTGATTAGACGTGCAAGCCTGGGAGGCTCGGCTCGGCGGCGCACCCTGACTTAACTTTTTACTGCTTTTTCACAGTTAGAGAGGGCAGATGTTAAATACCAGCACTGAAAGCATTCCTTGAGTCCGCTAGTACTGAGGCCCCTTCCCCTCCCTAACCCTCCCTCTTATTTTTTGGCTCATCCCTACAGCATTAGAGCTTGGCATAAATTTTTATAGAGACTTTTCACTCGAGCTCCTGAGTCATTTTGGTGAAGTCATGGCTGATGGAAAAACACTGACACTCTCTTTACCTGGGTGTGTCTGGCCATAAAACTTGCGATATATTGGAGGAAATGGATCAAGGTCTCTCGAATCTCTTTGTGAAAGGTATTCTATTGTTGTTTAGTGTTTTTGCTATGGCTTGTGCTTGTTCCATACACGCATGCCAGGATTTAAAAATGGGACGATGCTCCCAGCAGCCATGCCAGGCTATAGGTGCTTTCACTTCTCCCGGCTTTTCCATGGAAAATTTCGGAGGTAGACATCACACCACCGTAATCTGGAATCTGTGCTGAGGAAGTGTGTGTGCACGTGTGAATTCTCGAGTAAATTTAGAAGCGAGTTGACCGCCGTGGGAATGGTCCTGGTGCAGGTTCTTCAGGGATGGTCTGTGCAAGGAGCATGTGTGCAGCATGCTTGCTACAGCCAACGTGCAGCCATCTGTGCCCGCATTGCCGCTTTTAGGCACCAAAATACATATGTAAGAAGAAATTCCGTTTTTTAAAATGGCCACAGTTAAAATTAGAGTTTCTTTTCTTTTTCTCCCACCTTATCCCATTGTCGAGGTGAGGAGGAATGGAGGAATGTCAAGAGAGCAGAGGCCGCCTGGCACGGCTGGCTCTGGTGTGGCAGCGATCAGTGCTTTCGCCCCTGCAGGGGCACACAGGCATTCCTTACCCGTTGTAAACGCTGCAGGAGGGAAAGGTGTACGTAATCTTCGGCAAATCATCCCCGTGGGCAGAGCATTCCTTGTTTCTCGTGGAAAAAGAAAATCATACCAAAAGCCTTGGAGATCCCCCTTTGTGGCTCAGAAGGGTGTACGGAGAAAGACTGAGTTGTCCTGTGCAGGGAGAGTAAAGGGATGGCATGAGTTTAGGAATGCTGTAGTAACGAGCAGTGTTTAAAAAGGCGGATACGTGTTTACCTGGGATGGAAAAACTAGAAAATGGAAAGTGTAACTAGTCATACAGACAGATGCATAAGATGAGGGTTTTATGGTGCCTTCTAGAGTTGTAATTACTCAGTTTCCTGACATGACTGTGTACCGCTGTGTATCAGCCCGATGAGATGTGTCTACATGGATTTTTTTTTTTTTGATCCCTGTGAGCAGGAGGTTGTCCTGCCTGGCTGCTAGAGATGCCCTGGAATCCAAATTGCACCATGACTCTCCTTTGCCGCTTGTTACGAAAACTGAAGATGTTATTCCTGGGCGCAGCGTAACGGCTGAGGGGTTAACACGCTTCACATATCCAAACTGGCAGTCGGCGAGGCCGCGTAATCGTAGTCATTCACAAATCACGTTATCATTTGTAATTTACAGTAAAACACAGGGAAGTACAATGCACGTTCATTGGTTTACTGCCCTGAGCAGGCCGTATTTCAAGTCCATACACTCCGAATCTGGTTGTTCCGTGCACGCTAACTTTAGAAAAGGTGGATAAAGAGAAAAAGTAAAAAGTTGTCCCTGATGTGTTTCCTAAAGCAGGGTAGAAGTAAGCTCTTGTGACACTATTTGTATGCAAAACTGTGGTCAGAATAAATATTTGTTGGAGTCAGTAATATCAGATCCTTATTCTTCTCTAGTTAATATTTTTAGACAGGCTAGAACAATAGGGGGTGTTAAAGCCATTTTTTGGTTTGTTTTCTTTTGAAACAACTATTAGTAATTCCTTTTGTTTCATTTCCTTTGTAGGTATCGTCTTAGTGGCCATAAATCCTTATGAACAACTGCCTATCTATGGCGAAGATATCATCAACGCGTACAGTGGCCAAAATATGGGGGATATGGATCCACATATCTTCGCGGTGGCTGAAGAAGCATACAAGCAGATGGCCAGGTTTGTAGACCACTAGTCCTGAATTCATTGTTTTTCTAAAAGGAATAAGACTTAAAGTTTCTGGCCAGTGGCCTTCACTTTTAATTTATGCCTCATATAAATATTTTGTAAGATCTGTCTTCCATCCAGTGTTTTAGTACGTTTCACTAGAGGGTAATTTGCCTAAGTTAGCGAACAGTAAAGCGTTACCAATGCCACGGGGGGATCATGGCCACTGACAGGTAACAGGAATAACCACAGATCTCGTCGGTATTTAGGTCTAAAATTAGCCCAGTGCTTTATAAGATTATGTTGTTTTATTTTGGTTAGCAAAATGTGGAGATACTTTTTAATCATCAGTGGATTTTTAAAGATAAAGGTGCCAGATTCTTAACCTTTTTGTGTTTATACGTGATACTGACAACAGAAAAAAAATCACTCGGCTTATGGGTGCTATTATAGGCTCCTAGTCACGTCGGTACAGTCCTGGCTACGTAATCTGCCTGTGGCTGTCGGTGACTCGAATTAAGAGGGAGCAGATACTGCACAGAGTGCCTGAAAACGGTGTCTCCAAGGACACTGTAACAGCTGTGCAGGAAATCCTCTTTTCTTTAAACATTGCACGAAAATGAACTTGTCACCCAAGGAGGTGGTTGGTAGAGACTTCCGCCCCTTCACCCCAAGAACCTGCTTGAACTGAGAACAAGAACCTGAGGAGCTTTTGAAGTATTTCGTGTCTAGGATAAAGGTCTTTTGGGGTGCTCTGTGGAGCAAAGTGGTCCCTGGTAGCTTCCCTGATTAGCTGCGAGCTATTGATACGGTTTTCCTGGTTGACCATACAGTCCATGATCAAATTAATGAAGTAAAACAGTGGCAGATCTCTGGATTAACTGCAGTGGCCCTCCAGCCGTACTGCAGGAGGGGGAGGCAAGGGGAGAATGGCTTGAAAATGGTAAAAGGTTCATCTTTGAAACTAGCTATCTGTTCATTTAAGGATCCGTATAAGAGCAAGGGTGAATAAAATGCTCTGTACGCTGTGAAGTTAGTCAGCTGCGTACGTGAAATGGTGATTCATGGTACCCACGTAATAGATAATTTCAAAAGAAAACGGTACGGTACAGTGCAACACTTCATGACTTAGAGTAATTTCGAAATAGCCAGCGTTTCAAAAATACCTTCCATCTGCACTGTTCGCTGGCGGAAGTATTCGCCTTACTTCCTTTCTGCAAAGAAAATAGATATATAGTCTGGTATGGGAACATAAAGGCAAAACTGCGTGTTATGGCAGTGGCATCTGCATTGTGGCTCTTTCGGTCTCGCTCACTGTTTTACAGGTCTAGATCACTGTTGTTTTAAGCAGATGTGCTGCTCAAGTCCCTCTAAAAGCTCTACAAAATAAGAATTTGTTAGCCTTATTTGACGCCTGCAGCACGGTATAGTGACCTCCCGTTATGTGTCAGTGATGGATGTAATCCAGATTCCCAGAATTTTTGTTCTTAATGTTAACAAGTGGAAGTAAGAGGCTGGAGGGGGATCTCTAACGACTGTCTGGAGCAGGCTTACCTCTTAGCTGCGTTGAAATTTCCAGTTGCCGGATCGCCTGTATTCCCTGTGCTTGCTGGCTGCAGCCTGTGCAGTGGAGATGGCTATCTGCCACCGTCTGCATCCTCTGCCCTCGGAGGAAGACTCAGAGGGCTGAGATTTTGGCTAGAGTTTCTGCTGTGGTTTTTTGCTTTTTGTGTTAATTGCCAGCTCTTCAGCTCTCGCTGCACCCTCCAGCAATTCCGCTGTCCTGAGTAACAACAAATAAGATGTGGTAGAAGTTCCTTTTTGAAACAAATGATGAGAAGTTACATAAGCATGGAAATGATCTTAAATAATCCTTTTGCATCAATGAATTAATGCCTTTGTGTGTCTACAACGTGTTATAAACAATTGGTTGTTCTTTTGTGAATAGCTGACAGTACTTTCAGAGGTGCAAAATGAAATCTGGGCATGTCATGAAAATGAAAAAAATTCCTCTACACTGACATAACGATTTCATTGTTTATTTCGTTTCCGAACGTTTATTTCCTTTTCTCTCTATTTTTTTCTTGTTTGTTTTTAAGAACTTTTTCTGTCATTTGGACATACTGGGTTTGCTCATTGAACTTCATTTTCTAATGCTGTTTCCAATTCCTTAATCAATTGTCCTGCCCATTAACTTCAGTGATACTTTCTACACTCTGAAGGAATCACCTTTTAGTCCTGAATTATGAAGTTAAAGAAGAAAATGCACAGATTTACATTTCTGCAGCTGGTTATTCCTAATTGTCTGTGACTATTTCATTAATGCTTTAATAATTGCACTGAATATTCATATGGTAGATACTCATATGACATTAATCTGCATTTATGCATCTAATTGGTGAGATTTATTTTTCTGTTGTTTCTAGTCTTTCCTAACTCCATGTTTAAATTATCACTGGAATAATTGTTCATGATGCTCCTATCCATAAGGCTTCAGCGAGCTCTTCTAAATATTTACTCCTTAAGTCTTCTTGTTAATTTATAATTTAATGACGTAGAATTTGTTCTTGCCGGCTTCATTACTGCATCTGCTGTGGCTGAGAAACTCTTTCCGTGCGCATGGTTGTAACTAAATGATCTCTGTGGTCTTCAGCCATAGAAAATGCCCCATGACAGCAATCAGGAAAGCTGGTGATTACACACTAAATACTTGCACTGTGTCTTTGGGAAAAATAGAGTGCAAAAACATTGACTGCTGGAATGACAGGGATGGAGCTCACATCTGGCTTGTGCATGAGAAGTGATGCTCAGCGACTGCTCGGGGTTAATTGCAGCACAAAGCAGCACATCAAGACCCCTCCGTGTGTGGGGCGTTCTGGGTAGAGCGAGCCGGGTGGCATGGCTGGTGTGGCGTGCGTGGGCTGTGGAGGGGTGTGCCCCTGGGGACAGCCAGGATTTCCCCTTTCAACGGCAGATCTGTTGCCAGTTTCCAGTAGAACGTTAGTGAAAAGGAATCACGGGTCTTTTTTTACCCGTATCTGACAATCAGTGATTGCTGTTTGCTCAGGAGCTTCTTGTCTTTTCCAGCACAGGAAAACATGCACAGCTCTTCTAAGACTAATCTCATTTTTGATTATTATTTCTTTTCTTTCTTTTTTTTTTTCTTCTTTTTTCCCTGCTCTGCACTCTCGGCTTTTATTCCCACTTCTCATCTGTATCTCTGTGCCTTTTTTCTTTTCTCTCTCCATCTCCTACAGCTCCTCTGCCCAGACTGGCAGCTTCATTCCCAACACCTTCCCTCTGCTGTGCCCAAAATAAGCAATGAACTAGTTTTACAGCTGCCTTTAAATTGTGTTTTAGCCTTAGGGTTACGTACACCTCATACTTGCCAATAGCTTCATCGGTTTGGGTTGTACGATGCTCCAGCCGGCAGGTGCGAGGGTTCCGGAGCAGATCTCTCCCTCCGTCGAGCAGGAGGAGATCCAGGGGTGAGGGAGCAGGATCGGTGGGAGGGGGACCTGTCCCAGGGGCTCCCCCCGCCTCAGGGCGTTCCTGCAGAGCCCTCTGGGGGCTGCTGGGGTTCTGGAGGAGCACAGCTGTACACAGCTGGAACAAGGTGTGCTTTTGGGAAGAGCTGGCACCTGCCTGCCCGGGTCTCTCTCTTCTCAAGGGTGGGCAATGGTTCATGGATAGCTTGCTTTGCTTGAGCAAACGTATACCGGCTCAGGACAATGTTTAAGGCACACAAGTGATTTAAAAGCAAGTAAATTATTATTGAAGAACTTATTTTTGTCTCAGAAATACAAACCACAATGTCAGCACGTGGGTGTTTGCGTGTGTTGGACCCTTTGAACTACAATGCATTCCACCTTTGTAAGTCAGCATTTACAAATTATTAACAAAAAAGAAGTTCAGTCTTCACAGTTATCCCTCTGTGGTAACTATGAAAATTGAGGCAAAGCATCAGTTGGCCAGTATTCGGTTTTTTGGGTTTTTGTTTTTTTTTTTTTAACAGTAGCAGTTACAACTTCAGTGGGAATTATAACCATCAGCAGGTGCAGCTCATTTTCTTTGTAATATTTGGTACAAGCCTCCATTTTTAACTGTATGGTTTGCAGTAAGTGGAGATGTTGATGATTATGCTCTTGAAACTGTTAAGAATTGCATTAATGTGTGAGACTTATGATTATCAGTTTCCTAACTCTATTAGGGAAAGAAGTTCTAAATCACTCTTACACAGGATCCCTTCGCCTGCCTAGTAAGGGTATATTGCAGTAATTAAGATAATGTTGTTTTTTATCAGCATTTTGTTGGTCTGGTTTGTTCCATTCTGCTTGTCATTGTTGACAGATACAGCAGAGTTCAGTGCTTTTCAACTTAAGAAATTAGCTTGGAGATTTCCTTCTGATTAATTAGTAAAGTTGTCTAGCAAAGTGCAAATTGAAAGTAACAGAATTACATACTGATGAGATCCCTATGAAACTCTGTGAATGCCAGGACGGAAAGCAACAGTGTTTAAAGCATCAGTCTCCAAAGTTTTGCTTTTTCTGTTTGGACGAAGTACAATGATTTATTCAATGTTGGTGCGTATCTTTTTCATTAAATTACCTTTAATAAGTAGGCTGCCTCTCTGTTTTGTCAGATTTTCGGCATGTGGCTGATGGCTCTCAGCTACAGGAAGATTTTTTTTCCTGTTCGTGTTTGTTCCAAAGGAACTTGGTGAGCTGTTGAGTGGGTGTTTTGAAAGCACCTTGACTGACAGTCTCCAGCTATCCCAGGCATCCCAAGATGATGCCCTCCTACAAAAATGCACATCTGATCAGCTGCTGCTTCGCTTCCGAGCGTCTGATAAAGGGATGCTCTATTCTCCCCTGGCAGAAGTCGGGGGGGGGGGGGGATGATGAACAGCCCGTCACGGGTCTGCATCCAGTTATGCAACGAGAGCCTGCTGTGGTGGGCATCGCATGAACCTGTGAGGGCTTCGACTTAGGGCTTTGGCATATGACTTTCTAAATGAAACACTTACCTTGAAAAGAGGTGTCCTTTTGGGGCTCTGTTGTTAGAACTGGAATGAAAAGGGCAATTGTCCTTTCTGGTGAGAGCAGATGATTTTGCAATAGTCTCCTAGACTTTGGGTCTGGCGTGTTATGGTGTTACAGGTACAAGAGAGCAGATGGGGTATCAACTTGCTGGAACGTCAGGGGCCTACTTGTCCGAGCAGTGATTATTTTTAGGCAACAAAAGGGTTAAGTCTGGTCGTAGCTGGAAGCTGGAGTTCATGTGAGGTGTCCTGCTGGTAGCTAAGCAATGAGCTTTCCTAAACTATTGCAGGAGTGACCTCTGACTAATCCCTAGATAAATCAGTTGCATAGTGCTGGCTCATCTTTGTGCTCCTCTGGAGTGCAGTCTGTCATGATTTTGCAGCGTGTGCTGACCTCAGTTTCCTTCATTTGTATGTGTCGAGAGACGTTACCGTCAATTCATTATCTTCTCACCTTTTGCCATTTTTACAGTCAAGAGCTGTGTTTCCTGGATACAATTAACATGGCAAGTGGTGTGATTTGTTAAAGTAGAAAAAAACCCAACACAGTACATCTGCTGGTTTTGAGAGAGTTGCAGAATGTTTTTACCAAGCTGTTGTTGTTGAAGACCAAAAGATGCTTAAGAACTTGAGGTGTTTCGGAGTGGCTGAGTTTGCAGATGGAACAGACTCAAGAGAATTCAGGTTATGTATAATAGTAATATTTCACCTCCATGAGCAGATCTCAAAGTCCTTTACAGAAGAGATCAGTATCATTATTTCCACTTTGTAAGTTGCAACAGACATGGGGAGTGAGAGAGCAACTTTGGCGAGCTCACCAAGACGACATAGAGCCCCTGAATCAAAAGTCCTGGTCCGGTTTCTGATGACTCGATCCCACCAGCTTGACAAGACAGTATGTGAGAACAGAATATGTAATATGTACTGCAGCAGTTAAATGGCTTTCCTGGTAACATTCTCCCAAAGCTAATTTATTTTCAATATACAAAAATTAACATGCTATATTTTGTATGCCTTCGTCTCCCGCAGCATTAAGGGGTCTCTGTGCCAGGTAACATGTATTGCATAATAATGTTTGCTTTCATGGAAGGCGTGATGTTTTCCAGGCGCTTTATAGGCCTTCACCAAAGTCTGTCTCCTCTAATGCTGGTCTATCAATTTCTGCTTGTGTAGAAGACAAGTAAGGCAGAGATGGTGTGCTGTGGCCGTGCCTGGTCAGCCCAGAGCTGAGCTTCCAGCCCCTGGTCCTGTGCATAGAACGACATCTTTTCTCCAGTGGCTAAAGAAGATGTCAGTGAGAAACGCTGTTAGGCTTAAAAAACCAGGTAAACTGGAAATATATTTAGAAATGTGGTTAAAGAACATGGTTTGTTGGATGAATGTGTCATGCCTATTAAAAATGAATGATTTTACAAAGAATTAATTTACTGCTTAGTCAGGAGCAATTGCCGTGACTCAAGGTGCAGCTGAAGGTGTCTCCGAGTTGTTGGTGCGTGGTGTCTCTGCGGAGCGGGATGTGTCAGGTCAGAGCATGTTAGATCCAGATAGTCAAAATAAACCGATGGGTGCAGGGTGTGCCGGTGGAGCAGACCAGGAAACGGGGCTGCTCTCCTGCTCCTGGGGCACAGCGCTAGGAACTCGCTTGTTCTTCTCTTCCCCCTTCCCCATCACATCAGCACAGAATGGTTCAAATCACTTTAGTCTCTAATAACAATAACCCTTAGCGCTTACTTTGCACATTCTGGGTGTTTTGCGAAAGTTACCTCATTAATCCGCACAACAGCCCTTTGAGGGTGGAAAAAATAATTATCTGTGTCAGGCCGCACCTTTTGGGATGTGCCGATGCAAGTGAATTTGGAGGCTTCGGCACTGGGAACGCCGGGATGCCATGGCTCCGCAGGGAAGGAGGGGCTGTGCCTGCTGCACAAAGGAGTGCTGCAAGGAGGAAACTTTAAAAATGGGGAAAGGAGGATTTCTTGCAGTACAGGTGAAGGTAGAGCACTGGGGTGGTGTTTATTGGCGCTGCCTGGTTGCTTCTCCGCAGGAAAGTGGTGGGTCTGTGCCAGCCTCATGAAGTTCAGCCAGGCCAAGTGCAGGGTCCTGCATGTGGGTCGGGGCAATCCCAAGCACAAATACAGGCTGGGCGGAGAATGGATTGAGAGCAGCCCTGAGGAGAGGGACCTGGGTGTGTTGGTGGACGAGAAGCTCCACACGAGCCAGCAATGTGTGCTCACAGCCCAGAAAGCCAACCCCATCCTGGGCTGCATCCCCGGCAGTGTGGCCAGCAGGGCGAGGGAGGGGATCCTGCCCCTCTGCTCCGCTCTGGGGAGACCCCACCTGCAGTGCTGCCTCCAGCTCTGGGGCCACCAACATGAGAAGGACATGGACCTGTTGGAGCGGGGCCAGAGGAGGCCACGAAGATGATCAGAGGGCTGGAGCCCCTCTGCTGTGAGGACAGGCTGAGAGAGTTGGGGTTGTTCAGCCTGGAGAAGAAAAGGCTCCGGGGAGACCTTAGAGCCCCTTCCAGTACCGAAAGGGGCTACAGGAAAGATGGGGAGGGTCTTTATCAGGGAGTGGAGCAATAGGATGAGGGGTAACGGTTTTAAACTGAAAGAGGGTAGATTTAGCTTCGATATTAGGAAGAAATTCTTCACTCTGAGGGTGGTGAGACACTGGCCCAGGTTGCCCAGGGAAGCTGTGTCTGCCCCATCCCTTGAGGTGTTCAAGGCCAGGCTGGATGGGGCTTGGAGCAGCCTGGTCTAGTGGGAGGTGTCCCTGCCCAGGGCAGGGGGTTGGCACTAGATGAGCTTTAAGGTCCCTTCCAACCCAAACCATTCTGTGATTCTAAGGTGACCTCTCAGGCAGAGAGGCTCAGCAGCTACGTAAAGAGAACAGAAAGATGTGCTTGTGTTATGCGGGCTGTAGGAAGCAGTTGGAAAGTAATCGGACAAAGTTGAGGTGCTTTCCCATGTTCAGGAGGCAAAGCGCCAAATCCAGATACAGGGGATAACGGAACTTATTTAGGGCTGCAATGAATTTTGTGATTAAAATCGTTTGTTCAGAAGGTTGATGAAGGGCAAGATGCTGCGAGATGTGCCAGGGAGGCTGCCCGGACCTGGCTGCTGCCGTTCTCAATCGGTCCGAGAGCGTTAGAAAACTGCTGAATTAATTCTTATTTATTTATTTATTTATTTATTTGTTGAACAGTTAAATTACACCTCTTTGAAAAGCAAATTCTGGCTTTGTAGAGTTGCCAATTTTTAGGATGGCTCCTAGCAGATGCTGCGTGCCTTGGGCTGAGTTTCAAAGGGCTTTGCGCTGAACAAGTGCTGCTGAACGTGTTCAGCCTTGTTTGCTGCCACACACCACCACGCTCAGGCAAAGGTGAAGCTAAATATATTGCACTGACTCGTGTTAAAGCTTCCAGGGGTGGTGGGTTTTACAGCTGCCTTTCACTGTAGGCTAAGTGTAAAATCCAATTTTGGTCTTTGAGTAAAGCAAATAACGGTACCAAGGCAAGCATCGCCCAGGTGTGGAGCCCCATTGCCCAAAGAGGGAACCCGGGACCTCCCCTGGCAGGGGACTGTGGAGGGCAGGTCCTGGGGAGAGCACGGGCTGCTGAGCTCTGCCAAAATAATCCTTGTCTCTCTCCCAAACCACGTTTCCTGCTGGAAAAAGAAGAGTGTTCTAGGAAAAAAAAAAATATGGACGTATTTTGGTTTCACGTTTACAATCACCAGTATTTTTAGGGAACGCTCTATTTCAACATTTATTGAAGTCAGACCTGTTTAGTGAGCCTTCGGGTGAGGTGTGCAAAACCTTATTGTTTCATCTTATAGCATGGATTTGTCCTTCTGGGGCTGGGAAGTTCCTTCCTGAACTTCTTAATTAGTTAATCCAGCTGCTTTCTGTGAAGCTCACGAAACATTCGATACTGCAGAGAACTCTTAACTTTATGATGAAAGCTGATGGATTTCGCAAGAAAGGAGTTTAAAATCTTTTCTGTGGGTAATTATTCCAAGACCAAACAAGCTGTTTGGAATGGGTGGAGCATTAAATTTCTTTCTCTATTCCTATAATATAACATCAATACTTCTAAGTTACTTGGGTGCATCGATAAAGCAGTTACAATGGTATTTAGCCCTTCCACACTGCTTTTATTTTCAGTGCATTGTGTAAACTTCTCATATTTCATCTTACCAGTGAGGAAAGTTATTTGGTAAAATTTTGAGTGCTCTTGTTTTTGTTACAGCTGCCTCGCGGGGAGTCTTTATTGAACAGATTTGTTTAGTCATGCTCTCAGATACAAAGATGTGTGAATGTTCTGCCTGTAGATACTGCAGGTTATTTTGGTCGTACGCTGTCACAAATATGCAGGGGGGATGCTGAGAGGCTGATTGCAAAAAATAGGATGCTTACCTCAGTCAGAGTTATGTTTGCATTGCGGGAGACACTTAATCATGTCAGCTGCGTGTATGGACGTGTAGCCTTGCACAGTTTGGAAATCGGTGTAAGACAGTCGCTGAGCTTCGGCTGGGTTTGTGTTGGTCCCTGGTTAATCCCGCGGCTAATGGAAGGACAGCAAGATTTCAAACATGCCAGCATTTCAGAACAAACCTACCTGACCTTTCAGCAATGTCATTAGTTTTTCAGTTACTTTCTTGGGTTGGTTTTCCTGCTGCCGTAATTCAGCTGTAGGATGGCATATCGCTAAGTTCCTTTTCTGTCTTTGATGGGCACGACGGACATTGATGTTAGGGTAATTACGTGTGTACGCTGCAAACAGGATCTGCCCAAATGTTCCCTGAGTCACAGGTTCCTTTCCTGGGAGTTTGTGTCAGGTTCTTTGATCATTCCAAATTCACTGTTTTGAAAATGTAAAGCAATTTTGGGCTTCCAGGTCTACTTTATTACCACAGAACTGCAGTAGAGGAACAGCAGTGAGATAAAGCAGACCAGACTGTCACTGCTAGATTAAATAAAAGCTGTTTATTGTGTTCTTGTTCTTGCATTGAAGCAATAGGAGATTGCGACATTTGAAGATCTCAGGATCAGGCCTTTAGCAGCAGTTTGTGCTGTTTTGACTTAACAAAAAAAAAAAAAAAAAAAAAAGAAACTGTCATATGCCATGGGGTTGGTGCCTTTAGCCGTAACCTAAACGTGTTATTCCAAAAGAAATTAAGAAAGCGGTAGCAACTCAACAAAAAAAAAAAAAAGGCAGGAGATTTAATTAAACCTCTTAGCACTGGAGCAGTGAGGGAAGATGATGTCCTGAAGTTGGTGGCCTTCAAACCACCCTGACAAGAAACTTCCTTGAAAACATCAGCACTTTGTCAGTGTCCTCAAGGTTAACAAACATAGAGGGTTTAGGATCAAAGGCAAAGTATGTACTAATGTTCTTCTCATCTAATTGCCCTGTTATTTGGTCTCTTCATTTTATATTAAGGATATCTCACTCTGATCTTTTCTGCCAATCTCATCTATGGTATTAAGACACTTCAGCTTTGAAGTAGTTCATCAGAGGCAAGCATTTCAAAGTCAGTATCAGAATCTTTTAAAATTGGCTGTTAATAATACGGTTTTGCCAGGTAGAGATGCTGGTGGCTTGGGTATGGATGGATTGATGTGAATATTGAGGTTGATGTCAATAATTCTGTACTCCTTTTGTTGGTTTTCCCAGGCTGATGTTTTTGTGGTGTGTGTGCTTATATGCACGCTATTGCTATTTGACATTATTTGCTGTGGAGTCATGAGTCTGAAAGACGAGATCAAGTGATACATCCGATGCATCGGTCATAGGAAGCAAAGAAACACAAAAACAATGTTGTGCTTTGATGATTAAATTGAATGGCTCTGGGCTTCTTTAATCCCCTCCGAAATGCTTATTGATGGGTAGGTTTTTAACTGTTTCAGTGTTCCTGCTTCAGAGAGGGATTTTGTTTTGGTGCAGAGGAAGAAGGTAAACAAAAATGTCTGTAGGGATTTTTCAGTCTGTGTGTCTTGATTATCCTGATCTGTTTGGACAGTTTGCTATGGAAATAACGACTCTGGTGCAGGAAGCTGTTTTGGTTTTTGAGGGAACCAGCTTCAGTGGGTGTAGTGATCTTAACGAATGGAAATTGTTTGAAAATTGACAACTCTGCCTTTAACGTTAGTAACTTTAATGTTTCATTTCTTGCAGTGTTCTTTCTTTTTTGCCTCAGTTCTTCCACTGGTCATCTGAAAATGGTTAAAAGCCGCCTTAGATGTTGACAGGCATCAATGATTAGGCAGTGTTGTTGCAGCACTCTGCACACATTGAAGGTGCCCAGTGACAGTCTTGCTCTTGCTCCCACTGCAGTTGACAGCCGTGGTCTCGTGGGAGTAGCGTTTCCTCCATTCTGAGCCCTTCTGAAAGCATCTCCCCTAGATTTCTACGAAATACGGAATTTAAAGTTAGTAGTAGTCAATGCTGTTAAAAGTATTGCATTAAGACATACGCACATCCTCAACAAAGGGTCTTCTTCACGTCTTGAAACCGATTCTTTTTTTTAAACCACTTTCTGGTTTCTTGTGCATCGTCGTTTCATTCGTGTTCTGCAAAACCTTTTTCTGCAAACCTTTCCCCCGTTTGTAGCATTCTATTTTTCCCCAGTGCTGAACCTCCTTTGAGCAGAAGCTGTCTTCAGTGTTGAATTTTGCAATGGTTTTTCAAAGCATAAAAAAAAAACCCTGCTGGAAAGTAGGTTGTAATCCCAAACTTTCAGGAGTTAGGTAAGTCTACATCTATTCTGAGTTTTGGCACTCAGACAGTGAATTTCCTCATAAACATATTGCCTGTCGACAGAATTTTGTAGGTAAAGCAAAATGGTCTTTAAAATTTACCAGCCTATGCACAAATCTGTTTCTGTCCTTTACCGGAATTATGGTATGAAAAATTAATGACGTTTATTGCTCATTCTGTGGCCATTACTTGTCATAAGGAGTGGAGTTGTGTATGGCTTGGATACAGCATCTGAATATTGCCTTTCAAGATTAGGCATCAGCATTATTTTGGTGATAGATAACACTATTTTAACTTTAAATTATAAGTTATTTGTCCCATAGTGTGTTACTGTTCTTCTATTTGACAAGAAATAGCTGTTATCCTCACATGACTCTTAAAGTATAGGCTTGAGAGAATAGATATGGAAGATTTCTGAATCGAGTCCCCTGCTTCTGCAAGCAATCTCAGCCTGTCATTTCACATTTCAGCTTGTGAAATGTTTGGGCCTGTCATCTTAAAACTGAAGTTTTATTTTGGTTTTGTCATTCCTTTATTCTTCTGCACTGGCAAAAGCTGAATGTGATCCTGACCGATGCCTGCACATAATACTTGGTGTTTCCGTGGATCGTAAACTGGTCCCAGTCAATCTGCTTCAGCCTGCTGGGGTTAAACGCCTCTTTTCAGGTTGATTTGGCTTACTATCGTGTCACTGAAATGTAGTTCTGTATCCTAGGATGTCATCGTTATCCACCTTTGGGTGAAAGAAGACTCCTCCACCTTCTCATCTCCCAGCTTGCTTTCCCTTATTTCTCTTTGTAAAAGCATAATTAAAATCTTCCCTCCATTCAGAAGTAATCTTAATTTTAAAATAAACTAGTTCCTTGTTTCATTCAGAGAAAAAGCTCCAAGAAGATGAGAAGTGTTGCGTCGATAATGGATTGTGGCATCAGGCTGCAAAGTGGTGTCACACGTACCGCTGTTGCCCTCCTCACTTGTTTCATTGGCTGAAAGTTTTAATTACAGCTTTTTCTGACTGGTGATGTGTAAAGTGCTCAGAATGTCAGGTCAAAGGCTAGGGGCAGTGATTTAACTAAAAATAACCCCAAAGGTGTTATTTATACCTGAGAAAGAACTCAGGGTGTTACTTGTGTTTTCTGGGGATTTTTTCCTCTGTTTTGTTTTGGTTTTTTGTTTTGTTTTGAATGGAGACTGATGATGCAAATTTCACTTGGCCTAAGCCGAGGTTATATTTTTGATGGACCATTGCTTATACCAAACCATTGAAAATAATTTTCAACACATTTCATGCACTATCCAAGGTATTTTGATTCTGTTTTACTTACTGTTTTTTTTTTTTTTCAACGTGGCATTTTGTTTCCTTAAAGTTTAATGACATAGAAGAGCCCTCCGCTGAGCTGACAGGGCTGTCTGGTGGGACTACCCCACCCCCCTTGAAAGACTAAGTATCTTGCTGCCTGTGGTAGGGCGTCCATGTGCCAAGTCTTCCCTGAAAAGGGCCAGGAACTTTGTAGAAAGCTCCTATGGGTGATTTATGGGCAAACCATTGCTAATTCACAAAGGATGTCCCATTTTTAAGTATGATTGACTTTTCAGTCACTCCACAGCTCCAGACAGAACAAAGGCTGGGATTAGCACTTTAGGGGATGTGTAATCAACAGTCAGCAAGGCTGAGGTACGCAGACATTATTTATCTCAATAAAACTCTTTTTACGTTACGATGACCTGAATTTAATTACATCAGCTTCATCCATCAGCTGACGTGCAGTCTCTCCAGGTAGATTGTCTCTCGGAGCGTTGAACTTGCAACATAACCAAGAAGACATCAGCCCTGAAATCATCTTCTCTAATGCATGGAAACGCATAAGTTCTTTTAGGTAACAAAATATTATTTTTTTTTTCTGCAGTAGGGCCTCTTTGTTAGGCATGTTGTGGCAGTAACGGCTCGTCATCCCCTGCCGCCGTTGTGTTTGGGGTGTTGAGTTATGCTGCCCTTTCTCCTTCTTCAAGTGTCGAGTGTGATCTTGGCCATTTTGTTGTGTTTGCCTTTCTCTCTGCCAACAAGCAGAAAGAATAATATGCTAGAGGGTGGTCACTCCAGTGTGTTACGGCAAAACAATGGACTAATGTACTTGTGCAGACAAGAGCAGCTCTGAGGGCGGATGGAGCGCTGGGAGGGCGATGCAAGAGGACTCTGCTGCAGACCATGAGCGAGCCCTTTGTTTCTCCTGATTGCCGTAGCTGCTGCAAACACAAATGTTCATTGCAGAAGAGATGGCAGCAACGTTTTCATTGCTTGCACAGAGCCAGCTGTATCTTCTCTAGGTGAATTTATGGAACGTATGTGTGTATATGTACTGATACAGCAATATAATAACAGATCCCTTATTCCTGAGCACATGAATGAGTCCTAAGGAGAAGAATACGTCTTCGTATCTTATGACGTGGGGGAAGGGAACCCAAGGCTAATTAGCAACAGTATTCTTCAGGAGAAATTACTTCAACCTCATTATTTCTTTGCTGTCTTTGGAAAAGATGGAGCTCCTTCTGTTGAAGAGCCTGGTGTTTCCTACCGCTCTTGAGCTCCCGAGGAGGGACTGGGGACGGCAAAACCAGTGTGTGTTTTCCACGCTCACAGACGTGTCCTTCAGGGATGTGACAGAATGAGACGCCTTTATTTCACTGTTCCTCTCTTGGCAGCAGAGTTAGTTTTTTGTTGCCGGTTTTGTCAGAAGTCTGTAAGACTGAGGTTGCATTACTTTGTTTTCTGAAAGCCTTCTGTACTTTGGGAACTAAGCTAAAAATAAGCTTAATCATCAGAGGATACATTTCACAGGAGTTGAGCTTCATGCGTCCTCGTGTATGTGATGTTATTTAATACATGAAACAGCTGGTGATCTACAAATACAAAGCTTGTTGTGTCGTTGCCCATCTCCTGTGTTAGGCAGCTCATGAAATCAGAGCAGAAGTTCCACATTTTAGAATGGTATGGCGTTTTTTTTTTCTGTTTGAAAGAGCGGAAGAGGAATAAAAGAGAGAGCAATGCCAGTCCTATGAAGAAATTGTTCTCTGTTTTTGACTCACTGCAGGAACTGTCTGTGTGAGAGGAAAATTGTTTGTTATGGGTTGTCCCATTTAAGCATTCGGTTGGACAAACCATGTCCTTCCACTGCTCTTTTTGACTGTGAGCATCCGTATAACTCATGCCACCGCCTGACGTGCAGAGCTACAGGCTGTCCCCCATGCATGTCTGTCTTTCTACTGCTGCTGGACTCAGGGAGGATGGGGAAGAAGCGAGAGCATTTCTTCTTCCTTTCCCAGCTGGAAATCTTCATCACTACCACAAGCCACCCCAGGCACCCTAGACCTCCCAGAGGCGCGTGCACAGCAGGCTGGATGGCCACCGTAAGGAGAGGTCTCATCGCTGGGTGTTTTAATTTTCCCGTGGCCGAGGCTGGCATCTCTGTCAGTTCAGCCCGCGGAACCCCGACTGCGCACAACCCCGCGTCGAGCTGAACAGTTCGGCTCTCCCACAGCTTTCGCGCTGAGACGGACGGCTCGGTGTATGTAGAGGTGTGAACTGTGCTGTAGTCGTTCGCACCTACCGCATGTGTTAAATAGAAGTTGAGAACATAAAATTAGGTTGCTTCGATCTTCTTAAGCTTTCCTATTAAATTTAAATCGGCACCCAGCCATTTAAAGTAATTTCCTTTTCTGAAATGTGGAAAACCTGCTTCAGCCGATGCCTTTGTTCGGTTAAACGAATCCCACCTTGGCTCTCCCGGAGATGTGGGATGTACCAGAGGCTCCTTTAGCCGACGTCTTTGTGCAGCGTGAAGTAGATGCTGGAGTTGTGCTCTGTTTCTGGGGGCTTGGGGATGCTTTTGAAGGTAGGAGACAGCTTGAGAGAATCAAGTGATGTGATCTGTAATTTAGCTTCATAATTTCAGCAGCAGCTTTTTTTTTTAACCGTCTCAGAAATAGAACCCCAGATCTCCTGGAGGACCTTTAGGCTACAGAAACCACAAATAGTTTTTCCATGTATATTTCTTCGCTTCCGCTGCATAGCATTTTCCCGGTGGCCTCAGCAGGCGTTTGGAGGCTGCTCAGGCTGCGTATGCGCTGCCTGAACACGTGCCTGCCCAAAATTTCATTCACAGTTACTGTGCTGTAAGTGCAGCCTGGTCTGGGGCTTGGCTATGCTTTCTGTGTTCCAGACCCAGTTCTGTAAAGCTTTGGGGTGAAATTTTATTCCTTCTTTCTCTGCTTCCCAGTACGTAAGGTAGAGTTAAGCTCACCCAGCTCATAGGAGTATTTTGAGATAGCATTCATTTTAATTTCTTTTACTTTGGAAATATAAAATGCTGTATAAAGCAAGAATGGTCTTTATTTTAAAAGATACAGGCTATATAAATGCTAATTTCTAGCCTTGTTATTTTGTAGTGTGTTTATTAGTCATACGGTTGGGCTTTATGAATAGACCCCTCTTTGAGATGAGGGAAAATTGTTTTAGTAGCAAATAGAGATTTTTTTTTTTTTTTTTTTTTTTTGAAACGAGAAGAAATTGCTTCACAGCAAAGGGATCATCTTCACTCCAGAGATGCTATTTGTGTCCTGAACAGCCCTGCTTGAATTTTTCAGATTCGGAACAATGCTGGGAAAAGCTGATGATTAGATCAGAAGGACAAAAGGTTTCTGTTGCCGGCTCCGCTGTTGATTTCTCTATCTGTAAGATGGCATTAATGATCTTTACTAATGAGCACTGATAATTTAGTGGAGCACTTTACCGGAGACTGTGGATAGAAGTAGCTGCAGAAGCATGTAGTGGATAGTGGTAGCCGGTACCTTTCCGTAGCCAGGTTCTCTAGAGCAGCTCTGCTGGCTGTGGTGGCCACATCCATCCCGGCTGAGCATCCTGGCCGCAGGCAGTCCCATCAGCCGTTTGGGCAGCTTGCTCACTAACAAACAGCCTTGTTCCTGCCACGTGCATTTACATTATTGCTGTGTTGCTAACATTTATGGTGGAAGGGTTGTTGCCAAGTTGGGGACACAAAAAATAAGCATCCTTGAGAGAACAGCTGGTAATTAACATGTCTTTGTGTTTCAGAGATGAGCGAAATCAGTCAATCATTGTCAGTGGGGAGTCTGGAGCCGGGAAGACTGTCTCTGCTAAGTATGCCATGAGGTACTTTGCCACGGTCAGTGGATCTGCCAGCGAAGCCAATGTTGAGGAGAAAGTCTTGGCCTCCAACCCCATCATGGAGGTAAGAGATCTACAGCCCTAACCCACACCCTCCAGCTGCAGTTATTATTCTGGGGCTAACAGAAGCATTCAATAGAGAGGGCAATCCATACTTTTTTAAGGATCAAAGAACCTAGAATAAACATATTTTAAAATTTTGATTTTAATCCATTTACCAGGACATGCTTTAGGCATCATTTTTTGTAGTACTTGTGAAAGATTGAGAGAAGACAGGAGGTGATGTTTCAGTATTGTTAATGTATTTCACATAACAAAGTAATTTTCATATGGATTCTGCTTTAAATCTATTCAGCTTTGTAACGCTGGTGGTTCCCAGACCACTGGCCAAATGCAAGTGCAGAACACTGGTTTTGTGTGTAGTATTCCAAAGCGTATTAAGACTTCTGGTCTTACCTACTGAACATGTACATCACACAGTGGGGGCAGGTGGATTATGCTTTGAAGTGAAGAGAGTTGTTGAGTAAAGCAAATGTTTAATTTTAGGAGAAGTGATTATGGAAGATAGACTGAGAAAGCGAAGTTACATGAGATGCACACAGTTCCTTTCAGAGGGGAAAAACACGAGAGAAGACCTAATTTTGCTATGATTAGCTCAGACTGATGTTTCAGTTCTGGAAATTTGTGGAACTAACCATAGTCAAGTCCCAAAGCCATTGGCTTGGGAGCGTAGGTGCTGGCAATAGGCTGTGGGATAACACGTGCAGTTCCCTCCTGCTTCAGGATCTCTCTTCTCCAGGAAGCTCAGGAGATGCTGTCATTCCAGTGTCACGGCCAAGCAGAAAACATTTTTTAGGCTCATCTGAATTGTTTTTTGAGTCTTTGGCTTTGTGTTGATTCACGTTGTAGCTGAAGTTGAGGAACTATGTTAAGAAATGATTCACCAGAGAGAATGCAGTCTTGGGGGAATTCCTTGAGAGAAGTAGTGCCGTCCATAGGCATGCACATGTGCGTGCCTATGGACAACCTAAGAAAATGCTTAGGACATCTGATGCCTTGGTAGGTGTTTAGCAGCTTTATGCAATAGTGTGAAGTCTTAGTGGACAGACATGAGTAAATGGAGTGTGTGCAGTGAAATGTGAAATGCAAAATGCTGCCATTGTATTCTTTCTCAGGTATTTTTAAAAATGAACTATATTTTATTCCTTCTTTCCTCCTGGCGCGAGGAGTTCATGCTACTCAGACTGTAGCTGCCGCATCACAGTTGTGTGTGTTCTGTCACAAGGTAATTGTGCCTGGTTTGTGGTGCTCTGCGGTGGTTTGAAACTGTTTTGTGAGATAAAACAGGCCGTGCCGTGCTGGGCGGTGGGCTCCGCTGCCGTGGGATCCAACTGTCCAGCTGTGGGAGGAAGCCAGGGGAGCTCAGCCTTGCCCAGCGGGGGCAGCCTGCGTCTGGGGAGCAACGGCAGTTTTGCCATTTTGAGCTAACCCCAGAGTACTCCCCTCACTGCTGTTTGCAGTAGGTGTCGTTCCATCCTTGGCCACCTTGAGATGCGGTGCATGGCTAACAGGACCGGGGGTGCCCAACGCCCCTGCTGCCTTCCCCTGTGCACCACGGAGGTGACACCTGGGGCCAGGCAGGCGGCTGCATCCTCACCACCTGGCTGCTGAGTGACAGCTATGGTGAGACCCTTCGGGACAGGTCTGCAATTCGCTCTTTGTTCGCTGTGTGAAATACAAGGCTGTCTGCAGGTTTCCCTGCGCCACTTCTTTTGTTTGGTCTCAAAGCCTAAGCCGAGCATCCTTCTCCCTCACTCCTTGGACCCCACCTCCCAGTCAGTGGCCATCAGCTCACCACTAATTGTCTGATTTAATTTCCAAAGCAAGAAAATTTAAATTGAAGACTAGAAATGAACTTTCCGTCCATACCTACCCACTAAAAAACGATAATGGTGCTTTATTTTTATTTTCTAGGGATAGCAATAGTTCCATGAACCTAGGTATATGTAAATTTCAATTACTTTAAAAATTGTTATAGTTGGATGAAAGTTATCCTTTTAACTTCAAACACTTAAACTTTAAATAAGTTTTAGAGTGAGTGTTGTGAAATCTGCAGAAACACAAATTAACCCATGCAGATTAGGAAGAAAATGAGTAATTCCTTTTACAAACAGGAACCTCCTCATTTGCTAAGTTGATTGTAAAATCTTAGGAGCAGAAGGTCATTTTATTTTTTAATTTCTATTTGGACAACTTAAACATCAGGATTTTATGAGCTACCATTATTAGTGTCAGAATTTCACATCATCTTTGCCTACTAAACACTCTCTAATATCAAGTGACCGCTGTACATTTCTAGCAACTGTTTGAATTATTACTTTTGTAGTCATTAACTATAAACTTTTCCTTTTTTAAATGTAGAAATTGTCAAGTCTTAAAACACATCTTTATATGTAATTTCCTGCCTCTCATGCTTTGTTACCCTATATAGCTGTGCGAATTTTACAGCTTAGTATATCCTCTGGCAAGCAATCTTACAATACCAAAGACTTTCTTAACTGTTTTCATAAGTAATACCTTTCAAATTAATCATTGGTTGTGAAAATATTGTGATATTATGTTTCTACCACCAACAACAAAACACATCACAGTAGCAATAATTTTAAAACACAAGAAACGCAGTTTGAGTACGTTCTGTTTGAATGAATTTGGTATTTCTTAGAACTGCAGAGATGCGATTTGTTCTTACATCCTTTGCAGCAGCTGTTCATCTGATGCCCGCGTTGACATCTGCTCGCTCAGGCGTGCGTGCTGCTGCTGGGGTGGGCTTTTGGAAGGTCTATTCCCGCTTCCCGCACAGTGCCCGGCTCGCCCTTACCGACGCACCCGCCTCTTGGTTACAGATTTGGGATGCTGATGCTCAGCATTGCTCTTTGCTCACATTTCTTTTTCCCAAGTTTTGTTTCAGCACAGAGTTCCTATGGGTGGCTACGTGAGCCAGGACACAGATAGAACGCTGTGGTCTTTAGTTACGGTGCACTCCAGAGTTAGGTACTTGATACCAGACACACAGCGGCATACGACAAGAGGCAGCGTGCTGTATCTGAGTTACTCCAAATGCCATTCCTTTTGATGCAGAGATGTATTCGGGATTTTTTTTTTTTTTTTTTTTTGGAAGGTGAATTGCTATGTGATGTCCAAAATATGTTCTCATTCAGAGGAGAAAATGCTTTTCTTTGAAGTTCAGCACGTTGTGGTTTGCATGCCTTGAGTTCTGATATACCCGGGGGGTGCCTGGCGCGGGGGTGAATCCTGACGCCAGTGAGGTAGGGCAGAGGGGCGCCCAGACCCTTCAGGAACCACAGCCATCGTTTGCCCTGGGCATTCCAAGACCACGTACTGTAGAGGAAATAAGCAATAAACAATATTTAAGTATGGAGCTGTATTGAATTAATCTGAGAAAGGTAGGGCAGCATTGAAGGCTGTCTCTGAGTCAGTGACCAAGCTGCTATGGAAGGGATTCGGTTTCAGACAAATGACAAGAGTCTGTACATGTTAATTTTTAGATTATATTTAGGCACACAGTAAATATTTTATAATGATATGTTTGCAGTAGTAGTTTGGAAGTGTGGCTGATTTATAGCATAATAATGATAATGAAGTGTTAGCCAGACAGAGCACAGGGGCTGTTTGCTGCTCTATGGGTTTATCAGAGGTAGACTTACAGAGATTGCAAGTACTTTACGTGTATCTGTACACATACACGTATGAATATATACAGTGTGAAGTCATTGTTATAGTTTTATTAAATCCTTAGAAGAAGTCTGAGTGTACGCGAGCATTCAGCTAGACTGTTTAGTTCCCTTTAAAAGACTTCAGAGAGCAATACAGGATTTTTAGCTGGAATATTGGACTATGTGGAAGTGAAATTATTGCTAGGAAGTCAGCTCCAGATCTTACGTCAATGAAATAACCATATTTTGTTTTAACTTGCTGACCGGGCGGAGGTCGTTCTTTATTCAATTCTTGATTATTTTGAAACCAGGACAAAATGAATGTTGTTAAGTGGTTTAGGAGCCACGAGACGATTAAATAGATTTGATAATTTCTAAAAGCTCTTTAACCTTTACAATATTCCCTTTTTTCAGTCTATTGGAAATGCCAAAACTACAAGGAATGACAACAGCAGTCGCTTTGGGAAATACATTGAAATTGGTTTTGATAAGAGGTATCGAATCATTGGTGCTAACATGAGAACTTACCTCTTGGAAAAATCAAGAGTGGTGTTTCAGGTAATACTGGTGCAATCTTCTTATTGTATATTTCTGTGACCATGAAAAAAACAAAATGCTATTATTTACTGACATTAGGTATCTCTCCTAAGAGATGGCTGTAATTGTATATTTGTAACATAGCATGTGTGGGGAGCGGGGAGAGAAGGAAAAGCAAGTCAGCCCTTTATTATTTGAATTAACCGTAGTTGTAAAATGTGTGTTAGAAAGGTTGTGTATTTAAACATGAAATGCCTTCAGTACACTGCTAGATATGAGTTGTACTTACCATAGTTTTATAGAATAAGGCTTGAAAACCTAGCAGAAACCACTCATGCTCAAGAAGAGCCCTCTGTTGTGGTTTGTAAAGCTGGCATCTTAGCTCACGTTCACTCTCGTTAAAACCCACTGCTATCGCAGTAATTACAGATGACTCTTAATTGCCATTATTTAGGCAAAGGAGAATATATAATTTCATCCTTCTTGAACTCTCTTCATTTTGATATTTCACACTTGAACCGATCCGCAACCTTTTTGTCTCCCACACTTCCTCTGCATCTTTGCCTGCCTTGTAGTCTAGAGCTTGGTAAAAATGGACTGAGCCTTGACTGGCTGCCTAAAGGTATAAAGCAAATAATTGCAGTTTGCATTGTGTAGGAGTGTTACATGACATACTGCGGTGTGTTTGAAAAATAAGAGAGACTTCTTGCACATGGTTTAGCTGTGAGTCCTTTTCTGTTTGGGTTTTTTTTTTTATTGTTATTGTTTTGAAATTATGAAATTTAGAGCACTTAAGTTCAGAATTATGGTGTCGGTCATGACTCATAACCTTCTGCCCTGTGTTTGTCCTTCATTTTAAAATTCCAGCTTTGCCTTGGCAAGAAAGATACTCCCTTCACCAGCTTACTATAAATGCTGAGGCGAATGGTATTAGTTATTTTTGGAAAATGAAAAGCTTTTAAGTATGATCATTTCACCCACCCATAGAATCCTGATCTATATTTAATAGTAATCCACAGTTCTGAAAAGTGAAATCGTACGTTTTTTTGAAGTGAAAATGTCTGCCTGCTTCTTGCTGTTGAAAATGGATTACATTAATCAAGAAGGAAATGATAGATGCTGATTTATCTTTCCTTTTTCCGTGGGGCTTCTATGCTCTTTATGTAATGCTAGGGAAAGCATTAAACATAGTAGTTCTTTTCTACTCATGGATGTTTCTAGCACTTGTCAAGTTATGAAAAATAATCAATTCCTTTCTTTTTAAAGGCAGAAGAGGAGAGAAACTACCACATCTTTTACCAACTATGTGCCTCTGCAGCATTACCTGAGTTTAAAACTCTACGATTAGGTATGAAATTGACGTTCGTTCTGTTGCGCAAGTGTAGGTACAAAGCAGCATCTCGGAGCTTTTTGAGCCATAGAACCAAAAGAAGAATTGCCCGCTTTTGAATTCTAACTTTTAAGCCCTCAAATACTAAAATATATTGAAAATAACTAAAATTGCAGATCTTGGATTTTGTGGGTTTTAGCTGAAACGACAGTAACAGATTTGTTTATTTGGCGTGCTCTAATACACTGCAGTTGTGGTCACTAGGACGACTTATGTCCTGGATTCCAGAGTAGCTTTCCAGTGGTGAGGGTGAAATTCTCTTCTCTTGGTCCTTTAAAACCTTTTTTGCATGGCTCCAGCTACTAGAGAACTTCACCATTTCTGGTATAAACACCTGAAAAGCTTATTTTGCATCTGCATACTTTCACTTGGGCTGTTACCAACTTTACCATCTCTGCTAACTTGGTGATCGCAAAACTGATAAGTGAAATTTTTCATCTTGCAAATTAAAATGTTGATAAAGGAAAGGTTTCTCATTTAGCAGGAACTGGTGCTTGGTAGAAGAAAGGCATTATGATGACCTTGGGACAGGCAATCACCTCATCGTTTTTAAAATTCAGTATAAATTTCAGTGCTTCTTGTATATTTTTAAAAGTTAGCTTCATCGTGGGAAAACCGCACAACCTGTCGGTGCCGATTTCTGAAATATCGTTCTGGTTTTGAAGCGTTTCTCTGCCTCTCTGCGCCATCCTGGCACATTTAGGATTCGCATCTGCTGACACAGGAAAGAAAGGAACTGATGTAATTATAACTAAAGAAGCCATTTAGCAGACTCCTCTTTTCAGCATTCTTGAAACCTTAGCAGATCAGAAGAAGAGGAGTCTGTTACCGCAGCTGGAAGCGTGGCCACCGAAACCGCAGGAATTTACACAGTACCCAGGGGAGCTGCCGCTCTCCCACTGAAGCCCAGTGCTGTCCCCAGACTGGTATGAAGCTATCAGTCCTCCGACCACGACTTCTCAGACAGAACGGATCAGAGATACTCATCAGACTAAACCAGACCATAAATTAGAAACGAGAAGAAAATAAGCAAAGTAGAATTTTTTAAATATCCTGATGCGGTAATTCCAAAGCGCTGCTGCTGTCAACTCTGCACCTGCCGCTTGAGTGGTTGGCTCAGACTTGGAGAATAATTGCTGCCAAAGTGCTTGTTCCACAGGTGTGGAAGCCTGAACCAAGGTTAGGTAGAGAACATGCTGGAGGCCCTATTGTAGGAACCAGGTAACTTAAGAATACTTACTTGCACTGTTAAATCTTGCAAAAATTATTCTCCAGAATAAGTGGGTCCTATGAGCCAGAAGGCAAAAATACACTGACATCTTTCAAATCCTGGATTCTGCCAAAGAGCAACTTAATCATTACACAGCTTTACAGATGTGCCGTGAATTTCGGCATCGGTGTGTGTAAAAGATTTGTTTTTTCTCTTACAGGGAATGCAAATTACTTTCACTATACGAAGCAAGGTGGAAGCCCTGTGATCGATGGTGTCAATGATGCTCAGGAAATGGCAAACACCAGGCAGGCCTGCACTTTGCTAGGTAATTTATAAAACACAGTCTTATCCTAAATCTGGTAGACTAGCAAGTGTTTTCTACGTTGTTTGTGTATATTCTCTTCATACTCGGTTGTGTTTAAAAACAGGAGAGTTTGATAACGTTTGTGACTGAGATACTTCTGTTGCATTAAGAAGGTATTTAAATTGCAGTGGAACCATGTATGTAGTGTAGGAGGAGGATGCGTTATATGAACATAAATGGTGGAGTCCCTTCGTGTAGCATATACAGTGTTAGAGGTCACTGACAAAACACTTTGCAACAGCAAATTAAATAGTTCATTTTAATGAAATCTTTTTTTTGCATCTGGTTTTAATATGTTTTTAATAGAGGTGGAGCTAAGCAGTACTGTCAAATGCTATAGTCTGAAAAAAACCACACAGCGGTCACCGTTTTTCTCTTTCTAATAAAGTTTTTCATCAGCTGCAGCTTGTGGTTCTTTATTTCTCTCTCCATTCAAAACGTTTTGTTCATAATTTTTCAGGGATTAGTGATACCTACCAGATGGGAATTTTTCGAATCCTTGCTGGCATCCTTCACTTGGGCAACGTGGAGTTCGCGTCTCGGGATTCCGACAGCTGCACTATTCCTGTGAGTGGTAGATGAGCTGAAGAGCATGGTTTCTACTCTGACAGTTCTGCTTGTTTGTGGGGACCTCTTCTGAAAAAGAGTAACAAATAGAAAAATGCAAGCAATGTGTTTGTTTCTAGTTTCTTAACATTTTCACGGTTCTCCTTGCAGATGGATTCAGCTCTTCTCAGTTTAGAGGCCTTAGACGGTACTCTCTGTATTATAATGGTGGTTGCCTTAATTTCATTTCACAGCTCTAATTGATCTGTCCTAGAAAAGTCTACCAGGCAGGCTAGCTTTGAAGTCCTGGGCAGGGGTCTAGATCTCTATATCCCTACATGGATACGTTCCCTGCCCACAGTAAATGCTTTGCAGGATGTTGTTTTTTTTAATGTTAAATGCCAAAATGGCCTCAATAACTGCAAAGCAAATGCTTCGCAAAGTCCCCTGGGATGTCTAGACATGAGCATAGGATATACAGGTATGATTTGTATGACTCATCTAGGTTTCGTGGTTTTATCCGTCCTTTTTTACCTTTGTGGAGGTCAGCGATGAGGACTGCATAGTCTGAGCTGAAAAGAAACTCCTCATTCAGTGAGGAAGTCTGTATTCTGGAGGTGAGAAACTAAAAAGATCTGGTTCGTCACTCTTCTGTTCCTTCGATACACAAGTGACCAGATTCAACTTTTTGCCTTTCCTGGAATGTCTGCTGCTGGACTACACAGTCTTCATCTTTCTCTCTCTTCAAATACTAGCAACAGTTGCAGGGTTATTTTCTCATTTTACTATCGGTCGCTTTCTCAAGGATCTGCAGTAGCAGTTTCTGGAGCTGAGACAACAGGTCCTTCATCGGGCCACCGATGATCAGTGTGCCTGGTCTGACACCACCACCTGTCCGGGGGATCTAGAGGATAGCTGCTGTGAAACCACAGCGATAGTCTGGCTCTCTGGTGTGTCCTGAAAAGATTTTCACTACAAAGAAAGCGTCATTTAATGGTCACGGGTAGAAAGCTGATGAGCCCCAGGACATGATGAGCTAGGCTGTGCTGTAATGGGTATCTCCAGCGCAGGAATCCCACTGAATGAGCTAGGACAAAGCTGCACGTTCCTGTGCAATCCTATCCTGACATGGTAAACATCTAGCAGGCAGCGGTGAATGTCTGCTCAATGGCATCTGCTACCTGAGCCGCGCTGTCCTCTGACAGTAGCCGTGCCATTGCGGAGCCCTGTCGCCGTGCAGACTGGTCTGCCCGGGAGGCGCCGGTGCCGTGATGCAGTGGTGGCGCTTCAGGGAGCTCAGCAAAGGTGCCGTGTGGATGAATCAGTTCGTTTAATGTCAGCTTGAGTGACCCTAATGTGGCACGCTTTTGTGCAATGCACATTATTATTATTACTTTATTATTATCTTCTGAGCCAGTTGGAGGGGTGTGGCTAAACTGAAAGAAGACATGCTCAGTTAACTGGATTTTGGAGGTGTAACAGCACTGCCATGGGACCTGTGTGCTGTAAGGACTGGAAGAAACGCCAGAGAAGTCAGAAGGACGTGGAAATAGAAAGATAAAGCTGATGTACCCTGAAGCTACGGGGCATGTAGTAACAGTCCCCGTAATCTGTCCTTGTCAAGACACTGCTTGTCAGCCTGCTGTTGAGCCACCAGGTGCAAAGTGAACGTGATGAGGAAGTAGTGTTATGGGAGTTCCTTAGGAAGAAAGACCTGTCTGTCCTCCTTGATTTCTAGCCATCAGTTTGCTTGTTAGTCACGAGGTGTAGTATCTCACTGCACGGATTTTTTTCATGCAGAAATCTTATATACCCATCTCAGTGCGCAAGCCTTGCTAGCTGATTTTACCTGGTTAAACAAAGGTCAGTTTTTTCACTTGTACGGTCCAATTTGAGAGTTAGAGAATATCATGTGGGTGCTCCAGTGTCTTAATGTTTGTCTCCAGAATTCACTGAGAAAACACTGTGTTAAATACTGAGACCAGAGCACTAAAGCCCTTCTACGCTTTTTTCTTCTCGTTTTTGGCATGGCCTGCAATGCCCCATTGCCCGTCAGTCCCTGCCATGAGCAGACAAGAGCACCACGCAGGAGCTGCAGTTATTCTGCCCCAGCACACAGCTGGCATCCTGTCCTCTCCATTTCTCTAGCTTCTTCGCTCAAAACTGAGACGGTTATTTATAAGAATTCAAAATGCCGAGTCCATCCCTGGGAAACTAGGTGATTTGTTTTTGCGAAGGTTGCAGGTTGCCTGTGTGGGGCTTTTTGGTGAACACGGGTATGGTAAAATGCCTTTGGGGAAACTGCGATTCACTAATTTACATCAGCGATGTGGATGTGATAAGTGGGTAGGGAACTCGCTACGTTTTGAAGGAGGAAGAGCCGAGGAAGCTGCTGTTGTTGCTTACTGTTGGATCGCTGCAGGCAGGCAGTTCTTCTGATTGCATGCGTGCTATGGGTAATACTGTTTCAAGACCTAATGAGATCGTTTTTATTAGCCCAAGCATGAACCCCTCACCATCTTCTGCGACCTCATGGGTGTGGAGTACGAAGAGATGGCCCACTGGCTTTGCCATAGGAAGCTCGCAACTGCCACCGAAACCTACATCAAGCCAATTTCTAAACTTCACGCCATCAATGCCAGAGATGCACTTGCCAAACATATCTATGCTAATCTCTTCAACTGGATTGTAGATCACGTGAACAAAGCCCTTCACGCTACTGTAAAACAGCATTCCTTCATTGGAGTGTTGGACATCTATGGGTGAGTCTTTTTGTCAGAGATATGTCACCTCTTACATAATTATCTTACTGCAAAGCATCTTTGTCTTTATCAGGTAACGCTGCAGGGATTGCGCAAAAAAGCCCCAAACCCTTAGCAGCTGCTTATTCCAGCTGAAGGAAGTAGGTGTTTAGTTTTGACATGCTATGTAAGATCTTTGTCTTGACTTTCAGGTTTGACATTTATAGTGGGATTTCAGATTTTTGCTGTTGGTAGTTCCTTTATGTATTGTGTTGGGGAAAGTTACAAGGCAGTTGTCATCTCGTGGTTTCTCCAGGGTGGTGCTTCTAGAGAGGACAAGGATAACTAAAGATGCTGTCTGTGAACACCTGCTTCCCTGTGTTCCTCATCCCTGCCTAAAGAGGGAGCATCGCTGAATTGCCCGTGTACTGCAATTTGCCATTTCCCTGTGTGCTTTGTTGCTTGATTGTGGTTGTTTGTGCAATAATGCACAAACGGAATAATGCAATTGATTTGACTGGAGGGAGGGAATTTAAAATTATGGGGTCATTTCGTCTGTTTTTTCTCAGTGCACTAGTAATTTTGAGTATCTGCATGTTTTAGATTTGAGACATTCGAAATCAACAGCTTTGAACAGTTCTGTATCAATTATGCCAACGAAAAACTGCAGCAGCAGTTCAATATGGTAAGTAGGAAATGACTGGCATTTCCTCTTCCCTTTCCCCTCGCCCAAGTCCATTCTGCTAATTGGGTCCCCAGTGGTTACGGTGAATTCCTTCAGTCTATTAACCAGCTGCCCTGGCCGTAGGCTTTGGGGGATGGGGAAAGATCGACTATCTCCTAGAAATGGATTTTATGACTAACTGCTGCTCTGGGACTATTTGAAATTCCGATCACAGTAACAATTATAAGACAGAAGCAGTGCTTGGCAATTAAGACCCCGAGATTGCCTGTCAATGAGAGCACCGTGTGGGTGAAGTTGGAGTTAGCTGTGCCTCCGTAACCTCTGGCGAGAGCCTGTGTGCCGGCAGCAGAGAGCAGGGCTTTGCTGCTGGAAATCTGCCACCCGCGCTTCCTCTCACGGCATTATTTTTTGAGGGTTTTCAGCCGCATCCTCGAGTTGGTGACTGACGTACGGCAAGAGGCACCTCCTCCAGAGAGATCACGATTCTCTCTCTCTCTCTCCCCCCTCAGCCTTAGTGACGTTTGTAATTACATATCTTACCTGCATAATGATGAGGCGAGTTATTTATGCCAGGTCCGTTGCTAGGCTGTGCTGCAGTAGGGCAGTAGCTGTGAGCTCTCTTCAGGAGCGTGCCTCTGTGGCAGGGTCTGCTCACAGCAACGGACCCCCCCGCGCCCTTGTTCATCCCGGGGGCAGGGGTGGGTGTCAGGGAGTCGGGGGTGCTGGAGCCGGGGAGCTGGGCTTTCCAGCCCCGGCATGCCCTCTCTGCGCTGGTAGTGCCATGGCTGGCTTCAGCTGCATAAGCGGGATGTCAGAACTGCTGAGCGCGAGGTATCTTGGAGTTTTCACAGCTCTGCAGCAAAAATCTAGACGCTGTAAGAATTGTAAGGGTTTGCTTCTTTAGTAGAGATCACCATCCCCATGTTCCCTTCCCTCTCGTGCTGTTGCTGTAAGCACTCCTCTTATGAGGACAGGCTGAGAGAGCTGGGGTTGTTCAGCCTGGGGAAGAGAAGGCTCCAGGGAGACCTTAGAGCCCCTTCCAGTACCTGAAGGGGCTACAGGAAAGATGGGGAGCAGCTGTTTGCAAGGGCATGTAGCAATAGGACAAGGGGCAATGGCTTTAAACTAGAGCAGGGTGGGTTTAGATTAGACATTAGGAAAAAGTTCTTTACAACAAGGGTGCTGAGGCACTGGCACAGGTTGCCCAGAGAGGTGGTGGAGGCCCCATCCCTGGAGACATTCAAGGCCAGGTTGGATGGGGCTCTGAGCAACCTGATCTAGTTAAAGATGTCCCTGCTTATGGCAGGGTGGTTGGACTACATGGCCTTTACAGGTCCCTTCCAACCCAACACATTCTATGACTCTATGAAGGACAGGGCTTTTGTGTTGATGCCCTGCCAAGCTACCAAAGACAGCACCAGTGGACACGGACCCATTGGGCTGCCATGCAGGTACACAGGGTGGAAGTTGTTTTCAATTAAAGTCCCATGTCAGTGGCGGCAGCCAGCGAGCCTTCACCTTGGGCTTCAGAGGTGGCCAAGGGCTGGCCACTGGGGGACAGCCTGGCCCCCACTCTCATCTCCACAGCCCGCCCGGCCACCCTGGCCAGCCTGCCCTGCCTGGGCACACACAGCCCCCAAGGAAAACGAGATCTGAATAGCAGAATCACAGAATGGCAAGGATCAGAAGGGACCTCTGGAGATCACCTAGTCCAGCCCCCCTGCCAAACAGGGTCACCTACAGCAGGTTGCACAGGAGGGTGCGTTTTTAATATCTCCAGAGATGGAGACTCCACCACCAGAGAGGGCAGCCTGTTCCAGTGCTCCATCACCCTCAAAGTAAAGAAGTTTTTCCTCATGTTCAGATGGAATTTCCCGTGTTCCAGTTTGTGCCCGTTGCCCCTTATCCCATCGCTGGGCATCACTGAAAAGAGTCTGGCCCATACTCTTGACACCCGCCCTTTAGATATTGATAAGCATTGATGAGATCCCCTCTCAGTCTTCTCCACACTACACAGCCCCAGGTCTCTCAGCCTTCCCTCACAAGAGAGATGCTCCAGTCCCCTGATCGTCTTCGTAGCCCTCCGCTGGACTCTCTCCAATAGTTCCTTGTCTCTCTTGAACTGGGGAGCCCAGAACGGGACACAGTACTGCAGGTGTGGAAGACATCTACAGTACATGTCTGAAGACATTTTTCACCACATAATTGCTAATTCCTTTACAGTGGAGAAATGTTTTCTTTCAGGACATAGGTTGGATAATAATGGTCGCCAATCAAATGCTACCATTGGCTTTCCTGTCAGGAATTAACTTGGCGTGTAACGCAGCCGTTAAGCGGCGGGGTGGGAATGGCTCCCGCGGGCGCTGTTAAGGAGCCCTGCTTTGGGAAGGATGGCGTTAAGCTAATGAAATAAAAAGGGATAAAGCGCTTTGTCAGGGCAGTGTTCTGCTGCCTGGTGGTTGCATGGCAGAGAGCTGCAAGGCATTTGTGGGCTTGGGCACGGCGCTTGGGGGGAGCTGGGACCGGCCTAGGGGTTTGTGGTGGCCCCCTGACCCTTGCTGCTCGTTAGGGATGCTCCCAGTTCAGTTCTGCCTGCCAGAGCCGCTAGTGTGCATTAAAATTAAAATGGGAGATAAAGCGTCATTTAAAATACCTGTAGTCAGCAGTCCTTCTGTTTTTAAAAAGAGCGCTTGTGCTATTAAGACCACAGTGTGCCTGTTTAATATCTTACATTTTTCCCCCCCTGAAGTTTTAATTCATCTCCTCTGCACATTTCATTAAAGCTGTGCAGGTTTTTTTGTGATAATAATTTTGAATAAATATGCAACTGCATTGTTATTGATCTTCGTACCAGATAAATGTCCCGCAAAATTTTGCTTCAAAGATTTCTGGTGCTAATACTCCTGGAGTCATTCGTGCTGGTTTTTGCTGAAGAGTGTATTTTAATGCAATGCGTCATCTTAGGAAAAAAAATCAGCAGCCATTTAAGAGAAAATGGAGCTCTGTTCTTCTACAAGGAAATGCAAAAGTATTTATAGTGAAATTTTACTTGAAATAGAGCAGTATTCGTAACATAAAAATCATAAATGCATGGCACATCCCACTTTATAAGTTGCTGTTCCTGCACTTGAGGCTTTTTCTGGGTTTTGTGTTGATCTTTTTATAAGAGAAAAGAGATTAAAGTAATTGTGGGGCAATATAGTAGAAAGATAGGAAAAAATAGACCTTATTTGCAGAGAATATGGATGAGCGCTGTAATTTAGTCTGTTGTTTTTAGGCCAGGAAAAAAGGTTAATTTATTTTTCATATACTTACTTGTTAAAGGGTTTATTCAGTTGAACTAGTGTGTCACTTGACAGCCTGGATTAATGTGCCAAGAGGAATTCAAGTGAGAGTTCGAGGTATTTATTCTGCATTTCGTTTCTCAGAAAACTGTTTTCTTTTTGCCCCGTAGCATGTCTTTAAGCTGGAACAAGAAGAATATATGAAGGAACAAATACCATGGACCTTGATTGATTTCTACGACAATCAGCCATGCATCAACCTCATAGAGGCCAAAATGGGAATTCTGGATCTGTTGGATGAGGAGTGCAAGGTGTGTGTTCAAGGGCTTTCGCAGAGAAAGAGGTCATCAGTTGTCCTGCTTCTGGGGCCTCGCAGGGAAAAGTCAACTGCGTACAGCCATCATTTTGACACTCTGCTGTTGAAAGGATTTGGAGAACGTACAAACAGAATTGGCAATTACAGGAGGAGAAAAAACAGTTTGTCATGCTCTTTTTTTCCTTCCTCTCCATCATGTGTCCGTTTCTGGGTCTCTGATCAACCTTTGTTTTGACTCTGGCAACTTTCTCTTTCCCAAGTGTAGCAAGTGTGGTCTTTGGTCCTGTCAGATTTCTCCAAATTGCCTCTCGCTTGGTGTCTCACCTTTTGCCTTTTATCTTAGTTTAATTTATGCCAAGCCGTGTACAGGGGATGGCGCGTGGTGTCTACTTCAGTGGAAACCCAGCTTGGGGTTCTTGGGTAGCACAAAGCATCACAAGCAATCTCTAATGGTGGTGGATGAGTTCTGACCCGCTGAGATGATGCTGGGTCAGATAACGTACCTCTTGGATCCCTGCCTGCAGGTGTGTGACACTGGAAGCGTCACTAGCGTGGTGTGTGTCACAGAGCAGCTACTCCTGCTGCTGGCCGGTGCCCAGTCCGGAGCATTAGAAAGGCAACTGCATAGGTGGTTACTGGCTTCTGAGCTTCTGGCAGTGCTGGAAATCGGAGGAGTTGGAGTTTGAAAACAAACCACAAAGTGTTGTCCCCCATTGTCTTATTTTCTTTTGCTACTGAAAAGTTTTCAGGACATTTTAAATGGCTGTGTGTTCTCTTCTGTAGATGCCAAAAGGCTCGGATGACACGTGGGCCCAAAAGCTGTACAATACGCATCTGAATAAATGTGCCCTCTTTGAAAAACCACGTTTGTCAAATAAGGCTTTTATCATCAAGCACTTTGCTGACAAGGTAAGGACTTTTCCTCCGCAGCTGGTGTTGCTGAGCGTGTGCGTGGGAGGGGATGCTGGGGTGGGCGGCTGTTGGCTGGCCGCGACCGGGCAGCGGCATCCCTGGCTCTGCTCCGCTTCTTGCAAAGTGTGTGTCTGCCTGAACGGCGGCCAGGAGAAGAAAGTTGACCTGGCAGCTGTGCAGAGCCAGGAACACAAACAAGAACTCCTGACTCCCGTCACATGCTGTAACCACTAAGCAGCCTTTTTCAGAACATGACAACTTGTAGTGTCTTTGCAAGTCACAGCGTAATTGTATCGATTCCAGTTACGCTATAGAAATACACAAAATAGAAAGTCGTGTATCTCACTGTAGTTCTAGCTAAAGAGCAGCAACGAAATGATGTTGGTTTTGCTGCCATCTTAATGTGCCAAGAGGAAAGAGGGTAACACACCCTTCTTCTCATCGCTCGGGCAGTAAATGCTGCTCCCACCCTCGCCTCTGAGGGTCACTGAACGGCTGTTTCTAGGAAGCCGGACGAGGGGTATCTCAGTGGAGCACACGCGTTCTTCAGCTCCCACAATGCGTCATCACACTGAGCAACTCCTCGGCTTAAAATAAAATTAAAATTATTTTAAAGTAATTTTAAGGTACTTGTCCTATTAAACAAATATTGTCAGAATATTGTCAGCTTTGTCAAAAAAAGTTTGGAGAAGCTCTGGGATTCTTATCAGCAGGTCTGTACATGCTGACATGGAGGATCGGAGGCGTTTATTTGCCTCCACTTGATTTCTCCCAGGATCTTGAATTTATGCGTAGCAGAGGGGTCCTGTTCTTGTTGCGTCTAGTGTTACCTTAATGAAAGCAGCAGGAATGTCTCTGTAACTGTTTAGATTCATGAGTTCTGTTTTATTTGGTGGATGAGAGAACAGGAATGATTTAATTAATATTTCATATACTGCTCATTACGCTCACCTTTGATATTTGAAAACAAGGCTTTCCAGTGCCTGGTCTTAGCAGTGAGGACCAAGGAAAGCTAAAAGTAGCTTCAAGCAGGTATTGGCAAAGCTCTAAGCTCTGATGCGCTGCCCGTGCTAGGAATTTTATGTTTTCCTGTGTGCTTATGTGGGTGCACGCAGACACCTTGGAGGCAAAAATAAAGCTGTAGCTGGCAGGTTAGTAACCCCTGTGCCTTGGCGTGGGAGAAGGCAGAGATTCTGCTGCCCTCTCGTGGCCCTGTCTCCCGCAGTAAGGGCATCACTGGTACCCGAGGGGATGTTCGGAGTGGGCTTTCAGCTGTGCGTGGACCTTGGGGACATCCTCGGCCTTCTTCCCACCAAGGAATTTTTTGAAATGTTTTGCAGCTTGGGGTATGGTGCCATTGTGTAAAGGGCCGATAAGTGGCTGTATTGGAAGAGGGGCTGCTGATGGCTTTCAGTCTCTCTGCTCTGAAAGAATAAAACGGCTATAAGGGTTTGCTCGTGAATTTTATAGTCTGCGCTTCTGCTGATACGAGATTGAAGAGGTAGCATGAGACACTTCATGAGAGTTAGGCTACTCACATTACTTAATATCGAATTCTACGGTGTAGACTTTTGACCATAGTTTTGGGGTTTTGTTCAGCCTTGAATGTGGACAGTGAAATAAATACTAGGTTCTTTGGTCCAGGAGACTCCGTGGCCCAGTGATAGAGGATTGTTATGTATTGTCACAACGTTCAGACTTTTTATTGCTTCTGGTAAAAATAGTCTTTCTGAGTACAAATGAGGCATTTTCATAATAAGCTGCTGGCAGATCTACTTACTGCCTCTCAGCTAATGAGATGAGGTACTTTGTTCTCAGTTGCATCTGGATTGCACACAGTTTTGCAGCCCTGATAACTTCAGTGAAGGAGGCGCTCAACATGTACTTTGATTCTTCACCTTTACGGTAACCATTCAGTCATGCTGTCTTACCACAGGCATCTCTCAGCAATGAAATATGTCTGATATAAAGCCATAATAGTATTCATCTCTGTATGTTTTAATGTTTTACCTTTTACTGGAAAGCACTCTCTGGGGAAAATCTATATTTAACAAAGATGCACCTGGGAGCTGATATTTTCAACATCCACAAGAATTATCCGTTTCAAATGTGAATGTTACAGCTGGTGAATTCTACGCAAAATATTCTTATTAAATACTTCTAATACTTACTTTTTTGTAAAATTATGGTTTTCAGGTGGAATATCAATGTGAAGGCTTTTTGGAAAAGAATAAAGATACCGTTTATGAAGAACAAATTAAGGTCCTAAAATCAAGTAAGGTTAGTATAAGGATGGTTTTTTCCTTCTTCTTTTGCAGCTATGAATCCTTGAATTAAGGATCATATAAAAACCTAGGAAGTATTTCTCCCTTAGATCAACTGAAACTGAACATAGTTTGTGTTTTACTTGGCTTTCTGTATGAATTTAGAAAGTCCCGTAGCCTAATTTTACTCCATGTAAGATCAGTCCATATTTAGCCACTGATTTGAATGTTTGGGGTTTTTTTTTGGTTTGAGGGCAGGGGGGATGGTGGTGGTTTTTGTTTGTTTTTTTTTACTTTTCGCAAAACTTTGCTGTATTTTCTGTAAAGGCATCAAGGACTTCTAATATGCTATAGCAGTATAAGAAGGCTTAACAGTTAAGCCCTTAATTTTGTAGTCTGAAAACAGAAGCTCCTTGTTTATGGCCTGACAATTGAGCGCAAAATTTCTGGAGGAGAAACAAGTTCTGTTCCAGAAGCAAAATGAGAGAGGAATGAAATGTATAGACCCTAAGGACACAAACCAGAATTTATGGAGGCTTGCCTTCTTTTAACTATGAAAGAAAGGCAACATCTGAATTGAAAGATACCGCATGAAGGAATATTATAGAACAGGCCTTCAGTGGCATCGTCTGCTTTTTTTAATGGCAAAAATGCTAGCTGTGCTCTTCAGAAATGTAAAGGCAATTAACTTGACATTGCACTGTGATGGCTGTTGGGAATTTGCTAGCTCTAATGGACCAGGAAGCTGGGTATCAAGGACAGGCTATTTAAAATTATGCTATTCTATCAGGAAAACCAACATTTTTCTCTTCTGTTTCTATTCTGAGCAGATATATGAAGCTAAATGATTAAAACGTGTAGCATAATGAAAAGCCACAGCAGACTTGCTGCTAAGAGGAGCGTTGGAGTGGTTTGGGTGAAGTCAGGGGCTGTGTGTGTGGGAGGCAGGTGGCATCCCGGGGGGGTGGCAGGGACAGAGCGTGGCCGCGCGCTGCGCAGGGCCCGGGTGCAGGGGTGCTCCGAGGGACGTAGTCCAGTGAGTACGGGACGATGGGGACACAGCTGCCCCGAGAGCACAACAACAGCTTGGGGCAGGCTCAGTACGTTGAGTCGATTCAGTCTTAAACACTAAGAGGCAACGTGATTTTCCCCAATGGTAAATTTTACCAAAACCAGTGTTTTTAAAAAAAAAAAAACCCAAACAGCTCCAACTGTGAAGAAAATAGATTTTCAAAAGAGAACTATTTCAATTTTATTTTTCAGCAGGCCCTCTTTATTAGTAATTGTAGTGGGATTGCATTTCTGATTTTTATTTTTTTTGTTGTTGTCGGTTTTCTGCGCACATTCAACAGAAGGTAACTCTAAATTGAATGCATCATCTGTCATCCTGCCCGTGCCCACTCTCACAAACAGCTCGACTGCTGCTTTGCTCTCCAAAGTGCATGACACACACCGCTCATGGCAGGCGCGGTAGTGTTTAGCTATTTATTTTGGCCTTCTCTGTAAATCCACCCACGGGACCTCTTTGAACTAGTTCAGTTTCCATGCATGTGTCATGAGGACAACAGTCCTCAGCTTTTATGCTTGCTACTGGCATGTTGTTAAAAATCTTCTGTTGTGGCTCCGTATTGAAAGAAATGATCTGTAGGATTGTTAGCAGCATGTCTGTTAAGTCGTCTGAAAAAATTACAGGGAAAAAAATGCTTGCATGCTTGTTTTCTACTACGTGAATTATCTGCCCTTTGATCAGTGTTTTCCCTCTCTTTGAACACTTCTAGTGTTCTGCAAAATCAAGAAAACTGATAAGATACTAAAACCCAAACCCAAACGAAAACATGAACGTCCCCACAGTGTGGATCATCTCAGCAGTGCTCTCCTGTTGCTGACCTCTGCTGCAGGTGGCCATGCACTGCTCCTTCCTTCTGCGTGCAGTAACTGCGGCAGCGTCCATGAAAATGGCACCTTTGAAATGCACTTGCTCATTTTTACAGGCAGATTTTCCCGGGTTGGAAAAAGGGAATGAGACTTACGTACCGATAGCTTATCGGAGCTCATCCATCTGCAATCCAGACACTGGGGACCCCCTTCCCAGCCTCCCCCCACCCCACCCCCCACCAGTGTGTGAGAGCATCAGGAGTTTCAGACAAAGCACATTGCCTTCAAATAAGTTTCTGTACGGGATGAAAAGACTTGGCTCTGTAGCTCGGGTGCCTGTGCATACCGACTCACTCCATCTGACCGCGGGCAGCTGAATGAGGTGGCGGTGGCCCACTCATCCTGAACTCTTTGTTGAGTCAGTGGAAGGAGACGGGCTAATTCACCCTCTGGAAATGTCATTCTTCCACCAGCTACAGAGGTAATCTAAGGTGATTGTGCTCCTAATCTGGCAGACTCAGGTGAGATAAAGCTAAGCTGTGGTACTCCTTTTTTAGTCCAGGAATTCAGGATACCTTCGTAGCATTCGTAGTCATTATATTATGCTGGAGTGCTGTGCTGGATGCTACCGAGGAACGTTTGATGCCTTCTGCTAGCCCATCTGGCACAACCACAGAGCACACGTACCATTTTGTTGCGCAGCATGTTTCATTGGGTATCGTGCATGCTCACCAAGTTTTATAAGGCAAAACCAATTTTTTTATTTTTTTAGGTTGTACTTAGCCCAAGCACTTTCTAGCACTGCAAATTGAGTGCTCCTATCTCTTGGGAGAAAATGCACAGATGCTAGATAAAAGATTATTCATTGACAGGTAGAGAAGTTCAGATTTTCTTACTCTTATAACGCTTCTGAAGTGCTATAGTTGTCAGTAGAAAGACTTGATGGTGTTATTTTTAGTTATAAGTTACTTCAGAGCAGCTACTATATATGGATGTATTGTGTAGCCATTAGCGAAAGGGAAGCGGAAGCCCTGAGTGATATTTGGAAAGACGTTTCAGGTTTTTCCCCTGCTCCCACTGGCCTGAGAGTAGATCTTCAGTCAGATAAATTTGGCTAATGGCTTTTTTTAGTTGATGGTTCCTCCTTTTAAGTTGATTATTTCAATTTAGAGCGATAAAGAAGGAATATTCTTTGTGGCCTGCTGGGTTATTATGTGTCCTATATATTTCTCAACCACAGAGGAGTCTGATGCACCACTGGAACATGAGAGGACCCTGTTGTTTCCTTCTCAGGTCAAAGCAGCCGTATATGATTTCAATTGGTACTTATGAAACTGCTGCCAGTATCTAACAGTTTCATATGGAAGCTATTGCTGGCTCTAGGAAAAAAACACTCAAATCAGAATTTTGTCTTTGGAAGGAGACTCACTGATCAAACCCACAAAACTTTTAGTATTAAATCATGGCCCACTCACTATACTACTACCTTGAATGCTTTTTTGCATTTTTCCCATGTGGAGTTAAAAAATCGCCCACACTTACAAAAACTGAGCCTGGATTCTACCGATCTTAAACACAAACAGGTGCAATCCCTTGCTGGACTCTTACCCTCTGCATTTTTCTGCTGTTTTCTCAGTTCAAGCTGCTACCGGAGTTATTCCAGGATGAGGAGAAGGTCCTCAGTCCCACGTCAGCAACCCCTTCAGGGCGCGTGCCTTTGTCTCGAACAGCTGTAAAACCAGCCAAGGCCAGGCCAGGTCAAGCCAGCAAGGAGCATAAGAAAACTGTGGGACATCAGGTGAGTCTGAAGATGCAGCTCTATTAAATAATCTCTCCCTCTGTCTCATAGGTCTCAGGGTGTGCTGGCGCTTCTTGGGATCCCTCGTGATTCTGAGACAGGTGCAGCTGATTATAACTTACAGTTTGGAGCATATATACCCTAATTACTAATACATTTTGGGCCACAGTTTCAGGGAGCTCAGTTCTTATCGTGGTGCCAAAACCAAACCTCATGTTTTTCAAAACAGATTTAACATGCTGGACGCTGAGAAGCTTTGAAAATCTTATACTGGCTCATTTTGATCGTGTGCCACGTTATCTGACTCAAACCAAAAGTGGGAGTTCAGTCCCCAGAAAACTTGGTTCCAGTTATCAACGGGCTAAACGTAAAATATCCACATGTATGTGCCAGAGTTCAATTAAAAGTGTGCAGATCACTGTGGCTGGAGAACTCACCACTTCTTTGTGACTTTCCACTCAGTAGTTTTAACAGGTGTTTTCTGAAGATGGTTGTGTCCCCAGTCGGTGCTTTATATATGACAGATTTTCCCTCAGACAATACATAGGAGCCAAGGAGAACTTTTCTGACGGATTAGGACTCGTTTTTTATCTACTTGCCAGCCTGTACGGCTTTGCTAGTGAGTAGTGGCATTATTTTGCCTGGGGCTTTCAGGAGGTCTGTGTGGATAACTCTTGTTATGTTACTGTAGGAGAGCCTGGAATATAAATTAGCTGCCAGGGACCATAAGTTCTTTATATCAGGGTCCCCTGCCAATTCTTGAAGATGAACCAGCCACATCTCTCGGGTGCTCGGAGTTCAGATAAAATCACCACTTGTCCACTGCCTTTGGATGGTTGTCGATCCCCTAACAAAGACAAAGCGCAGCGTCTGTGCGGTGTCCTGAGTTAGTCACGTTGCTAAGTGAGAATCGGGGAATTCAGAGAATGTTTCATGCGGATATTCATAATTTCTCTCTAACCTTCCCCAAGCGAGCTATGTCAGGCTATGGGTGGGAATAGGATTGGTTATTCATGCTGCTGTACAGAATGCCCATCTGCTTGGCAGGTGTTCATGGTACAGGCTGCACATTCCAATCTTCTGCAATTCATGCAAGAGAACCCCTGCCCACTTATCTTTTTAATGTGAACTTTATTTCTGATTTTGCAAACAAACAGTATCCTGAGGCTGATAGAGGCCTACCAGTTTTGTTGTCAGACCAAAACTATGTGTTGAAGCGTTAGGGGTACCTCTCATACTATTGCTATCAGTCAACCACGTATATTAATTTATAAATTTTTTAGAAAGATAATACAAAAGTGATTTTTATCGTATTCAATGTAGAAATAGAGGTTGGCTTAGAATCATGACTTCAACAGAAAGAGGAAAATCCATACCAATAAGTTTAAAACATCTAAGATGTGTTTTCTTAGTTTTCTTTATCTGTTAGGGTATTCCGTGGTTAGAAGGATATACTGCAGTATGTTAGGTGTTTGTGGTCCTGATACTTCTTTAAAAGTAAAGCTCCTAAAACTCTCAGATATTGGGCTTTCAAAGTTCTCTACAGTAGGTCTGACATTGGTATCAGTGCACCTAAGAAATTGAGACTTTTTTTTTTTACCACTCTGTTGATTTAAAATTTATTTAAAATGAAATGGCTATTTAGTAATATGCCATGAGGTTTAGTCATGAAGAAATGGATCAGACAAAGATTAGGGTAAATGAGACAGTCAAAAGATGAAAATAACTCAGTCTATACCATGTTTGTTTAATTTATCACATGCTGATATGTGAGCTTTACTCATGTAAAGCCTAACATTTAGAATTGTCACTGTAACATAATTCACCCAAAGATGGTGTCTGAAACTGAAATCTATTGCCATAAAAAAAAAAGGTCGTGTTTATTACCAAAAGAATTATTACAAATAAGCAAATACCCCTAGGCCCGCTTCCTGATATCTTCCCTTATCTCAAACATGACTGAGCTTATTGAGGCTATTCCCTGATATTTTTCCCTTTTTCTTTTTCAAAAAGTTTCGAAACTCTCTTCATCTGCTGATGGAAACCCTGAATGCTACAACTCCACACTACGTGCGCTGTATTAAGCCTAACGACTTCAAGTTTCCGTTCACGTAAGCTGGTTCATGCGTGGTTCGTTACAGCCCGGGCACGGGAGGGAATTGCCCAAGGCCTCGGAGGATCGAGGTTGTGCTAAACCTTGCTCACTCGGGAATGAAGTGTGTTATGGACTCATCGTGCGCGTCTGCCTGTACTTACAGCAGGAGATGTTTGGGATGAATACAGGGAGAAATACTTCCTGATGAGTTGATTTGGTTTGTTTTGTTTATGGTGATACATGAGAAAAAATACGAGCATTTTCACTGCTAGCTGTTTGAAGCGTGACTGGCAGTTTGCACGCCTTGAGTTCGTTTGGCATTTGCTGGAATTTGCTTTTGCGGATTCCAGCGTCTTATTCCTTATCTTTTTTTCATTTATGAACTTGCTTAGAGCTTTACTCAAAAGTCTGCACACAAAGACTCCCATGGCTATTGGGCAGGCCGGCAGGAAGCGGGGCAGGACGAGCAGCTTGCAGCAGCTGACAGGCTTGGGCAATTCCCCGGTCAGGCTGTCCTCTGTTATCGTTGAGTTGCAGAAGGACTACCTGGGCTTGTTAACCACCCATCACATCCCACCTTTGCTCCCCGCTCCGTGCCACTCCTGTCCTGGGTGTGCGCAGGGCCAGAGGTCCCATGTAATGCAAAACTATCCCCACACCCACAGGCTCTTTTTATTCCTACGTAGATTCGATGAAAAGCGGGCAGTGCAGCAGCTGAGAGCTTGTGGTGTCCTGGAGACCATCCGAATCAGCGCAGCTGGCTTCCCCTCCAGGTGTGTGTGCTGCTTTTTTAGATTGCTTTCAGCTGCAGTTCTTCTTTTCAAGAGAATTATTAATTGTTGGGACTGACACTGTCTCTGTTTTTGGGGCAGGTGGACGTACCAAGAGTTCTTCAGCCGTTACCGTGTTCTGATGAAGCAGAGAGATGTCCTTAGTGACCGAAAGCAGACATGTAAAAATGTCCTGGAGAAGCTCATTCTGGTACTAGACTTAGTGCTAAGAGCATTTGGAATCTGAAGGAGTAAAGATAGTGTCCCATACTCCCTCACAGCCACACTATTTCAGCACTTCGACAAAGTACCAAACCACCAGTATCAGCACTGGAATTGTAGAATTTCCCGGTGTATCAAAGGAAAGGAAGACAGTGATTTTAAGAGTGGGTGGGTTGAGGGTGAGCCTTACCTTGCTTAACAGCAAGATGTATTAACCACACCTTAAGTAAGGCGTACTTACCTGGAGGTTTTCTAATGTGGAGGTGTTTCTATGCGTGATTGTGTCTTTCACGCTCCTTCTCTCAGCTCCTGTGCTGAAGTCAACCTTTTTCACTCCTTCCATCCTCGTGACGTTTCCCTGCTCAGCACACTGTGGCTCAGCAGCCTCTTGCGTTGCCTCCTGCCTCCAGTTGCAGCCCTACATTCCAGCCCTGTGCCATCCACACCACGGGTGTTGCACCTGAACTGATGTGTTTCTTGGGATTTCTTAAGGACCGATGAACAGTGGAGGGCAGGCAGGCTCCAAAGAGCCGGTTCTCAGCAGAAGGTGCTTAACTGAGTCACACTCAGTTAGGAAGAGAGAGAGACAAAGTTTACTGAAGATACAAAAGCAAGAAAGTTTACCTTGCTGGAGCGCAATGCCAATGTTAGGGTGTTTCTGGAAACAAAAAATTAAATACCGTGCAGGCAGGCTGGGGCTTGGCTTCTTAAATTCTGTGTCATTGGGTGGACGTAACGAAAATATTTTGGTGTATACGCAAGTGTCTGTATTTATAGTGTTAATTTATAGTGTTAAATGTATCCTAAGCTGTAGCTCTTTGCTGTTTCTTTTAACTTAACATCAAACAATCGACAAAATTAATTTTTTTTCAATGTGCCTTTGTATCTTCTCAGTTTTTCCCTCCAATGAGTACGACAGCCTATAGAGACAGAATATTATTCTCTTTCTGATTTAGTTCTGAAATTTCAGCTGTGTTTGAGCAGCAGCGAGATGCTTTGTTCTGGCTTAGTCCTGATGGCAGTAAACGATGCGTACATGTTTGAAGCCCCAGCTGTTTTGTTTGTACTGTGGAATATGGTCAAAGATGGACCATTCAGAGGGGTCATGTACCATTTAAGCAGGAAATCGTACACGTGGATTGCCTGTACTGCCTTCATCCTCTGGGCCCCTTTGTCACCTTCTGTAGCCTTCCATGTCTCTTACAACCTTCGTGGCATTCTTGTCTAAGCTGAAATCTCACATTACTCTTTTAGGCCGTGCTTGTGGCCTTTTTTGTGTTAATTTGTTAACAGAATGGTACAGAGAAAATACTCTCCTCCACTACTTAATTTAAGTCTAGGTTTACTTGAAATATTACACAGATAATTTTGCCTCTTTGCTAACTGTACTTTCATTAAGCCTTCATAAGTTGTTTTTTTTTTTTTATCCACTAACATTTAATGCTGTAACTGATCCTCTTTTTACCTCTGAAAATAGGACAAGGATAAGTACCAGTTTGGTAAGACAAAAATATTTTTCCGGGCTGGTCAAGTAGCCTATCTGGAAAAAATAAGGGCAGATAAGTTGAGAGCTGCCTGTATCCGCATCCAAAAGACGATCCGAGGCTGGCTGATGCGAAAGAAGTACGTGCGTATGAGGAAGGCTGCCATCACCATTCAGAGATATGTCAGAGGGTACCAAGCACGATGGTAAGCAATGCTCGTGGGAAAACCCACGCTAGCCTCAATTCAGATCCCTTTAAGTAGGACATTTAAATGTGAGACGGGTGTTCTCTCCTTCCTGTACTGGCTGAGAGGAAACGATTTTCCAGGGAAATGAAGGAAATTTAATATAACGAGTGTGTCTGTCCTGCCTGGTTTTGACCTTCCTGGGAGGACAGTAGCTCCCTGGCTGTATGACGCTTAGAACAGTATGTCGTGAATGGGAGCAGAGTACAAGTCGTACTAGGAGATACGCTGCAGGTGAGGTAAAGCAGGACTCTTGGCTGAGTGCTTATTGCCCAGTTTCCATGTGCTCTCCCAGCTGGGTCTGTCTGTCCTGCTGGAGAAGCTGTTCTTCATCCAGGGTGTAGCTGTGAAGGGAGATACATCAGAGTCATTTGTCTGGATTGACTTCTGCGGGATGGCCATGGATGGGCCAGAGAAAAGGGTAGGAGCAGAGGTGGTATTGTTCAAAGACATGGTGGTTATGAAGACTGTAAGAATCAGCTTTCGGAAAGAGGTTTATGTCAAGATGCTTTGAAATTGTCTTGCTGAGAGGGCCAAGAACGAGCAAACATTTTCTAGAGGTTGAGGTTAGGAGGGGAGATCTGGAAGGTGACATAGTGTAAGTAGCTTTAAAGCTGGAGAAAAGATGACGAGAAATTAAGCTGAGTTCATCTTGTCTGTTCTATAGCACAGTTCTCAGACGAAGTGAAAACATTTCCTCATAAAACCTTGCAAGTTTTCTGTTAATTTGTCATTCTGTTGTGCTGTCATACGGTAGAATAGCAAGTAAGTATTCTGTATCACTGACAACATTAGGAAGAAACTGAAGCAGAAAATGTAGCTCTTTCTCAAGAGGGTAAAGTTATAGGATGTGAAAACTATAGTATTCAAGCACTGAAAAATAATTACAGGTATTATTTGTAATTTTTTTTTTTTTGCTTAGTTATGCCAAGTTCCTGCGGAGAACCCGGGCTGCCATCACTATTCAGAAGTTCCAGCGCATGTACGTGGTCCGCAAAAGATACCAATGCATGCGAGATGCTACGATTGCTCTTCAGGCTCTCTTAAGAGGTTACATGGCCAGGAACAAGTACCAAATGGTAAGAAATCATAAGGTTTTACTTCTTCACTCTAGCTTTATTTCCACATGCTTTCAGGACAAAGCTGCTCTGCGGTGTCCCCTTTGGAATCTGAAATGTTTGTGTGCATGCTGTTACACATAATGCACAAACCAAATATCACAGCTTGGATTGAAGGACAGCACCTGGAAATTAGAAAGAGCTAAGATATTTTAGAGATACTCACATTGTCATCTAATATGGATGTACCAAGACCTTCAGTGCAGTCAGTGGAGAATCTAACAGGGATTTACAGCATTTCTCTTGAGAAAACCTTTTCATTTGTTATATAGAATGTTGCGGCACATAAAATAAATACTGAACATGGCCTTCTGTGAATGCGCCTCCATGAGTCCAAGTCAGTATTGCTTATATCAACATACATGTGTGATGCACTACTATTCCTATTCCGTCCCTAATTTCAGTGATTCTGAAATGGCTGATGGAATATACTGAAGGACATTGATGTTAACAAAGAGATACCCACAAAAATAGATTAAAACTTAGGCATGGGGTGGAGTTTTTGTGGGTTTTTTTAATGTATTGATGTTGGTTTTGTTTTGGAGAGAAATTGATATAACCCCGTCCTAGTGATATTGATAATATTTTCCTCAATATGCTTGATAAAAAATAAAAAATTCAATTGAGAAATTAGAATTTGCTCTTCAGCAGTTACAGGGCTGGAAACAGAATTATGATTCAAATGGTTAGACTACAAAATCACATGTTTCATGGCACTTTTGTCTATATGAATTGCTTTAATTAGGCTCAAAAGTCAGCCTGTATTTCATAGAATCACAGCATAGTTTGGGTGGGAAGGGACCTTTAAAGATCATCTAGTCCAGCGCCCCTGCCATGAGCAGGGACCTCTTCAACTAGATGATGTTGCTCAGAGCCCCGTCCAACCTGACCTTGAATGTTTCCTGGGATGGGACATCGACCACCTCTCTGGGCAACCTGGGCCAGGGTCTCACCACCCTCAGTGTGAAAAATGTCTTCCTTCTACGTAGTCTAAACCTTCCCTCTTTTAGTTTAAAACCATTACCCCTTGTCCTATCGCAACAGGCCCTGCTAAAAAGTTTTTCCCCATCTTTCCTGTAGGCCCCCTTTCAGTACTGGAAGGTTGCAATAAAATCTCCCTGGAGTCTTCTCTTCTGCAGGCTTGAACAACCCCAACTCTCTCAGCCTGTCCTCATAGGAGAGGTGTTCCATCCCTCTGGTCATTTTTGTGGCTTCCTCTGGCCCCGCTCCAACAGGTCCATGTCCTTCTCATGTTGGTGGCCCCAGAGCTGGAGGCAGCACTGCAGGTGGGGTCTCCCCAGAGCGGAGCAGAGGGGCAGGATCCCCTCCCTCGCCCTGCTGGCCACGCTGCTGGGGATGCAGCCCAGGATGGGGTTGGTTTTCTGGGCTGTGAGCGCACATTGCAGGCTCATGTCCAGCTTTTTATCCACCAGTTCCCCCAACTGGCAGGGTGCTCTCAATCCCTTCATCCCCCAGCCTGTATTGATACTGGGGGTCGCCCTGGCCCAGGCACAGGACCCTGCACTTGGCCTTGTTGAATCTCATGAGGTTCACACAGGCCCACTTCTCAAGCCTGTCCAAGTCCTTCTGGATGGCATCCCATCCCTCAGGTGTGTCATCTGCACCACTCAGGTTGGTGTCGGTTGCAAACTTGCTGAGGGTGTACTCAATCCCTCTGTCTGTGTCATTGATGAAGATATTAAACAGTACTGGTCACAGTACAGACCCCTGAGGGACACCACGCGTCACTGATCTCCATCTGGACATTGAGCCGTTGACCACTAGCCTCTGGATGCGACCATCCATCTAATTCCTCATCCACTGAACAGTCCACCCATCAAATCTGTATCTCTCCAATTTAGAGAGCAGGATGTTGTGGGGGACCATGTCAAAGGCCTTACTGAAGTCCAGATAGACGACATCCACAGCTCTTCCCTTGTGCGCTGATGTAGTCGCTCTGTAATAGAAGGCCACTAGGTTGATTGGGTAGGACTTTCTCTTGGTGAAGCCATGCTGGTTGTCTCAAATCATCTCCCTGTACTTCATGAGCCTTAGCATGCCTTCTAGAGGGAACGGTTCCATGATCTTCCCAGGCACAGAGATGAGACTGACAGGTCGGTAATTGCCAGGGTCCTCCTTTCTACACATTTTAAAAATGGGTGTGATGTTTCCATTTTTCCAGCCACCAGGGACTTCACCTGACTGCCATGACTTTTCAAATATCATGGAGAGTGGCTTGGTAACTACTGCAGCCAATTCCCTTAGGACTCTGGGATGCATCTCGTCAGGTCCCGTAGACTTCTGTACATTCAGGTTCCTCAGGTGGTCACGAACCTGATCTTCTCTTAACAGTGGGAGGAACTTTTCTTCCCCAGTTCCTGCCCTGTGGTCCATCTGCTTGAGAGGTGTGGGGAGAGAGAGAGATTGCTAGTGAAGACTGAGGCAAAAACGTTGTTGAGAACCTCAGCCTTCTCCTTGTCCATTGTTACCAGTTTGCTGGTCTTGCCCATCAGGGGGAGTATGCTTTCTTTGACCTTCCTTTTCTGGCTGACATACCTGTAGAAGCCCTTCTTATTATTCTTTGTGTCCCTTGCCAAGTTCAGCTCCAGCTGTGCCTTGGCCTTCCTGACCCCATCCCTACACAACCAGGCAGCGTCCCTATATATTTCACTGAAAAGTTAGCTGAAAGAGTTCTGGTTTTTCTCCCAAGCAGGTAAATATTGAAGGCATATAACCAAAAACCAGCTTATATTCCACGTTTCTCTTTTATATTTGAAGTTTTTGTATATATTTCATATATATTAAAGTTGCCTAGACAGTTGTATCTGAATGTGTCTAAATTACAATGTTCTAACATATACTAACCAGAAAGGTTAAAAACGAGTAATCCCTGATAAGAATTTTTAAGTAGTAAGATCCCCGTGCTTGACTCGAAGGTAGTTACTTGCCTTTTTGTGGAATTCTCTGCATTTTCACTATTACAAGCTATATTTTCTGTTGGGAGATTGTGTAAGATATGTTTTTAACAGTGATCTGACAGAGGTGACATAGTGAGACAAGGGTCACAGCAATACGCAGACCAAAAGCCATCCTTAGGAAAATGGGGGATGATTCTGTATGCCTGGAAGTTCATCATGTGAGTGATACACACCTGTAGCAGAGCATTTTATAAACCTGTTATGTTCCCTCTTAATAAAGATGGCAGATTTCTGGAGGGGTCCCCGTAAGGGGTGGTGGGACTTGCCTGTCAAGGAGTATCCCCTTGAGCAGTGAATTGTTCACCGCAGTAAGACATGAAGTTCTGACAAGTGCACTGGCGGTGTGCTGTGCAGACAGTGTCCTCCTAAGGTGGAATTTTATTAAAGCTGAGATGCAGGGATGGCCAGAGAGAGAAGCACAGGCTCTGCTTGCCACGGGAAGGTAAACATGGTTCTTCTGAAGTTCATGATGATTGCGAATGAGTGAAACCGAAAGGTTGCCCTATGACAGCACGCTTGGGCTGAGCCGTGACTCTGTAAGTAATACATGGTACACGTGTTGTTCGTTAGGATTGTGAAAGGTCCCTGTTGTTGTTGTGAGGAGAGAGGGCATGTGTTGCAGTCACATGACTAATTCAAGGAATTTAAAATGGTTGAATCATCTATTTCACACATCCTGGGGAGAGCTTCTGCCTGAGACATTGCGACGCACTTCTCAGCTTGACAAGGAGTTTAGTTCCTCCACAGCTTTTACATAAGCTTTCCTGGGAAATACCTGGGGAATTAAGTAACTTTTCAGATACTCTCACCTTATGCTGGAGTCACCTGTTTCCTCACCGGATCGCATGGGGGTGAGAATTCACTGGCAGATGAGGACCGTCCCTGCGCGATGGAGGTATTTTATAGCACTTGTTGCTTTCAAACTTGAGGTGAACATGTTGTTGAAAGCTAGTTGTATCCGAGCTGTTCAGGCACCTAGGGGTGACCTGGAGGATATTCCAGGAAACATTTCAGGAGGAGGCAGGAGGCAAGAATTCTAATTGCACGACAGGCAGTCAGAAGGACTTTGGCTTTTGACCTTGCTGTACTTTTGAGAGCGCTGTTTCCTTACCTCGGTGTGCTATTTAACCAAGTACTGGTATTTCTCATTTTTATTTCAGAAATAAATGCTAAGGGAGAAAGCCTGTGTATCTTATAATCTTGCCTCTTTGCCAGTTAACTTTTAAAATTCATTGATCTGGGAATGGAACGCTTCTAAAACATTTCAGTTCATTTGCTAGGAAGTATGTAAGAAAATAAAATTATTGTTACCCTACTAGTTTGTCTTATCAGCTTCGTGGCAAATCAGTGTGAGAATGTGAACAGCATGTGATCTTTAAACCACCAAATCCAAGTAACATAAAATTTTAAAAAGTTTTGTTCTTTAGAATCAACTGTTTAATTTGCAGAAGCTTTATTAAGTGAACTCTTAAAGTTCTCAGAGTCCTGGAAGCCTTGTGGGTTTGGGCAGGCTCTCTGAGCATAGCTGTGGTCTGCTGGAATTCGGGTTCTCCAGACCTGGGGGACCTGTGGTTGAATCAGTGGGTGAAGGATCCAAAAACAAGTAGTAGCCTCTTCCTGCAGGAAGTCTCCAGCTAACACACTGGGGAAGGTTGCTGGCGTTCTTGACCGGTTTTCATTAAAAATTATTTTTAAAAAATTACTACAATATTTTTTTTTTTTTACGCATCTCAAAGCTGTGGTTGAACTTGAAATAAGTTGTAATTGTTACAACATAAAATTTCTGATTATAATAAACTGAGATTTTTCCGTGCTGGCAAGTCTAAGATATGTCCAAAAAGGTGCACGTACACGCCCCCACACCTCCCCAAACCAATAAACAAACGGAACACTGGCTGGAACTTGTAGGTTGGCCAACTAGACTATGGCTCCTGTTTTTAACAGCTGCTGCAATTTACTCTGGGTTCTAGTGTGATACAGCTGCATTGCGTATCAACTGTGGCAATTTTAAACTTCTTATTGGTGACTCCTGTGCGACATATGTCAATGATTCTGAGATGTTTCAAGATGCAGTAAAAAAAAAAAAAAAAGAAGGAGGATTGTATTTGTAATCCTGCCAACAGGTACCATATATTTTTGTAATTAGCTTGGATCTGACATCAACACAAAGGAATGCCTGGTTCTTCACTCTGCCTGCAGTTCTTTCTTTCCATGTTTTTCCTTCTGGTTCCCTTTCATTTTGTTGCCTGTCATCTCCCTTATTCCTGTCTTCTTTTCCTCTTCTTTTTTGTTTAAATTAATTCTGTATTCATTCCTTCTTAGTCTTCACCAGAAGTTTCTCTTTCCAGGCTGAGGTGTCTCTACGGGTACAGCACCTTTACCCTCTCATTATGGGGTCTGTTTAACTGAGCAGGTGTAGTTTGCCACTCTAATACCCCTTGTGGTGTTTTTTCTTAACTGTAGATGCTTCGGGAGCACAAGTCTATTATTATTCAGAAACATGTAAGAGGCTGGCTGGCTCGAGTGCACTACCGTAGGACCTTGAAGGCAATTGTTTACTTGCAATGCTGTTACCGGCGCATGATGGCCAAGAGGGAGCTTAAGAAACTGAAGATAGAGGCCCGGTCTGTAGAACGCTACAAGAAGCTTCACATTGGCTTGGAGAACAAGATCATGCAGCTGCAGCGAAAAATTGACGAGCAGGTAAAAGCTCCCTGCCCTCAGGGAAAATACTTAGAAATCATGTATTACCTTTCTCGGTAGCACTGGGGTTATTCACGGAAACACGCGCTGAATTGTCATTGTAAGGTATCGGTTCTCTTTTCTGCTGAAGAACATTTGTAGAAGAGACGGGGAGACCACAGTAGAACTGGAACGGTAAAACATCCGTTTGTGTCTCTCAGCAACACTGAGAGAAAACATCTGCTCCCTTAATGTCAGGATTTCATTTGAAGCACGTCGGTTGCTCTGTTTAAGGGGAAGGTGAGGTGGTCATGTTTGATGTGTGTGATTTTAGTTTGGGATGTTAATGTGCAGGCTTAGAGACTGGACTGGTCTGTCACCTCATTAAGCAATTCTACAAAAATAGACTAAAACTTTTGGAAATGGGGAAGCTGCTCCTTTGCTCCCATATCTGGGTATATTCTGTAGGGAACTAGAAGGCTGCCTTAAATGAGAACTTCTCCAACAGCTGCTATGTCTGTGTTGTGTTTTGCAAAGAACAAAGAATACAAATCTCTGCTGGAGAAGCTGAGCAACCTGGAGGTCACGTACAGTACGGAGACAGAGAAGCTGCGGAGTGATGTAGAAAGGCTTCGGATGAGCGAGGAGGAGGCTAAGAATGCAACCAACCGTGTCCTCAGCCTCCAGGAGGAGATTGCCAAGCTCCGGAAGGAGCTGCACCAAACTCAGTCTGAGAAGAAGACCCTTGAGGAGTGGGCAGACAAATACAAACATGAGACCGAGCAGGCAAGTATGCAGTCTCAGATGCATGAGAAGATTTATAGGGGCCTGGTGTCCACTCAGGTTTTGCCCAGGCTTGACCGCTTCAGTTGTGTGGCTGATATTTTTACAGTATTTTTAAGCAGTGTTATAACTGTACAATCCTAAATAGGCTTGATACCTAAATAATTACACCTATGGTAGAAGAATATACTAAATCTATATATTGTGTGTAAATATATGTATTCAGTCTATTCAGATTTTGATATTGAAAGTATTTTCAAATCCAAATACTTAAGCTTCCTCAATTAGTCAGAGGTAGCACATTCATAAAAAGAAATCATTTTACCTACCTGGAGAGCGTAATCACGTGGGTATCAGAAACCTGTCCCATACGCAGTATTCCAAGGTACCCGCTTATATCCTACCTAATTTAAACAGCCTACCAAACACATGTATGCATGCACAGTCTAGTTCAACAGGTTTCGACTAACCCCTTATCTTTGCTTTAACCACAGACATATCAAACAGGTTGTTTCCTGTCAAGATTACTTGCTGGTGACGGTGCAGGTTTTGAATATTGGAAGGGCCATGCCATCGTTATGTGATGCTGCAGGGATACATTTCAAGATCAGATAAACATAAGGAAAAATATTAATTGATTACGGGAAAGGAATATGTAGTAACCATAATCAGAGATAAATGAGTAACTGGCAAACCTGGGCACTGTTAAAGTGGCCCAACTTTTGGGCAGAGGCAAGATGTTTGATTATGTTGTTACCCAATGCAATGGAATGTACAACAGAACTACCACATTTTTTCCTATTTTAGGAATACTTCTATTTTAAAGAATAGATTACATCTTTGGGACTTCACTGAAAAGTATTATGATACAGTGGAGTGGTTCAAGGCAGTTTTGGCCTCTGATGAGAAATGGAGTACAGAACATCCAGGGGAATCTGCAGTGGGAGATATTTAAATCACGTAATTTGGGAAATTAAGATGTCATAACCTAGTTCATTGATTTCATTCTCTGAGGCAAAGTTTAAATATTTGAACTCTTACAACAAGGATGTAGTTGCTGCTAGAGCTACTGATGAAAGACGAACTGCATTCTGAGACCAATATTTTATTATCTCTGTAGCTGGTATCGGAGCTGAAAGAGCAGAACACATTACTGAAAACAGAAAAGGAGGAGCTGAACCGCCGCATCCACGACCAGGCAAAGGAAATAACAGGTTGGCTCTGTTCTCTTCACTCAGGTTTTCTACTCCATGTTACCTTGTGAAGCAACACTTCGCTGCATAGATTGGGCTGATTTGCCTTAGTTTGCATTCCTTCTTAGTTTAATGGTTTCATTTCTTTGTTTTAAGAACTCGCATGCATCAGAACTATTTACTGTTTGAGTTTCCGTGAAGTGCTGAGGGTTTGGGGTCTTTTTGGTGAGGGTGACTGTTACAAAGCGTTTTACTTTTTAAAAGAAGGCTCTGATATTTAATTCAGTTAATCTACTGCAGCTCTTCTGGCTGGGGTCTGTGTAGTCACAGCAGCCAGAGGAGCGTAACTCTAGATGCGAAGGCTGTGATGGAGGCAGCTGCGATGAGGAGGGTCAGTGAGCTCGAGGCGTAAAGCATCTCACATTTTGCTTTTCACATAACGCAGCACTGGGCTGGTGCCCCTTCCTCTGCCCTCCTGGAATTACTAATGGAAGGTATCAGCAGAGTAACTAATTGACTGAGTGAACCCTTCTGTGGTTACCACAATAATGCTTTGGTCCATCATATATTTGGCTTAACGTTTGCCTACAGAAGCACAAACACCGCACACCACCTTCAAACAGCAGGTTGTTTCACCATCCGCGTTCCTGGTGCAGACACATGCCTGTACCTCCAGGATGGATGCGCTGCATGGTAGGTAGAACTTGGAGTTCTCACTTTGGATTCTTGTTCTCCACGGCAGAGACGATGGAGAAGAAGCTGGTGGAGGAAACAAAACAGCTAGAGCTAGATCTGAATGATGAGCGGTTACGGTACCAGAACCTGCTGAATGAGTTCAGCCGATTAGAGGAGCGGTATGATGATCTCAAGGATGAAATGAACTTAATGGTGGTAAGTGGCTAAACTTCTGAGAAGTCAAAAGCTGTTCACAAAGGTGTTTAGGCAGAATCTAGTGGTATAAGTTAGTGACTGACTCTGCTGTCAATTGTGTGGTGGTGACCTGTAGCTGCAAAGAGAATTTGTCCTTGTAAATACTGGTAAATTAGATTAGCTCAGCCAAAACAAATACATTTAAAATTTGTGGTTGATTTATTTTAAATTTTATTTTTATTTTCACGTTTGTGAAGAAGGCTAAATTTCTGCTGTGACTTTGCCAGTGGTATTGCACGTGCCATCCGCTTTATTTTGCCCTGAAGTTATTCACATCTGCTGGGGTTGTTCGTACTACATTCATCCAGTGTTAAATTTCTAGTAGTTCTAGGAATACTTTATGTGGCAGGAAGAAAAAAATATTCCTCAAGACAATGTCTGGGAAGTTAGAGAAATGCTGCCTGTGCTTCCTGTAAACAGAGCTTTTCTTTCCCACAAAATGCGTCTTTGTTGCTTGATTCTGCTTTCTGCAGCAATACTTGATGGAGTAGGATCTGACCTGTCTCCATAGGTTTGATTGTGAACTACATCTCATGGGCTTTAGGTGGTATGAGAGAACCAGAATGAAAAACCTTTTTCTTATGAATTTTGGTAGCTGTGAAATAACACCAAATATTACAAGCTAAATTATAGGTTGTGAAGAGACAATCACAGGGAAAACCATATAGAGTTATTGATTTGTTTCATTTGCACTCCAGAACATCCCCAAGCCTGGACACAAAAGAACGGATTCGACTCACAGTAGCAATGAATCTGAATATACCTTTAGCTCTGAGATCACAGAAGCAGAAGACTTACCAGTGAGGATGGAGGTAATGTTAAAAAAAAACCCACAACTTTTTATTGATCAGTGGTTGAACTTATTACTATCTCTTTTTTCCTGTGTGCTTGTGAACACCCTATCCTTATATAGAGGTATCTAATGCTTCATTTCCATTTCCTTTTTGAAAACAGTTCGTTCTCTGGTTAGTTGTGGTCCTGTTTAAAAGGCTTTGTGGAAGTATGCTTTGAATTCTTCTGTATTACACTAAACACAGACTAAATACTTGGCCAACCAGTTGATTTGCATCTGCAGAACATTTGCTTGCCACTGTTTGTAAGCACAGTCACTTTTTCAGCACAAAGTGGGAATTCAGAAAACCAGTGAGACTTCCTGAGAATTCTCTATACCCTATGCTCAAGGATTAAAAGTGGCAGGGTGGCCAGCCACATTCTCAGTAGCTACATGGAATGAGTTCCCTGTTAAGGGTGAGAGCTTCTTGTTGATTCATTTTTCCTCTGTTTCAGAGAGACAAATAAAACTCCCGAGAATGTACTATCCCTTTGCATATGCAGTCATACAAATCTTAGGTGACCTGATTTGGGAGAGAACAAAACCAATTTTCTTTTCAGTAATGTTACTTTTCAGTTAAGTCTTTTCTAACTGCTGCACACTCTGAAATTAACGGTATGTTTTTCGGACAGTGTTGGTTTCTATCAGAGATAAGGCCTGATGTTTGTAATTAATACCAAGGAATGCTATGCGGAGAGGCTCTTGCTTATACTTATTGCTATAACAACCAAGGCCAGATAACTTTGTTATGTACCAAGTTGGAGGGTTGGAAGCAGAAAAGCCTAGAGGGGTCACAGCTGCAGGGAGGAGCGGACAGGACAGGTGACCCAAAACTGACCAACGGGGTATTCCATCCCATCTGCGTCGTGTCAGGATAAAAGCTGAGGGACCAAAGGGGTCAGCCCTTTTTTATTTCAATGGCCAGCACCCGAGGAGGACCCTGTCAGTTCTTCTGCCTTTGATCCCGATCTGTGTGTTCCTGGGTCCAGTTCCCGTCTGTCACTGAGTCCAGTCCCAGTGCTGGCCAGTGATGTGATCATCATCCTGGGAGCTTGATACTGGTTTTGTATATATTTGTATATATTTCATTATTTTTTTATTATTATCTTTTCTTTGTATTGTTATTATTTCATTACAGCTGTTTTAGGGTTTTTTTTCAGCCCATAGTCTCTGTCCCTTATTCTCTCTCCCTTCCCCTTCTGATCCCTTCTGGGAAGGCAGCGGGGTTAGTAGAAAACATCTGTTGTTCATTTAGTGGCCAGCCCAGCCTAAACCTTGACATTAGGATATTTAAAATTTCCTGAAAGATGACTCTCTTGATTCAGCTAATGAATAATTTGTGGTGCAACTCCAAGCCATTCTTAGTATTTTCCAAGAAAACTCCCCCTCTTGTCCCCTCCCAAAGGAGTGCGACTGCTAGCACAGCAGAGAGCCCGCAGGCTGGTGGTCTGACTGTCCTTGGCAGCTTGCAGATGCAGAGCTTTTTCTGTGCCTTCTAGAGATCTTCTGAACTGTGAGCCATCGCACAGCTCACTCCCTTTGCCCTCTGTCTAGCTTAGGTATCTCCACAGTTGCTTTTTACAAGCTGTCGTTACTGTTTTTGAAAGCCTCCCCGGAAAATTACTTTCTACTATGGATGCAAATAGCCTGAAACATTGATGCTGACACGGATTCTATGTGGACTCTTTCATAATTTGCCTTCCCACTTACGTTTTTCACCTTGTGTAATTGTTTCAGAAGGATGCTCCTACCTTCATGGATAATTTGGAAAATCACGGAGTGCAACTCCATGTGATTGGATTTCCCATACAAGCCAAAATGTCATCTTTTCCTTTGGCTAATAGACTGGCTAAGCTGCTGTTCTAGGCCAGTTTTGGTTTTTAGAATATAAATTAAAAAAAAATTAACCCTCACAAGAGTGTGGGAATAAATGCAGCACTGGAAAGATTAAATCTGTATTTGCTTAACCCCGTATGATTTCCAACTCCAGTTTGGCTCTAAACTAACAATAGAGATTAATGATACAAAACCACATTAAAAAATAGGGTCCATCTCAATACAAACCAGTAAAGCCAGAAAACTCGAAGTCTGTTTTCTTTTTCCTGAGCTGTTGGTGTGGTTTATGACTCTTCCCCTCAACAGTAAAAGGAGATGAAGTGGAAATGGCTGTGCTTGCTTGTCTGCTACAGCCATTAATATTAATTTTCTAGCTCCTTTCCTAAGCTTCAAAATTTTATGGTGCACTTCATAGTAAATGCTTTGATCTTCTTGCTACATAAAGTACAAAATGGCTGATGGACAATTTCTGATGCACCTTCAGATGAGAAATGCTGGTCCTTGCCCAGAAAACAGTGAGAAAGCTAGTGGATTAGACCCAGAACAGGGTGTATAATTAGAATAATAAAAGGAAAAAGGCATAAAATATATCTTCTGGTACGTATTTATGTCACATCTCACTAAATTAACCTGTAAATCTACAGTCAGCAAAGAGATTTCTCTGTAGCTGAAGAACTTACTGCAGAAATAATTTAAAACTAAAAAAAAAAAAAGAAAAAAAAAAAGCCTGTGTTTACAGTTGTTTCCAGATGAGTCTAACCATAGACTTCTTTTTTCTCCTTTCCCCCTCTGAACCTGTAAGAATAAAAGGTATGCTTAATTATAGACCTGCTGTCTGCTAGGTAGTCTCTAGTGCTTTCTTTTGCTAGGCTTTAGGCTTAGATACATTTTATACCAGTAGATCCTTTTTTAAAATAGCATTTGACAGCTGATGAAGTATTTTAGATGCCAGTAGTCAGCTCTCAGACTCAAGTAACACTTCTGTGTGCCTCTCTTCCCCCAGCCTGTTTCCCATCTATACTCACAGTAGTGCTTCCTTGTGATGTGGAAGAGGAATACTTCTTGACGTCCTTCTGTTCTTTCTAAAGCAGGAGCCAAGTGAGAAAAAGGCACCATTGGATATGTCTCTGTTCCTCAAGCTGCAGAAACGGGTTACAGAGCTGGAGCAAGAAAAGCAATCCCTGCAGGATGAACTGGACAGAAAGGAAGAACAGGCTCTGCGTGCTAAAGCTAAGGTGGACTCCTTCTTCCTGATCAAATGCTGATGCCACATTATCGCTTCCTGGGAAATAGTAGCTGTGTGAATGCTGACTGCCTTTTACTAAATCCTTGTCTTCCTCTTGTACTTGCTTGATTTTACGACAAGTTTTATGCCTGGTGCTTAATACCAGGGACTGGACATTAGTTTTCCAAGGTCCTTGAGATCTTCTGATGGAAGTTAACAGGAACAAAAGGTGCTTGGGACTTTGCTCAAAAAAGGAAAAAAAAAGGCTGTTTTTATCAAGGAATAGCAATAGAGAAATTCTACTTAAATGATGGGGCGAATGAGTAATTGTTCATTTTAGGCAGAATAAGAAGTGTTTCAACCAGGGTGCAGAGCCAAAGCACTGGGATTAGACATGTTTAGAAGATTTTATTTGAAATTCTCCTCTGATTTGGTCTCCTTAAGTATTTATGAAAATATGAAACCAATTTTGGCAATTGTTTCTTATTACTATTCCACCAGTGAATTTCTTGAGCATTCTGGCATTCATCCTGCTCTGTTTCGTTACCAGTGACAGTAGTGTCACTTGTGTGTGATTTTATTTATATTAAGCGATTATGTGTCATCAATTCATAAGTAAATGAAAGGAGACAATGCCAATACTCAAACTAAAGCACTCAGCAATACCAGAATGAGAATTTTCCAGTTTTATAAGAAAATTATTTCAGCTCCCTTTCCTTTTCCTGCCTCGACTAAATTAAAGAATAGAAAGGATTGGATTTTTTCTTTTTCACAGTTGTCTGTATTCTTTCATAGGAGGAAGAAAGGCCTCCAATAAGAGGTGCAGAGTTGGAGTATGAGTCGCTCAAGGTAATTCTAAAAAGGAAGTTTCTGTTATTTTCCAGTGGGAATATTGCCACCAATCATATGTGCTGGCATAGAAAATTACATCAGCCCTCCTGTTTCAGAATTTTAGCTGGAGAAACTACGACAAAAATTCCCCAGCAATCGTTTTATTGTAGCATTGTCCCTTTCGAGGTGTAGAATGTGTGGCTGGGGCTGCAGAACAAACAGATCCCCTAAAACAGGGGGAGTTCTCTGTTGAAACACTTAGTACAGCTTGCAAGTTAATTTGAGCAAAAATACAATGATAAATTAGACCTCTTTTCCAAACACATTATTTAAACAAATACATACCTTAGACCACTAAAACTAGAAGCATTTCCTAATATCACTGAACGATGCAGAATCTTCTTAGCCTGCTGACCGGTATTCATCGTGAACTTTATTTTTACTTGTTAAGGGAGAATAAGAGCAAAAAAAGATTGGTAATTTTTTTCCCATCGCATCTGTCTGATGCATGTATATACATTCTGATTTTGCACTTCAGACAAAAGGTTAGCTCTGTTAGCGAAACGCTCCCCGGCACTATTCACTGTAGTCAAGAGGCCAGGGATATGGGAGAGATTGATTGATTTGTTGCAGTTACTCATCGTTTTTACCATTTCTATCCATAGTTTTGTACCTGTGGTTTATAGGCACGTTGGAATGCTGCAGGGTGACGCAATTGTCCCTATTTCTTGCAGCGTCAAGAACTCGAATCTGAGAATAAAAAGCTGAAGAATGAGCTGAATGAGCTGCAGAAGGCCCTCACAGAAACGCGATCTCCGGAGGTGACTGCTCCTGGTGCCCCTGCGTACCGAGTCCTCCTGGATCAGCTGACATCAGTAAGCGAAGAGCTTGAAGTGCGCAAGGAGGAAGTCCTCATCCTGAGGTCCCAGCTCGTCAGCCAGAAAGAGGCTATTCAACCCAAGGTAAGCCAGAGGCAGCGGAGGCACGGGCCAGGAAAGTCACTCGGCATCGCTGACGAGCTGCATTTAATTTAACAGCGTGCTTGAAAAGGCAGAGTAAAACAGTCTAGGTTTGAAACTTTTGTCCAACTGTAATCCATTGATCCATCGTTAGCACACCAACCGCAGCAGTCCGAATTGGGAGATGCTATTCATAAACCAATTTTGGGTTTGTCTACCAGCAGTCATGTAAAGATACCACACTGATCACACCAGGCTGGCAGATACCGATGGTCTGGCCAGGATCTTCCCAGACTCCTTTAACAATGCAGAAATAATTCTCATTTGGAGCAGTATCATTTCTCTAGAGAGTATGTAGTTTGACTGGAAAACTTACAGTAGTTCTCAAGAATTCTTTTTAATTAATATTTCAGCAGGAGGTACAAGGAACAATTTCTTCTAGATCTATGCGGGGTCATAGATGATTGCAAATAAATAACATTTCATAAAGATGACCTGTGAAGACGTGTAAATTCCTTATTATTGCTTGATAGGTGCTATGTGGTTTTGTTGAGAGGAGCAGATTACAACCACTGAAATGCATATCTTGTGAAAAACTCTAATTGTGCTGAGATGCTTAGGGACGTAATAGCTTTGCAAATAAGAGTCACTCAACCTGAAAAGGTATCACGTAAATCCAGGAACTAGTCATTGCCATTGAACTGAGCTATCTGGTGTTTCATAACCACAGCAAGGAACGAACAGATAACGTCATCTTTCCTTTGCTACTGCAAAGTTATGTCTATATTTGTCCTAAATAAATTGAACGTCTGTGATGCGTGAAGGCATACCTGTCTTGTTTTAAATGACTAATTATAAAGAAAACAAAACTTGTTTTTCTGCAATATTTGGAACATCGTAAATAAATAGTTGCGTAGTAAACCCTTGAATAACTTATTCTCAGCAATGGTGGGATACAAGCGTTGTTTTTACAGCAGTTATGAGGGAAACACGAAGGTGACCTGTGGGATGGCTATCAGCCAGTTTGCAGATAGCTTCTGCTTGTTAGGTTGGACAGCTGCAGCACAGACAGATTTTATTTTTAATGATTTGTTTTTCTTCTTTCTTGCCTACCGATTTGATTGCCAGGAGGATAAGGTACACATTTTCTTCTACAGTTATAAACCAGAACTCTTAAATGCTAAAAAACCCCTCAATGATACTTGAGCTGTCATTTCTCTGCCTCTCATAAGTAACTTACGTGTATTTGAAGTTGTTCTTGCACTTTACTTTGCTGTTATTGGAGAACCTTTCTCATTATCCTATGTCCCCTGCACCCCCATCTTCCCACTCCATGCAAGGGGACAAGTTACTTCAAAACAAGCAGATTTAATAATTTTGAACTGTTGGTTTATGGTAACCTGAACATGAAAGGAAAGATTCAGAAATTGTTCTAGTCAGCTCAAGCAATGTGTCTTCCCCAGTGCGTTAGAGGAGTTGGAGCAGCACTGCGATTCAGGAATCAGATCTCTGTTAACTTACAAAATCCATAAATTTCACCAAAAAAAAGTCTGGTATGAAGAACTACCTTACTTTATAGTGTTTGTTATCCCCGTCATGCAACAAACATTCAGGACTCATGTTGAGATCCGTAAATAGTAGATAGGAATTGCTGAATGTTTGATGATTGAACACTTAGTATTTAGGAGTATGAAAAACTGAACGGACTCTTAATGGAGGCTGTTAATTCAAATATTACAACTACGGCAGGTAGGGTATTCTCGATAAGAGTAACTAGCGTTTCTTTCCGTCAGCACAAAAGGAATAGATATTTTCAGACTGATAAAGCTTGATAGATTGGCAGGCGAGATACAGCAGTCTTACTGTGTAATAAAATAATAGTGTAAAAATCACAAAGATCTCATAAGGACGTTGGGAATAATTCTTTGAGGGGCTTATATATTTTATTGGTTTTCATAATAGATAACACAAATCATACTAGGCATACAGACCTAAGTTCCAAAATTTATGTCCACAAAGTTGTTGTTGTAAATACTTTGCAAAATTTTACTCAGGATAATAGGATTTGATTGTTTTGGAAGTCAAAAAGAAAAGTCAGAATTCTGTCTCTTGTGTTCACTAGAGTCCTGTGGTTCCACTGTAATTACCTACAGCAGTGACTCAGATCAGACTGGACGAGGTGACTGTAAACATCTCTTAAGTATTTCAAGTTTTACTGAAGAAAAAGCAAAAGTGCCATAGCAGACATTCGAAACTGAAACAAAGTGGTGCAATGACATCTAACTTAAAAAATCTCAAGCCCTTGTAAATCATTTCCTCCTTTGCCCGAGTACTTAAAATACATGAAGTGGGGAATGAAGTTTATTGATGAGATCTGAAAGACTACATGCAATGCTGTGTTTAAGAAATATTAACAGAATTCAGCTTGAAAAATTATGCCTCTTCAGTTTCAGTATTAGCAGCTGTTCCTGGTAATTTGAAATATAATGCAAATTCATCATGTCATGAAATTTATTTTGTTCCTTTTACATGACGAACAAATGAAAAGAGAACAAAAAACAACAAAAAAGAAAAAATACATGTACCTGCTTATTAGACAGACTGATATTTGACCATGTTACATGCATTCGTTTTAAAAGATGCACCAAATGGACATAGAAATTAGGGAACAACCTCCTGCTCAGGTACCCACGCTCATTTTAATGTGGCTGCTCAAGGATTAGCATTTACGTGGGTACAGTGACAAAAACATGGATTCGAACAACAATTACATTGTTAAATTTATCCTGGCAATCATTCTTCTTTTTCCAGAATACCATGACAGATGCTACAATCCTCTTGGAGGATGTACAAAAGATGAAAGACAAAGGAGAAATAGCGCAGGCGTATATTGGACTGAAGGAAACAAACAGGTACCAGCTCTCTTTCTTTAATATACGGTCAGTTGGGGTCTCCTGTGACACACTGCGTATATCCTACTCAGTAAGCTGCCGCCATATAAGTCTAGATACTTGGAGAACACTTCTAGCTGGGATTAGAATTTGATTTGATTAGTAATATTGCTGTATGCAATATTTTAAGGGATTAGGAAACAATGGGGAAATGCAAAATCCAGTTTTCTGGATTTATGTCTTCTTAGCCTTTAATTGCTACATTGCTCAAACTGGGTGCCATTCCCCATGCTGGTTTTTTACCTTTTGTTCAGTACTTGTCACAATAGTCTGTCATAATACACTTATTGCAACAGCATGAAATGCTGTAACCAGTTGGGCTAGCACGGAGAACTGAATTTCGTCATTAAGAAGAAATACGTATAAACAAGAGAAGTAATTTGCTGAGTTGTTTTCGAGCATTGCTTGTTTCTCTTGTATAGTAACTTTCATTTAGTGTGTAATGTCCTTAACATGTCATCTCATCACCATCACGTATCTCTCTTGTATTTTTTTTTTTTTAAACAATTTTCTTGAAAGGCAATCTCCCCAGGACTATCATATGCTGAATGAGGACGGAGAACTTTGGCTGGTTTATGAAGGGTTAAAACAAGCCAACAGGTTACCAGACTTCTCAGAATGGTTTTTTTCTTCATTTGCATCTTCTTTTCTAGCTAACTGTGCCCCTTGCTATGGGTTTGCTTTATCTACAGTATTTCTATGGCTTTAACAGTTAGAAAAGAATTCATCACAGATTACACAAATTTGAGTTTGCTCAAACTTAGTCCCCAAACCTTTCTACTTGTCAAGTTTTATCATTTAAAAACTTAGGATGGCAGCAACAGCTAATACATAATTCATAAGAATTGCACAAAAATAGACAGTAAAATCCAGAAGCTCCACAACTGGAAAAGATTTGTAGCTGTGTACTATTTGTCCGCCTCTACGTTGAATATCAAAATGAATGTCCCTTACAGTTTCTCAGCCTGAAAAGGGGAGATCTGTAATTATAAAACTATTGTTTGAATAGCTTCAGAGTACTCTTAACTCTCAAATAGTTATGGGTCTTACTCTCCTTGTTGCGACTCAAGTTCAGTAAATTGAACGTTCTTCTCTGGCGTCTCTCCGTGCCAGATTCAAACTGTAAGACACAAAATAACCAACAAACAGAAGTAATCCCGAGTTCATCGTGGCGCTGTTCAAGCCCCAGCGCAATCCCTGCACTCTCTGCAAAGACCGCTGGCTGGTCATGTAGTGGGCGACATTCACCTGGTTAGGAAATGCTGTTCTGACTCCCTGTGTGCATCTTGAGCCTGTACTCATACGTGTGTCCCAGGCTTCCGAAATGGTTTCTAGTCCTGCACTGGCAACTAATTCAATAGATGGGGAGTGCTCATCTTCTTCAGTGTACACGTTTGGTAGCGGTAGCTACAGAAGGAGGTATTTTGCAATGAATGCTACTAACTCAAGTCTTTCCTTTTCTTGTGCTAACAAGTTCTACACCTAACGTTGTTTTGTAAGCCTGCAAACATCTAACTGAGAGCAAGTGTCCGGCACTGCAGGATGCGAGAGTGTTTGCTCTGCACCTCTTGTTTCTTGTCCTAGCCCTGTAGAGACAAGAAGCTTTATATTAAATGGCAGAGAAATGCAGGTGAATGACTGTTTGCCCTTGCGTGCTTGATCAGTCTGGTTACTAATAAATGTGCCTGCCTTATGCATATTTAAACCCTGAAAGATTGTCTAATTGAACACCAGTAGTCACTAGTCATGTCATTTCCTGTGTGTGTCCGTACGGAAGGGTGAGTCAGGGCACTTGGAGAGTACCTTGCGAGCAGGAGTAGATCCCCACAGCGCTGCTCGGAAGGAGCCTGGTACATGGTATCCCCATCTCACATGAGAAGAATTTGAGACACGATGTGCTCCAGGGGAAAGAGCGAGTCAGTGGTGAGGATAAAATACTGCTCCCGGATCCCAGGCCTGAGTTTGGTTCTGTGGTTAAGCTTTCCTGCACTAATGACAACCCTCTGCAAAACGTTGGTTCTAATATAAAAATGAAGATTATTTATGTGCATTTGCAATTAAATGGTTTCTGACTGAACAGAGTTAATTATAAAAAGAGTTTCCTGTGTTAATATTGCGGGGTCCTAGCTTAAGCGAGCAAAGTTCGCTTACGGTTCATCTTACACAGCTTGTTTGATTTGGTTACAAGGTAAAAACCTCTTTAATGCCCCTTTAAGAGCAGTGGCAACCTGTGAAGACTTAGCAATACATTTATTGCCACGTGTTCTCAGTGTGTGTTCAATCACAAAGGAAATGCAAAGCAGTGTCACAATTAGTTTCTCTCCACTTTTTGATCATGCAAGTTTAATTTAATTAGAAGGCATACTGAAGGGTTTAAAGAGTACTCTGCCTTTTTCATTTTCCTTTGCAAGCCATGGCTAATTGTTCCTGAGCAGCAGCTAAAGCTTTACACTCCCTCTGAGAATTGGGGATGTAAGTTTCTAAGTGTGTGTTCACACAACTGTTGCTCAACTTCTTCAGGCTGCTGGAGTCTCAGCTTCAGTCGCAGAAGAAGAGCCACGAGAACGAACTGGAATCGCTGCGAGGTGAGATCCAAGGTCTGAAGGAAGAAAACAACCGCCAGCAGCAGCTCCTGGCGCAGAACCTGCAGCTGCCTCCAGAGGCCCGCATTGAAGCCAGTCTACAGCATGAGATCACCCGGCTGACTAACGAGAACTTGGTAAGGGAAATGATGCTGCAGGAGCAGGCACGGGCACCTGCACGCTTGCTGCGCCTGTAAGGTCTTAGCACTTTTCAGATGGCAACCTCCTGCCAAAAATGGCATCAGTGCTGTGTTTTCCTTGTAGGTAAGCTAATGGGAGAGAGAGAGTTATGATTGCTGATGAAGTAATAATGTTTCAGGGGATTTGTTGGAAGTTTGTGGCATCCAGAAAGCCCGTGGATCCCAGCTTTCAACTGATGAGTTTAATCATTGCTCAATAGGATGATTGGTATCCAAGGAACTCATAAAAAAATACTAGTGCCAAGTAGTGGTGTTTCCTCTATAATATGTCTGTTTATTTTGTTGAAAAACTCTGGTGTAGTTCTTCAGGTATTTAATGTCACTTCTCTTCCCATTTCCCTCCTCCCTGCCTGAAGCTACACAGATAATCCACTGTGTTATGAGCTCTGGCTATTCAGTAGGTTTTGAAGAAAGAAATAGTTCCAGAAAAAGAAACTTGATTAGAAGTCATTTAGCTAATCATTGGTATTCCTTGTTTACGGCACAACGTTTTTGTATGAAGGAAAGATGGGTGAAACTCCTTACCTTTCCCCACAAAGGATTATGTTCATCATGTGCAGGCTAGTTCATTTCTGGGGAAATTTTCCAGAGAGGCCCGTGTTGGAATATCGTTGGCTTATCACTGTTTATTGGTAAAGGGAACCATGCTACTTCAGGAAGGAGAATCTTCGCTCTGAGTGTCATTGCTTCCTCCAAACAAGTCAAGGTGTAGTCTTTCCTGCTTTAGTTTGTTGCAGAAGTTACCATTGTCGGGCTCTTGTCTTGGTACCAAAGGTTTTCAGGAAAGCATCAGATAATTCAGTGAACAGACGCTGGAAAACTGATTGAAAATATGTTATAAATTTGCCTCAGCAGCAGCTGTCTCCCACTGGCAAAGGCAAAGGGTGAACATTTCCATCTCTGACAGCTCCCTCCTGCTGCTTAGTCATATGTTATGATTTTTAGCCATTTTTTCCCCCAAGAGACCTACTCATCACATTCTGTGTTCCCAAGACAACACACAGTCATGTAATTACATCCCAGAGGAGTTCTCTTTATTTTCAAATACAATGAATGTAATTTTACTTGTTAAATACAGACTCATTCCTTAGTATTTCACTTCTGATGTTTGAGTATTGCAGGTCCACTCCAAGTCAGATACGTGCTTCTTTTCCACTCCTAGCCCTAGTGGGGAAACAATTCACAGGCTTTCCAGATGTGATATTAGAATTGCAGTATTCACTGCAATCCCACCTTGATTAGCATAAGAAAATGTCCTGTCCAGGTTCTCACAAAGCTTATATGCCAGACTTTCACAGTATTAGTCTGCCCGTTTTTAAAAGATCTGACTGTTCTGCAGCTCATCTCCAGCAGCTTCTGTCTGGGAGAGGCTGGCGTGAACACCACAACTAAGGACCAGACTACCTAAAAATTAGAGAATCTTGATCTTGTTTTAATCTGATTTAATTTATATAGTGCTTACTGAAATATCAGTGTCTCAAAGGAAGGGGGAAAAACAATCCTGTACCTATTTTTACAGTTTTATGAGGAGTTGTATGCAGATGATCCCAAGAAGTATCAATCGTACCGGATTTCACTTTACAAACGGATGATTGTATGTAGATCACGTGAATCCTGTTTCTCTGTTGTCTCGTTCGCTGTTTCTGGAGCACTAATTGAAAAGCAGGCTGCTTCCCTTTCTCCCTTTCAAAGGAAATCCCTGTAGAGAGCTTCATGATGCCAATTACTTCCCTCACTGCTTTTTTTGTTACTCTTGATGTCCTCTGTGTAATCTGCGTCTCTTTTTGATGCACAGTTTTGTTACTAATATAAGCCTTGCACTGTGAGCAAAGCAGTTTCTTTTTGAATACTACTTAATACTGCCCTGAAAAAGAGGTACATGATGCAAAAGATGCTCAATTTTCAGAACCGCCCTTTGCTTTAAAACTTTGATACATTTCAATTCAGTTCAGCAAAATGGAGGCCTGATCGTACAGATACTTATCAAAGTGAATAATGCCTGCAATCCCATCATAGCCTGAATTTGTTCATAGATCTCTTTACAGTGCTGACATCTGGAATAAAGAAATGTATCACAATCAAAATACATAACCTTTTAATATTTCTCAAAAATGCAAAATATGAAGGATAAAATTGGAAAGAATATTTCCATTATAATTAAAAATAACAAATTGAGATAGCACCACAGGTAAGCTTGAAAGAATATTTATGAGATTCTGAATCTTAATGAGATGTGAAATCTGTTTAATTTGTTTAGAGGAACCATAGAAGGAACTTTATGCTTCCTCACATACTTGTTCAGAAATCATATCCCTTCACTGATACATTCAAAACAGTCTGTTGGACTTACATGTATTTTTTTATTCATTTCAGGAGAAATTGTTATATCTGACAATAAGCCTATTGTGTTATTAACAGGATTTCAGTTGTAAAAGCGAACACTGCTTTGAATGTGAAGCACGGCCTTGATTCTGTTCTTTCAACAGGCCTAATTATATTACTGCTCAAGTATATTATATTAGGTTGTAAACTCTTTACTAAATGATTAAGAGCAGTTTTGTGTCTAGTTCTAAGTTGTTCCCAATGCTGCACTAATATTTTTCAATACTTTAGGAGAGGTGTAGTTTCCCAGATGATACTTTTGGTACGAGGAGCTCATGGTCCCTCACGTTTTTACCAGTGCCATGAAGAATCACGCTTATGAAAGGGCAGTTCTCTTTTAAGCTGCTTTCAAATCCTTCACCTGGAATGGCTTTCAGGTTCTTTCAGCTTGAGGCTTTTGCTTCCTTTAGAAAGACTTCCCCTTTTTTGATTACATGATTATTTTATGAATGCACTACCATTGGTCACAGAATTATTCTAAGATAGATTTCTGGGGAGTGCTCCTTTGAGAGAAAAATAGGTTTATTACAAGAGTAGGACTTCTAGGTGCTAGGTGTTGTTCAGGTACAGAATAAAAAGATGTAAGACCCCAGTTTCGGTCTAAGGCAATGGGATTACAGAAAGCAATAGGGAAATGGCAGAGCATCAGAAGAAATGTTGCATGTTTGGATGTTTGATTTTGGTAAATTTGAGTGTAAGTTATGGTCTTTCTGCAGATCTCTCTCTTTTTGTCTTATAAAATGGATAGGTCTGAATAACGAGTAAATCCTGAAGGCATGAATAAATGATGCAGAAATACAGTCTGGCTGTTAAATAATAAAGAAAATTATTTCCGTGAGGCATTTGGAAGAGCAGGGAGGAAGCATTAGGGAGATGTGTTTGCAGCAAAATGTCTTCTGCCGTAAGAACTGACCTAGTTCTGAGTGTCTGCAGAATATACCTGCCTAAGAGCTTTGCCTTTGTCATGCTGCACATAACTTAATAAAGTTTGCGATATTTGGCTTGTGTTATAGGCAGCGTACCAGCTTGCAAACCTTAGCCAGAGGATGGCACCACTGTTCAGCTTTCCTCACTGCCTTGTAATTCTAACAGCACTGATTTTGTCTCTGTCACAAGTTGTGGGATTTTTCTCATATCTTAATCTTTCATTTTCATTTACAGGATTTAATGGAGCAGCTTGAAAAGCAAGACAAAACTGTTCGCAAGTTAAAGAAACAGTTGAAAGTGTTTGCTAAGAAGATCGGTGAACTTGAAGGTACTTTTATATTTTGTGAGAAAGATTTTGGTTTACGTTTTGTGATCCCGTTGTCATCACATCCATCTGTCTTGGCGGTCGGGATGGCATGAGGTCTTCAGTAGCGTTAGCCCCTGTTAATTGATTCCAGAAGGAGGAGGTATGCTCAGAGCTCTGTGTGTTCCTCTATAAACCCTTTATAAACCCTTAGAAGATTTGTCATATTTTGAAGCGATGAGTAAAGATGATTGATGTTTCTCTGTAGTCAGGAACCATTTGAACATAAAGGAATGTCACCTGGGCTGTTCGTGTACTTAAAGACAGTATCTGTTTTTGTGAAGACAAAAGCAACACTAAATATGAACCAGGCAGAAATAATTTACCTGGTTTTCCTTTGTGGATGTCTATATCACTGGAGCCAAGAATGCTGAGACTGTCTCTCTCCGCTTGAGGTTTCCTTTCAGAGCTGCTGGCCAAACTTAAATATGAGAATGCTGAGACACGGACAAAGCTAATTTCATTTTTATGAGCGTCAGAGTGAGTTCCCTTAGGATCTTAGGACTGGTGAGACTGAGAGCTTATTATGTCTCTGCATAAGTAAAATCATTTTAATTGCTAAGAGCAATTAATAATGTTATAAAATTGAAGTATGAATTTGTTTCTAAATAATACTGGTCCTAACCTTTCAGAAGCTTTTTACGGTCATTTGCTTTTTCCAGAAACAAGCTTACTGCCTAATGAGTTGTTTTATTGAGTACTAAGATTAAAATCAGTGACTGTATAGTCTTCAGTGTTTCAGTGTTTGAAAAGAGCAGTGATACCAAGTTAAACCTGCATTAACAGGAGTATATTATCCTTTCATTAGTGGCAGCTCTCCTTGAGCTCCAGTTTGCACTTCTGCATTTTCTGTCCCATTTGAGAGGGGCACACTTTTAGCACATTTAGCGGATGCACAACAGCTTGTAACTGCACGCAGTTAGGAGGGCTGTGAGAAAAGCATGTAGCTTTCAGGAGATGAAGTCGAGTTCTGCTTTTCAAAAACAACCAAGCAACCTGATCAGGTGGAGCAGAGGTGTTTAATGTGATACTGTGAGGCACTGTATGCAACAATGTGGACATTTCATATATCCTTTTGAAAGGTTACTCAGACTATGTTTTTAAAAGGTCTTTCAATATTGTTTGGTTACTACTGTGGACAAGATCACAATAATATTCATACACAATACAGAGTGGGAAAATGTTTCTGAAAACATCGTTTAGTCTGTGTTTATTACCTAATTAACTTAGAAAGCTGTAGTAGGTTTGGCTGGGATGGAGTTAACTTTCTTCATAGCAGCCGAATCATGCTGTGTTTTGGATCTGTGGTTAAACCAGTGTTGGTAACACACGGGTGTTTTGGCTGAGCAGAGCTCGCACACTGTCAAGGTTTACTCTCTTTTCCTCACTCTGCCCCCTCAGTAAGCTGGGGGATGGGAGGGCACATGGGCCCACAGCCGGGAGAGCTGACCAAAGTGATATTCCATGTTCCATACGGCTTAACGTCAGGAGCCAGAGGAGGGGGTTCTTGCATACAAGGTAGCTGCTGTTTGGAGGCTGGCTGGGCATCGCTCACCCTGTGGGGGGTCATGACTGATTGCCTTTGCTTTGTTCCCCCTGCTCCATTCACCTATTAAACCATCTTCATCTCAACCCACGAGTTTTCTTACTTCTGTTCTTAATCTTCTCTGCCCTGTCCTGCTGGAGCCACTGTGGGCACTTGGCTGCTGGTCGAGGTAAATCTACCACAATGGGCAACAAACATCAGGCTTGAAAAATACCGGCATTTTGCAGAACAATTAACAGTGACTCTTGCAGTATTCATCTAGGATTAAGTGATTAACAGCTATTGCTTCACCTTTGCGCTTTTATATGATAAAATCCAGGAGATCAGCAGGAAGTCTGTATTAATGGATGCTATTCACACAGTTCCCCTCTTCTTTAAATCTTTTTGGTTAGCGGGAGTTTTTTTGATAAGTGTTACCCTGAACCAAAGAAAAAATTTCTTAGTTCTATATGCTGGAGTTCTTCCTTAGAAATGTCATAGTTTCCTCTGGTATGCCTTGGTTTCACTGGAAAATATTATATATAATTTATTTTTATTTCCCCTCTGAAGTGGGCCAGATGGAGAACATATCACCTGGACAAATCATTGATGAACCTATTCGTCCAGTTAACATTCCACGGAAAGAAAAGGACTTCCAAGGGATGTTAGAATATAAGAAGGAGGATGAACAAAAACTTGTCAAGAATCTTATTTTAGGTAAGCACCTTTCTCATTTGTGGCCTCCTCTGCTCCCACGCACTCTGAAAAATGAATGGTAAGAACACAGAATTTGCATCATGAAATGAATAGCTTATTTTGGTTTTGACAGTGTTTAGTTTATCTAAAATTCCTAAATGTCTATTGTAATCTAATCATCCTTCCTGATTGGGATAGTACATATTACTGTGTTCATATTTTTTAGCAAGCAGTTATGTTTTATTCTGTTCCGATGTATTAGCAAGAAAGTGGCTCTTCTTAGTTTTACTCTTAGTTTTCACTGGCCGTATATAGACATGTATGTACAATTAACTGGGGAGGCTGTGATTACCACCTGTAACACCTTCTAATGGCTTTATTCTTAACACAACAATGTTTTTTTGTTTCTCCCAAGAGCTGAAACCACGTGGGGTAGCCGTCAACCTGATTCCAGGACTACCAGCATATATTTTGTTCATGTGTGTACGCCATGCGGATTACCTTAATGATGACCAAAAAGTGCGGTCATTGTTGACTTCCACTATCAATGGCATCAAAAAAGTGTTGAAGGTTAGTTAGTCTGTTTGGTCTAGGAAAACATTAATTTAAAATTTGCTTTTGATTTTGTGTTAGAGGAGTGAGGAAAAGACTTTCAATGAATTGGCCCTGGATTTCTGATCAGCAGAGTCCTCCCACCAAAGTTACAAAAAGTTGTTAACAAGCAGCAAATCATAGCGATAGCGTTTTATCCACATAATACCAGAGATGATTTAAATTAGTGGAAAAAGAACTACCTTCTTTTTATTTTGAATAGACTTCCTCCTCTGCAGCTATGCCTGTAAAGCTTTGGATGCAGTCAAAGTTTGCATAATGAGTCTTTGTAATCCAGAATACTTAATTAAAATGTTTCATTGGCAGTTTTGGTTAACAGATGTCCTCATTTGCTTCACTTACAGATTACACTGATGATAACATGTTACTACCTAAAGTCTTTGCAATGAGTTGGCTAGGAGAGTTTACTCCAGGGGTATCCTGAAAGCTGTATTAAGACATAAATATGCTTCATGAAGTTTTATAGTTTTTTAAATTAAGCAGATGTGCTCAGAACCCAAGCATTTAATCGAGCTACGTGTTTAGGAAAAATGTTTAGTAAACAATCCAGCAGGAGCTCAGGTATTCATAGAATATATTTAAGTGAATGGAGTGCATACCACAGAGCTCTAGAAATTTTAATAACTCAGCATATACTAGATTCTATGTTCTTTGGTGAGGAGGGATTTTTGTTTTATTTGTTTTCCATATCAGGCTGCCAAAATGGTTATGATGTAAGTGACACTGATGCGAACTGAATTGTTCTCTGCTCCTCCTGCTGGCTCTGCATCTTTCCTACCCTCCGTGTTGGGCTCTTTGCAAGAGTCATTGCGCCACAGAACGAGTGTTTTGGGAATAGTCACATTGCTCTGTGATTTCTGCACAGAGCTGTTAGGATGGGTCTGTAAAACACAGAAAGATCGTATCTGTGGAGGAAATCGTAGTTTGAAAGTTTTTGAAAAACATTACAGAAAATCTTGCTTTTCTAATGCGTTACTGAAATACAGTTTTGCAAAACATCAGAATCTCAGTAGCTACAAGAAAGTAGGTTTTAAGTGCTTAATTGTTTATCTAACATTTTATCATTTTATTCCTCCTACCTGTCTTCGTTGAAATGTGTTTGTTTTTATCTTCAGAAAAGAGGTGATGACTTTGAAACAGTGTCCTTCTGGCTATCTAACACCTGCCGATTTTTGCACTGTTTGAAGCAATATAGTGGAGAAGAGGTAAGCAGTGCTCCTACTCTGGTTTCTTTTGCTCTACAATGCTATTGTGAGCACTGCTCTTTAAAAAATTGCTGTCACATCTGAAAATCTAGTCAGAGTCTCTTAAAACAGCTACACTTTTTGGAATGATGGTGATGACATCAGTGGAAAGCACCGGGAGATAAGATCTGAACCAATTTCCCTTTACTGCAGGCTGGGGGCTCAGAGGCTAGATGACGTTGTGCTCCTCAAAGTGCCAACTCAGATTTCCAAGTAGAAGAACCTGGCTGCTACCATTATGTGGTTTAGTAATGACTCACTGAAGTTCCTATGAAAAAGGGCATATTAAGCCCTTTAACCTTAGTATGGCATGCCAGTTTATGTGATATGCCTAATTTCTTCATACGTAACTGGGATTTTGGCTGTAAATGGCTAGATGAGAATGCCCATCCTGGAGTGGGAGGGAGGGGTCTTATCTTCCAGAAAGTTGGCAGAGTTTGTTCCTGTGTCAGATACTTGAATTTGCAAGTCAGGGAAGCAGATGTGGCACAAGTCACAACTGAAAAGTGAATCTTAGCATCAGCCACAATCAGAAGAACTTGCAAATAAAAGTTTTGAGAGGCTATGACTATTGTTTTGAAAGTATTATTTGTCAGTTGCTTGAAAAAATATCAATACTGATTTTGTGTAATATTTTTCTATTCCATTGAAGCATTTGTTTCTGTTATTTTATGAATTCAGGGGTTTATGAAGCATAATACACCTCGTCAAAATGAACACTGCCTCACTAATTTTGATTTAGCTGAATACAGACAAGTACTGAGTGACTTGGCTATTCAGATCTACCAACAACTTGTCCGAGTGTTGGAAAACATTCTGCAACCAATGATTGGTAAGGCAAAGTCGAATTCCTTAGACTTCGCACCGTAGTACCAAAATGAAAATTGTGATGGCAGTAATATGCTGTATCTTGTATTTCTTCCTAACCAGTAGAGTTTTATTAATAGTTCTTATAGTATTCTGTTTAGAGATGACAAGGACTATGCTGAACAGGTCTGAATTAGAGAAAAAACTAAACTGTGGCTGGTTCCTCTGGCAGTGACAGAATAAATCGATATACCTTACTCATACTTGTCATAAAACATGCATTTACAGGAAGGAACTATGATGACAGTCTGACATTTTTTGCCCTGTGTGCTGCGAAATACCCCGTGGAAAATCGGGACTTTAATTACATGATAACCCATAATTAAAATGAATATGGAGAAAAATCGTTGGTTGTCATTATGGACAGCAGTCAGCAATGAAATAGCTAGCAGCGATGAAGCTTACATTTAGAGAGATTTTATTCATTAAAGTACTTTTCATTTTTCATGTCAGACAGTACTCTCACACAAATTTTCATTAAACTTTCCGATCACACCATTTAGAAGAATGAAACAGCTCTTGGGTTGCTGACTCTGCTGCTCATATTACCATGGAAGGAAAAAAAGTGTTTCGTCGAGGTAGAGTTAGACCTTCCTTTCAAACACAGAAGCTGGAATCTTTGTAAAAATCCTGTAAGCTTAGATTTTGCAGAACACAGTGGGACACAGAGAATGGCTGGAAATCATGGCAAAGTGTGGCTAGCAGAAAGCCCAGCCTGCTCTTTCTGTGGAAATACTAAGTTTTGCTGTCTCGCACACACAATATGGCTTGCATATAGGAATTTTCAGTCATTATAGTAATGTTGTCAATCAAATGCAGTTTCAGGAATGCTGGAGCATGAGACTATCCAAGGTGTCTCAGGGGTGAAACCAACAGGGCTGCGGAAGAGAACATCCAGCATTGCTGATGAAGGAACCTACACTTTGGACTCCATTATTCGTCAGCTGAACTCTTTCCATTCAGTGATGTGTCAGCATGGAATGGATCCAGAGCTGATCAAACAGGTGGTCAAGCAGATGTTCTACATCATTGGGGCTGTAACGCTTAACAATCTTCTCCTGCGCAAGGACATGTGCTCATGGAGCAAAGGAATGCAGATAAGGTGGGAGAGCTCATTTTAGACTTTTCTTGAATGTGCTGCTGCAAATCTTAGTGAACTCTTGACTCTAGTGAACATCATTTTGAAGGAATAGCACATACACTTTGAATATTTATTTTTCCACACACAAACAGTTGCAGATGCTGTTAAACTGCTTTTGAGTTTTTTCAGTTAAAAAGAGCTTGGTTAATTTAGGCCATATCCTACCTGGCTTTCAAGGAGATGTGGTAGATGCAAACCAAAAGTATTTCATCATCAAGTAGGAATCAGAACTATAGGTGAAATGTTGGTAGTTGCTTTCACAACTTTTAGAGAAGAATAACAAGCCTGCCTGCTGCTTGCTTTGTATGCTGGTGGCTCAGTGGATACCTGCTGTGTTCATCCATGCTGCCGTTTGCTGCATCCTGCGGCAAAGCCATCTTCTTCTATTCCTGCATTTGGCATCAGTTGTCCAAAGCATTCTACTGGTATATGCCAGGAAGTTTAGCCAAGGCATTCCAGTCCCTTGAGTAACCTTGAAAAGCCTCACTGTTATCTGCATGGACAAAATTGCATTTGCCTTTTTTCTTATACTTGTCATATTCCTGCAGTCAATAGGAACAGAAATAAATGGGGAATGCTAGGTAGTGGAAATCTTAGGCCATAGTTTCCAACTGTTTTGAAACTCAAAATTTCCTGCCTTAATCAGAAGGAAACAGAAAGAAGACAAAATTACAAGAAATTACAAGTGTGAAGGAAAAACATGTAAGGACCAAGAAGAAACACTATGAAAGAGGAACTGCATGTGCTTTCAATTTAGCCATAATCAAGCATTAATGTCTGGATATTCTTACCTCTTACAGATACAATGTGAGTCAACTGGAAGAATGGCTACGTGATAAAAATTTGATGAATAGCGGGGCTAAAGAAACACTGGAACCCCTCATCCAGGCTGCACAGTTGTTGCAAGTAAAAAAGAAAACAGATGAAGATGCAGAAGCCATTTGTTCAATGTGCAATGCACTGACTACTGCCCAGGTAAGCAAACTCTCATTGTCTGTCCTGCTGTCACTTTTGAGCAGGTTTCTGCTCTGTTGATGTTTGCTATGCCTGCCTGCACTGCTGCTGCACCTGGATCAAGGATTTCTTACTTGTTTTGGAGATTTCTTACTTTGTTTAAACGAAAACAGATTAAATTGGAGGTAAAAATGGACCAGATCTTTTCTGAGGTCTGATGTTCAAGGTAAGTTTTGACCAAGCGAGAAGCTCAATAGATTGTGCAGTGTGTAGTACTATACAGTCTCTTGGTTTGTGAAAATCCTTAGAGAGAACTCTTCACTCTAAGAAATCTCTGTACTGCAGGCAGCTCTGCTTAGGATACTAAAAAATTATCTTTCTGCCATCAGAGTTAGTATCCAGTTAAGTTAACGGACAATTCGCACAGAGTTGCTGTCTCGGGGTCTGCAAACAAAAGTGTTAAGTTACTGTACCCATTAGCCTCAGAAAGGCTGAACCAAGTGTATCTCAATAAACAGCTGAAGACTTCTATTTATAAAAGCTTAGATTTTGTACAGATAAGTTGCACTTTTTTTTTTTAACCATGCTATATTTGCACATAGCTTGTACAGGAATAACTGGATGCAAGCATTTTTGATGATTATTGAACATCCCCATCAGGAAAAGGAAGAAATGTCCCCATTTCTTTGACAATGGTGTCGGCACTAGCGGTTGCACTGATATAGCCATTTTGATTTAGTAATTCACATTGCTGGAAAATCTGTTAGTTTTGTACTGAAATAAGAAGTTAAAATTCCACATGCTTCAAGTCTTTTAATTTTGTTGAAGTGTTTTGAGGTTTTTTGAAAGAGAATACTATAAACCAAGAGAATTTTTTTAAGTTTCACATGTTTAACCCATATTATTATTTAAAGTCTCTCTGTTGCTGTTTTTTTCCAGTAGTGGCTTTAGCCCTGTTTTCAGAGAAACAGCTCACTTTCTTGAAAAATAGTGAAGTCGTAAGACTCTCTTGAATGGAAACTACGCAACTGTAGGGTCAAAATTAGGAAGAGAAATACAGCATGTTTCTAGGGGTGTAAGAACACAATCAGTTACTTATCATCTGATTTTTCTGTAGTTTGGTATTTTCACGTGTAGAATTTTAGAGTTTCTGCCTCCAAAGAACACACATTTCGAAGGAGGCAGTCATATAACATAGCATTAAGCAGGTGATGGAATTCTGTATGAATCAATAAAGCAAAACGTAACAAATGCTTGTAAAGAATTTTCTTTTTAAAATAGCTAATTTAAGAAGTATATTATTAGTAACCATCAATGCATCTGTTGATTCACCAGTAAAATGAACCTAAGGAATGACTGTTGTTCTTCACAGATTGTAAAAGTTCTGAATTTGTATACTCCAGTTAATGAGTTCGAAGAGAGAGTCTTGGTATCGTTTATACGTACAATACAGGTATGGCTATATCTTTTCATCAAAATCATTTGACTATTTCTAAGAAACCCCATGATGAGACGAAATAGCTTGTGTCCTGAAGTACATTCAGGAATCTGAAGTAAACTAGGCTTTTTAGCTATTTTGAAAAGGTGATGTCAGCATTAAAAATTTTAAGCTATCACAATTTACTGCCTCCAGGCTTGCATGAAAATGTTAGTGTCCCTGTCAGTATGTATGAAATTTTTGGAAGGTGAGAGGGTTTTGTGTTTATAAATCTTTGTGTATGTAAACACACTTGTATGCCAACTTTTCATGCAGTAACATTTATATATGTAAATTTATTTTTGTCAGACGTATCTGCATGAGAAGTTCTGACTGCTTTGAAAATGGAGGCCTATGTTCATTACAAAGTTCTTCATTTAGCCCTTCTAGTTTTATATATGTTGATGAAAATGAAATATTTTGAAAACTCCAAAGAAGGATGATCTTTCTGGTCTGTTAGAAATCAAGTTACATTACTAGCAGGATAAGGGAGACTGGGAAGCTAGAAGTGAAATAAAACTGTAATTCCACTTACTGAAAAGATGCAGTTACCAGATAGTGGGCAAATTCTTCCTTTTGCAGGAAATCTAAGTATCTTCCGATTGCACTATAAGGGGAAGATACGCAGAACCAAAAGTGATGAAAGTAACTACAGTTTAATGGCACAATTGTTGCAAATGTGTCAAGATAGCATAGAGTGTGTGTCTGTACACACACATATATCTGTAAGCACAGATGCAATACTACCTTTTTGCAAGATGATTATTATCAATGAACTGGCTAAATGCTAATGTAATCACTTTCTTATCTTTGCAGATGCGTCTGCGAGACAGGAAGGACTCTCCTCAGTTGCTCATGGATGCTAAACACATCTTCCCTGTTACTTTTCCATTTAATCCATCCTCTTTGGCATTAGAAACCATTCAGATCCCAGCCAGCTTGGGCCTGGGCTTCATATCACGTGTCTGATCCCAAGGATGTGCTGTCCATGTTAGATGGAGAATCAGTTGCCTGATATCTTTACCCGTTAAAACATAGTGAGCCACTGAAAACACATTTTCTGAACAAACAGTCTATATATGCCCAGATCTGTAGTAAAAGTAGCTGGAAAACGACATAACAGCACCACAGATTGAAGGCTAATAGAATGATGTGCATTTGTGTTCAGTCATTGCATTTATGAGGACATCACTGATTCATACATTTCCAGAATATGGAAATCGGGCTTGGACAAAAAATTGTGTCTTCAGCTGTCTAGAGACATTTTTAGATCTTTAGTAACATATTTAAATAGTGTAAATTAAACTCCATATGTAATCTTCTCATAGGCAGGGACCAACAGGGACAGTCACAGTCCTGAACATGGAAGACTTGAAAGTAAGGCATTTTGTAGTAGAATACAGAGTCATTTGGGAGCCTGTTAAATTCAATTTGTAAAAACTGGAATGGAGAAAAACAAACTGGCAATATAGAAAATGATTTCTTAAACCACTTCCTTATTTATGTCAGCTTGACATAAATTCTAGTGATAAGTCTTATAGCTCACTATATGCTATAACTTAGGTGTTCATTTGTTAGTACTGTGGTTTACCAAGCATACTAAATCGCTGCTGCATATTGTGTTCTTTTAAATGTATGACAGTATCATACTAAGCATTAAAAATAAGATATTTCATTTTTTTGTTGTCAACCTTATTTACAGTCTGATGCAGTCTGTTATTTTAACTGGAATTTTGCAAATGGTATCAAATAACACCTGTAGAGGAAAATGGTAACTAAGCACAAGTAGCACACTGGAAATTACACGTTTAGTTATTTTTAAAAGTAGTTAGCTAAAATTACAGAATCTTGAAGCAAATGATCAGAAGTCAATAATGATTTTAGTATTTATTTAGATTTTGTAGTCTGTCTAATGTTCTGTGTTTGTAGACCCCAGAGAGATGACAGTGTGTATTTTGAGTATAATCTCTTTTGGTTTGTTGCCACTTAAAAAAAAAAAAAAAGAAAAAAGTATCCTTTCCTACTGGAATTTGAGAGGAAGAACTTTAATAGAAAATTTCTGCATTAGCCCAAGGCTGTCATTTTTTGAAAGGCTGACTAACAAGAACGTTAAGTAGGTTTTGGCTATGATGCTGTCATTTGACTATGATTCATGCTGATTTAAGGGTTGGAGACCCAGAGTGCATAATGAGAAACTGAGTTATTTTGGATATTGCACATCTTACTGGAAAGATTCTTCTGTCTCACACGTCTTGGATCTGCTATATAGAATTCACATTTCACAATGTGCAACCTAAGTGCAGAAGCCTTGCTTACAGTTCCAATTCTGAACTTTAAAACAGGTAGTTTGTGGTGTATGGCTCAAATAAAAATGTAAAAAAAAAGGCCACACACATTGCTCAATTGCATTGTGCAATATTTTTTATGTATTATAGTAACTAGCAACTTAGCATTAACATTAATTTCTTTTAAAATATTGAGAAATGATCTAGAGGTACACTATTAGACTATTTGGTACTACTCTGTTTGCCTGCAAACTCACAGAAAAAAAAAAATTGCTGTTAAACAGACTGAAACATTTCAGTTATGTTTTACTTGAGAGGTAGACATGCTGTTTGTATGGTTCCTGAAATCAGTAGTAAAGACAACCTAAACTTTGTCAGTATCTTTTTAAGATGGCCATGTTGTCTTATTTTCAAATGTGTTTGCCCCATATTATGTTTGATGGATCATGCCAGTACTTCCAAGAACCTAATACTGCATCGCATAAATGTTTTGAATGATCTTTGCTAAATGATTTAGATTGTTTTCCTGTGCATGGTATACCAAACTCTCTTTTCTCAAACGTTACTTGATTTCTGAAACTACAGCTACTGTTAAGTGGCTCCAAAAAAGGTATAATGTAGTTTTCAGGCTGCTAGGGGTACTGTACTTGTGAGAATGTAATAGGAAAGCCTTCACATCCACTAATGAGGTTAGGAAAGAAAATAGGTGAGAATATGCTGACCTACAGATTTTTTCTCCTATTGAAAAACAAATAATTGGCATTACAGTATGTTCGTACTGTAGATCAGGAAACATATCCACTACTTAAGCATTAGAGTATTAAAATGTATACCTAAATGTATTTTTGTTTATTTTTTAAGTTTGTTTACCTGTAAAAAGCCTTATTGTATCTTGTTTCCTTAAAAAAAGTAGTGTTTAGTAATTTATAGGTATTATCCTTAAACTCAGTGGTTTGACTGGTATTACTTTTATATCACGTTAAAAGTATATGCTGCTTGACATGTTTTAAAGGAAAATATTTTTAAGTTGGAATAGATGTGTAACTGGTAATTCATCTAACATTTTACACAGCAGTATTTTACATGCACTTTTCAGAAGTAAAATTTTAGTGTCAGTGTATAATAGATCTTTCACCTTAGGACGAATATCTCTTTAACCATGGAATATAATGCAGAACTATTTTAACAACCTTTTTTTTTTTCCTTTGCATCATTGTTATGTTCTTTTAATGTGGACATATCTTTTATATTTTAATTTATTATCTATTGCTATGATAGATTTTATCGAATGCTGGACGAATATTTGTCAGTGACCCCTTAGAATTATATACAGTTATTCTAGAGATTTTGCACAATAATTACCTCATTCAGTTTCGTGTATTTTTATTCCAGTGATCATTTTATTCTGATGTTTAGGACACAGTCTTCTATCCAAATTTTGAAAAATTGCTTCTCAGACTTCAACCTGGGATGGAACGTGAAAGTGCTTAAGTCCGTTAAATGCGATTAATCTATTCTATCTATCACAGGAAAAAATAGGGTCAACTTCAATGTTGAAAAGTGGACTGATATTCAATAACATTTGTTCCCAACTTGGAAACACCAGCATTTGCAATTTGAAGGTCTGTGTAATTTGTGATTTAAACGGAACACATTTCAAATACCGTACAAAAACTATGAGTAAGCACTTGTTTTTTTAAGATGCTGATACTTCATGTGATAAATAAAAGCCTTTAAACATAGGTTTTCACTCGATGCCACTACAGTACATAGATGAAAACCAAAACATTGTCAGAATGACCTGAGCTCTGATCTGTTGTAGTGTCTGATGTTGTACTTAGTAAATGTATGCATCATAAAACCTGTAGCCTAATAGCTATCACTGGAAGATGTCCAAATAAAAATACGACTGTAAGATTTGCTTTGGGCTTTTTTGTTTCCTCGTTTGGTTGGTTGTCCATAAGCTGCGTGCTGGCATAGATGGTCCCAGATGATGCCACGGGTTCCCTCCGCCTCCATGGCAGACTTGGTGCGGACTTGGTGCTAAGGGAGTTGGTTAAAATCTGAGCATTGTACAAATACCCACCCAGATATCAACAGGGTGCCGTAAAACGCTGTGCGTATTTGAAAATATTTTGTTTGATGTAACCCACTTCTGTTAGGATATTTTGTCACCAACTACTAGCTGTTACTGAAATAAGAACTGAGATTTGTAATCGGCTAAAACATTGTGTTCTGTGCCGGGACAGCTCTTGGGCGCCAGGTGGGCAGGGAGGGCGCATGGTCCTTAGGCATGCATCCATCTGCCAATGCTTGGCACTGTGTCTGTTCACATCTGCTTCCTCATAAAGGATATTTAAATGTAATACCTGCTAGTGCCCTAAGCTTACTAAATGCATTCTGTTTATCGTACTCTAAGTTTGTCAGAGAAACTCCTTGATGGTGTCTTAGTCATTAATGAATGTTTGTTTTTCCCTGCGTGGCCAGGAATGGCTCCCCTCGTGATCCCTTGGGCAGCTAGGAAATGGAAGATCAACAAGGATTTTTAAATTTCCTTTCCTTTGTTTATATATTAATTTATTCTATTATATGAATTAATCCTACGTTTATATCTAATTATAAGATCATACACTATTAATGGCAAAGTACATCTCTTTCAACAAACACTCAGCATATAGTGCTGTATACCAGTACACTGGATGTCAAAACATTACTCAGAAGAAACAGGAGAAAACTGCAGAAGAGATCGGGATTTGCAGGCCTTAAAAGCAAGCAAGGTAACAAACATAGTGCTCCTAAACACCTAGCGGAGGCTACTCGGCACCTATTTTTCCTGGCCCAGAACCAGACGCTGCTCAGCACTCGGAGCTATTTCAAACCCAAATTGCATTCCGAATCCCTAAGGCTGTATCCAAGATGCCAGCCTTGCCAGTGTGGCGATTGGGACTACTCCCCATCCCCACTATACTTACATACCTGTCAGAATTAGGAGCTGGCGTGCAAGCTGCCCGCATAAAAAGCCCGATACTGAGGAACCCTTTAGCCGGGTGCTGCGGGTCACTGAGGCGAGCAGCGCGGGGAACCGCCTCCCTCCTGGCCGGGGAAGGGCCGCGCCCGGGCGGGACAGGCTCCGGATCCGGCCCGGCCCCCCGTCCCCACGCCTCGGGGGCGGACCGTGGCCACCTGCCGGCTGCGGAACCGGCCGCGGCACGTCTCTCTCCGCCGGCGGCCCCCATGGCGCTGGCCGAGCTCTACACCCAGGTGAGTGGGGCCCTGAGGGGGAGCGGGCCGCCATGGCAGCGGCGGCGCCTGAGGGGGAGCGGGGGCGCCTTCTCCCACCGCTGCTGAGGGGACGGCGGCCGCCCCGTGAGGGGAAGGAGGAAGAATGGGGTGACCAGGCCGGGCGAGTAATGCCAGGCTCACCAGAGCATGCCTGTGGGTTTTTGTGCTTTCTGGGGCATTAAAATGTTGAGCCATTGGTGTTCTGACAGAGTTGGCTGGGTTGGACCTGACGGAGGGCGCGTGTCCCCTCAGTGTGAGAGCCCATCGCCTGTATGGGACAGATGGGTGACTATAAAATCACAGGGCAGTATGGGAAGATACTTCTTTTTTGAGATAAATACTTCTTTTTTTGCGACTTTCAGTCCCTAGGTGTAGGTCTCAGAGGTGCTAGCCAGTGATTAGGCAGTTTTGAAGTTTAACAGCACTTCCCTGACCACTTAATTGTGGAGCGTGTGCTCTTTTTGTTATGCCAGTATTGAATATGTTTGGCTGAACCAGGCACTAAAATAAGGATTTTTTTCCTCCTTAATGCGGCTGCTGTATTTTTTTGCACATATTTTCCCACTTTTCCTATAGTCGCTAGAGTGTTGTGACATGTAACTTGTTTGCTTAGCTTTAAATAACAAAAATAACATGCACATGTTAGTGATTTATAGGCCTGTATCCCTTCTATCGCAAAAGCAGCTGCCGTTATAAACTCCTATTTAGCCCTGTGCTGCACTGATATTTATTAATTCGTTTTGTTGGTACCACACTCTGAGCAGCAAAACGAACAAATGTGGGTTTTTTTAATCAGGAATAATGTTAGGCAGGTGAAGGGGAGGAAGGAGTGTGGGTGTAACTTGATACGAAAATGAGCAAACTCTCTTCTGTTTACTTGTAAGGCAGGGTTTGGAGAAAGCGAACTTTGGCAGGCTGGGTACATTTGCCAATGGAGGCTCCTGGAACTGCAGGGACCTTTTCTGAAGAATCAGTACTTTGATGACATGCTTTTTCCTCCCTTTCTTGTCAGTGACCTAGTGCAGTTCACCTTCTTACATGGGAACAAGCTGCGTGCTCCTGAGGCTGTTCAATGGTGATATTCCTGACTCACATAGAATAACAGCAAATAAAGAATTCAATTTAAAGCTGTGAATAGATAAGTATTTTTTATAAGCCAGGAAATCGGTGTAGTGTAGGAATGACATAAAAGTCAATTTATACTTCAATACACATGGAGAAAGCAAGGTTAAAACTGATTTCATTTAGCCATGTCTTTCATTTTCCCACTAAGTAGATATTTATGAAGCTGGGTTTGTCTCCCTTTGGTCAGGTACATGAAAACGTTGTCATCATACTCATTTGCTGTTGCTTAGAAAAGATCTCTGTGATTTTGGATATTATGGGAAAAAATGCCACCGTGCTGAAGCTATCAGCAAAGAGGCATCATGAGAGTGGCTGAGGTTTCAATTAGTGTTCATCACCTGACATACATGCCAAGTTGGTGTATGGTTGACCAGAAGGGTCAATCTCCATTCTTCGAGATACTGAAAACTCAACTGGAGAAGTCACTGAGCAACCCAAGCTAACTTGTAGGATGTCCCTACGGAAATCCCTCTTACCCTAAATCATTTGGTTCTGATCCTCAGGGGTTACAGTTGAGAAAGCTACTGTTGAGGTACAGTGCAGTTTGTAGGGACCTCTGTAGGCACCCATGGCTGGCAGCGTGTTCACTGGGATTCTCGGGGTGGAGAGCCTCATGTTCTGAGGATATGCTGGAGCTTCCAGGGCTTCCTCCAAATTAGAGAAGAAAAAAAAGTCATTTGTGCCAAAAACAACAGTTGCAACACCGAAATGAGAAGGTATATGAGTCTCCAAGGTATCTGTGGGTATGCTAACACTTCATTAAATCCTTGACCAATGTTAATTTTTCAAGTAAGCAGCTGCAGCAGTTCTCACAGGTTTATTTAAACACAGTTGATTTAAACTGACCATGAATATAGCTAGGGTAGGGGAATTAAGTGAAGGGTTATGGCTGTCAAAACAGAAAGATGCTGGAAGAAGATTATATGGCATGCTTCCTTGTGCAAGTAGGGACTGAATGATTCTGTGCTCTCTAATGTTGCTTTATCACAAATTAGAGGAGAGGTGGCCCATAAAAAACTCGGTACTAGTATGTATTGGTGATTTTCAGGCTTTTTTTCTGACATCGCTGTCCTTCCACCTGTCCTCTCCTTACATCCAAATATAGTCTTCAGTGTTGTCTTCATTGCCATCTGAGATACAGGCTATACGGTATAAAAAAAGTACTGTGCAGCAAGGTTTAAGGAAGATGGTGGCGTGTCAGAAGTAATCTCAAACTGCAAATCCCTGAACAGATGTGATTTCAATGTTACTAAAACCAGTGTTTATTAATGCATAGGTGACACATTAGGGAGGTTTTTAGGGGTGCAGCTTTGTTAAACCCTGGCAGGACGAGAAAGACACGCTCCACATCAGTGAAGAAATTCCTCACTTACTGAGGTTCCCAGCTGTGTTATGTCCTTTTAAGGAATGCTGTTTCCTGTAGCTTCTAGGGTGTTTCCTATAGCTTCTAGGGGAGGGCATTTAAAGATGTTGCTAATGCTTCAGCATATTAACTTCAGCATAGGAGAACTAGGTGGTTTGAACAGCGTAATTTACATTCAAACATTTGTGCTTCAGAAGGCTAGAGGGAATTCTGTTGTCTTGATTCTTCAAATACCTAAAAGAGAACTACAATTTATCTGCTTCCATTGGAAAGAAGTGCTTTTAGGAAGGGTGTTTTCTTCCTGAGGCAGAGCTAAAGTAACTTACTGGGACTGAGCTCAGCTAAGCCAGCTGACTGCTTGCAAAGAAAGTAACCTGCCAGTAGTCTTTGAAGTTCTCCTAGAACACGGGAAGATGTTGTTTGGAGGTTGCGCTTCAGTCCCGTGAAAAGAAAGGTAACTACGCAGAGTCTTTCTTGTATGTACACCTTTGCCTGTGGCAAAATGCTTTCGAAGTTCAGTATCCCGTATTTGAATTCAGGGAAGCGATTGTCTAAATTCTGGTAAATGAGATGCTTTCTCTGGTACTTGCTCATTCAAAATCTTCTAGAAATCAGAGCTCTGCCTTTAGTGTATTTTATTCTCTTTGTTCAGTGTTAGAGGATTTGAAGAGCTTGGCGACAGTCTGGCCCTTCTTCACCTTCCTGCACGCTGTGTTGTTCTGCAGACTTTACACTAAAGAGGAGCAGAACAAGCACATCTGAGATTAATGAGTCTGCTCTCATTTTTTTTTGTTTCACGTAGAGTAACTAAAGCACAAAAATACAGCCTGCTGAAAGGGTCAGATCTAAGAATAATCCCCAAAAGTCCTGGCATCCACTTGAGCTTTTAGGTTGCACTTGACTTTTGGAAACTATCTTTTTGTGCCGTTCTGGTATTATGGTCATAGCTAAACTAACTATTGTCTTGTTTTTCTGTTGTAGTACAATAGGGTTTGGATCCCTGATAATGAAGAGGTTTGGCAGTCTGCAGAAATCACAAAAAACTACAAAGCTGGAGACCGTTTTCTCCACATGCAGTTAGAAGATGGAACTGTAAGGAGAAAAGCCTTAATTATTGTGCAGTTTCCTGAGATATGTAGAAACATAGGACTCACTGTTACGGAATCTAAATGACTTGTCCACATTTTCTTTTATGCTAACCCTGCAGTGACCAGAATTTTATCATAGCAAAATTTGTACAGTAAACAGCTGTTACCTAAAAATATGAAGAGTGCAATTCTACTATTATTATAGAACACATACCTCGAAGATCACTTCACTTTTGAAACAAGCACTGAAACTCATCTTAAGTTGAAGTAAATCAAAAGTGCAAGGCAGGCATAGTTATTTCTCACAGAGGTAGCTGTTGCTTTTTTTTCCCAGAGTTGCTGCTTTATTTAAGGTCTGTTAATTTTACTATCTGAGTTCTTTACAGGTTTAATATTTTGAAAACAGTATTTCTATATTTCTGCATTCCTGTTCTGTAAAGACAAGTATTAAATGTATGATTAAATGGATTTGTTGAAAGGAACAGAAGTGAGTTTTAAACTTTGTGTAAAGAAAGCTGAAGGGTTGCAAATAAGTACAGTTTTAGAGCTGACTTAAGTCTGACCAGGTGTTTACTTTCATTCAGTTGCAGCTGATATACCGTTTTAATTTGTAGTTGAGACATGCGTATGTTTAGAGAGCTAAACACATTTCCCGTTTTTACAGGTTTCAGTATGAAATATTGTAAATAAAGGGAATGTAGCTTTCTTTTTACTGAACAAAAAAGAGCTCAATCTCTTTCATGATCTGCAAGTCCGCTAAGTTCAGTGGGGTGTATGGAATTGATGAAATACAGGGTTGACAGAGCCCTGTCTGATCTTGTAACTTCGTGTAAAGGTAGAAGATCAATTTTGCATTTTATGATATTTCAAGTCATTTTTGTTGACAGGAACTTAATTACCCTGTTGATCCAGCTGCTTTGCCACCCCTACGAAATCCTGACATACTTGTTGGAGAAAATGATCTCACTGCACTTAGTTATCTCCATGAACCAGCTGTTCTACACAATCTTAAAGTTCGTTTTGTGGAGTCTAAGCTTATCTACACCTATAGTGGTAAGCAAAGTAAAATGCAATATTTTCTAAAATAGGTAGGAGATTCTGATCAACTAACAAGTTGCTATTTTGTATCAGTTTAAGGGTAGTTGCCGAAAACTAGCATTTAATTGAACTAACCTTTTTTTTTTGTTTTTGTTTTGTACACTTGGTTGTAGGAATAATTTTGGTTGCAATAAACCCCTATAAGCAGTTGCCAATATATGGAGATGCTATTATCCATGCATATAGTGGGCAAAACATGGGGGACATGGATCCACATATATTTGCTGTGGCAGAAGAAGCATACAAGCAAATGGCAAGGTTCAGTATGTTGTTTAATGTCCATAAATAACACACTAGATGTCTAGTGGCAGTCAGTGTTAATTGTAATTTAATTTAACTGTGTATGAGCCATTGGCTATTAAGAATACCTTTGAATGGCTAACTTAACTAGAGGAAGAGTAGTTCCCTAACCAGCAGAGGAATTTCTAGAACTCATGACTATTTTCATTCTTGATGAAGGGCTAAGCACTGGCTTAGCTGAGTTAATAGCAATGACGTCAGCCTAGAGGTTACAACTGAAGAGGAATAAGAGAAGAACAGATGAATGATGGAACTGATATGAGAGTTGACCACAGCCGTGTGTTCAGAAATTTGTTTCATATATATAATTCTTACATTTATACACATGTTTTAGACATACCTGATTTAAACTGTCTCATTGTTTGGTTTTAGAAATAACAAAAATCAGTCTATTATAGTCAGTGGAGAATCAGGAGCTGGAAAGACTGTGTCTGCAAGATACACTATGAGATACTTTGCCACTGTGAGTAAGTCAAGCAGCAATGCACATGTGGAGGATAAAGTATTGGCGTCCAATCCAATAACCGAGGTAGGTTTTGGAGAGTACCTGTCAAGTCTGTACTTGTTGAGGAAAGAGTTCTGAGAGCTGCTGGGAACCTTTGTTTGAAATCTTTAGCGATGTTCTAGCTGCCCAAGTTAGATATCTAAATTAGAAGTTTAGCCTCTGAATGTTACTTACGGAAAGATGTAGTCAGATTCAGGAACACCCAGGTGCCTAATTTACCAATGGCCCTTTGGAGGCACTAATTTGCCTCCAGAGTCTTATTTGACCACATCCTTTTAATTAGATGATGAGAAAACAATATTGAACAAGTTGTTTGTTTTTATTAATTGGAATAGAAACTGGTTAATGTTCCTTTTGGTGGCAAAATGTACTTTCTCTAATTCTCAGTTTGTGTAGTGTTGTACTATTTCACTTGAGGCTTATCTTCAAATTTGGGCCTCAAAGTTTAAATCTCACAGCTCAATGCTAGATTGATCCTTGAGCGCCTTTGATTTTAGGAACTTGTAGTTGAGTCACATTTTGACAAAGTTACTCTTATAAAAGACCAAGTAAAACAAAGTCTAAAAGTTTATAATTTTTGTAGGCTGTTGGCAATGCAAAAACCACACGGAATGATAATAGCAGTCGATTTGGAAAATACACTGAAATCAGTTTTGATCAGTGTTACCAAATCATCGGAGCTAACATGAGAACATACCTGCTTGAGAAGTCCAGAGTTGTCTTTCAGGTGGGTAAAATAAATTTTAAAACACTTAATGTCAGTATGGCTAGTAATGTACTGTCCTTTACTAGTTTCATATAGAAAATGTTGTGTGAAGTTCTGAATAGTATGTCTAATCAGCAGGTGATTTATTTTTTTAACAGGAGCTAGTCTTAATTATAATAAGAAAATAATTTATTTCATGTTCTTCCTTATGTTAAGTGGAAGATGTATCTCGGGGATGATTCCCTGAGACAAGTGCAAGAGGTATTTGAGAAACCTGTGATTTTCAATCACAATAGTAACACATGCCAATCGTACCTGTCAAGGAACGGCGTATATAGGGCAGAGGGAGTCTCAGTAAAAAAATGACTGAAAATTTATAAGGCTGCGACTTATTGCATGTGACTCATTACAGTGTCAGAGCATAATTGTCATAATCTACTAAAGAAAGCATTTAATTTTTTAAAACTAATTTTATGAAGTTTTCCTTATTTGTAGTATTATAACTTTTTAAGTACTATGAAAAATACTTCCGTATATCTGCTGCCTGAAGGATGGTTTGGAAATAGTTTTCTGAGTTGCCATGGGGCAGTGTTTCAGCTGGCACTCCTCCACAGTTGTTCATTACAGTATTTGTCAGTTCTTATTAGTAGGCGGTTGTTCAGGCTGAAAAAATTATTAGAATAACAGCCTTGGGGAAAGAGTTCAGCATATCGATAATGGAAATAAAGTGTACCTGAATTAATCACTTTCCAAGCTCTTGCTGAAGTCTAAGATGTGCCATTTTAATAATGGGCAATTTCTTTACCAAACAATGTTGCAGCAGAATTTAGCCTTCGAGTATCATTATCTCTTTGCAGTAGTGTTGAATATTGAATGTTTTTCTGATTGATTGTTGTTTTGGTTTTGTGTCTTTTTTTTCTGTCTGTAATGGTACTCTTTGTTTTAATTTACAGTCAGAGAATGAGAGAAACTACCATATATTTTATCAGTTGTGTGCATCTGCTATGCAACCTGAATTTAAGCATCTGAAATTGGGTATGTCTCAAGAAAATAACCTACTGTTCATTTTTGCATTGCAGTATTTGGAAGATTGGATTTTCAAATGCTAGGATGTTAAGTGCTTTATAGCATAAATCTCACAGACTTACAATGGGACTTGCATTTTTAAGTCACTTAGCTATTAATCCTGCTTGTATTGAACTTGGTAGCAAATCCCTAGTAACTTGAATAGTGCATGATCAAGTACCTAAATGTCTTTGAAAATCTTATTCTAATATTTCTGTAGTGACAGATGCCTTAATGACAGTTTAGGGAGCTTGACTCATTTGTCTCCAGAGGAGCTTTAATGACACCTGGGAGAAGCAGACCTTAGGTATATGTTTACTCAGTCTTCATTCCTGTTTTTTTGTTACATCAACTATTAAGGATTGTTAGGAATTACGAATATTAATTCATGTCAGTTTAACTGAGTTAGGCGCATAGATTTCCCTCAGAAAAAGAGGACCTCCAGTTCATTGCTGAAGAGCTGTCATCTGACAGCATCTTTAATTTTCTGGTGTTACAAGAGTCTTTAACAAGTAGCTATCCCCAATCCCGATTTTTCCAGCATTACAAGTTTTGTGTCTTATCTATAGGAAGTGCAGAAGAATTTAACTACACAAGAATGGGTGGCAGCACAGTAATAGAAGGAGTTGATGACAGAGCAAATATGGTGGAGACTCAGAAGACATTTGCCTTACTGGGTAAATTCCTGGGAATACCTACTCAATAGATGTAAAAGCTTATTTTTTTTCTCAAATGGGCGAAGGTGGAATGTTTCTGAAGTGTTCAAAATGCTAGTAGTAATTACCAAAATAATTGCCTTCATAGCTTATACGTTGCATTGTTGGCTTGTTTTTAAAGTACTAGGCAAGAGCAATTTTTGAAGTACTAGGCTGTTAGCAATTCACGTTCATTGTTAATGGTCAGAATCACTAAGGGATGGAGTCTTCTTAGCCCTTAAGCTAACATGCTGTGACAGAAGTGGAATTGAAAGCTTCTTTGCCCCTTTATGGCTTATGTGAAAGCCGAATCAGACTTGAACTGGCACTTGGGGAGATACAGGAATTTATGCCTCATCTCTCATCCGATCAGACAAGGAGAAAGTAGGCAGAACCAAGACTTTGTGTAGTAGTCTGCAGAGATGCTATACAATTCTTGGCTACACAACAAAGCAAGTAATCCAGCATTGTGCTATTTTAATTAATTGTACTGTTTCTGAGTATTTAAAATAATCAATAATTGTTTTTTTAGGTCTGAAGGGGGATTTTCAGATGGATGTTTTTAAAATGCTGGCAGCAATCCTGCACTTAGGCAATGTGGGAATAACAGCTGTTGGAGATGACAGATCATCCATCAGTGTAAGGAAGTAGTTCATTCACATACCAGCATTTTCTTTTATATTCTACGCCAAAAGTCCTTTAGCAATAGTTTCCCTCATATCTGGGGCTCAGAGCAGCATTAAGTCTGTCTACTACACTTGAGAGATTTCTCCATCTTCATCTGTATAGAATCAGAATGAGTGTTCATGCGAATCCTGTTTTGTGCCCAAGTTCAGAAAGTCTGAACAAAAGGCGAAATGTGGCTAAGGGAACCCCATATCCAATTGTTCCATAGCTGTTGGGAAAGCCATTTGGGACTGCCTGAAGGATACAGGAAAACGGAGTGTTGTCAAAGCTGCTCAGAATGTGTCCCGCCAGACTGTGCAAGTCTATAAAAGAAGGACACCTAAACATGGACTAAAGTAACTTTTTCTTTCAATGTCTTAATCCAAAGCATGTCATCCAGACTAAGTTTTTCTATCCTATATCAGGAATTCTATCCAGTATTGTTTTAGCTTTTGATATTTTGCCAGATGAAGAAGTGAACAGACCCCCTTGTCTAACTAAAAATATAAGTCATTGTTTGATGTCAGTGGTGCCAGGATTTCACTGTCTAGATGACAGTTGAAGTATCAAATGTAATGTAATAATATTTATTTATTTTCTTTGAAGCTGGAAGATAAACATCTCAATATATTCTGTGAACTTTTGGATTTAAACTGTGACAAAATGGCACAATGGCTTTGCCACCGAAAGATTATCACTACCTCAGAGACTGTAATAAAGCCAATGACAAGGACTCAGGCTGTTAATGCAAGGGATGCTCTGGCAAAGAAGATCTATTCTCATTTATTTGACTTTATTGTGGAAAGAATTAACCAAGCTTTGCAGTTCCCTGGCAAACAACATACTTTTATTGGTGTTTTGGACATTTATGGGTAAGAACATCTCTGGAAACAAGTATATAAATATTAGTATTTTTTGTGAATGAGGTTTAAATTTAACTTTTGATGTGATACTTCTAGATCTAACTCTGGATTTTTTGGGCTCTGTTATGTCTGGTAATAGTAACAGCTAGGGAAGTTTTGAAATGTCTTAGCATCTTTATTAGTCTTATGGCTATTTAATTTTCTTAGAAATATTAGAATAGCTCCAAAATCTTAAAAGGATACTACCATTTGTATTTAAAATTTAAGGGATTTTTTTTTTCTCCAATACTGTTACATCACCTTATTCTTCTTATTCGATGTGTGTTTCAGCTTTGAAACATTTGATGTGAACAGTTTTGAACAATTTTGCATCAATTACGCTAATGAAAAACTGCAGCAGCAATTTAACCTGGTATGTTCTTTTATTTGTTATAGTTCTTTATGTTACTTTGCTTCAATTTTGAAATTGTCAGTGATAGATAATAGCAAATGTATTTCTATTTGAGTAACGGATATTTCTGGATAATGGCTATCCAGTAATAGATAAAAGTATTTTGTATAAATACATATATAAACACACAGATATATAAATGAAAACGGATTAGTTCATTTTCTTACAAGATAGACATATACTATACTACAAAATATATAAATATTTTGTTTCTATCTATATATACAGTCACAAACATGCACACATTGTATATACTTGCTTCATTAATTGTAACCTTACATTTTCATAATTTTCACGCACCTAGCACGTCTTTAAACTTGAACAAGAAGAATATATGAAGGAAGATATCCCATGGACTTTAATAGACTTCTATGACAACCAGCCTGTCATTGACCTTATTGAAGCTAAAATGGGAATTTTAGAACTTCTGGATGAAGAGTGCTTGGTAATTCAAAAACTCTTGTATTTATTAGCTCGTAAAAAAACTTGTGGGTTAATTCATATAGAGCATTTTCCTCATAAAAGGAACATTAATGTTTGCCCTGTATTTGGTACTTTTAATTGTAAGCTGCTTAAGTCTATTTTTATCTTGTAAAATTGAGAACCTAAAGCTAGATTCTTACCTAGAATCTAACCCAGCGACTAGATTTCTTCACTGTGAGGGTAGTGCAGGACTAGAACAGGTAAAGCAGAGGTGCAGTGGGATCCCTGTCTTTGGATACGTTCTGGATTTGAGTTCAAACAGAAGCTTGATCTAGTGTTGGTGGTAGTCTTGCTCCAAGCAGGAATTTGAACTACTTGATCTCCAGAAGTCTATTCCATCAATATTTGTACAACTCAGTTATTCTATGAATGACTAATTTGATACAAAAACCAGTCTTCCTTTCCTTTTTGGTAAGTTCTTGTTGAATGCACCAAACCTACATCTTTGCTTTTCTTCTTTAGTCTTACTATTTTTTTTCTCTGTGCTCCCCTCCTGACTGTAGCAATTCCTGAATTTATATTTTTTTCTTCTACATATATGTAGTTCCTTTCGGCTTCCAAGCGTATTGAAGTAGCTGTGTTAGTGAAGAACTGGGCAGAGAAAGATGACAGCTCTTCAAATGGTCTCTAAAAGGTGCTTTGATGATACTGGCAAATCATACTTCTCAGAATCCAAACCATGGAGTAATATGGGAGAAATTAGGGAATATTCCCTAACTCATTAGTTTATCTGTTATTCTGCTTGTTAGCATTCTCAGGGATCAGATCATCCCTGAATGCAGGTAGCATCTTCTCAGGACAAAATGGTTTATAAGTCATCAGAGAATTAATTCTAATTAACGTTAATATGAGCTTCTTTCTTAAAATCATTTGCTACAGGGAGCCACTGGCTATTCTGAAAAGACAAAAGCCGCTTATTATTAGGCCTCGTAACTCACTGAAGATGCATTACTCAGATGGGATTTATTGATAGTAAGCAGTTTTGCTGTTTTTAACAGTCCGGCAGAATTTTGTTGAAGAGATTGCCCTTCTCATTTTTACAGTTACCTCATGGAAGAGACGAAAACTGGCTTCAAAAGCTGTATAATAATTTTGTCAATAAAAACGCACTCTTTGAAAAGCCGAGGATGTCAAACACATCTTTCATCATTCAACACTTTGCTGATAAGGTAGAGTGTAAACAACTCAGTATTATTTCACCTTGTTTCTAGCAGTAACTCGTTCTGAAAAGGAAGGAACTTACAAAACAGAGGGAATAGTATAACCACACATTTATAATTTGTATAAAAACTATCTTCAGTACATAGTACTATTTATTTATTAGTAACACTACCTGTAACATGCCATTTAAATGTAAGAAGTGCTTAAGATAATGAATTTGAGAGTATAAAAATAAATCATCAAGATAAAGAGGCAAAAAAGAATGCAATGTGTAAATAAAATAGTTGAGACTGTAATCCATACACGTTTTAGTCTGTTATTTACATTTCAAATGTAGTATTCCTTTTTTGGTGTTTTGATTTCAAATCGCAGAATAATGAAGAGAGGAGGAAATAAATTCCTAATGAAGGCAGAAGGAAGTTACAGTTGATAGTGGATTCTGACAGTTTGCCCTGCTTCTAAATTTGCAGTATGCATGTATGTTTGCCGTCATGAAACCGGTAAAAGCAGACTGTCAGCCATTGTATTTAAGACTAATAAAGACCTCTTGGCCACCACAGCTTAGAAAGTAAAAATTATTGTTTTGCTAATTGTTCATGTATTGCTGAAAAGTTAATGATGTCACCTGTTTGCACAGGTAGAATATAAATGTGAAGGATTTCTGGAAAAAAACAGAGATACAGTACATGAAGTATTGATTGAAATCTTGAAAGAGAGCAAGGTTTGTGAAAAATCAGTAATGATTAATTTTCCAAATACCTGATTTTACTGGAATTCATTTAGATCTAATTTTAAAAGGTTTGGGTTTTTTTCTGATAAAAAGATTTTTAATAGGTTGAATCAATTAGTTTAATCTTACTTTTTATTAATATTCTAAAAATGTGTATTTTTAATGTCAAAATAACATACAAGATGGAAAAACACAGTGTTCAACTCTTTCATATATGTGCATGTACTTTGCTAGCTATGTTAGTATTTTTTGTTTTTGTAGTATCTCCCTTGAACAGCATTCTGGAATCCTTGAAACTGAACAATTCGCTTTTTCCTGTAGTCATTACATGTAGCTTTGATAGGTGGCTTATCATTAACAGCTGCCTTTGTTTATTCTTCAAAAGAGATTAAGAGAATGCCAGGGCAGGGAAAACATCAGGTGTCTTATATGTGCCTGCCACTTCCCATCTGCTTGAAGGCCCTGTCCCTTTCAGGTCTACCGCCTTGAGACTTAGCATTAAGATGGATGGGGTTGGCATTTTACGTTACAGTAATAAATGTGTTTATGTATATTTAAATGTTCTTACAGCTGCACAGTATTTTAACTGTGATTCTTTCACCACACTTTTAGTTTCATCTGTGTGAAAATTTTTTTCAAGACAATCCGGTGTCCGTTTCACCTTTCAGTTCAACTATAAACATCAAATCTGCAAGACCTGTTCTCAAGTCACCTAACAAACAGCTCCGGATGACTGTTGGCAATAAGGTACTACAGAAACGTGCTATTCTGTGATGTTCGTACTTTCAGGGAAGTGTACTGGGCAGTCTGAGACTATGGTGCTGTATTCTGTTACTATTCACAGTGGACTGTCCAGTTTTCGGTGTAGCAAGAGCCAGCCACAGTGTAGTGCTCTGGGTCCGGGTATAGGTAGGTGTGTTTAATTTATGTGTATAGGTTGGTGTGTTTAACAGGAGACTGTTAGGTACAGCAGGACTGTTAAATTTCCTGCGTTTAAGATATAAACCATAAGAAAATCTCCCAGTGTCCAGCCAAAACCTAACAAAGAATTAAAAAATTAAGATTTGACTTTTTCCTTAGCTGTAAATTTTTCATTAGTATAACTGTTACGTCTGATGTTTTCTAGTTCCGGAGTTCTTTGTCTTTACTTATGGTGACACTGAATGCAACCATCCCTCATTATGTACGATGCATAAAGCCAAATGATGAGAAGTTGCCTTTTGAGTAAGTATTTTAGCGGTGTTGAGCTGTTACATTACCTTTAAAATTAAAAGAGTATTTTTCTATTTTACAATAGCTACATGTCAGCAAGCTAAATTCTTATTGTTGACCAACTTCCCATACAGAACATATTTTTCCTTTCAAGTCAGACAAAGTAGAAGAAAAAAGTCTTCTTACAAAAATAAAATCATTCAGTAATAGTTATTGATACCATAAAAATTCTTTATTATCCTAAAATTTTTCAAGTCAGATATTAGTGTCTGTGTATTTGCCATAACAGTTTTTGGGGAAAAGGTTGTCCACCTTTGATTTAAGATATTTTGTTTAGGAGTGTTTGCTTTTGTACAGGTGTGGATTGGCACCAATTCATATTTAAGGAATAAAAGCTATTTTCTTTGTGAACTTCCCTTTTGTCCACAGCAATATTTAGAGGAGCTTTAGAAGTCAGAAAGGTATGAGCAGTGTTGAACATAGCCTTGGCTTTTTCCCCACAATTTTTATCATTTTAATGCTAAAATAGAATCATATATTCCAGATAGTTTGCATAATTCCTGTGTCTGGCTTGATAACCACTGACTGTAAGCAGGAGTTAACCTTGATGCAGCTATTGGTCTGGTTTGTGGGCAGACGTGTGGAATGTAGGTTCAGTTATACAGCTTTTAGCTGGAAGGTAGTGTAATGACAAATGAAATAAAAGCTTTTGTCATATCTGAGTAGGAGGGAAGAAGCAAACTTAGATTCTAAATTATTTTTTTTAAATGTGTTAGCCCATTTTCTTGAAGCCACACAAAATCTTTCCATGCAAAACATGTTACAAATGGCACTGTTTCACTATCACTGCAATGAGACCTTATTATTCTGTGTAATAGCAGTGAGGGGGGGAAATAATTGGATGATATAAAAAACATGTCTGAATTAGACTACGAGAGCTTACCGTAAGTTTATGGAAGAACAATATAGTCATCTGTCAGCCACAGGCATCTCTTAGCTAGTACTGTAGTGTGGTGCTCTGTGGGCACGTCAGCTCTGGTCCTGAATTGGAAAGGGTCTTTCCATGCCTTATGTCGATAATCTTGAACCTGGATATTCATGAGTAAATCCTGGTTTATTCATAATCAGTGTGCTAAAGAATACCTAGAGAGAGTTATTTCCCAACAGACACTGAGGGAATTTATTTCTGTGTATGTTTTGCGCTGAGAGGGGCACGATTCTTTGCCACTTGGTGATATGAACTTTCACGGTTAATATTGAAAAGAAACAGGACTTTGCATAAGACAAAAAGAAATATAGTCTTCCTTTTGTTTTGAGGCAGAAAAAGAAAACCCAGATACTCCCTATCATGTATTTAAAAAACCAAGTAAGACACCATATAAAAAGTAGGGAGCCCTGCATGCTATAGTCAGAAATAGAAATCCAGCTAGTAAAATGTTATAATAATTATAGCATGCCAACCCCAGCAAAAAGGTAAAATATAACTCTGCTTTTTTAGGTTTGATTCAAAAAGAGTGGCTCAGCAACTGCGAGCCTGTGGTGTTTTGGAAACTATTCGGATTAGTGCACAGAGCTACCCATCCAGGTAGGGATAGCAGTGGGCCTCCGTATGTCAAAAAATACCTAGGTGTCTCTTAAATTAATTGCATTTGCTAACTTTTTATTTTCCAGGTGGACTTACATTGAGTTTTTCAGCCGTTACAGCATTCTTATGACACAGCAGGAACTCTCCATAAATGATAAGAAGCAGATTTGCAAGATTGTTTTGCAGCGGCTAATCCAGGTTAGTTTGTATGCGCTGACCCATTATGTATTACGGCCTCTATTATTAATAAAAGGTCTCTTTTGCCAAGAGTAGTATCTCACTACTCAAACAGGAAAGATATTTACATTATTACTGTCTTTTCCTGATTTATTGTGTTGCACGTAGGCTTGCGAGTCAATAACCTTGTGTTGTGACGCAGTCATGATGTGGCCATAGACAGATGATTTTACCTCTCTGGGCTTAATATCTTCACTTATAAAATGGAAGATATTCTACCTATATTTATAAATCCATCAACAGTAAATTGTATACGTTCGTCAAGTATTAGAAGTTTATGGTGGAATGCAGCATATTGGAGAGCTGTTCTAAAAATGTCCTATTTTGCGTATTGCTCCTATTTGTTAGACAAGTCTGCAGTATGAGGCTGGTCTGATTCAAGTTGATGTGTCAGGACTCGGGGATGTGTAAGACGAAACACAGGCATACTTGCCACATAGCTCTGGCACAGGCCAAGGGTGAGAGCCTGAGCTTAAAAGGAGCTTCTCCCCTGAGTTTTTGCTCCCAACAGCTCGCTGATTCAAGGCCAGACATTTGCACCAAAAAGTATTGTTGAGCCTAAGGAACCAGACCTGTAGGAGGGGGTGAAGAGTTTGTGATCAAGGCCTTGATAAGTCCAGATCCTCCCTTTCATTTAAGATCACTAGGGTGTAATTTTTGGATGTAATTCTCTGGTTCTTTCCTGCTAAGTGGATTTTGCTCCCATATACTCCTATCTACAAAGCAGGCAGAGAGGATATTCTTATTTAGCAAGATCATGTCATTTCAGAAGAGCTGGCCAGAAGTGACAACTTATAAAAGGAAGAGAGTGTCTGGTCTATAGAAATAAACTAAAAATTTCATACACCTATTGTTTTCTTTTCCAGGATCATAACCAGTATCAGTTTGGGAGAACAAAAATTTTCTTCAGAGCAGGACAGGTTGCTTACTTAGAAAAACTGCGATCAGATAAACTGAGACATGCATGCATCATGATCCAAAAGAGTATTCGAGGCTGGCTGCAGCGGAAGAAATTCCTTCGCATAAAGCAAGCAGCTATTACAATACAGCAGTATTTCCGGGGGCAGCGGACTGTACGGTACTTTTGGCTGATAAATGAATTTGCTGTTAGGGCATGCCTGAAGGGATATAGAAGATCAAACTAATGCCCAACACTAATTTGGAAGTGTAATTTTTACGAAAGAGCAATTCAGATTGTATTTCCGTTTCCTCTTGATTGTAACTATGGACTTGAAAGTATTGAAGATGTTCAGGTGATATGAAGAAAATACTTTAGCAGATTTCAAATGTTGTCTGCCAGATTCCTGAGAGGCCTGTCTACCTGTAAGCTCACTCATTAGCTAATGATGCATGGCCCCATTGTCGGCTTGGGCTTACTGCTTAGCTTCAGAGCCAGAGAAGAAATCGAGTAGCAAAAAGGAAGAGCAATTTACAAGGGTGTACAAATTACTTGGAAGAATTACGCAGCAGAGAAAGTGCACCAGTCATTCACAGAGCAGACTGAGAGAAAGGTGGCTCTACGTAGGCTTTGAAATTTTCAGAAACAGACCATCAGAACAATTGCTTGTGAAACAGATTTCAAAGATTGTAGATAATTCCCTCTCTTTCACTTTGATTGAAGAAAAAGCTGTGTTTTAGACAGTGGATGCCTGTTTTCAGTATCTTTCTCTGTGTGTGTGTGTGATTTGGTTGGCTGAGGGAACAAGCATGAGGAATGTAATGTAACCTAAGTAAACTTTATTGTCTTTTGAATTAAGGCAAGCTATAACTGCAAGAACTCTGAAGCAAACATGGGCAGCTATAATAATTCAGAAATACTGTCGGGGTTACCTGGTCCGTAGACTTTGCCAGCTCATCCTTGTGGCTGCTGTAACAATTCAAGCTTATACAAGAGGATTTCTAGCAAGAAAAAAATACCGGAAGGTACAGCCTATCAAAAACTTTATTTCAGTAACTGTAAACAGATATTGCTCTATAAGAATGATGGAGACAAGGGCAATGATCCCTCATACTTTACCTTTTGCATGTCTGGTTCTTACATCTTCTACTCTATTTTTTATATTGTTACTATGAAAATGCTGATACACAGTAGCTTAGATCTAATCTCTGAGCTACAAAGAACTCTGTCTGGTTGATGCGGATCATCTAGTGTGATTACTACAGTGGTTGAAACGTGTCTGCAGTCTGGGTATTTTTCAGTATTTTGATACTTCCGTGAGAGGCATTGTCATTATCAGTGTATGTTGTAACTGATTCTGATTGAGGAACAGATAATTACAGGCAGATGTTAATATTTTATTTTAAAGATGCTCGAAGAACACAAGGCTGTGATCCTTCAGAAATACGCCCGTGCATGGCTTGCCAGGCGCAGATTTCAGAATATCCGGCGGTTTGTATTGAATATCCAGCTTTCCTACAGAGTTCAGCAGCTGCAGAAAAAGATAGAAGAACAGGTGCGGGGTACCAGTCAGTTTATTTGTACTAACTTTTTAATCTTATCTGTTTTATCCAGAGCTCTCATGTTGATTAGAGGCTTACATGAATTACAATATCCATACTGGACAAGACAGGAGAATATGTAAGGGATATGGTCCTTTATAGTAAGTCACTAGTATTCTTCCCACATCCAGGGCAGGAAGAATTATCCAGAGTTTCCCTATATTTTTGGATTAGTTGTGCCAACGAGAAGAATCTGCAGTGAACATTTTTTTTTTTTTTTCCTGTTTCTCAAGTAGTCCATCCAATCTCTGGATGGTATTTACTTGTATTAGTATGAAGGATGTGTGAGGTACTGCTCTGATGCAACATACTTAGTAACTTTTGGGAATTCCATATTATGTTTATTTTGCAGCTTATTTTTGAGAGCCATACCAGCCAAATCATCTTTAAGATGGTAGCTTTAATGTAATTGATGGAAACAATCCTTGGTTGAAATAATCATGACTGTTATGGGACGGTGAGCAGAAATATGTCAGGTGCTTCCTTCAAAATTCTGTTGAACAGTTTCAGGTGTGCTTGTTTTTCTGTTTTCATTTAACCTGTCTTGCTCATTGTAGAGTAGAGAAAATCATGGTTTGCTGGAACGATTGACCAATCTGGCTTCAACTCATATGACCGACGTGGATATGATTCAAAAACTCGAATTAGATCTTGAAAAGTTAACTGCTCAAAAGAGAATATATGAAGAGAAAGGGAAAAAATATAAAGAGGACAGTGAACAGGTAAATCTTCATTGCCATCTGGGTGCTTTTATTTTAGTTTAAATAATCTTTTCAGTTGCTGGATTTATTAAATGCATGATTCGAGAGTTACTAAGTAGTTTCACTTTTGGGGAGGGTGGCAGGGAAGGAAGGGAATCCATATATGCTTGTTAAAATTTAAGACCTTCTGCAGCTTATTTCTTCCTCCTTTGTAATTTGTATATTATGCTTACTTTTTGTGTGTACAGAAAATCTTAAAACTTGAGAATCTGAATAAAGAATTACAAGAACAGAAAGAGACCTTAGAAATAAAGCTCCAAGAGAAAACTGAGGAAATGAAAGGTACAATAACTAGAAGTAGTTTTAAAGGAGTTACAGTGGGGGAAAGTTTTAAAGTCAGGTTTTCGGCAAAGGTATATGACTTTTGTTTTAATAAAAGTAATATAAATGCTGAATTTACAGTAAATTAAAAATTGGCCCTAAGTTTCTCTTGCTTAGGATGTGGAGTGCAAATGCTTTTAATTTAAGAATTAAATTAAATCTGTTCTTTCCGTAGCAAAAGTTCTTCTCCTGTTGTGTTCCCTGTCACACGCACATACATTCCTTCAAGTTGTCACTTCGTCCCTGGTTCCTTTAATATACTGCTTTTACAAATCTAATTTCAAAGGACACAGGCAGCTCATGAGATCAAGTATACTTCAGATGAATAACACTTTGGTATTTCAGAACATTTTTTCTTCTATAGCATTACGTGTAAAATTTCCTGTGATAATTTTTGGCACTTCAGAGGATAATTTCAGCCATAAAATATGTTAAGTATTGCTTATTAAAACGAAACTTCTCATTGTGGTCATACTGTTTTAATAAATGCACGTAATTGCTTAAAGGTCTTTGAAATATTGAAATATTTTTTGACAGAGAAAATGGATGACCTCACGAAGCAACTCTTCAGTGATGTACAAAAAGAAGAAAATCAGAGAATGTATGGAATCTGAATTTTATTGCTTTGAAAATTGAAAAAGCATTCCCTTTTTCTCTTTCCCTACCTTTCTTTTTCCTCCTGGAAATGTATTACGCTCACATCACTTATGAATCTGTCGGGGTTCTTGGACATTGTTGCTAGTACTGAAGTATTTCATGTACAATTGAGGAAAAGCGTGTGCTTGTGGGTCAGTCACATGCAGGAAATTATATTGTAGACTTCATATTGTTCTTGCTTTTTCAGTTTCCTGTCTTGCTGTATGTCTTTCTGAGGATTGAAAGGCAACCCTGATTATAATGCTTTCTTTGGACATATCCTCAGAATTCAGTCAGGGCCGTGAGAGCAGCTGGGCTGTACCAGCCAAAATTCCTGTGAAGTGAATATCAAAGGACACAATTGAAAGATTCAGCTTGAAGGAAAGGCAGTGTTTGTAAAGGACATTTAGCTAAAAATATAGGGGGAAAACTTTTTTTTTTTACCACCTCCTTGGTATTTCATTTGCAGTATTAAAAATCCTATTATTTAGCAATAAAAGGTTGTTGCTTTGCAGCATGCTTTTCTCAGATCAAGCGTTTATTTCCCAGTATTGCTTTTCCTGTATAAGACAGAGAACTTCAGGTACCAGATAAATGCTGTTCTCTGAAGTGTGAAGAGTGCAGTCAGTCACTGTTCCTGAGGGTTGGAAGCTGTGTGGTGTTTCAGCTCAGTCTGATTTCAGCTGCAAATAACTTCAGACTGTATGAAGAGGACTTCTTTGCTCGTTTTTCTGCTTTGCCCATTAGCTATATTATGTTGGAAGCCAGTCCGTTCCAGCAGGGAGTAGTATAAAATGGAAAGCTTCTTGCAGTGTTACACTGAGAAGAACACATGGCTTTTGGTTGCTATGTCTGACTGTGACCATAAATGTAGTGGAAAGCTGCTCAGGTAGGCTAACTCTCAGAGTTAGAGAATTAGCCTTTAAGTGGAAAAAACTCAGCCTTGAATTCAGTCCCAATATCTGAATTAGATGCAGGGAAATCCAGGGACGTTCTTATCCCCTTGTCCATTTTGTAGATTGATTCTGAGGATGTAGGATAGCATTTTCAAGTAACTGTCGTTTGTTTAAGTTTTCTTCAATGAAACATGTCCTTCAAATTAAAACAAAACCAAAGCCAACTCTTTCACTTACGAATGTAGGAAAATAGCACCACCTTTTCATTGTCGTGTTTAGGATACTTGAGAAAAATTTCCAAAATCAGAAGCAGGACTATGAAAAGGAGATTGAATTGCTCAAGGGAGAAATTAAGACTCTGAAAGAAGAAAAAACGCAGCTACAACATCAAATTCAGCAAGAAATTGTCATTCAGGATGGCTTGAAAATGGAAGTAGGACAACTTACAAAACAAGCCCAGGTAAAGTATGACACATTTCATTTTGGAGTCTTTGCTAGATACAGCAAGTAGAGGATGTGGGTGTTTTATTTATACATTATCCTCACTATTTTTTTATCTTGAGTGCATTTTTAGAAGAAGTTGTAGTTATAAGCTGTATTTGATATACCACTATGTTGCATTATTTTAATGTACAAAATGTAAGTTATTGCTCTCAGAAATAAGTGCATGTTTTGAAGAATAATTGTGCATGAATATATATACATTTAAATGTGTGGATATTTTATTTTCCTTTTTCCAATAAAGTGTTAGTTTCTCAGGGGATTTTTCAGTTACAAACTGAACCTGAAAATAATACTTTTGTGTAAAGTCACATTTTTTTCTCTGAGTCAGTTCCATGACACAAACACATAACTGTTCTGATGCCTGAGAACCAGATGCTTTAAACACAACACATTTTAAGCCTTTTACCATATGAAGTTCTTAACTGTAATTATCTTTATGATTTAACTGATATTCAGCCCTTGCCATTCATTCCTTGTCTCAGTCTATAATTTTTGTCTGATTCAGAAAATACCTGAGTTGCAAAAGGAAATCGAACTGCTGCAGACACAAAAATTGGATGTTGAAAAGCAGGCCCAGTCACAGAAGCGAGAGCTGAGGGGTAAGCTATATACTAGATAATTCAGAGAATTTACGAAGTACAGTGTGAACCAGGCCAGTTTAAATTGATTTCTTCCATGTTAGCTTTGACAAAAGCTAACAGTTCTCTTTCCAATCCCATAGTGATTTCATTCTATTCATACCTATACTCACAAGGGGGAAAAAAAAAACCCAACAGGTAAGTTTTACCAAGTGATCACTGAATATTGAGAACTGGAGTACCCCTTTGAAGAAACTCTGATTTCAAACATTCCTCCTTTGTGTTTAAAAATCAATACTAGTAGCTTAAACTTCACTTAGAATTTAACAAGTAACTTGTAGAGCCCCGAGAATGTGGAGACAATACGTTATCTAGCTTTTCATCCTATCCTTAGCCTTAGGTCCAATAAATATCAATTACGCTTAAATAACTTGCTGAGTTTGGTTCTCTTTGGGAGAAGGTACTTAATAAGAAGCAGTACTGTTGTGCACTTTGTTCAGTGCTAACAATGTCATGGAGCAAACCTGTGTCTGCAGCATTTAACGTAGTAACCTAGCACTAGATGACAAATCATCTATACAACTCTAGCAGTTGTCCACATTCAGAAGAGAAAGATACAGCCTTGCAGTGAAAGTTTCATGTGTTTGGAAAAAAAAACAATATTGGTGGTATATACCTATCTAGTGCACCCTACATATCCAGAAGTAGAACCAAGTCCCTCATCATATTTTTGTAGCAAATCAGATATATTTACTGAGTACCAGGAAAGAACCTTGTAGATTTAGGAAGGGGTTGGCTTGATTTTTATAATCAAACTTAATTTGAAATGTGCAGAGAAAATTATTTGTGTAATAAAGTTGTTTTTTTCTAGAAAAGATGTCGGAAGTTGCAAAACAGCTTCTTGAAAGTTATGATGTTGAAGATGTAAGAAGCAGGTAATTTTGTTCTGAGGTCTCTTTAAAAAAGCTGAAGAAATGCATTTTGTTCCCCTGCACACTAATGATGCTGCCCTGTATTCTAGACTCTCTACGGAGGACTTAGAACACTTAAATGAGGATGGAGAACTGTGGTTTGCTTATGAGGGCTTGAAAAAAGCTACAAGGTTAGTTCAGTTCTTCCATGGTTTTATAACTCCCAAGTTGTGATCTAGGAAGTAAACAGAAAGATCAGTAACTAATTTGACAGTGCAATACTGAGCATCTGTTTAAGAAAGGAACGCACACTGCATTATGACTGGCTGAGCAACTTAAAATCACTTTAACAAACCTTTACTAAGTCAGTGAGGTAAGTGTGTATGTGTCAGTCAGGGAAATGTGTTTCCTCTGAGATATCATGCATAACTTTCAACTTCCTTAATGCACAGGTGATGTAATGGAATGTATGCATGTTAACCACAGTACTTTGTTTTCACTTTGTATTAAACTTGACCCATTGTGTCGAGGTTGTACTACATCTGCCATGTTCTTTCTCCCTTTTTTAAACAGAGTATTGGAAAGTCATTTCCAGTCCCAGAAAGAAATATATGAAAAGGAGATTGAAGGTTTGAACTTTAAAGTTGAACATCTTAGCCAAGATATTAATCATCTACAAAAATTATTTCGAGAGGAAAATGACATAAATGATGGTATTCGACTTGAAGTTAGCAGACTAACTTCAGAAAACCTGGTAAGATCAAGGTGTGGTAAAGGAAATTATGCTTTTGTTACTTACTAATACAATACAAATGTGTTTGTGGCACAAAGCCCTCAAAATCTTGTGGTCGTGTCCTTGAAATCTCAAGGCTCAAACAGACAGGGCCATCTAAGATTGCACATCCATAGTCCAGGCTCCTTCCCTGCATGCTGGGGTTCTGCATTAGGAGGCAGCCAAGGTTACTGTCTTGAGCGTAAAGCTTGTTGGGGCAACCTCACAGAGGCTTTTTGCATTTTCTTTTGCATAAACCTGAATTGAGATTTGATTCTAATCGCAGAGTGGCAAAATACCATTTTACAGACTCTGACTTGATGCGTAGTGCACACACAGGCTTTGGCTTCCGCTCTTGACAGCGAGGGAGCTGCTGAGAGTCTTTAGAATGTGTTTGAAGCCTTCTACGCTCATGTGACTGAATATTCAGATTTTATAAAAGATGCTTTGAACTTCAAAATGTTGCCAGGATGTACATAGCTGAGTTCATATGAATATTTTTCGTTGTGCTTTTTGTGGTTTCTCAACAATGCGAGGAACTTTTGAGGGGTGTAATAATTTCTACAGCTGTGCAGCTTTATACTGGAAGTCATGAAGAAACAAGTATTTAGGTTTTTTATTTACACAAAATTTTAAATGAAAAATGAATCAGAAGTTTAGCAGTTACCAGAAAGTTAGCTCACCATACCTTTTTCAATATCTACCTAATTTAGATTTCTCACCTGATAATTAAAAGAAAAAAAGCTATTTTTTGGTCAGGCCATGTATTTTTTCTGATGGAACACACTTGGTATTTCAGACTTAATGAAAAGCAGTTTTGTGATACTGTAACTTTCTATGGGTCAGTATTATAACAGTGTACTGGGTCTGTCTGGGATGGGGTTCACTTTTTTTGTAGCAGTCCATCTGATGCTGCATTTTGGATTTGTGGGTAAAACAGCTGACCCGAGCTGACCAGAAGGGTATTCCCTACCATATAATGTCATGCTCAGCTGAAGCAGAGGAAGAAGAAAGGGGGTGTTTGGCTTTATATTGAGCCAGATATTTTCTCGCTTGTGCTCTTCCCATTCTCTTCGCTGTTGCGTGGGGGCGTGGGGTGGAGGTAGGGGGGCAGTGAGCAGCTCTGTGGGTGCCTGGCTGCTGGCCAGCTGGGGTCAGCCCACAGCAACCAGCTTCAGTTTTCATTGTACTGAGGCATTCCAGTTCAGAATGTAGTTACTTCGTCCTTTGCCTGTAGTCAGAGGACAGACATTAGCATCTTTTTCTCAGAACCCTCTTCAAAGCAAGTTCTGTCGTTTGTTAGTGAAAAACCAGATGCCGATGGGATTGATGGTGGTTACAGGTTTGTGCGGTTCTGAGGCTCTCCCCGCTAGAGGGCAGCTAAGCGTATCAAGTTGCTAACAAATTGCAGGCAAGGCTTAGGAGTCCAATTATTAGTACTGTCTAAAACCTATGTAACACGAGGAAGTGCTGTTATTCCAGAAGATGGTATGTACCATATTATTTTTCTGCTGAGTTAAAAATAACTAAAGAAATATTTTCAAAACAAAGTTACTAAAATTGAAAACATAAGGAAAAGTGATTTACAGTGTTATTTTTAAAATACTGTTTTATAACATACTGAGTTTTTTTCCAGTGTTAATTGAGCTAGGGAAATTAAAGCCACAGTGTCATTTCCTTTAAACTAGAGCAGAAGAATCGTAGTGCTGGGTCAGTCCGAACATTTAGTTAGCTTACTGTTTCATTTCTGAGAGTGGCCAGCAGCAGATGCCTCCAGAAAAGTTAAACAAGTCAGGCAAGCAGGTAGCAGTGCTCCTTCACAGCGTCTCTCCAGTCTTTGACTATTTGCAGTTGAAGTTCTTCCAGCATCACAGGAACTATTGCAGACACTTGAAAAGAAGGAAGGTGCTGAAATACACAAATCTCCTTTTTCTCTAAAAGGTGATCCCAGATCTTAAACAGCAAGTTTCTGAACTTGAAAATCAAAAATTAGATCTTGAAAACCGCCTTCAAGAACAAACTGTAAAGTTGAAAGGTAAAGTACCAGAATGGTCCCTAGTCTTATATTTGCTTAAGATGAACACAATGATTTCCCTATATTTGAATCTTTAAAAGCTGAAGCAATGTTACATAATAACATCATTGCCTTATTACTTACTTTCTTGATAGTAAAATGTAAGAAATATGATGAAAAAATGTGTAGTTTATATCTCTGTTATTAAAAAATAAAATACATGCAAGTATGTGTATTTTTTCTTTTTTTAACCTTTTCTAGGTCATTCAGTTCTATGGTTTGGATGTCTGCAAGTGTATTCAGTAGGGCTCTGCTAAGAATACGTGCAATGGAGTATTCCCTTTGGAAACAATCATAAAAAGGAAAGATGTTTTGGAACTTAAGGCATACTCTATAAGATGGATTTCAGAGGGTGTTGAAAAATTCAGAGTAGGAGACAGAGGGAGAAGTGCTGAATTTGCTGGTTTGAAAGTTTGTCCCAATTTAGGAAAGCATATTTTGCTGAGGTTTCTGAGTCTCTGTAACTGTAGTGTCTTCCTAGGCAATTGATTTAACATTTGCAAGTAGTTTTACTGCCAACTGCAAGAAGTTAGTAGTGTCAAAATTCCCCATCCCATATAATCTTCTGTGTGGTGTGGAGTAGTCAGATATTTCTCTGATACATTATCTGGCATGTCATTCAATTTTGTAAGATGAAACAAAATTATGAGTGTAAGAAGAGATTTACTAAATACTAGTATGCAACATTAAGCAAATGTAATTTTGTTGTTTTTCTTTTGTTTTGTGCTTTGTTGCGAATTATTACTGAAAAAAATGAAAGAGATGTCTAATCGGCTGCATTATGAACTAGAAGGGGATAGAACACAAAGACGGTAAATATATATGTATTTGGGTTTTTTCTTATTTTTTTAAATGTAAAAAAATGTAGTTGCCATAAGGTGGGGTACCAGTCACTTAAACTCTTTAAAGTACCACATCCAGTGTAAGATTTGCCTTACAGCCATGCATATAGTTAATAAGTAATGGACAAAGATGATACAACTATGCTTTAATGAAAGAATAAGAGACAAAGGTTCCTGTCTATCTGTTCTTAGAACAAATGAGGCCCAGAATGAAATAGACATAAAAGAAAAAGAGAGGCTGAAAGTCACAACCCAAGAAATTGAGGGGCTGAGCAATGGTTTGATGCAAGACGAAATCCAAGATGAAGTAAAAAGCAAGATAAAGCAAGAAACAACTCGACTTACTGTGGAAAACATGGTGAGGAAATGAAACTGTCATTAAGAAACTACCTGAAATGCAGGATAAAAAGAAAAAAATCATGGTTTCACGGTATGGGCAGGGTGTTTTCTCAGTTCATTTGGGGAGAAAAAAGATATGAAGGTTTCATGTTTCTTCCACCAAGTACAAGTAAAAGCATACCATAGTGCTCCTTAATTGTGGTGATAACATGTAGCAGTAAAAGACATTTTTTTAATTGTGGTTGCTCTGAACTCACTGAACTCACTTTGATTATTGCAGGATCTTGAAGAAAAACTAGACATGAAAGACAGAATAATAAAAAAATTGGAGGATCAGATCAAAACTCTTACCAAGACTCTTGAAAAAAGTAAGATATTGTTACATGATTATTTTTTTTTAAATACAGATTTGTATGTTCAGTGTGTGTTTGAAAAAAAGTAAATGTAAAAAAAAAAAAAAAGACAAAGGCAGGCCTTGAGGTGGGGTTAGAAATTTTAAAACCTCAGAATAAAGTGCCAGGGAACCATCAACAGAATTTACATAAAAGCCCTTTCTTGTATTTTTTTTCCAGCTAAATAATGGGCGTGCATGGGACCTAGACTATACGATAAAAGATTAAGCCAGGGGCATCAGGTTCTGTCAACAAAAGTTAATGCCTATCCTTACACAAACTCTCTCTGAGCCAACAGAGTGTTAGTTTTGCATCAGAGGAGTAGCTCCTCCTGTTACCTTCAAATGGCAGGTGGTTAGTTTGTACAAAGCTCCTATATAGCAAGCAGTTCTTCACTATATAATCCACTTCAAAGCATTGCAGAGGTGGCTAATGTTTATTTGTCTCATTAGTGCAAATAATTCCACTGAATCCAGTGAAACTAATCACATTAATAATATAAATGCTATTTAACTCATAATGCTTGGAACCATAAGCTAAGAGCGTTATTGTGAACAAGGACCGTACTTGTTTTATTACAGAGAAAACTGCTTTTTTCTAATTGTTTGTTCTGACATGAACGTTAGCTTAGCCATTTACCTGCAGGTAACAGTGCTTTTGTGTTTGACAGCTGAAGCTCATGTGCCAACTTTGTCCAAAGAGTACGTTGGAATGATGGAGTACAAAAAAGAGGACGAAGACAGGATCATTCAAAATCTGATCCTCGGTATTTTAGTAACACTTCAGATTTTATCAGTAGTCAGTGATATTCAGTGTAGAATACTACAAAAAAAACTACAAGGCACTGTATTTCACTTATGTTCAAAGTTGCCTTTTTTCCGCTCTCTTACCAGTGATACAACTTGGAGGCTCTGTATTGCTCTTTTTCTGCTGCCAATCATTTCAAATATAGAAGTGCTTTGTCTGCGTAAAAATCATTTGTCTGACTGTACATAATGCTTACTCTATTATCTTTCTTATTATTTATTCACTTATAAAGCTATAAATCTCAAGAGCACTCCAGGGACTTGAATTTACTTTCTTCCTGGTCGTCTACTAAGTCTGTAAGTCACTGGGCTTATATCCCCGTGTGATGGATTGCTCTCCTGACTGCCCTTCCCATATCATTCTTTTCACTGAAGGAAAGTGTACTTCCATGTTCCTCTTGTAGAGGAATTTTGTCCTTCCTCTGAGTTACTTCACAATATCAATCTTACTGCCAAATCAGCTTTTTGCATTAGCTTACAATTAATAGTAGACTTGACAAATTTTCCATGTGCATTAGTACCGTCATAAACTACTGCTTGGAAACAACATCGTCCTTCCCTTCTCACCTGCTTCAGCCTTATGAATGTTTGTATCTTTGTGAACAAAGGTGTATCATTAAGCAGTGCCAGAATTTGGTGGGGCCTCCAGTGAGTAGTTAAATGCAAATTGCTTTTTGAAGTTGTTGTGTTTGGCGCAGCCCATACTGGACCTTAGAATTTGCTACAGTAACTCTCCTATTACTCTGGAGAACTTAATTAACACTCTTACATGAACAATACTGTTACAGAAATTTTCAGAAACAAACAATTAATCAGTAAATCAATTATCAAGTGACTGGTCACTGAAGAAGTAAACCCCATAGTGCTTGTCTTTTTCAGAATGATATGTTGAATTGTCAAATTTTTCTATAATAAACCTGATTCTTCTTTATGCAGATCTAAAGCCGCGTGGAGTTGTAGTTAATATGATACCTGGCCTTCCAGCTCACATCCTATTCATGTGTGTGAGGTATGCAGATTACCTGAATGATGCTGACATGCTGAAATCTTTCATGAATGTAACCATTGATGGTATCAAACAAGTTGTTAAGGTAGGAATTACGTTTGGCTGTGTTGTACTTTTTGATTTTTAATGTAAGGTTTACAAGATGCGTGTACAGTACCTGAGGAATGCTCACACTTCCATTTGCTAGTATTCCTATAATAGAATAATAATCATTAGTGACAGTCTTTTTGAAGTTTGTAGTAGTAATAGTAGTAAAGCCTCCAGGTGAGGTTCTACTGTGCTGAACACAGGATGCACGGAATGCATTGACAGAAATTATTTTTATCTGAAGAGCTTGTTGACAAAATCATTTGAAGTATTTTACATTTTACTGTAGCTGATTAGGTGAAGTGCACCTGTACTCTCAGCACTGATAAAAGTCAGATGGACTGAAATGAAGGTTAGTATGTTTGGTAGCAGGCAGGTATCAGAATTTTAAGAGATTTTTGCACTGCTGTTCCACTAGTATTGTGGTTTTTTGACATATCATTTGGTACTGCAGCATTAGTACCCAAATGATTAAACTTACGTTGCCAGACAGTTTACAAAATCAATTTCTAAACAACAATTGTTAACCTGTTGTCTCATCTACATAACAAATTCAGCTATGTGAATGCTTTACTATGGATTTATAATGCAATAAAACACGAGGTATGATTTGTAGCACAGGCAGGAAGGGACTAAGGTTTATGCAGTTGAATTTGTTGTATAGAGAATGCCTATAGTTTGTTCGTGAACATATTTATACCACAGTTTACACATTAGAAAAGCTTCTGCTTACTTAGCTAACAAAAATAAACCAGAAGTAGTTAGAATTGTGTTTATATGTAGTTCAGTTTCGTCCATGTACACAGGCATTGTTCACACTTTTTTTGCAGGAAGGCCTCCAGTACACTACACATAGAAATATCTAAAACTGTTTGATTCACACTTATTTAGCCAGCCTGTCATTTGAGAAGACTTAAACAGTGTTTACCAGATAAAAGAGGGATCTTTGCTATATGTATATTAGCCTGAAAACTCAGCATGATTTGTTCAGTTAGCATGTTATAGATGCTGTATGCTCCTTCTGCTATATGTGGGCTCTATTATACCAATTCTAAAATGCTCTTTAGTTGTTAAATAAACTTCATGAGACAATACCATTATAAAACTGTGTTACTTATAATTTTCAGGAACATTCAGAAGACTTTGAGATGTTGTCCTTCTGGCTTTCCAATACATACTATTTTCTTAACTGTTTGAAGCAGTACAGCGGGGAAGAGGTAAGAGTGATTTATGATTTCATCAAATAATTCCATTACTTTACTTGTGACAGACTTTAATTGGAATTAAAAATAGTGATAATAGATCATTATTCACCAGCTCACCACTGTTCCTTACAGATATTTAGATATTCATATTGCTCTGCAGTGGTGTTATATGTCTTACACAAATAATAAGACAGTGTAGAACTAACAGATCAAGTGAAATCAAGGAAACATAAAAGTGCTAATGTAGGTTAAAGACATGATGTGGAAACTGCTACTTAATTTGATCTCTTCCACAGGAGTTTAATGTGAATTGGGCTTCAGATGTCCAGTTACATATATATATATAAAAAACAATTTTACTGTTTTATATTTGTGACCATTCAAACACCTTCTGCTACCAATATGAGATTACAGAAGAAAACCTCAGGAAAGGAGCAAAACAATGAAATACCCTTTTTTCACTTGCTCGTTTAAGCTAAGTTTTAACCTGAAATATAAAATTCTTATGAATTCTTCTAAATTGCACACTCTTATTATATTTTATTGCTAGGTTTTATAAACAGGTGGACTCAACTGAAATTGCATAGGCGCATAAGAATATAGTTTTCAGGATTAAAGCAAAGAGGTACCATAAAGCCTTGGAATCACAGTAACTGTGTGCTGTCTAAACAATGATACTCCCTCTTGTGGTCGCATCGATAACATCTAAAGAGCACTGGAGAATTGAAAACATTAAACCATAATTAATAACAGTCTTTTATATTGCAACAGTAGGGAAAGGTCTGAATCCAGAATTTGGAGTTTATATTTGTAAGGAACATTCAGGACTTCACACAAGTTGGGATTCAGTCTAGACTTCTGAAGTCAGAACTTTCCTGATAAGGATTCCAAAAATGAGATTCCTTTGCAGCAATAAAATACAATCTTTTTTTTTTGCCAACATAGTTTAAAACTGCGTTTTGTCTTTTTCTGTTGGGGTTGGGGGTGGAGGTTGCTTTCTGTTTAAGTGATGTAGGAATTGCTCCAAAGTTCATTGAAATCCGTGCATGTCTTTCCTTTGGCTTTAGTAGACTTTAGGAACAGAGTAAACATCAACATAAACTGGAAAATTAAGTACGGGAAGCCCAGAACTGGAAGTATCCATTGGAGTTAGCTGTAACTTTGACTCCTGCGATGAGTCTCACTCTCATTCAGCCAGAGATGGAATGAGTTATTCTAATATATACATTACATTACAGTAACAATTTTTAATTATAATGTTATGTGATTTCTAACAATTATATTTGCAACTTTTTTGTAGGAATTTATGAAGAGTAACACTCCACGTCAGAATAAGAACTGTTTGAAGCATTTTGATCTCTCAGAATACAGACAAATTCTTAGTGATCTGGCTATTCGTATCTATCACCAATTCATTATTGTAATGGAGAACAACATTCAGCCCATGATCGGTAAGACAGCAGCAACCCAAACTAACTTGAATGTAGCTTGTGAAGTATATGAATAAAGCTTATACGTGCAGGCAAAGGATGGGGCAGACTTCTTTCTCTTTTTGATTTATACATATGTGTACCTGCATGTGTTTTTCCGCACATATAAATTCCACTGAATAGTATAACCCCACAGGGTTTGGAAAGACTTTTTCCTCACAATGTTTCCTGGTGCAGGAAACTGATCACCATTCCACAAAAACAAAAGGCGTTTCAAAATTTGTGTGCTCCAGAAGCTTTTGTCAGTATCTTATTTTTCTTGCATCATTTAACTTTTAAAATATCCTGAAAGTAGGTTTTGTTCAGTAATTAAGTTAACTAAAAGGAGCCTTAGGAGTGGTGGTCTTATCCGTTATTTTCTGTTGTCTTTCAGTACCAGGCATGCTGGAATATGAAAGTCTTCAGGGAATTTCTGGCTTGAAACCTACAGGGTTCCGTAAACGTTCTTCTAGTATAGACGACACAGATACCTACACAATGACCTCTATCCTGCAACAGCTCAGCTATTTTTATAGTACTATGTGCCAGAATGGCTTGGACTCTGAGCTTCTAAAGCAGGCAGTGAAGCAGCTTTTCTTTCTGATTGGAGCTATCACCCTCAATAGTCTCTTCCTCCGCAAGGACATGTGCTCTTGTAGAAAAGGAATGCAGATAAGGTAAAGCCAGTAAAGTTTCAACAAGCGGTTGGTTGAGAATGAATTTTTAACACTTTTGTGTAATGGCCTTTGTCGCTAAGTCACTGGATATTCTGTAACCGTTCTACTCGAAGTAGCTAATTGTTTTCTACTCTGTTTGAAAAAATAGATCTTTGCCTTTTGGGCTGAACTTTCTCAATGTAACATATTACAAATTGTTCTTTCCATGGAAACACTAATGGAGGAAAAGACAAAGAAAATTACAGTCTGGAGTTTAAAGTCAGACATGTTTAGGATTCTTTCCATGCTAGTTCACTCATGATTTTTAATTCTTTCTTACTATAGTAAACAGGTGCAGTGTCCCCTGGCTGGCAGACAGGCAAAAGCTGACTTGCATTTTTCACGCTCTGTGATGAGGAAGACACTGAGACAGAGCCTTTGAGGGTTTAGATCAGGCATCATCTGTCTTGTTACGAGCATCAAGAGAACATGCTCCTAACTGTTTTGCAGAAGATACGGTTCATTTGTTCTCCATTAGACAGTCTGCAGAGTAAGGTGAAAGAAAATCAGTAAAATCTTGACCCATCTGGGAATATTACTAGAAGAAAGCTGATTTAACCTTTAGGTCATCGGTTACAAGCCCGGCCCTGCTTTGTACTGTGCAAAAACTTTTAATTTCCTGTATAAGCTCAGTTGTAAATGAATATTTTAAAGACATATAGTACTACAGTGTAATAGGCAATGCCTGTATATATTACTAATTTTCTGTAAGCAACAGCTAAACTAATAACTTGCTTTCTATTATCCAAGCTTTAAGAAATACAAAAGATTGAAATATACAAGGGATTAAACTTACAGATCCATAGGCTATTAATTGTTTGATTTTTATGATCTACAGGTATGGTTTTTAACTTAAAATGTCTGAATTTGAACACTGCATTCCTCCTTTAGAAATCTTTAATGTAACTTGCTTGCTAGGGGGAGCCTGACATTTCTGTTGTCTGTTCATGGTTTAACCCAGATGTAATATCAGCTACTTGGAAGAATGGCTTAAGGACAAGAATCTTCAAAACAGCAATGCCAAAGAAACTTTGGAGCCTCTGTCTCAAGCAGCCTGGCTCCTTCAGGTCAAAAAGATCACAGATGATGATGCCAAGGAAATATGTGAACACTGCACATCTCTTTCTACTGTGCAGGTGATGAACCATCTGTTTTCTTCTAGCAGAATTGCAGAATCTTAGCTATCTAAAATAATTTGTTGCAAAGAGCTATATGCCTTTCATTTGATAAAAACAGCATTCCTCAGCATTCCACATCACCACTTGTTAAACTGAATTTTTTTAACTCCTTATTCATAACTGTTAGCATTTTAACTGCTCCTGTGGTGAATACTTGCCTGCTTTGTTCTCTCCCATGTTTTTATTCCACAATGCTTTTTCTTTACTTTGTCACAGGCTTTTTTTGTTGTTTCTCTTAATTGATTCAGCTTTTCCTTCATCTCCTTCATCCTGCTGACACCTCTGAAAATGAGTCTTAGCAATCATTAGATATGTAACAACTCATTAGGTGACCAGTCAAAATTTTATTATTGTAAAATACTGAAACTTCCATTAAATATCAATAAAGATGTCATATTAATGCTTTTTTCTTTCTTTCTTCTCACTTTTTGTGACATACTAAAGCAATCTCTTGTAATTTGAACAGATAGTTAAGATTCTCAACTCATATACTCCAATAGATGATTTTGAGAAAAGAGTGACTCCATCATTTGTTCGTAAAGTCCAGGTAAGAGCTACAGCCATTATTTCTCATATTCAAGTTACATCACATTATTACTAAGTTGCTCAGCTTCTAGACATTTGGAACTGATCAAAACAAGTGTCCTTAACGTCATGTGAAAGCAAGATTTGCAATGGGAAGCAAACAATGTGCAGTTTTTGCTTTGATTCTTAATATAATATTTTCTTCCCCTTTCTGTTATAATTTCAGGCTATGCTAAACAATCGGGAGGATGTTCCACAGTTGATGCTCGATACCAAATATCTCTTTCAAGTGACGTTTCCTTTCACCCCCTCTCCACATGCCTTGGAAATGATACAAGTCCCCAGCAGCTTCAAACTTGGCTTTCTCACAAGGGTTTAATAAAACCAATGCATTGGTATTTCCACAGAGTCTATATAAAGACAGGCAGACTTTCATGGTTCATTTCTCCAGCTGGTGGATAGTGTTGCAGCTTGCAGGGAATTAAACTGTTGAAAAAAACTTGTTCTTGAGTCAAGACGTAAAAAGTAAGAATAATTTCAGCCTGTGATCTCGTTCTCTCTTTTCTTACTCTTCTCCCTTCATTACAGTCCTACAATAATGAATTTATATCATCAGCTGGACACAAAGCTAACCATACAGTTTTTTAGCCCAAACCTGACACAAAAAGCATTTGTCTGACAAGTTTGCATTGGTGCCTTGTCAGGAGCAGTCAGAGGGGAAGACTGTGCCATGTGATAAATGTTACTACTTTACAATTTTCCTTGCTTTCACTTCCTGTAACAAGAGAATTTTTTCCAAGGTAATTCTGTTCATTGCCTTGATATACTGGATCTGTTTTACAGTAACTGTCACTCTTCTACACTTCTTATACCCTTATTCCTTTCATAAAAGAAGTCTTTTATAACAGTTCCTCCAGAAGACTGTAGTAGGAGGGAAGGGAAGGGAAGGTCCTTCCACAATTGTTCCAAAAAAATCAATATAAATAGCTACATTGAAACTGGGGAACCGAGACCAGTTTAAGAGAATTGCTGTTACAAACCCACATTGTCTTTTTGTAGTCATGCTGGCTTGGCTCACTTGATTGCTTGCGTTGCAGTTGAGGCCCACCAGAGAGCTCTTCAGCCAGGGGAAGGACTCAGGTGCTCTTCTTGAAGACAGATTTCAGTTTTGTTCTTTGCAGTGACAAGTCTGGGTTTTCATATCAGTCAATACAGTAGAAAAGTCAGATATAACATTCACATCATGATCCAGGTTGAATTACAAGCTTGTTTCTCTGAAAAACAGGAGTTATCGCCTCATTTGGGCCCATCTCTAGTGCAGTGTGTTTCAGAACATGCAGTGAGTGTGCACACACGTGCACATCTTTCTTGCTTTCTTTTGTGCCGTTTTCCCTCTTCCGGTCCAAACACTGAGTAGGAGTGAATGCAGCTACTGTGGGCTGGTCTTACTGATAAACAAAGTTTAATTCCTTACGTTCCATCTTTATTTCATTTCAAGTGCAGGATCCTTAGAAGCAGAAGTGGTCCCCTTTTGCTTTGTTCAGCCTTCTCCCTGTAATCAGAATGCAACAAACAATAACTTTATTTAGTACTGGACCCTGTCAGAGCAACTGGAAAAACAGCATTCACCTCACCACAATGATGGCTGCTCTGTAGAAGTTCCTCAGTAAATAATACTAGTTTTCTAGCTAGTCTATTAGACGTAGTTATTAAAATTGAGTACTAAAGCTTTGAAATATTTAAGAGATTCTAACTAATTTAGTTAATTTAAATATTACAGGAAGGAACAATTGATTTGATTTTTTTTTTTATTACACATGTTAATAATACTTGTTTAACTTTGTGGAACAATGTGTGAATATAAAGAAGGAATCATTCTTGTTATTCAGTGTTCTTGGTGTATACTATGTACAGAGAAATATTCACGGTGATATCCACAGAGATATATTAAAAATATATGAAGGAAAAATTTTGTGGTTTGTTCAATAACAATAAAAGCTGTACAAAATACCACAGAGATATAGGTAGGCTAATATTTTAATCTGTTAAATAAAGTAGCTTTTAAATCAACTTGTAGTGCTTTGAGTGATGCAATAGTTAATGTTTTCAGTATGGGATCATTTGAAGGAAGTTACTTGGAATTGTGTGAGCATGAGTGAATACTGTCAGTCTTGTATTGCACCAGAAACATTTATTTAATGGTCCAGTTGCTTTGCTGTAACATCAGGTGTCTTCCTGTCAGAATGGTATGCTGTCCTTGGCTCCTCATGAATTTCTGTAAATATTTTAATGCAAGCAAGTTTTGTTGCTGTAATTCGTATATAGACTTTTTTTACAGTGACTGGAGCTGGATGTCTGTTACCTGGGACAGTACAAGTAAAATCACAGTCCACTCTTACGTCTACATCCCGTGGAAGTGTCAGAAGGCATGTGTATCTGTATGACAAAAATTGCTGGTCACGGAAAATTGTTCTGACAGTTTGATGCACGGTCACTGAGCGGTTTGTGTGAAGTATGCCATTAACACTGTGTATGCAAACAACAAAATATATGTTTTTAAATGAAAATTCAAAATTATCAGTGTCTACTTTACACTTTCAGAAAGTCACCTTGCTTTTGCCTTCAACCAGTGTGCAGGTACAAAATTCTGTTATCTGTAATTCTTCTAGATATAAGGAGCACTGTTGATACGTGAAAGAGGCATTACTGAGGTTAAGTTTCCAAGAATAATAGTAAAGGAGAAAGTTATTTCATTCAAATGGAAAAATGTCAAATGATGATCCTTACTGGTGAGGGAAAGCACTGAAATGGCTTATGGAGAGGTGTGTAAGATGCTGTTGGCATCTTCGGATGTGTTCAGACATGTGACTCGCAGTTTCTGGAGGCAGGACTCAGCAGCATATGTGGTCCCTTTCGGTTCTACGTTCCTGTAATATTCTAATAAAAAAGATTAGGCGAGGTTACGTCTACCCAAGCCTCTGCTGGACTGAGACCTAATTTTTTTTTCTCCCCCCCCGCCCCCCCTCCCATTTTGTCTCAGATCCTCTTAACTATCAAATGCAAACATCTAATGGCATGATTTCAGTGACTTCAGTAGAGTCTCAATAGTAGATGTGACCTTCAGCACTTCTTAAATTTTTCACATGTGTTTTCATATTTTTCCCCCAAGTTTTTTAAAAGAGTGCAAAAAAGCAGCAACTTTTAATCTTACTGATTTTTAAATTTATTGTCTTAAAACAGGTGAATAGTAAAAGTATATCCAAAGAAGAGCTAGTGTGGACACTAATCAATTTATTTGACGTTTAAATTTTGTTAAGAGTATGCAATAACATTGACTTAACATTGACAGTGTTATTTGTCAGATTGTCAGCTTGACAGTTGGAAAAAACAGCATGTTTAAACTTTACCATTTGGAAACCATCCTAAAATTGCTGCTATGAGTAACAGGTAGGTGAGATCTAGTTTGCCTAATAGTTTCTGTTCTTTATTCTATATTCTGAAAGAGGGCAGTTAAAATAAAGCCTTTAAACTACAATCATCAGTACATAAGTGACCTGAGGTCATACGTCTGGAGAGGCTGAGCTTTAAATACCGCTTAAGTAGACTTAACAGGAAGGTTGCCGTTCTACCTTAGCAGTTGCACACGGCTTGTTTAGTCATCTTGAGAATCTCCAGGTTCTTGCTGTTTGAAAAGGTGAGTAATTTTGAATATTCATCGACAAGATTGATGGTACAGAATGTTTCACTGTGCTACTGTTGTTGAACTTCTACTGTAACTTAAACCTAGTAAGTTTAAAATTTCAGGCTACGGCAAAAGAAGCTGTAAATGTTTTAGACCTTTTTGCTTTAAATAGTTTATATCTTTATAAAATAGTATATAAGTCTATCATTATCATGCACAGTCTCTGGTATAATACTGCTTTTTAATTATTCAAAAGTTTTGTTGGCTTCTCTTGCAGCAAAATTTTTTTAATGTGTCATAATCTCATCTGAAGTAAAATACTGATAGCAGGTATGATTCATCCTATGTGTTAACTCCACTGAATTCTCACACTTTATCGAAGATTAATTCTGCCCAGAGTATTTATTCCAAGCCTAACAGATCCTTGCCTAAAGTCTCTGGATCTAGTAATGATATTCCATTCGACTAAGATGGCGGTTTTCCCTGTAATACCTTCATTTTGCACTTCTTCTGAAGTGAAAGTTTTCCTCCCGAAGTCTAGTTGGCCTAGTGTCCTCAGGTTTCACACCAAGTATATAAATCTGTGATTATGACCCCTGAGTTGCCCTCAGTGGGAACCACTATTTGCAAGAACCTTGGAATAACAGGTTATTCAGCTGTAAATGTCCAATTTTAAGGATCTAGTAGAACTGAGCCTTGGTGCTGTAGCCACTTTAAAGCGATGAGCACTACTGGCACAGGGAAGCTCCCTGAAAGGATGGCAGCTTGTGGTCTTAGGCTCACTGTTTGCAAAGAACGCATTAAAAACTTCAGGACATATTTGTTGCTTTTCATCAAATGGAATATAAACCTCCTTGACTGCATGTAGCTGATTGAAAGCTCCAAGCAAATTTTGGATTAATGCGCTGTAGTTCCTTTCAGGACAGATTGCTTCCCGTATGTTTAGGGATGAAGTTATGCATCTCCTGGAGACAACAGCAAAACTTTTATTTACTTGCATGTGGGCAGGATTTCTGAGTCTATCGTCTCATTTTTCAAGTAGTTTGCTGAAATACTTACAAATAAGCAGCAGAATGCAGGCAGGTGCATAGAATGAAGTTTGGTTTGGTTTTTGTATGATGTCCAGCCAAACAAATTCTAAAACCTGCATAGCTCATTGAATTTCTTTTGCTTCATTTAAATCTCTCTTACAATATCTTCTAATTGTTAACCATAAACTCATTATTTATGTACGTGTCTAAATAATGCTAAAAGCTTTCATTTTAGAAGTGGCGAAAGATCCCACTATCCCTATGAAAAATGTACAGAGAAAAATGACACTGCATTATTGTTCTTGTTTGTTTTTCTGACTCAAGTAGTCTTGAATTTTCTGTTGATTATAGTACTTTGATCCTAGAGACGCTTGGCTTGAGAACAAAAGTGGGTTCATAATGACCCAGCTTTCAGTGTGCTTGAAACATCAATTTCTGCTCAAGCAGCACATTGTTCAAAATATGTTTGTAGCTGCTGACTGAATCCTAGGTCATCTTTTCAGCTTTAAAAATTGTGCATAATACTGACTATTTAATAATGCAGTGGAAAACCAATAAATATTGATCAGTGCAGATTTCTCACAAATCCAGCTGTTGTTATGCATTTCTGATTACTGTCTGCTTACAGTAGTTCAGTAAAAACTAAAAGTAATTTCCTGCATGTAGTGATTCTATGTGCACAGTGCACATTATAACGATGTGCAATCAGTGCACATTATAAAAAATATATATACTTTGCCTTGTAGTTTTCTTCATAAAAATATAATCTGCAGAGCATGTTGACTATCTTGCATATAGTGGCAGTTTATCAAGCTGGAGAGATTAATCACAGAGAGAGATTATCCAGCCTACAGATGTCTATATACAGTCTAAGCTGCATTAGCTAGCAGAGCAGTAGTGGGAAGCTTTGCGCTGGACTGGAATGCACTCTTTCCCTCTTCTTTTTCTCTTTCAGCTCTCAAACCGCAAAGATGTGTGACCAGACCTTTTTAGCAGTTGTATTTGGTCCCTGTGACAAGTGCTCCAAAGAGAAGCCCCTTAGGGCTGTTTACATCAAATCAGAACAACTCAGCTACTGCTCACTATGTGTGGAAATGGTACGTTATTGATTTCATCGGCCAGAATGTGGAAAGACTGCAAAAAATGGGGGTTGGATGTATTAGTAGTCTGTTATGTTGGATTTTTCTGGAGAGCAAATAAGCATTGCTAGGCCTATAGACTGCCAAACACACACCTCTGCAGACACCTGGTGTTTCCGAGAGCCTGGAACAGAAGTGGCCTGGGGATTCAAGAATACTTTTAATTATTCTGAATAGGAAAATGGACAGGAGCTTTCTCCCCTAGCTATGTAAATGTTATGCGCCTGTCTAAACTCTGCTCTGAGGAATAGGTGTGCAAGTCTGTGATCTTGACCGCTTCCCATTACCATTAACAGAACTTAACAAAAAAAGATGAAACCATTGCGATAAGCTCATTCATCAGTGACTGGGGGATATGAAGTTCGTCTGTTCTGTGTCAGTAAAACTGAAACACAAGTGAAGTGCTGTCAGAACTCCTTTGTGGCCCACCTTTCATACAGAGACTGTGTTGTTTTGTACCCTGTGTGCGGTACTTGGGTGGGGGATCTGTGAGATCTGGAAGTAGCTACAATGAGGGTAAGGTGGGAAAAAGTTGCCCAGCAGTGGAGTGTCTTCTGTGGCTGTGTGTGCCCATCGCCACAGAAGGGGTAACGAGAGAGATTAGCTGCTAGCCTGACCGGCAGTTCCTGCCAGAATACCTGCATGAAGAAGCGATGATGCTTTCTAATCCAGCAAGTACTGGTGAGGTGATATCCCACTCTCCTGGTAGGGAGCACTGTTCTACAGAGATTACAGTGGGGTTTTTCAGGGTGAAATACAAAGCTAAGGTCATGAACCTATGTGGCTACTGAAGAGCTGGTCTCCAAAACCCCTTTTGTAAACATAGGAATTATTTTGTCCTGATTATACTCCAGCTTGGAGTAGTTTTATTTTATCTCCCTGAACCATTGTGTATTATCAGTTGGAGAAGATATTCGTCAATGTTTCCTCCCCAGAACTGGTCTCTACCATTACTGAGTAGGGTCCAGTAGTTTGTTGTGTTTGAGTGTCAGATGAAAAGATCTCTGCAGGAAGGCTAAAGGGTTTAACAGGCTGTGTTTACAAAACACTGTAAAACAGGCAGATGAGAGCACCGATTTGGTGATTGTAGGTGGTGCAGTGTGTACAGTTCACTGGCTGACGCAGCACATTCTCATGCATTTCATTGTTTAGGAGGAAATTTAGATGTAATGACTGCAAGACAAAAGACAGTCCCTTCCCTGTTTATTTGCTTCTCCTGGCTTTGAAATTGCTCCTTTGTTCAGGTCCTTCTTGGCCAACAGCCTATAAATAGCTATCTATCCAGTAAATTTTTGCATGACATGATAAATGCGTGCTGGAATTGCAGGAAGCTGGCTGTTTGTTATTTACAGTTCCTGAAACTTTCTCCTTATTATTCGCATTATGGAAGTTAGACTCCTACCAACTGAAACAGCTGCTAGGTGGAAGCAGATTGAGACTTCAGGAGGAATTGCATCAGTACCTAACAGCCTGTTAGGCTTCCTATTAGCACTGCACTAGGATCTTGGGCTTTCTGGGACATCTGGCTTTAGCTTGCTTCTTCGTATTTATTTTGTAAGAGATTTAAAACCAACTCTTTGGAACACAGAGCACTCTTTACACTAGCACTGGAATACATATGGGTAGGGAAATTGTATCCTTTACTTTTCCAAATTGATTTTTCAGAGCTGTGGGTGTGCTTTAGCTTATATCAAAATGCACAATATATCCTTTCCACGCTTGTGCATGTGTTTGTGGGTGCGTGTGCATAATGTGGTGTGTAATTGGCTGATCTTTTTGCAGCTTCCTGATTTGCACATGCAACTCTTCAGCCCAGCAGGTGCACACACGCATTTTCGTCAGACAGCCTTTGTGATTTCCCCAAAACCAACATGTGTTGAGGGATAACAGAATTAGAAATTGATGATTCCCAGTGTTGAGATCATCCTGCTTCAATTAGTTGCCTTTTAGACAAAACAATTTTTTCCCTCTGGGGTTTTGCCTGCTTTGGAGATTGGTGCTAATTAGTAGAAACTCAGTGTTTGCTGGTTTAGTCTCCCCACAGAAGTACTAGTAAATTAGCTTTAAATTACAATTTAAAAAGAGATCAGCTGATGAATTAGTGAGAGTGAAAACTTATTTTAAAGACCTAACTTTTGAGATAGGCAACAATTTGTGACACGCTGTTAGACCCTCCATTTTTCCCACTGTCCTTAGAAACGCAAAGTACCAACTTCCTTCCATGCATCCCCATCACCACAATCTGGTGTATTTGCCGTGTGTGGAAGGTAGGTTTATGATTGCAGTAATGACCGGGTTTGCCACAATTGTTGGTGATTAGTATTTCTGTAGCAGCTCCACAGAATAATGCTCTGTAGAAAGCTGACTGCTTTCAGAGTGGTTACCTCAAAATAGCCTCAAAATATATGACGCCAGGGGTCAGCTTGCCTTTGCTGCATTGGGAAGAGTCGGAGAAAAAAACCTGTCTATTTATAAGAAGCTGTCCTTGTTTTGGGCAACTTGGAAGCTCACAGCTGTTGAGGACTTAGCAGCCAGTTTGGAAGCGGTCAGCTTTCTAGGGAATGCTGGTGGTCAGTATGAAGCCACAGCAACAAATACTGTTATGTGCCAGTCATTACTGCACAATTAATGGATCACAACATTATGGAGTTCAGTTACTTGTTACTGCTTTTCCATATATTCTGCATACCATACCTCCTGTGCAGGATGTCTTCCCAGCCTTTTGTCTGTGCTGATGTGCTTTGAAAGCAGAGACCAGACTAAGAGGACATAGACTTTATCCGCTGCTGATGATTCAACTGCCATTTCAGAATAAACATGCCTTCGGCATAGTGAATTCTAATACTGTGTTAACAAACTATTTACTATTTAGGATTTTTTTTTAAAGCAATTCCTAGTACATTGTTAAAAGTACATTGCCTTCAGTATGGTTAGATTTTATGAAAAGGGAGAAACAAAAAGCCTTGATTGTTTACTAAATTGTAACGATTTTCTTTTTTAGTTGACTTAGTACTTTGTTATCCTCTAAATTAATCCAACCTTGGTTCATTTTATTTGAAGCTCCCAAATGGCCTTACTCTAACCTGTGCTTACATGGATAGTTAAGCAGCTTGGTCAGATGAGCTAAATACTTCTTTTTACTTAAACTAATGAAATACACACTATGTATCATGCACTTCTAGAGCTCACTCTATTCGGTAGAGGCTTCTCTTTCACTTTATGGCTCTCCTTATCCTTGTCATCTCAGGACTAGGGTCATGTATCTGTCTGAACACGTATGGTTCCCAAAAACTCTCACCTTCCCTGCTGCTGTTCTCTGTAGACTTTTTAATCCCATTCCCCAAGGCAGTGAGACCGTTCATATCGGCAAGGCAAGAAAGCCTGGGTTTTTCACTGTCAGAACTGTGCCGACTGCCTGACATACAGGCGTTATCTAAGCTGAATTCCTTGGAGCTTGATGGGTTCCTATCAAGGCAAAGAAATTTCCTGTGTTTTTGTTGGATTTAACTTCTGGGCCCCTTCACACTTCTCAGGTGTCAGAAATAGGGCATTTGGAATAGATTAAAATCCTTCAAAAATGAAGTTTCTTTTTCAAAACCTTCCCCTGCCACTGCCCCAGGACACAACTGCATCACTGAGTTTAATATAAGTAGGTCTAATTTTTCAGACATGAAGATAACACACTAGAAGCTTCCTGTCACTTTCCTGCTAAAAGATGCTTTTTTTGTTCTTTTGGTATCACTTTAAAAATACTGAATTTTGATTTTCTTCGCACTGTCTGTGTGCTGGAAGGATTTCCAATGCGCTCTTTACCCTGAGCGGCATTGAAGGATGTTCCCATTTCCAGCAGTACGTGGACTCCATAGATTATACTGCCTACTTTTGTGATGCTGAATGTAACTCTTTCAGTTCAGGGTTCAAAGTATCAAGTTTAGGGTTGCCTGCATGGCCATCAGGCTCGTGGGGTTGGGTCACACCAGTTTCTGTGGACAATGAGAAGAGTGGAAATTCATCCACTGTGCTTGACGCACCAGGGACATAACCCAGCTCCTGCCTGCAGGCCCGTTGACTAAGAGAATCCTTGAGCACTTGGCCGGACCAGGGCCTGAATCCAGCCTCCAGGGTGACAGTGAAGAGCTCCACAGCTCTGCCCGGGCATCCCGGACAGACGGTGACACTGCTGCTAAGCCCAGTGTGGGAAAGGACTTACCTTTTCTCCAAGACCCACGCTGTGTCCAGGATGTGCCCTGAGTCTAAACAACAGCTGCAAACGCCTATTTTCTTATCTCCCTTTCCAATCTTGGCACATCTCCAGGTTGAACAATGGCCGTTGGATGGTCTATTTTCTGGCTAAAGGGAGACAATGGGAGTCAATATGAGCAAAATTACTCCGGGTAGATCAAGGACAATTACTGTAATAAGAAGAGGACGTTTTCAAGGAACTCCCCTTCCAGGGAACAAAAAGCCACAAGGCCATGTGTCACAGCATTTTCTCTGGAAACGTCAGCAGCACACAGCATCTGCCCCCGAGCAGGGCCTGCAGAGCCGTGGAGCTGTGCCCCGGGCTCATACCAACACCAAAGTGGAGGGTTCTTTGTTCCCTTTGGGGTTTTGGGAACTGGTCCCTTTCCAAGGGCTGGGAAGGGCACAGACACTAATGGGCTTATATGTGTGCAGGAGAAAAAGGAGGCTTGTTTGAGGGGAAAAAGAAAAGGAAAAAAAAACCTCATAACACAAAATTTAAAAATAAGGAATTCAAGGCATAGAATGGTTCACAGCCCTGCATCTGTCCTGCTGGCACAGGAGCTGGGCCAGAGACCTTCTGACCTAGTCACACAGGGGGAAAAGGGAATGATGGAGCTGAGCTGGGATGTCCTAAGCCTGGACAGGATCTGTCTTCCCAGTCTGATATTTTAAAATCGTACTGGGGTGACCGATGACTTTTCTTTTCTTCTTCCCCCACAGGGTGTGCAACTTCTGGTACAAAGAAGTTTGGGTACAATGCAGAAACACCCTTTTTGCGTGTTATTTCTGGGGAAATGAAGCCTTTGGGCTGTGAAAATGGCTTGGGATGTACCTGCTGGCGGGAGCCTGCGGGCAGGAGGAGGGCAGGGGGTGAGGCTGGCGGCAGCTGCCGGCCCGGGGGCCGGCGGGGATGCTGAGCCTGCCGTGCTGCCTCGCACGGGCGGCTCTCGGGGGTGTTTTTCCGCAGGGAGCCCGGTCAGGTGCCGGAGGAGCATCCAGCCCGGCCCTGGACGTCAGCGCAGGAGGGGAGGGAGCCCGGGCCGGCTCCGGCGCCGTTGCTGCGGCAGCAGGAGCCTCGGCAGCATCCCCGGGAGCCAGGCGAGCAAACTCCTCCTCCTAGCCGCTCTCATCTCCTCTCTCTCCCCGCTTCCTTTGCAAAGATGGCAACCGAGGGGCTGCAGGAGAACGAGACCTTGGCATCGCTGAAAAATGAGGCCGAGAGCCTGAAGGGCAAGCTGGAGGAGGAGCGGGCCAAGCTGCACGACGTGGAGCGTGAGTGGGGACGGGAGCACGGGCTGCCGCCGCCCCGACACGGGCGCTGCGCAGCTGGAGGCCGGGGAGGGCAGGCACCCCGCGGGAAGGGCAGGCACCCCGCGGGGAGAGCCGCCCCCGCGCCCGCCCCCGGCGTCGGGACGGTGGGGATGCCCTGCTCCGCCATGGGCCGCGCCGCTCGGACAATGCGCGGCGGCTCCGCGCCCGGGGGGAACGGGAAGCGGATGGGGAGGGCGGGCGGCCCGGCCTCCCGCGGCGGCCGCGGCCCCGCAGTGCCGGCAGGGCCCGGGGACCCACGCCCCGCATCCCCCCGGGGCCCCGCAGCCCCCCGGCATCCGCACCGCCCCGAGGCCCCGCATCGGCCCCGGCCGCGGGTGCTTCTGGCCCGGCTCGGGCTGGGCTCAAGGCTTTGCGCCCTGCCTTTGGTGGAGGCTGGGATGGGAAAGGAGGGTGAAATATCCCCCCCTCAGTGGATTCTGAGGTTGATTTGCTTCGTTTTAGTGCACATCTTAGTGGCAGAAACAAAGATTAAACCCAGCCTTGCGGAAGTTGACGGGAATTTGCTTTAATGAGGCCAGGGTTTCACACAAGGTAGAAGGGCTTAAAAAAAGAACGTTGTTTCCCAAAACAGCTCCTTTACCCAAGGAAACAACTTTCAGGGACCCAGTGCTGATTCAGAGGTGCGGCGTGCGTCAATGCTGGAGCTGTCAATGCGTAACTGACCATTATCAGCTGCAGTTTCAAGATCTGTCGTCAATGTAACAGAATTGACATGAACAGATTTCAACCTTGCCCTCTCCCCACGCCCCCCCCCCCATCCCCCCAGGAAAAAATAAGCTAACCTTATTTTTTATGAAGCTTCTCAAATAGGTGTTAATCCTGTCCTGAGATATAAAAATACTTTTATTTTTATTTCATTTTTACAATTACAATTATATAATATAATGTAGATTGGGGGTTTTTTTTGAGAAAAAACATGTAAATTATTGTATACCCCTGAAATCATATCGCTTGCTTTATTAGAAATAATACTGGGTCATTAAAACTTCTGTTTCATGTGTTTTGATGGCTTAAATGTTGAAAAGGAATCTGAGCCTGTATCCAGTGATTTAGCTTAGTGTTTTGTAAGACTAAGACACTGGCAAACATTCTTAAATTTCAGGTGGGGGAGGGCTAAAAGAATTTTTTCTGGAGTAAATAGAGCATTTTCTTGTCTAAATTAGGCAATCATATGTTATATGAGTGTCCCATTAATAGGAATCATTAAACAAATGGAGATGGCCTCATTACAGAAATATTACCATAGATCATTGTATTACTACAGTATAATTTCTGTATCAGAAGTAGTGGGGCTTCTGTTTCACAGACCTCTTAAGCATAGGCTTAAATCCATTTTTGCTTACAAAGCGTTTTACCTGTGATTGCAGACACTATAACTGTGCGTGTCATTGTTAGTCATGGGATACTTATGTCTTTGTCATACGTCAAATCTGTAAACATACATTAGAATGCTGTGTTTACACAGCCATGACATGATTTCTAAGACAAAAGTCTTATGCTTCTCTAGGACTATGTGCCCTCATATTTTATTTAATCGATTCTGTATCAGAGCTTTTTTGTACTTAAATTATCCCCAAGAACTGTTTCTGCAGAGGTTGTAAGTTCCAGAATAAAGCCTCTATTCTGTTTTTGGGGTTTTGGGTTTTTTTTCTTTCGTAATCTAAAATTGTATCTTTTGCATTTTTTTCCTCTGACCATGACTTTCCCTCTATGGTTCCCAAAACAAACAGCTGGCTGAACTAGGATTGCCCTTATTTGTTCAACTGGTTTTGAACAGCAGCTCTCAAAAATGTGGATAGAAAAAGGAAATACCAAACGTGCATTTGATTTGCAATCTTACAATTTTAAGGATTCGATTCTATGGCTTAAAATTTTAGGTGTAGATAAAACAGTTTGTTCTGTTCATGCAATCCATACATTTTTAAGGCCAGAAGAGACCATTAGGACCAACTGACTTCCAGCACAGAAAAGATCAAAGACTCAATAGTATCTGCATCAAGTCCACACCTCCCGTTCAGGCCAAATGCTATGTTTTAGGAAAATAGCCTGTTCTATCTGGACCTTTGTGAAACTCAAGCTCTTTATTGGCTTTAGCTGATCTACTTGCCTCACTGAATAATTTTCAACTATCTTGAAACAGTATCGGAGAATGCTTCAAAATAATTATCTGACTCTAAAACCTGTGCTAGGCGGGTGCGGGATTATTATGGCTGTGGTCGGAGATAAGCGTCCTCAGAGAATCAGGAGGGCTAAACCAGGCAGTTCCACAGAGTCTCGGCTGCATTGACATAATGGAAACGCTTTGCCCATTGTCTGTGAAACGTTTGTTTTTTCAGATATGTTCTGGACACAAGCATCTTTCCAGCTGCCATAATAACCTCCTGTCCCGTGTTTTCATGTCATTTGATTGGATCATTTGGCAGACTTCCATGGGCAAAAGTAGGGGAAAAAGTCTCTTTTGCTCAGTGGTTTGATATAGTACTCTCTCAGAAACTCACTTCTGACCTCCTGTTAGAGATGGTATGGACAAATTGTCAGGAATGGTGGACAGCACTTGTCTCCTGGCTGGGTGAGACTGGTCGAGCAGAGATTTCGGGTGAGAACATTATTCTGGCACAGCCTGTGGGGCTGGTGGTTTTGAAAGACAACTCTTGAAAAGCTAATCCACTAGAAATTAGTCTCTGCCCTAGGCAGAGATTGCTCCCCTGACCCTGTGCCAGGGAATGATCTCAAAGTTAAGGATGCCTGCTCTCTGGCTGTGACAGCCCTTCCAAGCCCATGAGCTTTCTTGCAGCTCTGGAAAAGCGACAAAGGGTGAAGCAGCAATGCAGCTCCAGAGCAATCACTGCCATGTGGGACGTGGAGCTCAGCCTCCAGCATGGCATTGAAAAGCTTAAGATTTCTTCCACCAGCTCATTAAAGCATGTGAGATTCTGCAGTTATTTCAAAAGGTTTGAGTCAGGCATTGCCCCCTTAGCTAACAGCAGCTGGGTCATCTCAGATTTCAACACGGACAAACACACAACACAGGGAAGCACTGGATCCTACTAGCTCTTCTCTAGACAGAGTCATTTTTAATTCTGGTGCCAGATTCTCCTGCCCCAGGACCCCTATTCTGCTGTGAGACTTGAAGCAACTCCCACCCTCCCTGATGCTGCGTGTGAAGTGTGTCAGAGCTGCCACAGGGTGCCAAGACACATCATGGCCCTGCTCAGCTCCAGGCTGGATGAACAATGCTGGAGCAGAGCAAATAGGTTTCCTCAGATGACGCTTTCTCCCAGACACGTGCAGATGACCCCAGCATGAGACATCAGGGTTACATGAGACACCTTTTAGTTGTGTCAGCTGCAGTGGGATGAATTTTCTGTCAAAGTGAGTTTGCACAATTGGAAATGTAAGTTTGTTGGGTTTTTAACAATATCAGCTGAATGTACTGCTATTAAATGAGGTATGAAAGAACTGACTTCTCCACCAGAGGATGCTACTCAGGAAAGTTGCTTGCCTGCCCCCTCTGTTTCTCTTTCTCATAAAAGAAAAAGCTGACCCACCTGTGAAGTCCTCCATGTCCATGGACACTGTTGAGAAGTTGGGTAGTGCACTCTTAGAGGAAACGCCAAGCTTCCCTGCTCACTCAGAGCTGTGTCCTGGCCCTCAGTGCTCCCCTGGCCACCAGAAGGGATGGTACAGCACGGCAGTCTCCAGCGCCAGTGGCTAGTACCTGTATCACACTGCACCACCGCTGCGGTGCCGAGAGCTGACTGTGTCTGGGAGTCTCACATCCAGCACAAGTGTTTTGCCATTGAAACCTCAGAGGTTTGATGCTTACCCGCTTCTTTTGTATGATTTTTCCTCCAAGACCCAGTAGTAGTCTTCAGTTCTGCTGAGTACCTTGAGGCATGTGTTAGGCTGGAGTCTTCAAGCCTCAGTCAGATTGAGGATTTCCCAAGAAGAGGGGGCAAGGGGGTAATCTGTTTTCCAGTTACACTTGGGTGCAATGATCTGCAAGAGCTTTATCTGCTACAGCCATGGAACTCAAGCCCTGAGTGAACTCATCCTTTTCTTTATCTGGTGAATATGTTCATACGCCACCCACCTTGGTTTTACCACCTGCCAGCTCTGAAGCAGAGTTTGTTGGCTTGCACCATAGACTCAAACTTCATAGATTAATTTCTCCAAGTGTCGTTACACATAAACATAGAGATTTGCCCGGGCTTTGGTGCAGGGCTCTCTAACCATCAGCTGTTTGCAGTTCATCAGGTGGCAGAGCGTGTGGAGGCGCTGGGCCAGTTTGTGATGAAGACCAGGAGGACCCTGAAGGGCCACGGAAATAAAGTTCTCTGTATGGACTGGTGCAAAGACAAGAGAAGAATTGTGAGCTCTTCCCAGGTATGCTGCTGGGCAGACATTTTTCAAAGCTACTGTTGGGCACTGTACAAATCTTTTGGCTGTGCTACGTGCCACTCTTTGCAGATGATAACTGTGTATAGTGTAAATGTTTTAAAGATGCCCGTAGAGCAGTTCACTGGCAATGTATTTGTTCAGAGAGCATAAATCCAAGCTTCTGATCATCGCTACACCTGTTATGGATAATACCCTAAACATTTCTTGTCCAGTCATACAGATTTTTCCCATATTCCCTACTACAGTAGAAAATAGAATTCATCTGAGGCCACTTTTATTTCCTTGTTCTTTACAGATAAAACATTTAGTAATGATTTCAGTTTATGTGTTCGGAGAAAATAATCAGGAGAAGGGAAGAAATGTTGATTCTTCTAGAGATTTCTGTGCACAGAAATTTTTTCTGTAGTCTGTATGATTGACGTGACCTTGAAAGCCTCAAACATCCTGCCAAAATTACTGTATTTACTTGGGCATTTTGAGAAACAGTCCTAACACCTGCTCAAGACCAGTCTCATGAGTTGGAGGAGGTAATGAGATAATTACTTTCTAGATCCCCTGGTTTGTCCTGAGCCCAGTATGGCAGCAAGTGAGCTTGTTGCGTCTCACAGCTGTTCATTGACCTATATGAAATCTGTCAGGGGTCTCACTTGAGGGATAAAAATAGGCAATCTGCATTGCAAGCCACCTTCAGTTACTGTGAGTTTTTACCATTCATGGTAATCTCAGCAAAGAGAATAGTTTTAAATAATTAATGTCACATTTTTTAAAGTGGTTAAAATGCCAGTGTGTAGATCAGAAAGCTGAACGGGCAAGTTGTAATGCATTTTTTACTCTATTTTAAGAACTGCAATGAGTCCAGGTACAGCACTAATTGTTGCTCAGAAATAAACATTTTGCTTTCACGATACAGGGCATTATGTGCATAAGGCAAAGTAGCTGGCATGAGTGTAGCTGGCGTACACAAAGTGATTGTGTTGCTTTCTGTGGAGGGTTCTTACAATGCCTATTTAGCAGATTGTATCAATGGATAGTTGAAGGTTGAGTAAGCGTAGTGAGCAGTAAAGGGAAAACCAGGAAAAGACAGGAAAGTGAAGATGAATAAACAGTGCAATGTCCCTAAATAGTGCCCATGAGTGCCGCCAGCTTGGCGAGTGATTTGTAGCACAGGTCACCTCTTGTATTTGCAAGGTTCCGTACTGAGCCACTGACAGATACGACCTGGGAGAGGTGACCCTTTTGCAGGTGGTGATTACAGGCTGGGAGAAACACATTGTGGCTGAAAGGAGGCAAGTGAGGGCTCACTAGTGGCAGATTCCTGAGGAGGTGGTCCTGTCCATGGCGTGTGCTGCAAGTGACAAGAGTTCTCATAAACCCGCTAAAAGGGAAGGGAAATAAATAAATAAATAATTCCATCTTCTGAGACGACATTGGTCATCTCGGTGAGGAGGAGATGTGCTTTTCTTCTGGTAAAAGACATAACACACTACTGAGGAGCCTCTCCTTAGTGCTTCGTTGTGACCATTGTGCTGTTGTTAAAACGGAGACAAAAATGTCATGACATAGCAGACTGGGGGGATGGAAATGAGCAGCAGAGTTTTCCCCAAATCTGGGAAGTAGACTGACAGCCATGTCTCTAGAAGGCCTCAGTTTCTCTCTCTGTGTGCTTTCATTCAGGATGGGAAGGTGATCGTGTGGGATTCCTTCACTACCAACAAGGTAAGTGAAACTTCCACAAAAGTCGTATTTCTGTGCACAGGGCAAATGACGGTGGGATAAGATGGAGGGCTGAAGGGCTCACAGGTGTCACAAGAGGCAGCGGGATGATGGGATGACGTGTAGACCTCCACCAGCACCTCAAACCAAGGGGCCCAGAGTAAACCATCTCCCTTGACGTGTCTCTGAGCAAAGTCCCCATCAGGGCACTGGGGTTTATTGTGGTCTCCAGCAGGATCCAGCATCTTCGCTGACAGAGAGGGCTCCCTGCTGGGGACAAAACCCAGACAGCAAAACAGAGGCCCTCCCTGGGTAACCCCCGTACTGGGTGCCCTATGTGATCACCCGGGATCCTTCAGCTGTGGTGTTCACTGTGAAATGGTGCCGCTGCTCCTCCAAGCCCTGCCAGGGCTGCCTCGCAGCACCCTGCTTCACACAGCTGGGAAAAAATACCTTGTTTGTAACTCACTTTTACACGGGCAGCAGTGGGGACCTTTTACAGCACCGAGTAACCCAAATAAAACATGCTGTATGATCTGTTTGGGGCTCATGAATAAGGTGGGAAGTGTCAGGGAGGGGCTAGCCATTCTCCTGCTGCTCTGCCGTGTTCTGCAGTAAGAGTTGTCCCAGCCCTTTGAGTTATAGATTTTGAGTTATGGCTGGGGGAAACACCTATATCTTTCACTGACCCTAAGGATGTCCCACAGAAATACTGAACTTACTACTCTACACTGTTTTCCTTACACCGATTAGAGAAACAGTGACATCCCCATTTAAAGAGATGCTGTGTTTCAGGAACATGCAGTGACGATGCCGTGTACCTGGGTGATGGCGTGTGCGTATGCCCCATCTGGATGTGCCATTGCTTGTGGGTAAGTTCCCAGTTTCCAAAGCTGCTTACACAGAGAAGCTTCGTTTGTTGTGGTGACCTGATGCCTTCAGATGCTGACAGCTAGAAGTTTGCATGCCTTAATTGCGGGTAGAAGGACTGCATTCAGTGCCTCTGATTCTGTTCCCATAATGGCTTGTATGCATTATCTCCACTGACTTCAGTGGAATAACATTTGTTGTGTAAGCATGGAAAATAATCCTCTTTCAGCGTTTATATCACGGGTTAGGAATTCTACATGCATGCAAGTTCCCTGTTCCAGTTTAGTTGTGTGTGTTGGATATATCTTCTAAGGGAGAGTGGTTTTAACCCTGTTCTTACTTTGCACTCTTTCTCCTATGATGTACAGAAGGTTAGTCATTAATGATTACCAGCACATGAATAGCACTTGCCAAGTGGGGTGGGGAGAAGTAACCCCATCCTTGATAATCTTCTCCAAGTTTTCTGAGGGCTCAGGTTTGAAAAAATGGAGTTTATGCATATAGATAAATAAAGAGATGAGATGTTGGCAAAACATCTTTTAAAAAAGGACTGGGTGGATCAGACAGACAAAACAAGCTTGGGGTGAGAGAAAGGAACAAAGGGAGACTTTACTGTGCAGCTTGCAAGTCTAGAAAGCAGCAGACTGAGACAGACAGGCAGACTCCAGAAATGTGTGTGGAGAGGGGATCCGGAAACTGTATGTTTTTGACTAAAACTCAACGAATGACAAGAAAGCTCTGTCTTCACACTTGTAAGAGAGACAGGAAGGGCATATACGCATTGCACTACCTAATTCTGTAGTTCTGTTGTGCTGTCGGGTAAGTGCCGTGCATGTAATATAAGACACAGGACCAGCACCTGGTGGTGTGCCGGGATCCCAGGGACCAGGACAGGGCTGACCTCCTACGGCTCTAGAAAAGGGCCAGACACAAATCAGACCTTTAGAAAAGACACAGCTTAACTGGTGCAACTGGTGTTCAGGAGGGACACGCCAGCTACAGAAGTCAGTGTTGCCTTTTTTCCAAACTCTTCTAAAAGCCCTGTCTTCATACCCACTGCTTGCTATACCGTCTCTTCCATAGGAGTTGGGTCAAATTTATTAAGGTAGATAAATAATGATGCTTAAATACTGATCCTCTCAATGACAGATGTCAACAGAAATGTGGCAGCTTGACTGTATGTGAAACATTAACCCTGAGGTGACTGCTATGTCACCTCCCAGTTTATACTTTCGTGAGGTTTCATTCAGTGCCATTTATAAACTCGATGAGGGTAAAAAATACTGAGGCGCAGCTGTTCAAGTTCTGTAAAGTAGCCGGGCTGGTGAGGCAGCTGGGGCTTCCCTGTACGGGGAGATCCCGGGCAGCACAATACAGGGAAGTCGGTACTTGTAAGGGTTGGCAGCGCAGCACCGACAGGTGGTTTCCTTCTTATCACCACTCGCCTTTTGTCGTTGCAGTTTTAACCAGTTCTCCTCTCTGTTATTGCTATTATTACTCTCTTTAGTGGCCTGGACAACAAGTGTTCTGTGTACCCTCTGACATTTGACAAAAATGAAAATATGGCTGCAAAGAAGAAATCGGTTGCAATGCACACAAACTACTTGTCTGCCTGCAGCTTCACTAACTCAGACATGCAGGTAAATGCATTCCCTACCCGCTGCTCACCCTCCAGCGACACCTAACATGAGCTGCACTCGTACGCCGTGCCAGTAACCTTCCTTGCACCTGGGGCGCCCAGGGCCATGTCCTGCCCCACGCCGGGGCTGCTGGAAAACCCTCGCTGGGGGCAATGGAGGTGCTGCAAAAGCTGCTGTAAGGAAATGCATGTCACAGCCCGTGGCCAGGCTGTCCTGCCTGCACCTTGCAAAGGCCTGTCGCTTCTGCAGAGGGAGCTCGCTGGTACCTGTGTGTCCTCTGCTCACAGCGTCTCTGCTGGCTTGTGCTTTTAGGAGCTCAAACTAATACAAGTAGTTTAAAACCCAGTTTGGCTAAGACCAGGTTGCCAGCCAACGGAGACTGTGTTGTTTGCCTGCTTTGTCCCGGATGTTCAGCCAACTTTGCTTTTGCTTTCATTCTTAATATTTTTCGTTTGTCCCAAGTGAGATATTTGAGCCTGAGGATGGCCCCACAGGGCCAGCCCTGTTGTCTGTAAATGCAATGGTGTGTTCCCTCGAGGGAAAGGAGTGACGCTATCCCCATCTCGCAGCCGGGGGCTTGGAACACAGTGGGAGACGATGGCAAAGCCAGGAACTAAATGCAGATCTTCTGAGACCAGGCCAGCCTTCCTCTGTAGCGAATATCTCAAAGATCTCATTCTCCAGGAACACGAAAGATGATGAAAGGAGCCAGGGTAATCCCCTTGTCCTCTCTGTTTTTTTTAATTCGATTGAAGCTCTGCAGCAAAATAAGTGGCAGAAGGGAGCATTTTCATTGCTCTCCGTGTCAGCAGAGCTGCTGGAAAGGCAATACCTTGTCCAGATATTTGGAGCTCTTCTGAAGGAAATATCAGCTCTCATTGCTTCTATTTCAGGACATGAGATGCCCAAGAATATGTTGTTGTTTGTCGCTCTATGGTTTCTGTAATGACTCTGAGGTGCTAATTTAAGTCCATTGCCATGGAAACAAGTGGTGGAGGTACCCGGAGCTCAGGCTTGCTCAGCCCTGACCTTACTGCGCAGGAGTCCGGCGTAATTAGAGCAGTCTAAATTAAGGGGCATGTTTTTGATGAGAGAGAAAACCAGTACTCTCTTTTCTTTTCCATACCTATATGCATTGTGATTAAATCCTATGAAAGGAAAAATAGTTATTTATTTTTCGTAATAAAAAAAGAAAGGAAAGTTGGGGTTTTTTTCTCCATATTAAATACAGCAAACTGCATTAATATTGAAGGTGATGTATTACTATTGTTAAATAATACCACGGTGGATTTAGATGCTTTATGTTCAGTGATTCAGAGATTTTTCTGGAGACTTTAAAAAGAAATTTTCTTGTGATGATAGGCTTATAAGTGATCATTTGTAGCACTACATGTTATTGAAACAAATAGAAGCAAGTGGGTTGGTCAGGCTTCTGTTAGGACACTGTTATGTAGGGGAGAATCCCAGATTTCTTATCTTCTTCTTTTTACATAATGGCTTCAGAATTAAAATTACTCAGTAACTGTGGGTGCATGGAGCAAGAAGTACACTGCGCAGGAGCTTTCCCAGCCATGTGCGGAGCAGCTCTGCTCTCCCGGCTGGCCTCACCGAGGGATATGGCACCTGTCCTGGAGCAGCCTGGGTGCGTGGCGGAGGTGTCCCCCAGCCCGGTGCCCCCACAGCACCCACTGCACGGTGCTGTGGATGCTGCTGCTCTGCCTTGGCCGCTCGCTTAAAATACAGCTTGGTTTTCCCTCAGAGGAATGAAAGACAGGGTGGGAGTTTAGGAGTTTGTGTGCCTATGGGCATCTGGCAGCGCCATGGAAAAAGAGGAGATGTGGGGGTGGTTCATCGTTGATTAAAGCCACTCTCAGGCTGTGTGGGTGCAGAAAGAGGGGGTCCCATCCTTGCTCCTCGTCACGTTCCCACCCTGGGCCAAGCCAAGCGCTGAGCTGCAGGGCTGGGCGACCTACGCACCTCCTTCTCGGTGCCCCACATCAGTCTTGCCAGAGAGAGCCTCCCCCGCCTCAGTACGCAGAGAGCCGGGGAGCTTCGCTTCCTAAATTAGGTATCTGCCACTCCTTGGTGTGATAATGCTCCCCACGTGACAACGCTCCCTGTGTATTAATAGCAACAGTTAATTGGGATCTCAAGTGTTGTGCATAGGGCAGGCAGCCATAGTGCGGCAGGGCTGAGAAGCAGGATGAGGCCCGTGGCCATGGTGGAAGAGGCAAAGGTGAGGGTGGCCCCGGTGCCTGTGCCCCTGGCAGCAGGGGCTGTGTCCCTGCTGTCCCCTGCCCCATGCAAGTGCTGTCTCTTGCCACCAGGCGCCAGGCGAGGATCCCCATCCATCCAGCCTCGTGCAGCGAGCTAGAGTCCGATAGCAAAGATTGTTAATTCCCTTCTGGTCTGGGATTTTTGGAGTTGGTTCCATAACATTTGTGAGGTATTTAAAAGACAGGTAGACAGAGTGCTTAGAGATACGATTTAGTGATGGGTTTTGTCAGAGTTAGGTTGATGGTTGGACTAGATGACCTGAAAGGTCCCTTCCAGCCTAAGCGATTCTATGATTTCTCTTTATGCATTAGCTGGAGCTCTGGGTTGCCAATAGACCCTTCCCTTACACTTTTAGCTTCTCCTGTTCCCTTCATATCTTTCTTACACGTTATTACAAGAGCAAATCCTCAGAGCTGAAAGTCCTCATTCCTCAGCCAAGTACAAATATTCCACAGAACAGAGACGTTCATTGATCTAAGCTCAAAAGCTGGCCAGAAAGACAAGTCAGGACTTTTTTCTGCTATTATCATCTCAGAGTATTAGTGTCTCTCTGCTGGAGGCTTTGGAACAGTCTGTTCTGCAGCTTTGCAGACCTCTGTTTATGGGAGGAGTTTTTGGAGCATCTGTCAAACATGTTCAGTGTTTAACCTTTATGCAACTCTGTGAATGGTTTCATGATTGTGTGATCATTTTCTTCTTGAAGAGTATATTCTTTTTAACTTCTAACTACCCACTGTGATCCCTTGAGTTTTCTCACTGGCCTTGAGAAAACCCTGTGTGCAAGACTGAGCCCTCCCGAATTCACCCTTGCCCCCTTCCATGCCGGTGCACAGGGACTCTTGCAACCTACAGAATTTGTGACTGCATAACAGCTTCGGGTGCCAAGGGGAAATTTTGAACAATTGAGCAGCATCAGGATTTAGCCACAATAACAAGCCCTGATCACATGTGCTTTCTACAAGCACTGTAGCAGATGAGGGAAGCCGTGAGCTATGTTCAGTCAGTGTATGTTCAAGCCCTTTCACACACAAGTGGTTTTGGACAAGTGAGAGGTGATGGACTTACCAAACAACTGTCTAGACAGGCTTACTCCCCTTTCAGAAAATCCATGTCTTAAGCCCAATTAATTGGGTGTAACCTGGCTATTTCAAGCAGAAAAAAATTTAGAAAGTTAAACAGGTATACTTAACTCCAACAGTTTTTCTCTTTACCCGGGTTGAATTCCAGCAGCCTAAATATGGATAGGGTTAAATAGAGGGGCAGACAGGAATACCAGTCTGACTCTGCCTTCTTTTTGGAATATATGGAAATGCCGTCAGACCCTTATTGCCATCAGGTCTCCAAACCCCACTGCACAAACCCGACCGTTATTGAAACACGGTGTAGGTATAGCTGTGTCAATACAGCTCTCCTTTCCAGTCTAATGTCTTTCCTTAAAAGTGGAAAACATAAACTATGCATAGATACACATTGGTTTTATGGCTTTGATTTATTGCATAATATTTCATTAAATCAAAGCTGTCCTTGGTGTACATATAGGATGTCAGTTGTATCTCTGTGAACTTGAAGATCATCTGCTGATTTTTCTATCATGACTCTTCTTGCCACATCCTGTAGATCCTGACAGCAAGTGGAGACGGAACTTGTGCTCTGTGGGATGTTGAGAGCGGGCAGCTTCTACAGAGTTTCCATGGCCATGGAGCTGATGTCCTGTGCCTGGACCTGGCCCCTTCTGAAACGGGAAATACATTTGTCTCTGGGGTAAGCAGGAGATTCCTACCATAATATAAAATTAATGAATGTGGAAGGGAAAAGGCAGCAAAGCAGGAGACTCGTGATCATATTGAGAGAGTGCTGGAGTATGTGTTGGAAGCCTTAGTGCAATCCACTCATTGCAAGCACATTTTCCAAGCTGGAGCAAATTAAACCTCTGACTGTGGGGTCAAACCCACCCAGCCAGCCTGACTGCAGTTCTGCTTACTTAGCAAATTCCACCCCACACCAAAGCAATCCAGCCCGAGATCAAAACAACGCCTCTCCCGGGAAGGGAAAGGCTCAGAGTTAGAGCAGCGGGTTCGTACCGCAGCGGAGGTGTGAGCCCCTGTGGATAGGAGCTTGTCACAGCAGATGACTTCCCACATTTGGCTCATGTCTCCTGCCCAGCTCTCTGGAGCCAGACGGGGTGTGCCAGGGGCCTGCTCTGGGCATCGAAGTGGGGCTGCAAATAACGTGCGTGCCTCTAAGTCCCTCAACCGCTCCCGAGAAGCTAAGGGGTAGCTTGGGCGCTGGCTAAACTCTCCTACAAGTTGGAGCAGGGAGATGAGGTGTGGCCACATCTTCAGCTGTTGCTGTGTCCCCTGTGCCTTCCAGTGGTACCAGAGGCATTTAAAGCCCCTTCGTCAGTCGAACGCTGCCCGCTCCCTGTCCTGGCCCAGAGGAACATACAAACCTTGCTGGGAGTACCCAGGGCATCTTCCAAATATTGTCCTGCTGCTTGAGGGATCACCGTTCCCAGGCAGCTGAGCCATTGGCACACAGCCTGGCAGTGAGGCAGGCAAGGCATAAAGGTGTGTGGGATGGGGCTCAGCTCCTTTTTGAGATGGCCCTGGTCTTTCCCACATCCGAAATTGAGTGTGCAGGTGGGAGCTGGCAGGAGCTGAGAGAAGACCTCTCTTACTGGAGCAGGTTGCTACCATAACTTTGCAGAAGGTACCTGGTTTTGGAGCCCCACCAGCGCTGGCTCAGGGCTGCTCTTGTGCTTGCTGATGTAAATGGCCCTTGTGCCAAAGGGTGCTGACCATGGATTAGGAGATTCCACTTGTGCTCGGAGTCATGGTCCCATCTCTACACAATAAACCTGGACCTCCTCAGTTACGGCTTTATTGTCAAGTTTGGCTGGCCCACCAGGAGCAGAGCCCAGCACACTGGCCCAGTTTGCCTGCACAGCTGCTCCAAAGCGTGACTGAAAGCTAATTCCATCCGAGTGCATTACTCCTCCCGGGCTTTCCTGTCACCGAGCTTGCTTCCCAGAAAGGATAGATTCGTTCTCCCTGGGAACAGCTCAGCTTATTATAGGGCAAAGAATCGCAAGCAGCTATGGTACTGCTAGGAGAATATGTCATACTTGTGTCGATATAGCAGCTTGGGCATGTCCATGCTTACAGGGACTCGCTTAATTCATCACATGCAAAATACCACTTCAGTGAAGATCTGTCTGATACCGTGTCAATGCAGGTATAGCCAAAACAATGCAACCTGAAGGTATGGTGGCACAGAGAGACTCCCTGTGTATTGTGCCTGTGTAAAACAGTAACCTCGAGCTGGAATAAGCAATGCCAATACATCAGCGTGTAGACTGGGTGCTGTTACATTTCACAGCTTCACTGAACATCCCAACCCTCCTGGCTGAGCTCAGGGCTGCATCCCAGGCTGCTGTGCTCTGTGCCTTCTGAGCGCTGCTCCTTGGGGCGAGTGGGATAGCCCTCAGGGGGCCCATCTCTCTGCAGGTGGTTGCTGGTTTCTCCTTCAAAACCTTAGGAGTCAAAGCACCAGCTTGTCAGATTGGTCTTGCCCCCAAACTCCCAGAGAGGTCAGTAAGAACAGTGCACATGGAAGCAATACGAAGGGCTGGGCTTGGGCTGTGGCGGGGCTTGAGAGGGAAATATGCTGAGTCCAAAATGTTCTTGATCCTGTTTGGCTTCCCCTGTGCAGAAACCACAAGTCAGAACAAAGAAATATTACCTCTTTTAAATAATGACATCGTTAGTAAAAAAAGAAGAAGGGATTTCATCTTAACAAGAGAATTTAAAAAAAAAAAGAGAGAGAAATATGTGAATTGTGAAAAGACTGTTTAATTTAATTAGCAATCATATTTGCGTGAAAATAAATAACATGTGTGGCATGATCTGCTGGGCAGGACACGCTAGCTCGGCAGAAGCAGCATCCGCCTGGCCTGCCCTCTGCTTCCCACGCAGCCTTAGAGAGGCTGAGCCCCCCAGAGCGGAGCCTGCCTACGGCCTGCCCCTCAGCAGGGGTGTATTTATTCAAATCTCCCATCACTCCTACAAGAAAAGTCTGTGTTCTTTTTCCTATCACCGCGATTGTGACAGCAGCGAGACATTGCAGCTGAAGGCATGGCCCTGCAGCTATGAGATGATTCCTGCCCCAAGGGTGATGCAGCCCACGTGGGCTGAGCCCCTTGCCCAGAGCATTCGGGGTGCTGAGCACCTCGCAGTCTTCAACGAGCTTTTCAAAGCACAGCTCGGAAGGGCAGGTTAGAGCTTGGCAATGAGAGGAAGTGCTGTTGTGCTTCTTTTCTCATCCCAACCATGCCATTGAGCGCATGGGTGCAGGGGTTAACTCTGGTGGGAGGCTGGGTGAGAGACCCTCCAGATGCACTTATTTCATTTTCTATTTCAGTGTATGAAAAGAATTAGTTATAAAACTTTAAATGCTGGTTATTAATTTTTTATATTGAGCCTGTTAAGCGGTAAGGGAGTGAGTCAGTTATGCAGCACTGTGGCATGGTGGTACTGCAGACACCGGTACGGTGGCAGTAGCGGCAGAGCAGGGCTGTGTGTGCCGGTGAGTACGGGACCGCCTACCCAAACACCCCCGGCCCGTCTGCACCCCACCGTGCTGGTCTGCAGCACTGCCGAGGCTCCAGCCCTAACTGCAACTGCAGCAGGTGTGGGGGTCCCAGAGCAGCCAGTTCTGCGGCTGCTTTGCTGTTAAATCCCCTCAGAGCTGCAATGTTCAGAACCTTGGAATGTAGCTGGGCTTGATGATGTGTACGAAGCACGTGAGGGGTGAATGTCACCATTTCCACAGTGAATTTTTTTGTCTTATTAGGGATGTGACAAGAAAGCCATGGTTTGGGATATGCGGTCTGGTCAGTGCATCCAGTCATTTGAGACCCATGATTCAGATATCAACAGTGTCAGGTCAGTATGTTTCTGGGAGAGGACACACTTGCGATGTTGAGCAATGCGCTGGTTCTATTTTTGAAGTCTGACCTCATCCAAGTAATGTAATGTGTTCTGGTCTTTTTTTACTTATGCACAGATATTACCCAAGTGGAGATGCCTTTGCCTCTGGTTCAGACGATGCCACGGTATGTTAATTCAGCAACTTAATTTAGGGAAGTTCTGTTACTTCCCAAGTCAGATTTTCCAGAAAGACTAGGTCACATCCACAGAGGACTTTAAGTGACTAAACTGGGACTGTGATACCAAAATTGCAGAAATAATAATGGTATAATATAATATATATTAAATACTATATATAATGCTATAGGGAAAATGTAGAAACACTTTGTAGGTCACCTCTGCAAACTTTTCTACATGAGGTACTGTCCAAATATTCATTTCAGACTTTCCATGTTTTGAAGTGTCATGATCAAAATTAGTTGCCTTACTGGAAGAGATTTGTGTTCATATAGTTGTTGGTCACAACATGGGAGGAACCAGATGAAATGCTGCACGTTGTGTCCAAAGGAGCAGCCAGCGCAGGGGCATGAAGGGAGCCCATACATGAATGTGCATGTCCCGGCAAGCAGAGGAGCGGTGGGCTGAGCGGGGAGCTGGGCAGCCCCGGTCAGCTGGCCTCCCTGGCCCCAGGGTGGCCTTGGCCACGTACATCTCCTCCCTGTCACCCTGACTCAGTGCCAACACTCTTCACTGCGGTGAGTCACCGCATCCAGGACACCCTAGATGATACAATAGCTCTTACTTTATCTCTGAGCAAGCTGCTAGGAGGGGCACAGTATGTATTGACAGGTAATCTTGGTCAACACATTGTATGCAAAATGCCACTTACCTCCTGGTGCCTTTGGGCCCCTGAGTGATGCTGGTGGCTCTCACTGCAGCTGGTAAGTCCCCGTGGGGGACCAGGCTCCACCTGTACCACAGCCCTGCAGGGACTGAGCTGGCAGTTAAGTGTAACTCAAGAGCAGACATTTGGGAGGCACCTGGGACCTTGTTTCTCCTGTTTATTCAAACATCACACTGAGTTGCATGAGGGTGGAGACTCTTTCTAAAGTCCTCTGCCCTCAGAGCGTATTTTGGGTCTGCTCCGATACTAGCTAAATTCAATAGAAACATTCCCTTTGTCTTCACTGGATGTGGAGACCTTCCAAGGCTCTTCTGGAGAGAGTGTACGCTGCTTTTAGGTCTTAAAAGCTGTGATTATAAATTAATACCTCTAGTTCTGTGGTGAACCCAGTGCCTCTCCACACATTCAGATGTGGTACTGTGAGCACCTGAGGTGCTGAGGGAATGAGATGGAGAAATTGTCCATCATTAAACTCCAATGAGAGCACTCTATGCCCAGTACCCCAGGCTCTAGGCTGCTGTGCTTACTAATTTATTTGACGAGGTTTTTCTCTCTTAACTATTCCTGACACCCCTGACTTAAGCAGGAGAATGGGAAATTCCATCTCTGCACTTTTGACAGAGGTTTTTGGCAGTTTCCATTTACTTCATTCTTTAAACGAAGAGGTTGGTATTTTCAGCGTTAGGGACCGATACACTGGCTGGTATCCTTGACCTGATTTATATGCTTAGGGATTTCAAGGAGCAGATAATCCTGACTGTCTGGAGGGAAGCCATAAAAGCGTGCTCACATGGCAGTGCTGTCACCTGCGGTGACCCCGACTCCCTGTCAGGACAGTCTGATGGGATTATTCATCAGTGGGGAGCACTGGGAGACCTGGACTTCACACACCTGGCAGCTCCCCACCGCCCTGCGAGTGAAACAGCCTATCCTTTATGTGCAGGCTTGAATACCAGCCATTTTTCTTGAGTAAAGTCTTAATATTAGCAAACCCATCCTGCCAGTGTTTGCTTAAACTTGACTTACTGAGGAAGGTTTTCAGTTCAAATAGTTTCAGAAGTGCATTTGGATTTCAGGGCTAAGAGACTGCCTTTCTGCATGGCAATGAAGCCTGGTCTGTCTATACATTATTTCCATGTTAAACAAGCCTAAGTTCGCTGGCAAATGATAAAAACAGGAAGTGCAGGTTGCAGAGGTGATTGGGGATTTTCCATGAGAAATGAAAACCAAAGATCTGTATAAAAATGTATTATTTCACTTGAATTATTTTCACGTAGGCTTTTCAGACAGAGAGGCCTTGCAGAAGGGCAAGGGGCTGTTTGCAGTCCCGCCTTACTCAGAGCAAGGACTACCATCTAGGCTTCCTTGTGACAAGGGACTGTCTGAGCACCGTGCCCTGTGGTCCGTGTTCTCAAAGATGACCAGAGCTGTAATCCTCTGTCTCCCAGGCTCCAGCTGAGGCTAAACTGTTGTCTTTAGAGACTGTCTCCCCATGCACCTCCCCAGCAGCAGGGTGCCCTAATATGTAAGAAACCAGAGTGGGGAAGCAAGAGGGTGGAGGGACCTTCAGTGGGTAGCCATGGTCCAAAGCCCACCACTCGTCTCTTTATAGCAGGACAGGCTGGAGGCTTAGAGAAGCAGTTTGGAAAGGCAAGTTCTTCACTCAATTTATATGAAACAGCCTTGCGTTGCTGAGATCCCTGTTAGACTCCAAAGGAGTCCTAGTTCCAGCAGGCAGAAATGGCAGAAGAAGCCGAGCAGCCTCTTCCCGTGATGCCAGTTAGGCTGCAATCTTTCCCGCTTCCGTTTTTTCAATGAAAGCTATAGCTGTTGACTCCAGCCTTTACTGAGACACGTGTGTTGGTTTTGTTTTAATCCAGTGTCGTTTGTATGACCTTCGTGCAGACAGAGAAGTCGCAATTTATTCCAAAGAGAGCATCATTTTTGGAGCATCCAGTGTGGACTTCTCTCTCAGCGGTGAGACCTGGACTTTGGAGGTTATCCTAGTGTTGGGATTTGAGGGGAACTGTAAAATTTTGCCAGTTTAATCTTATAAAGCACTTGTATTAAAAATTATCGAAAGTAATACTAAGTACCAAAAGAAACACTTAATGCATGGAAGCTTTTTTTTGCCTCTGTAAAAATAATTACTCTTTAAATAACCTAGCTGGCTGTTGCTTCGTTGCAGCAATGAAAAGTATTTTCCTGGCCCTGCTGAAGGCAGGAAATATTTTGCCATTAACTACAGCTGGGCTAGAATTTCACAATAATGATTAAAAACATTTCAAAGGAAACATGAAATGTAACTAGACTATTAAGCGCACTTACATAAATAGTTTATAAAAGGATAATAAATGATTAATAGATAGGAAAAGTATGTTAGAGGAGCATGAAGACAGAGACGTTACCCTTTCTAACTACAGATCTGGAGACATGAGCTCAAGTCTTCTCTCTCCTGCCCCAGAACAAATGCGAAGCTCCTCAAGTCGCCTGCGTGGGGATGAGAGGGTGGTGAACTGCCCTGCGCTCGGGACAGAGGGACAAAGGTCTCTGTCATGGTCACAAGCACAGCAGCTTGTCCTGTTGGGGACAGTGAATCACTTACAAAGTTGTCCACTAATCATTCAACAATTTGTATTCGACTTCTTGCATAAAGTCTGAGTAAAATACTATTTACCCTGCATTAGCTGATGAAGTGCTCTTCAGTCTGTCATGATCTGGAGTCATAGAATCATGGAATGTGTTGGGTTGGAAGGGATCTTTAAAGGTCATCTAATCCAACCCCCCTGCAGTAAGCAGGGACATCTTTAACTAGATCGGATGGGTCATCTCCCATCTCTAATGACTGAACAGATTCTATATAATTTAACTCAATTTGAACTATGTTTTTAACTAATACGTTTTAATTGGTTCAGTGTTTAGTGGAGCAGGGGTGTCTGACAGGAGCACAGCTAGCAGGGGGGCTGCAGCGGTCAGGGCTGGCTGTCTGCAGAGGGTGGCACGGGAAAGCTGGGTTGTGGCTCACTGGGTGAGGAACGTCCCGCAGAAGGGCCTTCCTGCAGTCAAGACGTGTTCCCTCCTCAAACCCTCACTTTGCAAAACCTCATTCTCTTTGCAGGTCGCCTACTGTTTGCAGGCTATAATGATTACACCATAAATGTCTGGGATGTGCTGAAAGGCTCCCGTGTATCCATCCTGTTTGGACATGAAAATCGTGTCAGCACCTTGCGGGTCTCTCCCGACGGGACGGCGTTCTGCTCGGGCTCCTGGGACCACACTCTCCGAGTAAGTGCTGGGAGTACGTGCCTCAGGTGCTTCTTTCCATGTTTGTTTGATTGTTTAAAAAAAGGGGGCAAAAGGGAAGGGTTGTTACAGGAAAATTGGCTCTAGAGGGCTGAACGAGGATATAAAACCACAGTGTAGAACATGAACAGAAAATTCAAATACGAAAAAAAGTCCTTACGAAGTGCTAGCCAAACTGTTACGGGAATTTTGAACTTAGGGGTTAAATAATATTGCTGCTGGTACACTGTACCACTAATCTGACTGCCTTGCCAAACTTTAATTAAACCTTTGATAGAATAGTCAATGTCATAAATGATTGTTCAACTCTCTCTCTGCAGATCTGGGCTTGACCTGAGATCCTGTACACAGAATCAAAGGAAGACAGATGCTCTGGATTACAACAACTGCATAAAAAAAGCCACCCCTCAAAATCAAATATTTGCTACACTACAGAAGAGTGACACAGCCCACAGATTAACACAGCTAGGTAGAAAATGTAATCTGCTTGAACACATAGCAAACATCAACATGTAGTAAAATGAAATGGTTTTAGTTCTGTTTTGAAACTATCTTCTTTTATTAGAACTAGTCTAGATGATTATAAAGGGACTTTTCTCTGAAGTCACCTGTATCATAGAATTGAGTATTTCGGTGCATATTATGTATTTATTTGCATGAATTGAGTTCCTTTTTAAAGTAAAAAAACAAAAAAAAAGAAAAGAAAAAAAAGATTCCTGATTTTATCAGGATGTAGCATAAGACTTTGGAAACATTCCGTTGTAGTGCATTATTTTGGTGTTGGAAAGTGGAAAGAAAAACAATTCTGATACTTTATGATGGCATTATGGATGACTGAACCTTGGTAGTAAGTGGAGGAGCAAAGGACCTACTGTGAAGGTACCGGCTGTTGTCATAAAAATGTATTTTTTGTACAAAAAATGAATCCTTTCAATCCCTGGTTTTTCCTACCGTCTTTTTAAATAGAAGTAAGTATTTCATCTCTGTTACCTGAATATAAAGAATCTAAATATATACAAAATGATAAACTGCAAAGATGAGGGATATAAACATGATTTACATAATCATGAGGTAATACTTAACCAGTAGTTTCTTAGAAATTTTTAATTGTATCACTTGGTGAGTGAATTTTCTTTTACTTAAAGGAATACTACATGCTAAGCACTAAGGGATACTACACGCTAAGCACTAAGCACCGTTGGACTGATGGTCGAATCTTTTCCAAGTCAGTCACAGTCATTCTATGGTCATGATTCTTATTTGCACTTTGAGCAGTTCACACCACTTCGGCAGGGCGATGTAGCTTAAATGTATGTTAAGGCGGTATATGCCCGTTTTAAGGTCCTGCAGTTTCAGAGCAGCAGAAGTTCATGCAAACGCAGGTCAGACCTTACAAGCCAAATCGTATGGTCCTTACGGGCGTGGACATAGCTCTGTTGTAGTTGGACTTGAGAATGAACAACAGCGAGCTGTTGAAAACCTGCTGTGGGCCGCAGTCCTGCCAGCTTTTGATACTGTGCTCAGCGGAGCCCGCAAGCCCGTCTGACCCAGGAGCCGCTGGGTTTCAGGGAAGCGGTACAGCCGGCCACGTTGCGGGCAGCACCCAGCCCTCTGTGTCAGCACGGTAACGCAGTACAAACTGGCAGGACTACCCCCATGCCAAGCTGATGCTGTAGAATTATGACTTGACCAGATAAAGCTGAGATACAGTTAATTATAGGCCTGTTGGGAAATTATATCTGTATTTATAAGTTGAAAACTATTGAGACTAGAGTGTGTGACGTCTGCTCACTCTGACAGGCACCGAGTCTGACCTGAGCAGAGGCACGGAGGGAGCAAAGCGCTGGAGTTAAAGCTGGGGGCTTGTGGGGTCTGGCCTTTGGAATGCAAGTGGTGAGATACATTGCTGCAAAGATCAAAGATATGATTTATATTCAGATTGAAAAAAGAGAAAACAAGCTCACTGGAGTGAGCTGATCACTGTATCACTGGGATTGGCTGTTCACCTAAGTTTGATGATAATATCCTCATTGTGTTTGAAAGGGTTTTGTTTTTTTTTTTTACAATTCTATAAAAACTGTACTAGAAACAGAGTCTCCTCATTCATGAAAACATTAGGTTCCATGAATCCATAACCCATTAATCTAGGAGGCTGACATTTGTACCAGCCTTCAGTCCCTAATTGAAGTAGTTCAGCTGTTTTGACTTAGAAAAGTCAACTCTGATGCTTTGCAATATTTGTGGCAACCTCTCCCTGTGACAAACTGAATGCACTATGGAAATGTCATATAGAGCTCACTGTGCAATACTGAGTCAATACACTGTACACGTTTGATCAAAAGATTAATATTAATGTTTAGATAGTATTTATTGGTAAGATGTTTGTTTCAAACATACTACATTGTGTTGATACTTATGAATGGCCTAAATACAATAAATTGTATTTTACGTATTGAGAACATGTATATAGTTGTTTTTCCCATGAGTTAGGTACTTTTAATGGTAGCTTTTTTTCTGGGGTTTTCTTTTTGGCATTTACTTTTTGCACCATATGGTTTCTTAGATCATTTGTCCTGCAAAAATCTAGGGTGAAATCCAGATCTACCATAAAATCGGTTCTGCAATATCTTCTGGAAATACCCAAGGTGAGCCAGAGCAACTGAGGGCGAGCAGTCCTCGGAAGTACCTGAGGCTCTATCTGAGCTCCTTCTGCATTGAGGAGGCCAGAATTCAGGTTGTGTTTTCCTGCTCAGAAGGATCACAGCTAACATGGGATGTTTTCTTTCCAGATCCTCATCACCATACCCAGGAATGCATTGGAAAACGCAGAGTATGTGTTTTTGTGGGAGCGCAGGATTCTCCTCATGTTGCAGTGGGACACCAGTGAAAGCCAGGCACCAAAACGCTGTTGAGGGCTTGGGCTGTCACGCTGTGGGTAAAGCATATTTGCAGATCCCCTTGAGATGCAGGGGTTCAGTTTTCTGCCTTGTCAGTAGAGAACTGTGCTGGGGTCAGCTGTCCTCTCCGCTTCCATGTAGGTTTTGTGGTCAGCACGAAGGTGGTCAGTGGAAATCCTCAGTTTAGACACTGAAAAAAGCACCTCCTTCACTTAGGCTCGTTGTTTCATTTCCTTTCCTCTGAGGGGCTGGCGAAAGCGCTGAGCCAGCTTGTTCTGAGCGACACCAGTGCCCAAACCATCACCAGTTCCAGTGAGAATGAGGCTGACATCGCATCTTCCACTTCTGTTCTTGCAGGGAGAAGTCCTTCTTCAGGGCCACTGCCCGGGGACTCGTCAGTCGGGCTGCATGGGCTCGGCGCGTGTGAAATCACCTTTTTGTTCCTGAGGTAGTGGTGAAAGCTGTAAACTGGGATGGGCCTCAACTTCCCATCAGATAAATGAAGATAGAGGAACAGGGCACTGGAGTATCCATTGTTTTTCTTACTCGCTAAAGGTTGGCCAGGGAGGCTTTGGAAAACCCAGCGTTTTGAAACCCCCTCTTTGGTCTGTCGAGCTATTTGTGTGTCGGAGGGAGAGGTTTTAATCAGCTTCTTGTCCTTTCCCCAGCGTGTCCCAGCCTTGGAGAAGAGCGGTGCCGCTCTGGGTGCAGCAGGGATGCAGCAGTGTCACATCAGAGCCCCAGTGCTGGCCCTACCTCCCTGACCCGCTCCTCAGCTCAAGCCAGGAGGTGAAGGAAAAGCGGTCCCAAAAGGCTGCAGGGAGTGGGCTGTCACCCCGTCAAACGTATGGAGAGCAAGGCAGCTATAGCTTGGGCAAAGTCACTGTCAGACAGCCTCGTCCGGTTAAACAAAAATGCTATATAAACAGGAAGGGTGGAAAAGGATATTGCTAGAGAAAGAGCAGCCTCTCCCTCTTGCTCTCCTGCTGTGAGGAATGCAATAGGAAATTCCTGCTCCGGGATTAACAATCGTAAGGAAAACTCTAGTTAAAAAAGCATGTGTGTAAAAGCACTGGTGAGAAGTAAAGATATCATTCCAGCTACTGCTCTAGCACATAAACACAGGCTAGATTTCCCCGCTTAAAAACAAAACAAAAGCCAAATATGGGGATGTAAAACTAAGAGTTTGCCTTAGGAATGGTTTGAAGAGATCAGGCCAATTCTTGATAGTGATCTGAGAAATTGCAATAGGATTGATTCCAACCACCTATTTTTAGATTTTCTAATGGGACTGTGAAATGGAGACAGAGAGCTGTAACTCAAGCTAGGTGGAGGAGTCCCGTCCTGGCGCGTTGGGCACCTTGAGCCCATTGTGCGAAGAGAGGTGAGAGCAAGACCCCGTCCCGGCAGCACCTCTCCCAGGGCTGCATGGTGACAGGGCAGTCACAGACACCCTTTGCACTGGGCCACCATCTGAACCTCACCAGCAAACTGGCACCCAGCAGGAAACACCAGTTGGGTGTACCTGTGCTGGGCCTGCCATAAATCTTGGGGTGGTTTTTATGGGAGTTTTGATGACCTGTTAAGCAGCTGATGGTACTCACAGCTCAAAGGGCACAGCTGGGACGTTTAAAGGCCATCTAGTCCAACCCCCCTGCCATGAGCAGGGACTTCAACTAGATCAGGTTGCTCAGAGCCCCGTCCAACCCGGCCTTGAATGTTTCCAGGGATGGGGCATTGACCACCTCTCTGGGCAACCTGGGCCAGTGTGTCACCACCCTCAGCGTAAAAAATGTCTTCCTTCTACCTAGTCTAAATCTACGCTCTGTTAATTTAAAGCCGTTACCCCTTGTCCTATTGCAACAGGCCCTGCTAAAAGGTTTGTCCCCATCTTTCGTGTAGCCCCTTTAGGTACTGGAAGGGGCTCTAAGGTCTCCCCGGAGCCTTTTCCAGGTTGAATACCCCCAACTCTCTCAGCCTGTCCTCCCGGCAGAGATGCTCCAGCCTCTGATCATCTTCATGGCCTCCTCTGGAACTGCTCAAGTGGTCCATGTCCTTCTGATGTTGGGGGCCCCAGAGCTGGACGCAGGTGAGTCTCAACAGCGTGAGGGGATGCAGGGGAGGTGTCAGGCCGAGATGTCCCCCTGGTGCTGTGCCCTGTGCAAATGACACCACTTGGCTGGTGCTGTTCTCAGCCATTTCATTTTACACCAGCAGTAGCGAAGGGCCCGACCTTTGCACCACAACGGTCCTCATCCTCAATTTCGCTGATACGCTCATCAAAAAGCAAACACCACCCTGCGTTCGCTTGGTGAGTACACAATGCTACAGCCCTAGAAAACCTGAAGGATCTCGGATGCACAGAACCCAGGCTTGGGCCACTGATGTAAATTTAAAAAAAAAACCCAAAACATATGAAAAAGGTATTTTGCAGCCAGCGCCCGGCAGCTCGGCGCTTTGCTCCCCTGCCGTCGGGAACCCCCGGCTGTCGGTGGCCGGAGCCCCCGGGGCGCGGGCGGACCCCGCGGAGGAGCGGCGCTCGCCGCCCGTCCCCGGCGCGGGCCGTGCCGCTCCGGTGGCGACCGCCCCCCGCCCCGCGGTCGCCTCCCCCCGTCGCCGGGCCCCGCCCCGGAGGAGGGGAGCGCTGCCCGGCGCCCCGGGCCGGGCCGGGCGCAGGGGCCGCCCCCGCCTCTTAGTCGGCGGCAGCTGCTGCTGCTGCGGGGCCGCCGCCGCCATGCCGGGCTCGCTGAAGGAGGAGACGGCGCTGCTGCTGGAGGATTACTTCCAGCACCGCGGCGGCGGCTCGGCGCTGCCCGCCAGCCCCACGGCGGCGGCGCTGAGGCGGGCGGCGGCCGAGCTGGAGCGGCGGGAGCGGCCCTTCTTCCGCTCCTGCGCGCCGCTGGCCCGGGCCGAGCCGCGGGAGGCGGCGGCGCTGCTGGGGCGGGTGGCGGAGCAGCTGGAGGCCGACGGCGGCCTCAACTGGGGCCGGCTGCTGGCCCTGGTGGTGTTCGCCGGCACGCTGGCCGCCGCGCTGGCCGAGCGGGGCTGCGGCGAGGGGCCGCGCTGCCTGGCCGCCGCGCTGGCCGCCTACCTGGCCGAGGAGCGGGGCGAGTGGCTGGAGGCGCACGGCGGATGGGTGAGCGGGGACCGGCGTGCGGCGGCGGGGGGAAGGGGGGGGTCTTCGCCCCGGGTCGGGGGGGGGATCGGCGGGGAACGGTGCCGGTGATGGGCCGGCGCGGCCCCGGCGGGGTGGGCTCCGCGGGGCGAGGCTGCGGAGCGCCTGGGCTAAATCATGGCGGGGGTCTCTAGGCCGCCCGTGGGGGTCCTGTGCTGTGGCCAGCGCTCGGAAGGGGCCGGTGGCCAGCTTTGCCAAGCCACAGCCTCCTAAAAATACAGGAGTGATGGTGGTGGCTTGGCGGGGGCAAGGCTTTGGGTCCACGGGCTTGCGAAGAGCAGACTGGCACAAGTCTTCCCCCAGGGGAGTGACAGTGGTGGCTTGTCAGAGGCCAGGCTTTGGGTCCACGGGCTTTGGGTTACGGAGAACTGACTGGCTCAGGTCTTCCCCGGGGGAGTGACTGATGGTGGTGGCTTGTCAGGGACAAGGTTTTGAGTCCACGGGCTTTGGGTTATGGAGAGCAGGCTGGCACAGGTCTTCTCCCAAGTGTAAACGCAAGCCACCGACGTGCCTCTTTAAATATGCCTGTGGATGAAGCCACCCATCCACTGGACCTGCTGCTCTGGTCCCTGGCTTGCCCCGAAACCGGTCAGGTCGGCGCCTTGGGAAGGCAAATTACTGAAAAGAAAATTGGTTTCTGTTCTATCTCCAGGCAGGACGTGTGGCAACAGCATTAATGCACGTCACGGTGTAAAGCTGTGGCTGCTGTTGCTTGCCTGCCCCCTGAGATGCACGCTGAAAGCTCGGCTTTTAAGGCATCTGTGCAGCTCTGCCTGCCTTTCTGCACAAAATGTCAGCTATCCCGCAGAACTGCACATTTCCTATTTTCAGTCCCAGTGGAATAGTTGATGCCAGTACAAATAAGCACTAAAAATAAAAGGGGAGGGGGAAGCAGCCACTGGTTTCGTTGACTTTTCCAGAGACCAAAATGAACTTGGTTTTCCAGTGGTCACTGGTCCGTCCGACTGCTCAGCGCAGCGTGGCGCTTGGCTGCGGCGTACACTGTCGCTCGGCAAAGTCGCATTGCCTGTTCGCACAAATTAAAGTGTAAAGAACAAAGTTCCGGAAGAAATTAAAGAGTATAACTTGTTTACATAGACATCTGCGGAGCAGAGTTCAAACACGACCATCTGGAGTTGTATTGCTGCCACTTCTGATTATCACAAATAACGATCTGGGAGAGCAGCTGCCAGCTTTGCTCTGTCATAGGTCAGCCCTGCGCAGTGTCCACTTGGCCCTTCCAAGGGAGTGTGTAATCAGCCCCGCGTCCACCGACACGGGACCGGCTTCGGGCTCCTGTCTTTCAAGTGGAAATTTCCATATCCTGTGTTTCAGATGCTTTCTCAGACTTGAATGAGGGGGGGAACAATGCTGGCAGTTCCTGTCAGAAACTTGCCTAAAAGGGCGAAAGTAACGCAGTGACATGCCGAGCATCTCGGTAGGAAGTTTGCAATCGTCTGTTGAGCAAAGCATACGAACGCTTGCAGCTACCGCTTTCAGTTGCCTTGTGCAAAGGCTCCCACACTGCAATTTTGTGTGCCCAAGGCAGCAGGCTTAGGCTTTTCGTGGTTAAAATGGAGACTTCTGCAGCTGGCAAACGCCGTGCTGGCAGTGTGAACCAAACTGTGCTCGAAGACCGGTTAAAAGAGATCCGGTTGATTGTAAGCCAACCAACTCAAATGTCCCATTTTCTCTTGCTTTTCCAGGAGGGCTTCTGTCGCTTCTTCGGCACACACGGCTCCCAGCCGGCTGACCAGAGCAGTACCATAAGCAACGCGATCATGGCCGCTGCAGGGTTTGGAATAGCAGGATTGGCTTTTCTCTTGGTGGTGCGGTAGGCTGATGAATGGATCTTGCCATGGGAAAGTACTCTCAAAACTGACAATTTACCAGATTTCGCTCTATTTTCTATAGAACAGACCCTCTAAGAAGAAGTTTATATTTTTAAACTGGCTCGGGAAACTGTCTCACCGAACCCTTGGCTATAAACTGCTTCACTCGCTACCCAGTAATCGCACAAACAAATGTGTACTAAACCACCATTTGTGCATGTTCGAAACCTGTCGGCTCCAAACATCCTCTGGACTTTCTTTTTTGAAGGTGTAACCTAAACTTTAGCGTGGTTCATGTACTGTAACTTCTGAGTGCTCAATGTTATGCTAGGAAAACGTTAGGGTGGACTTGCTACTAAACCCTCTCGTCCTCTTTACACGGAGGCAAGTCTTCGAACCCGCCTTCCATTAATACTGTAAAGTGGGCGAACATTGACTGTGATTTTAACATGGTTTGTGGCCTCAAACGCAGTGAACAGCACTTGTTACTGAAAGGCAACTCATTGGTTGATTTAGAGCAATTAGCACCCGTGATGCGAGCGGCATCAGGGCTTAATCTAACATAAGGCTGATTTCATGACACTACAAGAAGATAAGTATTGATACAGGATGGTAATGGCTGCAGTACTGGTTCTTATTGAAAGGAAAGGAATTTAAATATTGAACTTTAATTGGTATATTGAAATCCAGTGGGGGCTGGAATTTCTCTGGATTTCCTTGAAAGCGAGAATTTCCATATATCTTAATATATTTTTGAAGTATTTATCACTGTATAATACTTGTAGCCATGACATCTTTATTTTTGTTTAAAACGTAATGCTGGTTCTTGTCACTCTAGTGCGTATCAAGCGTTGTCTTGTTTGAGTAATGTTTCACTCTGTTTTCAACATGCTGTGTATTTCTTTCAATGGTTGTACAAATTGCCTTATGTTTCTGGTAGCTTTTAATAACGTTCCTGGGTTACTCATAGCGTGTACAATTTTACTATGGTGACTTCAAAGGTGAATAAATGTTAAGTATTTTTATTTTAAAAAAAAACAGAACAGCTTTCTGCTTATTTGATGGGATGGGTGATGGTACTCGGCCAGGGAGTGTTTTGGTGGATGCGCCTTCCCGGTGCTTTGACCTGTAACGAGGAGCGGTGCGTCCCCGGAGCAGTGTGACACCAGTCTCTGTCGCAGAGGAGTCCTGCAGCCAGAACCAGGGGTAAGGCAGCCTAAGGGGAAAATCCAGTCCAAAAGGCCCATCTCCACCACTGTGACTGGAAATAACACGGTGGTTTTGTAGGCCAGAACTTTCCAAAGTTTGCTGCGGTAGCTGGGTACAGACAGGCTCCGCCAGGAGCTGCTCCCGCTGGTAGAGAGCCACAGAGCTTGTTTCTTCTCTGCCAGGGCTTGCTGCTGCCTCTCTCTTTCACACATGCACGCTTTTTAACTGAAACTGGAGTTTCTGATACGAATTACGATAATGACTGAGCAATAGGTGACAGAATTCAGCCCTTCTCAGATTAGTAATACTGAGCAGCTGTAATTTTTGGAGGGTGTTGGGCTTAGCTCTTGTAAAAAGCGGTCTCATGCTCCCGTCTCCGAGCCAGGTGTTTTTGTGGCGCTGGTGGCTCTGATGCCCAGTGTTCAATCCCCCGCTGGCCACCCGTCGCCCCCGCTGCTCTGCCCTTCCAGAGGGTTTGTCCCTTCGTGGGAAGAGCACCCGGCGAGTGGCAGACTTCCCCTTGGGAAAGATCCGCCTGGCAGCCAGCTCGGCATGGCCGTGGCCACCCGGCTTCTTCTGCTGGCCACTGGGCCCTGGGGGTGGCATGTGGTGGGGGCTGTGGCCCCACACCGGACAGAGCAGCGTTGTGCCGACCGGCTGCAGATGTGGGGAGAAGGACAAAAAGGGACATTCAGGGACCGGTAAGTCCCCGGAGGCAGGAAGGAGCTGGCGGTCCCCCTCCTCGCGCCGCCCGCTCTGAACAAATGTCTGCTTGTTCTCCCACTTCCAGTTCTCTAAACTCCTCTTGGCTCCTCTCGGCAAAAGGATTAAGAGCCCGGGGTGCGGGACCGTCCTCCTCAGTTCCTCTCTCCAGTTCCCACCAGGACGGCGCCTGCTTCTGCGGCAGCTGGATGCTCTGGGGTGCCTGAAACGGTGGCCACGGTGGGAGTGAGCTGGCTGGTGCTGGGGAGCGAAGGTAGTTTCCAAAAGGTGGGATGCTCAGGGAGATGCGCGCTGAAAAGCATGGCAAAAAACAGGGCAAGAAATGCTCTAAACAGAGGTAGTGTTGCATGGAAACGTCCTGCTGTGGATCTCAATGTCTCTCCAATATCAAGCAGGACAAAGATAAAATATCAGTATAACCTGATTTCCTGTGTAATCTGATCTGGCAGGCCCCACTAAAGCGACAGCAGAGAGGATGTTATACTGGTTTTTACAGCGTGCTCTGGAAAAGAGAAGAAAACGGTCTGGAAACATCCTTGAATTGAGTCGCATCAGCCTTTGGCGTGAACCTGACCCTTTACAAGATGCAGCTTGGAGAGTGCCTGCCACTCTTCCCCAGCCTGGGAGAAGCTGGGGGTAGATTTCCTAAGAGCTGGAAGAACCGGTGGGAATTCAGGGAAGCTGTAAGGCTGAGTTGGGAGACTGCAGTGCGGCTCAGCAGCGTAGCAGCAATGCTGACGGTAGGTTCCTGACGCCTGGAGCCAGGCTGCTTCGGTCTCTGCTGGCAGCCCATGCCCGAGGATGCTCCGTTCAGCCCCCCAAGAGCCCAGGCCACTGGAGCTGGGCACAGGGGGGAACCTGCTCATCCCAGCCGGAGCCATGCTCCCCAAGCCACTCTGCTGCTGTGGGGACCATGGAGAAGTAGGATGGAAGACCAGACCATTGATTTCAGGGCAGTTTAACTTACATTTGCATGGCTCTTCTGAATTTTTATTTCTTTTTTTTTCAGTTTCAGCCTGACCGTTTGTCTCAATGAAGTCCTCTATTTCAATTGAAAACTGCTGCTGATCCTCTTTTCTGCCTCGGAAAAGGGAAGCAAGACGCTGCTGTTCCTTTCTTTAAATGCAGAAGGAGAGTAGGTGGTGTTTAAGCACAAGGCTTAATGTCTAATTCTCGTGACAGCTTTCAGTTCTTTGGCGTCGGTGTACTTCCCGGGCAGGTGGTGGATACCTTGTCCTGTCTAACAATTAGCAGGCAGTTATTGCTGTAGGTTCTGCTGGGGCCCCGACGTGTCTGCGCCTGCAGAAGCCATCAATCGTGGGTGGCTTTGAGGCGCCTGAGTGCTGGGCAGGGTCTTGTGCTCGAGGGGAGGGGAGAGACGTGGGGGAGCTGGCTGAGCCGCTCATACCACTGCCGAGACTTCTCTGCATTCGGAGACCTTTGCAGGGCTGAGTGGTGGTGAAGTGGTGTTCCCAGCTTACAGTGGTGTTCACAGGGGTCTTACTGGAGCCGTTGCAGAATCACGGAATGGCAGGGGTTGGAAGGGACCTCTGGAGATCACCTAGTCCAACCCCCTGCCAAAGCAGGTTCACCTGGAGCAGGTTGGACAGGAACCCAGGCAGGTTTTGAATATCTCCAGAGAAGGAGACTCCACACCTCTCTGGGCAGGCTGTTCCAGTGCTCTGCCACCCTCAAAGTAAAGAAGTTTTTCCTCATGTTGAGATGACATTTTCTGTGTTCCAGTTTGTGCCTGTTGCCCCTTATCCCATCGCTGGGCACCACTGAAAAGAGTCTGGCCCATCCTTTTGGCATCTACCCTTTAGATGTTTATAAGCATTGATCCTTGATCCTCATCTGAGGTCCCCTCTCAGTCTTCTCTTCTCCAGGCTGAACAGACCCAGGTCTCTCAGCCTTCCCTCACAAGAGAGATGCTCTGGTTCCCTGATCATCTTTGTAGCCCTCCCTCCAGTAGTTCCTTGTCTTTCTTGAACTGGGAGACCAGAACTGGACACAGTACTGCAGATGTGGCCTCACCAGGGCAGAGGAGAGGGGGAGGATGACCTCCCTTGACCTGCTGGCCACGCTTTTTTTAATGCACCCCAGGAGACCACTGGCCTTCTTGGCCACAAGGGCACATTGGTGGCTCATGCTTATCCTGTTGTCCACCAGGACTCCCAGGTTTCTCTCTGCAGAGCTGCTCTCCAGCAGGTCAATCCCTGCCCTGTACTGGTGCATGGGGGGGTTATTCCTCCCTAGGTGCAGGACCCTACGCTTGCCCTTGTTGAACTTCATTAAGTTCCTCTCTAACCTCATTAGGTTGGCGTTATCTGCTGGTGCTGCACCTGCTCCCTGCACCCTTCCCTTCTGAGGGGGCATCCGCTGTAGCCATGGGCAAGGGCTGCAGTGCTGTCGCAGGAGCCCAGCTGCCTTCTCGTTAAAGGAAGGAGAAATCTCTTCATCAGGCTTCTGAAGAGCGTTGAACTAGCCAGTGGGTTTCTTTTTGACTTGGAAAAAATGAGACGCTGTTAGAGTTCAAAAAATGCGAGTTGCAGAACGGTGTTACACGGCAGTTTGTGAGCGGCTTTGCTGTGGTATGCAAAAAATCTGGTCTGGCATGTCTGGCTGAAGGCATTGGTGCTGGTGCCGCGTCCTTTTCTGCCCAGGCGTGCTGCCATCCTGGGGGGTGCAGCAGGGGTCCGACCCGCAGGCTGGTACCCAAGCCCCACTAGGATGGGAGACCCCTCTTGCTACTTGGGTAGCCAACCCCCCACCTCCAGAGAATCATTGGAAGGAAGAAAAAAGATGGAGCGCGTGGCATTTGTTTGTATAATTTCACTTCTTGCGTTCATTCAGCCTGGATAATGGAAACAAACTTCTGGGTTTCGCTTCTGTTTCTCTGGCCGCTTCCTGTAGCAGCATGGAGCTGGCTGGTGCCGAGTGAGGAGATGCCGTGCGGGGGGAGCAGCTGGGAAGCGACTCGCTTGCGGGTTTAAAAAGGGCCAGTGTGATTCCTTCCTGAACGCTGCTGTTAGGAGGAGCACTTAAAAATGTTACCTTCAAACTTTTTAACAATTACCCTGTCACAAACTGAACTTCTTAAATGGGAGCGGAGTTAAAAATAAAAAGAGTAATATCTCGATTTACTTGAAGCCAAACGTAGGAAGTCTGAAAGTCAGCTCTGTGCTCAACTGACAATATAGTTTCGTTGGATTTTTTTCACTGCCTGGGCTTGGTCTGTTTGTTTTATTCAAATGAGAGGAGGAAGAGAGGACCTGGCTTTCCTCCTCAAATCGGTCTCCTTTCACACAGGCCGTTTGTTTCTGCCCAACCTGTGATGTCCGTGACACATTTCCAGCGCTGCAGCCTGGAACCGATACTCACAAATTGGCGATCTCATCATTTCTGGATGCTCACCCATTTGGTGTCAGAGCTGAACGTGCATTAACACGTTTCTGTTAGTTAAGAATTAAGCCTATAAAAACGGCTGGTTTAATTCAGCAGGGGACCACGCCAGCTTTTGGAGCTGCTGAAACCCACGATTGCCCGGTTGTGAGAGCGGCCGCAGCGCTGGGAATTAGAAAAGCCTGTGTGCAGAGAGATGCTGCTGGCAGCGCAGAGGGGTTTGCACGCTCTGGATTTAATCCCTTTAATGGTTCTGACCTGGGACAACAGTTCAAGTGAGGGAGTTCCTGTGTTTGACCCAAGCTGCTCTTTTGTTTGTCTCTGCACAGCGCAGCACATGGTGTGTAACAGCAGGGACCCCACACCCACTTACAGCTTTTGGATACGGCCTCTTTTGTGGTTTTGGGGTTTTTTTGTTTTGTTTGTTTGTTTTTTTTTCAATGCAGCTTGTATCCAGCAGGGTGGCTGGGGAATGATGGCCTGGCTCAGGCTGGGCGCCGGGAAGCTGTCGGTGCTGCATTGCCCCCCGGGGAGGACCAGGCCGTGGTGCCTGGAGCTGTGCTACGGGCAGCCCGACGTCGAAGCCAGGAGCTCGTGCTGGCGCTTTTCACTTGCCACGCAGAACAGCAGCAGTGCGCCGGGGCTCGGCCTCGTCGAAGGGCGAGAGAGAAAGCACCGCCTGCGGAGTGCCGAGCTAACAGGTTGGTTGGCTTCATCCTCGTCGCTATTAGTGTCTTTAGAAGAATCCCAGGCTGTTATAATTAATTTCTGAGTGTTAATTGTGAAGCTGTACGATAAGCCCATTGGAAACTCATGAAATGCAGGCAGGGCCGCATGGCTCCGGTGAGGAGTCGGTGCAGGGCAGGCAGTGGTGGCTCCGGTCTCTCTGGGAGCTGCACCAAAGCACCTGAACCCCTGGCACCCATCGTGGACCCTCCTGCCTGCCCTGCCCCATGCCCTCACCATCCTGGGGCTTTCCTGCCTCTCCCCAGCCCCTGTCGGTCCCAACAGCCTGCCGTGGGAAGGGTGGCCGTGCTGGGGTGCACCCAGCGTGGTCCTGCCCCTGGCAGCGCGGCCGTGCTGCCGCCCGGGTGCCGAGCCCAGGGCTGTGGCGATGAGCGGCCGTGTTGTGCTGTCCTGGGTGGAGGGTGCTTCGGTGGCTTTCTCAGGGTTACGATGCATGAGCAAGAACGAATTCCACCCATCGGGTGGAGGATAACCTTGTAAAACGGTCGCGACGAGGCCAGCGGCAGCCGAGAGCTGGCAGTGCTCAACACGCAGGGCAAACGCCTGTTTCCTGGTACGTGCGCAGTGGGCGCTTTAAATGTTGCACCTCGTTATACTGGGAGCCTGTGAGTGATGTGGGTTCCTCGAGCGTGTCCCACCCAAGCTGGATGGTGGCATTGAGTATGGTCAGCAGGTCGAGGGAGGTCATCCTCCCCCTCTCCTCTGCCCTGGTGAGGCCGCACCTGGAGTACTGTGTCCAGTTCTGGGGTCCCCGGTTCAAGAAGGACAGGGAACTGCTGGAGAGGGTGCAGCAAAGGGCTACCAAGATGATTAGGGGACTGGAACACCTCTCTTAGGAAGAAAGGCTGAGGGATTTGGGTCTCTTCAGTCTGGAAAAAGACGACTGAGGGGGGATCTTATCAACGCTTATAAATACTTAAAGGGTGGGTGTCAGGAGGGTGGGGCCAGGATCTTTTCAGTGGTGCCCAGGGACAGGACAAGAGGTCACGGGCACAAACTGGAACACAGGAAATTCCGTCTGAACATGAGGAAAAACTTTCCTGTGAGGGTGTCAGAGCCCTGGCACAGGCTGCCCAGAGAGGTGGTGGAGTCTCCGTCTCTGGAGACATTCAAAACCCACCTGGACGCGTTCCTGTGCAACCTGCTCTGGGTGACCCTGCTCTGGCAGGGGGGTTGGACTAGATGATCTCCAGAGGTCCCTTCCAACCCCTGCCACTCTGTGATCCTGTGATTGTCAAGCAGAATGTGGGAGGTGATCCAGGAGGTGCCAGCTCTGCTGAGGAGGGCTGGGTTCCTCCCTGGGCTGGGTCCTGTCTCCTCACGCAGCCCTGCACGGGGCAGGGACAGTGTCCCCTGTGCCGGGACTGTGGGGCTGTGGCACGGCCACCGCCTGCTGCCGGTGCCACCCGGCCCTGCTGAGTCAGCCAGGCCATACAGGGTTTTTCCATCCCAAAACTCCACAGAACCCCCTGAGCTTTCAGGCACGTGAGAAGTCAGCAAAACATGTGCAGGGTTTGATTTTTTTTTTCCTCATTTTTCTTTCTTTTTTTCCCCTAACCTTTCCATGCCCTGGAGAACGTGTCCCTGCAGTAGCCCTGCTGGCAGCCCCGCCGTGGGCACCCCTCCTGCACAGGGCACAAGGCAGGCTCACGGACACAGCACAAAGAAAAATGATTTTCTCAAAATCTTTCTAAAAGGGCCCAAAATAGCACAAAACTAGCCTGGATCTTAAAAAAAAAAAAAAAAGAAAAAAAAAGAAAAAAAAAAAGAAAATCCTCTGGGGTCTTGTGGGGGTTGTCCTTGGTGATGTTCGGAGCAGAGCACCACCTGCTGCTCCCAAACCCTTCCAGTGTTTCTGGTCACTTTTTCCAAGAGAAGGCCTGTTCCACAGGAGTAAAAGGTTAAACGTGGGAGCGAGTAGGGCAAAAGATTATGTGAAACAGAAATCCCGGCGCTGTTTGTTCTGCCATCTGCTCTACACTCGATCCAGGGCTGTGGGTGGTTTCCCAGCTCCCCTTGCTGCCGGCGGAGAGCTTTGAACTCCAGCAGCTCCTGGCACTGCCGAGCCGGGGGAGGTTTGCGTCTCCTTTCTGCCAGAGGAGCTGCCCTTTGGCAGGGCCAAGCTGGGCGCCGTGCCCCGGCCACTGCACCGGGGCTGCCGAGAGCCCGCTCCATCGCCAACCCAGAGAAACGCGGGCTTTTGGCGCTGAGCGAGCAGCGGGGGATGCCGGGATCAGCGCATCCCATGCCGTGCCCGTAGGGAGAGCCCGGTCAGGACACCCTCTGCTTCCCCAGGAGCGCTCTGCATTCCCATCGTGGCGGTGATGCAGCAGAGGTGTGAGATGCTCCCTGGCGAGCGGGGCAGCCCGTCCCCACCACCTAACGGCTCCTGCCGTCCTTGCCAGCCAGGAGGCTCTGGTGTCACTTGTCCCCATCTTGGCAGACGAGGGACCAGAGCGCAGAGACGTGCGAGAGCCTGCGAGAGGGCAGTGCTGGCTTCTGCCAAGACCTCAGTGCCTGCGGCTCCCCCTCCGCCACAGCCAGCGAAGGGAAGGTGAAATCACCTGCCCTCTTACCTCCAGGTCCCCTTTCTCCGCTGTCCCCCCGCCCGGCCGTGCCCAGGGCCCCAGGCTGCACCCCCCTGCTCCGCACGCTGCTTCCCCCCCTGCCCACCCTCCCTTCCTCCACTTTCCCTTGGGAATGTGACCTTGCTCTCTAGATTATTTACAGACAAAATATTGCTGCAAGCCTGTGGAAGGGGTTTTCTGTTTTTTTTTTTTTTGTTTTGGGTTTGGTTGGGTTTTTTTGTGTTTTTTGGGGTTTTTTTGCTGTTTTTTTTTTTAAGTGACTGAATTCCACAAAAAAATGAATTATTTCCAGGGGCACGTGGGGCCTGATGGGAACACTTTGCTGTGTTTGGGAACAGGCTGCCTGCAGCCGTCCCCCCTGGCCAGCACAGAGTGCCAGAGGCTCTTCATTTCCCCAGCTATCGGAAACGAGTGCTCTCTGGTTTTCTTAGAGAAACCCACCCCCTGCTCGGGGAGGAATGCCAGGATGGGACACCAGCATTAACGGGGTCATGGCACGAACATAACCAGGACCTGAGCTCCGTCCCGAGGCGTGTGCGAGCCGGTGCGTAGTGCTGGCTGTGGCGGGGGTGGCTTTCGGCGGCTGCTCCCCAGCACCCCTGGAGCCGGGGCTCTCCACTTCCCCCTCGCTTGGGAGCTCCTACGTCTCCTGCTGCGCTTGTGACACGGGCTGGCTTTGCTGAGGACCTCAGACAGAGCTGTCACATCCGATCGGAAGTGGTGGTGAGCTGGTTTCTCCTTTTTTTTGTTTTTACTGGCAGGATGAACAGCTGCTCTTTTCCCTGCTGCTGACAATCCCTTCTGTCTAGCTTAACTTCTGAAAGCCTCGTGGCGGTGGTTTCCCGCTGTGCAGAGACCTTATGCCTTTGACCTTGCACCGCTGCAGTACCCTTCACAGGGCTGCCGGAGGCCATAAAGCAGTTCACTGCCCACCATAATGTGAGTCGTTAGGTTCGAGCAGCGTTGGTTGTTTTGGATGGGGCTGATGTAGAGTCCCTGTGTGGCGCTGGCTTCCTTACAGGGTCAGCAGAGAGCCTTTGGGTTCCTGCAGGCAAGTAGTTGTCCCGGATAAGGCTGTGTGCTCTGTTTTTGCTTAGGAGTAAGCACAGCAACTGTCAACAGAGCTAAAGTTGATCACAGACAGTGCTGTTTTCAGAATCATGGAATCACAAAAAAGTTCGGGTTGGAAAGGGACGTTAATGATCATCTAGTGCCAACCCCCTCTGCCCTGGGCAGGGACACCTCCCACTAGACCAGGCTGCTCCAAGCCCCATCCAGCCTGGCCTTGAACACCTCCAGGGATGGGGCAGCCACAGCTTCTCTGGGCAACCTGGGCCGGTGTCTCACCACCTTCACAGGAAAGAATTTGTTCCTGATATCCAATCTAAATCTACCCTCTTTCAGTTTAAAACCATTATCAATCATCCTATCGCTACACTCCCTGATAAAGACCCTCCCCATCTTTCCTGTAGCCCTTTTAGGTACTGGAAGGGGCTCTAAGGTCTCCCCGGAGCCTTCTCTTCTCCAGGCTGAACACCCCCAACTCTCTCAGCCTGTCCTCACAGCAGAGGGGCTCCAGCCCTCTGATCATTTTTGTGGCCCCCTCTGGCCCCGCTCCAACAGGTCCATGTCCTTCTCATGTTGGTGGCCCCAGAGCTGGAGGCAGCACTGCAGGTGGGGTCTCCCCAGAGCGGAGCAGAGGGGCAGAATCCCCTCCCTCGCCCTGCTGGCCACACTGCCGGGGATGCAGCCCAGGATGGGGTTGGCTTTCTGGGCTGTGAGCGCACATTGCTGGCTCATGTTGAGCTTCTCATAACATCCTCATTAGGAAGCTGAGGAAGTATGGGCTTGATGAGGTGACAGTGAGGTGGATCGAGAGCTGGCTGAGTGACAGAACTCAGAGGGTTGCGATCAGCGGCACAGAGTCCAGTTGGAGGCCTGTAACCAGTGGTGTCCCTCAGGGGTCAATACTTGGTCCAATTTTGTTCAGTATATTCATTAATGACCTAGATGAGGGGACAGAGTGTATCCTCAGCAAGTTTGCTGATGATACCAAGCTGGGAGGGGTGGCCAACACTCCAGAGGGCCGTGCTGCCATCCAGCGTGACCTGGACAGGCTGGAGAGCTGGACAGAGAAGAACCAAATGAGGTTCAACAAAAGCAAGTGTAGGGTCCTGCACCTGGGGCGGAAGAATGCCAAACACCAGTATAAGTTAGGGGCGGACATGCTGGGAAGCAGCTCTGAGGAGAAGGACCTGGGGGTCCTGGTAGACAGCAAATTATCCATGAGCCAGCAGTGTGCCCTTGTCACCAAGAAGGCCAATGGCATCCTGGGCTGCATAGGGAAGACTGTGGCCAGTAGGTCGAGGGAGGTCATTCTCCCCCTCTACTCTGCACTGGTGAGGCCACAACTGGAGTACTGTGTCCAGTTTTGGGCTCCCCAGTTCAAGAGGGACAGGGAACTACTGGAGCGAGTCCAGCGTAGGGCAACCAAGATGATTATGGGACTGGAGCACCTCCCTTATGAGGAAAGGCTGAAAGAGCTGGGACTCTTTAGCCTGGAGAAGAGAAGGTTGAGGGGGGACCTGATTAATGTTTACAAGTGTCTAAAGGGTGGGTTTAAGGAGGACGGAGCCAGGCTCTTTTCAATGGTTCCCAGTGACAGGACAAGGGGCAATGGGCACAAGCTAGAACATAGGAAGTTCCGTTCAAATACACGGAAAAACCTCTTTACGGTGAGGGTGACAGAACACTGGAACAGGCTGCCCAGGGAGGTTGTGGAGTCCCCTTCTCTGGAGATTTTCAAGACCCTCCTGGATGCAGCCCTGAGGGATGTGCTTTAGGCAATCCTGCTCTAGCAGGGGAGTTGGACTAGATGATCTCTAGAGGTCCCTTCCAACTCTGAAGATTCCGCGATTCCGTGATTTTCGTCCACCAGCACCCCCAGGTCCCTCTCCTCAGGGCTGCTCTCCATCCATTCTCTGCCCAGCCTGTATTTGTGCTTGGGCCCATCTTGCAGCAGATTTGTCTGGCACTGCCCTGGTCCGTGTGCTAGTTTGGGTACTGCTGTGCTACAGAGCACTCTGTGCAAGTCATAAATGACCACACTGGCTACAAACAAGCGCCAAAATCAATGGGGTTTTTTTTAATGAAATTCTGAAGTTTCCCTTGTTGAGAAGCCATGGGGATGAAGGCTGGGACAGGGAAGATGTGAAAAAAAGTTTATTATTTATTATGCCTTGGCTGCAGGCGGAGTTCAGCGTCGGGGTGGAAACGCACCAGGTGAGAGACAAACATATCCACCGAGAGTAAGCGCAGCGGCAGCAGGTAGAGCTAAAGGCCATCACGGGGCTGTGTCTGTAGGGACTGTTCCTCACCGCCACACTCACCTCTCTGTGAAAGCAGCCCCTTGCCACCTGCGCCTTCCTTCGCTGGGAATTTTTCTGAAGGAGCTGTAGTTACTGGTGCTCCACTGTCAGAGGAGCAGCGCTCGGGCAGAGGGCAGCGGTGGGAGCTGCTGGGAACGCGTGCCACGGCGTTTGGTGGGACCTTGCAGGAAACCCCCTGCCTGTGATCCCTCCCCACCTAAGCCGCCCGGGCTCCCCGAAAAGGAGAGCGGGCGTGCTTGGGGCTGCCAGACCTTCCCCGCAATCTCCTGCCCCAGTCTACAGCTGTCAGTGGGGGCAATTACCAGCTTTGAAGACTACCTGCAAATGAAGGGGCAAACTGCCACTGGCTTGCAGGGGCAGGAGGGCTGCGAGCACTGGGCACACTCAAACAGGCGCCGAAGGTGGCCGGGCAGCGGCTGGGTGGTGAGAGGCGGTGAGAAGGGTTTCTGTTCTGGGTGGCCTTTTCCAGGGTTTGCACGGTGTTTGCTGGATGATGAAGCATCCTTGGGAAGGCCGAAAGGTGAAAGCACGGCTCGCTTCACTGCTGCAGTGCCCAGTTCCCCGCCTTAGCTGGGGGTAGTGAAAACCCCATCCTGTTCTGCTAATCTTTTGAACAGGTGCCTTTTAACCAACGGGATGTCCCTCTTATCCTTTTTCTTCCATCTGTGGGAAGCCGAGGAGAGCAGCAAGTCTCCGCTCACACTGCCGATAAGAACAGGACCCAGCGTGCCTGGCTCTGGATGCGCCCTGCACACATCTGTGTATGTATAATGCCGCTCCTCACTAACGGGGTCTCTGGCACGCTGCTTCCAGGCAGTGTTAATGAAGACCCAAGTGTGACCAGCCCCGTGCCATGCCGGGGAGCAGCACAGCCCCAGTGGGTGCCCGGGGAAGGGGTCCAGCGGAGCAGCTCTCCATAGCGTCAGACCAGCGGCATCCTCGGGGTAAGCCTGGGGCTTCAACGGGTGCTCGTGACCCCTTGGAATAGGGAATTGGGCACCCTGAGTGAAGCATCTTCTCCACCTGGGTGTCCCAAAGGGTTAACGATCCCGGCAGCTGATGGATGGGTGGTGAGGAGATTGATTGCCTCCTGCAAGGTACATAAAGTCTCGCCCTCCTGCAGAAACACAACGCTTGTTCAACCAGGTAAATAACTGGTTTAAGATCCCCTCTCGCAGCAGCTGACCCTACACGTGTTTGTCCAAGTGTCTGGAGTTGTTCCAGTCTCTCTGGTAAGTGACCTTTCCCAAATTTTTCTTTTCAAGTTGACATTTAAGAAGGGGGGAAAAAGTCACAGCAACAAATGGTGTTTTAACAGCGATAAAGCCGTACCCGTCAACAAAGCCAGGAAAGCCGCGCCGGAGCCCGCGCTGGCAGCTCTGCCGTCCCCGCCGGAGTCCATACGGACAGCCATGGCTGGCATTTCCCGACCGGCGTGGTTTTGCACGACCCGACATTGGCGGTGCCCGTGGGCGGCTCCGCAGCACCCGGGGAGGGCTCCCGGGTGCAATTAAGTCCGAGCCAGCTGCTGGCAGCTGGAGGCACTCGCAGTATTAGTTCATTACTGCAATTCAAATGAAGAAGAATCTTAAATCTTCTCTGGACAGAATCTGGGTTTGGCAGGCAATGGAGCACTTGGCTCATTTTGAAAATGCCTTGGACGATTTTGGTAAATGTTTTACTGGGTGTTCAGGGGAAGTAAAATTTACCCCGTGTTTTCATGTTCCTCAGTTCTCAGCTTCAGCTCTGCAGCGACTCAGCCCTCACCTGGGCGGTCGTCCCCCAGGGAGGTATTTAAGCAATGAAGTCCCTGTGCTTGGCAGGAGGTTTTCCTCTTCAGCCCAGGTGCCTGGTACGTGAGCTCCTCTGCCGGGCTGCTCACCGCTGAAGGGTTCCCCAAATCCCCCTCTCCCCATGTCCTGGCTGATGCCGTAGCCCCGGCATGCCAGCTGCCAGCCGCTCCCTCTCCACCAGGCTCTGTGGGATCTCTTGGGTGTCGCTGCCTTCTCCACCTGCAAAGCGCCCCACAGCCCTCCTGGCCTGGCCCTGCAGCCCGTTCCCAGGGTTTTGCTTTAGTTGCAGATGGCGAGCAGGACTGCGAGCAGCAACCGGTCTGGGGTGTTGGAGTCTCCCTGTGATCCCACCCTTTTTTTGGGGTGCCACTAGAAATGGTTCCCATGGGGATCCCCCCAGGATGGCCAGCCTGGGCTCTGCTCCGCGCCTCCATGGTCCTGCCCTGAGAAGAGAAATCGAAACATGGACTTCCCAGTGTTTGCGTTGCCCATAGCAGGAGGCGTGGGAGGTCCCTGGGAAGCAGCCGGCAGCGGGGATTCCCTGGAGCTGGGTGCTTTCCTGGCATTTTTCGCAGAGAACCCGGTGTCAGGGGCTGTAAAAAGGCAGGAGGCAATGCGGGGACGGGGCCAGGGGCTGTGCTCCGGTCACACCACGACACGCTGCCAGCTCAGCCCCGCGCCGGAGCCCTCCCGAGCTGCTGCGGGCTGTGGCAAGCTCCGCTTTCAGCGGGTTTGTGACAAATCTCAGTTGAGAAACAACTCCGTCAGGACAGGCCTGATGGATGCACCTGGCTTTGCGGTGATGCCGTTTCTTGGATGTAATCTATTTGTGCAAGAGGAACAGCCCCCAGGCTACCAGGGGCAGCTCCGGCAGCTCACAGATCCCCCCTGTTAGGACCATCCATCTGCCACAGCTCTCCCTGGCCGTCCCCGGGAGGGCTCTAGTGCCGCACGTTATCGTGAGAGAGCCGAGCTATTCTGCTGGGCTGTCGCTGAAGCGACGCTTGTGCGAGGCTCTGTGGCTGCTCGGGCGTGACAGCAACTTTGGGACCTCACCTGCTAAGTTATCTTTAATTTTTCACGGTAAGAACACCCCCTTTCGCTCTCGCTTGCAGCGGGGCCGGGTGTTGGCTCGCTGCAGGGTCGGTACGTGAGCCCCAGAGCGGGACTGCTGCCTGTATCCGGAGCCTTCCTTCCCCTGCGATAACGTCAGCGCTGGAGAGCAGGCGGCTATTTCGGTCCCAGGAATGCCAGCAGATGATTTCACTTTTGTTTTGTACCCGATAACCTTTCCCATCACAATGAGGGACGGCGTCCGTGCTCCCTGCGCTTCCGTGTGCGAGGGGAAAGCCATTCAAGCGCCTCTGCCAGGGAAAAGAAAAAGCTGGTTTAAAAATAGCTGCCCGATTGTCGATGGAGCCTGGGCAAAGGAAGGGCAAAAGCCTCTCCGTGCCGCGCCGTGCACCCTGTGCCGGGGTCGGTGAGCCGGGGCGGGGGGGCAGTGGCCGTGGGAATATTTGCTGTGCAGCCTTTTCCCATCGGCCTCGCGGGGACGGGAAGGTCTGGGAGAGACTTTCTGTCTCCGAGTAGAGTCATCCTGATGCGGGGCTCTGGGAGAGCTACAGCAAGCCCCCTTTGCCCCCCCCACCCCAGGCACATGCGGTGGTGTTTTCTCCCTTCTCTGCCCGTCTCCGACTCCTTTCCCTGCTGGATTTCACAGCTGGGAGCTGGGTGAGGAGCGAGGCGAGACAAACCCACCCTGGGCCCCAGGCGAGATAAGTCTGGTCAAACCCAAATTGCTAAAGCTCGGCTCCAATTTTTATTTCCTGTGGGGAGGGAGCTGGCTGAAATAACTTGGTGTTTTGTTTTTTTGGTTTTTTTTGGTGTTTTTTTTTTAAGCTTTCAGCCTGTGACTTCCCATGAACTGCTGACCCATCATGTGATGGGAGCGGCGGCGGGGATTGCTGCAGTGGGACATGGTATCCCTGGCTCACGGAGCTGCCGCAGTGGGATGCTGTATCCCCCAGTCACAGAGCTGCTGCGGTGGGATGTGGTATCCCCGGCTCACGGAGCCACTGCGGTGGGATGTGGTATCCCCGGCTCATGGAGCCACTGTGGTGGGATGCTGTACCCCCGGCTCACGGAGCTGCTGCGGCGGGATGCTGTACCCCCGGCTCACGGAGCAGCAGCGGGCAGACCCCGGTGCTCAGGTGCCAGCGTGTGCCAGGGCACGGGCAAACCCAGGCACCGTTCCTCTGGGAAGGGGCAAACCCTGACACGCTGGAAGAGGGAAGGCAGCAGGCTTACTTACCGCCATCCCCCTCCCCTATGCAGAGATGCTCCGCTGGGGTGGCATGGCCCCTCTCACCAATGCCCACCCTGGCCTTCAGAGTACATTATAAGCCATTTTGCGGGCTATTGGCCAGCAGGGTGGCTACCTGGGCTCCTGTTTGATCAATCCCTTTGCTTAGAGGGAGGTTTTTGCTCAGTCCCCGTGAGCGCAGGACTTACAGCGTGGCTCCAAACCTGCCCTTGCCCTTCCTGAGCTGGAGCCTGTTTACAAAACAGTGGCTGAGGGCTGCTATTTATCCTTACATACACAGTACATTCAGAGTTGCTAAACAGGCAAAGCCAAAATGAAAGTCATCTGAGTTTTTCTTTAATTAGAGTAAGATCCTGATGAATCATGAGGTTCTTTACCTCAAGGATGCACCAAGAATTGACTTTGGCAGCAGATATCAAGGTACAGCAGTCAGCGGAGCTCGCTCGCTGCGTTGACATCTGCTGGAAAGACTTGTTTTTCCCTCCCGAGTCACATGCGAGCTTGTGATCCGATCATGAGATACAAAGGATAACCTTCCAATATTTATTTTTCTCATCTGGAATTTTCAAAGGCGGAGGAAAAGAGCAAAAAGCAGCGTAAGGGGGAAAAAAAAAAAGAAAAAAAGAAAACCCAACCTCTTGACTCTTTTGGTTGGTGTTGCTCTGGGCGCTGGGCAGGATGCCGACTCCAGTGCCCGTTGCATGCCGTGATGGAGAGCATCGGTGCGGGCAGGGCGATCCTGTGGGCATCCTCCCCTCCGGGACGAGCGCACCCCGGTGCAGGCAGAGGCGAGCAGGGGCTGCCCGTCCCAGGGTGACCTGTGCTGGCACGGGACCGGGGAGAGCCTGTCCTCCCCACCCCGCCGGCGGCTGCCCAGAGCTGGCCCTGTGCCATCCTTCGACTTTAAACTTCACGTTTGATTTTAAATGTTGAAGTAAATTTTATTTTATTTTTTTTTTTAATAGCAATATCCCAATGTAATCAGCGAGGCAGGTGGAGTTGTTTGATACGCGCTCTAGCCCAAAGGTTTATAGTAAGCCCAGCTGCAAGATTAAACCAGAATCACCCCTGAATAAAATCCCCCTTACAATCTTTGGGGGAATTTTGCTAGTGCAGCTTGGGCGTGTTTACTTCTGTGAGGTGATGCCTATCAAGCACCAAAAAAAAAAAAAACCAACCCAGAAAACCATCACGGTGCTGACAGAGGGGCTGTCGGGAAATGAGCGTTCAGGCTGCTGCAGGCTTTGGCGTGCGAGGAGCTCTCGCCGAAGAGCGACCAAGGCAAAGCCATGGGGCAGGGCTGGTTATTTTCCGAGGTGGAGAGGTGTGCGCTGTCGACTGCCCAATTTGAATGAGGAGGTCGCTGCCCACGGTTTGCACGGGTGCGGCGAACCTGCCTGGCGTGTACAGCGGGGTGATACTGGGGAGGGCAGGCTGAGATCAGCTCTGCGTCTGTCTGTCTGTCTGTCGGTCTGTTCGGTGCTGGGAGCAGCTACACAGAGCTGGAAAATGCAGCAGGTCATGGCCGTACTTTCCCAAACCCCATGGCTATGGGATGCCCCTGGGCGCAGGCATGCGCCCAGGGGCATCCCATAGCCATGGGGTTTGGGAAAGTACGGCCATGACCTAGGAAGAGCCAAGGCTGGGATGTCCTCCCAGTGTAGGGTGATGTGGGGTGACCGGCTGGGCATCACCCCCCGGTTACTCAGTCCTTCGCCTCCGGCGCTGCTGAGCGAGTGTGTGCCGGGGTGTCCTGCGGTGCCATGCCGTGCCTCCATGTACTGGTGGGTCCCCTTGCCGGGGGAGTGGGGGGGTCCCTGCACGCCACAGGCGGGGACCGGGGAGCCTGCAACTACAGCTGAGCCAGCGAGGAGAGGTTAAAGCAGAAAGGCGCTTGTGGTTTCCTTCGAAACTGAAAGGCCCCATAATATTTCAGGAGGTTGATGGCCTCGGCTGCAGAGCTCTCCGTCCCGGGGCTGTCGGTGTGTGCGGAGCCGGACGGTCCATGGAGGCTGAGCCCCAGGTCCTCGGCGAGTTCGGAAACTCCGTGGCCTTTTGGGAGGGAGGCGTGTAAGCCTCGTACCTTCCCGGCTAAAGCCAACTGGGCTCCCAGCTCTGCCTGTCCGGGAAAGGAGCGGGGGGTTTGCACAGCAGATGGGACCCGACACGGCCCCGGGGAAGGGGGGATGCTCCGGGAAAGGCCAAAGGGGCCATGTCTGTGTGACACACTGCGTGTCAGTGCGGGCTGAGGCGTAACAGCCATAGCTCCCTTGGAAATGAGTAACTGCGAGGGGGAACGTAAAGAGGTGGATGTCACGCTGGAGGGAGGCAAAGTGAGTTAGGAAAGCGCCGCCTGCAAAAGCAGGGAGCCCAGCCGCAGCCTGGCCACGGCTATTTCGGTGCCGAGAGAGGGCTGAGCGCAGAGGTATTGCCAGTAAAAACACCCGCTGGTGTCAAGCGGGGAGGCAGGATGGAGGGGCACAGTGGAAAGACAGCCCGGCTAACAGGGAGGGGATGAAGGGACGGCGTCTGCGGGGTGGCTTCAACGCGGTGAATGGCGTTTTGACTGTGGTAGGAAGGTAGAATTCCATGTTTTGGGGAGGCTGGCTAAATGATGGGCTGGCAGTGAGAAGTGGATGAAATCCGTCTTGTGAGGCCCCTACATCTTTGCCAGGACCACGGCACTCGTGAGGGAGGCTTTGGGTATCTGGGACCTGATATATGGTCCCTAGACTCAAAACTGGGGAAGCGTAAACAGGAGATGATTTTAAATTAAAACCAAAGCAATCCATAATAAAACGCTGTCTCTAGTAAGCAGAATTATTACTGATTTCAAGTTTTGAGAAGTTTTGAAACTGTCCAAATTGTGTGTCTCCTGCCATTACATGGGCTTTACTTTGCAGTGTCCTAACCCACCCTCCCATCTCCCCACTTAGTGCAAAGAACAGGGGTTTTTGTTCCAAAAAGCAAACTGTTCCCTTTCCGTAGGCAATTATTTCGGTAGCCTCTGCAGCAGCATTAGCCAGAGATCGTTATGGGCACTGTGACAGGTTAACGAGGGGGTAGGTGCGCAGTTATCGGTGGTCCGTGCAGGAGAGCACCATACCTGCCCCTGACTGGTGGGAATTTGGAAGGAGTTTGGGTTTTCTGGACCTGGCTGACCTGTCTGCGTACCCCCGGGGCATCTCTGAGTGCTGCGGTTTCCCGGTTTGCTGGCCCTTTGCCCGCCCCTAACAAAATTAGAGCAGGCCTGACCCGGAAAGCTGAATGCAGAAGTGATCAATAGTGATGGGTAATTGGTCGGCAGCGCTGCCTGGAGGCTCTCGGCATCTTAGTCCCAAAAGAAATAAATACATTCAGAAAAACTGTAGGCAGCGTGGCTCTGGTGGCTGGGGCATGGGCTAGAGGGGGTTCGGCCTGCGGTCCAAGAGGGCTGAGTTGTCCATGCCTCATCCCTGGTGAATGGCCTGGGTCCTTCTGGTCTCCCTGCCTGGTGATGGTGCGTCTCCAGGAGGTTTTGCTGTGCAAGGTGTTTGTTCCACAGTGGCGGAACCTCGGCCGGGGGGAGGTGCTGCAGGAGGGGGACATGGTCACAGCTCTGGGTGCCACCACCCCATGTCGGTGCCTGGGAGAGGAGACGCATCTGCTCATCCCTGAGTGCGGTGTAGACACTTGCTGCTGGAGGAGAAACCAGTCCCTGTTTTTAGGGAAATAAACAAATCCCAAAGAACATCCTTTTGCAGCAGCCCCCTCCCGCCTGCTCGTGTCCCTGGAGGACAACGAGGGCTTTGTAACTGCCCAGGGCTCTCGGGAACTGAAACAACCTCAGTATGAGCTCAGCGGCTGTAAATCAGCGGGCTCCACCGGGTGCTAGTGCTGGGTAAATTTAGTGCTGATTGCTTTGATCTGAAATGCTTTTATTTCATACCCTCTACAGAGATAGACACAAGGTCAGACTAATGGCTGATATGTGAAAAACATATGTGGCCTTTATTGATTTTTGCAGTGATTAATGATTCAAAGGGAGGGCCGGTGATTCATGCACCCACGAACGGTGCCTGGGAATGAGCAACACCGACCGAGGTGGCCTTTTAACTCCGGCATCCATCCTGCTTCCCACTGCTCAGGGGTACCGGCGCCGCTCTCACGGGTGTCCTTGCACTGGGCACAAACCCCTTTGTACGCACAGCCACAGCGGAGTTCTTGCTTTTGCTGTCCGTTTTGGAATGGGGATAGAAAGAACTGGACCTAAACCCTTTCTGTAGTTTGTTGACAAAGCCTCTTGAAGCTTTCCTGCTTGTCCAAGAGGAGAGTCCTTCGGAAGGGTACGGCACAGCCCCGGCTGCCGTCGGGAGGTGTCGTGGCAGAGCGCATCCCCCAGCTTCAGCCCTTTGCTCACCACCCTGCGATCTCTCAACAAAGGGGCTTCAAAGCTGTGTGCTGCGATTAGCCTTGCAGGCCATGGTTTTTGAAATGCTTCTCCACCCCTGTGAGCACGTGTGGCTCCCTGGAGGCTGCTGAGCCATCGCCGTGGGGTGGGCGCTTTACCCCCACCCCAGCCCAGCCCACCCCATGGGTTTGCTCTGTGCCACAGATGCATCTGGAAACTGCATGGGGAAGTCATCCTAATTTTGGAGGGGGAAACCAGGCCCTGTTTGAAGGCTCTGGGTGGTGGTTACGCAACTTTCCTATCTGCTATTTGAGAAAACTTCCCCCTCCTGGCTGTTTTAGCCTTGTGACTATGACTAAAGTCATCGTGTTGCCACCAAGGCTCCTTCTGCTCACTGCTTTGACACTGGCTGTCTCGCTGAAGGGGCCAGAGACCTGCTACATCTCGCTGCACTTTGGGTTCCACTTGTTGCCAGCTCTACTGCTTTTCTTTCTTTTCTCTCTTGCAGTTGCTGATGGCTAAAGGCAAAGGCGTGTTCTCCCTTGGGCGATGTCATGGAGGAGGCGATGCTTTGCTGTAAGAGCCATTGCTCGGTGGTCACCCTCCTGGGGCCATGCATCCACCACCCCCCCCCGGGTGGTGAGCGTGGAGGCGCAGGCAGCAGCACAGGGTTAAATGCAGCACATTTGCCGGGGAGGGGGAGCGAGGCGGGGGCAGGGGAACACCACCACGGTGGGGGTTTCTTCAGCTTTGCTCCATGTGGATGGGTTTGAGGGGTACCCACGTGCATGTGTGTCTGTGTGTGCGTGCGTGTGTGTGTGTGTGAGTAGCTCGTCACTCAGCTGCGTGACCAAGGGGGACAACAAAGGATGATGTATGGTGGTGCCAAACTCCAGTTCCTGGGGGAGCCTGGGTTCCTCTTTGTGGTAGCCATGGTATGGGAGCACAAACACGAGCGCAGGTGAAGGTCGACAGGCAGTGGTTGAGTTTGGGCTGTGTGGATGCCAGTGTGTACAAACCCGTTCAGCCACACGCAGGGAGATGTAAGGCCATCAGCAGCTTGCTCGGAGGCACTGTCTCCCTTTCCGTCTGCAGCAGGCCCCATAGAGATCTTTTGAACGTGCCGAGGAGACGAGCGCAGATGCTGACTGGCCCCATGTGCCTGACCCTGGCTACGGGTGACAGTCCCGGCGCGGTCTCTGTCCCCGTCCAGCAGCAGCCAAGGGCTGTCGCCTCCCTCCAAGGGATGCTTTGGGGACACAGGGTGTTGGCCCACGGCAGGAGAGGGCGGGAAGCATGACTGGGAGGCACGCGGAGAGACACTGCGTGCTCCCAAATTAGCCGCCAGGCCAGGTTGGTTTTCCTGTTTACTCCCTAAGTGGAAAATAGGAAGAGAGTAAAAAACCGCATCCCCTTGGCTATAAAAAGATCTTGCTGTGTGGGCACAGGAATTTTACCTTCTTTTCTTTTTTCTTCCAGCCTAGCAGAGCCTCGGTGGCGCCAGGTGTGCGGCGTGGGCTGCAGCGACAGTACTGCAAATAAAGGGGGATGCCGGGAAGAGCCGCTCCGCTAGAGGAGATATTTCTTCTTGGACGGAGAACTGGACCCATTCACCAACCTGCTGGTGAACAGCTGTATCGGGGGGTCGTAAAGCATGAGGGTCACGGAGGAGACATGCAGGGTCACAGAGGAGACGACAGGGTGTGTGCTGGGGACACGAAGCCCCCCCCGTGTGTACCCAGCACTGACCCAGCCGGGGTGCGAGGCAGCTGAGGGCCGCTCTCAGCTCCAACAAGCAGGACAAAAGGTGAAGAAAACACACCATCCCTGCAGCGTTTCCATGGGCAGATTGCAATAAAAAGGTGAGCCGTGTGGGTTTGGCCAACAGGAGCAAGGGGTCGGAGCAGATAAGATACTGCCACGATGGAAAACTGGCCGGGCTGCGTTTCGGGTTTACAGCATCAGGATGAGTTACTGGGATTCTGGACTCTGCAAGCCCAGGGAGGTTGCTAAACCTTGTTTGCCTCAGATTGTTTGTCCAAAGATACTGAGAGATGAACTCTTTTTCTTTCCTTCGTAATTGGCCATAATCTTATCTGAAGCCTCCAAAGTGTCCCAGAGATTCCTCAAGGCGATAACAACCAAACAAAAAAAAAAAAAAAGAAGTCCAAGAGCATTTATTTCTGAGGCTTGAGACTGGGGAATAGCACAAGTTTCTTGAGCAGCTTTGGTCACCCTTCTTTGTAACAAAGAGAAGGAGAGGACAGCCAGCGCTGCCAAGGTCTTGCTTAGGTAGCGACTGAGCTTTCTTGCCTCCTTGTTCCTCTGGATAACTGAAGCTGTTTTGAGGAGGAGAGCATCAAAGGTGATTTAGCTAACTATGAAAAAATACTGAACGAGAGCAGGAGGCTACAGCAGCCCGTGTCTCAGGCACCCGGCTGCCTCGGCCAGGGTGGTTTCACCGTCTCCTACCAAAGGGTATTTTTGGTGTGTTTGTTGTGGGCCTGTGGATACCCTTCAGGCAAGAGGCTTTCTCGTGGATTCAGTGGTGGTTTCAAGGTACTTTTTGCTCTGCAGGGTTTGTGGCTTCTCACTCACCAGAGGAGCCTCTAATAATCTCACTGCGGACTTTGAAAAGTATGTGCAATTGTAAAAAAGATCCCCCAAACATAGTTTTTCCTTGAAAATTCAGTTCAGTGTCTGTGTGCCTGACCGGCCTTAGCTGGTCTTGACAGAAAAGATTTTACAGACCCTGGAGCTCTTTTCTGGGGTCTGTTTCTGCCGGTGCCACCTGTAGTTGTCCATTTGAAGCAGTTGAGTGTTATTTGTGATGTTGCCTCCACAGCACAAGGGTTCCCCCGCACGCTCAGGGCTGTGTGGGCTCGCTGGCAAGTGGGGATATTGATTGCACGAGGGCTGGTGGTCCACAGCAGACCTGGTGGGTTGTAGGTGGCTTTGTCCACCCTGCATGTCTCACCTCCAGCAGGGGAGCAGGTCCTATGCTGAACCCCTCGCTGAAGCTGTCTGCTGGGGCGGGGTTGTGGGCACCAGAATGGACACACCATCCCAGCAGGACTCATACTGGGCCCTGCTGGGGGCGTTCGCACTCAGGGGTCTTTGTTCATAAATTGGATGAGCCCTGTTAGTTCCATGAGGGTCCACCACGCCCCCCCAGAGGGCTGGTCCGACCGTCACAGCCCATCCTGACTCTGTCTTAGCTTTAGCTGTGATTTTTGTATTGTCCATAGCAAAACATCTACTGCGCATCCAGTGAGCCCAGCCCTGGAGCCGGGACCTGGATTTGGTATTAATTGTGGTGGCTTCATCCAGGTCATGGATTAAAAATGTGAAATTTTTGAAGGGGGAAGGAGAAAATTCTTCTCTGACAAAGCTTCTACTTGGTGCTGGTTCATGACTTAGAATTTGTTTTCAGACCTACGAGTTGGCCGGGTTTTGCCCCAGCTGTTACGTGCTGTATTACCTGGTGCATTATTCTGGTTCTCAGTCAAAATATAATGTCAAGTAAGACAAGTACCAATGTCTAAGCATCCCATATCAGCACCACAGCAAGTTACTGTGACCAGATCTGTTTTCTGCCAACCTTTCTCGATTAGCAGAAAAAAACAATTTAAGGGAGGGGAACTGAATTAATCAGCCTGTGCCTGGGCTCCGGGTCAGGGTGACTTGCCTCTGTCATTATCCTGTTTATTGTTCAGCCCGCAGAAGAGAAGGCTCCAGGGAGACCTTATTGCAGTCTTTCAATATATAAAGGGGGTTTACAAGAAAGGTGGAGTGGGACTTTTTGCCAAGACCTGTGCCAAGGCCAAGGCCTGCCCAGGGCAAGGGGCAATGGTTTTAAACTGAAAGAGGGTAGGTTTAGATTTGATATTACGAACTAATTTTTTACGATGGGGTTGGTGAGGCCCAGGTTGCCCAGAGAAGCTGTGGCTGCCCCATCCCTGCAGGTGTTCAAGGCCAGGCTGGATGGGGCTTTGAGTGACCTGGTCTAGTGGGAGGTGTCCCTGCCCAGGGCAGGGGGGTTGGAACTAGACGATCTTCGAGGGTCCCTTCCAACTCCAAACATTCTATGATTCTGTGATACTCTTTCAAAATACTGGCATCTTACTTGTCTTTCAGATGAGTCCCTCAGCAGCTGGAGTGAGGGCAGGACACACGCCGTTCCCCGTGCCAGTGCGGATGTCCTCAATTAGTCCAGGTACAATGTATATTTTAGAAGCCAAGAAAGTGCATGCAAAGGATACATAAATGTTGGGTTCTGTGCAAAGCAAACTAACGGGAGAAATGAGCAGTTCGCTACCCTGCTGTAAGGATTTTATTAATACAAGCCAGTTCACAGGCAGTAAGGACATTCTGTCAAAGCAAATTGATTTTTTTTCTACTGTTTTGCTCACCTGCAGTGAAGCTCTTCCCTGGCTAGCGAGTGTGCCCTTCACCTTGCCGCGCCTCTCCGGGGCTCAGTGTCCCCCCTGGCCTGCCTGCGGGGTTTTGCCTGCTGCAGAGCCACAGCTGTGCCCCCGCGGGACCACAGCCATCCACACCACAGGTCACCTCTGTGGACGCAGCATGGGTCACCTCCGTGGCCAAAACCCAGGCACGGGCCCCGGAAGAGGCAAGGCAGCTGTGGGAGGCGGCTGGTGGCTGGGCACGGGTGGCAGTGCTTGCCTTGGGCCACAGGAACGCAGGGGACAGGCATGGTGGAGTTAAAGCCTTAGCCTGACTCTGCTGAAACCCCCTGCCGCACTGTTTGTGTGCACAGGCTGCCCCAGTTCGCCTGGGGTTTACCACACATTTCCATCGTGCTTGCAAAATGCTGTTATCATAAATTGCAAAAAAAACCACCCTCATCCTCATCCGATCAGAGTGAAACCAGCGTGTCTCTGCACAACGTCTCCGGCGTGTCCGGTCTGATGAGTGCTCTGCGGGGCACAGGGTTATTGCTCAGAGATGCTTCGCTTTGCTGCTTTGGGATTTTTTTTTTTCTTTTTTCATTTCAGACTCCTTGGCTTGCGAAAGCAACCACTGCAGCCAAGCTACTTGCTGCCTTAGCTACTGGCCACGACTTGACTTTTTTTCCAAGGGCTGGTGTGGCCTTTCCCCATGCAAACGTGCAGCAGTGAAGCTGGGGGTGTCGGGGAGCCTGTGCTGCTCCTGAGCTGGGGCTCCGGGCTGCCACCGAACCCTGCTGAGCAGAGGCACGGCTGGAGCTGGCAGAGAAGCCCATCGCAGCCTCTCCCCTCCCTGTCCCACGGGGCGAGCAGCACCTTGCTCAGGGTCACCCTGTCCCACCGGGGCCACACGAGCAGGGCACCCACTGTGGGCACCGCCAGTGCCTGTGTGTCACCCCGATAGCTCCCTCTGCCCCGATAGCTCCTTCTGTCCCAGCCCCCATCTCCATGATGGGACGAGGGTGCGGGTGAAAGCACGGGTCCAGCAGGCAGGCAGTCTGGGAGGCTCTGGGCAATTTCCAGGAGCAAAGCCGCTGTTTAAAATAACATGTTTCATCATTAATAATGGAAATGGCCTCAAGTTGTGCCAGGGGAGGTTTAGATTGGATATTGGGAAAAAATTTCTTCACTGGAAGGGTTGTCAAGCCTTGGGATGGGAAGTGGTGGAATCACCACCCCTGGAGGTATTTAAAAGACAGGTGGACGTGGTGCTGAGGGATGTGGTTCAGTGGTGGTTTTGGCAGTGCTAAGTTAATGGTTGGGCTCAATGATCTTAAAGGTCCCTTCCAACCATAATGATTCTATGATTTTATGATTCTAATACAAATCCCGGAGGCTATTTAACCTGTGTGAGACACAAGCTGGAGGCACCGCGTGGCTTACCACCCATGACAGACTACAGGTGTGTGCTGCTGGGTTATGGTATGGCTGAGGTGGAGGGTGCCATCTGCAAAATCTTGGGGAGCACTGCAGATTTCTTTCACTGGAGTTTATCAAGCATCTTTGGCTGTAAATGAGCCGAGCGGAGCTTAGCCCCCTCCAGCGCCAGCAGCCCTTCTGGGTGAGCTGCCGGGGGGGCTCTGCGGGTGGCTGGGCAGCAGGTCAGGGCCGGGGAGAGGAAAGCCCAGGTAACATGCCCAAGAAGTCAGGGCTTCTTGCAAGATGCTGTAGCAAACTGCAGCCCCAAGTTACAGCCACGAGGGCCACAGCTCCCCGCCTTCAAAGGCCAGGTCATACGGTGGGATCATATGGTGGGATCATATGGTGCATCTTACACCAGTAATCAAGTGACTCTGAAAATCAGGACATGAAAGTGCTTTGGCAATGCCAAAAGTAAAACATAAGGAAAAAAAAATCCCCTCCCCTTACTCCATTAAAGTTCAATATTGCACAGATGATCTGAAATTTTTTTGAAGGGCTAAAGGCTGACTGTGTGACACAAGTATTTTACATCAGGTACAGGGATCTTCTGTTTCTGAAATAGATGAGACGCTTCACAGGGTAATCTTTGGACTTTCCAGACAAGAGATAACGGCAGAAACCTGATATTGTTGGAGGCTGGCTGTAGGAAATGCAATTGCTAGTGGCTAGTCTTGATGTTCTGCTGAGCTTTGTAGTTAAAAGTAGGTGTTTTATCATGATGGGTGAAGGGAAACTGAACTTTAAAGGCTTGCCTTGCTGTAGCAGGAGGCCTCCAGGTGGATGTCCAGCTTGGCTCCAGCCCAGGTCGCGGTGCTGGGCAGAGGCTGTGGTGGTCCCACCCCCTCTCAAATTCTTAGTTTTGCAGCTTTTCCTTTTTGCTGGTTCAAAGCTCTTCTCATCCACTTGCAGGGAGTTAATTTTCCGAAGGCCTCTAGTGCTTTGCCTGGATGCCTTTGGCACTACCCGTGCAGGCGTGAGGGGCTGCCATTTTTGCTTTGTCCTGCAGGACGGAGCCCGCCCGGGTGTGCGAGCCACAGGAGGCTTTCGGGGGTGTTGGTCTCAGCAAAGCCAGGCTTCACCCTGCTGCCTGGTCTGCAGTGGCTGGGGTGTCTGGGGCTCCTGACTGGGTTTGCGGGTACACACCACACAGGGCAGGAGCAAACCAGCACTGCCCTGACACAATTAGCGTTTCTAAATGAGCACTGGGCTAATTGTCGAGGCTCATATTTCCATTCCCACCTGTCACCTATGTCAGCTCACTTCTCGGCGACACCAGAGAATAACTAAATGAGGACGGTATTTTGTTTGGCGTTACACAGCCAGCCGAAGCAGCAGCTGAGTGTCTGCTTTACACGGCTTTGAACACCTCCGCTCCTGGCGGAGCTCCCCAGGCGTGGGCGTGAACCGGATCCCTCGGGATCGGGCTCCACAGATGTATGGCTTCCTGTGGGCTGTGGCCACCACCCACTTCTCCATCCCTGCCTCCCTCCGTCCCTGTCTCCCTCCATCCCTCCATTCCTGCCTCCCTCCATTCCTCCATTCCTGCCTCCCTCCGTCCCTGTCTCCCTCCATCCCTCCATTCCTGCCTCCCTCCATCCCTCCATCCCTGCCTCCTTCCGTCCCTCCATCCCTGTCTCCCTCCCTCAGTCCCCACCTCCCTCCATCCCCGCCTTCCTCGGTCCCTGCCTCCCTCCATCCCTGCCTCCCTCCGCCCCTTCCTCTCTCCATCCCTCCCTCCCTCCCCCGGGCCCGCAGCCGCCCCCGCAGGGGCTCTGGCGGCTGCGGGCCCCCTCACCCCGCGGTGGCTGCAGGGGTGCGCTGCTGCCGGAGAGCAGGAGACACCTTCCCCAGGCTGCCTGGCCTGAAGAGGTGAGATAAACAGCATGAGCTGTGTGTAGAAACCATTCGCATATACTTACGCACATAATTTATATAGATGTACACACATATATATGTGATATACACATGTAAATATATGTGTATATACACACATAAACTCTATACATATCACAGAATCACAGAATGGTTCGGGTTGGAAGGGACCTTAAAGCTCATCTGAGTTCCAACCCCCTGCCCTGGGCAGGGACACCTCCCACTAGACCAGGCTGCTCCAAGCCCCATCCAGCCTGGCCTTGAACCCCTCCAGGGATGGGGCAGCCACAGCTTCTCTGGGCAACCTGGGCCAGTGTCTCGCCACCCTCACAGGAAAGAATTTGTTCCTGATATCTAATCTAAATCTACCCTCTTCCACCTTGAAACCGTTGCCCCGTGTCCTATCATTACACTCCCTGATAAAGAGTCCCTCCCCATCCTTCCTGTAGGCTCCCCCATGCACGCATATACACACATACAGGTATACATATAAGTGTATATATACACACATACATACATACGTTTATATGTATACGGTATATATAGTGAATATATGTATTCAATTTACATGGGCATGTACGTGTATATAATTTTGAAAAATGTAACATTCCAATATTTGAAAATTGTAATATTCCAACCCAAGGTACTGCCTGGCTGTGTGCGGGCAGGGCTGTGCTGCAGGGTGGCCGTTCCTGCCTTCCCCGGGGGGTGTCACTGTTGGCTCTCACAATCCCCGCAGACGGAGCCGGAGCCGGAGCCGGGAGGAGCAGCAGCTCCCGGGACGAGACCCGCGGCTTTCCAGGGCCAAAATCGGCATTTCCACAGCTTCCGAGCTGTGAAAGGGATGCACAAGTGCCGGGGCATCCCTGAACATGTGCCCTTCATTCGGGCCATTCTGGGAGGGGACCATCAATGGCCAGGAAAGCCGGGCCAAAGAGTTACACTTGCATACTGGCAGTAGGACACTACGCACTGTGAAGGACAGGAAGAAACGGATGCTTAATACAACAATCTCGATTTATACAAGTGTTTTCTCAACTCTAGAGAGCTGAGAAACCCTTCTTGTTCAGGTCTCTCCATGGTGAAATCTGGATTTTTTGAGAAGGTATCAGGATGGACATGATAGACTCACAGAATCATAGAATTGCCCAGGCTGGAAGGGACCTTTCAGATCATCTAGTCCAACCATCAACCGAACTCTGACAAAAACCATCACTAAACCATATCTCTAAGCACTATGTCTACCTGGCTTTTAGGTACCTCCAGGGATGGTGCCTCAACCATTTCCCTGGACAGACTGTTCCAATGTTTGATAACCCTTTCAGTGTAAAAATTTTTCCTAATATCCAATCTAAACCTCCCTTGGCACAACGTGAGGCTGTTTCCTCGTGTCCTATCGCTTTTTACTCTGGAGAAAAGACCAACCCCCACCTGGCTACACCCTCCGTTCAGGTAGTTGTAGAGAGCGAGAAGGTCTCCCCTCAGTCTCCTTTTCAAGTATGGCTTTTAAAAGATTCATACAAATGGTTCACAAGGTGATGGTTTAGGTCGGTTTGGGTTCTGCAGCATTGTCTTGGTGAAAAATCGTAATAAATGACTGTTTTTAATCTCATTTGAACTGAAACAAACTGAAAAAGCCCCAGCCCTATGTAGCACAACCCAGCAGCCGTGGATTTATGCCTAGTGCTAATTTCTCAGCGCTGTGCAAGCCTAGAGAGACCAAAGGGGGGAAAAGCTGCTTGAGCTCCTTGAAGCGCAGAGGCTGGCGCGGGGGGTGAGGAGCCCCAGCATCACCCCTTGTTAGCAAAATCCCCACCAAATGCCAACCCTCCCCATCACGTCGGCTACCACTGGCCGCCTGAGAACCAGCTGATCTTTGCATGCCTCGGCCTTTCCCAACACATCCTGGTTCACAAGTTCAGCGGCTTCAAAGTTGCATCTGATCATTAACCCCGAAAGATCAGAGATTACTGCAGAGTTTAACCGGCGTGTTTGAGATGGCTGAGAGGCACAAAGTTCAGGCACAAATCTGTGCCCAAATCCAGAGACAATCTTCCCAAAGTTCAAGAGGCCGGTACAGACTTGAGGGTTTCAGTTCAGCGGTGCGATGCCTGGGCATCGTGTAGGTTTCTGCCTTCATTCCTTTTTAAAGCTGTTTTTGCTTTTCGCGCAGCTGCTGTTTCAAAAGTGACAGTGAGGTTTGGGTGCTTCTGGCCGTGCCATCTGTGGTGAGCGTGGCTGTGCTTGCGGCTCCCGGGGGCTTCAGCCACAGAGACGAGAGAGTCCAAGCAAAAGCCCTGCAAGTCAGGTCTTCATTTATGCCAGAGACTTTGCTAGAAAGTTACTCTTTTGTTCATTTTCTCTGTCACTTTTATTCCTGGTAGGACAGGTACAGAAGCAAGTGCTGTTTGTAACCATGTTATACACAAAAGAACCCAGAGAAGACAGAGCCCCATCTATCGTGGGTAGTTTTCTTTACAGTTGGTTGTTATTTTCCATGAGATGGATTTCAGTATAAGAACCACAGGGAAACTTAGGTTGGAAGATGCCTCCTGTGGCCATCTGGTCCTCACTCTTGCTCAATGTGGGTCCAGCTCCATTGGGCTGCTCAGCGGCAACGAGCCCCCTGGGCCTGCGCAGTGAGAACCACGGCACTGCGGGAGAGATTTCGGAAGGATCTGAATGAGCACCGAGGAGCAAAGACTCATATTCTCCTTGATGGGATTTAATTTTAATTATAGAATCATAGAATGGTTTGGGTTGGAAAGGACCTTAAAGATCATCCGGTTCCAACCCCCTGCCCTGGGCAGGGACACCTCCCACTAGACCAGGCTGCCCAAGGCCTTATCCAGCCTGGCCTTGAACACCTCCAGGGATGGGGCAGACACAACTTCTCCGGGCAACCTGGTCCAGTGCCTCACCACCCTCACAGTAAAGACTTTCTTCCTAATATCTAGCCTAAATCTATCTAATCTTAATGCAACTCATTAGTCTTCAGGGTGGAAGTCCTGAACCTGATGGTGCCAAAAGGATTAATTTAAATATAATTCCTCAGGTAAAGCCCCAGAGAATGGGAGGTGACGGTCACGCAGTTAAGGAGGCCCATGAACACAGCCCCATCTGTAACGCCAGCTCCAGCCGTGGGTAGAGCTCCAGCCCCAGATGCCCCAGGGCAAACTGGTGAAGGGCCAAACCCTTCAAGCCCTGCTGGTGTTGATGCTCCTGGAAGTCAGGAAGGGGTCTGATCGTCCAGGAAAAAAAAAATACCAAAACAGCCAGAGTCAAGCACGAGCTGAGGTTGTTGCTGTTCTTGTTTTTCAGCCGCTTAAATTGCTGCTACTCGGCAGACTGGGAGCGCAGGTGCTCTGCTGGGAGCTGATGGAAGCACCGGCTGAGCTGGTCGAGGGTGAGCAGTGCTGCTTGGTGAGCAAGAGACCGTCTCGTCTGCAAATCAGAGCACCACCTCCTGCATCCTTCGCCCCTGGGCTGGGGATGGGTGGACGGAGCGTGGCCGGCTGCCAGCCAGGCTGCCATCGAGGGAGCATGGTGGCCAGCCTCCCACCTTGCCAGATACGAAGCGTGAGGGCGTAGCTCCATTTCGTCTTCTGTCTTTCATCTCCTGAAGCTGTCCCATGCTGCCTGAGTGGGCTGGCATGTTTTCAGCATGGAAAACCAGATGTTGCCAAATTTCCAGTGGCTGTTCCTGGTGCTGGATGCTGTTACTTTAACAGAAGTATGCATGTCATGCCTCTTGCAAAAACAGATAGGATTTACTGCCTTAACCAGGGGCAGCTCTGTTTTCAGCTGCCTTCCTGACAGAGATGTCTATCTAGCGCAGAAACGTTGCTGTCAGCTTTCCACGAGTGTGAATTCAGCAGCAGCCTCCATACCAACACGTGGTCCTCTCCCAGCCACTTGCTACCTGGCCACCAAGCAGCTGCTCCATTTGTGCCTGCGAAAATACTCGCCTGAATATTTTTGCCGGTAAAAATGACTGGTTTTTTTTTTTTTTTCCATCTGCAATTTTAGACGTTAAACGCAGAGTTTAGTCACGGGCTTTGTGCTTCCTACCTGGCTGCAAACACTGCAAAGGCTATATAGATATAGATGTAAATATAGATATAGATAGATATATTTTTAAATATGCATACATATATGTATATAAAATTTTTATGTGTATACAAATGTATATACATACATATATATGTGTGTGTGTATATATATACGTACTATATATGTATATATCTGTATAGATATATGTATATATCTTTATACACGTGTGTGTGTGTGTATAAACATTAAATATATACGTAAACACACCCATATACCTATACACATGTGAACAGGTGCAGGTGGAGAGACCGATGGGTAATCTCTGTGGCAAAGTAACAGAAATGCTGGACACCTGGTGATTTCACAGAACGGTAGGGGTTGGAAGGGACTTTCGGAGATCATCTAGTCCAGCCCCCCCAGTGCCAAGCCATGAGTGTAGAGCTTGCAAGAGAGATGTTTGCAGGAGCCCTCAAACCAGCCCCTGCTCACCCTCCAGCAGCCTGCCCTTCTGCAGCAAACGGGTATCCTTTTTTATCCTTTTTTAAGTTGGGAGTATGGAATAGAAGGCTGGGAAGGAGCACAGGAGGAGAAGTGCCCACACCGTGGCCAAACGACAGCCTCTGGCAGAGCCACCGAGATGCCCGAGCCAGAAGGACCGAGGCTTGCCAAGGGCTGCTGCTTGACTTGGCTTAAGTTTTAATGAGCGTGGTTCATAGTCGTACATACATCTTCATGCGAAGTGCCCTCTCACCCAACTTCGAACCAGGAAAAATAAGCAAAATTCTTCCAAGCAGCTTTCTTAGTATGTAATTCTTTCATACTGACTGGAAAAAAAAAAAGTGGCACGTTACTAACCATCTTCTCAGAAATATAGCAAAATGGTATGAAGGCAAATGTAGATTTTGTGGGCCAATCACTGTAACTGAAATTTAGTTTCCTTAATGAATTGTTAGTGCAAATCCCAGTAGGAAAAGAGCTTGCTGCAGATTTGCAAACACAATACTTCGGGCTGCCTTTTTTTACCTGATTTTAAAAGTCCCAGAGAAAAATGACAGCCATCTCTGGAAGAGAGAGCAGACATGTACTGCTGTACGCTGGGCGCTAAGCAGGCAAGGCTGGAAGATGGGGGATTACACAGAATCACAGAATTTCAGGGGTCAGAGGGGATCTCTGGAGATCACCTAGTCCAGCCCCCCTGCCAAACAGGGTCACCTGGAGCAGGTTGCACAGGAGGGTGGGTTTTTAATACCTCCAGAGAAGGAGACTCCACCACCAGAGAGGGCAGCCTGTTCCAGTGCTCTGCCACCCTCAAAGTAAAGAAGTTTTTCCTCCTGTTCAGTCGGAATTTGCTGTGTTCCAGCCTGTGCCCATTGCCCCTTGTCCCATCGCTGGGTGCCACTGAAAAGAGCACTGGAAGGCCACAATAGGGTCTCCCCGGAGCCCCTGTACATAATACCTCTACGTTAGTATTGAAAAATTCCCAGCGCAACCAAGGTAGAGAGTTGCAATCGGAGAAATAAATGTACTCCTGTGTATGCTCAGCGCTACAGAGAAACCTCCTGTCCCCGTTCCCACCTGCCCCCCCGGCCCCCAGATGCCAGACAATACACCAAAGCCAGGTCAGGACCAAAACTCGATTTGCTGTTCGTGCAGGGAAGCGCTGGCTCCTGGGCACGGCAGCCCAGCGTGAGGGGACGGTGACCCTTGGCACTGCAGTGTGCTGGCACTGCTGCTGAAACGGGGGGTTCTGCCAGCCCCACGGCCGGCGGCACCAGCGACGTCCTGCAGCCCTGCGGCCATGAGGGTAGGGAGTGAGGAACATGGCAGAACCCCGCAGCTGCAGAGCGGGCGGCACACCAGGGACACCCCCGAGGCGCCTCAGGGGCCGTGCCATCTCAACAGCAAGTAAGTTATATTGCATGTGTAGTAGATAACATCATATATACATATATATAAAATATAACATTATGTTATATGTAATATAACTTTAAATTATGTATTACACATATATATATGTATATATAAACATCATATGTGTGTAGCATACACATATATGTATATGGACATGTTCTACATGTATATGTATACATACATTGTAATGTCTGTATATACATACATGCGTATATAAAAATATATCTATACATAATGTGTCTATGTATATGTACATATGTATGTGTATATAGAATCTATTCTGTGTGTACATAGAATCATATATAGAATATATATATATACACATATCTATGTGAGTGAGGCTCACTATATATATATATGTGGTGAGGCTCAACCTCGGCCCCCCTCCCTAGGGAAAGTGATTCCCAGCACCTTGGCTCAACAGGCACTAATTTGCACCTGGGTAGAATTAAGGAAGACAATAAAGCCCTGGGGGGTGCAAGTGAAAAAAAATTGGTGCGCAAGTTATCTGTTGCTCCGTTTTACCAGTTAGACAAAAGGGACGGATAACACATATCCGCTCCTGGTTACACGGCTGGTGCTGTCTCAAGGGTTTTGGCTTTTATGACAATGGGACATTCTTTGGTGACTACGGCCTGTTAGAGAGGGATGGGACCCGCCTCTCTAGAAGGGGCAAGGGAACCCTTGGCAGCAGGCTGGCCGACTTGGTGAGGCGGGCTTTAAAGCTCCCGCGGCTATGCTGTTCTTCACACAACCTTACCTTAGGTAGACACCTCCTATTTAAGGTGTCCAAAGCCTTCCGTGTACTTGTGACAGCCACTAATTTAAATTTCAGAAGCCACTGCCCCCATGGCAGGGCTGCTGTGGTGGCCTCAGTGCTGCGAGGCATAAAGCACGCCGTGACCACTTTGCAGGCCTGTTTTTTTGTTTTGTTTTCTTTTCTTTTATCTGTGCATGACTTTATTTAATAACTTTCAGGGGTCAGAAGCACTTGTGCTACAGATGACTGTTGATTTCCAAAAGGCAAGTGGCTGATGGATCGCTGCAGGTCCAGCTCTAGAAGATGCCCAAGTGCTGCTTGACCCAGCGTTCTCCACGTGCCCAGCAGAAGCGAGGGCAGCAGAGACAAAGATGAATGGCTTATTTCCCCCATAATACACCACAGAAACAGGCTTTTATGAAAAACAGAGCACAGACTGAGACGGAGAGGGTGACAGTCACTTCTGAAGGTCACACATAATATTTCTTTATGGCAAGTTTGCCTTCCGTGAGTGACAAAAGCCGGACAGATCAAGTGTCTTCCAACAGACCTGGATTAAAAATGAAGTCATGTTACTTGGAGAACTGACAGTCTCACCAGCAATAATAGAGGCTGCTGACAGTTCTGGCTAATAAAAAGCATCTTCCCACGTTGTCAAAAGAGCTTCTCCAGTATGGGCATAAATAAGGTGTTATTTGACTGGAAATGTTAATGGCAAAGAGAGATAAATCATATTGGTCTGGTGTAAAAATACACAGTAGCTGAAAAATGCATTCTTGTTTCTCATATATATGAAAATATGTGTGTGTCTATAAACAAGGTATGCATATATATGCGTATCTCTCTCTCTCTATATATATATATATGTATAATTCTATGCATGTGTTCTGCACATGTCAGTAGCTAAAAATACTTAGTAATCAGTCCTTCCCCTAAAAGCAAATGTTTGGTGTGATGCGCTGAAGGCTGTTGTGCAAGATCTGACTAAATATCCTTCCCGTGCATAAGGTTGTAACGTAGCAACCGTTGTTTTCCGCTCAGAAGACGCTATTTTCCAGCTAACTGTGGCTAGCCTTATTAGTGGCCACTGCCACGGCTCCTGCTGCAGTAGTGAGAGGCACAAGGGCTTTCATCAATCACGATCTTGATGAAGCCGGCCATGGGGAAGAGGCATAGCAAAGGGGGGCTCCCCCTTTGATGGCACACTCTGTGGTAAGCCTTAAGAGCCTGAAGCTCTTAAGGTGAAGCTGTGGTACTGAGTTTAAGAGCCTGAAGCATTCAGATGTCCTCGCTGTGATGGCAAGCTGCGCCTGGCTACTGACTGGGCTTGTGGCCACGGCTCGGGAAGAGCCCGCAGCCTGAGGCTGTGCTGCAAACCCTGAGCTGGAGGCAATCATCTCTTTTACTATGTCATAAGTATATATAAATATATACATACACATGTAGATGTATAGACACACAAATATGCAGATACATCCCTGCGTGCACATGGGGCTGGAGGGGAATTCCAGCTCTCAATGTTCAAAACAACTTTCTTTGCCTAAAGGACCGAAGCAGTTGACCCCACGGGAAGTTATCTGCAGCATCCACAGAGTCACAGAATAGTTAATAATAGAATCGTTTAGGTTGGAAGAGACCTTTAAGATGATCAAGTCCAACCGTTCACCCAGCACTGCCAAGATACCTCTAAACCATGTCCCTCAGCACCACGTCTACGTGTCTTTTAAATACCTCCAGGGATGGGGACTCAGCCTCCAGCTGCTGAGCCTGGACGATCACCACCACCATGGTGCTGCTGGTAGAACCTGGGAGTGTCCCCACCGCCTCGGGCGCTGACACTGATGGGAACACCGCGGGAGGCTCCGGCTATCGCTGCTCCAAGGGAATCCCCTGGCAGGGAGGAGGAAGGGAGTTAGACGTGGACAAGTGCCAATCCAAGCGCGTTGGAGGGCACTGGCCGGCAGGCTGGGGACAGGAGGAGGACTGGCCTGTGCCCGCAGGTGCCAGCGCAGCCCCCAGCCCCTGCCCCACCAGCACCACGCAGGCTCCCCCCGCTGCCAGGCTGAGGGCTGATGGAGGCGTCGGGTGCGACGCCAATATAGGGTTATATAAACGTAAAAGCATTTTATATAAGCCTATTTTATCTGCAAATCATTTATATTTAGAACACCTGTTTCTACTGGAAATGCTAAAACCATGTTACATAAGAGCTTCTTTAAATCCTTTGGCTTAAGGTTTGGGCAGGGGGAGGGGGTGTGTTAATGCCTGGTGTGTCCAGGCTGCCTTTTTAATCAGAGCCTTCGTGTGCAGCCAAAAAGCTGGGCTTGAGATCCCTCTTGCTTTTGCTCCACGCTGCCCTGACAATAGCAGAATACTTTGCTGCAGGGAAATTTTCCTCTCCCTCAGCGCTGCCTCCGTGTTTGGAAATTTTCCTTTGTAATTGCCAACCCAACAGAGCCGTCAGCCCAGCGCTGCTGGGCCAAATTCCCGCGTCCCGGCTGTCACAGTGGGCGGGAACGCTGCCAACATCACCTGAGCGGCAGCAGCATCACTCTCAGAAGTCGGGAAAAAAAAGCATTAACTGGAATCGACTATTTAGCAAGATATTATGACTTAACCTTGGCATTCGTACAACGACATTTTCTAATGAACTAATTATTCCCTGAGCCCTCCCCTGAGGGAAAGGCAGGAAAGATGGTGACGATGGCTGTAAGATGGCCATAAAACACATGTACAACTGCACTGGAGGGAGCTGAACCACTTTGGCTGCAGAAGTGGGCCCGAGGGCCAGCTCCCGCTGCCCTCCCGCGGCCGTGAAGAGGTTTCCTTCCTGTCATGTGCCAGAGCAAACCGCTTTACTGCAGGGCTGGGATAAGGCTGCGCGGCATTGCGCTGCTGGGCCTCGGGTGCACACGGGCTCTGTTGGTTACAGCTCTGTCCCGGCGTCACACTGTGGCTCGCGGGGGCAGGCAGTCTCTCCCCACGCAGGCAGGGCTGCTGTGGTGGCCACCGCTGGCACCGCCGGGGCCAACAAGTCCTCAAGCAGCAGTTGGATGCTGGCCCAAACTCAGTTTCCTGGTGTGAGAAAACTCCGAAAACAGAGACATGGAAGCTCCCACCTTGCGGTGATGATGCTGTCCCTGAGACCCCTCTGCCGGCCCAAGGCATGAATGCTACCATGGCAAACGGCACGACTTCAGTAGTAATAAGCTCACCTGATCTTTCCTCCCTTCTGTTCGGTCTGGACCAAACCTCGTGTCTCGTTTTTCCCCCTTCACGTTGTCTCTGAAAGCAAGGGGTCACTCCTTGGCCAAGGAGAAGGGTGGGAGCAGGAAACCGAGGGGCCAGCCGGCATCCCCATCGCAGCCCAGCATCCTCGCTCCCCTCCCCCAGGCCACAGCCCTGTCTCCAAATGGCACCGCTCCCCGGCACCGGCAAACTTTGCCCTCCCGCAGCAGCCACCTTCTCATCCAGACGCTGCCTTTAGTCTCCACCGGCCGCTCCAATTCTCCCTGCGACTGCTCCATATTCAAATGACATGGTTCGTTAGATTCTATAAATGGCCAGGACATTGCATAGACTTCAGGGACACAGTAAGGGCTATAGCTGTAAATGACTTTTTTCTCCTTACCTTAGGGCTTCTTGTGAGATGACTCAAACTCCAGCATCTCGCAGGAGCCCGGCCTGTCCCAGCCCAGCCAGCACCCTGCTCCGCCGGGCCAAGGCTTCACCGCTCCGTCTTCCCTTTTCCCTGCTCTAAAGTGGAAAAGACAACACAGATATTTTCTTAGGGGAACGGGAGGAAAGCAATTAACATCTCAGCCTGCTGCAAAGCCTTCTCAGACTTGGTTTCCTTCACGAGGAAGCAAGAGTGGATTAAACTAGTTGAAAACGCTCTCATTCCGGAATTTCTGAGATTGCAGCTGGGCGATGGGGCTGGGGAGGTGCATGGCAGCGCGATGGCACCATGCCCCGCTGCCGAATTACTCAAGGGGGTGAGCAGTGAAGTCTCCAGCTTGGTTTTGATAGGTTTTTCCTGAGTATTTGAAGAAGGCGGGGAAGGACCACGGCACCCACCTGCTGCCACTCTGTCCTGGCTGTGGGGTGCCCGTGCCGGGGGGCTGGCGCATCCCCAGCCCCGGGCTGCCTGAGCCCACCTGGCTGCTGGGCCACCACCGTGCCAGGGGCTGGGGGCTCGGTGCCAGGCGGCTGCCCTGCCCGCCCCCCCGCCCCCAGCTCCCCACCGACGCACTGCACCGCTCAAATAGCTTAAGCGAATTCTTCTCATACTTCACTTGAGCCAGACGCTGCAAATTGGATTAAAGTGGTGCCTGGAGAGATTTCTAGAGCCAAATATTTAAAACTAACATGAATTCAAACTGTTTTCTGGGCTGCCACAGGGGTGTCGTGTCCCCCCCCCCCACCCCGCTGATGTGCTTGGGACTCCCCAGCTCCCTCACCATGGGTTTGAAGCCAACTCTCCTGTGACACTGCCCGCAGATGCCAAAATTTATGTCAAAACCTGCTTAAAAATATATCTTTTCATTTCTGCTTGGACAGCAATTGCACTGGGGCTGATTGTTAGCAGAGCTGGGCATCCCCCTGCTGCGGGGAGCTGCCTGGGCTCCTGGGGCGGGCAGGCCGCTAACTCCAGCTAATTATTTAACTTTAAGCAGTCCATCACCTTCTATTATTTCTCACCTGTCATAAAAGTCAAGTGATGCAGCGAACACCTGTGATGGTTCCTGGATGAGCATAGCGTCTCAACTATTTTATGGACCTGGAAGGCAAACCTGTCTCATTTTTCGAACATGGAGGAACAGAAACCGAGGCTGTATGAAACACTAGTCATCCTGAGGACCCAAATCATCCACAGTGCCGGTGAGAAAAGTAACCTGCAGATACACTAGGGAAAGGGTGCTGGGCAGAGCCCGGGGAGCTGCTGTGGAGCACTGCAAGGATGCCAGTCTGGCTGAGATGCCCAACTGGGAGGAGACCGCACCTGGAGTACCGTGTCCAGTTCTGGGCTCCCCGGTTCAAGAAGGACAGGGAACTGCTGGAGAGGGGACAGCAGAGAGCTACCAAGATGATTAGGGGACTGGAACACCTCTCTTAGGAAGAAAGGCTGAGGGATTTGGGTCTCTTCAGTCTGGAAGAAAGATGACTGAGGGGGGATCTTATCAACACTTATAAATACCTAAAGGGTGGGTGTCAGGAGGATGGGGCCAGGCTCTTTTCAGTGGTGCCCAGGGACAGGACAAGAGGTCATGGGCACAAACTCGAGCATAGGAAGTGCCACCTAAACATGAGGAGGAACTTCTTTACTTTGAGGGTGTCAGAGCCCTGGCACAGGCTGCCCAGAGAGGTGCTGGAGTCTCCGTCTCTGGAGACATTCAAAATCCTCCTGGATGCGTTCCTGTGCAGCCTGCTCTGGGTGACCCTGCTCTGGCAGGGGGTTGGACTAGATGATCTCCAGGGGTCCCTTCCAACCCCTGCCACTCTGTGATTCTGTGACTCTGTGACTGGGTGACTGAGAAGAGTTGCTCTGTGTTAAGCAGCCCAGCTGGTTAAACCTGGCGACATGGTCCTCGCCATGTTTTGCCTCCGTCTGATCCTGCATGACATTTACAAACACCAGCGGCTTGCAATGCAGAGAGCAGATTCAATTTGACCATGGAAGGTAAATAAGTGGACAGCAGCTTGGGCTCATGAAAAATAGCAATTTTTATTTTATCTTAAAGAATAAAGCAGTTTGGTTTAGCCTCAGAGATTTTAGTGCGCGTTGGCACAACCAACTCATAAATTACGGGATTAAGGCTGAGTTCATGCTTGCTTCTGAGCGTGGAGACTGGGACTCGGCAATGCAAAGCCCTTTCGCGAGCCCACCATGTTCTCCCAGGCTGGAACCAGCCTCTGGCACCCAAGCCCTCCCCGCCGCCAAAGCAGCAGGAATGCCCCGGTGATGGCTGTGCGAGGGATGGGATGAGCACCCGCCAGCAGCCCGTGGCCACCTGCACCAAAACCCTCCGATGGTTCACAAACCGGTGATGGGAACCATCTCCCCCCTCCCTGCCCTAAATCCACACCGGGAATTGCTGCTGCCAGCCCCCGAAAGGCAGAGTCAGTTTGCGGGAGAAAAACTCTGCTCGGTTATTATTTTGTGTTGGGGCGGAAGGGAGCGGTGGATCACAGCTCGGAGAGCCGGCTGCGGCCAGACGGGAGAAATACGGCTCCCCGGTGACAGCCGAGCTGCGAAATAGAGCTTCGTTTCACCGCTTGGCAGCACCTGTGAGGTCGTATCAGTTAAATAAATATGATGCCAGGCTGATGTGTCGTAAGGAATGGTTTACGACCTTCATCCGACGAAAAAGAGAGAAGGCAGGTGTTGAGAGAAGGTGAATGAGCGCATTTGTGTAAATAGCCATAATCAGTCATATTTTGGGGAACACAAATCTGCTGCCAGCAGAACCCTGCTGCCTCTGCCTCGGGGGTTTGGTGTGGGCCTACAAACATGTGAGAACTGGGTGTTTTCCCCCAAACAGCCTCCCCGCTCCCGGCAGCGCTCTGCAGCCAGCCCTGCGCTCCCACCAGCTTTCCAACATCCTGTTTTCACTGGGGTTATTTTAATCTCCCTGTTCCCCATCATATTTTCCCTCCCGCCCATGCCAACGCAGACTGTCATTCCTGGCAGGCGGGGTGGAAATCTCCTCCCGGGCTGCACCAGCATTTCGGAGGATGAGCTGGACTCTCCCCTGGTCGTGCCCAGCTCCTCTCCGCTGCCGGCACTGCTAGCCGGGCCCCAAACCCACACCACGGCCAACCACCCACTTCACATCGAGTCATTTTGAGTCCGCTCAGCTGCTAAATCACTCAAGCAACTCTGTGCTTCCATATTTTGCTCCATGATGGCTGAAGAATCAAAAAAACCCGCTTCCTTGCTGGCATAATTCAAGGCCAGGCTGGATGGGGCTTGGAGCAGCCTGATCGAATAGGAGGTGTCCCTGCCCAGGGCAGGGGGATGGGACTAGATGATCTTTAAGGTCCCTTCCAACCCAAACCATTCTATGATTCTATGATAATTATGCTTTTGTCAGCACAAAAGAAGCGATGCAAGGCACTGATGAACTATCCAAGAGCCATACAGGTATGGACGTAGAATCATAGAACCACAGAATGGTTTAGGTTGGAAGGGACTTTAAAGATCACCTGGTTCCATCCCCCGGCCCTGGGCAGGGACACCTCCCACTAGACCAGGTTGCTCAAGAAGGACAGCCAGACTCTTCCATGTTCTTCCTAGCCTGAGGTGGATTTTTGGCCGCTGCACACCGGGAGCTGCTCAGTGGCTTGCCCAGCTTGCCACGGCTCCACTCGGGCTTTCAGGGTTTGCTTTACTTTTGGATTTCCACTGTCCTGGATGACGAATCTCCTCACCCTGTGCAGGTCTCTAAGCCAGTCACGGTGAGGTTTCGTACCTTGTCGCTCCGGAAATCGATGCTGTACTCTAGGCGATACAGTCAGCAAGGTCAAGAGAAATACAGCTGTAAGTGCCAGCAATACCCAAGGGACGTTCCCGTCCGCCCTGCACTCCAGCCGCTGTACAGGCTGGCACCTCGCCGCTTCACGGGGCTCGCTGGGATGCAAAACTGAGAGATTCAAACAGTTGAGGGTCTCTCTGCACAAAGCAAGTAAAAAGAAGATAAAGAATCACAGAAAATCAGTTGAAATAGCATGTGTAAGTGTTCAAAAGCTAATTTAGTGTGGAGAAGTAACTTAATCTTTCAGTATGTGTCAACATCAAATTTGCTAAGAGACTCTGTAGCATTAGCAGAAAAAATCTGAGGCAGACATAACACAAAATAAAAACCAAACCCATCTGCTTTCTTAATCATAGGCTTTAAAAATGTCTCTGCTAGTTATCCAGCTATTTCAAGAGCTGTACTGGTTAAATCTATATCTAAACAAACACAGAAGCCACAATGAATCTGTCATTCGGCTATTCAGGTCTATGGCTTTAGATGATTAAAAATGATAGAACTGAAGACAGACACATGAAATGGAAGAGCTGTTTCACTACAGCTTCTGGCACTGAAGATTTAAGCTCTAAGCCGGTATGGACGGCATCCCCAGGAACCAGAATGAGAAGATGTCCCTGTATTGCCAGTGTCTGGGTTTGGAGCATCCATAGCTGAAGCCTGAGCCGCAAACTAGAAGCGTGTCCAAGGATCAGCCACCTTGTAAAGCAGAAACTCTACCCTGGCTACACCTGTGGTGCGCAGACACCTTTTTGGGAAGATGCCGTGGGGATGATGACACAGGGAAATGAATAGGTTTATACCTGCCTTGCACCAGCCGCGGTGGCATTAGTGTGGCAAAGAAGCTTCCACGCCGCAAGGCACGTACCCCTGCCTTGGGGTACGGCTTGAGGAACGTGGCAACCTTCAGATCTAAAGGGAAGCCTGTGTTTCGTTAGGCCTCACATCTGTCCTGAGAGCGGCCAGCAGGAGGTGACCCACACGCCTGGGACTGTACTCCACCACGAATGATTACTAGACTATAATAAGCCTAAACCAGAAGTTACACGAAATGTGGAAAAAAATTCGAAAGTGTAAGTGAAGACACAAGCAATGCGGAACTGTACCGAACTGGGACAACATATACCAGCCTTCTACCGATTAGGAAAGAAACATTAAAACCGAAAAAAACCCCAACAAACCATCGTCCACCAAGTTAGTAATGACCCTAGAAACGCCGACTGTATTACCAGCAAGGGTGGGTTAGCCCAAGCCCCCGCTAAGGCAGAAGTCCTTCCCCACACACCTTGCCGTGCAGCCGTGCTCTCACCCGGCAGCCCTCCAGCCCTTTAGTTTAGCAACAGGGAACCAAAGCCGGGGAGGGCGAGCGAGCTGTGAAACGCAATGGTATCCCCGGCTCCGAAGCCAGACGAGTCGTAAGCTACCTGTCCCACACCCAACTGCAAGAAGCACACCTTTGGATTTCACACCACACATAAATAACATCCAGGCTGGGCGACATAAAGGTTAAAAGTAATTTTGGCGGCAGTAGCCCCGCACATAGATTACGAGAGGAATTTTATTATCGGAGCTCACTAGAGAAGGGCTGCTCTGCAGTCAGGATGCAGTAGCCAGATTCCAGAGGACAGGCAATGATGTTACATGACCGCTGCCGGCTGTTGACACAACTATTTGCAAAGCGCAGCCGTACCTGACTACCACCACATCCGCATGGGCTACCAGGGCAGAGCTTCCCCCGCACACGGCCCCGGTGCATGCAAATCTCCTTATCAGCCATGCTAATTCTCAGCCAAAAGAAGCCATTGAACTTTTCAACAGTCAATATTTTAAGGAGTTCTCAAATAGCACTGGGAGTAAGCAGATAACCATTTTAAATATAGAGACCCTGGCACGGAAGCCCGAGAGTGCTGGGTGCCAGCGATCTGGATTATTTGCTTGTTACTAAATACCCCGCAGCGTTACTTCCCAGGTTGTTCAGCTCCAGTCTGACGCAAACAGTGTCAGAACAGCAAACAAGAATTTGCAGGATTTTGTAAGCTCTGAAAAAATTCAAGGAATAAGGAACAAATTGGTTCAGGGCTGCTGTTGCTCAGGATTGCATCTTTGGAAGAACGAGGACAGTTTAATTACGTGTAAAACCCAACTGAAGGCTTGACAAGCACTTCCAAATCTCAGCAACAGAAAAGCGACGTGAGTATAAATAAAGAAGACTTGTGAGAGTAGATTTATTTCAAGGATGCTTCTCTCCTCTATTGATACCCAGAAATAATCTGCAGCACAGCGTGTCACTGAATTCCTCAGGCCCCTACGTACAACGCTCTGTATTTTGTAGTATACACACAGGTAAAGAAAGGGATGAAAGTCCACATTCGGAAAAACTCGCCACCTCCGACTACCGCAGAGTTTAGAAGGCGACAGAGAAAAAATAGCTCCAAAGCAGTATTAGTCTCATATAGAAGAAAAACTCACCAGGAAGAGGCATTAAAATCCTGTTGGTAAACAAACGCCCCCAGGCAATAAACCGGACCAAAGTGAGAACTTCGCAAGGCTTTAAGTGCATGAACCAGGCGCTTCTAAGGACTTCTGCGGCGCAGGCAAAGCAACAGCAAGGTGACAGGAAAACAAAGTCAAGGCACACACATTTATCTGCAGGCAGGGACTCGTCGCTGCAGGTCCGGGCTGTCCCGCTGAGCCAAGCAGAGCAGATGCAGCCCCGGGGACTGCCCGGTTGCCCCCGTTCCCCACCAGTTTGCAGAATCCGGTGACCAGCTGTGCCCTAGGCAAGGACTAGCTAAGGAGCCGCTCCTGCTGTGATCGTACCAGGAGCAGCAGCGCGGGCAGTCCTACATCAATAGCTGAGATTATATATAGTAACTCTCATTTAATTAAAAATAAATACTATTGTGAGAAAGTTATAGTGACCACGACTGAGAGCTCCTGATCAGAAGAAACTGCTCAGCATTGTGCCGGTTCACAGTTACTGGATCTCACGTGATGACAGCACACGTAACACGCTCCGTCCTGCTCTGTTCAGTAAGGGTAAGCATCACCTCTTCCAGATGAAGTTCTTGTTAGACATACTTTAAATTCCTGCCTTTTAACCAAAGGCCACATAGAGAAGAAAAGGTAATTTTAAAAGATGTTTAACATCCTCATTTCTTCTTCGCTTTTGTGTTCAATAAGGGTGTTCCATTTTACTTGGCAAGCACCTTGGCATGAAGCAGTGGTCCTTTGATCTGGCTTATAATTCAAGCCTCTCCCATAATTTGTTTTTAAAGACAATTCAGTTGCTAGGTCACAGCTAAAGCACACAGCTGATGAGCATGTGACAGAAACCACCTTCCACCCGCTGGGAACACCCCAGAAACCCTGTGCGTTCTGCAGGCTGCTCTCCCAACGCAGGACTCCGCTTTGCCAAGGGAGAACCCGACCCCACACTCAGAGCATCTTCACTTTGCAGCAGTAGATTTCACTTTGCACAGTCCTTATGAAGCACTTTGACTTTCTGTAATTGTCTCCACATAGGGAATTACTTCTTACTAAGCCTGACTGCCTTGCCGTGCCCCATGGTGATGCGTGGGGAAGCCGGGCTCGCAGCAAGCAGCCAGCAGTGCCCGTACGGCGCTGCTCCCATTGCAGTAACAGAAGGCAAAGGCAGCGAAGCACCACCCTGGGTTTAGGCTCAACGCTTGGTTCTCCCCATCCTTTTGGAGTGTAAAACATTCCCTTTCTACCATTACAGGCCTCTTAAGTACTGTCAAGTCTGGCTGGTGTTCTTAAAGCTGGGGGGAAACCCAGACTTCATTTGCACACTGTGTTTCGAAGCTGAATTTTGTTTCCAATTTCTAAGCACTTCCCACCCGCTGCTTCCATCCAGTCTCAGAAAAACACCAACCTACCACACCACTTCAAAACAGGCCCTCGCCTAGGAGAGGGGGCAACCAGCCATTTCCCCATCCCTACAGCCCCACACGCAAAACGACGTGGCTACGTAAGCATTCACATATCGTCCCCAAGGACGTAAACCGCGTCCCACTGCCCCAAGGGACCATTTCTTGCCACATTAAAGGGGTAACTCCGTGTTTTAAGTGAGTTGCAGCTGTGCCACCTGCCAGAGGAGCACGGGAGGAGGGATGGAAAAATTTGGAGGAACTAAGACACAGTCATGGAAAAAGTTGTAGGAGTTGGCCAAAAGATGTAGCTTTATTGTAAGGCTAATTAGCTCCCTCAGGAATGGCTCTGACAGGAGAAAGTGGAAGAGAAATACATCCTGTTCTGAGGGCTTGCTGCAAGAGATCTGATCTGCACGTTTTGAAACATCCCACAGGAGGTACCTGGTCCTGCTCCTGAAATCTCCTTCAGAAAGCACTCCACACAGGCCCTTGGCTGAGGGACCTGCACGATTACCTTCACTCCAGGTTGCCAGAGACACAGAGGTGCAGCTTTTCCACTTTAACGCTATTCCACCTAAAACATTGATAAAACAGTAATGCTCGCTTACGCTCCGGCAGTCAATTGTATTTTCATCAGAAATGGCTATTGACACCACCGTACACTTATACTTTCCTAGACATACCCTTACACGAGATTTTCTTCAACGCAGGCCGTAGGCGCCAGGACAGCAGTAAACTTCTGGAGCCTCCTTCCAGGGCGCTGCAGCCAGGACAGACCACAAGACCTCCTGCTTCCTTGAGCACCTTGTACTAGGGACTGCCTTCACGATGCTGCATTACGTTAGCAGCTCTTTATCTTTCACTGTACAAAGCATCCAAAAAATAAATAAATCAATCACACCCCAACAGTCATTTTTGCTGGCCATGTTTTTATTTGTTTTTCGTTTTTTAACAGGGGAGCCAATGATACATCCAATATTTCAAAAAATCAGAAGGTAAAACAAATTTTCAGAAGACGGAGATGCTACATGCTATATTTAACCTAATTTTATTCATGCTTGCTTTTTGGGGGGGGGGGGGGGGGTGGGAGTGGGACAGGAATCATTCAGTAAAAACATACAGTAAAAACAAAATGTCTCACCATATAGAACTTTAACCTACAGTAATGTTGTACCTTAATTATTTCCATGCACACAACTAACATTACAAAATTTTTTAAAAATGAACACAATTAAGACTTCTAGGAGCATTTGATAATAAAGCAATTCCTAATTTCTTTTGTAGAGATCAAGCACCTCCAATTACAAATTCCTATACACAGTGAGTGCTTTACTTGAAATGAAAACTAAAAAATAAAAATAAAAAAAATGTATTGGATAGCCTCAGAATAAGCCGATGTTAATATATATCCAGCTATGTAGGCAATAAAACCATAGTGCTAAACAAAAACTTTTATCTGAAAAGTAACTCAAAAATTAAGTTGACTTTCTATAATTACAGAAATATACTTATTTGCTAAAATAAATAAAAGTGCTGCATATTAACACTTCACTATAAAGAATGCATACCAGAACATTTATAAATATTGAATGATTTTCAATAAGAATAGCTACTACAATAATGCTGGCTAAATAGAAGTGCATAATGAGAAGCACTATGGGTGGTTAATGTTTTGCCACATACTGCTGTTACCTTGAGGTAGATAACACATGCGTACCAAATTCTGCATTCATTTCAGTTGCTGCTGGTATCATGTGTCTAAGAAATGTGTACAGTATGAAAAAACTCTAAAATACGCATGAATGAAAAAAATGTTTGGGAAAAATAGATATTTTCATGCAATTATGTACAGTCTCACTGTGTAAATTTCAAGGCAAGGTTCTTTTTCTGCAAAACATGGACACTGTTTTCTGAGAGAATGGTTTTTCTTTTTGTTTTTCTTCTTGGTTTAGTGCATTTTTTTGTTACCTCCTGCATTTTGCATTATTTTGCTCTATTCTTTAATTTTGTGTGCAAACGACATGCCAGTTTAAAAACAAAAGTAACTCATGTATAGAAAGTAATTCTGGATTGTAAAAACAATGGTAAACAGAAAACTAATGAAATCCATACCAAAATTACACCGTCTGATTCAAGTAAAAAAATTACTTACACTAGTAATAAAAAAAGACAAACACATCTCATGAATATAAAAGAAATGTCTGCTGAGTGTTTTAATTTAGATGTTTCAGAATGCTGCTGTACGTTTTGTGGGGAATTTGGGGAGACGATTTCATAGCAGAAGGCGTTAACGTGGCCTGTATTGATTTCAGTGGCGAACCAACAGGGCTGTGAAACTGAGGAATACCTATAGCCTCAAGCTGCTTGTTGAAGAGGAGTTCTCCACTGTTGCTGAGAAAGCTCTCTTCTCTTTCCTTCTCCCCAAGCTTCCCCTCTTCTACTGGCTCAGGTTCTAGCATTTCAGCATCTTCTTTCTTACTAAAAAATTTGTCCAAATAACTGGTGTAAGTATTTTCTTTTTCAACTTGTTCATCTTTCCTTACTTCACAACAAAACTGGTCTATGAGGAAGCACTCCTCCCCACCGCTTACAAACTGACTGTCCCAAGAAGTTTGGTACAGAGCTTCTAACTGTGCCAAATTAGCCATTCCTTTCTCCTGCTTCTCTCTGCTTACCGACTTCGATATTAATCCTTTCAACTCTATTTGAGACACTGAGCTATTCAAGTCATTTAATTTATCAACTTCAGTAGACTCGTGTTGTAAACTAAGCTGAATGGTCTCTGCTATAAATGAATCAAAGTCAAACCCTTGATTCTTCTCCCTTTCTTTTTCAACAAGTTGCTGTGATGCTTCCTCAAGTGCTATCTGAGCTTTCACCAATCCATTCTTTTCACATTTAGACTTGCCTTTCTTATCAGACTTTTCTTTGCTCTGTTCCTTCCAGTTCGAAAGGTCTATAATAAGCTTGGGCTCATAGTAATGGTTAACTTCACTGTCTCGCCAAACTAAGTTATCTAGGTATGAAGATGACCTCATTTTGTAATTACAAGTGTGACTACATTCCAGATCACAATACTTGTTTTCGTGGTGATCTGAATACTGCCAGCAAGGCTCAGTAGAGAAGTGGGTGTCAAAGGCAGGATCCTCCAGATACTTTTCACGATCTCCATCCAAATATTTGCGAGGATCTACTTGCACTTCTTCCTCATCAGTAACATCGGAAAGAGCCCTTGGATCACGCTGAACTTCATCAGCTTCATAGTTATTATGAATAGGCCAGTCATGGTCTGAAAACTGACTTTCATGGTATCTGCAAAACAATTTCCTAAGTGTTAGAAGCTAAAAAAAGTCTTCTAGCTCCCAAGACAGAGACAGTTAAGTTTAGAAATTCCCTTACAGAACAATGACAATTCAACACAGATAAAGTTTTTCCTAAGTCCAGTCGGGTACCTCTTCCAGGTTTTTTAATTTAATCTGGCAAAAAGTCATCCTCATACACACATCTGAAAGATTTAAGTCCAGAATTATGTACAACAGCTCGTTCCATTTAAAGAACTCTTCCTTAACGTGTGTTTAACTGACTTTAAAGGACTACTGTAAATCCCTTTACTATTGTATGGGCTAAGCATTGGACAAAACAATCATTTTTAAAAACAACTTTTCTTCATTTAAAGTTCGTTTTTTAGAGAAATATTTTGGGGGAAAAACGTAATGGAGAGATTAACTTTAGATTCTAGAGTCCTGAGTGCATCTCAGGAATGCATCAGCATAACCAAGTCGGTCTAATGAATTATAAACTGTATGACAATGCACTGCCTATAAGGGAAAAGTTTATTCTCGGGTCAACTTAAGAAGGAGAAACAAACAGAAAAGGAAGTAACACCCATGAAGCAACATTACTTCAAGCACACAACCATTCAGTTGTTACATGCTACGGTAAGTGATAAATTTACCTTTCCCAATTATAAATATGGCTGTGACTTTCATCCATCAGCAGAATATCATCAACCTCATCTTCAATGTGAAAAGGATGACTTGAAATAGGCTCATCCGTTGGAAAGGAATAAATGCTCATATAAGGATGGGACAAAGCTTCTTCTGCTGTCAATCGATCCATGGGACTAAACGTCAAAATTTGCTCCAGAAAGTCCAGCGCTGTGGAGAAAGTTATCATTAAACAGGATAAAAATTTCATTCCAGACATCTAGAATTTAAGATTAAGGTGCAGGGCTTTGCTCTAGAGGTGTGCATTTGCTTTAAAGTAGCCACCTGTAAAGTATCAGCTGCTGACACTACACTGCCAAATATGCATCATGTAGCCATAGGAAAACTAGAAGAGTAGAGGTCAAATCCAAGATCGAAAATAATTTAACTTTTAAGTTAAGGAAAAAATACTAAGGGACAAAATGGCCGGATCAGTATCCGCCAACAGTTATCAGGAAACATCGCTGTCAGTTTGGTTTGGGGACTTTCTTTTAAAAAGATGTGAAAGACAGCTGTTTTATACCGACTCCATTCCAACATTCCCTTATGTTTAGAAGGCCAGTGTCTCAAAATAGAGTGATTCAATCAGTCTCCCAGTGCAGACAGGTCCAGCAGAGATTCACATTTCTACTCCTAGGATGACCAAGTAGCTATCAAGCAAATTGGTTTTTATTACATCAGAAGACAATCCTTCTTCAGAGAACACACCGATGCTTCTAACTGAAACTTGCTTTTAACAATCAGACACCTGCACTGTAAAGTTGTTCACTATTTTATGAATTTGAAATACAGGAAGTATTTTTTTCGGCATTACTTACCTTCAGGACTGATGCCTGGAAGCAACTGAGTTAAAGGTTTGTGTGGCTCAGTCATATCATTTCTAATGTAAACTGGAATTACATTGAGAAGCTCCTGACGGTCCTCCTCATGTACAACAGGAATTGATTCTAGAATCAACTGCATCTGTTCAAGTTCATGCGCACCTAAGCACCAAGAGAAAATACAAGCTGCCATTTCAACTCCAAACACTTCTGATCCCTGCATGTGAAAGGCATGTCAAAATTCTGTGCTCTGAGCAGCTATTTTCAGTAGAAGACTATTATCTCCTACAACAGAGGAAAGGCTGAAGTTCTAAATTTGAATGATAATAAATCTGAAGAGCTCTCAAAAATGCTGTAGCACATGAAGAATTACAGAGGTGCTACACACAGATAAACCGACCTAACTTTAAGCTTTTGCAAGTATGTTTTCACCATGGATGAGGTACTCTACAGCAACACTCGTATCTTTTTGTTATATACTATGTACTGCAATCTGCCCCTTTCAACTGATCCACCTAATGCATTCAGTATTTCACCTCACTTTGAATTACATGTCCCTTATTAATAAAAACAGTAGTGGTTTAGCTCAGCAAGAGATCTTACAGGCCACAACCATTTGTATTAATATTCTACTCTGAAACCCAGTATTACTGTCAGGTGCAAGACAAAAATCACCTGCCAGTTAAGCAGTGTAATCTTGTTTAACAAATAAAACAAGCTAACCAAAAAGTACTGTATTATGATGGAAATTAAAGTGCACTTCTAGCACTATCTGAAGTTTCCCTGGGTAAAGAACTGTAAGGGCCAATACAGCAGGTGAACTTTGAATAATGAACGGCATCTATATTCAGTACCAGTGTTAAAGCTGGAGTACCCAGAAATACAGCTTGTCTACCTCAATTTATTGTTCAGCTCCAAGAAGCATGTTAGCACCCTAGAGATTCAACTAGCAGATGAAAATATATAGGATTATTTGCATGCCAGTGTTTCACCAAGCAGCTCTAGGCAATCATCAGTGACACTGATGCATGTGACATTAAATACAAAAATAAATGTGGCCAGAAAGAGATTGCACCACCTCGTAATCTCTGCGCTACCATATCATTCAGGAGTTTGCACGGCGGTCTGCACTGGACGTCCTACCACACATCTGCCAGATGACTTAAAAGAAAAGCTGAGGCAAAGTCACTACAGCAAATTCTGGGATCTACATTCCCCAAGAGAACCAGTGCTGCCTCATGTTAACTTATTTGCCGGATTGAAAAAGCTGTTTGTCCGCCTACTTCAGACTACTATAAATTGATTAATATAATCTATCAGATATTATACTGTCAAATTACTGTCTGTAATTTGCTGGAAAACAGACTCTACTGTATTATTATTTCCATCCTAAAAACTAATCATCTTTCTTTCCACTATAACTGAAATGAGCATTTTAAAATATTCATTTAGAAGAAGGAATTACAGAAGTTGCTTGGAACAGCTACTGACTTCCTCTGCCTCAACTTCCCTTCCCTCCCTCATCCCAGGTATTCTAAAATTCTGCATTCTTCCTTCCCATTCCCAACAGCTTTCCCGACAGCAAGATTCCTAAGGGATGGTTCAGAAGCAGACAGGAAGTTGCAAATTAACCAAATCGAGCCCTCCAAACAACTCTGCAAAAGCATTTTATTCAGAGTTTCAGGACAGGCTAGCTGTCATATCTCCAACCATCTTCCCTTCCAAATGCACGACTTTAAGAAGTCCACTCTACATCAGAAAACTACGCAGTGCTAATTTATCAGAGGGACACATCCACATCTGAAAATATTCTTCTAGGTATCTACGCAATGCAATTAGGGCACATAAATGAGCCTACAAATTTAGGATTTTGGTTACTGAGTTTGAAAAAAATAAAATCTAACTCACTACACAGATATTAGACCGTTAAAAACTTTTGTCAAATACCAATGCTACTCAAAAAAAAAAAAGCCACAATGCTAGCAGTTGCAACCATCCTATGCTGAGTGCTGAAATGCAGACTTTCTCCCACTATTTCACTATTTTCCAGTAGAAGTGCTTGATGCAATGGAAACCCAATAAATCTCTCCTCAGCTGAGCATTTAATACACTGAGGATATTACTCCAACAGTCAGTAACTCACAGAGTCAGCAACTCACTGCAAGTTAAGAGAAGCCCCTCCGCATATTAATCGTTGATTTCTATAAAATAATGATTTCAAGGTGACAGTACTCCATTAATAGTCCTTAGTGGGAAACAGCTCTCAATTTCATTACCCTGACGTACAAAGCTAAGAATTGCTGCAGAGGTGTGCATTTAGTCTGCATGTATCTAAAAGAATGTGACCATTGAAATACAAGCTCAGTTCTTAGAGGTTTTATCTGCATTACCCCAGTAATTCAGACCAACAGGAGCAAATCCAAGAGTGAGCTTGAATGAGACAGCTGCTGCTGAGGCCCCAGGGTGCACACAAAATACGCATTTCAGGGGTTTACTCTAGACTAGCTCATCTGCTCCCACAGACTGAACGCCTAGCAGCAGGTGGAGCACATGGGGCGATCTCCTACAGTGCAAATGGCAGTTTCATTTTATCTAAAAAGACTCTAGTTTGCACACTGAGCTAAATCAGAAGTGTGGTACAGCATGGCCATCGAGATTTGCTTCAAAAATTTGCTCCCGATCCTAACTAAAGCTAATGAAGATGCACCGAGTGAGATCAGAGCATTGCTTCCTATCTTACCAGAAACATTTTGAGGCTACACATTTCCTTGGTATGCCACACTAAGTTTTAAGTCTTATGAGTCCTCCCTACATCACTGAAACAAAGGTCAGTTCAGCCTGTAGGTGGCAAAATAATTGGGAATGGGGAAAAAATGGTTACTCTTTCATAATTTAAAATATAAAGAACTGAGAAGGTTGACTACATTAAAAAAATATAAATCAAATCTTTATAAAAATGATACTCGGGGCATTCATAATCCTCAAATACTCCCTGGATACATGTATTCTAGTGAATTGATGTATTTAGAACACTTCTTAGGTATCCAATAAATTTAGCTTAACCTAATTACAGACAGATTTACCATATATGTGTGTACTAAATTAAATTGTGATATTTATCTAAATACAGACCAGTATGAGCAACAAGAATTGAATCGTCTTCTGCTTTACAAGTACATGAGTTTATAGTTTACTTATATAATCGCATACCCTGACAGTCAATGACTTGATATTAGCCATGAGAATCAACCTTTCTTTAGGAAGACAATTAAGTACTACCACTCCTTTTAGGAATATACACACACATTTTTTATTCTACTCACCTGCAAAGAGGGTTTTCCCAGTCAGCATTTCGGCAAAGATGCAACCTGCAGCCCACATGTCAATGGCTTTAGTGTAGTTGTTAGGAGAAAGCAAAAGACGGGGCGATCTGTACCATTTAGTAACCAGTCCTTCAGAAAGATGGCCCTAATTAAATGAAATTTAAAAAAAAAAAAAAAGAAAAAAGCTTACTCAGATTTTTAAGAGATATGATTTTTTAATTACTTGTTTCTTGTTTTTTAATGTACTACTACTAGATTTTTTTGGTCCTAAGATTCTAGGGATAGTACCATGTGCCCCCTACCAAGCATTTCTACCTTTTAAAATGGAACAACAACATCTTTACAAGTGAACAGCAACAATATTTATTAGTCAAGTGAGGTACTACAGCAAACCTTTCTTCTTCCCAGATGCCAAATAAGCACAGAGATAATAACGAACTCTTGTGAATCATCATCTAAACCAGGAAGACAGTATCTCTAGATCAATGCCAGGAAGTAGCCGCACTTGCACACTGCAAGTGGACCACGTACAAACTTATCTAAGGCTTCTATAGTTATGCCTCTAAATGTTGCTCTTAATCTCAGGTTCTGTATTCATTGTTAAAAATCTGCTTTTCTGAACACATCTAGTGGGAAAAAAGAAGTAATTATTTTATGCTTGCAGCAGTCCTATTTGAGACAAACATGTCATCCAGAGATCTGTTTTACTCTATTTGCAAGCATTCCAGTTGTACTGTAGGATCCCTAACACAATATCCCACCTGCTAACAAGGCCTTCCACAGACTATCTACCTCTGCGAAAGGCAGAAAGATGCTATTTTAAGAATACATGATTGTCAGCGTATCGCTTAAATATTCCCACTTTTCACATACCTTGTGGGAATAATGAGGATCCATGATTCGTGCAAGACCGAAGTCACCAATCTTCAGCACCAAGTCTTCAGTATTAATGAAAAGATTAGCTGGTTTGAGATCTCTATGCAGAACATTTGCAGAGTGAATATACTTGAGCCCACGTAGCAGCTGGTACATGAAAAGTCTGGCATGATCTTCCAGTAAAGGGCCTTGCTCTAGCAGATTAGCCAGATCTGTCTCCATGTATTCCTGGACAATGTAAACACAGTTCAATTCTGTAAGGGAGCCCACGTCATCTGTTAGCTGGCTTCCACTAGGACCAAGAATTTCAAATACTTTGACAATGTTATCGTGGTCAAGTCTTCTAATAATTTTGATCTCACGTAGAGCATGTTTAACACTCTGGGGATCTGTAAGGACAATTTTCTTGACAGCCACTCTTTTGTCACAGTCATTATCGACAGCAGAAAAAACTAAGCCATTTCCACCACAGCCCAGTGGTTTTAAGTCCATATACCGAGAGCCCAGATCAAAACCATGAATGTTCATGAGACTTTCAAATTTTTCTGCCATTTTTAAATTCTTTAAGTTTCTTTTTCCTCAAACTACTAAGCTTCTGTAAACACGCGGAGACACTTCCACTGGTATCTGAAGGAAAGGTCTTACGGAAAGGGAGAAGAAACACTTGGCTTTGACTGCAAGATGGATTCTTGACACTCTCATTTCATTATGAGCCAGCCAGGCCTGTTGTGTCCCCTTGAATTTAGAGCCCGTAAGCTCTAGAACTCAAACCGAGCATAAGATAGAAAGATTGCAGCATTCATAGTTCAAGAAAGGTGCAGCATTTCTGCAGACATTAAAGAAAATACTCACAAGAAACTCAAACGGAATGAAATGACATACTATGCACTCAGCTCTACTGTGCTAAACTGGTTAACATTTAACAAAAATGTGAATAAATATGCACATAATAGGCTTCTATTAACATCCTCCTCCTCACAGTGCAGATACATTCAGTGTTGGACTGGTCCTGAGCAGCGTCATTCTACGGTGCTGGTAAGCACTATTTTGTTTTCCTTCTTCCTCCTTTTTCTCTCCTTTCTTTGTTTACAGTCTAGTTAAACGGGAAACTGGCAGCTCTTGATTTACAAAAGATGCCTTCTGTTAATGATCAGGTGGCTCCAGCTCACCACAATCACAATCAAAGCTACCATCCATTTTACTCCGTGACAACCTGAAAAGGAGAGAAAGATACATCAGTATTCCAGCATGTACAGAAGTCTTCCTCCTCCCCCAACTCCTTAAGTTGTCCTAAATATACAATTTAGTGTCCAGTTACAAATTAAGAAACCATCACAAAGCTAAACTACCTAGAAATGACATATGCTTTTATCACCAACCACCATTTCTGAAAGTATATTGTGGAAGTTTATATATAACCTATTGAGAATAAAAGGCACACAACGAAAAATCCTACTGAATCTTAATAATGAAGGGAATATCACAGAAGAGTTGGTAATTCTGCAATGCAGCTGTTAAGAGACAAGTCAGAAACCATCATATCCTACCCCTCAGTCACTAAATTTTGGAATAATTCTTTTACTCAAAGACAAAACCAGGGCTTTAAGTATTTCACCATAATAAGAGATAACTGGGTACCGTTCACACAAAAACGGTAAGGGCTGTGCACTCCCGGTATTTACTGACTTTGCAGAATATACAGCACACGTCCAATGTCGCTTATAAAGCTTAAATCCTTGTGATCTTGGATAAAGTTTACTAACATCTCAAATCATAATTTTGCCTCTATAGATTCACTACTACAGGAATCATTCCTACATATTATACAAAACATTATGACTTTATCAATTACTTTAACACTTATCCAACCCAGATTACAAAGAAAAACTAAGTACATTTTACACAGTAATTGATATATTCTATAACCATTTCCCCTAACATATGGGCACTTTCAGACATTGTTTATTTTTTATTAATGTCTAATGAGTGCAACTACTATTTACGAAAACAAAAGTGGTAATTTTCTCAGTAAGTTTCCCTGTCTGCAGCAGCAGAATGCAGTCATAAAGAACACATGTTGCATTTTTGCACTACATCCTCATTTCTTTTAAAAGCTCAAAGATGCCACAAAAGAAGAGTCGAGGGTGTACCTTACGCAGTGTGGTAAGGTTTGGGCAATTCCATTACAAGTTACTTGTATGTTCTTCCCCAATAACTACAGGTCACACCAAACCACTAAATGTCATCTCTTAATTCTTAGATTAACACATTTCAGCTCTTCACCTACCTCTCTAAATAAATGTAAAGTTCTCCAAACTATCCCAACACTTTAGAATTAATTGTATGAGTGTTTTCCCTTAAAACTCTGCTAGCACTGCAGTGGGACAGCCAGGACCAAGCAGAACAAGTCTCCCCACTCTTAACGGGGCAGCAAGAGCAGCTGACAAATTATTAGCATACTCTAAATAAGGGCCTCAATTCACTAAAGTAATCAGAATTGCACGCAGAAAAAAAAAATACAAAGAAAAGCATACTGGCAAACAGAAACAAGACTGTTTCAACACATTTAAATATTATCATTCCTTAGGCTCAAGCCTGACAGCCACCAGGACACAGAGCCCCAGTGCCCCGGCTCGCCCCCCTGCCACACACCACCTCCCTCCAGGAATTTGTACAGCCAGGTGATGAATACGGGAAAGGAGAAGGAAACATGTGCTACTATCCTTTGTGGGTTTTTCTTTTTAAATAAAGATCACCAAGCGTAGCACTTCTAAACTGAAGAGCGTTGAGCTGCCCTCCACTGATGTGGTATAGTACCCTGCCAGAAGGGCAATCTTCAGAGCTTTCCTTCCTCAGCACGTATAACTGTTGCCTTGAGATTCCCTTCTTCACGGACTGCCAAGAGTCCTAGTTTTAGACAGTGTTTTACGAGGGTTATTATAACCTTCGTACAAACATAATGCAGTAACACTGTTACTTTTCCCAGAACTATCTTGAATTTATATCCGTATTCAGGCATCACCATGAGGACCCTTATTGTAATCCCTATGAATTTACTTAAAAACAAATATAAAATTTATCCTAGGGTTAGGATAAATTAGGATAGCATCAATGACCATCCAACTCTTTGTTCACAATTATAAAAACCAGAAGTCTAGCCTCTTGATTTTTAACTTTTTTTTTTTTTCAAACCTAAAATTATTTTATCATTCACATGCACCACTTTCAGGCTCGCTCATTCTGAGCTGCTGCCTGTAAAAAAGTTTACGTCACCCCAGACCATTTTCCTTTCATTTCCCACCCCCCAAAAAAAACAGTGATGGAAATTTGTTTTTGTGGCTTATATTCACACTTTAAATTTCATGTTAACTCAAGGTCCAAGGCCTCTGTTCAAATACCCTACAATAAGCTGTATTTTATATCCTTGGGACCATCTAAACCCAGTTGTGTTCTTCCCCATGATTAGGCCTATTGTTTCACATTGCTGATGTCTTCAATATGGAGCCATACCAAATCAGTTTGCACCAGCTGGGTGACACATCTGGAACTTCTCTTTCAGCCAGTCCCATTAAACAGCACACGAACAGATTCGAGAAGATGCCCACCAGCAGCAAGGAGTAAGACCTGTCGACCTCTCCGCAGTAACTCAGATCTTGCCCCTTACCACCCCAACTAAAGGAAGGCACCACCAGCACTACAGCATGAGAGCAGTAACAACACTACTGCCTCAAGGAGAAAGGGTGTTACGGCCCGCTTGCTTACTGAAGTAGGAGTCCTAAAAATTTCACTCTGTATCCCTGAAATGACGCATTTTTAATAATCAGTTTATACGATATCCTTCCACTAGGTGACCACTAATTGCAACGTTTTCAGAAGGTATGTAATGATTTTCAGAACCAGAGTGATTTAGCTAAGAAAACAAATGGTGACAACATAAGCAACCCATTGCAGCCTTCAATTTGACCTGATCCTGCTACAAACCTCCTATGTAACTATGAGCAAATAACTTAATCCCAAAGCCACAAGCAGGAGTGGCCAGCTTTCATTCAAAGCAGGACCTAGTTCCCAGGAAGCAGCCTATCTACTCAGCAGATACAGTATCCCACATGAATATGGTGAGGGCAATTAGACATCGCCCTAGCAAAAATGCCTCACTATTTAAGCAAATGAAATTAAGATTCAGTAATTGAGAGCGATCTTTCATTTACTGCCCCTGAAAATTCTACTTCAGAAACCTAGCAGATGACAATGCTGCAGCAGGTTCCCATATCCTTGTCTAAACAAAGAAATACGCTTCTAAACTAAGCCCATGCACTAACTACTTTCACATTAAAGACGTACTTCTCTCACTATGCCAGTTCGATCCCTCACCTAGCCCAGCCCCATTGCTGCCATCGCGCATCAGCTAGTCCCTCCAGCAGAGCTGCAGCCCCCCATGGAGCATCGCTTGAGCCAGGGCAGCGGCTGAACTCCTTTCCCCATCCGCGAGTTAATAGCAAACAGACATTTAAGACAAACAGTCCTGTGGACCAGAAGCAGATCGAGGGATGGGAAATAAGAAGTTAACCCCAAACTTTCTTTCACTCTAAGATAATAATTACTTAAAGGGTAATCAACTAGAGGAAATCAAGGCTTTTCTCAAGCCAAAATGAGCTCAAAGTAACAAATTTTCTTCCTTGCATTTCATAGTCGTTTTTAACTTTGGAAAATAATGAGATGGGTTTTTGAAAACACTAATACTTACAAAGAGTGACACCAACATCTGTTAAGTTTATAGATTTTCAATGAAAGTCATAACCATCAGTCCAATGGTCTGTGTTGAAAATCCACACTAAATAAACAAAAATGACAAATTCCTCTTCAGTTGTGTAACATGCTCTAACCACTTAAAAAACAGGATGGCCTGTAGTATAAAAAAAAGGGGTGTTTATCACCCCAATTTGTGCTGAATAGTCTATTCACACAGGCACTGATGTTTTCATTTAGGCTGACTGTCACCTTTCCAAGACTACCGTGGTTTGGTTGTTTTTTTGTTTTGTTTTTTTTTAAGTGGTACTTTTATTCCTTCCTCCCACAAAGTTTAAAGAGGGAAACACAAAGATACTAGTTTCTTAAGTGGTTTATAACTATGCTTTTAAAACAGATCAGTTCTCGGGCAAGGGCAACAGAAGTGACCCACAGAAGGGCTGTCATCTTTGAAATAATTCTACTGCTGGCAGACATCACCACACACCACCAGCTTCATGCATTATGCAAGCAGCCCCTTCGGTTCGTGCTCAACTTCTGCACGTGGATTTATCACAGTTTTCAGGAAACAGGATGTGCACTGAAACACAGTCAAGCATGACACATTTACTTTTTCAGAAACACAAATAAGACGGAAAGATACCGGTTAGTTTGATTATGCAGACCACATAATGATCAAATCGTTACTCACAAGAGAAAGACCAAGAATGACTAATGACATATTATACAACCTGCTAAGTACTATCCCTTTGACTATAAAAATACGGGGCACAGAAGTATTTTTTTTAGATCAGCCACGTTGCAGTCAGTAGGCAGAGTGAGTCATCGTCCAACTCACGAAACTGCCGCTTTTCTAAAGCCTCCTACTTGCTCCCCACACTGTTTAGGGAACTCTGTGCTGGCAGTCAGTGAATGTTACTATTAGTTTATAAATCTTCCGAAGGATCTGTAAAAGCACACAAAAATCCACTGCGTTTTTCTGTACCATAAACAAAAACGGTTCGGTTCTCCCTTTGGATAATTCAATGAAGACTCACCACTGAAGAAGCCTACTACCAGCTAACCACAGCCTCCTGCAGCTCGGCAGATCCGCTACTGTCTGCTGCTCCACTGAACAGTTAACTAGTCAAGAGTGAATTAAAGACAACAACTGCACAACCAAGGGCTGAGCCCGAGCGAGAGGTCAAAATGAAAATTCCCATCTTAGCTTTACAGCACACATTACCAAATTTAAAGTCTACCTTTATTTTAAGGCACCGCTTTCCAGAATTTGTAACGGGGTTATAAACATATGATGCTATCACAACGTTGTTTTTATATACATACACACACATATATAAAAGACCAAGCTTGTTGGCAACAGTGCTTTTGTCAAGGTTTGCACGGGCCATATGACAACGCCTCAACCACCTACTCTTTTCCCAGGGCACAGTTACCTTGGCCATTGTCAGGCCAAGCCAAAACGGCACCGAATTAGCCAGAGAAAAAGAGGTATTTCACCGCGCCGAAGCCAGGCGCGTGCACCCTGCCCGCCTAGCCCGGGGGACCCGCTCCCCCTCACCTCCAGCAGCCCCTCTTCAGGCCGTTTCCACCGGCAGCTCCGAGCTGCCCACGAGCAGCATTAAGTCGCCGTTTCCACGGAAGGCGCCCGAGGCGCAGGGGGAGCCCGCGGCCGCCCCTGCCCGCGGGACCGAGCGGTGCCTGTCCCCGGGACGGTGAGCGGCGCCCGCCCCCCACCACCGTCGCCCAATTCAGCAGCGAAACTTCCTCAGACTCCGGCAGCGTCCCAGTGAAGGACACCCTGCCTCCCCCCGCCCCTCCGGGGCGAGCCAGCCCCGCTCCTTCCCCGCACACCCCTCTACGGACACCGGCGTCCCAGCCCCGCCATGCCCCCCGCCGCCGCAGCGCGGAGGAGCCCTACCTTCAAACGCCCTTCAGGGCGCGGAAGCTGCCCGCCGCCCCCCGCTCCGGCAGCAGAGGGGACCCGCGGGGCCCGGCGAGGCGCCGCCCGGGCCGCGGCCGTTGGGAGCGGCCCCCCCTCGCAGCCGCCCCCGCCCGCCCTCTCTCAGCACCCGCTCGCCCCCCTCAGCCCCAGGGCCGCCGCAGTGCGGAGGGGCCGGGCCCCGGCGGAGCGGACCGCAGAGGGCCGGGCCGGGGGGCGCCGCCGCCGCCGTCCGGCGGGAGGGAACAAAGCGCCTTTGTGCGGCGGGGCCGGGCCCGCGCTTGCGGCGGCCACAGACCCCCCGTCTCTTCCCTCACCCACCACCGGCCGCCCCCCCACACTCACGGGCCTTCCCAGGCTCATCGGGGTCTGCGCTGCTCACACGGCCAGGCCCCGCGGCCCCACCACCGGCTCCCACCCGGCGCCCGCCTGCCTCGCCGCAGTCGCCGCTGCCGCAGCCGCCGCCATGTAACCCGGCGCGGAGGGCAGGGAGGGGCGGTGCCGGCGGTGGGTCCGCCCCCCGCGGGGCGGGGCCCGGGGTGGCCGGCAGGGAAGGAGAGCAGGAGGGACAGACGGGCACCACCGGCAGGAGGGGACCCGAGCTGCGCTCGGCCTGGCACAGTGCGGGTCTCTGTGAGGAGAGGCCAAGGCCGCCCCCAAGGCTTGCCCGCGCCCTGGAGTGCGGAGGCGCAGCCGACCCCCTTCCCTCAGAGGGGCAGGCCGGGGGGGGCCCGCGGCAGGACGGGCGACCCCCTCGCCCAGCGGTCACCTCGGCGGCTGGCCTGAGGACAGGGGACACGGCGGCTCCCGGTTTCCCGGAAGGATTGAGCAGTCTCAAAGTCAGACCCTTCAAGGCGTGGGCCGGGTGGAGCTGGGCGGGCTGCACCCTGCCACCGAAGTTAACGAGAACTCCAGGCCTACAGATGCTGATCGTGGCCCTCGAGCACTGCATTAATGCTCAAACTTCAATTACACTTGCTGCTCCTCCTTCTATTTAACCTCTGCCACCTCCTGACATCTTCCCTCAAGTCAGGCTTCTGCGTTTGAAACCCACATTTCAAAAACTCATGACGCGAGCCATGGCGGTGCCTCGCTCAGCAAGGCCTACGGCTCGGTTTCTCCAGCATTTCCCTCGGCCACAATGTGGCACACAGAAAGAAACCCCGCAGGTGGAAAAGGGACCAGGAATGTGGGTTTTCTGCAGCTGTGGGGATGCGGGGAGGAGAGCCGGGCCATGTCTCTGTGCCCAGGTGACAAGCCCTGTGACAGCTGGCAGAGCAAGGGCAGAAGAGGAGCAGGACAGGAGGCCCGGGCTCAGTTGCCACCAGGCAAGCACCGCTGCTGTGGCTGTCAGCGTGCAGGGGTCCGAACCGGGGCAAGCGGTTGTGTGGGCCCGGTTCAACCATCCTGGCTTTAAACGTCCCTCATGGCAGAGAACATAAACAGGGTTGGAAGGCAGCAGGCAGGGACGACGGAGGGAGGCTTTCCTTCTCCAGAGGGGACGTTTTGGGTTAGATGTTGTGCAGCCTTAGTGTCACAGAGGACCTGAATGTTCTCCCCACAACCTTCTACAAACTACCTGCCATTGCTGTAGGCACCAGAAAGGATTTTTCTCTTGCTATTCCATCTCCCTTAACGGACATAGGCAGAGACAGTCAAAGTCTACTTTTCCCTGAAAATCGCAACTAATACAACAAAATAAAGCATAATAATCAAAACGTTAAATTTCCCCCCGTGAGACTTTTATACAGCAGTCTTAGTCAGGGGACAGAGGCACAAAACCACGGGGCCTATAGATAACAGCAGTGCTTTACACTTCCACTAACAGTTTTGGTGCAACTCTCAAGAAAGGGTGCTGTTTCCCCTAGCTCCCTCATGTGCCTTTTCAGTGCAGGATGACTCATAGGAAGATAAAACAATTAATACTCATTTTTACTGATTAAACAGAGGTTATTTATAGTTAGTACTAGGATAGAAGTTACTCACGTTGCACAGGGCTCTACGCCTCATTCTGCTGCCATCTGGACAGAAGCATCCAATTGACCCTTGCACTTTTAAATCACATAACTCTTTTTTTTAATAAACAAGTCATACATCAACATCTGAGGAGCTCCCTACCCAGCTTCTCTAAAGTTATTGAGATAGCTTTTAAAAGCCCTTCAATTATGAAGCCAAGCGTTAATTGTTTTAAATTTAGTCAGATGCGTTGCTAACTCTGACATTGCCCCCACTGGCAGAAGAGGTGACCTGGGCATTTGATAATACAGCACTGTACTAATAGCACACATACACGGAAGTCGGTAACTAAAGTGACTTTTTGCATTACAATATTTGTTAATGTATAGGCAGCTAACTGCGCTGCCAGCAGTGGACGAAAGTCAGAAAAAAAGTCGCAGTTGTTCTGCCCCTCCAGCACAGCAGAATTGGAAGATGGCAGCGCTGGCTGCTCCAGAAGGCCTGTATTTAAATACAGTCTATAAAAAAATAAAATTGCAGGAGTGCATATTTGGAAGAGGTGATGTTAGGACGGCAACCAGAGCCAAGCCACAGAGGAGTATTTACTTGCATTAAAGGAAGAGATTTGGGACTCAAAAAAGGCAGGAGCAGCAATGGTTGTGAGTCTAAATCCAGAGCTATTTAGTTAATTAAAGAACCCTTCCACCCATACGAAGTATTTTCACTACCAGAAACAAAAAAGCAAGCTGATCCTAGGGTACTGCAATAAGAAAAACTTCATATTACAGCCTTGCGACAGCACCTGGAGAGCCCATGGCCATGCTGTGTCCACTGGGACGAGTTGCCAGTACCCCCACATCACCGTTTCACTCAGGTGGAGAAGTTGCCCATCCATGGAGTTTGCTCTGCAGTGGCCCAGACTGTTTGAAAAGTAATTTAGCAAACACAGGAGGCTTGCAGTTAAGTGGCAAGCTTCCTCGCCTGGGTAGCACATGCTTACTCATAAATCTCACACAGTCCAGATGTACCACCATTTTTCTGGATTCCTAATTAATAAATCAAGAGCTACTTTCTTTTTTTTTTTCCTTCTTTTTTTTTTTTCCCTCCATTTTTTTTTCAGCCATTCTAAGAGCATAGGTCTAACCCCTAAGTCTCTGGTAGGATCTAGTGAATTAAATCTTTCAATCTAGAGGGAAATCATGCAACAAGGAAGAGCAAGGTCCAGGAATGTTACTTGTCTTCAGCCTCACTATTTATAGAATTACAATGCATGTGAGAGAGCGTTGCTCAGAATTTAATTGTGTGTCACGTGGCAATTTATAGCTATGTAATCCAGCAAATAGCTAATCTCATTTCAGATTTTTATATCCTATTGATTAGGCTATAAATGACTGTGTCAAATTGCTTCCTATTCCCCACAAAAATGCAGTTACATAGCATGTAGATGATATGCTATATGATACCAACCCATTCTGAAACATTTGCAGATATTAACTGTCAGTAAAATGCAGGGTAAGAAAAGAACTGGACTTCGAAGGTCATAAGGCCCAGCAATCAAAAAATAATTACAACTAAACAACGATTCATTTATTATATCCAAGTTCAAAAAGATCAAACAGTAAATTCCAACATAATATTTCAGTCCTGTGCGTGAATTGTTACTTGTGGCATAAAAGGGAACGGAGTATTTTTAAGTGTCCACACCCATTATGATTGGCAAGGGAAGAAAGATTTGGAGACGGTTTGAAAAGGTTGCCCAAGGTGACTTGGCAGCTCCAGGCTTTTGTCTCAGTTTCAGCGCTTCGCTGGGCTTTTCTGGGGGAAATCTTTGTTTTCTGGTATTATGCAGCTCTCTGTAATGATTCCAGGTATTTTCAGAAGAGGCTGAACTCAAGCCTGTACCTCACATCAAGCAGCCTCCACCCCCGGTGAAGATTAAGGTATCTAAAGCAATACCTGGTTCTTGGCCTGTCCTGGGCAGCCGAATTTGCTAAGACACACAGGTGGAGACTTTGATGGCAGATGGTACCTGGGGCACCCGCTGGACTGCTCCTGCCGTGACTTACGTGTCCTTCCAGAGGAAGGGAAATACATCCTAGGATACATTTCTAAGGACTGACCATGCTTCTTGCCAAAGTCTAGGATTCATTCTGCATGAGGATAGGGAGGAGTTTAGAGAGAAAATCCCACTTATTAAAAGGGGACGGTGAGAGGTTCAAGAAACACTCAGTTTCGGTGCCTCCTTGGCCTGTTCCTGGCTACCTGTGTTCTGCAGGGTGACCCGGGCCCTGAAGTACGATTTGGTTTTCCTGGTACAGCTCCCAAGAGTTTTTAATAGTTTGTTTGGGTCTCCTTTAACTGCTGCCTTCTCCAATTAACCTAGTTCTCTGCAGGTGTTAAGCAAAACCTTTACAAATCACTTTGCTCTTCCAGCTTACGGTTTCATAGTGCTGATGTTCAGCACAAACAGTCCAGATAAATTGGAGTTTCACTGACAACTCAACCACTCAGGTAGCTTCACTTCTTGGGCACCTCTTTTTCCTGGAAAAGGTCAGACTACACCTTTCCATACAGGTCATAGGGGTTTTTTTATTTGTTCTTTTTAACACAAACACATTTTCCTAATGAATGCTCTCTGGGTTTGCAGACTTTGAAGTTTACCCAATAAATCTTAAAGAATACTTCATACCAGCATTATTAGCGGATAACCACACAGAAGTTGCCTTCTTAAAAGCTTTTAACAATTTTTTATGTCAAAATCCTTTTTTAGTTAAAATCTATTTGGCGGTAGCCAAAGCTACTTGGGCACGGACAGCGTGCTATCACCTTATTTCACTCAATTGGTGGAACAGACTTTGCTAGAGCAAGCTTTGTGCTGTCTACATTCTGTTCAGGAGAGAAGCTATGAGAATATTAGGGGACTTAGAAGAAAGGAAAAAAGGCAAACCCTAAGATCTTCATCCCTGTGTGAAACAATAGAAAGACTGGAAAAGAACAGACCATTAACAGAGACCAATTCAAACCAAAGGCAGCAAAGCACAAAGGGCAAATGAAGGTGGAAACAGAAAGTCACAGAAAATGTTCAACTTTGAGGTTAGAAATAAATGGATTCTGTGACATACTTTGGAAACTCTGTGAGTCTGCAGGAGAGAAAAGTCATTAAACACTTAAACCAGAACAAGTCATTCTTCCCCCTTGGTAGATCATCAGCAATCTAGGACACTTCAGCTAGCTGCATGCAGGCTCCCTGCTTAATATCACACGTTTTTATTAAGTCAGGCAATTCCTTAACCAACACTTAGCACAGGGACAGAGCAGCTGCCTAAGGCAGGAGTTGTCAAAGCCATGGCAATACTGGGAGAAGAGGAAAGCTTAGAAATCTTGCCTTGTAGCTGGATCATTACTGAAAGTGTCAGCTCTCTGCATGTGAAATTCACTTGTAGGGCCGGAGCTCTCCCAGATTTCTCAGCCTTTCATTAATTCCTCGTTAGTTAACCTTGCAGAGAGGTAGCTGTAAGTAGCTATCTCATGCACAGAACAGCAAACACGTAGAAAAATTTACCAAGGTAGGCAATTAAGGCAGTATGTGGTAGGTTTAATCACCTTTTAAAGGATGACTAGTACCAACATTTTCACACTGTGGTGCTCCGAGTGACCTGAGTTGCTTCTAACTTCCCGGCGTGGGACACAGGAGGAGTGCTGGAGCCAGGCTGTAGATCCAGTCAGGGGGTGAATCTACAGCTGAAAAACATTCTACAGAAAGAGGAACAGGGCTGTTGTGACAAGGCAAAGCACAGGATGAAGCGGAAACAAGAAGCACCAAATGGTTCTGTCCCAGCACTGCAGGTACAAGAGAATTCTGTGTGTGACTGTTCTCCCCCGTTCAGACCTGCAGGAAGGCACGGCTCCCATCCCCACCTCCAAAATCTCCAGTGAAGCAGTGAGGAGAACACCACTGCCCACTGAAGTGGCACCAGAGCAATTGCCTAAGACATCTCTGTGCTAGTTATTGCATCGGCTGTGGTGCTGCTAGAGCTGTAACACAGCACATTACTGCATAGATGTTATTTGAATATCTGTAACACCTCGAGTACTCCCATGTGGAGCGATGCCCTGGAAGCAGGGTGGGGTGCTCTCGGCAAAAAATGCATTTGGTTTTGGATCCCTACTGGAAAATATGTCAGCTCTTGAGCAGAAGTTATAAAGGCCTGATGATGGATTTATGTAGAACAATGATACGTTTTTGTAGAAGTATCGCATTTAACTGCAGAACTATGCAATATGTATAGTTCTGCAACAGTAGAACTGTTCGTGTTCATTCCTATAAAACAGCAAACCTTCCCACATGCAGCATTTTGATTGCTATTGCATTACAGAGATAAAGCCTCTGCTGTGCAATTGTAAATAGAGCTGGTGCTGCAGTGCTTGTCATGTACAGAGGAAAAAAATAATCAGACTAACATTCGCTAACATTTTCACCAACACCAGAATCCTCTTGAAATACATTTACAGGGGGCAAAGCTCAATACAAATACATGGGCATCAGCTGATACACTGCTTTAGCAGCCTGGGGCTATGCAACTTTTACATATTAAATAGCAACAAATGTTATCTACAAGCTTACAAGGGGAGAAGGGAGGTGCAGTGAGTTGAGACATTTCAAACACTTTCAGGTATTATTTTGCAATAAACCCCAGACGAACTGGTGCATGGCCAGGAGTGAATCTTTGTCAGCCATCAAGATGACGATCCGTTGCTGCCTCAAGAAACTTGGGGGTTGGGAAAGCAATACTAATTGCTCATAGTGGAAGAGTCTCAGACTTCTATTGCTACTTAGATTTGTGCCTTCACGAGTGGGACGTGGACTCCAACCCAGCCTAGGCCACCTGTGACACTGGGATACTTATGGTGGTTTGCGAAAACAGGATGAAACAAGCTGGACTGTGAGACGCATTAAGAAATTGTATCTTTGCGACTGCTCAGGCAGAGGCCGTCCTCCATCCACTTTGCCCTGCACACAGTGGTCTCCAGCGTGCCCAAAGCTCACGGGCGCAGCTGTTCCACAAGCAAGCAGCACGCTGGATGGCTAACGATCAAGAGGCAAGAAGCACGGTGCCAGCAGGGTCAAGGCAGGCCGGTGGGAAGCCGATGTGAGTACTGTTGCTCGGGAGGCGTTTCTTCTGTGGCCAACAGGCTTTTTCTGCATTCCCAAAATAGCGCTTATCATAAAGAGCAGATTGACTGGGAAGCACGCTGCTTGTCTTAGGGCATCCTACTGTCCCTGCCAGACCCCTACCTCAGACAGTCTCCTGAAGCTAGAGAGATGGAAAACCTAAGAAATATCAGAAAAGTATAAACTTTTTATAGAACATCTACCATCGAATTATATGGCAAATATTCAGCATTGCAAAAGTTACCTCGACTCACAGAATGAGAGCATGATAGGGGTTGGAAGGGACCTCTGGAGATCATCTCGTCCAACCCCCCCAAACTTTTGTTATATCTTTTGTCACTTTTAGTCACTTTTTTTATATCTTCAGACGTCAAAACCCAACCTTTTTATTTGGCTAAGAAATCAGTTTTGTAATGACCTCCTCTCCCTTAACACACTGTAACTTTTTCTCAGTACATGTTGCACCATCTATTTATAAAGATTTCCACTATATATATAGGACTATTCAATTCCCCGTATTCCCCAACCCCATTATATCTTAGCTTTCATAACGATTTTCTAGGATGTTTCAGGTTTTCTCAACAGTTTTGAGACGCTTGCTGGGAAGGAATACATTTCCAAACTATTTGTTTTCTCATGAAAACTGGGTTTCGCCTGTGTGCCAGAATCAGCAGACATTTTATAAATAGCTTTGGACAGATGACAGGAAATGATGCAAGATCTCAGGCCACTCCACAGAGGGCAACTGTCTGAAGTGCTCAGGAAAGAGGGACTTGCACCATTGACTACTACACAGGGAAAAAAAAATGCACAGAAGCACCATTTACTACGGAGGGTATCAGGCTTATGAAACACAAGATCTCTATCTTCTTACAGCTCAAGCAAGAAGTCTGTTTGCTTGGAACCACACTACAATGAAAACCAGGAAAATTAAATTTTCCTTTGAAGAGGAAAGACTGACCAGAATTGTCTAAACTTGCTTTGTCTTTTACTCTTGAGTAGGAGCTTTCCCCTCCTAACACGCTATAAATGCCAACACACATATTGGAGATTCTCCAGACTCCGACTGGTGCCAAACACTGGGATCATCTTCTCACTCTGGCATTTCCCACCAGCTTCAGCAAAAGCTCTTCCAACTCAAACTGCTTTAAATGGGCTCCAATAATAGCTGCTTAGAGGTTAATCTGTGTCTATTCATCTGATCCTAAGAACTATCTGTTCTTCTTTGCAATAGTAATACACATCAACTCACTGTCTCATTTTGTTTCTATCAGCTTCCATGAAGATAAAGCACAGTAATTTAACCCCAAATAAATGCTTTATTTGGAATAGGGGCAAACTCTCAGCTCTCTTAAGTCCATGGCAAAACTCTGAACAGATTTAACTGCAACGTAGTGACTTCAACATTCTGCCCCCGCTACCGAGTTGGCTCCTCTTCCAAACAGCAGCAAGCACCTCTCAGCCCACTCCTTACCACACTTTCACACCGCTGGTGCCTGAACAGCATGCTCTACGTGGAAGACTACAACTATTAGTGAGAAATAGATAGCGTACCTCCCCAGCGGATGTGCTTTTGAGACATTCAGTCCAGCGAGTGATGCATATAAGTCCTCTACGTTCCCACGTTGCAGTTAAGTCTCATGCAGGGCTCAAAGAGCTGGCCTCGAAGCAGCCACGGACCCGTCCGCTTTCTGCACTGGGTGCTAGAAGTGCGTGAGCATGTAAGCACACCGCTCCTCTGCAGAGGGGCATCGCCATGACCGCCCCCACCGCTTCCTCCCACACACCCAGCAGCAGGGAGGCTAGCCTGAGACTTCTGCTGAGATTTTACTTGAACAGAGAATTGCACGTTTGATCCCTCTCACAACTATACCTACTTTCAGGAGTGGATGGTTTCTACCCATCGTTTGTAAGCTATCTGTTCCCATGACAGACAGAAGAGCCTAGAAGCGCTCCTACCTATGAAAGGAATAAATAATACATGACACATTTTTTGAGCTTTTGTACTGAGTAAGTGATTTTACCCATGATCTAAATTTCTGCTAGTCTAAAGAAGACCTTGATTTTTATTTTTATTAAAGACATTAAATCTGACTGAATCTTTGTTATTATGGATACGTAAGGTTTACTACCTCTATTAGAGGTACGACAGTGCTGAAACTGGGCCATCTCAAACTTTCTCAGTTAAAGGCTATGCAAACAGAAATGGAATTCGTCTGTCCATGGACACATTACAGGATATAAAAGCAAATCCACTTGTTAGTGGGTGTTCACACACTGCGTGTGTGCAGGAGAGAAGGGTACAGGTGAAGGTGGACAAGGCATCAGCCTTTGCAGAGCTTAGTGAGAACTCCAGTGCATGACATTCAACTGTCTGTAATGACCACAAGCATAAAAATCCCTAAAATTGTAATCCCAGACTTCATTCTTTTCTGCACTTGAAAAGAGATCTTGTATATTTTTTTTGCTTCTTGACCTCCAAGGAAATGTGCCTCACGTGCCTCCTTACTGCACCACTGGATAGCCTCCTCCACAGAGACACGCTCTTCTTGCACAGGGCTGACGCAGACTGCTTCTCAGAAATGCCTCCAGAGGATACCTCGGTTCTGAGGGATCACCGAGAAGCAGTCCTAAAACCAGAAAGTTATCTCGTATAGGTAAACATTTCAGTGTATAGTTATGCCTAGAGGTTCTTTAATGATCTGAATAGCAAGATTTACTTTGCAAGTGAGCTGGAATTAAGAAAGATAAAGAGGTAGAGAAACTTCCTGCTTTTTAGTGCATCAGCATTCTCTTATCTCCAGCATATCTCTAAACAGTTTTCAACTGCATTCAGTCAGAAACTGTTACATGAAAACTTAAGAGGTACCACATACTCCTAAAGCTATATTTCGTGACAGGGGAAAGGCATTCCTCCCTCATTCTTTGTGTGTTATGAAACACTGGAGAACTATTTAAGCCTCGGTTAGAATAAAATCAATTCCTGATAAGCCTATTTTAGTATACACAAAAAGTTGCTAACCATTATCTCAAGTTTCTTCTTATTGTTTAATCTGGACACTCCCACAACAAAAGCGATCAAGATGATTCAAAGAAGAGGAGTTTCAACCTTTGGACCAGCTCTAATTGCAATGCGTAGTTCTCATGATTGCTGCAATTCAACAGACTCCAACATGATATTAGAATCCATGACCTATTCCAGCATTGCCCTGGATGACAGCAAGAGCTGCCACGTGGTTCCTATCTGTAATCTGATGTCCCCAGTGGCTCACGGCACCGCAAACCAGCTGAAAGACCTCCTTCTGTTCCCTTGCATCCATTATCACAGAAGTTAGGCACACAAATCCATTCGCTTGTGTACAGCGGTGGAAGACGATTTGTGACAAGGTCAGGCTGTGCTGTGGCAGATTTCATTTGGCCACCCAAAGCAATGAAGAATCAGGCTTCAGCCACCAGACAGCAGTGGGCAAACTCTTCCTGGTAGTCTGGGTCTTGAAATGGTGGCTCAGAGGGGAAAGAATACAGCTCACAAACCTCTCAGCTTTTTCTTGGTGTTAACTTTTCCAGGACAGGCAGCCTCTCTAGCTACAGACTTTCTTGGAAGAGGTATATCCCAGAAATCAAGGGTGGACACGAGCCTCAGCCCTTGATTTCAGAGTCAAACCGTCCAGCCAGGGCTGGACTAGGAGTCTCCTTGCCGCTGCCCAAACCATCCTGCTCCATGGCCAGCTCCAAAGAGGACTTAACACTCTCAAGCCTGTCTGTTAGAGATGCTGTCACAAAGACTTCACAAGACAGCACAATATTCCTCAAAACCAAGGTGGTGGTTGTCCCCACAATCCAGAAAAGGTTTTGAGATGTCAGGTGTTTATTTTTTCCTGACAGACCACTCAAGCTGGTATTTTCACAGCTGCATGGGCTATCTAAATACTTCCTAGAAGTACACAGTAAAGTGAGATTATTATGGTTTGTGATAATACCCCTGTTGAAATAATTAAGGCAACTCATTTACTTGTAGTAAAAATGATTCAAGGACTACATGTACAGTTTGCGATCAAAGTACTACCCTGTACCCCATGTTTATCATCCTAGGTCCAATTATATTTGTTAGTAAACAATACAAATGTAATCATTGTTAGGCGATGGTAAATCAGTGGCAAGGCTTGAACAGGCTGTTGTCAAGTAGGAAAACTTCAACCGAGAACCTGCGGTAACTGCCGAAATCAAGTGAAACAGCAGGGTAGTAATGGAAACTTTTGAACCTTTTCACACAGAGTTACAAGAAGATTTATCTTCCTGATTGCTCTAATGTTTCAGATAGCAGGAGAACATGGGAATATGGGACTTAATGTCAGCTAGCAAACTTCTCTGACCTTTGAAGGGAACTCCATGTGACATGACAATCACAGTAATCAGAACAAGCTCTATCTGCTCTGATACAGCTTTACTGCATGAGCAGATACTCCCTTTTCTCCTCACAAGTGCTCAGTGCTCTGCTTCCTTCGTTGCACAAGACAGATAGTGCTCACCTGATTACCAGTAATTGGGTACCAAGAAAAAATAAAGTCAGTGAACTGCCCTATGTGTTATTCATCACATATTGTCCCAGTCTGAGGACAGAACCACCAGGGGTTAAGGGCTCTGCAAATACGTATTAAATTAATTTCTACAATCTGCAAGAATGTCAGGATATTATCATTTCCACTTTCATGAACTGAGTCACAAAGATCAAGGTCACAGTAGCCCTTAATACACAATTTAAGATTGCTAGAACTGATTTTTGCGAGGGATTGGTAGTTTATTCCACTGTTCAACTTTTCAACCCACTTTCCAAAGTGATTGGTACTTCTTGCACCAAATGCAGATCCCCAAAGCTCTGAATTCTCAGTTCTTGCCAGTTATTCTAGGCTTTGTCCAGGCAGTTCCGATTTTCCCCAGCACCAGAAGCCCCTGCGCAGCTGTGTTTGCACACCCTCCACACCAGCCTCTCCGCTCCCTCTCGGCTGCTCATCCCGTTTCTCCAAATCTCCTCCCACTTCACAGGTTCTATTTTCTTTCCTCCTTTCCAATTCAAATCTTATTTTTACAAGCTTTCTCTCCCAGCCTACTCCTTAGAAATTTCCCACCTGTTCGGTCCTTGTTTCTTCCACATGTGAGTGGAGTAGCTACCTCCAGCTTCCTACCTGGAGCCAAGGGGAGCCACTAAAAGCAGTGCATGGGAGGAATAGTCCACTTGTATTCAATCACTGTGCCCAAACCCAACACAGCTGGCAGCAGCCCGTGGATGCAGTCACAGGAAAATTTCTGTTCAGAAGTTGACTGGGCTGGAGCACACCCAGGACTGACAGACTGCGTGGGAATTTATCTGCTACCACATCTATCCAGGCTGCAAAACCTGAGGTCTCCAGTTCATAGGTATCAAGAGATTTTCCACAAAGATAAAACATGCATCTTAGATTCTGGATGCCTCTTCTGGAGCAGGCAAGGGCATTTTAAAAACTTTTTTTTTTGTTTGCCTGTTTCTAAGCAGGGCAAAATCAACGATCTCCTCCACCCCAGTTCTTGTAAAATGACAAAATATTTGAGCTAAATGTTCCAGCAAAGTTCAGATTTGGAAATATACCTGGCACAAAAATGTTTCCATCCAAAGAACTAGCTGTCAGCAAAGTCATGGTCTATCGAAATGGAGGCAAACAGTGAGACCAAGGCAATCCCAACACGAGAGCTCCCCAGCCTTGCCCGAGCCACCAAGGGGCTACAAGTGCCACATCCTGCTTTGCTGTGCCACCACTCCCTGCAGGTGCAGCCTCTCTCCATCACCGCTCCTCTGCCTGGGCAAAGGGACAGTCACATTCACACCCTCTCCTCCCCCAGCAGAAGGTACCCAGAAAGCTACTGTGGGCTGCCGTGCCTCTCCAGACAGCCTTCCCCGACACCTCTGGGGCTCATAAGCTGCTATCTGTGTCGGGGAAAGTGGTGGTACACGGGCCTTCCTACACAGGAACACATTAGGGAGGAAAAAAAAGGTGGACAGATCGTTTCGGAGAAGGATATGGCCCCTTCAGTGTCCTCCCTGTGGGTCGGTGAGAGGTTGCTGAGGGGCACAGCGCAGCCCCCCAGGGGCACTGGGCACTCGCCGCTGGGATGCGGAGGGCCCTACTCAAGCTTCTCTTCTCCTTCGCAAAGGTATTTTGGGAAAAGGCCCTCAGCAGCAGAAAGCAGGTGGATGTAAGAAAATACCCCACTCTCCAGGACAAACTTCCTATTATTTAGCTCCAGTGCGCAGTCACACAGAACCTCTCCTACCACGCAGACCCTGCTGCTTCCCCTGCCTGTCTGTGCCCTCACTGCTGCTGCCGTCAGTGGGGCTGCCGGGCAGCCGGCCTCGAGGCAGGCAGGAGACCTGGGGTTACAGGGACAGACCCCAGGAATCAGGGGAACGCAACAGTGAAGGATGAGAAGAGATAAATGTTTAAATAATCTCTATCGTCAGCTTCTCTGTAATCTCAGCTTCTGGCTGGTTGGAGGGACGGACAGAAAGCATGTGTTACTGCGCAGGGGATGGGGAGCAACAATGGCAGGCAACATTAGCCTGGCGTTCTGATGGTTACAGAGGCTGCAATTTCTTTTTATTTCCACAATACCCTATGTGAAAAGCACTTCAAGACCTTCCCCACCCCCCAGATCCTATTATGAAAAGCTGGATCTCAGAAAGCTGTTTTCCAACATGTCAAATTCAGGTTTTGTGGCTCTGTTTGACAGTTGTATGAAGACAGCATTTGCTCCCAACTGAGCATAAGCAACCAGGTCACCGAACACCAGGAGTGCACGACTCAGTGCCCCGATGCCCTGCCTGGGTTAGACGCGCTTCTCGGAGCCCCCATCTCCAGCCTTAGCTGAGCCTGTCCCACCCCCCTGGGCATTCAGCGGCAGGCAGGTTGGTTCCCAGGACCTTTACCGAGCTATGGTCAGGAGAAGCCGACCTCAAAAAGGGACAGCTGAGTCCCACCGCTCCTGCTTGCCTGGGTTGATGCCGCAGCACATCAGCGAGCCCACCCCCTCCCACAGGGCTGGCCCCACGCTGGCCCTTGGGCACCCGCGGCTGTGGGGTGACTGTCTCACCTGCAGCAGGTACACAAACTGCCCGGGGACTTTCAGCATAACGCTGGCAGCAGGCAGAGTTGAGGAAATACATCCCCAAATCTGCCCTTGTGTGCTTTAAAACAAACCTTTATTTACAGTGCCCGCGGTGGCAAAAAATAGCCTGAGTCCCCAGTCTACCTTCAGTGATATTTTTCCATGTGCAGAGCTGGAGCTCGGGGGCTCCTCTCTCTCTGCAGAGCAAACACAGCATTTGCAGGAATAAAGCTGTGCTTATATAAGCTTCCGAGAATGCCAAGTTGAATGTCTGACGGAGGAAAAACTTCTGGTAAAACCCTATTTTTTGTCTTTTCGAGAGATCTAATCTACCTTCTGTGCATTCCTGACCTTCAGAAAGTATTTTCATCTCACACGTTAAGTATAACAATCCTCTTAACAAGGGAACATTTTGTTAGAGCTTTAAATTGGGTTACGTAAATTATTTGTAGTTCTGACAGCAGGTTTCTCTTCCGTCCACGAGGACAGTTGTTATGAGATTGCTACAAGGTTCATTTGCAATCACTGCAGATAACCATCTGAAGGGACTGTTTGAAATGAGATTGTATCTGGGGGATATGCTACAAGTTTATCAAGGCTTTTTATAAAAGCAGCATTTTTTGCCAAATAATTTGCAACACAGTAACCTGCACGAGAATTAAAAAATCCCTGATGTGAATGGTAAATTGAGAAAAAACATAATTTCCAACTCCCACACGCTTTAGGAGGAAGAGAACACAGAGGGGAAAAAACCCCAACACATATATATATATGTATATAGGTGATACCAAGCATGTCTCAATCCATGAGTTTACTCTTGCTGACTACAGTGGGAATTGCAAACAGTCAGGATCGGGCTCTTTGTTTCCACTAAGCACTTGTTCAGAAAAAAAGCAGAGTGGAAAAATGATTCAAGAAGTAACAGTGCTATTTTCAGCATTACATCAGAGCAGCCAACGACTTAGAAACACATTTTGCTCTTTCACTCTTTCTTCTCCCCAACCCCTACCCAGTCATGGGGTTAGACACTGGTTTTAAAACGGAAGAGTTCTCAGGCAGTGGAAGCCTCCTGCCTCCCTTTCCCTCATCGTTGGTAAGGCTGATTGGGAAAAAAGTTTCTACCGATTTCTTCAGGTGTGGGAAAAGAAGGGCATCATTTATAAATTGGGATTAATTTTTCAGGTTCCCCATTATATTTATGAGCTATTTAAAACAACCCAACAAAGCAATAAGCCAATATTTTATTCAAATGGAAAGCATTTTGTTTGACTTTAAGAACACTGATTTACTACAAAAAAAAATTTCAAATGAAAAATTTCAAATCCGAATACGGATATTTCATTTTAAAATCTTTCTCAGAGCACTTCAGATTTTTTTCTCCCTCAGTAACAAGAGCGGTGAGTTAAGTTTCGTCCAATGAAGCAATGAACAATTGAGCAAACCCAGCAAACCTGATTTCTACACACTCCTGCTGGCATTAAGTTCTCCACAACAGTGGTCCAGAAACCAACAAAGCCAGCCACCCCTTCTGCAGCATGAAAGTACTCCAAGGAGGGCCATTTTCAAGGTTTGTAAACCACATGCACAAACACAAGACCCATGCAAAAGGTGCTCAGCAGAGGAGGACCTTTACCCACAAAACTTAGTATCTACTAACATTTCCAAGTCTGCCCGAGAATGCTTTATATCTTGGTATTTCCAGTCCTATTGAGCTAACTCCTGGTGTTTTATCTTTCCTTTGTATTCCCTCCCCTTCTTTGTTCGATGCCAAATATTTATTTTCAGCAGTCTATACAGAATTGTCTCACGATTTTATTAGCAGTCTCTCTTCTAATACTTCATCTACAGAGATGCAGTGCATTAGTACTTTTAGGTACAATGTTAGCTATTCCTCTGAATTATCTAGAGACACTAGCTGACTAATACGTAACGCTTTTATTTATATAAAAGACAATATATTATTATTTTGGTAATTCTCGAAGGGAGAAATTTTCTTAAGTGTTAGTTAGAAAGATTGATCTTTATCCTTTATACTTCTTTCCATCTAAACAAACAGATCTCATAGGAGAATACACACAGACATTTAACTTACCATTACTGAAGCTATCTTTTGACTTCCTCAGTATCATTAATATTTAAGCAGAAAGAACAGAACAAACAATTATCCTAATGACACCACACCAGAACTAACAAAGTAATTTTTAAAAAGTCATCCAGAAGAAGTGAGAAGGTCGACCAGAAAATGCGAGTCAGGAATAGCTGTGCTCCGATGAGGAGGGGAAGGTTATGTTGCTGTGATATGAGTAGTGCACAGCTGTTACTCTAGTAATAATTCATCATATTAATATTTAAATGAGAGGAGGAGGAGGGCACGAGATTGTGTGTGACTCAACAGTCCCTCCCTGTCCTTAAGCAGAAAAATAGGCCACCAATACAGAAAGAGCATTAGGAGCTATGGAGTGGGAAGGTTTGTTTTTATTACCTCATGAATAAAAGTGGGCAAACTGGTCCCCGAAGAAGTCTAGAAATTATCCTGGTTTACTACTGAAAGTTAAATTCTGTTTCCAATCTCAGTAGCAGCCATAACCTAATGAATAAGTTGATCCAGCAACCAGTGCTGTAGGACTGTACGCGATGTTTCTTGGATTTCAGTATATTTCCAGCACGATTCTACGCTTCCTGCAAAGGGCAGCCTGCGGGATCCTCGCCTGGCAGTTCCTTGCAAGGAATTGCTGAGTTGCTGCTGTACTTTGCCATTTCTATACAGACTCGTTGATAAAAACCGTTTCTTTAATCAGGGCTTACTTACCTCCAGGCTTGTTCCATCATCTTGGTCCATCAGGGTCTCTGGCATGGGCAGGCTCGGGAGACCTGGGGCACCTGAGGAGGAGCAGGAGCTACTCCCTGCAGGGGTGTTGCGAGGAGCAGAGCCTGAGCCCCAGGGAACCTGGAGGAGCTTCAGGAGGTAGCGCAGCAACACCCAGCAACAGCAGGCTCAGCACAAGGTGGAGGGCTGGAGGAAACAGCTGATGCAGGCATAACCCAGACAGATGTGGGTGGCATCCCTGGCAGGAGAGGCAGCCTGACCACGCTTGATTGCATATAGGATTGCACAACTTTATCCAACAATTCAATATAAACACACCTCTCACATGCTAGTTTTTGGGGGGTTGGGTTTTTCTTTTTAATTCTGTTCAACTCTTCCTTGTTAGCAGAGAGAAGGTTACTATGACACCCCTGGCTGAGCATCGCCTTGTTGGCTATATAACTCTATAAAGGTAATAAGCAACCATTTAACCAGAAATACAGACACTGACTCCAGAAATGGCCATGAGGCTAAATACCAAATAGTTTGAAACAGAACAAATCCACAGAGGAGCATTCAGCTTAGCACTTGGCATGAAAATACAAGGTACACAACATACAGCCGTTAAGAGATGCCAAACTCATGCAGCAACATCAGTTCGTAGCACACCAAGGCAAATTCTTAATCAGAAATTTTATTTTTTTTCCTATTCAAGCAAAGACACTCCCCCCCTTCTTTCATTTCATTAGCCTAATCCTTCAAGATCAAGTTTGCAAACAGCCTGAGTTAATGTTGATATTATTTTTAGCTGACCGATACGGAGGTTTTATTTGCTGCATCCTGTACAACAGGATTTGTGTTATTAATACATTGCAGAGAACACCACTTGTCAGATCTTCTCTATGTCTGTTGTCAGTGTCCCAGTAGAGTGACCATTTAAATCTGGTCTTCATAACTTGCCACAAAGATTTGTACATAAAGCAAAATCAGACTCCTGGGCACGCTGGAGGAATGGGGAGTATTGATCTAGACTGCTCACAAGAGTAGATGACAAGGGTCTGCAAGAAGATACTCTCTTTGATTTAGTAATTACACTAACGCAGGAGAAGTTGGGCTTGTCCTCCTTGGATTTTGGGAGTGCTGGAAGAACAGACCTGCCACACTGGCTTTAATCCCTGGCAGAGCACTCCCTCCAGCTTCACCACCGCTGCTGCCTCATGGGCAGGACAGATACATGAGGCTGGAATTAGCCACCTACCCGCTTAGCGCTCCCAGCTGGGACTCGCATGTCCCCAGTCACATGCAGAGGCAGAAACCATCCTCCAATTCCTTGAGCTTCTGTGTCAGCCTCTAGTGACAGCTCCAGCCCCAACAAGGATCATCTGATTACCGTGGGGTTGAAGACTATTTGCACTCACGAAGTTGCACCCTCACTAGTATCTCAGCAATCGGAGGGCTCAGTCTTCAACCACCTTGGATGCTGAGTTGTGTCACTGGCCACAGAAGAGTTGAGGAAAAACGCTGGAATAAGCAGAAGAGTCCCTAAAGCAGCAAACCTCTCTTTCTAAGTGAAGGGGTTGGGTCTGGTCCACTGGAATGCAAAATATCTGCTGCTCTCTATACAAGTAGTACCAAACATGATTTAAGATAAGTCAAACTCACTCCCTTCCTCCTTATACATCCTCCTCCACACTATATACACACACACTATTTCAGAACCAAAATCCTCCTTCTGCAAGCCGTTGTCCAGATTTCAAAGCATTCACGTACAATTGCTAAAATAACCTGCAGAGCAGCCGCCAGTTTTTCCCATTGATCTTCAGTAGCCTGAAAAGTTTAGCAAGCCCAAGAGGTCTCATTACTCTTCCCTTCCTCCTTTTAGTCTGCAAATTTAAAAAGCAAAGGCATGAAGCATAGTAACAGACATTAAGAAGGAGAAAAAGCTAATGTATAATTTTAAATTAGAAGAAAAACTGCGGACAAAGGTTAAAAAGTCATTGCAACCACTGAACTGTTAATTGAAGGTGAATGTGTGATAGAAGATAAACATTTTCAGGTACGGATTTGGTCAGCTGACAGATTTAATAGCTTCCATAAAATACCACACTGCAACAGCTTTTATACCGTCTTTATGGGCAATCATCAATTTCCAGCTGGGCTTCGTGGCAACCAGATCAACGTACAAAGTTTGAGGAGGCCCAGAAGCCCAGGCTCAGATTTGCTTTTCTCCCAGTGGTAAAGTTGCTAGTTTAATCCAAATCCATGGTCTTGGTTCAGAAGAGGCTCCAGCCTCTGTTAACAAGTACTTTTGAGGTCAAGGCTTTTTCAGGCTTTGCCCAATATCTGCCCAAATGCCATACCATTCCAGTCTATGCTCTTAGTCAAAAAAAAAAAAAAAAAAAAAGGCAAGCAAATCCACTCAATTCTTTTTGTTTCTAAAATACAACATTAATAAGGAAATCCAGCCCGAGGAGGTGACCACTAATTTTTCAAATGCCCTTGGGTGCACTTTTGTGCTGAAATTCACCTTCATTCACCTTTGTGAAGACATGTGCCACTTAGAGAGCGACTGAGTACAAAATTCAAGGATTGGCCAGTGTCAGTTAGCTCCGTTGGTGAGTCTCATTTCAAGGGAAGTAACCTAACTCCTGACTCGGGGGGGACCACACTGTTCATTCCTCCCTCATAACCAAGCATCAGACGCCCACCACAGTCACAGAGCAACTCACAGACACAGAAGAGTTCACCGCAAGGCTGGCTGCTGCACTTGCCCTAGCAACAGAGGGCTCAGTGCGAAGAGTCATGCTGGCACAAAAAAACCCAAACCTCATCACCTGCAACTTTTAATTTAATTATCAGCACTAGTGTTTAAAGGTACGACCATCCGATACAGACTGCTGGGCCCAGCCCCTGGCATGGTCAGACACAGCTTGTGTCCATGCTTAACTTGTCCTTAACCAGATGGGCTCCGTAGCTTGGTCATTCTAGATGAAACCAGGCGGTCATGCTTCCTGAAGGCCACACAAGCGGACAAACCCTCTTCTGCCTCTGCAAAGGCCACACGACCCCCCTGAGGAACTAGCAAATGCTCTCAGAAGTGCTGTGTCTAACTTAGAGTTCGAGTAAGAACAGCAAGGCTTACATAGTTGTTTATCAGTCAAGAAAAGAGGGGTAGGCTTTTTATAGTCTAAACTTTATGAAGTGATAAAGATCTATGAATCATCTAACATGCAGTTTATCTACAGACAAATAGGATTAAAAATAGAGCAGGTAGTTTCGTCTCTCTTTTTGCTGTTTTGGGTTTTTTTTAATTGGAATGGAAGCAAAACGAAAGCTGGCAGATGAGGAAAAAGAAGGCTGCTGAGGGTGCTGAGCACAAGGCTACGGCCGAGGACTGCAATGAGAGCTTCCTCAATTATCGTATCTCCCTGATGAGAGGCCAGATCGTAGGTACTCTCAAGTGGCCCTTTTCTGTAATGAGGATCTCAGTATTTGGCCTATTCATATTTTTCATTTCTCTGCACTTGGTCCAGGAAATCACAAGGCTTGGCATTTTACCACTGGAATCGATGCAAAGACTTCTGCCTTTTAAGTGCTTGGCTCTGCCTTAGAGTTTTTTAATCTTTCCTTTCCTAAATGCAACTGATTGACGGGAGTGTGCATCCCTGGGTCAGTTTTCAACTCACGATCCAAATATCTCCTCTTAACTTGGAAGAAATCCCAACAGTTTCCCAAAGAATTTTCCTTGGGACAGTCTGGAAACCCTCCTTGTCAATAAATAATTTCTACCAAGTGAAACACTGACAGAGCTACTCCGCTCGGCTAACTACACTGTGAAACATTAACCTCCTTCCCTGCCCCGTGGTGGCAGAGACTGCGTTTTGCTGCTTCGTGACCCATGAGTGACCTCGCTGTGGACTCCTGAATTTTCAGCACACCTCCTTGAGGTTCGGGATTGAGTTACACGGCACCTACATTTAAAGAAGCAGATGGGAAAAAGCAACTTCCATTTCTTCCTTGTCTCTACCGGGCGCTATATAGAATCATAGAATCATAGAATGTGTTGGGTTGGAAGGGAACTTTAAAGGTCACCTACTCCAACCCCCTGCAGTAAGCAGGGACATCTAACTAGATCAGATGGCTCAGAGCCTTATCAAGCCTGGCCTTGAATGAAAAAAAATATACAATGAGAAGGGGCAGGCAATGCCAGGACCACCTGTTCCTTATCCAAGGATGCTCGGTGTCCCTGATACCCACATCCCCCCACAGCCTGGCAGAGGTGCTGCCTGCCATCACCTAGGGATCTTGCTGCTCCAGCACATTCAGCAGAGCTGTGGCTCCGAGGGCTGGGGAGGAAGAGGAGAAATACACTGCTAAGGAGAGCATGGGCAGGTGCCCACTGCAGAACCAGATGGCTATTGCACCACAGGGGCCACCCCGCTCCGTGACACAGCACAGTTCCCTGCCAGAGCTCTCTGGACACAGCCATGCCCAGCAGTTGGTAGCACTGTCACCTTAGAGGTCCCTGAGGCAGAGTGACATGGGTGGCACAGACTTGAATGCCGTTACATCTTCAGTTGTGCCTGCAAGCAAGACAGGGCACAAATTTGTACCTGTTGCTGCTGGGCAGGAGCTGTGACACTGGAGACACCAAGGCGGTTGTTCCATGAAGCTCCAGGACCTTCTGATAAATTCTTGAGGGTTTCAGAGGGTGAGATGCTCTGGGAGACCCCTCCTCAGTCCAACAACCCCACCAGAGAGGGTTTGCCCAGAAGAAGGTCGTGCATGATGCCAGCGCAGCACATGGGCAGGAGCCACCTCACCGGTATCCTAATTGACACCTATGCCTCTGGCTCTTCCCTATCCACTCCTTCCAACCTCACCCATCCACTGAGTAGTTTCTCTACACCCACACTTTTCCACACCCACAATTCTCTCTCCTCCACCTGTCATAATACGCAGCCTAGCTGTGCTGACAAGCCCACGCCACACTATTCACGCTTGCTATCAAGCCCAGAAAAGGCAGCCTTGTTCAGGCCCCTGCTCTTGGGGTACAAACCAAGCAGAGCACCAGATCTCCCTTCCTGCCTCGTCTCCAGAGGAGCTTTACGCCTGGTGGCACTGCCCTGCACAGCTGTCCATCTCAGGAGGGCTGCAGGGCTTCGCCAAGCCTGCGCCAGCAGGCAAGAGCTATTTTCTAATTAGGATGCTTCACTTGAGCAAGAGAAGTTGTTAAAAGAGACAAGTATAGGAGAGCGTTTTGTGGAAAGGGCTAGGTAAGGAAAAATAAGCTAGCGTAATGTTCTCACAAAGAGCACTGATCCAGAAAAAAAAGGGAAAGACTTTTCTTTTCATTAAAAACCAAACCAAAACCAAACCCCCTTTTCCTTCAGTGCAAGTAGACCACGCGCAGCCTCCTGCGGAAAGGCTGTTACAGCCCTGCTAGCTGGCCCAGACTTGACAGTGCTGCGCTAGGAGAAAGAAAAAAGCCAAAACCAACAAACAAAAAACCCCACTCTTACTCAGAAGTCAGCCTGCAAGCTGCACACACTAGTCACAGCGCAACCGGGAGAGACAAGGAGAGATTAGGTCAATTTACGGGAACAAGCTCACACAGCTCAGAGTCCACAGCTCCCTGGAGGGCCCCACACTTTCACCAGGGCTGGCCAAGTCCAACACGGACAAGTCCCTCTCTCCCCCTTGTGCCTTGGCTTCTCTTTGGAGCTTCTGCAGCTCCCGAGGGACACAGGGAACAAAGTACATGCCGTGTCCTGGCCAAGGTCTGCTGGGCACAAGGTAACAAAGGGCCCTAAGCTGTCCCCATGCTTCTGGACATGAGACTCGGGTTTTGGGCTGCCCATTTGCATGCTTATTAAGAGGCGTCCAGTACCAATCTGCAAGGCTCAGCAGAAGAAATCCAGAGGAAAAGCCATATGGCCCTCGGCTCTCTTGACGTCCAATTAGCACCTCTACTTATGAGAGCTGTTACTGCCAGGCCAAGTACCTCAGCCTGGAGTGCCCACCACCAAGGCTGATAAAGCTATGGATTTGGCACCTGGCACCGGCACTACCCCCTGCGTGGACTGCTCTGCCTCCTGGGTGCTGGCCACCCGGCCAGTTCCCAGCCCTTTGGTGGCTCAGCACGAAGGAGTTGTCAGTGGAGCTATCTATGGGATACTCTCGTGGCCGGCATCTCCCTCCAGAGCTTGTGGCTGAAGTCTCATTATTTTGCCTTCAGCACCGGCAGCTCTCATACTTTCAACAGAGGTGCTAAAGCAGACTGAGATATTGCTTGAGAAACCGAGGTCTCTGCTCTACCTGCTTTACCTGCTTAGCCTCCCTCACAGCCCTTCCTCGGCCCAGAAAGTCATCTCAGCAACTTGGATGGTAAAACGTTTAGCCTTAAGGTCACAGCCGGGAGGAAGCTGTAACAGGGCAGCATGGACACAACCATCCTTACACAGTGCTACAAGTTCTGTGAAGACAGGTGGTTGCACATAAGAGATGGTGTCAGTGCCTGCTGTACATGCCCAACCATGAGAGGTAAATCCATAAGGAGGAATTCACCCTGCTGAGTACTGACTTGACCCAAGAGGTTTGGATGTGCATACTCAGAGGCAAGAGGCATAACATCCACAACAAATACAGCACCCCAGACGTGGACATATTCCTGCCACATCCTCCCTGTAGCTTTGACCCTGTAAATGAACAGTGCCTAAGGCTGGTGAAAAAAGGTAGCAAATCCTCTCAGGAACTCTAACTCTAGAACAAAACAACTGTTACAGGGAGAAGGAACAGGGGAAAGAGGAAAGGAAAAGAAGGACGGGGAAAAATTCAGCAGAGGTTGTACTGTGCGTGAGGATCAGGCAGCTTGAAGTGCCATAAAATCCTTTATACAAACGTTCTTGCAGTAAAATGAAATAGCTGCGATTCTCAGGGAAACCGTAGCTACCCTCAGTGATTATTATAATTGCCGGAATGATGTGGTATTTTTTCCTTTTTGAACCACATGCTACCACTAGCGGTGTGTACCTGTATATTTACAGAATACTTTAGATCAGCGTATCAAGTTCAAATGGAAACTGTTTAATACGTTTATACACCCAGGCTGGATAGGGCTTTGTTCAATAACCATTTCTCATGATGAGATAAGGGACAGAGCTGAATGCAGCCATTAACTGTCAATCAAAGCACACATCGGTTTATTCATGGCTCTCCTTACCCCTGTGAAAAGATAAACAGTTTAGATATCCCTCAATTAAATCTCTTCAGGACCACCTAGGCACAGATTTGCTTTTGATGTCCTACTTTTAAAACATTTTGTCCCCATCTACTGAATTCACTACAGGCAGTGTTGGTGCAGCATTGCACTTTTTCATTTTAATCCTTGCTTTTGCCAGAAGGTTAGTCAACATCTTGAGTCCTACCCCACTTGCTCAGGCAAAATCTCACTGATCACAAAGATGAATGGGGCTCATTTCCTCATTTTTGTCCCTTGGGACAAGAAACATACTTAATAATGCTCCAGGTTACATATGGCTCATATATACTGCCAGGGCCTTCCAGTGCTGCCTGTTCCGGAGCAGATTTCCTGTATCCCAGACAGCTTCCCATTTAAACAGGCACACGCTTCCTTCCTACCGTGCAGGTGGGACCGTAAGTACCTACGATCCTGCCTTATTAAGCGCATATCTTCTGAGGAGGTCACAAGGGCATATTGGAAGCAGAGAGGTAGTGTTTAAGCAGCCAAACAGCTATTCTTTCATCAGAGCAGCAGCAAAACCAGCCCTGCGCAGATCCACAGAGGAAACTCTGCCATAATAAAGCTTAGATCAGAGTCCAGAGTAGATGGAAACAAGCCAGCTAATGACTTCCAGCTCCAGCATGGAGAGCACGCTGGAGGAGGACAAATGGAGCAGTGTCTGTCCTCAGCTTGGGAAGTCACAGAGCTCCTTTCTTCTAGATGCTCTGTTTGTGTGGAGAGGGGGTGGCTTCAGGGATGGACACACACAATGACAATTAGAAACATGCCACACATTTGGATCTCAAATCAAACAGGCTCCACCAATATTTTGTAGTATTAGTAGTTGGCTCTTTGTTTAACCTGTTACAGAAGAGAGCTATTACATGAATTCAGATGCCGCACTGAGTCCTGAGACCAGTACTGGTTCTCCCTTGGGGCTGGGAAGGCAGGGAAGGGAGAGATGGCTGGGAGCCCATCACCTGCACTTGGGTCCCTTCTTTCCTTGCTTATAAACTTCATCCCAGGCACTTCCAAATGATACTGAACTTGTAATGAAATAAAGGGGACAACCACAACCTCATCCTTCACAGGACATGGGGAAATCCTCCAACATGCAGCCAAGCAGGACAACAGGACCGGAAGGGAAGGGAAGGAAGGGAAGGAAAAGAAAACTACATTTGCGACCTGCCAGTGGATTAGCATTTAAATAAAGACTGAGGTCGGTGACATACAGCCCTCTCAAAATCTAGGCTTGACAGGAGCCCAGATACTACCCACGCAGCAGGTCAAGTAACCTGGGAACCAGCAACAGGGCCGCAGCCAAAGAGAAGGAGGTCAAGAGTCTCTAAGGTTCAACCACTATATCCAACACACACAACCAAAAGGGCCAAAAAGTCTGCAGGACAATACAGATAAGCAGCAGGACAGCCGCAGGCTGTGCTACCACTCTATATTGTCATTCCCGCTAAAGAAGGTTGACCGTTCCCATGTTTCTCAGATGTCACAGAATCACAGAATGGTGGTGGTTGAAAGGGATGTCTGAGTATCATCTAGTCCAACCCCCTGCCAGTGCAGGTTCACCTAGACTAGGTTGCACAGGAACGCGTCCAGGTGGGTTTGGAATGTCTCCAGAGATGGAGACTCCAAGACCTCTCTGGGCAGCCTGTTCCAGTGCTCTGCCACCCTCAAAAAAGTTCCTCCTCATATTTAGATAGAACTTCCTATGTTCAAGTTTGTGCCCGTTACCTCTTGTCCTGTCGCTGGGCACCACTGAAAAGAGCCTGGTCCCATCACCTGTCCACCTTTACCATTCACAACTCTCACAATCAGAAGGGAAGTTTGGGACTGAAATACCAGGCTCCTACCCTTTCTGCCATCAAAGCACCCAGCCATGCAATTCCCCTGGCCCTCAGATGTGCAGCCCCAGGTAGGATGAGCACCACTCTGCCCTGCCTGTCTCCTCCACCACCCCTCCAGAGGCTGAGCAGCAGGTCCCATCACCCCCATCACCCCAGCAGGGGATGAAGGTCAATCCATTACCAAGCAGTGCGTGCTGCGGGGTCTCACTGCCACGCACAGCGGACGAGGCTTGGGTGCCCTTGCTGGTGGAATGATCCAGGCAGACGCTGGCCTGAAGCCCCTCAGATAAAACCTCCTAGCTGGAGAGGGAGAAGGGGGAGAAGCAGAAGGATGCACACTGCCTCCGCTCTTGCCAAGAGACACCTTTACGCTCCAGCGCCCTGGGAACCGAAAAGAGGGTGTTCTGGGGCTGAACAAATCTGAAACTAACTTTCAGAATTTTGTGTGAACGCTTCCTGCCTGGTTCTTTTGCAGCATGCGAACCTCCCTTTGAGTGCAGGTTTCCACCCAAAACTCAAAGTAAAAAGCTTTTACAGAACCTCCACCTAAAATAACTACCTTAGTGCAGGTTTGCTCAAAATTCAAATCTCTCTCGGAGGCAGGGCACAGGGTCTCAGGCCGGTGAGGAGAACAGCAGCTGGGGGCTCATGGGGGAAGGACTAAGGCAGAGAGAGAACGGGCAAGTCCGGAGCCCAGCCCGGCTTGTCCGAGCAGCAGACCGTGCTCGGGGCAGCGCAGCAGCTCTGCCTATCTATCGCTTGAACCATCAAACCCGCTCCTCAGCTGTCAGCATTTCTGAACGTAAATTCCCTGTACGTGACGGTGAGGTTATTTGCCTTAATTACCACATCTGTTTGCTGCCCACTGGGAATAAGGACCGCAGACCTTCCCAACGCTTGCACGGGCGCTTGATGAGCTTTCTGCTGCCCCGGCTTTGTGGCCGCTCTGTGGGTTGAGCACCCTGCGGTCTGCCCATGCTCTAGCCATGACCTTGTGCCTTCCCTCCCTGTTGTAATCCAAGCTGGAAGCCTACTTCACTTACTCTTTTTAGCAGCCTATTCTCCTTATCTGTTATAAACTCAGCAATGCTAGAAACGCAGGACACAATAGCACTTGGATGGGATGCCCGATGTCAGGAATAGCTCCCTCGGCTCCCTGAGTGGGACTGCAGCTTGATAAACACCATTGCAAGCCTAGGAGAATGTGGGAACAACTCTTCTCTCCTGTGTGTTGGATCTGCTGCTCTCCTCCCTGGATAAAAGGCAGTTCTGCGCCTTTTGGGTGCCGTTCAGGGCTCCCAGAACAGCCAGAAGCTCCTCTCTCCTTTTTTATCTGCCCCCCCCCCCCCCCGGCCTTAAAAACCACAGACAGAAGAAAACCACAGAGGGAAGAAAAGCCTTAAATGGGCATTGGAGATTTGGCTACTACACTTCAGTTCTCTCTTATTTTTTAACCAGGCAGATCTATAACAGAGATAAGCACATGCTTAAACAGTTCACTGAATCAGAATCAAAAGAGTACTCAGATTCTCCACTCAGAAGTTGCTTCGATACCTCTGTTACACTATTCATTTAAGCAGTACATGTAAGTGAAATATATCTTTTTTTTTTTCCCCCCATGCTTTTGATGTTGACATTTCTGTAGGAAAGACGGCATATCTCATCTCTAACAGAATTCATTCATCGTTGGCGAGACCGACGCTGCTGGGTGGTACAAACAGGCGGTCACCTTGTCAGAAGTGACGCTGACAGTGGAAGGGCTTTGGTCCCCAGGAGTCAGACTTCTAAAGGCAGTTTGGTAACTACCTGCTATTCAAAATACTCTTAAATCTCTGGTCTGAAGACACAGTCTAGACTAAAAAAAAGCCTTGACGTAACAGCCCTGTCTCTAGCACCAGATTGTCTCAATGCAGCAAAAATGACAAACTTTCCTAGTAAGAGTATTTTTGCTGGCAGAGCATCTCCCAGTTCAGTAAGTAAAATAATCTAAACAGGAAAAAAAAATCATGTTGATTTAATTATACACCTACAATGGGGTTTCAGTGATACAGAAATGGCATTAATGAAAGCTTTTCTTTAATCAGCATTTCCTTATTATCATAAGCTTCTAATGTAGGCCTGGCCCTAGGGGCCTGTGGGACAAATTTAAGCCATAAGTCACTTTATGGTGGAAAAATCTGTACCCATTCTCCTTTGCAGAAGCAGAAGCCAGTGCACCCTGCTACACAAAGCAAAATTACTTGCTTTGGGTTTTTTTTTTTCTAAAGAGGTGACTGACTGTTCACTTGATTTTAATTTTTTCCCTTTACAACAGAGAACAACCCTACGGAGTTTTGCAGTCGGCTTTTCCAAATAAACACGCAAGGTCACGCTGCGTGGGGAGGAGGGAAGGAAGCAGCTCTGCTCGCGGGAGGCAGGAGAGGAGTGCCGGGGCAGCGGGAGCCCGGCAGCGAGGATGACAGGTCCCCGGCAGCCCCCGAGCCGGGGCCGGCTGCTCCCAGCCCCGTTCTCACCCAACCGGGGCAACACCGCATCCCACCAGACCAACAGTTGCAAAGCCAGGCCTTGCCGTTCGGTTCTGAAAAGCTTTTTATGAAGAAAAAAAGAACAAACCAAACCAACAAAAGCAAGGCTTACACTTGAAGTCACATACATAGCTTTATGTCTTGAAAGTCATTGCAGGAATGATAGCACTGTGGGATATGGCCCACTTAGTTACACATATACTTCAGTGGACTGTGATCCAACGTTGTGTTACCTATCTATTTTTTATATATGTATGAGCTGAAACGCTACATTAATTTCTGCAGTTAATGACCGAGAGGCTAGTGAAGGACAGCAAAAGCAGCCTCCCTTCGGACAAATGCTCCTCTGAGTTTCAACACTGGTCAAATAGGAAGTTTGCTAAGTAGGCCTAGAGGAGTAATTAGAAGAGGTTGACCTCAGTGTTCAAACACCCTTCCTTGCATTTTCTCCTTGAAGGGCAGATGATTGCATGCAATCAAGTTGGAGCAATTAAAAAAAAAAAAAAAATTACCATTCCAGCGGCTGAAAAGTACCACCCTGATCAGCTTAAACTCCCTGCCGCAGGTGACTGGAGGTGTCCTGGCTGATTACGCACTGGGAACACAAACACCACCAGTTCATGTGTCCTTGCTGAGGGACTCGACGCTTGACCCATGATGGTCTGGCCGTCCTTTCTGCTTGCAGCATAGGCGCTTCTAGGGGGCCCTTATAGCGTAAAATTCCAAAACTAGACTAGGGATGGCGTTGGCTTTCTGCTCTCCCCTTGGCTGCGCTGCGGCAGCAGAGAATTCGGCATCAGTGCCAAAGCAGCGATCGACACGCTGTGCTCGGGAGGAGGTGGGATTTCTGGGTGCTGGACCAGCTAAAGAGCAAAATCGCCATGCCCAGCTGCATCACAACGCAGCAGTTTGGGGCTGTTTCTGGGGAAAGCATCCCCTTGCACAGGGCAGAGCCTGGGGGTGCTTGGTGGGAAGCGGGGATGTCTTCCTCTTACCCAGACTACCGCAGCCGTATTAAAACCAGCGAGCAGGTCACTCCAGCTAAGTTGCCCTCAAAGTAACCAAGTATCATGGATGAAAAGCCTCCTGCTTTTCTCCCTTGTTCTGACAAGGAAAGGCGAGGGCAAAAAGAGGGAAAACATGTTTTCTGCCTTCTTTGGAACAACAGCGGGTTCTGCAATACGCTGATCTGTGAGGCAGCAAATACCAGGAAGGGCCAGAACAGCGTGAAACCCCTTTGGCCTGCTGAGGCTGGCAAGAACTTCACCATTGCCCCTATTAGCGCTGTATGGGTAAAGCCCAGGGACTGTTTATGCAATAGCCGGTATTTTATGTCTGAATGAGGGGTTTAATTAACGTTGATCATGCCAGCCGTAAGCAAGGATACCATTTTTTTTTTCTGTTTAATCAACTAAAAGAACCACCGCTTCCCAAACTGTTAAATTCTATCAGAATAAACACCCATTTGGAGTCTATACTTAGTTTTAGAAATGGGGGGAGGAAACCATTTCCCTTGACATTTCCTCTACATAACCTTAATACAACGTAATAATTCAGTTATGCTGCCGTTGTTACTAAATCTAGCATCGAAATGCTGCTTTTCTGAGAGGGAAAAATTCAGGCACAAATTTTCGAGGCATATCATCGGCCCGCAGCTTTCCTATGACAACACCGAGCCCTTTCCTAGACAGAAAGGCTAATGAGTCCCTTCAGAGAATGGCACCGGTTTGGGCTCATTTCCACAGAAATAAAAATAGACAAGTCAGTGGCAAGGCCAAGCGGGTAAGAAAGGCTCCACGTTGCAAAAAGCTGAGTAATGCTGTGAGACGCGGAGCCGCTCTGGGTAGGGGCTGAGGACAGGCGGCCCTGGGCAGAAAGGCTTTAGCATCCTGCAGGATCAAGCTGTTACTACTGAATTCCTCTCTTTTGCAATCTGTCAGGCAACAGCTGTGCCAAAGTGGAAAAAAATCCCGGAAAGTTATTGAAACATTCTTACTATTAAAGACCTCATGTTTCCACTGCAAAGGGATGAAACTCCCAGTGAGATTTCTGGTGTCTTCTAAGGTCAGCATTTGCGGCATTACAAAATATCAGGCGTTCTGTGATGCTGTACTCACGGATTTTGGGAACATTTTTAAGTAAGACTAGAAAAAAATTGCAACTTGTTTGTTGTGATTTACACCACCACTTGCCTGTAAGCCCACGTAAGACTAATGTACTGTCCTTTCTGCCACTTCTCAGTACTGATCTGACCTCCGATTCCTTGCGTACTTCCCTTCTGACTTTGCCCCAGTTTGATCTAGTGACTGGGGCTACATAAAAACAATCTTGCATTGCCTGCCTTTGAAATCCCTAACGAGAGGGACTGCAATGACTTGGTGTGGAGCTGCACAGCACGTTGCTGCCTTCGGCTGTAAGGATAAATATTCTGTTCCCGTTGTTCAAACTGGCAATCGCAAAAATAAGGGTTTAAAGAGAGGCATCACAGCAACCACTGTCATCTTTCTTCATCTACACCAGTATCCCCACTGCGGGGCAGGGGGGGGGAACATCGCAGACAGCAGAATTAGCCATGCTGTCTCTCTCTGAACTGTGTTGCTTCATTTTTTCCATAATCGCTAGTATATAATATCCCTCTTGGGAAACAAACCCTTCTACTAACAAAACTGAGGATCGCTTCAAACTGAGAGGGTTTTTCCCCTTTTTCATCACTCTAGAAATGCACTCTGGATTGACAGATTTTAATAACTCTCTTTGGCAAGGAGAGATCAGACACTAAATGGCATTCCATGCAAGTGAGGACTCATTACTGCGAAGCTGTTGTTTCTTGCCCAGCCAGTTAATTGAAGCCTATAAAATTTCCATTGTTCAAACCTGGAGTATCTCACAGGGTATACCTGGACAATGCAAATCCCAAGCCCTCATCCACTGGGCTGATACATGGGTTCCAAACATGCACAGGGTGGAAAAGTTACCCAAGACTGTGCCATTTGAGCAGGTTCTGCCCAGGGATCTCCTGGACAGAAGTGGAGGTTTTAATCCCATCTGTGGAAGTAAAGACTCTGAAAGGTGAAGTCACTTGCCTTGAGGCACGCAACACTTTAGTTGCAGAGCTGGAAATAAAACTGAGGAATATGAACATGCTGGACCATGCTATCATCATCAGATGCTATTGCTTCCAAGTTCTAATTAAAGAGCTGTCATTACACAAAAAGCATTTGTAGTTTGCAGTAAAACTGATAAAGCTCAATAGTCTGGAGTACTGGAGGGGAGGCATATGTTTTTTAAATCTCCCAAAGATTATAATATACTCTTTTTTTCAGTCTGCCCCAGCCTCTGTAGCAAGCTGATCCCAGCTATGAGGTCTCTCCCTGCTCTAACAAACCCGGGATCCTGCCAGTCCAAATTAAGTAGTGCTTAAAATATATAGTCTGCGCTGCAGTTTCCTACCTCTGTGTGTGTTTGTGTTTGTGTGAAAGAAACTGCACTGCAGCACTCTCATGAAATAGATAGAACAACCGGTGGGAGAAATAACAAGTCTAGGAGAGAACAGAAGCAGTCGGTGTGCTGCAGCCATTGTTAACACAGCTGGCAATGTTTAAATGCATGAAAATAGGTAGTAATCCAAATATAAGCGAACCAATTTGATGTTTTGGGCATGCAAGTGCCCACAGATACACATGAATACACACATTTCTCTGCAAAGGGAGCTCCTGCTTCCAGCTAATGCCGTGCCTAGCACCGCTCCAGCAGACACTTGGCATTGGATCCAGCCCCAGAGTTACGGGTTCGATTGCCTTAGCACTGGAGCAGCTGCTGGATTTACATCCCCAGCTCTGAAAGCAAGGCAGGGTCTCGGTGCTGCTGCTCCTGCTTCTGCTGGTGGCTGCGAGGCCAGTGGCACCATGGGGACGGTGGCACCACGCGGCCAGTGGCAGGGCTCTGCTGCAGCTGGGCACCAGCACGAATGAAGGCAGTGTGTTCGGGTTCGGGGGGGAAGGTGTGCCCAGGGTTCCTCAACGCCAATGCCTCCAGCTGAGTGAGGAGCAACATAAACTCTCTTTCTAGAGTCCTGTCCAGCCCTGCTCCTTCAGACAGACGGTAGCTTAACACAGCCATCGTGAAAGATGAAGGGACGGGGCAAGTGCACTTCTCCATGTTTCCCACCAAAATGAAATACCTCAAAGATTTTCCTATGATCTAATGATTATTTGGGTTTCTTACCTGGTGGACACACGTTGTTGGGAATACCTGGGGGGTGCAACCACTGCTGGGAGCACAAAGAAGCTTCACTTGCAGCCAAAGACCAGATGAGTCTGCGTGAACCTCATCAAGCCACAAGTGACTGAGAGCTGGTGTATCCCATAACTTCCAGTATCAGTTTTGCTAAGAAAAGAAAAAAAAAGAAAAAAAAGGTATCAAAGTGAGGCCTTCAACTGAGCTTGTTTTCAGGTCTTATTCCCCTGTGTACCCTGGGATCCCAGGTATTGCCTTCCCATCACCAAAGTCTACCAAGGCACCTAAGCACAGCATTGGGCTGAGACCCAAACCACAACCCGAGGTGAGGACTGCTTTCTGCAAGGTTGTCTGCATGCTGTTATTGTGAGCCCAGAGGAGAGCCTAAAGAACCTGATCCTTTATTTCTGTCACTCCCACTGTGTGAATGTTCATGGTTGCTTCTGTTCCTCCATGCAACCACATCTGGAAGGCAACTGCACAGACCCTTCAATACTTGAAGCAGCAGTGGCTTTCAGTGATGGGGAAGACTGTGGTACCTCAGGTGCAGGAAAGTGCATGATGAAACTTCAAGATGGAACATTTTTATACCTCAAAAAGCAGCCAGGCCAGTAAGCCAGATGATAAGCAGAGCTGGCATGCAAGTAAACAGCACTGGGTAAAATATGAACCTGACAGCACAGAGGCATCAGGAGCTGTCTGGGGACAAGACGGGTGCTTTGAGAATCATAGAATCATAGAATGGTTTGGGTTGGAAGGGACCTTAAAGATCATCTAGTTCCAACCCCCCTGCCATGGGGTGGAACTAGACCAGGCTGCTCCAAGCCCCATCCAGCCTGGCCTTGAACCCCTCCAGGGATGGGGCAGCCACAGCTTCTCTGGGCAACCTGGGCCAGCGTCTCACCACCCTCACAGGAAAGAATTTCTTCCTGATATCCAATCTAAATCTACCCTCTTTCAGTTTAAAACCATTATCAATCATCCTATCGCTACACTCCCTGATAAAGACCCTCCCCATCTTTCCTGTAGCCCCTTTTGGTACTGGAAGGGGCTCTAAGGTCTCCCCGGAGCCTTCTCTTCTCCAGGCTGAACAACCCCAACTCTCTCAGCCTGTCCTCACAGCAGAGGGGCTCCAGCCCTCTGATCATCTTCGTGGCCTCCTCTGGACCCACTGCAACAGGTCCATGTCCTTCTCATGTTGGTGGCCCCAGAGCTGGAGGCAGCACTGCAGGTGGGGTCTCCCCAGAGCGGAGCAGAGGGGCAGGATCCCCTCCCTCACCCTGCTGGCCACACTGCCGGGGATGCAGCCCAGGATGGGGTTGGCTTTCTGGGCTGTGAGCGCACATTGCTGGCTCGTGTGGAGCTTCTCGTCCACCAACACACCCAGGTCCCTCTCCTCAGGGCTGCCCTCAATCCATTCTCCGCCCAGCCTGTATTTGTGCTTGGGATTGCCCCAACCCACATGCAGGACCCTGCACTTGGCCTGGCTGAACTTCACGAGGTTGACACGGACCCACCTCTCAAGCCTGTCCAGGTCCCTCTGGATGGCATCCCTTCCCTCCAGCGTGTCGACCGCACCATGAAGCTTGGCATCGTCGGCACGCCTGAGAAGGGGAGAGGGCTTGGGGAAAGCTCACTAGGTGACTGCGAGCGCCCAAAGGTATGGGGCGATGCCTATGGCTGTGCACAGGGAGCGCCAGGCCTGGCTGGGGGCCATGTCTCCTCATGCCCCTCTGGAGGGGCCACGCTGGGGCAAGGGCAGAGCTGGCCACGCAGCCCCGTCCCTGCGCTTTCTGGCTGCAGCAGGTCTGAAGGTGCTGGAGGGGCTCTCCTGCACCCCACCACCCCTCTGGGACAATGGGAGCGGCTCCTGCTCCCGGGGGAGCGCAGGGGAGGACGGGCAGCCCGGCTTAGCACTGGAGTGCAGCTCCATTGGCATGGAGGGATCTCTTCGGCAGCAGCTGGGCAGGGGGGAACGGAGCAGGCCCTCACAGCGTGGGAAGGAGAGCTGGGAACCCTCCTGCCACCTTGTCAAATGGAGCCATCTTTCCACAGGGGCGCTGCTTATTTTCATGGTATGAAAATGAAAAGTTAGGAAATGCGAACCACACTCTGTGGCGCTGGTAAACAGGGCTGCCAAATTCTCCCTCTGCAGACGGCTGTCAGAAGATGTCTGCAGTGGCAGCCTAGAGCCCGGCTGCAGAGAAGCCAGCCTCTGTCCTCTACCTCTGTTTTTCCCTTATTTGATCAAGTTTGACAAAGGCTGTGCCAGAAGCAGGGTTTAACGGTGACTCAAGCGCACGTCAGCTCCACAGAGGTGCAGCACAGGCGTGTAGGCACCGGGGCAGCGCTCAGGTCACAACCAGCAAGCCCCACATCGCTGCGAGCAGGGTTACTCACAGCTGTGTTCCTCCACCTTCCTTGGGGTTTTGGTACGGGCACTTCTGGAGCACAAGAAAAGACATCTCAGAAGGATTTCTCCAAAAGCAACAAGCTCATGCTGGGCTAGAGGTTCAGCCAGTGTTTCAGTGGAGCTCTACCAACATTTACCACAAAAAGAGAGAGAGAAGGAGGAAATGCCGTGAAACAGCACAACCAGAATTATCTGTAAAGTGCTTGGTGATCAAGGTGGTGTCCTAAGAACAAGGGGCCAGGCGCATCAAAGTCTCTCTTTATCAAAGATAAAGGTGAAAAAAAAAAAACCAACAACCCAACAAAAAAAACCAACCCCAGGTGCAGTTGAGGTCCTTGGCAAAAACTAGCAGATGAGATAAAGGCTTGTGTAATTGCTCTTTAGACAGCAAATCGAGGCAGGTTTCAGGAGCTGGGAAAGAGAAGCCAATTGTGCCGCAGTGCCGGCGAGGCGAGGCACGGCACGGGGTCTTTGCCCTCTGGGGCAGCTGGCTCCGGTGACTGGGCTCTGTTCGCAGAAGCTGGAGGTGGACAGTTTGAGGGTCAGAGTATTCTCTGGAAAGCAGCGAGGTACTTGCCACGGTGCCTGGCAATGCCCGTGCCGTTAGTGCGTCATTACGAGCAATGGAGTTGAGGGTTATATAAGTTCCTGTTCCCAATTAAATCTATACTTGGTCAGAAATCGTCTTTGAACTGCTAAGCTCCAGGGCTTTTTTCTGATTCAAAATTGACCCTAAACAGGTATACGGTCGGGTTGCAGGCACGGGATTTCTCATAGACTCTGTTGTAGACCTCTCAGCTGGGTCACTGCCTGCTGCAGCCGCCAGGAAGGTGGCACAAGCCCTTGTACTTTCATTACACGTAAAAGTAGCACTGTACACGCATACCTGCGAACAAGCTGAGGCTGCCTGTAGGGAAGTTCATGCTTGGCGAAGAGAATTACAAATTCTATTCTAGCAGCACTGAACAGTTTGCCTAATCAGACAAGGGGGGCGTCACACCAAGTTACCAAAGGATCCAAAAAGAAAAATTCCAGGCTTATACCCTAACCAGAATTCGTCAGGCTATATTGTTGAGGTGTGCTTCAACCCTGACAGGGTAAAAATCACGTTGGCAAGCCATGTGCCATGCGCGGGGGGCACAGACAGACCCAGTCCCCCCGCTCCTGCCTTCCCAAGCACAGCTCGCCCGGGGCAGGGCAGGACTGCAGGACCTCTAACACTTTGCACACCTTCTGCACGACCAAAAGCAGAACATCTACCCAGTCTGCGCTCCGAAAAAGGCACTCGGAAAAGAAACAGCTTTTTCTCCTGCTCACTCAGGAACGGAGAGATCAAGCGAGAAATCCTGACTCAAGTAAAACGAGCAGGACTTTGCCACTGATTTCAACAGGCCCAGCTTTTCACCCCGGGAGCCTGCCCTGCTGTTGAGTAAGGAGATAAGCTGCCTCCAGCAACAGTCTGGAGGGGTTTGTTGGCTGATTGCAGAAGCAGCAAATGCGCTGCTCACCCACAGTGCAGCTGTAACTTGCATGCCTCCTGCTTTCAGAAACACTGAGGGCCCCGCGTTGTTTATTGTGCAACAGGAAGACATTAATAATCATGCCTGACGACATTTAAGAATGGAGATAAAATTCTCTATTATCATGGATTATCGGTTTGTCAAAGGGGACGCTGGCAGACAGAAGCTTTACTGGGATGAGGTCTGCATTTCAATAAGTGATCTGCACAGAGAGCTTTCAGCTCCTCCATGCATCGGATCCAGGCAGAAGCAGATCTGTGCTGAAGCATCCCTCCAAGATGCCCTGCAGCGCTCAGAGAGGTCTGGCTCCAGCCAGGTCATGGTCAAGGCTGTCAAGGCTAGAAATTATAGACGGCCTTAAATGTAGAAGATGCTGTGCCGCAGGGTGAGTAGTCAGGCTTTTAGAAAAAGTATGCTGAAAACGACCATATTTCCTGCTATTTATAAAATGCCACAAAAGTATGAACTGGAGGCACTGCTACAATGCTTAAACCTCAGCGCTCACTCAGACCTGAGGTGCTCAGATCCTCACATGAAGAGAATGGTAGAAGCATTCGATCCAGCCACCTTCAAAGGACTTTAGGGGCTTTTCTGGGAGCTGGAGCCAACCCGCAGCACCCAGGGACACACAAAGAGAGCAAACGCGTAGGCAAGCAGCATCTCACCTCGTGGGGACTGCGCTGAGCCCCACACAGACAAACCTTGCTGCAGGCATGCTGCTGGTTGTCTAAACCGGTGGCGATTTCAAGAGAACCCGGAGTGGCAGTTCTGTCCGTCCCGACCTCTCCCCAGCACCGTCCTCCTTCTCCCATCACACTTCTCTCCCCTGCAGCCAGCCTACAAGGCCCATAAAGCACCTTCTTCAGTTTGCCAGACAAGCCTAACGAAGGGCTCTTCTGTTAGCAGTAATTTCCTTACTGTTCATTAGTCTTGCACGATGCCTAGGAGTGGAATGCTCTGAATTAGGTGCTTTTCAAGAGGCCGTAGTACCAGTATGAAACTTTGCACAGATCTGAATTGAAAACCATTGCTCAGCATGGAAAAGAGATTATTATCCCTTCACATTTTCAAGACTCTTTCTGCAAGCACAGGAGCTCGAAACGTCCCGTCTTCCTCATCTCCCTTTAAAAAAAATACTTAGGTTTCCCTGAAATATTGTGCATCAAGCAGCTGTCTCCTTGCCAAGCTACCAAGTATCTTGAGACTCACAATGGATTCTCAAGAGCTGCTAAAGCTGCCTGTGCATGCGGTTGAGTAGGCTCTGGGAGATGAAAGGCAAGCCACATCCCTGCTTTTGGCTGTATTTCTACCATCCACAAGACTCACACAAGAGACAATGTTGGCTGCGTAAATTCTCGTGGCCCCAAGGAGCTCGGCGCAGGAGCCTGCTGACAGCAAAACCCAATTCTTCTTGTATATAGCACCAACCCTCTGCCATGCTTTAAAACAGACCTGAAAATGCCGGCAGCCACACTGATATAGTCACAAGACAAAACACCGGCTGCTCTCCGTTTGCTCTCCAGGATGCAGCCACCAGGCTTGTGTGGCTGTACATGCAGGGAGCATCTGCTGTGTGTGCGAGGAGTGCCATCGGCTCGGGGACACACACGCGCGCTCCTCGGGTGCGCACATGCTCACCAGCCACAGCCTTGCACTGTAAACACAAGCTGCTGCTCAAGTGCAATACTTGGCTGAGCTCCCTTCCACTTCTACGGCACTAGAATAGTTCAGAAACAAGCAGATTGCTGGGATAAAAGCAAGCAGCCATTAATTCTGCTGCTGCAGACCTCCTCCCGCAGGTTTCATACCTGACATTTGCATAGTGCTCTTCCCCATAGGGCCCCCATGTGCAACAAAGACATGCATGGAAGGGGGGAATCATCATTATACCCGTTTCTCAGGTAAAGGAGCTCAACACTTTGCACATACGGTGAAGATTGCATTCCCTGCAGCACAAAGGCAGGAGCCTGGCCCCAGGCTCCTCCTGCCTCATGCCAACCCTTCTCGCTGCAGCTTTGGCCCATTTCTTGTGCAATCCACCAGAGGCCCTGACGTCACACTTGAACCCTGTTCTCTCCCTCTTTAATTCTTTGTAGTTTAGGCTGGATAACCCTTATTTCAGTTGTTCCATACAGAATAGGGGAGGGGGGAGCAGGGCTGCTATTACTATTGCTTGCAACTACTATTTTTGCTGCTCTTCTCTAGTGTGACCCACCACTTTCCTCAACTAGAGCATGCAAAACCCAGACCCAGAATTTCAGCTGTACCCACACCTCTGCTGAACATGGCCAGAGAATCACTTTTCTGGGTCTTACCGTTTATCTGCTGCTGTTTATCTGAGGCAGAGTGACTGTCCCCTTGCACAGTCCCCCACGATGTAATGCGAATGTACAGTTTCACTGCATCTAGGCAAGGCAAAGGCAGTTGGGAACTCGGGGAGGCAAATGCAAGCGGTGCTCCCTCATTGTATCCCCGTTTCTCCCTGTGTCCATTGCCACATGGTGGGGGAAGAGGAGGTTTGAAAAGCACTTCCCTTTGCAAGCCACCGGGTCCTGAAATCCCTCCCGGCAAGCACAGCCCCAGCACAGTTGCCTGCGCCGAACAAAGGGCAGCAAAGGCTGCGGCTGCAAACAATGTTTGGAGGCACCAGAGCCCGCGTGCGTTTGACAGACAAAACCTTAATAGACCGAGCACACAGCGTGGGTTGACACAGCTGCCACCCTCTCCCTGCCTCTCTGCTCGCCACAAAAATGCACGGTTTGTGCTTTGCTGGAGGAGGTGCAGTGCTGGCCAGGCTATACGCCGTCCCTCGCCTCGGCTGAGCCGCCCCAGAGCAAAGGGTCAGGGTTTAAGCTGCCCCTCTCCACCTCCCCTCGCTGCCCAGGGGCAGGGCTTGCCCTCCCCGCTTAACGCCCGTCATCAGCGCTGGTTCGACACCACTGGTACACAGCCAGCCTTCACAGATGGCCGCGGAGCGGAGTTTTCAGTACAAGAAACGGTTGAAAAAACAAAAGCCCTGCCGAGGCTGATTCAGCTCATGAGCCTGCATCCCATTAAGCAAGTCATTTTTTCCAGTTGTTCGGCGCAGGAACCGCATGGTCGGGTACGGCTTCCCGGGCAGCGGCTGGCTGCGCTGAATCACCTCTCCCAGCCAGCCTGCCGGCAGCCAGCGTACTCCAAACCGGACCAAAGTCGCTCCTTCCACACTAGGAAACAAGTCCTTGTGAATCACACCTTTGCGACAAGGACTTCCAGCCAATTTTATGCTGAAGCCACACTGGCAATCCGGCGCGTTTCATCCACTAGCAGCACTCTCAAGAGCACAGTGCTGCATTTTGAGAGCGCGACTCTGGCCGATGGAGACCTGCCCAATGCAAAAAGGAGTTTCTTGATGTCTCCCAACATCTCGCAGGCACCGCACATGGTCTGGAAAACAATGGAGGTGGCCATGACGCTTTGTGGCGCACAAGGGGCTGCTGAGGAGTTGAAAGGAGGCAGACACCGGCTGCGGCTCTTGCACACAGACCATTACAACCCAGAGCCAGGGCAGGCAGATTAAAACCACTTTTCCCTCCTTTCTACCATGTCCCAGACTTACTCACGCTGTCTCCCAGACAACTTCACCCAAATCTTGTCCCTTTGAGACATCCTAACTCAGGGATCCTAACTAAAAAATTCTCAAAACCTACAGCGGGTGGAACAGCTCTACAACTGTTTTTCTCCTTGATCACCTCTGGGTGTTTTGCTGTTCATGAAGTGGTGCAGTCTCCAGACAGGATGTGGTTTGTGCCATTCTGCATGTCACCCACAGAAGGTGCTAGACTGAAACAGTTGTCAGCCGGGAGATTTCAAGCAGGACTTTAAATTTTTTTTTTTTTTTTTTAAGTTGTGTAGATATCCCTGGGGACTCACAAAGATCCCATAGTAAATTAGGAATGAAGTTCCCATCCAAAGGGATAGGTGATAGGAACTGAACGTAACTGCATCTGTAACTGCATCTTTCAGGGACTGGCTGCCTTTGAAAACATGTCCTTTAGTCATTTAGCTCAAGCCACAGTTGCTTTTAATTTAGCTTGGGAGGCTCTAGCTCAAGGAACAGCTTGTAATTACTACTGACATATATACTGGTCTCTGAAGTAAGGCACACTGAATTGTGAGTTTTAGTAACAATAGGATAAATATTAACTGGCTAAACATTTTGCAATTGTTAAGCAAAGTCTAGAGATACGGGAGTTTGCTTAACAAAACAGTTCAGAGGAGTTTGACGTAGCCCTGAACACACTTTCAAGTAAAAGTCATAACCAGGTTGCGCTGGAATCAAATGAAGATGATGATGGTAGAATTACCAAACTGTTTGAGCATTTGACCTCTGGAGCAAACTGCTGAATAGTTTTGGATGGAAAACGAAGGCTCTTAGCCACTGTGCAAACACCTACTTGTTGGAAACATGAGGAGTCATGTAACTGATAATGCCAAATCTGATAGAGATCACAGAGCTGATCCAGAGACACAGACACATGCAGGATCCTTTCTGTGCTCTGACAAGTTTCAAATGTTGACCGCGAAGCTTTGCTTGACCCTTTGCATGGGTGTTTCACCAACTACTAACCTTTGGAGGAGCCCAAAATGTCCTCTCGCTTTCCTGGGGCTCAGCCTCTATACCTAGAGATTTCTGCTGCTTTTTTTCTATCTTCTTTTACATTTGTCATCAAAAGAAGATACTTATTTAACAGCATGAAGCAATGAGCACCCACGTAATGCATGTTACAGGCATTTCTGTACTGCTTACAGGCAGAGTTTCCCCGAAAGCACCATCAACAGCCCGGTGCTGCACTCACTCACGTACACATCTTCACTTGCCGTTCCCTTCCCTGGCAACCACGCAGCATCCGTGCCATGGCAAAAAACAATATTGGCCTTAGCTCCTCATTTAACACTGTGTTCGGCTGCATTTTGTTTTTGCCAGATTACAGTGTTTTGAATTTGGATGAATGAGTATCGCATTACAGGATAGCATCTGATCTAGATAATCCGAAGCCAAAGCAGCGCTAATCTTGCACCGAATCCATGTCAACACGCTTACTCATGTCTCCTGGGTTAGGGAATGTGGCACTTTCCCTTCAGTCTGAGGTTGGACCAAAAATACCAAAGGGATGCTGGGCAGAAACTGTAATTATAAATGAAGACATCACGAAACCAGCCCTGCATAAAACCGGGATCATGCTCCAGCTTTGAGCTGGCTGCTGCGTTAGAATTACCGAGTAAAACAAGTACCAAATACACCAGTATCACTGGGAGACATTCCCTGTGTTTCATAACCCTACAACAAACCATTACAATGAAGTTATAAAGTGTTACAGTAAAATAAAACTTGGCAAGCCGTACACACCCAGGATTTCTTAATTGAAGAAATTTAAAACTTGGTTTTACCAATTTCCTGGTACAGGATAGGACTTTTTTAGCCCACATAAAAATGCACTTTTTCATTAGCTACGAACTACATAATATTTAAGCACTGACATAAAAACTGAATCACCTCAAATATTTTTCTTCCTTCGGGCTAAGTATATATTTTGGAGACGGTCCATTGGCTATCCGGTAAACAGTATACTTCACAAAATGACCCGTTTCCTCCCCGTGCAGCCAGACCATTTAAAGGAGATGTTCATTCGCTTCCTGTAAGTAATGCTTGTAGAAGAATTTTCCACTGTGAAGCAGGTCAAGAGCCAGCAAACAGCCCTGGAGCTCTGTGCAAAACGCGCACAGCGGGACAAGGCAGGGGAAGCCCCCACCGAAGCGGTGGGGATGGAAAGCTGGAACGGCAGCACCTGCCCAGCACCACCTGGACACGTTTTGCCTGACGGAAGGCAGTAGGAAAAGTCTTACAAAAAGGTATTAAGAGCATCACGTTTTTTCCTAAAGCCCAAAGGCACCAGACTATATAATTGCAGGGTACCTCCTATAGCAGCAGATTTTGAGACCTGAATCCCCAAAAATACGCAATGTCTGGTGCCCAGCCTGGTCACGCCAGACAAACTCTCGCTCCTGCTGCCTCTGCCTCCAGCAGCCCCCGCAAGTCCTCTTTACTCTCTGGGGCCATTTGCACCCATTAGTTTCTGCAGGCTTAGGTTCACATTTAATTTAAAAAAAAACCCAAACAACTCAAATCCTTCCAAGCTTTCAAGTGTTACAATACTAACGAGCGAGGATTTCCATTACAAGCGCAAAGGCAATAGTCTTAGCAGCACTCTTTAGGAAGAAGAGAACCACCACAGTGTGTCAGACTGGATCAGACCAACAGTCAGTCTACCCTAACCATCCTCCTGATGCTGGCCAATACAGGTCATCAAGGGAAGAGCAGGAAAAGAGGATGAAATGAGGAGGAATTCAGTGACAGGTTTCACCATTCCCTTGGAGATGATGGAGAAGACCAGGACTGGGCCACAGACGAAGGTACACAACAGAAGAGCGCTATCTGTGGAGCTGGTCGAATCCTCCATTTTCACGTCACCTGCATCCAGTGCTCTTTTTGTCACCGACAGCAAGGCACCTGCAGCTCATTTTCTTTGTGTCTTTGAGGCATAACTTGCCTCAAAGCACCAGTGTGTTCGGGAGGTACCCAATCTACTGAGAATGCACTTGCACAGATTGCAAAAGTGCAAAATGCCTGACACGCCAAACGCACCAGATTTAATACCTATAGGCTGCCTCTGCCAGAAAGGTACAAGAGGTCCAAAGCAGCCAGAAAATACTTAAACCCCAGGGAGCACTTGAATATCCTGGATTTCCAGACATCCAGGAATCCCAACAAATGTGCAAAATGTCCGTCTTCCCCTTGGATAAAACTTGTAGGTGGAAGAAAGGGCACATCTAGAGGGAAGGCTCCTGCCTAGAGCAGGGGTGGAATCACATTATTAGACCTGACTGAAAAATGCCCAGCAGACATTGGCCAATATGAGCTCATAGCTCTCCGCCCGTTTGTGGGAAGGTTTTGACAAAATGAAATAACCCAAGACTTCAAGCCAATCTGAGGTACTGGGAAGAGTGACAAGTGGGTGCTATTGTGAGAAAGCTTAGCAGCACTTCGAAATCCAACAATACTCCTAAATTGCAGATGGAATTGGACAATTACAGCTTTGTACTTTCAACCAAGGACACCACACCTTGTCTTTAGACTCTTCTGAATGCTTTCTTCTGTCCCCAAGAATGCTCTTTGTCTGCCATGGCAGCTGATTTTCCTCCATGAGCTGATCTCATGCAAGCTGTAGCCTCGCTGGGAGTTGTGATGTGGTCAAACATAATGAAGAACAGTCACAGCAATCTCTCATTGTGATCTTACTGGCATTTGGGTGCAGATCTCCATACCAGTTCAGCTAGTGACTGACGGGCATGCTAAAAAGTAACACAGCTTCTGGAGTCACTGATGGGAGAAGGAGCTGGTAGGTACTTTTACAAGATTTTGAGGAGACCAATGCTGACTATAAAGGTCAGACTTTTCTGAAGAAACATAATGTAAATAAAGATAAGCAGTCGTATAATAAAAGACAAAAAAGCAGCAATCTTAAAATGTACTTGTATTCAGCTGTAGTCACTGTTGAACATCAAAGCTCTTTTGCAGCTTTGTTGCCTCAAACCCAGAGAGGTAAATGATATGTTGTGCTATAGCTGTTTGTTCTTTAGGACAAACATGGGATATTATATTTTCATTTAAAGATATAATCTTGAATGCTTATGAGGTGTTATTTACTTACAAGGGGAAGGCATGCATAGTAAAGAAAGCCATATGTTACAAATAATAAATAAAGGAAGTATAGCTGGGGTGTTAGCAAAGACTTGCATTACTACAAGAAATAGCACTTAAATCTTCAAGTCATTTCTGAAAGACTCTTAGAAGAACATACAGACCAATGCATCTGATCATTTAGGAATCCTGTGCTTGGACTGTTTCATTAGATTTGGCTCCCAACCCGCTCTTCACTGCCTTTTCCAAGTATAATTTTTTCCTATATAAAGTATCTTCTGAGTGGCATCCTTCTAGATTTCTTTAAAAAAAACCCTTCAAGTAACCATTCAAAGCCTTGGAAAGATGCATGCTTTTGGAGATAATCCAGTTTTTTTGATCATCGCAGGAGCACTTATAGTCAAAAGAAAATAAAGCAGAGCCTATCAATGTCTGATTTAGGCAAGGATTAATCAACCTCACACTTACCGCACAGATGAGTTTCATCACTCCTTTTATTTAGACCATTGTTGCCTTGCTTATTCACTCATATTGAAGAAGACTGAGCTGGAATATTTTTACAAAAAATGCAGTGTTTACACAGGGCTTCTTGATACAGCCTTTGCACCCACGGAATCCAGCTGGACCTCTGCTGTCTGTGACATTTGCCATACGTAGTTTTAGAGACTAACATCAATAAAAGTAACCTGCAGTTCTCAGCATCTCGCATGGCCCTGGCTGAGTTGAAGGGCTCTGTCAGCTGGCATAGCTTCAAAGCACTGTTAGAACAACTTTATACCAAAACAAGCTAATTATCACAGTCTGCATCCAAGATGGGCTCTCATATATTATTATATTGTCAGGGAAAAAAACTGTGGCATCCCGAAAGATCTGAAGAAATCCCCAAACTAATCACTGTTGTATATACCCAGTTACATAGCAGAACATTAAAACACTATATTTCAAAGCTGAATAAAAGAGTTTAAAAAAAGAAAACCACTAAATATCTAACATTATGAAAATTCATTATAAGGGATCAAAAGCAGCTTTAATTTTGACACCGCTTTGCTGTCCTTCTGCACACCCACCAAGGACGAGCAGCCCTTTCACTGCCAGCCATTGTCCCAGACCTCACCATCCGACCTTTATATCTGCCACTCTTGAAATAGCCGCCTCTTGCATCAGATGGAAAAGCTTCGCTACCAACCACACAGAAGTCACAGTCCTCCCTACTTTGGTCTGCTCACCTCCAGAAGAAGTGGCAGCAAGAACTGGAGAGCCTTGCCTACCTGCACCACTTCCATTGACTGCCACAGCTCTTGTCTTCCAGCCCCTTTACTCTTCACTAGGTAAGGCTCACCAGAGACACATTTCCCCAAAATACATAAGCTCCACAGTTACAAATATATCTCATGTAGCACACTTCTAGGTGAGGGAAGTGATAGGACGTCATAGTTCGGATTATTTGTGAAAAATTAAGAACTCCAAGATCAGAGCTTTCTCTTTGTTCTTAAACTTCCACCCAGAACTGCCTCTTTCTCTGTATCACGTTTCTATTCGTTTTTCTTGTTAGTAACCGATACATACTCATAGGCTGACTTTAGTATGCAGCAAGAACAACACATTTATGTTTTTCACCAGAAAAAAACAATAGTCCATTCACAAATATTCGGTTTAACCAATCTGATTGATGGCTGTGAGGCATTTCAATAATTTTAAGAGTGCCTCATACTGCTAGCCACATCTTAAAGCCAAAGCCAATGTTGCTTCCACAGAGGACAGGAGTGTAAGACCGGAGAGCCTTCTGCAATCATTCACCTTCATTTCCCCAGGCCGCGGGACTTGCATTACAGTTTCAGTTTGAAGGTTCAAACTAACTTGCATGTCCATCTAACACTTAAATTGTAACCAGGCTTTACAGCAGATGCCCCCACTATGAGGATGGGTGGAATCAGAAGGTCCGGGTTGGCTTGGTAAGCTATCCTAAAGGCTCTCCATGCATAGCTTTACACTTAAAACAACACAAAGATCACTGGATCTCTCTCACCTGCTCTATGAGCAAAAGGGATAGTGTCTGATCCCAACATTTGGATAGTTTTAGAATGGGCAAAGAGACCTTATGGTGGAGGATCCACTCTCATGCTCAAATATCTTACATCAAAGGGCACCGCTGGGGGACAGCTAACAGGATCCCTGGCCAACTTTATAAGGAATTTTGTATTCTCTGCATGCAGAGATCAAGGGTCTCATGCTCTGCAACTCCCTTTCTCCTGTGGCCAAGGCTTTGCTGAGGGAACATAATGCCAGCTCTAGCTATCAAGTGTAGTATTTGCCCCAAGATAATTCTTTAGGGAAGTTATCACATGGGAACCAGCACAGGCGGAAAGACAAAATCTCTCCCATTTATTCTGACTTCAACCCTGACAATCCACAATCAAGAATCACACTTGAGTTGGCAGTTTGGTTGATGACACACAGCTCTAGTCGAAGCATGTCAGCTGTCTGCAAGGCTATTAAAAAAAAATCCCTTACAAACAGAATTTAAAAAAAAGCTGCCACCATATCTAACCAGCAAACAAATCGCACAGGAATGGGGCTTCTTCACCAGGGCACAGACATCTATCACTAGAAAATACCAACTTCTTAATCAGCTATTTGACCATCCAGGATTTTTATTTCAGTGGAGAGAAAAGATTCAGGATATTTTCAAGTCTGGCAGTGCGCTTCTCTAAAGAGCGGGACATCCTGCCTGCTTTGTAGTTCTGTTTCTCTTTGTTTGCTTCAGGTTACACAGATTAGCATTGCCAGTAGATTATTTGCAACGCTGACTAAAGAGCATCACTGTAGGGACACCGAGAGAAAAAGGATCCTCTGCAGCTGTCAACAGCCATAACAGAACCACTCTGGAGTTATTACAACTTTCAGCATAAGCAGAGCGCAGCAGGAACGCTGCTTGTTCTAACAGACCACGTCCACGGGTAATTATTTATAAAATATGAGGTAGCTCAAGCTGGGGACTGAAGACTCCACCATTCCTCGACTGTTGTTGAAAATTGTCTTACCAGCCCTTAAGTTTTCTGCTTTTGAGCAGAGACAAACATTACTACAAAGGACTTATTTATGCAACTGTCTTATTTTATGGTCACTGACTTTCAGAAAATGAATACACATACAATTTTAATCCATGGAATTCGGGCTCATAAATCCAATGGGATCCACTCATTGAGAGCAAAGAGGAAGTTTAAAATTTACATTAATAAGCAGACGATGAAGCAGCAGCACTCCAGCTCCTAACTATGCTATATGGGAAGAAATCCACACTCCTCTCGGCTGCTTCTAAATGTCTCTGTCTTCCTCTGTTCAGTAATGTTGCCATCCATGTTCACTCCCAAGCCAAACAGGTTTAAGTATACCTCCTATTAAAACGAGGCAGGAGTCAACTGATAAAAAATTCACCTTTTTTTTTTTTTTTAGATTTTTTTTTAATTTTCAGATCACCCATCAACGCAACAAAGTAACTCTGTGAAAATTTAATTTTACTTTAGAAGTTAAAATCAGTGAGTGGACTTATTTACAAGGAACATGCAAAGTCCCGTTTCCCCACGTGCAAAAGAAACTGGGTAGCAGCAGCCAGGTTCTTTGCATCGATTTTCTTCCTGAGAGTTACCAGTTCACCCCAGGGGTTCTCTCCCTTTCTTTGGGAAAGTTAATTCAAACCAAGGGATACTACAGTTTTAAAGTGAAATAGCTCTTTTGAATGAATGCTATAGAGACTGCGGTTCTAGAGCAAAAATGCCTTTGGAAAGAGATTTGGATAATCCACAACAAAAAAAACCCCAAACACTCAACCTGGAATACGTTTGTATGTTTGTAAGACAAGTTAATTGGAAAGAGTTTTAGAGGGGTGGCCATTCCAGAATAACTCTTTGAACTCCTGCTACAGCTGCGGTTACTTCTCCTCTCCCTCTCTTTTTTCTGCTGCTCTGTCTCCTTCCAGCACACACAATATGCACATAAACAGGAGCCCACAAATCCTTTCCACCAGCAGGCCCCAATTTTCATGTGGTGGTGTGTGTTGGGTAGGGGGACCAACACAACCTTAACTGTTTCTGACTACCTCGGTAACGGGCAATGCCCTCCAGCCCAGCGGGGTTTCTCTGGAGCCCCAGCAGTAGCAGCGTCCCAGCTTTAACAGAAGGAAGCAGAGATATCGGAAACTCAATTTAGATAAAGTGACAGAGCAAATTGACGTCAAACAGGATTAGCACCTTCCTATCTTGGTTCCTTGGTAAATACTTTAAATCAACAAGTTACTCGCCTTAATTCCTGTCCCTCTGAAGATAGGAATTAATTTTTGCTTTCAAATCAACTTTCCTGTGAGATATTGGAAGCACTCGGGAATAATTCACGATGAAATTAATTTAACATGGTGTATATCCTGAATAGTAGCATGTGTACATACCAGAATACATAATGAGGACCCTAACATTAATCTGCGAGCATCTGAAAGCATCAGCAACACCAGCCCCTAGCCCGGCATATCTTAAAATCGGCCACATCCAGCTGGGCAGACAGCACACAGTTGACTGAGAACTTCCATACAACCAGCCTTAGAAGAGTCGAGAGCTGAAGCCATGGAGCCAGGTCATCTTGTAGAGGCTGGAGAGAAAAATGCTGCCCAGACCTGATGACCCAGAACTGTCTGGGGGAAGGCTGGTAATGCAACAGGCACACACATTTCTTCTTGCTTTTTCAATTTCATTCACAAGGTTAAGGATGCTTGTTACTCACATTTTCTATGAGAATATTGTCCAGTCACTCCCTACCCAAGTGGTGAAACATTATTCTGTGCATCCAAATTCATCCTTATTAGGAAGAAGCTGGAACAAGTTTCTTATGTAAGGAACTTCCATTGCTACTGTCAAAAATGGGGCAAATTTATTTCTGCTTTCAAAACCAGACAAACAAACAAAAAAACCCCCCACAACCTCAGCCTAAAAACAAAGCAAAATCCAAATGAAAAATTTGGTGTGAGTCACCTAAAGTGCACCAGGGAATCCCCAGAATTTCTTTGATTAGAGAGTATAATCATGGATTTGCATACAGACACACAAAAGGGACCCGAGCTAGGAAGAAACACTCCCTCTTTCACTTGAACAAATACCAACTCTTGATGCATCTCATATGAGCTACGAGATGCAAAGGGATCACGAAAGACTGTGGGCCCATCTGCAAGTTATTTACCCTGCGGAGGGAGTGACTTGCAGCAGGATTTGTTCTTCTGCTGGGGAGAAGAACAACTCACAGTACAACCACGTAATAACCCTGCGTTATAATCCTTCAAAACAAAACCAAAAAAAACCCCACCGAACTAGGACTTGCAATAAAAAAAAGCTTTAATCATCTCACCTGTGCATGCCAGAGCAGGCTGGGATGCAGACGGGACACTGCTGAGTTACAACACGGTGCCACGGTGGGGTTAGGCTTGCTGCTGGGAGGAACTCCGACCGCTCCAGCTGCTTTCACAGTGCAAATACATCACCAGGGCCCAAGGAAAGTGCTGGACAATGGGATATTAATTTACATCCTGACATGCTGCAGCCAAGCAAGAGACCAGGAGGGCAGTGAAAGCAACCAGGGGGAAGAGTTGCTTAAGGATGACTTGGAGATGTTAAGACTTCAGAGTCCAGAGGGAGCCGAGAAAGTCTGGGAGTGAACAAGTTACAGGGGTAAGGCAGAAAAACGAAACGAGCTGCCTGCAACAGAACTTGGTCAGCCCAGTTAAAGCTCAGATGAAGCTAAGTCTTAGCTTCAGACTAAGATTTACACTGCTTTTTCTCCCATGTTTCTGGTTCTACAGAAAGCTTACCCTATCGCACTGTGTTATTTCTTTATACAGTGACTAAAACAGCTTAGCTTGTCTGAAAGCAGGGAAGACAACCAGTCCAAATTCAAACAACAGTGAAGGCTCGTGCAAGACTGCGTCACATCAGCATTTCCCTGTTCAGCGCTCTCATAAAACACGGGAAAGTTGCGTTGACTTTAACAGCCAGGTGCATTTGTCTTGGTGGTAGCTGTATCAGGTCGCCACATGCCGCAGGAGAGTGAGGTAGAAGGCAGTGCCATGCTTGGTGTCACATTGTACCGCACTTCAAAGGAAGCCAGCTTCTGTACGGGAGAAAGCAATTAGCTGGGAACAATGGGTCTGCCTCGTCAGGGCAGTCTGGGGTGGGAGCGCTGGGCTGGATCCAGCCATGGCTGGGAGGGATGACTGAGCACGCTAATGCTTGGCTAGCTAGGACAGGAAAAATAAACTACCTTATTTCATACTTTTAATATGTCTACTCATTTAACTTTTCTGCTTAAACGTGGTTAAAATTGGAGAAAGAAAATTGAAACAGCTACCAGAAGAAAACACAGTGAATGAATCAGAGTTGCTAGAGAATATTCCCAGGCACCAACATAACTGGATGCAAAGGCAACTTCAAGAGCAGTGATCTCAAAACAGCTGTGTTTTACAGGACGTGATGCACTTACACTGCTGACACCTCTCACCAAAGCACAGCTGCCGGCGTTACCGTAGAAATTGACCTGCAGCAACACAAGGTCTGACCACGGGCTAAGTGTGTACGTGTGCATTTAGCCAGTTCTCATAACCTGTGCTGAAGGCCGTGTTGTCCTGATGATCCGGCGTGCTCTCTCACCTGAGCTACCCAGCACAGAGCCGGTCGAGGTATGCCTGACATACTTAACTGCCACACTTTACAGCTGCTGACTTACCACAATACTACTCTTTTTACTTCTTTTGCCTGCTCAGACATGTTAAAAGTGATGTGCTGCATTTCATAGCACTTCAGATGGGGCCATAACAGCAAAAGATGGAACTTAGTAATCCCTGGGACCAAAGACTGCTCTGTAATCTCAGTGCAATGCTCCTGATTTGAGACATTACCTAAAAAGATCGTTCACAATGGAAAAATCAGAGATTAAGCGATTTCCCTTTTCTTTCCATTTCTAAAGAGCTTCACGTGGCTTCCTCCCACAATGACAGTCTGTACTTACCAACTGTCGCCTCCAAGTACGTCCTTATCTACAAGATGAGTTCAGTGCGACAGCGAAGGAGGCTTCGCCAACCCTATTGTCCTGGTTCCAGCTGGGAAAGAGTTAATTCTCTTTCTAGCGATTGCTATGAAAGGAATGTCAATAAATCCTATTGTTTTTAGTTGGTGCTAAGTGATATTCACAGTATTCAAGGACTTTTTTCCGCTTCCCATAGAAGAATAGACAGAACGATGGAAGGGCGGCTGGAATATTCCATACCATAGAGGTCGTGCTCAGCATGTAGATGGGGGTTAGCCGCTGGGGTGGGAACCCACGATCACTGCTTGGGACAGTGACAATTCACCAGGCGGTGAGAGTGCCCCGCGTCATTGTTATTATTATTGTTATTTTTCCTTTTCTATTGTTTCTATTAAACTGTCTTTATCTTAGCCCAGGATGGGTTTTTTCCCTTTTCCCTCCTTTTTTTCCCTCTTCCCCCCACCCTTCTTGGAGGGGAGTGAGCAAGTGGCTGCATGGTTCTAGCTGCCGGCTGGGGTTAAACCACGACACCAAAACCCAGAGTCATGAGGTCTCTTCCCCAAGGCCATCTACTGAAACCAGTGACCATTCTTTGTGGGAAGCGCAGATCTCCAAGCACATGCTCGGTCCCAAAGAAGATAAAGGAAAAGACATGCTGCCAACCCTCCACGCAAACTGGATGACTCCCTTAAAGAAAACGTTTGGTCGAAAAACCTCACTCACTGCCACGCATTACTCCTGGAGATGCCCCCACTGCAGAGGTTTGCGGCAGCTGGAACCCCTGCTCTGGGATGGAGGTTGGTGCCAGCGCCAGGTTTGGGAGTGGGCTCTGTCGCACCAGCAGCACAAGGCTGGCATTGAAGCTCCAACCAAATACAAGCCATGATTGTTCCCGCAGCACTTAGTGGGGAAACCTCACTCCAGCAACCAGAAACGAGATGTTAAAGCCCAAATTTCAACACCTGTTGCCAGAGGCCTCCAACGTGTGGCCCTTCAAGCTGTGATATTAGGAGGCTGTGAAACACTTGTCAAGGATTAGTCTTTGTTAGAGAGGCTTGCGAGCAACATTTATAGGAAAACAGTTGTTGTAAACTTCACAAGTCCAGCTGTACACAGAAGTTATATGTATAAATGTATAAACATATAAACAGTAGCCCCAAAACCAACTCATTTTGATTAGAGGAGGTTGGGCACCTGCAGCAGCAGAGCTGAGGAAACCTCTGTAAAAGCAGATGGTTCTGCTACGAAGGCAGGAGCTGGAAGAAGACGCTTGTCCGTGAGCCGTATCCAAGCCCCTCCCAGTCCAAGCCAAACAGAAGCGCACCACTTCTCAACAGGTGGGTGTCCAGAGAGGACTGGTGCTGTATTGGTTTAAAGCCACTTCTTCAGCTACACTGGTGCAAAGCTGCAGGTTGAGCCTCAGAAAAAATATTTCTAAAGTGCAGTTTCACCTGAAGAGTCAGGAAACCGGGATTTACAGCACCGCGCTCCTCTCGTTTGGAAGATGGTACTCCTAATCCCTGAAGCTCTGCTGCCTTATTCCCATTACCGGGGCTGCCGAGGAGCCCTTGGGGTACAGCCTGCAGCCACACCTCCACACCAGCTCCCCAACTGCACCCAGGGCTTTTCAAGCTCCGTTAGCCCCCCTCAACTCGTGTTCCCAGCAGGCACAGCCTTGTCAGGAGCATACCTCCTCGCAGTGTCCATGAGGAGGAGACTGCCCAGCTCCTGACTGCTCCTGAGCCAGCTGCTCCTCATCTAAATCTTCCTGGGTCTCATATTGCTTCAGAGAAGGGTCGGTCTTCACCAGCAGTTTGCAGGGAGGATTGTTAGCTGACAGCCAGTTTTCCGAGGGTGCTTTTCCCAAGCCTGACGCAGAGGTCATGTCAGGTATGGAAAGACACGTGCAGGGAACTGAAGCCTGATGTGGATCAGCTGAGGTTTGGACCATGCAAGAGCGCTCAGGCGGCGAAACATAATCAGCTTGAAGGGCCTGCGTGACACCGTGCAGTCAGAAGCTGGCACAGGAGCATCGCTCCTGCCCGGTGCTCATCAGTGAGCCACCTCAGGTGTACCACTGGGGACGGAGATCTCCGCAGGCCCGCTTTGCTCCCCCACACCATTCCCTGGAGAGAAGTGAATTCATCCAAACTGTGTCTAATCTCAAACATCTGAATAACTCACTGTGTCAAACGCTTCTGTGCAAGACAACCGGCAACACAAGCACTTCTTTCTGATGTCAAGGTCATCTGAAGCCACAGGAGTTATGTCTGTTAGCTGCAAAGCTCGCTGGTCATGTTTGCATGGGAAAAAAAAAAAAGAAGAAAGAATGAGGGTGCATTCTGGGAAGGATTACTGAACTGGCAGAGAAGAAAGTGCAATTTAGCACTAAAAATAATGGTAACACAAGGAGATTCTTGGAGAGATTCTCCAGTTATGCCGATGGGCACTGGAGAGGAATCAAAGAGACAGATTCTTACAGGAGCAAAGCATGCCAACTGCTCAACACTTTACGTAAATTGATCCTGTGGGCACAAACACAGCTCCTAAATGCTAAACGTTTGCAAAAATGCAAGCTAGAGCTCTGTAAGGCTGACTACAACCTGCCCAAGACCTACTCAGCATGCCACATCGCCACTAGCACACTGGGTTCGCAAACTGAATTCACACTGGTGGTCCCAGGGGAGAGGTGACAGGCCAAGGACACCTGCGCTGTCTGATGTGCTTCAGGAGAACCTTTCCCTGCAGTGCCTCCTCAAACCCTCTGGTATTTACAGCTGCTACCCACATCTCTGTGGGCTTTCCCAGGGTGGAGGTGTGAGAACAGGAACCTCAGTGGAAACACAAGTGGGACTTTCTGTGATTAGTAATACTTCTAGTCCAAAAGCAGGCATAAACCTGGACAGGAATCTCCTCTTGGACCACCAGCTATCACCAGCATCTCTCTGCACTGTTCTCTTTTCCAGCTCCCAATTCACGGGCTGAATTCACACCCTTCCTTGGTCATTTTTTGTCCTTCACACAACGCAGCTGTGAGTCGGGTGGCTCCTCGCTCTAAAGGAGAAGGTCTTTCCTTTTGTCAGCCTCTGTACAACCCTTTCCAGCGGTCAAACAGGCCAGTGTTTTTCCTAAGCTCTAAACAGAAATGAAAACACAGACAAACTGCCATTTGACCAGCTACACAAAACAAAACCTCCTTCAGCGAGGTATGATTTGTGGATTAAAGATTTTTCCCTTGAGCCCAACGCAACCTAAAAATCTCTTCCGGCAGCTTATCACAATTTAGCTAACCCCAATCCTTAAAAGACTTCTCTATCTCAGCACACCAAGGAAGGTCTTTGTCAGGGACTTTCCAAAAGCCCTCGGCGAACCTGCTACACACAGGGTACACCACAGGCTGCTGAATTTCCCAACGCATCTGAGATGCCAGAGCGAGAACTGGGGGGTTGGATGTCAGGAACAGAACAAGCCTGGGCATTATTTCACTTTGAAACCTTTTGCCAGTCATCTGGAAACTCATCACGTTATTCCAGGAGCATGGAAAACTTCAGTGGGGGCTTCAGTGGGAGCACACTGCTCCCCACATCCAGGCTTTACATGGTCCCAGAGAGGTGGCAGCAGCTCCTTTGGGTAGACCGGAGCTGGTCAGTGAAACAAAAATGACAGAAAACAACCCATAAAATCCCTCCTGATTTCCAGCTGCTTCTTGACAGACTACGCTTCTTTCGCCCTCTGAGACATGCAGGAACATGAGACTAAAACGTGTGCAGTCCAAGGGATTAATCAAAGGATGCCACGAATTTGTTGGGAGAAAGCAGACTACATGCCCGCAGTAACGAAGGACATAAAGAGACCTCATTAAACACCGCCACAGGCTTCTTTGGTAATTTTTTTCTATTCATAATGGCTCTATGTTGTAGCGCTCTTAAAAACCAGAAAAGATTATCATGATGTAATCTTACCAGTTTTGAGAAAAGACCACACTTTTGAAAATACCTGAAAGTATGGACAGTCAAACAGAGTATTTTCATTATATTCACCTAAAGAGCAAGATAAACTCCACAACCAGCAGAAAATGCTTTCACATTAACTTCTTTGCAATGGAGCTACATCTTGCCAAACAACCCCGAATTAGCTGCTGCCTGGAGCTCGAGCTCTATGAAAATGTATCTCTGCCTCCTTGAATAAGCAGAACACCGTATACAAGTACTTACTAGCACACACAGAGTTAACCTCTGTGCGCTGCCCTCTTAAACAGAACTGGTTTTGAGACGTATTTGTTTAAACAAGTTAACAGAAATGTCAGAGGCCATTTCACCGACGGCACATGACGACAGCCTCCTTCCTCCTCTATCAGCAGAGAACAATTACGCACGGGGAAACAAGCGCTTACTAATGTTGAGTCAGAGCAGGAAAATCCGTCCAGAAAATACACGCAAATGAAAGAAAGAAAAGACAGACTTTGCATTCTCTCTTCCTCCTTTTCCTCCTCTCTTTCCTCAAATAACGTGAGCAAAGCAGAGCCCGCCCCTCCCGGCCCGGGCTTGAAGAGCCCCATGGCACCGACGGCCCCATCTGTTCCCACAACTCCCGCATGGGCATTGCTAATAAATCGGATGTCTGGACAACTCCTCGCTAAGGTTAACAACTTCTGGTTATCTCAGGGCAGGAAACTGTTTTCCAGGAGTATCAGGAAACAGCACGTCCTTCCAAGGATGGGCTTGTGCATAAAGCACAAGAGCTCTTGGATCTACTCCAAGACAAGAAGCTCCGGACCTTGTATGACCGCACGGACAAACCACGCTGGCGTTTCCCTCCAGCTGCAAGTCTGACAGCAGGGGACGTGGGAGGCTCCCTTCCTCCACCTTCGTGAAGGACCCAGGGCCAAAGGGCTCGCTAAGTGTTGGGCATGATAAGGGCCTGCAGAGAATTCAATTTTATTTGACTGTAAGAGCCATCTCTTCAATGTTGAACTGTAAATACTCACTAATAATCGTGCACATGCAGGAACTCACTAGCACCAAAACCAACTGAAGACCAAGTTCTCTCCGGCGTACACCCCTCTTCGCCGCCTCTCCTCTTTCCCACACCAGAGGCGACTTTTGCAAACCTTCCCTAACATCAGGAGGATCCCCAGATTTCGCCCCCACCCCCGAGTGTCGCATTCCCCACACTGACACCATTTGGAGAAATGACTCCACCGGATTTCCCGAACCACAAGCAGCCGAGCAGACGCGGTGCCAGCACTAGCAGGGTCACGCCACCCCGTACCCGGACTTCAGCCAGCGGCAGTGGGGCGAGAGCTCTCTCCTGTGCCCCCTGCGATAGACCTGGGCCAGCCGTGCTGCGTACAAGGCGCTGCTGGAAGCTGCACTGAAGGTCAGTCCCAATAAAGGACATGGCAGCAGTCTAATCGCAGCACCAGAAAAGATGCCGACACTTTTTTTTTTTTTTTCTCTTGAATGTGGATCATGAAAACAAGCTGCACCTGAACCAGGCAGAGCTGAGAGCTCTCCCTGGGCAAAGCCCCGCCATTGTGTCCAGCATTGCACGGGACAGAGCCCTGCTCCCACAGCCCGGGCACTGATTCCGGACAAAATGAAACCGTAAGGGAAAACAGGGTTATGCCCCACTTTGCTTTGGAGTTGATTTGCACTTATGAAACTCACTTGAGCTCCACTTATGACCATGACGCAGCACGAGGCCTCAATGCCAGGGCTCTGCTTTGCCATCCTTTCCCAGAGGGGCCCGGTGCCTGTTGGAGGGGCTCTGTGGCACCTCTCCACGTCGCAAACGGACAAGCCATCCTGAAACCACCCCCAGCCTCCTAACCCTCTCTAGTTTTTAGGAGCAAGGCTTACTCAAAAGAAACTAACAAAAGAAACACCACTTCTGAAACTTCTGATTACAAGTTTAACTTCTTATTTTCAGGAGAGGACAAAACCCCGTTGAGATGCAATGAGCTATTTCGGTATAGTGCCGTTTCATTTCTTTCAAAAGACTTAACCATAAATAACCAAATACTCCCACCTCTTCCAGGAACACCAGTCCTGCTCTACCTTTCTCTCCCTCAAGCAAAGATGTCATGCATAGATCACTCCTAAACTCAGCAGACTTCAGCTATTTCTCATTAAGGAAAGCAGAGGGTTCCACTAAGTCAGAAAAGCTACAGAATACAAGGGAAGTCGCAGCCTCATTTTGCCAACAGACCTGTTTTTGTTGTGGCTTTTCTAGATGTGCACCATAAAGCACAGCCCTGATGCACACTAACAGCCCCGGAGCACCAGCCGGCGACGGCAGCGCTGCGTGGTCCTCGAGGACTCCAGGGTCCCGCTGGAACAGGGTCCTCTCCTCCCTGCCTGGTAACACGTGAGAAAGGCATTCGTCCAGCTCACCCATTTCACCTTGGCTTCCTCCATTGTGCTAAAATGGTCATGCCACAAAACGTTACCTATCTTACCCACATAATCCTCCCCCGAGGACCAGCTCTGCTTTGAACATCCTCTCCCTGGTTTGTCCTCCCTCGCTGGGCTGTTGTGTCAATTAATTAGTTAATGTTTGCCAGGTGCTTTGATGATGGAGAGTGTTAGTATGCAGCATTAAGCATGATTATTATAACAATACTGCAGGCTCCGGCAATGCACTTCAGGCAGGTGAGTATTCCACTGGAGCCGCTTTATCCTTTTGCCTCGGAACTCCCCTCACCCGCAGCACGTCTCGGTTACCCAGAAACACGTGACGTGTCTTGTCTTACAGCTTAATTAGAAAACAACTTCTAGTCAATCTCGCGCTGCGTGGTGGAGCAGAAAGGCCAGCCACCGCTCACGTTGCACAAAACCCACCGCTGTGACAGACCAAACAGCAAACTCTGCCTCCTCGGAGCAAACGATTGCCATAATGTCCCCAAACGTGGTGATGGTTAGGTGAGGGGACCTCCTGCAGCAAACGGCCAGGCTGCAGTGGGATTGCGGCAGATGATAAAGACACCAAAAATAGGCAGGAGAAACAAGTTACAGGAAAATTCAAGAACAGAGAGCGCAGGAGCAGGAGCCAGCAGTGAGGGAGAGCAGCCTGACTCCGGGCTCTGGCTGACGAGCTCCAGCAGCGGTGGCTGCAGCCCTACAGGCGCCTTACCTTCCTTAGCTACCCTCCCTGGTGGCCCTGGGGAAAATGCCACCCCCGGGTCTGCAGCTGGGTCAGCTCAGTTCCCAGCTCAGCAGCCAACTGCCACCAAAGACAGGTTTGCACGAAGATGCTGGAGTGGGAACTGAAGTCCCCAAGATGTGGGTATGTCCCCTGCTGCCCCGAGAAGCCTGAGGGTGGCTGGACGTGACCCCATGCAGCTGCAGCCACTTGCTCCATCAGACGGGGTGAGAGCCTGAGGCCCCAGAACGCGGTGCCGACCAGCAGGGGACATGGGCTGGGACAGCCACTACGCACCCGGCTGCAGGAGCAATGAGAACTCTTCCTGACGGGATGGGACCTGAGTGAGGCTGAGGAACACCAATCACCAATAGCCCTCTGCCTTCCACACCCATGCCTGTGTATTTTTGATATATAAAATAGCAAAACCCACAGTTTGGGATTTCCTCAGTAAACATAGAAACCCATTAAAACATTTTTCTTCTCCCTGCCAGTGCAAGTCTGTTGCCTGTTAGTGTTTTAGATAGTCAATCCCTCTGTCATAGAATGGTTTGGGTTGGAAGGGACCTTAAAGTTCTACTTCCAACCTCTGCCCTGGGCAGGGACACCTCCCACTAGACCAGGCTGCTCAAAGCCCCATCCAGCCTGGCCTTGAACCCCTCCAGGGATGGGGCAGCCACAGCTTCTCTCGACAACCTGGGCCGGTGTCTCACCACCCTCACAGGAAAGAATTTGTTCCTGATATCTAATCTAAATCTACCCTCTTTCAGTTTAAAACCATTATCAATCATCCTATCGCTCCACTCCCTGATAAAGACCCTCCCCATCTTTCCTGTAGCCCCTTTCGGTACTGGAAGGGGCTCTAAGGTCTCCCCGGAGCCTTCTCTTCTGCAGGCTGAACAACCCCAACTCTCTCAGCCTGTCCTCACAGCAGAGGGGCTCCAGCCCTCTGATCATTTTTGTGGCCCCCTCTGGCCCCGCTCCAACAGGTCCATGTCCTTCTCATGTTGGTGGCCCCAGAGCTGGAGGCAGCACTGCAGGTGGGGTCTCCCCAGAGCGGAGCAGAGGGGCAGGATCCCCTCCCTCGCCCTGCTGGCCACACTGCCGGGGATGCAGCCCAGGTACTACTTATGTATTTTCTTTAAACTTACTCTCCTAAAAATATTACAGTTGCTATTCTTTATGTACAGCATATACTGCAGAAGGAAACAAGCTGCTAATTGAGCTAGTAAATAGGTACATCTGTTACCTCATCTATACTGAAATGAGATAGGAGGCTTTTTTTCAGAACCATGATGCTACTAAGATCCCCGAAGTGCTGAGCTGCTTTTCCCCAGCTCAAGCACCAGCGACCTCGTAGTAGAGGCTCGCACTAGAAGCCCACTGATTTAGTGATAGAACAAGCAACGGGAAATTTATTAACAAATGAATTCCTGCTATTACAAACCACTTCCAGTGCACTACCAGGGCTTTTAAAGGTTCAAGGCAGGATAAGCCATCTCCTTTCATTCCCAAGAGTGCAATTGAGGGCTTGATTTCCATGATTGCTGAGCTCTTACTGCAGCTCCCATTAGCTGTGGCAGAAGCTGTGAGTGTTTAGCTCTTCCGAAACACAACAGTTTGATGTGTGGAGGGGGGCTAAGCACCCCCGCTCCCACTGAAGGCTCAAGATGCACCCAGTAAGTTTCCACTCCTGATGCGAGGGGTGAACATGTGCTCAGGGCAGCCTGTTCCATGCTGTGTCCGTGGGCTCTGAGCACAGGGTGTCCCCAGCAAGGCCGGGAACAGGCGGCACCTGCTAAGACAGGTTTGACTCCAGCTCTTGCCCCAGTACCTGCAGTTAAAGGCAGGAGTGGGGCCGGCATGCCAGGTCTGGGGTGCTTTGGGACACATCGGATCACAGCCTCAGCCTGCACCAACCCAGAAGACGGCTGGAGCGACAAGCTGATGTGCTCAGGAAGGGTTGGACCTCCTGAAGCTCTACAATAGCAGCAATTGCAGTCCTAAATTTAATTGGCAAGAGGAAGATCTGATAGACATCTGCCCTCAGTTAGAAAGGGCGTTAGAGACGGCAGATACTTCAAAGTAATTCTCCCGCATCACCTACAGTTTCTCCTTCTTATCTAAATGCGATATTAGCAACCCGGCTATTGATGCTCCCCAGGGATTTAATCATGCGCAAGGAATCACTGTTTGCTGCAGGCAGCAGACAGTGCTGGGGAAGGTCTTCTGGGATCAGACTCCAGGCCGCTTTATGGATTGACATTAGAAGGAAATCGCATGAAAATCAGCCTTCTTGTACGTGCTCAGATAAATGCAGTCATCAAGCACAAAGTTGAAAGCTCTTCAGTGAAGAAGGGGTAGCGTTATTTTTATTTTTTTTTATTTTTTCAAATGCTGATATGAACCATTAAGTCAAAACCAAATCATGAAGCACTTATTGCCAGACTCACACAGGCTTCTGTGGGAGGTCTGTTTGAACAAGGCTATTTTCAGCTATCCACCTGGAGAAAAAAAAGAAAGAAAAAAAAAAAGAGAGAGAGAAATAAAGAGGATTTTGTTTCAGTATAATCTATTCCCACCACGTGATGCCGACTGATCTGTGATAAAATTTCCAGAGCTCAGCAGGTGTCTGGGGAGTGACTGCAGCCGCCCATTCAACACAACACACAACCGCAAGAGAAAGATGCGAAACAGAGGTCAAAGGAAAAAGTGTAGGAAGTTAGATGCGAAGATGAATGATGAAGCTAGATAAAACTTGTGCCAGACATGATTTACAGTGTAGAAATGCAATTCTCGTTCTGGGTGAGGGCAAGTCAATTGGTCCCTGTTACAGGGCACTTCTCCATCAGGCTGACAATCACAGGTCTACGCGTATTCAGATGCGCTGGGACAACCCGTTGAAGACCCCAGAAATCCCAGGCCCGAACACAGCTCACAGCACACTTTGTCCTCTTCATTCTTCCACGTCATTTCAACAAAGAGATTTTATTCCTTATCTTCCAGAGCTCCTATTGTCACAGAGAAGCCGAAAATCAACAGAGTGGTGACACAAATTCAAGAAGAACTGATTCTTTGCTCTTTAAGTAGCCCAAACACCGATGACACAGGAGAAAGCTTCAGATTGCTGTTGATACTCAAAAGCCAGCGTCCCCACAACCCAGACCTTCTGGCTGTCAGATGCTTCAGAATGACACACTAAATATAGTCATGGTGCTAAATATATCCCATGTACTGTCTGCATAGAGTAAAACACTCTGTATGGACCAGCTAGACAGATTTATTTCAGTATCGGTGTCATGTGTAGGATAAACAATACCTGCTTATCCAAAACTGGTACACTGCTATAAAAGGTGGCTATACTGCAGAAGCTTCATTTCAGAGCTAACTACAGAGGAACAGGAATTAAAGCGGCAAGGTTGCTGAGGTCTAACAAGCACGCACTAAATGACATTAAGGAGATAACATGGGCTCAAGTTACCAGACAGGAAAGGGGACGGATAAAGAGTCCCTGCTTGTACGCTGGCTTCCCCCTCGGAAAATAAAGCAAGCATCGCTTTGCACAACTCCCTCCTGACTTTTCCGGAGAGCGCTTCCCAACAGGAGGGCCCACGGGCCGGTGTGGGGGCGGGCAGGAGGCACACCCCCACATTCCCGACCCGGGGAGCCAGCCTCAGACCAAATTAAAACCCAAACATTTCCCAGCGAGGCTTTCACATGCCGGGAACTCCTTGGTCAAAGGAGCAGCGCGTTAACCTCGAAGTTTTTCCCATGGAAGCTGAGGATCGTGGGCTTATGAAAGTTAGGTCCTTTTATTTTCTGTGCAAGCCGGTTTTTGATTCTTGCAAACTCTACCCGCTTTATTACTGAAAATGGAGCAGCCTGTTCCAGAGGAACTCGGCAGCGTACCCAGTTCTGCTCCTATAAAGGGAAAGAGCAAAACCAAATCAAAGAAATTCATTTACTACAGCAAGTTACACTTTGTCTGTGTATAGGTATTAAATACTTTGTAAGATGTCTAAGTAAATGGGTGTGGAAAACCGACAGTTGAAAAATAACGTCATAATTTTATTGGTTTTGTCCGAATCCTCAAAATCTTGTACGCTGTTCTATTTTCTAATGTAAGGAATAAGAAATTAAAAAAAAACAACCACCACAAATAAAGGACAAGAGCTGATGGCCAAGGCTTCTCCAAAGAAATCTGCAACAAAACGGTCTGACCAGCCTGTATGAACGCCACACCAGCTGCTGCCACGGCTGGCACACACAAGGACTTCAAACCCGATTGCGACTGTAATGATGAATCACGGCGCGACCGAAGCCTCGCAGCCGAAGTACCGTTTGCAAAGGGATCACCCTCTGCCGTTTTTTCAGTTCCCTGTTAATTTTTTTTCACTGCTCCAACTCTAGTTCCTAGAGAACAACCATAAACACCCCTAAGGTAATGACCTAGCTAAACACAGCTGTATTTATAGCGCTATTATTTCCCCTATAGTACATTTTGGAGCGCAGAGAGAGCAATCAGACCCCTTGAGGATTATATCCTAACATATCTACTATAAATATTTATCTGGCTGACTTAAGTTCAGCTTTACCTAGGTCTTCCAGGGACATGCAGCGGGCCTGAGCTTGGGAAACCAGAGAAGCAACACAACATGACCTTCTCATGTTCCAGCCAGTTTCCCCTTTCTATGGCTGGGTTAAGTTACCTGCGCCTCACCTATCTGGAATGGCCTCGCGGCGTCACGGCTTTTCGCAGAAGGAACGCCAGGACTCCCAGTCCATGCTGGGTGCTGTATTTATTGCTGAAGTTGCCAGCGGAGAACGTAGCAGATTTCATCATATTTTCATGGCACATAAGATCCTTTGCCATGGCAGTGAAAAGCCTGGCGCTGCCCAAATCAGTACCATTCCAGAGAGGTGACTGCCTGGCACAGTACATTCTCGTGAGAGAAAGATGTTCATTCAGCTACTAAAATAAAAGAAAAATAAAATCCTGCACAGAACAACATCTTGGAAGTAAATCACAAGTCCAAATAACAACATACCTTCTGGAGGGTGACTGGGTCTCTACAGTGATGCCTGCCTATGTGCTTCACACCTTGTCCTGTACACGTTAGTCTTGCAAGCAGCTCCCTTCCCAGGCACGGTTTCTCAGCAGACGCTGGATCCTGCTTCAGAGCCTCCGCACCAGCTCGCCTGGCACGTCTGGGCAGCTGGAAGGTCTGCGTGAAGGTGGCCCCGGTTCCTAGCACCGTCCTTCCTCAAGCAGCCCCAGGAGCAGGTGCTATTTTTTACACCCACCGCTGCACACCAGTTATTGTCACAGCTGCTGCTCCGCTCCACGCGTCATGATTTGTCCCAGGTGTTTGACTCCAGGCAGCCTTTGGGGCTGGCAGAGCCACCCTAAAATAAAGGCTGTGGGAGAATTCAGTGGAACCTGAGAAGAATTACTGCTGCGACCACTGCCCTGGCTCCTCACGCTGCGGCCTTCCGAGAGGAAGGCCTGGCACTGCCGGGTGGGACAATCACAAAATCATAAGATAGTTTGGATTGGAAGGGGCCCTTAAAGGCCACCTAGTCCAACCCCACTGCCATGAGCAGGGACACCTTCAACTAGATCAGGTTGCTCAGAGCCCCGTCCGACCTGGCCTTGGATGTTTCCAGGGATGGGGCATCGACCACCTCTCTGGGCAACCCGGGCCAGTGTCTCACCACCTTCACTGTAAAAAGTTTCTTCCTTCTATTTAGTCTGAATCCACTCTCTTTTAGTTTAAAGCCATTACCCCTTGTCCTATTGCAACAGGCCCTGCTAAAATGTCTGTTCGCATCTTTGTTATAAGCCCCCTTTACCTCCTGAAAGGCCGACAAGACTGTATCGCAAAGGGGGAAGTTCAGCAGCAGCTCCAAAACATCTCCCTGAGGAAGCAGGGCATCAGTTCCATCCCTGATGAACCACTGTGGTGCTCGTCTAAGCTCACCTGCCTCATTCCCCACTCTCAAGGACAGGCTGGTATCACAGCTGGCTCTTCGAGGGGTTTTCCCAGCTGTAGTGTAACCAACACAGTCAGTACCACCGAGGATGCTGAGGCAGTCCACCATGGTCTCCTCAGCTATTAAAAACAAATTGACCCCAACAATTAACTTGCACACTTGCCATGCAACAGATATTTAAGCACCGCTCCATTGGCAGGAGGAAAGATCAAGGAGGATTGTGATAAACTGCAGACGTCAGCAATATTTAAACAGCCTCAGATCCGCATCCCTCTGCGGCACGGCAGAACCACCGCAAGGCTGGAGGGAAAAACAAAAAAACCCAGACGAACTGAATCACTCAGGTTTGGCCATTACAGGCAATTCGTCTCAGCAGAAAGAGTAAAAACATGAAGGAACCTTTGCCAAAAACACAGTGCCTCCTCTCTGCCCCCCGGTTCCAGGGTGGAGACAGATTCCCCAGACACACGCTCACAAAGCCAGTAATGCTCTCCACTGCTTTTTTATCAGATGCTGTGGGACCATACAGCTCGCAAATGAAGGAGTTTAGGTCAGGAACAAATTGTCCTCTTTTTAAACGGATTTTTTTTTTTCTGAAAAATAAACTCTAATTATTTCGGTACTCCCACAGGTCCCACAGGTAGGTCTATCAGCAAAGCGGCGTGAGGGAAAGTCCAGGCCGCTGGAGCAGGAATAGTTTTGTCAAGTGGCTTTGGTTTGTTTTGTCAAAAGCTTTTGTTGCTAAAGAAAACATGGCACTGAGCTGCACCTTGAGTCACGCTTTGGTACACAAAGTATTCTCACAGGCTGCAGTTCCCCCTTGCTCTCCCTACACAGGCCAATGTATTAAGAGCAGGCTGAATCCCACACCACCGAGGGCCACAAGACGGGTGGTGGTTACAGGCACTGACGTTACATTAGGAGACATTTAGCTCTTGGCTTGTGACTTTTAAGTCCTCCCTTCTCCAAACAATGTGCTGAATTCTCAGTGCACAAGACGGTATGAGCAGCACAAACTGCCACAGAAACTCTCACTGTGAGGCTCACCTAACCTAGGGATGATTGGTCACCAAGAGGATGAAAATCCTGCCTGGTTCTGCAGCAAGGTGGAGTTCACCCCTCCTGGGCAGCAGAAGCAGCTGACATCTCCTCACCTCACACCAGGCTGATCCTTCAGCAACTGAACCTTTCTATGGGCCTTCACTAACTAAGGATCTAGGTCTTAAAATTAGTAATATTAAAAGCAAGAAAGATAAAATCAGCGTTGTGTTTGCTTAAGTGCAAACCTGCTCAGTGCAGAGTCCCACACGCAGTTGCGTCACCACGAGGGGAGGTTCACTCAGCTCCAGAAGCCGGGACGAGAAGCCAAGGGTGGAGTGGGGAACATTGCCACCAAAGTGCCCGCACCACGAAACTACACCCACACCTGCCCACTGCAAGAACAGCCCTGTCCTTCACCCTGCAACTTCCCACTGAACCACCACCACCACGATGGCAGCAGTACTGACCAGGCTGAGGGGCAGGCTGCCTTGCAGGTCCTCAGATAAACAAGTGCCCCCGAGAGCTCTCCCAAGCCGGGCAGCAAAGCAGAGCCTTGGGACCACAACACATCCCGGACCCCTTCGAGGGAAGCCTACTCTCCCCTTATCTTCCATGTGAAATAGATGGCCATGGAAAAGAACAGCATTATGGGAGGTGATCCTGTCGATGGGGCCTCCTAAGCTCCGCATACCAACGACAGCATCCTGGAGCACAGCCAGGATCACAGCTTCACATTCTCTGCTCACCACAACCTTTCTTCACGGATCTAAGGGCACCCACACCTCTTTAATGACTGTTTCAAAAAGGATTCAAGCGTAGATGCATGTAAAGTACCACAGAATGCAACATTTCCACCAGACACCAACTAGGAGGCATCTCAATGCCAAGGAAACAGTGCTGGGCTGGTGGAGCAGGGGTTAACCGGCTGCTTTGGCCACTCACCATTCCAAGAAGTGCTGGGTTAAAATAATGCTGCTCGGAGAAGCTGTAGTGCTTGAGGGACAAGGTGGGTGTGGGGACTGGGGGATGCCTGTGGAGAACCACCTGCCTTCCAGCCCCTGGCTTGTGAGGAAACCACATCTGCAATGCAAATTAACCGTGCGCAGGCAAGTTATCATCCTAGACAGATCTGCAGGCCTGAACTTCTTTCACTTCTGAAAGGGAAACTGGGATTTCCACCATAGATGTGCATGCAGTAAAAGATGTTCATGCGCTGCCTGGCAGCCAACTACTACAGGAGGGATGCCAGCTCTTTCAAATGCAAGTCAACACAGATTTCTCTGGAAAAAAATTTCCAAAGTCTTGGGAGGTCTCTCTGATGCTCCCAATGTACCCATCCCTGTTACTGCCTACCTTTACCGAGATCAACACCCAAGCCACCTAACAGCATCAGAAGGTGTTCTGATGTTGCATGTCCCCAGTGAGCCACCTCCAGCATGGGGAAGGGAAACAGCTGCTCCCATGGGGAGACCATGCCAAGTCATGCAGGTGACAGGGACAACCACAAGTGGAAGATGATAAAAGATCTTTCTTAAGTGCAGTTTTACACGGCGCCCTTGGTGTTTTATATATAATCCATTTATCAGTATCATAGAAGGTTTATATTCAAATAATTAATCTAAGCATTAAGTGAGTAACTTACCGGACCCAGAAAACAAAAAAAAACCCCACAAAACTCTGCAAGCATGAATGTGTCCCATCAGGCAGCAAACAAACTTTCTGCAGGAAAACACGAGACACACAATCTCTTCACCCAAACAAAAAGACCCGTCACACACTTTTGAACTTCAATTTCCTGATTTCTCCAGCTGCTGCGGCAGGGGGCACGAACGAATTACTGGAGCGCGTAAGAACTTACTGAACCAGTTTGCTGCTGGCAGAGCAACCCTACGCTGCAACATGGCCAGACACCCACTGCCCGAACAACTGGTGGACCCCCTGGCTTCTGCTGGAGGTTACTCACCACTCCCCCGGCTCCCTCAGCCCCAGAGGTTGTGCAAGCCCAGCTTCAGGCACAGCCAGCTGGGTGACCTGAAGTCAGCACCCAGGGCATGTTCAATGATCCCTTCCACTGGCACGACTGTGGCAGTGTCTAAGCAGTGGGCAAAAATGAGCAGTGGCTTCTTTAACATGCACATTTAGCATCTTTTAGGAGATCTCTACAGCTTTGCTAACTGGAGGGCTCCAACTGGGAATTGTTTTAAGAGGACTTCAAGCCCTTACCAGACCTTCCAGGCTCTCAGCTCTCCACCTGCACCGCCTGTGAGGAGCACAGGCAACCTTTGTACCTGCACCAAAGGCGAGTGAAGCTGAAAAGGCCCCTCAGCAAGCTCCCGCACAGCGGCACACCAACCTCCGAGTGGTCAAACACATTAGGTGATAAGAAACAGCAACAGTCACTGAATAATTTATGTGATAAACTATTTCTGGAGCGTTTGATCAGTTCTATTGGCCGTCATTAGTTTTGCTGAATCAACAGCCCTCATGAGAGCATATGCTCTAGCGAAAACAAGCAGCACTGTGACAGGTTAGGAAGGACATTTACTAAATTAAATGCACACCCCACTTGCTCCGCTGAGCATGCAGTACATACATGGAAATCGAAGCAGCTAAATGCATACTCTTCCTGAAGTGGTTGTCTGAGCATACACAATCTGTGCCTTCAAGGTTTTTCCATTAACATACCCATGTGTAGAGCTATAAATCAAAATGAAAGAGAACAGAGCCAGCCAGCAAAAGAGTGAAAGAAAGAAAATACATTGCAGGTTGTTTTGCAAGAGGCGGTGATTAACTACTATCGGTTGAAAGCAGTCATGGAGAGAGCTATTCTGCACCTCTGCGGCCTGCAACAGAGGGCTTGGAGAGACACAAGGTGTTTATCTGCTCTTAAAAACAGGAACAAACGTGACAATGTTTTTTTAAAAGATATTAAAACCATCGCTAGATACACATTTTGATTCAGAATTTACCAGAAGCAGAAAGAAGGCAACAGTATTGACTTCTGTAGAGAAGTTGGAGGACCCAAAGCAAAGGAGGGGAACGCAGCAGTGAAGCACAGAAAGTGCCCTGGCAAGAGGACGGTCCATCAGCTGCCCCGGTACCTCCCTGAGGCCGCTCAAAGAGCTGGTGTGGGGCAACAGGCTGCTCCCAGCCAACACAGGAACCATCCCTCCACTTCAGAAAGCAGCACCTGGGATTTGCTGGGGGTGGAAATTATCAGGGTTTTACAAAAAAAAAAACCAAAAAAACATTCCCCAGGGACATCCCTCACTCCTACAAAATCCGGAATCCTTCCTTGCCGCCACCTTTCTCCAACTGGCAGCTGTGAACCACTCTCCTTGTTGTGCAGAGTTGGTAGATTTTCAGAAGAAGAAAGAAAAACTGCCATGAGGTGTTGCTGTTGCACAGAGGATAATTTGATCAGCACTGGGATTACGAGACTCCTTTTGCCAGTGGAGGAGCACGCATGGCACGCAAGTCCCCATACTTGCCTCAGACTCCACGGAAGTACACCTGGGGGATCATCTTGGTAGATCTGGCAGCAAAAAAAATCAGTGGTTACCTTGTTTTCCCAAAGGCGCATGGCTTTGGACAAGAAGAATCCCAGCATGTGCTGGGAGTCTTCAGCTCAAAATACAAATTCCCCTCATATTTGGTAGTAATAATACACAGATGCCCAACCACCAGCCGCATGCAGAAGGCAATCTCACTTTCTGCCCTTGGCCAGGCAGAGATGCCAGTGGGGCTCACAAGAACACCCCAGACCAGCAGATTCTGTTGGTGCGGTGACTCAGTTGGCCGGGCAGTGAGGAGCGCGCATGACGAGGCAGGAAAGCTGCCAGCTGCCCTTCAGCTGCCGGAGCGGCTCCCATCTGCACAAACACACTGGCACGACACCCACTCGCTCTCCGGCAGCAGCAGATTTTACACCGCTCGACACTGCTGTTAGACACAGGAACCATTTCAGAGCACAACAACAAAGTCACACATAACAGGTTTAACCAAAGCTGCGTATTTTCCTGCTATGGAAACCGGTCACAAGAACCAAAAAGCCGCCCAAAGACAAGAATTTCGTGTGCTGCTCTCTCCTTAATCTGCCCTGTTCCCTTCTGAAACCCTAAAACTGATGAAAGGCGACACGGACTAGTTACAGCCGGCCCAAAGCAGCAATCTGAGCTTTTCACATCAAAGCTCTGCCAATGCATTATCAAGGGTCACACCAAAGCACAAAGATATTTCACCTGCCACCTCCAAATGACCTCATGCAACGTGCAGCCTTGTTCCATCTTCACAAAACATACTCCCCGCATACGGACAAACAACAGACCTTTAAATTGTAAGGCCTTAAGACACATTTTTTTTCCAGAAGTAGGAATAATCCAGAAGTCCAAGCAAACGGAAGCTGGCAAGAGCTCAGTAGTCCACAACTGAACAAGAGAGACACCACCACATTTAGAAAAAAGCTCAAAAAGCAGCTATGAAAACTGCAGTCCTCATCTACTGAGAGCAGAAAATGTACTGGCTGAAGCTGAAGCAAAAGGTGAGCTGAGACTCAGAAAACCTTTGGAAAACTGGAGACAGCTAAGCAGCACAATAATCACTGGGAATTTACAGGTTAAAATCTGTCAGGAAGGCTTACATCAAGTTTATCCTATCTCAGAGCATGGACATCCACCTCCAAACCTATTTTTCTATGAACCTAAACCCACCAGTGTTTCACACTGAGCAACCCAAGAACCAAAGCACTCGGTATTCTGTACTGCAGAATTCTGGCTGTAAGTATTTGCTACTCTACACATCTCAGCAAACATTTTCCTGCTTTCTAAACATTTAAGTAAACTCCTTATAGGCCAGGGCTGGATGGGGCTTTGAGCAGCCTGGTCTAGTGGGAGGTGTCCCTGCCCAGGGCAGGGGCGTTGGAACTGGATGATCTTTAAGGACCCTTCCAACCCACACCATTCTATGATTTGTAAGCTCTGCTCCCATCCCGCTAACACCAGGCCCTCCAGCTGGTCCTCCCCCACCACGTCACACCATGGCCCTAAACCCACAACGTGAGCGTTGGAGAAGCTTCACAGACAAGCTAAACCCCAGTGCTATCAACAGCCACACGCTCATGGGATCCTTCCCCCAAACTGACTATCTCGGAGCAGAATAAAAATCGCACCTTGTCTGAAAAACACTTGACAGACCGTAACTTATGCAACAGCCAAACATTTCGTATGTAGAGAAGCGCAGCCTGGCCTTGCAAGAGCGGGAATGCACGGCGAAAGCTCAGCCGACGAGATGGAACAATAAACAAATGGCTAACAGGGGAAGACACACACGTGGCGGGCCTGCACGGGACAGCGGGGCACCAACCCAAAATACCCCACATGGGTTATTCTGCTTCGCCCCCCCGGCACGCGGCACAGCTTGGCCCAAAGCATGGGGTGCAGAGACACAGAACCCGTGCCTGCGCATATGCATAAAGGACCACCTGCTTTTGTTGTTGCATCCAGATACATTTTCAGAGCCTAAATTGCATTGGTACATGTTCTAAATGGTTTTTTAATGCAAGTTTTCAGTTTATTTTACAGTCTTCTGTGTTACCAGTTTTAAAATACATATATTTATATGGTTTAGAAAGAACCATCTGGAATCACGTCCTGAAAAACACATCCTTCTGGCAGACAACTTGTGTACTTGTGAGTAATTAGCGTGTGTTTATAGAAAGGCAAGGCTCTCTTGGGGTGGGGTTTTTTTTTTAATTTGTGAGCCCACTCTTCATTAATTACCACGTTTCCCAAAGAGCAAGAAATAACGTTCTGCCTCTCTCAAGCTCAGCTGCAACAACCCCCTGCGTGGAGGGCCAAGACAGAACGTACGCTACAAATGACTGTGGCTTGGGCCTTTGTTCCCCCCCACACCTTCTCAGCATCTCCTTCGGGTGATCCTGCATGGCTCTGCCCGGGGAGGTGGCTTCCCAGAGACAGGCAGAGGAGCTCAAAGCATGGCAAATTCAGGCAACTTCATCCAACAAAGCCCCTCCGCTGGATTCAACACCTGCTAAAGAGTTCTGCCATTTCTCCGCTTCCAAAACAACAGATTTTTATCCCCTCCCCCCCTCCCCATCTATTCCAGGCTTCCTTTAATTTTAAAGCTTTTCAGGTTTTTGAAACACCTATACAACCTGATTTAAGAAACATCTAAAAGCTGGACCCCTTCAAGATCCAAGGCCTTCAGGAAGCCAATTTACCTAAAATCTCCAATAACTTTTGAAAGCTGTATAGTCCTTTTAAATGTTACAGTCACAGTCTGCTGAAAAAAATGTGCATTTGCTCAGAACTCAGCATGCAACGTGTCTCTCTCAAACTGCTCCCAGAGATCCCCAACTCCAACGTGACACCTTGTTTTTCTTCACTGTGTGAAAAAGCCCGAGCTCTCATTCCGAGCTCCCCGGCAATAGTGGCTGATGCGCCAGGACACCTTGCATGATGATGTTGTGGAACAACAAAAACCTGTTTGGCCTACGAAGGTCTGAAGAGATTTAGTAAGACATTGTGAAAGGAAGGCCAAAAAAAAAAAGGGGGGGGGGATGATAAAGATAGGCTCAAAAGGAGTTTTTGAAACGTGCCTCCAAATAATTTCTTCCCTTGAAAAAAGCTTCCTTCCAGCTTATCTGGGAACCGATCCTTCTGTGCAGCCAAGTGTATTTCAGATGCAAACTACCGTCATACCCAGCGCGACATACACAGCTACGAACTGTCCCAAGCGCCCAGGTCAGCGCTCTCAACCTTTTCCGATTCCCAGCCTCAATTCTTAACAGCGCTATCAGCTCTGCTGCACATCCGACACAAGCCCGTACGCAACTGGCCGGCTTTTCTTAGTTACGTGGCGTGGAACCCTTGCAAGTAAGTGCAGAGACAGAAATCAGATCTAAAAACACTGCTCTACACAGCTTTGTAACTTACGCAGAGGTGTATTTCTAATGAACGTATTGCAATCGCAATGCACTACACATTTATATAATTCACGTGATGTAAATCCAGAAGCGCCTTTAACAAATGTCATTGTCACATGTATTAAGGACATTTAAATGACTTGAAAAAGCTCAGATAATCCCGCTTACTCAAAAACTTTGCTGGCTAACTGAAGGGAAAGTTGTCCTAAAATTTAAAAATACAGGAGCAGAGGTCGCAAATGACTACGGAAAATGACAGCCCTGAAGTCCAGTGAAGTGCCAAATTACAAAATGACTCAATTCTTCAAACTGACAGTGCAGCATTCATAGATTTAGTTTTCTCCAGCATCTACTAATATTCACGCTACGGAAGGACTAAATCTTAAGACAGACAACCACATACGTGGTGCTGCCTGCTACATGCCAGCAGCTGGCTCCAGATTTAGTGTTTGAGAAAGTCTGAGAGCCAGAATAATCCTATTTAGTTCCGAGAGATCAAACAGGATTTGTGAAAGGGTAACATATCCACAGATTAGCGAAATGTTCTCAGTTTAAGGGTGGTCACTTTGCAATCGTGTTCAGAAAGGATTTTCATCTGTACATAGAAGGAAAGTTTTTGACCACATCCAGAGACATTAGAATGACATGAAAAATATACATTCCTATGTAAGGATATATATGAAAAAACCTAGGAATGGTATTCATAAAACACTAATCCTCCCTTATCATACAAATTTTGACACGCTTATTGATACAGGAAGGTTCTCCCACAACCATACATACTGACAACACAGGGAACACCACCTCGACAGAGCGCAGCATCTTCCTTAGCAGAGACGACCCCATCAACATTCTCCAGTAATCAACTTTGCTAAACAAGGTTTCCTTCAGAAGGAAGAAGGTATTTAAAGATACTATCAAAATGCCAGTTGTTTAAGCAAAGTCCATGCTGGTATTACCTACAGTTAACTCACAGTGACTCTAAAATGACACACCGATGCAAGTCTTCCACCCCAGCACACAGCTATATGCCTAACTGTCCCTGCCATTACAGCAATTAACGGTTCTGAAGAGAGTCCCAGAGCTCACTGTTGACAAGGTCCTCAACAATAGCTTAGATACGAAACTTCCAAGTCTTTGCTCTTAACTCTTTGTGCTGTGCCACTACAACGAGAACAGCACCATCGTTCAGCTGACAACAGAAGAGCCTCCTCCCACGGCAATCATAAACAAACTGCTTCCAAAAGCAGGTGCAGTCCACTTCGGCCACGGGAAAACGCAGCTCAGTGGACTGAGCTGACTCTTCGCAGCATCACACCACCGACATCACCTGAAGGGCAGGAAGGGGCCCTTCTGAAGGAGCTTTCTACCACAGTCCATTCCAAAAGCAGAAAACCAGCCACCTGCCAGTGGAGATCCTGGGAAAACATTATCTAAATGGTTACAGCAGACACAAACCTAATTATCAGCCACACAAGCACCATAAATAACCTAACCAGATGCACAGATGTTACTCCTGTGATAAGAACAGGGGCAGTTAGAGCTTCAGAAAGCTCTGGATCTCATTCAGGCAATATGGGACAACTCCTGCTATCCCTGAATTCCTCTACCCCATAAGTTTTTCATCCCATTGCAATTAAATACATTTAAACTCGGACATGGGTATTTTAACACCCATCAAACTCCTTTATTTATAGCAACACCGTATCAATATGTCCATAAGAGTAAGAGCAGTCGGATCAAGTCAGCTGGCTGTCAAAATGAAAATCTGTTCTCTGTGTATATCCCACTGTCCATGACTAAGCACGACTGCAAGAGAAGAAAGTGCTCTTGAGTTTAGCTGAAGATACAATCCCGCACTGGAATCCTTGGACTCGGGGGATAGCTGTGCTTGGTGGGATGTCTCTTTCCTGAACTGCAGGTTAAACAAGCTCTCAGAAACTGACGGGGCACCAGAACTCGCTACCTGTTACAACGCTTCATTCCTCGCTCTGGGCTGTGACAGACCCCCTTCCAAACCTGCCCGTATGGCAGCTGTATCGCCGCTTGCTGGCTCCTTCTGTAAACCCTTGGAAAAGTTTCAGTACAGACCTGAAATGAATACTGACAGTGACCAGGCACGTCCTGTAACTGCACACTTCATCGGGTGCGGAAATAAAGACCAATTTGTCATGATAACTTTAGAGAACAGCTAGTAACAAATCCCTGTACTGAAGGTACTTGTCTCTCTTTTTCTTCCCAAGCATGCTTTATTTGCACATCCTACTTAAGAAAAAGAAAACTTATTTTCTCAGGAAACCTGATCCCCCTCTTACCAGAAACAAATCAATCTTCTGTTTTTATAGCAATGCCTAGTCACACAGTGACAGGTCAAGGCTGAGTTAGTGTTTTTACTGTACAACTCATTTCTCCAATCTTTTACAAACCTACCATAAATACTCACCGGGGACTATAACAGGCTTTATACACCCTCATTAGATGAACAGACAGATTTTTTTCCTTAAGGCAGCTTTCACATCCCAGATTGAGTGGCTGTAGTTCACTGGGTTAAGGATCCTGTGTGTTTATTCTGGAAGCTGACCGTTTTATCTCTACAAAACTTCACCTTGGGTTGCCTATCCTTCACCGTAAGCCCAAACGCTTCTCAAAGCTCCAGCCCTCCTTAAAACCTTGAGCCTGTGGAGTCAGCTTGTTCCCCCCTTGCTGACTTGTTCCCCTCTAAATTGATTTCCCTTCATTGCTACATACAGACCACTGCCATGTACATCTTAGGTATATTACACCACTCATATGTAGCTGGACTGTTACAAAACTTACATACTTTCTTGAACCTATAATTTGAAAGTTTCACCTTCACCAATTTAATTCTTTTCTAAAATGCAGCAGTTTGCCACAGGGTTAAATGTCTTTACTGGAGATACTGCAAGAGCCTGATCCGTGTGCTCTGCTCTCCCACTAAGTTGATCTAACTGTAATTAGACCCAACACAGGAACGCATCCTGGTCATTTTCAGAAGACTGACATATTTGGGCCAAAATCTGTAGTTCTATGAAGCCACGAGCTTTTTACATTAGATGACGACTGCCTATGTTCAATAAAGCACTGGTTTAAGTTCCATAAAGAAAAGAGAAACACCATCTACATCCCAAGGCAAGTCACAGAAGTGCTGGGAAGAATAACGAATAAACATTTTGAGTCAGTAAGCCAACACTCCACTATTTCTGTCCTTGTTATTTAAGCCTCTTGTTTCATCATCAGGCATGAAGCTGTAAACGATCACCAGTGCTTCTCAAAACGCCGGTAGGTATTTTGCATTTTTTTCCAGAGAAAGAATATTCTTATTTCCTTTTCTAATCACTAGAAAAACCTGTACTGAGAGAAACAGCACAGAAATTTCAATCCAAAAGACAATTTACTGATCTGACATACACAGGAGCAAGGTGGTTATGCAAAAGGGGTAATAACACTAGTTGTGTTAATATTAATATAAGATGAGGTATCCTCCAGGAAAAATGAGAAAGATCTAGCTTTACTTAAAGAAAGATACCTTTCAGAGTCTAGATTAACAGTTTCCCTTAAACCAACAAAGATTTACTTGCTCATGAGAGAGGAGAAACCCCCTAACATTATCAGGTGTGAGTGTGGAAATGCACCAGCTGCCCAGGGTCAATTTTAATTCACACAGCTGTGATTTTGGCATTTCAGCTTTTTCCAGTTCATTTTTGAGAGGGAAAAACAATAAAAGAAAAAAACCCAAACCATGTTTTATCCACAGCACTTTGTCTTGATCCTTCCTTATCTCCTCTGGGATACGCTCCTCCCTTCACAAATGTAGCATAGTCCAAACAACAGTTTATTTTAAGCTGAAAACTGAGACCAGGAGATAGCAAGCTCACGCAGTTTAAATACAGTTCCCTTATTCCATACCCCAGCCAAGCACAACAAGTTTCCCAACACGAGCACCAAGTACAAGCGTACACCCGAATGGATGGGCTGGTACCGCCGTTGCCAAAACCCTGATGTTTATTTCCTTTACATACTGAAAATGAAAGTGTTCCTTCAGTACCCACGTAAGTTTTCTAAAAACAGATTTATCATGGAGATCGATAATGAGCCTTATTGCAAGAACCTGTCCTGTACAGAACGTTTATCGTACATCTTTACACTCAGTGAAAAAAAAAACAAACAAAAAACCAACAAACCAGAAGACTGCCAAATTACCAGCTAAGATTAGCACCTCACTTCCACAGTTACATTCTGAAGTGAGGTACCTCACAAAGAACAGGAAAACCATGAAACAATATAAAATCAGATATAACCTGACTCAGTCATAGAATATAAAAAAGAAGGTATGTTAGTTAATACTTCCACTGTTTTATACGTTTTTATTTAATTTACAACAAGTAAAGAATACAACATGGATATGATTCCATGACTATCAATAACTGCATGAATGCTATTGCCTCCGAGAATTTCAACACAACCCAGAGACCTGCAGTTACGTTGTTGGTGAACTGGCTCTACCAGCTCTCATTTCGTCAAGACTAAGCCTTAATGGAAAAACCCCAACCACTTTCTGAAGTTAAGCTTCCACTTTAATAACTTATTTTTTTATAAATAGCAGCCAAGTAAACTAAGAGTCATAGATTTTAAAGCAAAAATAATACCCTTAAAGACACAAAACACAAACACATACAAAAAGCCTTCAAGAAACCAAAATTCTTGTGAAAGCTTTTTTTTTTTTAAGGGGCTTTCTGTCAGATAACTATTTCAGCATATGCTTACTTAATTTTATGTTATTTTCTAAACTACTTCGCTTCTATAATTCCTCAGAATGCCCAGGAGTTTTAAAGCAATTAAAGATACAAGTTAGTAATCAATACCAGTTTGCAGCTTTTCTGCAAGTCCTTCATGTCCAGACAAGTATTAAAAAAAACCCAGCTCAAGTCAAAGGGCATCACTAGGCAACAGCAGGTATTAGTCACATTGCTCTTCAAGAAGCACTTCCAAGTCAAGCCACAAGCAAGTTCCTGAGCGTTAGAACAGCCTACCTAAGTGTCACCAGTGTAAGACATTATACTTCTTATAGCAAAAATTAAAACATTTATCCGAAACAAATCATCTTCTCAATCGTTCCCATGTAATAACATTCAACACTACCCAGAGAGCCTGATGAGCAGTCTAAAGGTGTTAACAAAAAGCACTCTACTCGAATGGGCTGACACTGAGGACCCCCGTGCCCGCTGCCTGAGAAATAAATACCCATGACTTCATAGGAAAGTCACCACCTCATGTTTAACACGTTCCTCAGGCTGCAGCTTTGGATCAGAGCTGAGCTAAAACTTGGTGCCACATACAGGATCTGTCCTGCTCCACCTCTGCTTCCCCTCGCACCACGCCAAGGCACAGCTGACTTTTCAATGTGCCAGTTCAGGCGGCTACACCAGCAGAAAGCTCGTCACTTCTTTCTGTAGGGCCAGGGTAAGTTTTCAAAAGACAACCAAGTCAACGGTTACCTCTGCCAAAGAGATCACCCCTCCCTGATGTCCCCCAGCTCCCGACCACGCCAACTTACTGACTGGCTGGGATGCCCAGCTGGCCATAAGGCAGTTGTGCAGGCAGGCCTGGCAGAAAACACAAGAACTCAGCAGAAGAGACATTTCCCAAGAGTTTAGCAAGTTGACTCACTGAGTTGGGCTAGTTATCGCCAAACCTGCCACTAGGAAGGGCAAAGGACTGCATGGGCAGCTGCTCCTTTCCATGGGCACTCCCCGCTCCATCAGGTGTGCTGCAACTTGAAATCCACGCCATGCTGCGAGGCGAGGATGGAGAAAAATGGCTGGTGGAAAATGCTACAGCTACTGGAAAGAAAACTCCAGATCAACAACTGGAAACCATGGCTCAGTAGAAGGATATACTTGAAAGAACAAAACTATATAGCCAAGAACAGCTTTCAATGACTGTTGCAAGAGAATTTATCCCACATCCTGCCACTAGCAAGAAAACCTGGTACTCTACAGCTAGCATCAGCTCTTCACAGACATTTTTCTTTGTTGGAAGTTGTTCAAATCGTGCCCTTTCTGGAAGACGTATGGACCAGTCAGAACAAGAGTAAACACAGTTCCATCTACATTCTCTTTCCTTTGGCTTAATATTTTTAATTTGGGTAAAAAGAAACAATTCCAAGTAATTCTCACATGCTTGGAGGCTGGAAAAAGGGATAGCATAAACTGTCTTTGAGTTAAATAAAACTATACATTTGACTCACAACTAAAAAAATGCTGTGGATAAGGCTAAGTTCATTCAAGTGACTTTAATTACAAGATGATGGTTAAACCAATTTAAGCTGAGAAAACACTTTCTAAAATTCCATGTTTAAATAAGACTTTAAAAGAGCAATTTACAAAAGAAGACAGTGTAAAAAATTACTTCTTTTCATCTTTGTAATCCATAAAAAGCCTCATTTTTGGAAGCTAAAATGGAGCACTTACTTAGTAAAGGCTTAGTCAGCATCAAACCTATGAAAGTGATTAGAACACTTTCACTCTTAGGAGAGTAGCAAAAATAAAAACAGCCAACGCTTTAATTAAACTGACATAAAAGCAAACACATCAGCAGTGAAATGGTGGTGTGTTTCCATACGCCAAATTTGTTGTTTCAGAGGTATCTGGGAGGCTTTTATGTGAACGTACAGCACGTTACACCCACACAGAATGAGTCCCTCTGTAACAGCTGGCTTCTTCCTGAGGCTACAGAGGGAAAGCAGGTAACCTCATGTAAGGAACCAGTCTCCCAGCAGAGGCCTAAACTAAGAGGATTACAGGGTCAAAATTCCAGCAGATGGAGAAAGGTTTTATCTGCACACTAAAGAGGCACAGGAACTCTTAGATAACAATTTAATTATAGAAGAAAAACAAAAAAAAAAGAACAGTTTCTCAGGCACTCAAGATTTCCGAGTTGACATTTTTCGCTTTGTTTTCGTACTTGCAAATGTCTACACTGCAGTCAGCTGCTCAGCAGAATATTTAACACCGGCAGAGCTCCGTCCTACTGCAGCTAGAATGCTCCCCGCACCTTCCAGGCAGGAGAAACAGACGTAGGGTATTTTGACAAACTGCTAGCCTAATTAAAGATGACAAAAGCAAGATGTCCAGACTGAAAGCTGTATCCAGGGAATGTCACGAGAGCAAATGCTCACCATGAGGCACTTGCACCCTTCTCCGTGTTACCCTGAGGTAACACAAATCCACATCATAAGCTTCCCACAGCATCAGTCAATGTTTTTTGCTTAAAGAGGCCTTAAGCTAGTTCTCTTTTTTTTCTGTTACCTTTTTCAAGTCACATCCAAACTCTGCAGGACTGTGTGAAAAATCAGTTAACAATACAACACAGTTAACATCTGAATGCTCTCACCAATGAGACAAACTACATGTGGGATATTTCATCTCGGAAAGAAAGCATGGAAAAGTTCAGATATTTCTGCTAGCCTTTCCCCACTTCACAACTAGTACCGCATCATCAAATAAGGTGTTTAGAAATAGTGTATAAGCAGCAATGATTCTGTCCAGAACATTCTCCTCCAGTGGCTTCCCAGCTGAACAAACCTATTTATAAAACCAACCAGGAACAATAGGAAATAGCACCTTAAGGATTATATGAGATTCTGAGACACTGTTATTAGGATATATTTTTGTATTGTGGTTCATTTCACCTTTTAAAGGACACTTTCATTTCTGCTTGCAGAATTTTTTTAGTTTTGTTTAAATAAGTGCTTTTACTCTCACATTTACGTCACTAGCATGTGCCTATTATTATTGTTACTGGTATTATTATTATTAACGCTCAGGCAAGACATGGATCTTCATTCTAGGCTTCAATGCATGAAAAACAACAAGTGTCTTATGCGATCCGTGAACTATTCTAACTGCAGGAACTTCACAGTTTACTCAAACACGATAAGAAATATTTCCAGTCATCAAAATACACCAGCATGGTAATGTACTGTCCAGAGTCAACAGGAAATAAGGACTATCTAGGAAAAAAAACCCAGACTGTACCAATCATATGTTCTTCCAACCCTTCCGTACAAACGGTAAGCTAAACTGCCATACCCTTGTCAGGCAAACTTATCATTTAAGCATTCTGTAAAGATTAGAATAGTTTCACCTAATGAACTCAGTAAAAATCACTGATTAATTCAGTTGGACAACCAGTTACTACAACTGAAACGTACCGTGCAAGATAAAGATGGCACTGTCATGACCCCTGTTGCAATAAGAGAAAAATCTTAAAAAGTAAAAGGAAGTCAAAAAACTTTATTCACACCAGAAATGCAGACTTCAATGGAATTTTCCTTTATCAAAATAACCCCATTATGGTTACTTACATCTTTGCTGTAAGAGAACTGTACAATATATATATAAATATATATATATAAAAAAGAGTCAACTTTTGTGCTTCCTTAATCGTCATCATCTTCCTCTTCATCGCTGATCACATATTTCTTATGCTTCTTACTTGCTTTGTCATCATCCTCTGCTTTTCTCTTTCCAGAAGGTTCACCTTCCTAAAGGCAAAAAAGGACAAAAATAAACCAACATACTTCAAGCTAAAATAAGAAACTCAGAAGAACAACAAAAAGACCTCAAAGTCTTTCTTTATTAGTTCTAGTTTTTCCATTTTGTGTTACTGCAATGCAGGACTGCTTATGTACCAGTACTTTATAAGTTCAGCCAGCATCGCTACCGGTCTCAAACCCCAGCCTAAGAGAGTCCACAACGCAGCTGCAGCTCCATTTACCTCAACGGACGTGCAACCATATCTGCTTCAAACTGAACTGTGGCACGGAAGTAATGTGTGTCACAGTCTGGATTTATGGCAGGTGCAAAATCATTCTCAGCAAGTCTTACGAGCACGGGCAATTCCTCGAATTCGTAGTGGATTTTTCAATACACAGAAGCTTTCCCTGCAGGCAGCCTGTGTAGCTTTGCTATATTTTCAGGGTATTGACACTTGTATGCCCTAAATTAGAGTTACTGAAGCAAAGAAGAAATTCAGTAAGCAGGCAGACATTTTGTTTGTTTGTTAATTTGAAAAAAAAACCAAACACAAAACCCACACACCACTCTGGCATAAAGGAAAAAGACTGATGAGAAACCACTAGTACTGAGAATCAACACCACAGTTTACGGTCCAAGAAATATAATGGTTTGTGAGGCTTCAAAGAGCTGGTCAAAGGAACTCAAATCATTGAGTTAATTAATTGTTTGCAAGCAATACTGACTTTAATTGTTAATTAATTGTTTGCAAGCAAATAATGACTTTAATAGGCTAGATGTCCAATTTTTAGCACCTAAATATAGAATCAACGGGGTGACTTTTATTCCACATGCATTTACACCAGTTCAGTTTGAATCATCCTTCCAAACAGCATTTTAAATAGGAACACTATGAAAATGTTCAATCAAACTGCAAACCGCCAGTGGTTAATGTAAAAAAATCAATTTTGGCATGAAGAACCAAGTAGTAACTCAAATCACCTTCAGGTCTAAGTAACCTTATCCCTTTTTCCATTTGTTGGTTTGGTTTTTAGGTGGGTTTTTTTTTTTGTGTTTGTTTTAAAAGCAACACATATTACTTGGATTTTAAGAAGCAGCAGAGATTGAGTTTCAGAACTGTAAGGAATATTTTTTTATTCAAAGCATTTTATTCTGTATTAACATATTAAGTTAGTATGATGAGAATCTTGGTTAGGAAGGAATTTTAAGCATGGAAAACAGAAATTAGTAGGGGTGGGATTCTCAATGATAGCTTCTTCCTCAGAACGGGCATTCTTTTGTAATCTAGCTAGGCTATTGTTCAGTGTTTCATCTTCCTGTTTAGCAGAATATCTCCATTAACTGCAGTAATAGTAAAACTACTTGCTGTGTGGTGATAAGGTGTATTAATAATAGATTGATGCTTTCAATAACAGTAACAAATTGTTATCAGGACAAAGATTTGCTTTTATGTGCTGTCAGTCAACAACACAGCACAAGTCTGTGTACACGGAAGTCTGTGTTTCACGTATGCGGATACATACTACAAATACCCCACTTCCTACGTGGTGACTGAAAGTAAGTAGTTATGCAGCACTGAGTTTTTCTGGTAATACTGTAGCACCCCTCTGTGGCCCTGATGGGAATACTAAGGTTTAAGTCATGTAATTTTAAAATGGAGGCTGTCGTTCCTCAAGCAGCAGAGAAATGCTGTCGACTAGACCCTTTCTTCTGAGAGACTGGAACTGCGAAGTCCTGATATCGCTATATCATGAAATAGCAACTAGTACTGTCTTGTAAACAAACAACTCAATTTCTACTAACAGAGTTCACAAAGTTACACTTTCGCCTACATGCCTCGCTATGGCCGTCTCCTGGATTACTGTTGTATTTTCTGAAATACTACATTTTCCTCAATGTGTAATAAAAAGCCAGAATCTATTTCTCTGAAAGAAAAACTAATTTTTACATCTGCTTCATATTACAATGCCTATTAGTGGAAATACTCAGCTGACCATGTAAAAGGAGTAGCATCACAGCAGCAAGAACACGCACTCAGAATGCAGCAAACATCTAACGGGCTGGGAAGACGGACATGCCTCCCGAGAAGTTTGCAGGAAGCACAGTATAGAAATGCAAATGAGAGCAAACTTACTCCTTCAAAAATTAAGATTTCTTACATGATAGAGGTATGTGTCATACTGAAAACTATGTCCTGTATTGGTCATTTAAACATAACTTCGGCATTTCAGCAACTGTGGTTACAGAAGTCTGACGCACATTCATTCACTAGAAGGACACACAGCAAGCTACGTTGCAAAATTACTCTTTTGAGAAAAGGATGTTTTCTTAGGGAAGCCTCTAAAATTTAAGAATAAGATTCTAGCCACTTCAGCAGCTGTTAGAATAGTACACGAGATATGACTGTAGGAAACCAACTGAAAGAAATCTTAGGGCAATAGTTAAAATAATTTAAACCATTAAAATAATACCTTAAAGGAAATAGTGATATAAAGCATTACAAAATATTCTGTTAAGTTTACTCTGATCTACTCAAACTTCCTTTTTTAACCTTCTGTGTGATATTCTATGCATAAACTTTTAAATAAAATATAATTTACACTAAAACTGGACAGGAAGATTAATCAAACTAGCACGCCAGCATAAAAACACCTCTCTCAACCTGCAAGGTAGTAATGAGAACCTATTAAGCTAAGTCAGTTTGTATTTATTACTCTGCCACATAAGCGAAGGTGACCATCAGCAGAGCTCCTAAGCCGTGCTCAGCTTCAGAGAAACGCAAGCACACCTGCAACGCGGGGCTGCACTATGTAGATCAACAGCAAGGTGACAGTAATACCGAACTCGTGATGTCTAAATGCAATCAAACTAATGGGCTCCTAAAACCAAGTAGGCCAAACGCTGCCCCAACGCAATTCCCTCTTGAACAGGGCAGTGGGAAGCCAGAGAGCCTGCATCGACTGCCATTTGTCATGAACTCCAGAATCCCCCCCTCTTTCAGCATCCCGAGGTGCACAGTACATGTCCTGTGGCTCTTTGCCACAGGAGCGTTTCACAACGAGAAGCAGGAGTCAGGCTAATAGACTACACAGGTACAGCTGCTACGGGACAGAGTCCATATACATCCTGGTTCCACTTCTACCACTGGATGAAAACAGTTAAGTTTTAATCTCAGAAACGGTATCTGTAAATTTTGAGAAGCGTTACACTGTAGTGCTGTATCAGAAGAAGTGACATTACTTGAAATGACCTAAACCTCAAGACACGATATACACAAAGATTCATTTGCATATACCCAGCAGTGATAAATTACAAACCAATAAAACAATTTTAGAAGAGGGAACAGCACTACTGCTGGAGCTAACAGTTAACTTGATCATGGCCTCATGTTTAGGATGGTACTTGGGTGATGGATACCTATTTAGCAATGGACATTACCTCAGTTTTTTAACTCTTCTATTTAAAAGAGCAGAAATACAACGTGAAAATGCTTCTGCTATTTCCAAATAAACAGAAGAGGACGATGCAGCTTAGGAGACCACATTGCACCAGGATTCCAATCTTGAGTCTTCTAACTCCTGACATAATTTTGGTAAAGTCACTTTTACATAACTCTGCATAAATTTTTCCCTCTTTAAGTCAGCAATAACAATAGTGACCTCCTTCGGGAATCACTCAGGTCTATGAACTAATGCAGTATGTAAGAAATCGGTGATTAATTACCATGGAAAGCATGCCAAGTCAAATAATACATTCATCACAGCATAAATGAAACTACAAAATTCTCAGCTTTAAAAAAAATAAAATACGTTTAGTGTAGGAAACGTTCCTGACTGAAAACGAGCAGCTTACGAACAAAATCTTTTTCTCACCTCATCACTAGTAAGTTTCTTTGCCTTAAGTAGTCTTTGTGTTTTATCTTCATCTGAGCCTTCATCACTGTCAGAAGAGTAGATTCTAGCACGTTCCTCTACAGAGAAAAATGAAAACAAAAATATTCATCCGTAATTGATGGGGAAGAGAGAATACTAAAAATAATTCTCTTCCATTTAGTCTCACAAAAAGCTGGCAGAATCTAACTCCAGATAAACGAAATAAACTATACAAACTGAATTCATGCCTCCTTGTGTATCAAATGAACTGGCAAAATACAGTCTTACGAGGACTCTCCTATGAAACTAATCCATCTGAATCACACAGGCACTACTTATGTGCTGTTAAGTTTTATTATTACCTCTGATGCCACCTTTGTATCTGTTTTTGATAGCTGCTAGACTGATTGCATCGTCTCCCTCATCCTCTTCATCATAGCGGTCAGGTTCCAAATAATTTGCACTCAGGCCACGCTGATGCTGCTTCTCCCGCATTCTTCGCTGCTGAGATTCTCTACGAATGGAAGCTCTTAATCTCTCCTCTTCTTTCTGTCCAAAGAAAGAAGCAATATATAAAGATTGAGGGGAGAAAAACCACAAACCAACACAAGAGCACGCTGCATTCTACTGTAACTTTTGAAACAATTTCACAGCAGTGTAAAGATTGTACATATTCTGATTTTTTGTAATCTGTAAGGTTAAGCAAACTGCACCCATGGCTAACAACTCCAAAATACACTGTTTCTCTGTTTTTCATAAAGTCATAAAATGTTCAGAAATGTTCAGCTATATTACAGTTGTGATTTTTTTTTAGATTAAATCAGCCGATAAGAGAGTTCCATACCACAATACCTTAATCATTTCTGTGCGCTGAGACTCTGGATCACGACCTGCCATCGGCAAAATACGAATCTTCTGGGTCTTTGAACATCTGTCTGCCAGAGACAGAGTCATCTTCCTGTGAGTGGCACTGTCCGTAGAGTGTGGCCTGTTAAAAAATTGCTCTGGGTTAAATACTTCTTCAAGGAACGTATCCATTTTTAAAGGACAGCATACTTAATATTTCAAAGATTCACCTGCACAAAAGCATCATCCTTTTTTCCTTTTTTTTTTAATTTATTTTGTTTCTGTGCATTGTAACAGCTACTGGGGACATCAATTCCTCTCTCAGCAAACCATCTGCAGTCCATTAGCAGCCTAAATAATCATCCTCATATTTCACATCAATATCCCAAGACATAATGATCATCTTGATAGCAATTGCGCATCAGAAGAAAGGTTAATTTTAGGGAATATTAATATTCTTTCCAATTCAGATGAGGACTTGCACTTAAAAATGCAAATTAAAATATATACGAAAAAATACAGGTAGCCTACATATTGCAGCGAACAGTATATTAACCTTTCAAACTGTGACACCTAATTTAGGAAAAATCTTACTGAATTATTGACTTGGAAAACAGCACATTCTCATAAAAAAGTTAAGTTCTGAAGGTTTACGAACTGCTATGTCTTATCTTTATATGCTAGTTACAACACTCAATTGCAAAAGAAGTACCAACATTTGATATAGCACAGCATGCTTACCTGAAGGTTAACTTTGTCTTGAAAACAGCCTGTCCTTGTAGACCCGTCCCTTGTCTGATAAACAAATGGTTGTGATCTCCCTGTAGTGGCGCCTTGTACACGTCAAACACCTCGTTGCCCAAGTGGAGAGACATGCTTAAAAGAGATTCATGTATCAGTTATTTGATAAAGCCACTACAGTCTGGGGTTTGCTTCACTTATAAATGGAGAAAGCCTTAATGTTTCTGGTTTATATATAGCAAATAATTATATTTCAATCCAAACTAAGCAGAGACTAACACGATTTCTGCTGTGCAGAACTGACATCAAAGTTTGTTGACCTTCCAATTCAGCACGCCGTGGCATTTCACTGTAAGAACAACTGTATTCCTTCAATAGAAAAAAATCCAAACTCACCTTCCATCTGACCATTTGACTATCCGCGCATTACTTTCTCTGATCTCATTCCCTTCCTCATCTCGTCGCATGCGCCATCGTATTGTGTTTTCCACCTACGGGGAAAAAAACCCACAAAACACTTTTTCTAACACATAGTAAGGGATACTGTGGTAAAACATATTCTATGTAGGTCAAGAATTACAGCCGGAAAGACTAGATAATTTGCTGCATGGTGCAAAGAAATTAAGGTGAAATGTAGTGCTTTTATAGGGGAAATGCAGCTGTCAAGCATTTTTTAATTTATTACTAAAATGGATCAATTTTCCTGACTGCTGAACTGGTCCACAATTTCACAATCTGAACCATAACTCTAAACACTATTCAAAAACACCTGAAAGACTTTGAAGAAACATGGCTAGATGAGTGTAAAAGAGAAAAGGAAAATTAACATTATACCTTGAGTTTTAACCTAGTTCTGCCCTCTTCATCAAGCATCTCCTCATCTTCAAATTCATCTTCATAATACTGGGGATCAAAAGGTCTGCAACAAATTATATAATACAGTCTTTATTCTTCTAAAAATTAATCCAGATTATTCTCGAGTTGTGCAAAATAGCAGGTACTTGAAAGGTTTAAATTATACGCTGCATACAACAGCAGGCACTGCAGCTGTGAGACAGCCGTTGCTGCAGTAATGTAATTTACTGCATTGATCCTCCACCACAGGAGGCCCACCCAAGTGTCTTCACTACTGTGAACTGCAGCCACTTCAACATTCAGACCCTCTAAATGGCTCTAGCTAAAGAAAGCATGTCTGCCTCAGAAAATACTGTTTCCTTAGTAGCAGGACGACAAGGTCAGGGTTAAGTCTGGAACAAAATACATACAATATTGTACAGAGAAAATAAAAACTATTCTTTTATAAACGTGGTGAATTAGGGATTTTCTAAGCGCACAATCTTTGTAATTTTTTTATTTGAATCTCAAATCCCCTTCCTTTCCACAGGGAAAGGAAGATGAGATTGTTTTTCCCTCTCTTCAAAAAACCTGACTGTGGTGGGAGTGAGTGGCAGAAGGCCATTCCCTAGCCTCCCCTTCCCAACAACTTCCAGGCTGTTGCAAGGGAAAGAAGCGATAAATGGACTCTGCTACCATATGATCCTATTTTCAGTTCTGCCTGACCCCCAGAGATCCCCAGGACTCTCCTCATTGATTACAGCCCCTAACTGGATTCTTAACAGTTCTCTTCTGAAACAGTCTATAGCACGAACGCCAGGAAGAATGATTTAACTAACCCACAACAGAAACAATGCTACACTGCCAGCTAACAAGACACCTATTAAATAATGCATAAATTTGCAAGAAGTGCTGAGCGTGGGCTTTAGGGCCAAACCTAACATCAAAACCAACTCTAATAATTTATTTTGTTTCTCCTTATGAATTGCAGAAAATTTCTTTACCTTGGGTTAGGTAAATAGGAAAATGCGTAACCAGCCTCTTCATAGTTAAACAGCACATTTAGCACACACAAATAAAAAAGGGCTTATTCTAAAATTCAAAATGATGTTTTTATCACTCAAAAGTGCACAAAGATCCTGTGCATTTGTCTTTCAGATCCGAGAGCCTGAACCTATGTGTAAAAGTCAACTGATAGCATGTGCTTTCAATTAAATCGTATTGGTTTTGAAGACAGGAAGTTATTACATCAAGCTGAAACTCAAGCTCATAAGAAAATTACTCAGCACTTGATTAGATAACAACAATAGATATTACTATTGACCGATCACAACCAAAAGTGTGCATCTTAATGTCAACCATTTTAAATATGAACAACAAATCTAATTGTATCACCGAAACCAAAGCAATATAGGGGAACCTTATCAATCATGTATTTAACGTGCAATTACCTGGGCTCCACGCTAAGGAAGTTGGGCAGCTTCACAAAATACAAATCATTACCCAAGTCTGTGTTTACTTTCGGTATTTCTACCTCTATTCTAGTCTCTGGAATAGGTTCTTCTTCCTGCTGTTCTTGACTCAGTCCATTCTCATCCTAATGAAAAGAAAGGAGAATAGGAGCATTAAGTGAAAAAGTCTGGCTACTGTTGCTCTAATAAGCACTTACATTTTGCTTAAAGAAATGTCATCCGTGTGCACAGAGAGAGATCGAGATGCTTTGGGTAAAAGAACTTGCGCATTTTTAGTGAAAGCAATTCAATTCAGCAGTTTCATATGCCACTTAAAGGGATTTCAAACACCAGTGGAAACCCGAAGAGACCAAAGACAGTAAGGAAACAGCAAAGGAGCTGACATACAGTTTTCAGCTAAGCACTGGAGAGTAAGTGGGGGACAACTTTTCCCAGATTACAACAATATTTTTATGTATTATCAAGACACAACATGAAAATATTTGTCAAACAGCTGCACTAAGGTACCAAAGACAGCTATGACTTTGTATTTCACTTGATGGCAATCAAAATCACCCATTACATTTCTTTCAAGTACAAAAAGTGGAGCGGGGATGGAAGAAGGCAGATAAATGAATGCATCTGCTATTGCTATGTATGAAGCTTTAATAATTCTTTTAGCTAGGGCAAAATGATCTGTGATGCTTACTTAATGCTGTTACTCCTTTTTTTCACTAAAACATTAGCAAACCTTATCGGTGTTCTACACTTCAGAGTGGAATGGCATGTTAATTATTTCAAAAGTCAAGTCTACTCACAATGGGCTGTCCTGGAGTTGGTGGCTTATCTTCTCCATCGCTTCCTGAGGAAATGTCATCTGCACCTCCAAACAGATCCATGACATCTGCATGCTCTTGAGCAGAAAAATTACTATTTTAAAACAAACACATATGCGCACACACACCCCTACATGCAAGCACGCTCACAGAAAAAAATATTAACACATCCTTCACTTTTATTACCGCTTAGTATCACCTACAAAGGTTAAAAGCTGCAAATGTTATGAGGCACGCATTATTCTCTTATCTTGAAAAACAGTTTTCCCATTATTTTTAAGCTAAGGATTCCAGGTATGTTTTCCTGGAAAGGCTCTATCAAATAAGAGAATCTAGTTGAAAAATTGCAACAGAAGAACAAGCGTAAGATCATCCTTTACTCAAGTAAACAATTTAAATATATGTAAACAGCAACTTTATTAAGCATTTTGGAGGTTTTGCCCCTCAGAAGAATCAATACCTCTTTCTCAGCCAGCTAAACATCACAAAAACCAGTATAAATTCTCTGTGCTGCTCTGATTAGAGGCACCATTTCTTAACATCTTTCAGTAAAAATGTGTGAAACATTTGCAAAAGAAAAGCTCTGTCTTTCATGGAGGAGACAGAGAGACTGACAGAGCTAACTAGAGACAATCAGCAGAAACACAGCATATACTTCCCCAGGCAGAATTCTTGTTATGCCGATTTGTTATTTCCTTGGCACTATAGTTACACCATGTAGCAAGCGCTATCAATTTTATCAAGTTCTGTAGTAGATCAATGGCATGATTAAGATGAGAATTAAATGAACCAAAAATCCACAAAACAATGCCCCCATTTACCTTTCTGTCCTTCTGTATCACTGTCCACTTCTGAATCCGATGCAATTGGTTTCTTTCGCTTCATTCGCAGAATTTCATCTTCACTGTCGCTGCCCCTTGCAGACTCTACTAAGGAGCATAATTATTCTCAGCAAATTAAAAATTTTGTTCCATGTATTTTAAAATTCCTTTGTATTAGCAAGTTGAGTCAGATGAAAAGGAATTTAAAAACGTGGCATAAAAAAATCATTACAAAGATGACTATAGTTGAAAGCTATACGATTAATGCCTTTACACTGAAGTCTGAATCTTTTCAGGCCAATATAAATAAAATAGAGAGATCAAACCAGAAGCAAATCATACCACTATATTCCATCCTACCAGATTTATGCTCTTGGTCCTCCTCATCGGAATGTTGGGCCCTTTCGTCATCGTCAGAGTTCTGCATCTTCTCCTCGTCAGAATGCTGGGCCCTTTCATCATCATCGGAGTTCTGCATCTTCTCCTCATCTGAGGCCTGCGGCCTCTCCTCATCATCCGAGTTCTGCATTTTCTCCTCGTCTGAGTTCTGGAGTCTTTCCTCATCATCAGACATCTGTGGCCTTTCATCTTCATCAGAGTTCTGCACTTTCTCCTCGTCTTCAGAGTTCTGCTGTCTCTCCTCATCATCGGAGTTCTGCTGCCTCTCCTCATCGTCTGACTGATCACTTTTGTCCTCCTTGCCCCACTTCTCATCCTCCGAATGTGCTTTCTCGGAACCATCTCCCTCTGAATGATGACTGCCTTCATCTGAGGCATGCCCCCGATCATCCTCCTCATCATCATGAGCAGCTTCTGAAACGCTGTGCTGGTCCGCGTCTGACTGATCGTTATCTTCATGCTCCGAATGTCCCGAAGCTTCAGAGCGATTGTAGGATCGTTCAGAGTGGTTGTCACTCCCTGTGTGATGGGATGCCCCTTCATCCTCGCTATCATCTCCAAATAGCTCCTTATTACTAGGTTTTATTGCCTCCCTGTCGTCATCCTGGTCACTGTCGCTTCCAGAAGCATTACTACCAGAGCCAGCATTCTCCTGATCGGAATCAGATTCAGATCCAGAATCGGAATCTGCAAAACAAACATCCCCCTTTCAAGAGCTAAAATGCCCCTATAAGGATGCACACAAGACGATGGGCATCACTTTAAAAAAACCACAAACAAACAACCCCCCCCAACCTCTAAAAAGCCATAGAGCTTACAGAGAACTGTAAGAAAGAACTATAAAAATTACCTAGAACAATAAAATAGTGTCTAGCAATAAAGGAACAGCCAATGAAAGGCACAATGAAAAATTATGGATGCCACATAAAGCTTCAAACCACAAGCTATGATCTAGGATACTGGAGCTGTATAAAGAATAAGCAATTATAAAGAAGAAAATAACATTTGAAACAGTGAGGACTTAAAATATGTAAATACACATATATGACTTATGAGATGCTACAAATCTAAAACCGTTATCGTTTCTTTAATCCAAGTTAGCTGTCTCACACACCCTGACGCGTTTGTTACCATGGAGCTACTCTTGAACGCTGAGCTTGGCGAACAACGTTTCAAGCAGGAAAACAAAGGCACAACTGCCTTGGAAAACAGTTTACAGAGATTGAGAGAAGCATTTTAAAGATGTAAAAGCGACTTGAATCGGGAGCTGTTCCACCGTTTTTCTTTAGACACTGACGACAGCTGAAACTTATCCAGGTACCGAGGGGCAAGCAGGGAACCCGCCTTGCTTTCGCCAGCCTGGGCCCAGACGCTTGGCTTTTGCCCCCCGTCAGGGGCGGAGAGTCCCCGCACACCGCTCGCTCGCTCCCTCCCCGCCCCCGGCCCCGTCGCCAGGCCAGGCCCGCTCCCTCCCCGCGCCTGAGGCGGTGTCGCGGCCCGGGCAGCCGCGGGGTGGGGAGAGAGAGAGGGAATGAGGGGAAGCGGCGGCCCCGCACCTTTCTGCTCGGCCTCCGAGTCGGCGTCGCTGCCGAAGAGCTCCTCCATGTCGGCCATGGCGAGGGGACGGCCCGCCGCGCGCCCGCCGCCACGCCGCGGCGCCGCTCAGTGACGCACGTACGCAGCGCCGCACGGCCCCGGGGAGGGAGGCCGCTCTTAAAGGGAACGCGCCCCGCGGCCATTACAGGCGGTAACCGCCTGTCGGCGATAGGCCGCGACCGAGGCGTGCCGAGGAAGCGGGAACGGCTTATGAACGTAGCGGGTGGCGTTGCGAGGAAGCAGCGAAGGCGGGCGTGGGCACAGCCGCAGGGCCTGTCAGAGGGGATGGGCAGGACCCGGCCGCAGCGCGAACATGACCATTTCTCTGCACGTTTCACGTATGCGCCCGCCCCGGCGGCCGGCTCCCCGCGCGGCCTTACTGCGCGCAGGCGTACCTTCCTCTCGCTAGCACTTGTTGGGCGCAGCCCCCCTGCTCTACTGCCGTCAGGTCTCGATACAAGTTCTCCATCAGCCCCAGGCGGGCGATAGACCTTGCTGCTGCTTGGCGTTGGTGGAGGAGCTCGGCCCAACCGCGTTCTGGAGCCCCTCTGCTGTGGAACAGGCTGAGAGAGTTGGGGTTGTTCAGCCTGGAGAAGAGAAGGCTCCGGGGAGACCTCAGAGCCCCTTCCAGTACCTGAAGGGGCTACAGGAAAGATGGGGAGGGTCTTTATCAGGGAGTGGAGCGACAGGACAAGGGGTACTGGTTTTAAACTGAAAGAGGAGAAAATTAGATTAGATACTAGGAAGAAATTCTTTATTGTGGGGGTGGTGAGACACCGGCCCAGGTTGTCGAGAGAAGCTGTGGCTGCCCCATCCCTGGAGGTGTTCAAGGCCAGGCTGGATGGGGCTTGGAGCAGCCTGGTCTAGTGGGAGGTGTCCCTGCCCAGGGCAGGGGGTTGGAACTAGATGATCTTTAAGGTCCCTTCCAAACCAAACCATTCTGTGATTCTGACGCGCAGCCCCGCTGACATGCTCTGACCCTGTGTCTCAAAGGCATCACCCTTTTATCTATACACCTCCCCATTGCCAAATATGGCTGAAATAATGCTGCACAAAGCAGCCTCACACCCCCACCCCATTCCCTTGCTTGCTTTGAACAGGGGCAACAATATGCTGTCACTGTTTTTATGGGCTCTTGGACATCCTTCTGCCACCTGCTGTGTGAAAATCAAGTTCCACATCAATAGCCCTTTACTACTTCTCCTATTAGAGAAGAAAAAGTAATGGTTTAACATGAATAAATGCATGGGTGAACTTTAAGCAAGTCTGTGTACAACGTGAAAAAAAAAACACACCAAACCAAAAGAAAAAAAAACCAACAACAAAAGAATACAGTACTTTAATCATCCAAAATGTTTACTGGTTTACAATCTGACAGCATATAGTGCTGATATGCAAAAACACTCAATTCATGTTTCCTCAATGGAAATTTAAATTGAACACTTGCTCGTTTGTAGCTTACAAACAGTATTACTCAAGCTGTAGAGAGAATGAGGCTATTTCTTTAAAATACAACAGTAAATAGATAATTGCTTTGGAATATAGGCTACCTTTCCATGCTCAGCTTGGAACCAACAGAATCAACAACATGAGTGGTCATTTGACTTCTGCATTAAGCCTGGAGAATAATCGAGAAGAAAAAGAAGTATCACCTCTTTTGGAAAAAAGACCTTGTGTTTATGGTAGCTGGTTATCAAAGTAATACCGCTTTTGCACTCAAAAAAATTTTAAGTCATCCACAAGATCTCACTACACTTGAGAGCATTAAATCAGACTTTGGTTTACAATTCCTGACTATCGACTGAATTCCTTCATTTAATCCAAAAAGGATATACATTGTAGGCACAAAAGTGATTGTTGTAACTGTTCCATGCATCACAGCAAATGTCTTGCAACAATTTGGAGGGCCAAACTTCTCTGGTTGAAAAACAAAAAACAAAACCCCAAAAAATAGTTTTCTGTGTCCAGCCTGTCAGATATCTGTCTTGAAAGTGCCAACAAGCAGTCAAGTACTTAGCTGCTGTCTACAGAGCCAGACCAATTATTCCGGTCCACTACTGTCATCTGTGACAGGACACCTGAGAGCTGGAGCTTAAAAGCCCCTGCTGTTGATTGGAATATAAATCATACATCATTAAGCAGCTAAACTTGATTTAATAAAGTAAGGAAGGGATCTGGGCTATCATTTCCATAATCCAGCCTTTCATTTTTCTCCTCAGTTTCAAGTAGGAGATAACTGCCTGATCTGGTTAGATAATGATAAAATAAATCATCATAGAATCACAATACGTGAACAGATTTCTTGAACGTGCAGCCCTTCGACAAACGAAGGAAGACATTACAGCTTGTTTTTTGACACAAAATGATTATGGTGCCTAGCAAATAAAAAGTAAAGTACAGCTTTAGGCAACTCAGCACATGACATGCTTTGGCCATGTTTATACAGCACTGTCTGTAAAAAGACACTTGTGACTTTATGCACACTATATAAGAACTTAAATTTCAAAATCTAAAAAGTTCTTGAAAATTTACAAAACCCAAAACCAAAAGAAGCCCTTTTTGTTATTAGTCAGATCACTTCTAGTTGTTTCAAAATTATAGTATGTATAGCCTTTGGTGTTAACAGAATTAATTCCGACTTGCTTTTCAGAGAACACACTTATTTGTAATTGTAATAAAAGGCCGATTCCGAAATAGGAAAAAACATGTTCTTCCACAAGAATAAACCAGTTATATACATCCTCACTGAAGGCACTATAGTTTAAAATTCTCTGTACAGTTGTAGTTAAATTCGAAGTCACCTCCAGAATAAAGTCTGTCTTTAAAGATCTGAAACAAGATTTGCAGCAAATTACAACGTGGGCACAGTGTCAGAGAGTTGCTCTGGTGAATTTTTATAGTATAAACAACCTGATGCAAAAAGCTCAGTCCAATATGTTTTGTATACATAAAATATTCACCATATAATGATCCTTAGATGAAAGCAGTTGTCAGTTGAATTCTCTGTTGCTATAATTATAGCCGAGCACTCCTTTAAAACATTTTTGTGAGTTTATGATGTCATGACAACATTGGGCAAACTAGTACAGTGCAGTCCAGACAGACCTACACCAAAAAGCCTCCAGATTTTCATATTATTTCAAGGAAGTCTACTGTGATTATGTACAGAAGTTGAAGTGATTCTTGTTGACTTATTAGTTCGCTTAGATATAGAACTTTAAATATTTCAATAATTACTATGCCATACAGATTTGACACTGCATATTGGTTAATTCCTGCACATGTTATGTAGTGTTTCAACATCAAGATGTAAGTAGAATAGAAAAATCCTTTCTTAAAAGTGTTACTTCATTGCTTTATTAAAAAATGATAGATTTATATGAAGTACTAATAGCTTAATGCAACTGCTTGAAAAAAAGGAATTTTTCCATTTGCTAGCAACTTAGTAACCTGGTTTTACAGTTACGACTGCTTTTCCTGTACAGAATTATGCAGAATTTAACAAATGCATGTCCACTACTTCTAGAGAAATTGATACTTATTACTTATGCAGATAAGGATTTTTAAACAAAGAATATAAACTAAATAATGCTGATGAACACATGAAATCAGTCTAAAAATATATCCAGTTTAGATACAAAGTAAGATACAGTTATGGAACGTTTTGAAAAAGACTTTAAAGATTTAGGTGTAATAGAAAAACTGTCATTTTTCAAGGCCCCTTTTTCTTTCTTTTTTTTGCAAGGCTTCCACTTTTTTACTAGTCCCTTAAGTCTCTTGTGAGAAGTCCTTAGCCAATTTATTTTTGTTTGGTTTAAAGGGATGTCTATAAACTTAATCACAGTATCAAGAACTAATAAAAAAATTTGAAAGTAGAATTACAAGTAAGATAGCTGTGAAAGATTTCTCTTCAGTGCATATGAACAAGGCTGAACAGCTCTACACAATGAGTCCAACTGCTGTGTGAAGAATCCCTTATCGCTAACGCATTGTTTTCAAGAATATACATACCCCTCCACGTAAATAAACGCCCTCAGATTTTCTAACGAATATTTCAATTGGGTCATCATCTGCCCAGTGATCTTGAATGTCCCATTCTTTGACTACAGACAATTACACCATTGATTTACAATTACATTTTTAGTAGAAAGCACAGCCGAAGTCTCGAAATACAAAAAAAATCTTTAAAAAACCACCAAAAACTATAGTACAGACTGCTGCAGTTATTGTGTCTCAATCTGAAAAACGTGATGCATACCAGCAGATTCTTAATACAACTTTGCTTTAAAAGGAATGGGGTTTCCAGTCTTTTCCCTTCTAACCCAGGTGAATGTAGTCCAAGATTGCCAAAGCTCACGGTGACGAGTGTGCCTTGATGGCCCTTGAAGTCTCCACACAGTTTTGACAAGAAGATGATCTACTAATTGTCACCTTCAACCCTTCTCTTGCGAACTGTAACAAGAGAGGGGAAAAAAAAGTTTTACTATTCTATCATTGCAACTACTTTTCATATTTCTACAAGATCAACAGATAGTTTATACTTTGCCGCATAAAGTTTCGCATAATACAACTTAAGATAATTAACATTTAGTATTATTCGTCATTTTAAGCTTACACGTTAGCAGTGCTTACTGTGTTATTCATGAACAGCTTCAAATGTTTGCGAGGAGAGACTTGCGGGAAACATGAGTCATTTTACATTTGTTAAGTAGATTTAGCCAGTACTCTTTTTTTTACATTGCAGTATTCTAGTGGTGGAGAATTAAGTTTACATGGCTTCAAAATAAACAGTACAAGAGTTTCACAGTATATCCAGCACTATTTATACACTTTGCAAAAAAAATAACATTACTTGCAATAGCCTAAAATATTACATTTGTTAATTAAAAAAATTTGTCAGAAAATGCAACAGCAACAAAAATTTGTGAATAAAAATCACAAAAGCTCACATGCTGTTTAGACTTCAGAGTATACAAGATTGACTGAATGACTGGAGCTTTGCTTAATATTTGTAGTATTTTAATTGATATTTTCTTTTTCCCCCCTATCAAATTCTATTTTCCTTTTCTGTGAAGACACAACAAATGAGGCTGAGTGTCTTGGATATCATATAGGGCATCTCCACTTTGTTTAAAAAAGTGGAGCAAGCACATCTATGTAAGAAAGTGATTCTGTTCTCAAATCCACTAATTGGGAATTCTGTAGTTTTACAGATATTTGCAATTTGAATTGACCTTCTTTACCTTCACAGATCAAAATAACAGAGGGAAAGCTGTTTTGTTTCCCCTCCCTCCTCCTGTCTCAAGAAATGCTTTACATACAGTCTAAAGAAACAACCAGAATAGAATCACACTAGAATGTTACTCTTTACAAAGCCAATGTATTGCTCACTTTGAGAGTAACCCATAGACTTATATCTCCATTTAAATCCAAATCGTTTCCATCAGTGACAGAAGTTATGCATACCTGCTTTCATCAAATTGCAAGAACAGATGGAAAAGTTTCCAACCTTAGACTTCTCCCATCATGCAGTTAAAAGCAATATGCACAGTTTCAGATGAAGGAGAGGGAAGCAGTACAACACAGAGTAAACAAGGGAGAAAGAAGATAAAGACTGGCTTTGGGTTTTTTTTAGAAGAAACGTACAAAGACAGAAATGAGAGACTTTGAACACCTCAGCTTTCAGTGCTCAGTACCCAACTGGGTATTCAGAGTAACCCGTCTCTGTAGCTTCAGGGCTGGAGAGATGAAAAGGTATTTGCAGAAGCTTTTGTTCGCATACTCCAGACTAAGAAAGCAAAGAAAAAAAGCAAGATATCAATAGAAACATAGATTTCCAACAGTCAAACACTAAAGTGAGAACTAGTGAAAAGAGAAACCTTAAAGGAAAGGAGAGACACACCCAAAGCGTTATGATGAAAAAAATAAGAATAACTGGTTTAGAATCTATTTTGAGAAACAGTTACGCAGTGTCTGAGCACCTTTCGTCTCTCTCTATGCTCTATTCTGTTATTTCTCCTCCATCTTTTTCAGATCTGTTCTCCACTTTAAGTTTTACTCAGAGGAGAGAAGATCTTTAAACCAAATTCCAATTTCCTATGTCATTCCCTCTAATGTGTCCCTGAACTATTGCTACCACTACTGAACTGCATGGCCCATTTTCATGCTGGTGAGATGTGCAATCCTTACCACAAAGCACCTAAAGCCAAAAAGTTTAATTAAATGGAATTTAAAAGGTAATTCTATTTAAATAGACAGACCACATTATCTTGTTGTAGTTGAGAGCTTCGAGCATTTGGCATTAGTATACACACTATTTCCATTCATCGGCTATATTATTAACCAATTTGCTGCTGGTCCATTTACATAGGATTCTAACAGATGAGCTGCAACAAAACTTAACTGCAGCAAATAAAGATGTCACTGCTACCAGCTTCCTTTAAGAGAGGCAGGGAAGGTACCTGGGCATGAACAGAACCGTAAGGGAAGAGATGACCCAGTCCCAACCTCTGCACATGACAGTACCTTCAGTTTCCTTGCTCACGCAATCCAAATGAGATTGGGTGTGCCGGCATTGAAGAGGGCATCCTGCACTATTAATTTCAAGTACTGCTTTTAAACAAACAATGAATCTTATCTGAATAAAACTGAACAATCAAAACTATTACTTTCTCTCATTGTCACCACTCAGGCGGAGTTTGAATGTTCTTGTTCTAGACTGCTAAAAATCATACACCTGAACACCCCGCAACAAAATAAAAGGAGAACATAAAGCAGCAACAGAAGAGTAGGAGTAAAGCACGCATATTTTGCTAACCTCGTTATGTCAACAGAAAAGCAGAAAAACCAGACACCTTTAAAACCTGTGCCACGCACACATTCATTTAACAGTCACTCTCTATTGACAGGTCTTACCCAAATCATTATTTTTTGTGATAGCTGCAGCTGCCCTGGCTCGAGGTCCCTGTTGCATGAAATGGTATCCAAATTTGAGTATTTTGGTGTTTTCTTCAAGCATCTTCGCAATTTCTACTTCTGCAAGCGTGCCCAGCTGCTGCCTCTGTTAAAATAAAAGGTACACAAAGACAACAGTGCTTATGTGTATTCAACCTAAAAGAGATCAGAATACTTTCATCATATTAGTCAATAAACACTTAGCTTCATATTGATTAATCTAAAAGGCAGAACGTCATAAAGTACATTTGTGCACTTTAAAGTACAAGCAAGCACAGAAGTAACCAGGAATAAACTTCAACTGGATGCTTCTGAAAATCTTAAGGACAATCATTCATGGGGTTAAGATACTTAAAATATTTTGGACAGTGTATCACGAGCTGCCTTGTAAAAATATTCAGTCAGCTAGGAGAGACTGATTTAATTATGATATTACCACCACTTCACCTACCTGGTTATCGATTTTGATCTCTGTTAATGTTTCATTGTCTTTCAGTGCATCGACCAGTGCCAAAATTCCAACTCCAGTGATGAAGTTTGATTCTATGTTTAAACTTTTTAATTTTGTGTTTACTCTCAGCATATCTGCAAGAGCCTTTGAATGCAAGGGAGCATCATTAAACTTCTGACATTTGCTGCAGTACATCACAGGACACAGTGATAACCATTTACACTGACTAGTTCAACGGGAGCAACAAGTTGACAGATGCATATCGTAACTTTGCAAGTTTTCACTCATTATTTGAGACTGAAGTGAGTCTTAAACTAGCCATTATCTACATTCCCTTTTTTAATAGTATTTAGTCTATAAAAGGCCTGTTTTTCTCTTGTTGCAAACTAAAAAGCTACACAGAATATAAATTGTCTGAAATTAGCATATTGGACCAATTCCATTTTGTAAGCCTTCACAGCATACAATGAGTAATGCAAGCTGCTAAATAAAGGCCAGAGAAAGGGCGTTAGTCAACTGAAAGGAGAATTAGGTATGGTTAATTTGTAAACAGGAGATCTGACTTACAAAACGCTTGTGTCTACAGATTTGGTAGGAAGCAGTAAAATTCAAAGCTCTAAGCACAGTACCAGCAGGTAGCTAAAAGCACTCTTACAGAAGTGGCATATACCTGATCTCATTTCTGAGAACATAAGAAAACAAGAACAGGTACCTGCTGAGGTTTACAGTCATAAAAATCACAATCTTTATTTTTATTTGTATCAAAACCACACCTGAGAAAACAAGCCTTTATAGATTTTTATTATAAATGTTTCAGTTCTACTGAAAAGGAACTTTTTAACTGACCCCAAACAAAGCTTTCAAACATTCATTTGTTCATTTAATGGAGTGTTTCAAACTCATTTTTTTTCTAATTTGAAATTAAAACAAATGCAAAGGATTGTCCTGGCAAAACAATTAGTGCTGTTTTCTTGCTACTTTATTTGCAAATAAATAAGGTACTGCTTTTGATTTAACATAGGAAAAACAAGACCAGGTGAGAAATACTTGTATTTCAATTGTGTCAAACTAGATACCTTGACTAATATTATGCTTTATATGCTAATGCTTTAAGCTAATCTTTGGTAGCAGGGAGATCAGAGAAACAGTTACTTTCCAACTTTCTTTAACTAAAACTCTAGTTAGTTGAAAAAGATTATGAGTTTTTTCAGTCCTCAATGTGCTGCTTTTAAAGTTAGTTTTCAATGTACTATTGGCTTGTGGAATGGAACTAAATGACTAGGAGAAAGAGAGAAAAGCAGGAAGGAGGTTAGCAAGATAAGAGTCGGGGGAAGGGACTGGATAAAAAGAGTTCTCACTTATCTCATGGATCTGACTCATTGCTGCGTATTAGTCAGCCAGCAGTCATTTACCAACTTTGATACAACAAAGGTTTGTTAAAGAAAACATACTTTACAGCGTAACAGAATGTAATCATTTCCATCTCTAAATATTTAAACAGGATTCAGTTCAATCCCTTACCATTGTCTTTCCATCCTCACTTCCCTCGCACCCCACTTAAGCCCATTAGGGAGAGTACTTACAACAGCAACAGGATCATTGCTTCGGGTGGCTGCAAGGCTAAAATTCTTCACATGCGTGTTGGTTTCTAAGGCTTTTGCAAATTCTTTCAGCGTTGGAATTGGTATGTTCTTGAATTAAAAATAGCATTTCACTCTCTTGAGATACACAAGTTTATCCCCTCCCTCCCAACTTCTTCCATTATCTTATTCTCTTTACAGCAAAACATATGATAATATTAACTATCACTGATCTCCAGCAGTCTCACAGTAACGGCCTAAATGTGTAGCAAAACTATATGTAAGATACAATGGCTATTAGAGTCATCAGTTTTATAGAGCAATGTCATCTTTACTACATTGATGCCACTGTCACAGTAAAAGCGTTAAAAAATACTTAGCTGACTTGAAGTTTACTAAGCAAAATTTACACGAACTGAACATTTGCTAACTATCAGCATCAAATTAACCTTTCACAAATATAAAAAGATTTAGAGCTTTAAACTGGTGAAACTACTAGCATTTCATTCTCTGTGTTCTATTAAGAATAATTCCATAATTTGCCAATCTATAGTTTGATAATGTTTACAGTGTAGTAGCAACCAAGTGTAAAAGGAATCATTTTAGATAATTAATTAGGGTAGCAAATTTCTCAGTTTATTATATCAGAAATTTTGTTCTGTTGCCTTTTTAGGCATTTATTTTGGCTAGCACTTCTCTACTGTACAATATTCTTAAACCATGTATTTTATTTTCTTCTGTTAGTAAAGGCAACAAATAGCCTAGGCTGCTCGAGAGGCTGCAGCCAGCAGCCTGTCACTGCTGTCTGCACTGTAGGTCAGGAGTCCTGTAGTTCTGTTTTCTCTCACGCAAACATGCAGAAGTTTTACTCATATTTAAAACCACAACTGTTACACTTATAAGCAGAAGCAGCCCTAATTGCCAACAGCTTTTTTGTGCAAGAACAAGAAGGATGTCAGGTACAAACATCACTCTGCAATAGCTGTGAGAGCACATTGCTTCATCAAGGACAAAGGAGTCAAAGTAGCAGTTAACTCCAGGATGGTGAGCTGCTGGAACTGTTGCCAACTTGGCAGCAACAGAAATCTGGGCTGGCAGTAAGAAAATCTAAAGCTTTTTAAATACACATTTGGCAAAAGAAACCAAGATGGCTTATCGGTTTAGCTCCAGGTTTCTGAGATTACACACACTGCAACATTAGCAGAAAGGCTGCTGTACTTAAAATAAGCCTATCGTGCTGTTATTACAGTTTTATGGCTTAACGTGTCTTCTACTGAGAAAAAGAGGCACATTTACTGCAGACTTCTGGTAATTACCTTAATGTTATTTAGATTAACTTCAACAAGACGGGAATCATTGTCTTTAATCCTTTGCAGCGTCTCCTCCACATTTGTAGGATTTGGCGGTTCATCAAAAACAGGCAACATTTTTTCACCTTTTACTATATCTGAAAAGGCATTTAATTGCAATCAAACAGGTCACATACACTCACTGTGAATGAATGATACACATACTAAATATTTACTGTATTTAAAGATCATTTCATCAGTCTTTACATCTTTCCTCCACCCAAAAGCCATACCATTGTCTCCTGACCATAGTTTCATAAAGTTCAATTCTTTTCCAAAGGTCCTCACGGTCCTTCTGCTTTTCTTGCAGACCAGCTTTTTTCAGAAAGCAAATAGGAGTTGAATTACAAACACAAACATGAAAATGCATGTTTATGCCTACTTTTATCTGCCAAAAAGTCAATTAACTGCAGAATAGATTTTAGTGTAGATATATTTTAATTCCACTTTTGCCAGAACTCAATTAGCAATGTTAGACATGCACATTTCCAATTGAAGACTGAATAATCTATAAAGAATGCTAGTGCAACAGAAAATAGTTAATGCTATAGTAACTGTGTGCAGTACAAAGAACTCATTTATCTAGCACTTGCGTACACACTTACTTGAGAAGCTGTCTTTGTCAATCCCATTACTGCTTCCTACTACATCACAGAACTGATTGTTTGTTATCAAGTTAGACATTCCCAGTATAGCTGTAAAAGGAAAAAAAGAAAAAGCAAAAGAACAATTTTACTGTTCCTGAATAATTCAGCTCAGAAGCAGAGTTCCTTTAAAATAACAACTGATATTTGTAAAACACCCAGTTATCAGTACAATAAGCCATTCTATCTCTTAATTTAAAGAAAAGTAGAAAAAAATTAATTAATTATAGACTTTTTTTAGTTGGCTTTCACATCTTAGAAAGCTTTTACTTCACCAGGTTCAAGCATCAAAGTTAAAAGTGCAGTTCAGTCACAAAGTTCTTGACTGAAGCTTTAGGAATACAAGCACATAGCAACACCTTCTTATGTGTGAGAAAAAGCAGTAGTGTACCCAACAAAAACCAGCCAGTCTGAGGAATGAAATTCAAGGTTTTGAGTTTGAAAATCTGACATCTTATGCAGGCCAAAATAATCTACCTTCCTATAAGTTATCACAAATCGACAAAGATGATACACTACAACGAAACACGTTGTAGTTTCTTTCACAACTACAACTTCATACAGTCACATTTCAGGTAACAAATACACTACCACATTAATTATAGATCTTTCTCGTCTAAATAAGCACCAGCCCATTCGTACTTCAAAAAAAACTAACCTGCAAGGTCACCTAATTCTGTGTCTGTGGCACTGGTCAAGGCTTCCTCCAGTTCTGGATCAAGAGAGAATTTTTCTTCTGTGTAAGACTGTATAGGCTTTTGCTTCGGGATAAATATTTTCCCTGGAGTAAAGAAAATGAAGAGTCTGATGTTACTTTGTATTTTGTACTTAAGGAATACATTTAGTAAGTCCTGAGAAAAGCACCAAGGACAACATAAAGGAATGAGGTTTCTTCTGTTTGTTCTCGAAAGTCAGAGATGAGGAAAGAGCATAAGCAGGAATATAACATTACTTATTCCAAATCTTCAGGAGTCTGTATCATGACTCCAATCTTATTTGTTTCTCCTAAGTATTAGAAAATAAAGTATAAGCCTCCATTATACATTTTAAACAGCCTAGAAAAAAGAGCTTGTAAGGAAGATTTACTATCGGTAGAGAACGATGACCTATATCCCCTCAAGGAAGAAAGGGACCGAGGCAGAACTGTAATCTGAATGTGTCAGAGAAATAGAATATCAACGAATCATCTGATATCACAGACCTGAGTATTCACTGCAGTTTTACAGCACACACAATATTTCTGATTTGGGATTGTTTATTAATATCACATTCTGCACCAACTTTTTAGTCATTACGGACAGGTATTGGGACAAGTTATTTTAGGAGACATCATTATAAGTAGAGGTCTGTGTAGTTAGCACAATTGCTGTGTATATCTTCAGCTGAAGAGTTAGGGTAAGAAATCAGAATATGAGAGCACTATTCTAACAGTTGTTCTGAAAACAGTTCAGATGTGAATGATTTAGAATTGGCCTTTCAGAACAAACAAGTCTAGCACTGGGTAGGAACCACCCAGGAGAGGAAACGGGTGCTTAGGTTCAGGATAAACTGACATGGTAAATAAAAGCTCTGGTACCATATGACAGAACAAAACCAATGCATTTGATAGAAGTCAGTCACAACTAGAAAACTGTGAATCTGATCTTAACAGTTATTAAAAGTTTTCCAAACTTTCCAAGTTGCCTGAGCTATCTGTCAGCAGACAGAGCTGTGGGAAAGGGGTTCCAACTTCCTTTAGTTATTTCCTGGGGTAGGAAGCTGTGTCGATAACCGTCCTATGATGTCCCAGTGCTAGTTCAGGAACCCACGCTCTTCCATATTCATAGCTAAAAAACATTTCCACAGACAAATCATACTAGCTCGTTCCAATTACATGATGACAACCCGTCACACACCAGAATCGGACCAGCTGGGCAGAAGCCAGAAGACTAAGATTTTTTTACCTCGTACTGCACACAAGTGTATCTTGTTGCATGTTTGGACTAAGACTAAGTTTAGCATTTTTAAATACCTCCCAGTGACAAGAAGCTGTATAGGGATGTTTCAATTATTTATTTTTTTCTGGGAAATTCCAACAAAGTAGGATTTTGATTTCGCCACTTGTGGGAAGCACTGCCTGAAGTCAGCTCCTGTGTCCCACAGCAGACACAGGCATGACAAAACGCATCCACCTTTTCTCCCTCTCCAAATTCTCATCCTAGATTACAATAGTTTGTGGTTCCTTTTCTTTTTAAAGGAACTTAATGCATTACCACTAGCACAGATTACAAAGAAGTCTATCAGGTTTTTCTCTGACAGCACAGTCTGATGACCAAGATCTGTTGCTAACAACACAGGATTTTTGTTCCTGGGTTGCTATCTCTTTGGAAAGTTGTACAAATGGTCATTATCCATATTTAGAAGCAGAACATAAATCTCCTTACATAACTGCCCTGACTACAAACGGGAGCCGAAATGAGCTGACATGCAGTACCACCCATACCTCAGGTCTGATGGACACTGCAAAAGAAGCTATGTGGTGATTCAGGATTAAAAGAAAACCTCCATAAATTAAGACTTATTTTTGTATAAATGCGGATTATTTTGGTATAACTGATATGGTACACTTCTGCCCCCATTTTATTTTACCAGCATCACCTACTGGGGACAGAATAACTTTCAACTTACATTTTAAATTTCAGAAGAGGTATGAAAATGTTTGACATGGCTTTTATTAACCCATGTTTACTCTTAACAGCTTATACATTATCTAAAGCCTTTTAGTAGCTATGTTTGCATTGTTTTTCCTCAGTAATACAGACTGTGAGTAAAAGAGTGAGGAATTCAGAGTACAAGGAAGAAGAGACGCGTGATTCCAGCACCTGAGCCTTTGTTCACGTCATCCTATTTGCAGCATCAGTGCAGAGAGCAGCGAGTGGGAGAAGGAAACCGATCTCAGTTAAAAACAGCTTTGTAAAAGCGTATTTCAACCTAGATCAGCCTCCTGTCTGGTTCATCACACAGTATGCACAAAAAAAAGAACTACTTTTCCTTATGTTACTTTAAGTAATTCTTAAATTTATAAGTTAGGAACTTCTGGTTCTAACCATTTGGTTCTTAAGAGGAAGACTAAATTTATCCATACATGCCTGATTCTTGAGATAAACTAAAAAAAAAAAAACAAAAAAAACACCCACCACCAGTGTATATTCATTTTTTATTAAAGCGAAAATGTTAAAAGCCACTCCCCTCCAGAAATGTTCATTGCAGCCAACTCCAGTCACATGAACTGGGTCAGGAGCAGTTTCTGTTATAAAACAGGTCACACCCTTGTGTATATAATCTCGCATTCATTTGCTTCATCACATCCTAGCCCAGAGTTCAGAGGTTTACAATGAACATACGAAAGCAGGTTCTTCCCCATTCCCCACTTCTAGTGACGAACTTACTTTAAAAAAAGATAAGACCCCTGTGTCTCTGGGGACGATGATCTAAGTCAAGGCCTGCTGCCAGGACAGTTTGGCAATTCCCTTCCCCCCTTACTAATGTAAGCTTTTTTTTTCCTTAAAAAAAAAAAAACACCAAAAAAACTACACATCTGTGCAGCCCATGAGATGAATAGCTTTCTCAGCCCTCAAGTGGAATGTTTCCAAATAGCAGGGATTTGATCACATGAAGGAACATGACATCCTCCTTTTCAGCCAACAAGGATACTGCAAAGATTAAGCAATACAACATGAAGAGGCAAATTTCAGAGATGTTCACATCATTTCTGTAATAATTATATATTCAGGCCTTCTATGCCTTTAGCTAACGTGTTAAATGATGCACATCCCAGGACTAATTCACAGGCTTTCTTTGCTACAGAATGAACTTTCAGTGCCAAGTTCCCAACAATCATACTGCTGAAGAGGCAGAAACATTGGACGACGCCTGTTGACGTGCCCTAGACATTTCATACACAGAATCACATTATCTAAGGTGGGACTGAAAATCTTGGCGAAACCAGGTCTGTTCAGTGTGGCCATGCACAGCATATTGCTGCTACTATTCTCACATATCCCACAGTCCTACCCCCATCCTAGCAGGCAGCAAGTGGCCACAACTTGCAGATCAGAAGAAAATCTAAAATGCACTTCACAGTACTCTGTCTGCAGAAAAGGAATCAAGTGTCACCTGAGGACAACCAAATACAAGCTCGTCTCATCAGTGACTCCATGAAGAAGAACAAGCATCATCTGATATATTCCATACATCTTACGTTCCTTAAAGCTTCATCAATCCAGAAACTGATATAATCCACAATTCATCCGTCACCAATTCTTACCATGTGACAGACTTAGGTCCATCAATTCACTTGTAAGCACAGTTTAATACTATTTTTTAATTCAATTTACAAGTGACTTCCTCGGTGTCTTACTGTAGGGACAGCACTGCTATTCGTTATCTGATTACAGAGGACATAGCAGTGAGTTAGAAAACTGTTTTATATTAAGGCTAGAGTATCACATGTTATTTATGTTCTTTTGTTCTAGTGGTCTTGTATGGAGAATGTCAATTCGACAAGTTGTTTCTCCAAAGCTCCTACAGGATATTAGCTTTATTTTACAACATGTAACGCTCTTCCTTTAAAGACCAGTGACTGAAAGGCAAACAGAGAACATAGCATCCCAAATCCTGTGGCAGCAGAAGCAAATGGCATTCTGAAACAAAAACTGAACAGGGCAGCACCAAAAGAGCTCTAGCGAGGTAACTACAGTTTCAGCCTAACAATATTTTCTGGGTGAGAGAGCAGGAACAAAAACCAACCAACCCGGCACTAAAGTAGAAGTTACATGAAATGCAAATCTACACAGAACAAACATACCCCGGCAGGAATGCAGAGGGAGAGTTGGAGGAGCACGCCATGATTAGGAGAGTGCAAAGGCTAGAAAGGCAAAGCTTAGTTTAATTTGCTAACGCCTTGCACTATACAGCACAAAGTACATTGCTGATGTTAGGTATGTTTTTATCTCAGGTGCAATAATTCTCATCTTTTGCTGCTCTAAGAGAAGCAAGGAGCATTGCTCAGACACACTGAACACACTTGAGGGCAACAGACTCCAGCGCTGAAGCCTCACTTCACTATTTAGATGAGAGATCCTTCTCTCTGCAGTATGCCTTGTAAAATCTTTATGACATACTTACGTCCACAGATTGAGACAAAGCTAGTTTTGTTGAAATTATTACCACATGAATCTCTTGAACAATGGTTTACTGTATGGTTCAACACTTAATTGGAACAGAATGTGACTTAAGTCATTAAATCGTGTTTGAAAACAAAGTATGTTTTTAAGGATGCTTTTAGAAACAAAGTCAGGCACTGGAAAAATGCAATAGAATATAATATAGGGATTGTTAAACTTCACGTTCTTTAGCACTGTTCATCTCACTACATCAGAACACTTTACATGATTTCAGATCTTCCACATTTCATAGCACACAGCAAAAAAAGGTTCCAAAGGTTTGGAGAAATCACATCATCTGTCAGTGAAAGAGATGCAACATTGTTCTGTAACATGTTACCTCAAAATGGGGTACTTGGGACAACTGGAAGAGAGGATTTTCCTTTACACTGTAGCAGGGAAACAAGGGTACCAGAATCAGTAGCAAGACAGGACGTTTAAAATTAAGCCAGGGTAAGTTTCTTTGATAAACCCACAGGCCAAACGGCCATGCAGATCACCAGTTCTACTAAAATAGGAAAAGGAAAAAGAAAGAGAAGGATAGATTTTCCCCCTCTTACTCCATGAAATGAATTAGACCAAGTTAGAGCAATGAGACCAGCTAGGCACGCAGAAATATTTTAGCAAAGCCTAACCCACAAAAATAGCACCAAGAAAATAGACGCAACTCCAATCCATCTCTCCCCCCAAAATCTCTGGAACTGAAGGTTATGATTGCCAGTTTTCTTCTGAATTAACAGAATAATCAAGCAAGATTTTTCATGTACCCCTATTCCACAATTTGTTAGCATTTCTCCATAATACATTTAGCTAGACAAAAAGTACAAGTCAGCTAAGGTGTTTGTTGTTCTGGATTTTATTAATATTAAAGAAAAGCACATTAGGATAAGAGCTCCTTCTAGATTAAAAACATCCTACACAAGTATTAAATTTTGCTCCACTCCCTTTCCAAGTTTTACATCTAGATAAAGATTGTGATTTCTTGCTTTAAAAGATTAAGTTACATAGGTTTGACATTTTTGTGCAAAATGGCCAGAAACAGGGCAGCAAGTCAAAGCTGAACCGTAACATTTTCATGAGGGGAAAGGAAAAGGTTATTCCTCACCTACTACAAAATGAGCTTAGCCTTCCTGCCTCCTCCTGCCCATTTAACACAGCATGGATTTCCATACTGAACATTTGTTTCCACATTTTTAGTTTTAAAGAAGGTAAGCTACATTTCATTTTTCATATTATTTTCTCTTCTTCTATGGTACTAAAATAAATAGTAGAAAAAGTTATTAAATAGCAACTCTTTTTTTTTTTTTTTAAAGAGATACAGGAAATTTTACTAACTAAACTGGTATGACATATTGCAACACCCAGACAGACTGCTATTTAGTAATACTTTATTACATAAAGGAAATGACATTTGATCTTTCTTAACCAAGATCTGTGTTACAGCTGGACTCTTCTGGTTTTGTACATGATTCTCACAGATTTTATCCACCCAAACAAATAGTTTTGCTGTGTGCATGTATATGTAAGCTGACATTAAAGAACCACCTATCTGAATGAAGCACTAGGACTCAGTAGAAAAAGAAGTACTAACTAGAGCAAATCCACCATGCCCAGAGTCTCACATCCTGAAGGAGTGGTGTATGAGCTAGCCTGGTTATAAGGGATTCCCCAAACCAGCGATGAGGCCCGAATATACTTGAACTTAATCACGTTAAACCATTAGGCTGCCTGCAATACATACTAGCAAATATGATGGGCAAAAAGCAGAACTGGGGAGGAAGCAGTGGCACGCTAGACAGCCAAACATGGGATCAATTGGTACTTGCCAGCAGCGGAGATATGGTAAGGGTACCACTGCTATAGGTACCTTTGACTGCCTTCTACGTTCAATACATTGCGTTACCCTTAACTCAGTTACTCTTACAGATTCAGCCAGCAAGCTGTTGTTCTGTCAGCAAAGGAGCGTCACAGTGATCATCTCTCAACAGAAGTGGTGTTAAACTACACAAATAAGGCAAAACACAGTGTATTGAGGAAGTAGTACGTCATACACAGTGCAGCACATTCTAAAGTCACAGTCTTTCTATTACTTCAAGAAAAAGAGAGACCAACATTGTCAAGTAACAGCAATCTGGTACAGGCAGAGAACATGCAAATACCCCCAACAAAATTTTCACCAAATATACACCACAATCACAATCATACATACAAACTCATGAAATGAATGAAGACTCAAGTCTGAAATAAGCAATGATTCACACCAGAGAATTAAGTAGAATTACGGGATTTCAAGCCCTTAAGAAAAGAGGAACCTGTTCATCTTGGGCAGCTGGAATACAACTTATCAAACAGTTTACTGAAGTCTTACAGCAGCAGATCTTCCCTGCTGCTGGGGAAGGTTCAGACAAGCTAGGATTCACAAGCAGTACACAAACACTGTGGCAACAACTAAAAGCTGCCTCCTCCTATGCATATGTGCCCAGCACAGGACTGGGAGTTTCTGTCCCTACCAATAGTGCTTAGTAAGACACAACAAATTTGGGAACTCTTGCTTTGTGGTGGGGAAAAAAAAATTAAAATATATTCTTACAATATTTAAGATGCACATTCTTTTTTATTTTCCCCTGAAAAGGAAAATGCTTCCCCATCAAGTGAATGAGAAGACTAGATCCAAAACAAAGATTTAAAATCCCAGGCTTTAGCAATGCGCCCACTCATTGGGTCAACGTTTCCATGGTTTTTAGACCACAAACCACTGCCAGATTTCAAAGCTTCTTGCGATGTTAACTATGTAATTAGCTAGTAATAACTATGCAATCTTATTAAACCTCTCAGTAAGGATACCAGAAGGACAACAAGATTGCATACACCACTTGCCTGGCCTTGTCAGCCTACAACGTCTCTGAACATTACTGAGTATCTACCACGACATTATTCTACTGCTATTTTCTAAATTCAACATAGTATTACAAACACTACCATCTGTACTCAGCACCACAAGGCATAAGCCACAGGCAGAACAACAGCATTTGTTATTATTGACACAAATCAGGAGGAGCTCTTACTTTGAGGACACCATCGCCATCAGAACTTTGCAATCTTTGATAAAATCTTTTGAGTCTTATTTCCTTCCTGTGCTACATGCAAACAGCACACCAGCCCCAGCACCACAAAACACTTGAACAGGAAGCATCCCGCCTCTGCACAGTAGCACTCATTTGGAAACGCCACAAGTTAAAAAGCATTAGAGCTGCCGGTGATTCAATAAACTTTGGTTTACAGTAGTTCTGCCTAGTCCACTTCAGAGATTTCATAACCACCTACACCGGAAAGGGCGGTGTTACCTTTCTTTTCTCTTGTAAAAGGCACATAGTCTTCCCTGTCTTTGTGCTCAAGAGCCTGCTTCTCCAAATATGCAAGGAGTCGCTCCCTGTCGAAGGGACCTGAAGCCTTTTTAGCAGTCTGGTCTTTCTGTCGGAAGCCTGCAGGCAGAAGCGCGTTCTGCAAAACAAAATGGAGCAAACAAGTACAGCTTAGAAAGCCTGAGTGAACACCTCTTCAGTTTCATTTCCTTCTTCCCTCTCCCTGTCCCCAAGGTTCAAACCTGATACATTATCCCTTTTAGGCAATCTTTGATCCCTTGCCAACTTCCTTTTTTGGGGGGCAGGGGAGGACACAAGGTAATCTATTCTTTAGGTACCAAGAATATAACTAGAAATAGAGCAATCTGCACTCTGATTAGGACTGAAGCAATTCTTTAAGTACAATAGCTCCCAGCACTAAACTAGCTAGTTACTTTTCATTTCTTTTCTAGAATGAACACTGTTTAAATGAGGAGTAGTAAATAAAACTCAGTTATTTACAGTTTAGACTTTCAGCAAGAACACTGCTTCCTCCATCACTTACATCCTTGTATTTCTAAGTCTTTAAGACAACTGTCTATACTATTTGCTGGCATTTTACACAGAGCATTTCTAGTTTTGACCTGACTCAAGGTGGGGTGGTTTTTTGCTATCAATCACCAACATGGTTCAGCTAAAGAAAAAAAAAGGAGGATATTAATATGGAAAGGACAGAATGTTTCATCATGGTCCTGTTAAAGCAAGAACAGAAAACCGGGAGGTGAAAACACAAATCCTGAACTCTGACATTATCTGCAGTATCAGTGGAGGACATAACTCAGCTCTTGATAACAGAGAGCTAAAATATTCCATATTCAATACCCCATGCTGACATAATCATTCAGGATCTGAGCAATTACTTGCCTCCTCTTTGCAAAGTCAGCACAGGACAGGAATAGATACAGGCTACCCACAGGGCCAGGAATCTTTAGAAGAGGTCAGCATCCTCCCTCTCCCATCAAACTTCAACAGTAGAAGCAACAAAATAAAAAAGGATACAAGAAGGCTCTTTACCAGACAACACTGGAAACAGGAAAGTTAAACAGACCTTTCTAAACAAAGATTATTTTCAAGAACATGACTAAGAGCAATTTCTTATTTATAAATAAATCCCAGAAAGCTCCTCCTGAGAACCCCTTCTTCCTTTTTCCTCTACTGCAGTTGCATTCACATTGTAAACAGGAAATAAACAACTGAAACATTATATATACATATATATCTGTAAATAAGATCATTAGCAGACTAGGCAAGAACTCCATCTAAAAGTATATTGTTCAAGTAAAAAAAAAGTCTCAATTTATTTAAGACTAATTTCTGAGCAAACAAAAACCAAAATTTCTCTTGGCTAATACCTACCTCAGGGTCAAGATCATCCAAAACGGTTTCCAGTTGTTTCAGTTCTTCTTCCGAAAGTTTGCCAAGAATTTCATCCTCATCGAGATCTTTGTACTTGTCCAAGTCCTTTCGAAATGGGAGCGTCATGACTTGGGTAGTAGAAAGTTGCTCAAACACTTCAAAACCCAAATCTTATTCTTAACCAGATCTATAAAAAAAAAAGTTTTAAAAAGAAATAACCATAGTTAAGGTAAATATCCCAACTATGAAGTATCTTCAACCTCCACATACATGTCCAAAAGGAAAGCTTTTTCATCCGTATTGATATCTACCTGTTATTCCACAACAGACAAAGAGCACTTGGAAGCTGACCACACCTTGCTGCTTCACTGACAAGAATCCCATCCTGCCATGCCATCAGTATCAAAGCTGTATTTGTTTTCAGAAGAATGCCAGTACCCAGCTTTCTCTATGAGAACTCCAAGGCCATAAGAAAGATCCATCTGGAACTAGATGATCTTCAAGGTCCCTTCCAACCCAAACCATTCTATGATTCTATAATTCCCACAGGGCAGGCTGGGGAATTAGGAATGTAGGAGGGAGGAGATAGCAACTATACCTAGTATTTGTGAGTCCAGCTGAACACCATCAGGTTTTACAGATACTGCAGCCCAAAGAAGAGTTAAGATGCTTCTATTGTTGCTGCTGCTGTTCGAGGGCAGTAAAGGAAGACTTCACTACAAACAAGGTTATTACTGACTCATATCCCTGTGTATTACCTACAGAGGGAACAAAGGAAGTTTGCCTCTGAGTTAATTATAGCACTACCATTGAAGTAACATGCTGTTCTGTCCGAGGAAAATTAAAATACCTTGATGAAAGGCTTAGGGAATATAGGTCCTAAATAACAGCACTCCACTCAATCCTACTACCAAAAAACCAAAAATTAAAAATACAGAACAGATCACATAACTCTCACTAAATATTATACTTAGAGGAAATCAGGGTCCTTCAAAAGATGTACAGTCTACATAGTACTTCTCATAGACAAGGAGAGCACAGGAAACCTTTTTTCTAACAGTGACAATTTTTGAGCATTTGGCTTGGAAAAAAACCCCGAACAGTATTGAAACAGACAGGTTGGTTTCTCTCATTTCTCTGTGACAAGTTCTGGGATTCTCCTTTTGTTCAGCCAAATTCTTGCTTCAAGTAGAACACACACAAAAGATAACTTGAATGACTCTCTTTAAGCAAGCAAGAGTGTCCATAATGTATTTGGGAGCAAAAGCTAGATCCAGACAATTCTATGATTCAGGCTCATTAGCCTTCCTAACCTCGTTCTTGGCTCTATAAAAATTCTCACCACAGATCAGACATACAGCAAACATTATTTGTTCTCCAGTAGCTCACATTCCAGTTCAGATGCTCACACCACATATACTAACTGCATTACTTCAAACGTGCACTTACGCTGTACTTCAAAACCAGATCAATTCAAAGCTATTGCCTCTTAAATAAAAGTAAAAGAAGGCCATATATACATACTATACCGTGGAATCCTGCTTACAGGATTCCTTCACCTCATTTGTTTACATCAAGGAAGGTCTCCCTGTCTGTCACAGCTACATACAGTAATAATTTAATTCAGAGACACTGAACATATGAGCACATAAAGGTTCATCCATGCCATTCGGTCAAATTTACCGGTAAAGTAAATCTGGTTTTAACAATTGCCTTTGCAAGAATAGTAAATTTTCAGTTCCTACCAACATCTACACCTGCATGAGGAATATATTTACAGCTATTTTCAGGATGTCTGCTTTTAAAAAAGTATTACTTATATAATCACTAGAGTTTACTTGTAAACCACAGCTGACATCGATAGGACATAATTCCAAAGCTGAACTCACTTAGGTGAAGTTTCCTCAAACATAACAAAAAACAGGAGAAATTCTCAATTTCATAGTAAATTACATCAAAAGAACAGTGTCTGGCTTTCTCTGCACTAAAACCAATCACACTGGAAGACCTTGGGCCTTTTGCAAGAGGTGACAGAGCTGAGAACATCAGGGTTTAATGGCTGCAGAAAACACAGACTGTAGCACACCTATGTTTTTCACAGCCGTGTCCCAAAAGTAACCAAAGGAGAGTCTCCATGGTCTAGCTACCACCTCTCATAGTCTCATGGTACTTGTTTCTCCAGGTGCATAACAGCTGAAGAACAATTAACTGATAGCTGCAGCAGATGCCACACAATCTGCGTGCAAAATTCTCCTTCTAAGAGCCTTAATGTTTTCCCTTTCCTTACAGTTTAAGCCATTACACACTATCATAAGAGAAAAACATTTCCTGCAGCTGATTACACAGCATTGTTTGTGACCAGGCTGCACTGTCTGAATCTTACATCAACATGCTGCTATTTACCACATTTCTGCATGTCCATTTGCATTCAAATATTAAAAGGTGTAGTTTTAACAGGTAATTATAAGGAGCAGAAGAGTTAGCATACTGCAGAATAATGCTCCCCTTACTCTGAGACAGCAGCACTGCATAACCATATATTACATTCACGTAGGCTGTATTTCTTCTCCATGAATCGTTGTAAAATGCTGTCACTCAGAATTAATTACCTTTTATTTACTGCATTGGTATGCTTTACATTGGAAAATTACTCATCCTTTGTAATACATTAATTAACATTCAGGTCATAGCCCTCAGTCTCACTTGTTTTTATAATATGATTAAAGTAGCCATTTCAAGTACTGAGCCACAGTGTTCACACACACACAAGTGTGAAAAATAAGGCAGCAGAGAAAAAAAAACATATTTCTGTAACTGAGTCTTCACTTCAGCAAGAGGAAGAGAATCACATGTGGCCTGGCAAAGTTAAGTTTAAGGAGTTTTGGACACATTTTCTAATACCTATCAAAGGTATCACTTAAAATATGAAAGCATACTTAACTTGCGGCACCTTTAAGAAGTTATGATGGTAGCACTGATTAGCATGTCTGTACTACATAGAGATTGCTTGGTAACGACCTTCAGAAACATTCCCTACAATAGAAACTACAGCATGTATGACACTCATATATAACGTGCTAAAACTCAGGTTCTAAAACATGGTGTCAGGAACTCTCATTGCCTAAAAAGGGCATAAAGGCCAGCTGAAGCTCGAATCTAATCAAACAAGCCCCTCACCTCCCATTAAACACATTTGGTACTCTGTTTGCTTTCCATCACTCACTCTTACAGCACAGAGAATGATACATGCATAACAAATTACAAGTTTTTAGAAGAAGCAGTTATTTAGACTGTGAATATTTGTGGCACATCTTACTGCAAAATTGTAGGCAAAACTGTAACCATCAATTTTGGCTTTGCAAATACTTTGCACTTTTTTGAGGAGCAGAGCTAGTTTTCTTTTAAGTATCCTTCTTAGGTTTGCCATGAAAACATTACATACATTAAAAGCTGAAAGGGCTAGTATTCCTTTTTCAGATATATCACTATGAGGTAAAGTAAGTTCTTCACTCTAGAAACTTCATAGTCCCATAAGAAACATTTGGGGAAATGGAAACAAAGCCAGCACTTCCAATCAATCAAATTTCAATTCTGTGTTTATTAAACTGAAAATCAGAAATTAAGATATTCTGCTGGACATCACAAAGACAAAAATCTTGGCATTATTCCTTCACCTGACAAATCAATGAAGAACTAAAGAAATTAGAAGATAGCAGTAACTTTACTTTAGGACACTTTATAATTACCAGAATCGTTCCCTGAAAGACTGTCAAGCAACTTTCACACACCTCTTAACTACAAGTTAAAGTATTTTTGGTTTAGTCTATCTGAAAGTGTATTTTTAAAACCCCAAAGATTCTAAAAACAGCTAGCTTCTGATTTTCTTTCAAAAATTCATCCTCCAGAAATTTCTACTATACTTAAGAACACAATTTCTTGGGACCCTAACAGGTGCAACTCTTTAGAAATATTTTGCCCACAGAAAACTACAGTTTTGTTAAAGTCCACTGTAAATGATTTCCATAACTTGGATTTTAAAATAGAAGTGACATCATGAAAAACAAACCAAGCCAGTTTTGGCCAGCACGTTCACAGAGTTCACTTTAATCTCATTTGTTCCTTCGGAGCCTCCTTCCACCCAGCCTCTGGATGAACCCGTCCCGGTGCAGGGGGGTCTGCAGGGCTGTCAGCATTCCTGGACCAGTTGGGGGCCCAGAACATCCCAGCTGCTTGGAGAAGTCTAATCTGAGTGTTTCCCCAGGGAATCCCTACAATGGCAACGATCTGATTTTCCAGTGTGCGAGATTCTGTAGAACTGCTTATGAAGAATGTGCTGCATTTGAAAGAACTTTATTTATCAAAACTAGGAGAAAACCCAGTAAACATAAATATTACCATAACCCCAGCAGGCTCTTTAGGATGGCTTTGTAATGCCTCACAATACGTCTGCTGAACAGACCAGTGCTGCTTTTCTTAGAAAGAAAAGCTCCCAAGAGCCCACCTGAGCCTTGCAAATCTCCAGCCTCGGGTAGGGGACACAAACCAGGTTCTCCTGCGCAGGGAACCAGCAGACATTCCCTAGCCCAAAGCTCTACAGAGCCAGCAGGTGGCAGCTCATCTTTGCCTAGGCTTTTTGTCAGGCTAAATTGAGTTTTCCAGGCAGCAAGGAATAGCTATTCTGGGCTATTTTCCTATAAAAACAAGCCCGAGGCTTCATTCTGTTCAAAGAAACAATTCACTAAGCTTTACAGATGGCAAGTGGAGCTTCCCCAACTTCACATTTGTCCATACAGTAACCCAGGGAGTGAACGGCGACAGCTACTGCAGAGTTAACTACACAGACCATGAAGATTCTTCCATGATAAAGGACATCAGAAAACACCTGTATTTCCAGTTTCTGCCAGCTCCTCCTCTGTATTAGAGGGCACCTGGAATCAGACAGAGCCCACTTTGCTGTTTCATGTCTCCTATATAGAGCTACACAGAACTAGAACGCAGCTATTTTGCGGGCAGGGTGCTCTGAGTGATGGCTAAGTTGCCAAGTTGGCTTTATCCCATAAAAACTTACTCCTGTGTGCCTGTTCCTGAAAACCAGTCACCCACGCTGCAGGGCTGTATGGACATACCCATCCAGCCCAGGCAACAGCACAGGCGACAGAGCCAGGAGCCCCGAAGCACACATTCGGCAAGCTGCATGGGGCACAGAAGGTGAAGCCCTGGCAGCGCAGGAGGTGGCACTTCAGCACAGCCATCTCCACAACACTTCCAGGCGCACTCATCAAACTAGCTGCAGGGCAGGTGTTATCATCCCAAAGAAATACAAGGCAGGGATAAGCTAAAAATCCCAGGTACCAAATGCCTGCCCTGAGAAGATCCTCTGACAGAAATCACCACCCCAGCTGTCTGTTCCCTCTCCCAACACACAAGGCAGCACCACTGTATTGGGAGTTACTGCCCAGACACAATGAGGGATATTTTGGCATCATATTTTTTTTTTTTTCAGACGGTACCTGGATTTTCTTCAATAGAGATGTACTGTCCATGGACACTGACACACTGTATCTCCTGGAGGAATCACCTATAGGTGTTTCACTCAAAAAGAAACATCAGATGCAACCTACTGAACGTTTATAGAAACATTCAGATGTTTGTATCTATTATGGAAAAGTGGCAAAACTTACAATCCTAGAATGGGACAGCAGAAGACATTCACTTTACTCCCACTGTGTTACTTAGGGAAAACTTCCAAGTACTAGCCTGTTTCAGGTTCTCCCCTCCACTACAGGCTGTCTTTCAAGATCTGTACACCCGACACAGTAGCAAGACATTAGAGATAAGGATACATTCAATATATTATGTATATATATTTATATTTAAAGCATGCAGCAACCTTTCTAGAATAGAGTGCCGATTTTCAACACAACTTGCGCTGACCCGCAAAGAAACAGGCAGGTAGCTTTCAGAGGCGTGTACTGCAAGCGTATGTGCAAAATTCCCAGGAAATACAGAAAACGGGGTGCGCCGAGGCGAAGGGGAGCCCACTAGGCCTCGGCCATCGCCCCCCCTTGCCGGGGCCCGGCTCCCTGCCAGGGCACAGGCCTAGTGGTCCCGGGGCCACCGAGCACAAACCCGCCAGGGCAGCAGCCCGCACACTTTATAACTTGTAGAAAACATAAATCGCAAGTTGAAAGAGTTACGCTAACCAGATACTCCAGGCTAAGTTTGTAAAGTTTCACAGCAAAGTTGGGCGCTGGCTAAAAAATTAACCAACACCCCCCACCTCCCCCCCGCTTCCTCTCAGCCCCGAAGGCGGCGGGGGAACCCCCCCGCTGGAAACCCGCATTTCCCCCTGCCAACACCAACACCCCTCCCCGCGCCCCCCAGCCCCGCTCTGAGGAAGCCCTGACCTCCCCACTACCGAAACCAGCCCAGGTTTCGGTGCCGTCCCCCCGCCCCCGCCGCCCCGGTGAGCCACTGGGGTCCCGGCCCTTCTTCTTCTTCCTCCTCCTCCCGCCGCGCTGTGGCGGCGGGCGGAGGGCTGCCGCCCACCCCCACCAGAGCACCGGAATGGCCGCCGTCCCTCTCCGTGCCCCCGGCCACCCGCCCCCGGCCGCGGACGGCCGCTCCCCGCTCACCCGGGCGGCGGCGACCCAGCTCCCTCAGCCGCGACCAGCAGCCCCGCGCCCCGCCCGCCACCGCCGCGCCTGCGCGCCGCCCCGCAGCATGCCGGGAGATGTAGTTCGGCCGCCATCTTGTTTTCCCGGTACGCCCAACACCCGGCGTCCTCCTGCGGGCTGTGGGGCGAGGGGAGGTGTCGCTCGCGGCTGGGCTCGGTGCCCCGAGCCAACGAAAGGCACGGTGATGGGGAAATGGCGGCGTCCCCCGCGACGCTCTGGGCCGAGGGCAGCCTCCGCACGCCCCGCCGCTGGCCTGAGGTGGCCAAACACCAGCCCAGCCTCCGCAGTGCTGGCCTGTGCTCAGTGAGCGCCGGCCTGGTTTGAGGGCAGGAGTTGAGCATGAATCAGTGGGTGTTTCGCTACCAAGCACCATGTGCCAGTAAACACCATCTGCTAGTCAACATTAGCTACGAACACTATTTTTAAAGCGATCTGAGCAAATTGGCTTGAAAATGGTAGAAGACCTTACCTGATCCAGTATACGTGCTGTCGAGTTTTGGTGTACGTGAAGGCTGGAGCTGCTCAAAGGCAGTGGTCTTCAGAGGTTTAGGTTTTTTACAATGTGTTTACTGTCTTATTACTGTGTTGGAAACTGTTAGACTTTCCACACCTCAAAATAAATACATAAAAAAAAAGCAATTAAAATTAAGGCACTTGTCTGGCCTTGATTTGATGTGCCAGGTGATTCTGCCCCTCTGCTCCACTCAGGAGAGACCCCACCTGCAGTGCTGCCTCCAGCAGCAGGACAGAAGGACATGGACCTGTTGGAGCGGGGCCAGAGGAGGCCACGAAGATGATCAGAGGGCTGGAGTCCCTCTGCTGTGAGGACAGGCTGAGAGAGTTGGGGTTGTTCTGCCTGGAGAAGAGAAGGCTCCGGGGAGACCTTAGAGCCCCTTCCAGTACTGAAAGGGGGCCTACAAGAAAGATGGGGAGGGAACTCTGTATCAGGGAGTGGAGCAATAGGACAAGGGGTAACGGTTTTAAACTGAAAAAGGGGAAAATCAGATTAAATATCAGGAAGAAATTCTTTACTGTGAGGGTGGTGAGGCACTGGACCAGGTTGCCCAGAGAAACTGTGGATGCCCCATCCCTGGAGGTGTTCAAGGCCAGGCTGGATGGGGCTTTGAGCAGCCTGGTCTAGTGGGAGGTGTCCCTGCCCAGGGCAGGGGGTTGGCACTAGATGATCTTTAAGGTCCCTTCCAACTCCAACCATTCTATGGTTCTACGATTTGAACGGCTAAGTTTTGGCAACATACAATAATGGAAAATATCATTTTACAATAGAAACTGTTGAGTAACCTTCCTAGTAGACACCGCCATTCCCTCTTTGAGGATACAGCATTTGTAGCAGGAATATAATAACCAGTAATCATAAGTACAGATATAGCAGTTTGAACCTCGAAGCATTTTCCAGATGTCAAGGGCCCTTCAATACTGCTGTGACCTCGAGAAAAATGATTCCGAGGCTTAGACAGTCGGTAATACTGAGATGCTGATTTGCTTGGAGTCACTGAAAACTCTTGGTAGATTTGGGAAAAGAAATGGGGTGAAATGTTGGCCCCACTGGCGTCAGTGTAAGTTCTGCCGTCTGCTGCAGCAGTGCCAAGATTTCATTTCCAGAAGATATATAGAGTGTAAGGCAACATACATAATCCATCTTATTTTAATATGGAGTTTATTTAAAGTATGTAAAATTCTAATAACTTTTGACTAACACATCAATTAAAGATATTTTGCAAAGTCCTGGCTGTGCTGAAGTCATTAGTGAGGCTCTTACTAACTTTAATAGAGACATAAATTAATCTGATAACTTATATTAATATCAGAATTGTGGAAACTTAAAAATAGAACAGTCCAGTGTGTTGGGCTGAACCGTCTAAGAGTGCCTTGCTTCAAAGAAAGGAACTCCCCGTGCGTGCAGAGGTGGCGGAGGCAGGGAGCAGTCAGTGGGTGATGGAGCTGGGCTTGTGACCGCTGCGAGATTCTCCCTTGTTCGGCGCTGGAAGCAAGAGACCCACAAAGCCACACTGAGCCCTTCTGGCACCATGCCTGCGGGTGAATGAAGAGACACTTTTATAACCACAAGAGCACTTCTGCAAACGCTCAGCAATAGATTCATAATCCTTCGGTCATTAGAAGGCTGGCGTTTTCCAAGCTGACAGACCAATGAGTGTATCAGAGGGCAAACATAATGTTCTCAAAAGGATTAGTAGAGGGATTTCTTTTTCAAAGGCTGCGATATAATTTAAGACAATCACACATGGGTGAGGGAAGTGTTGCAAATATGAAACCTCAAAGGACATAGAAGACCTGGACAGCAGTGGAACTTCCACAAGCGCTGAACCGATGCGCATGCAAAGCAAGAGTGGATACAGCATGAAGCATCCTCACTGCCATTCACTGAGCTGAGCTGCGCAGGGCAGGAAAGGAACATCCAACGCCTCAGACATAATCCTAAACTGATTAAATCATAGTATATTTACTCGCTACAATGCTGATGTGGTACAAATGAATAACATGGGTTCTTCAATGCATATGGCCTGAGACAGAAATATCTTCCTGGCTGGGGAATTCACACAGGATATAGACAGGAAGGATATTGTCAGTAAACTAGATGATAATAAAAGCCTGGACCCTCTGTCCTGTATAATTTTTTAATGAGCGTGGCCAAACTCAGATTGAAACAAATTATGAGTGAGGAAATCATATTCCTTCCAGTGGCAGCAAAGAAGGACATGGTTCAGTCCCGGTTCTCTTGAGACACAACCCTAATGCTTTGAGAATTTTATATTCAGACAGGAAGGGTTAAGACGAGCACATTCCCGTGAGCAGGCTGGCTTACACAGCCCCACAGGGGTAGCTACCTACACGTATCTTGGAATTTTCCCCTCTTCTTGCAGATGGCTGCCCCGCGGCCAGCCCAGGGCCAGCCTGCCAGGACGTGTCTGGAGACAAGCTCAAGCACGGACCGTCAGACTCGCAGACTCCTAAGCTGTATCTGCAGGAGCCCAAACGCTGCCTGACGTGTTCTCTGCCCAGCAGCTGGGACCACGGCGCACGGGGTTTTGTTCCTTGAGTGCACCGATAAGACAGTTTAGGCATATCCAGAATGATCCAATTCACTATGCACTGTCTGTATAAAAGAAATATGTGCTGAGAAAAACTTACCCTGGGCATACTGCTCAGCTGCAGAGGGCCTTTGCCTGACCTTGGGCCTCAGGTTCTTTAGGTAAAGAAAGAAATCCAACACTGAACGAGCTGTCCTGCAGATACGCTTATGGAGACAGAGGTGGAGCAGAAACTTCTTCACCATTAGCAGGCCCTGTAAAGAAAGGAGAACGGTATCTGTTACCTCCTGCTCCCTTCTGAGGAGCAAACCACCTTTTAAACATGACAGTTTAAAGGAGGTGAAGAGCTGGCCTGTACCTCCAAAGCCTCCTCCTTCTCATACCAGCACAGACAGTAGAGCTGGGCAGGTGGAGGAGCTGCCGTATCACAGTGGATGGAGCAGACGTCATGCTGCCTGTGCTCAGGGGTGGCACCGGGGAAGTGTGACCCAACCCAAGGCACGCTTTGGGACCAGAGCAGTGCTGTGCAGCTCTGTAAGCGGGGTGTAGAGGATGGTCAGCTGGCGGGGTCTGGTCCCAGGGTCAGCAGTGGTCTTCTTACGTCCTTGGGCAATTTCTTCCACCTTTCAGCTTTCTGGAGTCCCAAAGCATGGGACCCGTGTTCCCGTCCCCAGCGGCATGCCCACCAAGTGGGCCCCAGACTTAAAATAATCGTCTGCTCTGTGTCTCACTTTCCACACCTGCAAATGGAAATGGTGATTCAATTTTAGGTCTACTGCTGCAAATTAATTGGTACGGATGAGGTATTTATTATTACTTTTACCACCATGGGGCAAGTGCAGTGTACAAATCTAAATGCATTTCTTCAGGATTTAGTGTACTACGGATACAGAAGGGTTTACAGAAATCGAGTTTGAGTGAAATAGCCGATGACTTGAAGTTTGTGTTATTTAATGTATTACTGTACGCTGCCTTATAAAACATTCCAAGAAAAAACAATTATCTGTCAAACCAATGCAATTAAAAAACCCCAGCCCAAATATTGTTGACGTTTGACCACTTGAGATGCTGCTGGCCAGCATTTTAAGGCACAAACCACCAGGCTTTTATGAACTGGGGCTGGCTACATACATGGGTTCTCTTTCAAAGCCATTTCAGAAGTGTCACCACAACTCAGTAATTTTACATGCGAACAAGAGTCAAATTTTATCTCTACCCTAGGTCCAAAATTTGCTGATCAGGCATTGAACCAAGGGGTTTAATACACAGGTCACTGAATTTGATCAACAGCTGGTCTTTAAGGGAAGCGATCAAAACATGCACAGCACAGTAATCAAGACCAGATGTTTGTCTAAAAGACAAGCTCCAGCTCAAGCAGGAATTAATTAAGCAAAGTCTTACAAGCTGTGTTATAAGGAAAACAGATGAAAAGATCACAACAGCCCCTCTGGTTTTTTTATTAAAAAAATACAACAAACAAAACAACTGACCACATTTTGGCTACAAATAGTTCATTAAAATAAAATTTGCTTTTGGGTGCCCAGTAAAGGATTTACTGGTGCGGCCTGCTGGCAGTAAGCACAGTTTAGGCAGTGTTGGAAAAACCCCAAACCTCTACACTGCATTCACCACGCGGCAGCTCTGAACCAAACTCTCACGGGTCAAAGGGAAGGCAGAGCCAGGAAATCTGTTGTTTTGGGATCCACAGGACCGTTGGCTCTTGAAGGTGCCCCCTGAAGTGGAGCAAAAATTTTTCTAGAGTAGTTGTCCCCATATCTGTTGTATCCTTAGGGTGTTAACTCTGCTGCTGTGCTTCTTTCCACAGGTCAAATACATAAATTTATAAAAAGCCTAGATGGGCAAAATGTTATGCAAAGATTCCTAGCAGGGAAAAGGGGCTGTTTTGGAGCCTTACTTTCAGGGTATTGTCTGTGAAGTCCCACACATTGAGAATACGGTCAGTCCAGGTGCTCACAGTCATTTGATGTAAATGTATCATAGCAGGTATAGCCCATACATGGGGTATAGTGTATCCCGTACACGGGCTATAGCTCAGATATGTGAATTGTATTGAATACTTTTGTCTTTTAATGTTGTGGTTTGGGAAGAATGAAACATTATTTAGAATGCACACTCTGTGAGGCTGAAGTATGATACAGTTTACTTTGTATGCTGTGGTTTTAACGAGAATGTTATTCCTATACATGTAATAGACTGTTGTGTACATCTGCATTTAATATATTTACCATGTGTATTTTTGTCTGTGTCTCATGAATACAGGCGACCTGTGTCTTTTCTTGGGCAAACTGATCACGTTTCTAATTTTTTGATTGCAAATTCTATGCGTGAGGTAAAAGGAAGAAAGAAACACGAAACCACAGCCAGAGAAGAGAAGAACCTTGACTCCAGCCAAACTCTGCACTCCTTGCAGAAGTCTTAGACTATTACATTTCTAACAGAAACTAATATGAGGTGAATTTGTCAGCAGATACAAGGCAACTGCAAATGGAAAAGTCAGCATGGGAGGGGTTCTTCCCATTCATATCAACTGAGAAAGAGTTTCAACTTAGCAAATATATTTTAAGGCGTGACAAGAAAATCTGAGTGAATAACCTGCAGAAGTTTATCAAAAAAACAAACACCCCAAAGTTAACTTTCGCTCCTTGTTGATAGCGTACATTTCCCTTTCCCAGTATTTGTATAGTTATGAGTAACTCATTCAGCCCCTGATCCTGCAGACCAAGATTAAACCCCAAAAGAGGGTTTAATCCATGTTAAGAATGAAATCCACATTTCTCTGCCTCATGTCTGAACCAGTCCTCTTTGCAATGAAGCTTCAACCCCAGCACCAAACTAAGAGATTCATCTTCAGCCTGAGCCACCAAGTTGCCAAGCAGCAGATTTCAGAGCAGTTCGATTCAGCTTCCCTGACGCTTCTGGTAGTGAACAAACAAAACCAAAGATGCAAGCCCTGTTTTCTCTGAATGCTTCAAGGCAGAGAGAGAGAAAGAGGAAAAGATCATGGAATAAACAGGTCTGTTTCTTTTCCATTTCTGTTAATCTGACAACAGTTTGGATGTTTGGCAAAAACTTTGTTAACTTATGGCTGAAGTTTGAGGCAAGGAGGCTCCAAGATAATTGCAGCTTTGGAGCATCTTCGTGCATTCTGCACATTATTGTGGATACAGGTGTTTTCCTGAGCAGCAGTGACAAAATGCCCAAGGTAATCCTTCAGTCCCTGGTGTTAGTCTGCCTCTTCTGCTGTGAGTCCGAGATGTTTGGCAGGGTATGGAGTGAAGCTGAAGGCATTGTATTTCCTAGTTGCACTTTCTTTTTTTTCCATAGGAAAATTCATCTCTGGTGCAGCATCTGCTTCTTACCAAGGCAATGCCTTGTTTTCCTGCCAACATGTCATGAAACTTAAAGACACGGGAAGAGCTTTTCTGCTGTTAGTGACTCATCACTTAGTGCTCAGAACCAAGGGCCTCAGTTCAGCTAGAACTCAGTATCCAGTGAAGGCAAGCTGATAAATTAAATTGTGGACATACGTGATTACAGGGAGTACATTCAAATTTGTTACTTATTATATACAATCTCAATCAATGGTTAACTTTAGTATAGAATAAAAGAACAGATATAAATTGAATTGTCAAAACTAATTAAAAGAAGAGAGGAAAAGCATCGCAATGGTCTGTAGCTATGTCCTCCGTTAAGATCAACATGTTCTTCTGAGAGGTTTTGACCTCACTGCAATGCCATCAACTCACTGCACTTTGATACAGCCAGCAGTCCCCTTGAAAACATACACCAAGCTTTTAGAAAGTGCCAGGGTAGTGACTTGTCCTTCTCGAATGGAGAGGTGCACTCTGAGATGCTCCTGTCCTTTCAGGCCTCCAGATGAGACCCCCCAGAGATCCTCCTGAATCCAGAGATGGAGGAGCAGTAATTAAAGAGCCCTTCTCCTCCAGCCTGCGTCCTGCTCGCTGGCTGCAGCCCAGGCAGGCAGGCTTTGGGCAAAGACTAGCACCCTCCACTCCAGAACTGGCTCCCTGGAGCCACACATCTTGGTGCAGGATGAGGGCCAGCAGGCTTCTGCTGCAGGACCTGTCAGGCTGCTTCAGCTGCCGGGCCAGTTTGCAGAGGGTGTGTGAGAGGAGGAAACCATTCTCTTCAGGGCTGGCTGCCTACATGTGCGCCCAGAATTGTGCAGCACATCTGCAGAGGCTGTGCATGCATGTGCAGTGAGGGCATGCTCAACTGCTTAGGGATGTGCATGGGGCAGGGTGATGGCCGCAGCTGGCAGAGCATCCAAGCTGCAGTGGAGTCTGTTCTCATGGTTTCCAGGCAGAGGGGATGCACACGGGACAGCTGAAGCTACATTGTGCCAAGGCAAAGTCAGGAGGGAATAAACATGGTCTGGGTGTGGGTTAGGTGGGACTTCACCTGCAGGCTTGGGGCACACAGAAATGGTAGAATCATAGACTCACAGAATAGTTTGGGTTGTAAGGGTCCTTTAAAGGCCATCTAGTCCAACCCCCCCGCCATAAGCAGGGACATCTTGAACTAGATCAGGTTGCTCAGAGCCCCATCCAACCTGACCTTGAATGTTTCCAGGGATGGGGCATCGACCACCTCTCTGGGCAACCCGGGCCAGTGCATCACCATCCTCACCGTTAAAAACTTCTTCCATCTACTCTAATCGACCCTCTTTTCGTTTAAAGCCATTACCCGTTGTCCTATCACAACAGATCCTGCTTAAAGAGGCTGTCCCCATCTTTCTTTTAAGCCCCTTTAGGTACTGAATAAGGTCTCCCCGGAGCCTTCTCCTCTCCCGGAGGAGGGGGTGACCTGCCCAGGTGCGGGCGGGAGGGGTGCTGCTGGTGGAGGCGGCGCTGGCGGTGCCGGTCCTGCTCGCTGCTGGGGAGGGGGCTGGCTGGGGCTGCTGGTGCCGGTGCCCGCGGACCCCTCGGCGCTGCTGGAGACTGCCGGACTACGAGTCCCAGCGTGCCCGGCAGGGCAGGGGCCGCGCTGCGCAGCCGCCGCGCCGGGCACCCACCTGCCGCCGCCGGCGCTGGGCTCGGGGCGCGGAGGGGCGCGCAGCCGGCGGGCGGCGCTGGGCTCGGGTTGCGGAGGGGCGCGCAGGCGGCCGGGGCCGGCCCCACGGCGGGGTAAGGCGGAGGGACGGGGATGGGGACCGGGAGGGGGAGGGGGACGGGGACGGGCGGGCCGCCGGAGCATCGCCCGCGGGCCCGGGGCGGCGGCTCCGCGGTGCTCCGCGCAGTGCGGAGCGGGGCGGGGGGGCGCGGGGAGCCGGCTGGCCACCACCCCGGCCCGGCGGCCAGGAAGCAAAGCCGCTGGAAATCATCATCCTCGGCGTGGAATAAGCGGGGGGGACTCGCCCGGGCGGCCCCGAAACGTCCGAGGCTCCCGCGGTGTGCGCAGTGCCTCTCCCCGTTCTGCCTTTTTTTTCCTGGGAGGGGGTGAACAGCGCGTTTCACGAGGGAATGCGGATGCGTTTGTTTCGATGCGCTCGCATCCTTTCTGTCAGGCGTTAAATGACAAAAATGAGGTGAAGCGGTTTAATCAAATAAGAAAAGAAGGTATTTTTGTAAATGAAGACGAGCTGTCTGTGCTGAGATCTCACGCCTTTTGTATGTCAGCAATAAACCCGGCAGGACTGATGGAGGGCGGCTCTGCCCCGCGGCCCTGCCGCACGGAGGGATAAAGGTACCAGCGGCAGGTTCAGGAACAGGAGGCGGATTTAGTATTACTAACATTACCAAGCTCTCGATGAGCAAAATGTGTCCTCAAAACCTGCACGTTGGCACTAGGTATCGCACAGGCTCTATTTTGTCATGTTCTCATTACAAAATTATCAGGGTGGCCCTCCGCTGATTCAGGGGTTTTTGCTTTGATGGAAGCTTTGAGAGAATTTCTGTTGCCAGAGTAAAAATCCACAGCTGATCAATGAGAATCACGTAGAGAAATCCGAGGACTGTAAAACCAAAAAATGAAAACTGGCTAGATTCACGTGACCACCCCGAGCTTAGGAGTAACATAAACTTATGAAAAAAAAAATTAACATCATTAATGATGAAACAAATTCAGAAATGTATCAATGCCAAATATCAATTTAAAAATAATTGGAAGAAGTGATAGTATTTTTATACCATGAATGATACACAGTATAGGGCTATGCTTTTGAAAATGTTTAGTAGATGAAGTCTTCAGTAAGTTATTGAGTTGTGTATTTGTAGTAACTAGGTACAGTCCTTCAGTTTCTTATCATATGAAAGCTTTTCTTTAACTGACTTATTCTCAGAAATTGTCCTTGAACTTCCTCTGTTCTGCCCTCTGCTTCTGGAGACAGGAACTTGTAATGGGAAAGAAACACCTGGGACCAAGTGGCCTAATACTGCAGGCATCGCATCCTCTAATTGCTTGCAAGGGATACAATTATTAGAAAAATGAGCTCCAACTAAGGGATGTATGGATGTCTCACTGAATTATCCTAATGATATTACGATCTTTTCTGCGTTATTCTGCACCTGTTTGCTATCTAATAGACTGCTTTTGCTGAGGTGCCGTATGCTGTGCAGCTCTTAACTGGCTGGCTTCCACTATAGATATATATTTAAATTTTTACGACTATGTAAAAAATGAAGGTTATGTGAGTCATTTTAGTGACTTTGCCAACCTAAATTCCCTATGTATCTTTTCTCTCATTCATCTAGCTTGGTTGGATTTGTCTGAACTTATCCAGTAGCCTCTCTCATCTTGACAATCAAAATAATTTTGTTCAAAATGGTGCGCTTTGCTCTCCCGTTGCCTAACTTTTATTCCTTCCCCCACTTATTATTATTTCCAGTATTTTACAACTTCTGGCAAGCAATGCTTATGCATTTCTGCTGTTACTCATCTGCTCTAGGGTTTTTTTGTAGCATTCCGAAGTTATTGAATCTCATAGTTCGATGTCTTCCTGTGGCTGAGTGCCCTTTTGACTGAGGCGGTGGTAGCTCTGCAGGGTTTTGCATCGAGAGGTACCAGGTAGCCCTCTGTAGCCACCTGGATTTGCATGTGTTAGGTTGATACCGGGCTGAATGCATAGGTTCTGTTTACTGACCGTAGCACACAAGCGTAGCGCTGCCTTCTGTTCAACACCGGAGTTTGGTCATCATTATTTGGTGCCACAGAAATCTGTAAACTTATTTTTTAAATCCTTCTTTATTAGGATTCTTTCAAAGAACGGCTGGGTCTGAAGGTCCAGCTGCTGTTCTAAAATAGGGAAATCTGAGAACAGCAGTGACAAAAAGGTAGCATGCTGTTTGCTATCTGTTGTCAGCACAAGTGGAACAATGCTTTTCTTGGTATTACCCAGTGTCCTTTTTTCCTATTGATGTTTCCAACATATGAAAACCAAACACTAGTGTTGTCTTTTCCAGGCCTGGACTGATCTATTTTGTTGTAAAAATTATCACTTCCAAGTACAATTTCCTCTCTTATTGTTTCAGCTATCGGAATGTGCACATCACGGATGGTTTAGAGCTAAAATACAAAAAATACAGGTAGTTACTATGTCTCTGTACATTGTAAGGAGAAAAAACAGCTTAGGAAAGATGCAAGAAGAGTTTTTTCAGAAGTCGTCTATCAGTGATCATTATCAATGATCATAGTTCTGCCATCAGTAGTATAAGCTCTTAGCCCAGCTTTTGGTTCTGTCTCTGCTATGTTTTCACCTGGCAAAGATCATTCATTTAAAAGATCCACTTAGATGAATAAGATTGTCCATGGAAGAAGGAACCTGTAGCCAAAGGAAAAGCTGTCCAATGCTCAATACTTGGAAGACAGTTCAGTTCTTGGTCTTGCTGCAGACTTTCCATTTGACCCCGAACAAGGCATTTCTTTCCTCTGACAGGACAGTAAAATGGAGAAGCTCTCGTGTGGCTGATGATGTTTAAGGCACCACAGTAGCTGACTCCATGTAAACATGATCGATCAATGTGGGTACCAGAACTTGGCCTTTGGCTTCCTGAGGATGCCTTTTAACAAAGCCGTGGGTGATTCATACCCCACTCCATGCTTTGCTTTGCATTTATGGTTGGTGTGTTGATGACAAGAACTATAATTCTTTAAACAACACAAAATCCAGGAGACTCAACTGGATGAAGGCACCATCTTCTAAGCGTCACAGCTATTCCCATAGTGTGAATGATATAAGAACCGGTTCATCCCTGTTCATCTGGGGAGCATAGATCCATGGGCTGCTGTGTGGCAGGACTGGGAGCATGTACGCTCTGGGGCGGTGCTCACCCGGGGAGGTACAGCCTCTTGTTCCAAAGTAAATCCTACTGCAGAATCAAACCTGTGGACTCTGGTAGTTATCGAAAGCGGCTAAAATATCATTGGTGCCTCATAGAAAATAATGAGGCTATCATTCTTCCCGTTGCTATCGTATGGGCACGTACACTGTTACACTGTCGCTTATAACACTGATCGGCATCATTACTGATAGTCTCAGCCAGTCGTGATATCCCCCAGACTGCCAGTCAACCCCGACTCGTACAGCTCGGCAGCAGGGTGTTTCTGAAGCTTACTCATGACAGATCGTGGGTGGAGCTGCCATTCCATAGTCCATTTTGTCTGCATAAAAAGACTCTGCTCTCCAGGATTTTCAGGCTAGCACTTCCCACCGCCCTCAGTTTCAGACAGTTACGGTTATGCTTTTATGGTTATGGTATGGTTATGGTTATGGACAGTTATGGTATACAGTTGTTATGGTTTTATTTTAGAAAAGCTAAATAACCTTGCAGGGATTTTTAAGTAATCAATTAAGTTCTAGAGATGGAAGAAACATACCTTCCTGTTCCACAAAGTTAGCAGTTGCAATGAGCAGAGATAGAAGATGGTTGCTTCATTATTTGATAACTACAACTTTTCCTTTCTAAAAGCAAGGAGGAGTCCCTCACTGCTGGGGACATGACAGATGGACAAGTGCCTCTCGTCTTTGCCATTTCCCACACTTGAAGCATCACTGGAGCGTCAGAGCACCATATGCAATCTCACTAATATCTGTAGCACTTGTTCTGCCATCCTCTTCCTGTAGGTAGGAATTAAGTGATCTACAAGTTGCTTTTTTTCAGTAAGACTGGCTTAAATCCTCATATAGTCATTGTATAATTAGTCATAATTTTTGTATGGAAACAATTCTAGTGGTTAGGATCTAAAGCTATGTTGATCCCCAGAAACAGGTTATAAATTCATCAGGCATTGTAAAAAAAACTACCTCCTACCCAGGACTTACTTTCATGTTTTGAGTGGTTATGAATAATACCACTAATGTTATTTTAGAAACAATCAGAAATTATTTATTATATAACTTTATTCTATACTGGTGGGAGAAGCATTAATGTTTCATCTTTAATCACCAGTGAAGAACCTTTCATGTTATCTGAATCAAAGGGACTACATCCTTTTATATCTTCTATAAATAATGGTACATTCATATGGATAATTTTGCAATATACTTGATGGTTATTTTCTCATAAAGGGCATGACTGAACTCCCATTAAAGTGAGTTGATGTCTCGCGTTTTATTTGCATAGGAGTTGTCAATCCCTCAGTAAAGAAGCTAACTGTAAAACATAAACTACAGAGTGGCGTAAGCATTACCAAGGTTCAGAAAGGCTCACCCAATTATGAAGTGGAGTTTCTGATCACTGAATGATTATCCTAAAGGTTCAGGTCTAGTCTAATATTAGGACAACACAATTTTTAATGTTTACCAGTGTCTGTATGAGACTAAACCATTTGCTAGGAACAGGACATGAAATAACCCTACATTAGCCCTGGGAAAAACAGTGTTTTAAATATATAGGGATTTTTAGGGATTCTTTGCTACAGTATGACAAAAGATGGCAAACTGGTCTGGGAATAGAAGAGGTTTGGCCACGTCATTACTCGCCCAGAGCCACCCCTGAGCTTGGTGCCACGTCAGCTGAGAGCACTCCCCATCAGCCCCACAGACACCCTCTCGATGGACCCAGTTCTACAAACCCTTAAACAGGTTTTTCGCTTTGATCCACCCAGTGATCGTGCTCTGTCCTGGATGTAAAGGATTAGAAAAGGTGACTAAACCAGAGCACCTGGTTTAGTCCTTCTGCCGTGAGTTCTTCGGAAGTTATTTTTGGGAAAAGCTGGGGGATTCTAGAAGACCAAGATTCTAGATTCTACAGATCTCTTCCATTTTCTGCCTATGTGAGTTTCTTTCATGTGTCTACTGTCCCTATCTACATACAGACCTGTAGCTAATACCATTTTCATCACACACACACAAAAATCAGTTTCATAATGCTTCACTATATGTTGCTATCATGCTTCTGGGCTGTGTTGGACCTAATGCACCCTTTCTAGCTTTTCTGAGATCTCTGAACCTTCTAGTTCAAAACCAAGAAGAAATTTTGTACCACAGAACATGATCTCTGAGTATACTCCTCCTGTATGTTCATGGTTAGAAAGTACATATTGGTCTTGCTTTTTAAGTATAAAAATGGAACCTTATTTATATGTCAAATAATGGAGTATTTATCAATTTTTAAATTTTTTTAAGATTGAGCTTTCAACAACCCAGCCTTATTTTTCATAGCAGTTCCTGGACAGCAGTGAGGTCCTCTCCCTGGCATTGGATCAAGTATATTGTTGTGAGCTCTCCATTGCCTGGGTGGTGCGGGACGGTCACCCTTCTTCTACGGAGCATCTGCTTGTGTTGCACAAACACTCTGCTCTTAATCATAATGTCCCCAATCCTATTTATTTGGTCCAGTATCAATTTAACTTGGGATTTATTCCACCTGTTTCTTGTTTTCATGTTTAGACTATTTAAAGAAAGGGAAGAATTTTTCCACATCTACAGATCAGTTTGACAACTATTTTTCAAAACACAAATACCCACCATTGTGGATATGGAGATAGTTTAAAATAGATCGTGCATCAGGATTTCCTTTCTAAACATCAGTTGCCATGATTTGCAAAAGCGAGAACAATTTGTCAGTTCTGATTATAAAAAAAGACTTTTTTTGGTATAAAAATGCAGACTCTGTTGGGTTATTTCCCATTCAGCACATCTCTTTACATAAATGCACATTGCCATGCAGCTTCGTTCTTAGCTTGTACACACTGTCAAAAGCTAGAAATTCAAATGATCTGTATCACAGTATTCTCATCTCCACAGGACCTCAGAGACATGATGTTTTTTTAGGTGTATAGCCTGTGGTTTAGACAGCATGAGGGACCTGATGTGCCTTTGTAGCTGCTGGTCCATAGAAGGTCCTACAGGTCAGGTTGTTCCAACACTTCTCAAGGGATCCAAGCCAACACAAGTGGGACCTCTCTGACATCTGACCTTAATTCAGCAGAGGACCAATTCCATATCAGAAAGAAATACCTGTATCAGCGGTAGAAAATTACGACAGTCTTATGCTATCAGCAGAAATACAGCCTGGCTACTCTAGAAAACCCTTTCTGTAATGTATAAGGATTATAACCAAAAAGTACTTATGGAACACAGCAAAGTATAGAGGAGTTGTAGCACAGCAGGTGTTGGCTACATAGAGCAATAATGATTTTATGCACGCTGACTAATGACACCCTTTTTGTCTTTGAAAACATATTTTGAATCCTGATGTTGACAGGCATGGGTAAAAAAGCCACCCCAAATAAAACAGAAGTATGTATTTCTTTCTTTAGATGTAATCGAAGATAAAAATATAGCAATGGAGTCTTTGAAGCTCACCGTGAAACATCTGTGCTCCACAAAGATTTAAAAGTAGCACATAGTTAGCAGAAATGCTGTTTCTTGTAGTTTTGTACTATCCTAAACCCACATGGATTTTACCTGTTGGGTATCTAACAGCATGCTTTGCTGTTTAACAGCGGGTATTTGAGCCCAAGGTAAACCGTGATGCTCCCTATTGAAACTACGTGGAAAAAACAAAAGGGATTTGTGCTCCTCCATTCCTTACTCTCCTTGTTCACTCTTCCCAGTAAGTTTGAAGGGAAACTCCATAATCTTATCCATGGTCCCTCATCCTGCTTCCCTCAGTGTCCCTAATGCATGTGACGTTCAACAGCGCATTGCCTCTGCAACTAGATTGAACGTCACTCTACTGTGTGACACCTGGTTTGCTTTTGTATGCTCAAAATAACAGTAGCTTGGAGCAGTTGGTTCATTAGGATTGCTTTTGTAACTGATTAAAGTTCTCATACAGTAATTGTAACAAAGAAAATTCAGTGGATATAATCTGTAAAGAGTACGGGCACACTTAGGAGAGTCAAACCCCAACAAAAAGCAGCACAGACAGCATATGGCCCTGTTTACATACACAACATTAAGAGTATGGAATCCAATTAGGAAGGTGAAGATCGTAATCATCACATTAGACAGCAATTCCCATAGTAGGTGAACCCAAGACTTCAGCATTTCCTTCCCAGACTGAATGATGCTGAACTGTTAAATTTATTTCGTTCCTTTGGTTTCTGATAACATGACTGTGGTCAAAGATCACTGGAGAGCATAAAGCTGGGACATGAGCGACAGGCATTGCAGTGGAGCTTTCAGTCGCCTCTACAGCAGGGTGCAAGCTCCAGAAAAGCTTTACTCCTTGCAGGGATCGTGCACAAAGACATTCCCAAAGTGATGTCGTTTGCTTTTGTTCAGCCACTGAAGAGTAGGATTCAGTCGTGAAAGGGAAAATATCAAGGGAATTTCTGTTGCAAATCTATGCGTGCAAGAAAAGTGTGATTTCAACTCTTCCATGCACCGCTAATCTAACAAGGGTTATCTGACATAGTGCTTCATGCCATAAGAAAAGTTAGACTACTACATCTTTAATATCTGGGGTTATATTTCTCTTTGCGTATCCTTGCTGCACATGGTCAAATATCTTCTCTTTCTAATAATTAAAAGGAAACAGTTACAATATTGAAAACTGTCTCCTGTTGAAAAGTGTCTCCTGGCACGTCTTCCCTTTGTGGCTAAGCGCTTAGGGAATTCACAAAGAAATCAGGAACGTCTGGTACGCACAAGTCATACTCTGCTGTACTTAGCCATTAGCACCCGGATTCAAGTTTGCAAACTTTTTCACAAAAGCCACGACATACATGGTCTATCAGTAAAACAGTTCTTAGCTGTGTTTGTTCCCGGCTGGGAATGGTGCAGCGCCGTACAGCTGCGGGAGAGGTGCTGGTACCAGCCATCCTGCGCAGCAGCGGCGCTGAACCTCAGCCAGGGAAACGGCTATGTACTCTCACTACTTACTTTTCCAACCATATTTAATTAACCTAACTTTAGGATTACATTTCTGTCTTTTCTGGGGATGCGATTAAACTCTAATAAAATAACCATTTAAACCGTTAAATAGAGTTTTAAAAATTTCTAATCCCCTCAAAGAAAATTTTCAGCCCAGTTAATGACTGCTAACTGAAATGTTACCTTTTTAATGAGTTTATCCAAAGAAACTTAGAGAAGGTGCCTTATGCCTTAGTATAGAAATGTTGTACTGCAGCTGAACTTGCTTTTACAGTTTAAACAAACATACTTATCACTTAAATAACATGCTTTCATTATTTAACAAGTAGTTTTGGTAACAAATGGTATCAATTAAAGGTACGTAGAACTAGTGTTCTCTTTAAGCACCAAGTACACAAAAACATTAGCTCTTTCGGACTTTTTTGCCAAAACACCTCTCACACTCATCGCATACGATGCAATTTTGATAATATAAGAATTTTTCACAACTGTGGTAACTTTGTGAAGCATCAGATGCTGACTAACTTCCTAAAAGAAACTCGCAATTTAAAGAACAGTTGAATTCTACCATGACATTTGGAATGGCTTGACAATGATGTCATGCTATGAAAAGAGGGACAATAAATAAAGCAGCAATAAGGAAAAAAAATTGAGAATGTATAGGGGAGATAATGCTTTTTCTTGGAATAGGCTGTTTAAGTGTTTCAAATCAAGGCTTATCATGCCTTGCAGTATTCATAGTATTACAGATTTTTCCAATTTGTAATTTTACTCATTATTCTATTCCTTTTCCCTAGGTTGCTGATTTCATGTCTTTTCAATAAGTAGAAAAATGAGATATGTTTTAATATTTAGTATTTCAATAGTGAAACTCTAAGTAAATGCAACATTTTCATATGGATTTTGAATAAAAGAAAAATAAAGATCAGGCTTCCAGCTCACATGAAGAGTGACAGAACCCGCATGGATTTTGTTAGCTTATGACAAGTAAGGATCTGGCCAAAGGAAATCGGAGTCTGGGTTGACACATAAGCCAGATGTAGGTGCCAGTTGGCTGGTTTCCAGATCGACCATAGCTTTGAAATTTGTGAATGCCAAAACCCAGCTGTAAAACTGCACAGCTAGCTGGGTAATTGGGAGAGCTCAGGTGCTGGCGTGGGAAACTGGGCAGACTTGGGAGGGCCCAGAGCACAGTGGAAGTCCCCAGCTAGTGCTGGTTCTGATCATACATTAATTCTCTTTCACTTCGTCCATTTACAGGCAGATTCTGGCTCTAGAATGTGTTCTGGACAGGGAGAAAAGAGCGAGTAATGATCGTCATATGACAAAATATATGACAGTTGTGGCCATGCAAATGACACTTCCTTGTTACTGATCAGTTGGGATCATCTAACAAGGATCCACATTCAAGTTTTAAAACTTAAAGAGTTTGTGAAATACTAAGTCCGTATTTTTTTCATGACTGTGTTTTGAACGCCTGCAGGTGCCCCATGCAGCAGACTAATTTGCAGATGCTCTTTTGAGTTGTAAGTAGCATATCCTCACTGCAAGAATTATCTTGATGACAAGTGCCATCATTTGTAGCCAAAAATTTTGAAATGAGACTACCAACTAGCATACTTTAAAGCTGCTTAGGTAACCAGAATGTGTCAAAAAGCCAGCCAAGATGATGTGGGTAAGCTTTCATCCATCATCAAAGCTAGGATAAGACAGAATACCTCAAGGCATAACATTGTGTTTCTTGTTTGTCAGTGTTGTCAGTGTTGGACTGTACCGCTTTCCTCTGTGTTTAGCCAAAAGAACAAGCAGATACTGCTGTTTCTAAGTAAATTCAATAAAACAGATTTATTTCTATGGAAAAGGATAAGTTCCTAATGTTTTGGGTTTTTTTCTTTTCTGTGTCTCAAAGCTTCTCTTTGCTGCTGCACTCACGAGGTTCCCAAGTGTACCATACCCTTCCTTGTTATTCCTGGGCTACTGCTGCACAGGCAGCCCCGGCGCTTCCCACTCCCCCTCCGCTGAACCAGGACGTCTTGCTGCTTTGTTTTCATTAATAAAGTGTAAATGGGACTCTCAGCATGCAGGCTCTTTTTGACTATACCAGCTAAATGGAGATACTCATAATGCTTTATTGTTAGCAGTGAGTGAAGCCCCAAGAAGCTCAGTACTCCTGGATGGTTGAAGTCTTGAAGAGCAGCATCAGTCGAGCAGAGCAGCAGGAGCCATGTCTCTGCCCTTCCGAAAAGAGTTGGAGAAATATAAGAACATCAATGAAGATGAAATACTCAGCAAACTCTCAGAGGATGAACTGAAACAGCTAGAGCATGTTCTTGATGACCTCGATCCTGAGGTTAGTAATGGGGGCAGGAGAGATCATAGTTCAAAAGCTGATGATTATAAATGCCACAAAACTGCAGCATTTTATATTTGTATTCTGTTACAGTAGAGGCAGCGTGCCCTAAAGGATGAGCAGCTCAGCTAGGGACATCTTGGTTTTATTCCTGCTGTGATGTGCTACTTGCTTTTGTACAAGTCACTGTGCCCTTTCTCTATCCCTGGTCTATTTAGGCACGAGCTTGTCTGCAATCTAAATCTTTAATCATGTTTGTAGACTACAGCATGAGAAGATTTTATGGCTGCTATTTCTGAACGCAGCAATAAACAAACAAACATAATGTCTGTTTGTGAAGATCCGATCTTTTGAACTTCTGAAAACTGTTGACTATGTCATTCAGCACAGATATTTTTAGTTGAAGAGAGTATATTTAGGCGTGATTAAGAAAAATAAGAATCAGCCACACAAATGTCATTTTGTCGAGAGCAAGGATAATTTGGATATTTGAAGACAGTCTCACAAAGAAGTTAAAGATCTCTGGCCTGGGAACCACTTGGTCCTACGGTAACGAGGTTACAGTCACAAGCGTGCTGGATGGGAAATCTGACTGTACCTGCCCCAAAACCTTCCAAACTGATGCAGGAGTTTGAAAACTGTCAGGTAAACTGGTAGATAAAATCCATTCACTCTGGAGACAAAATGAATTTGAAAAAAATACAATAGATTTATAGCTTCTAGTTTTATATCACAAATTTACCTGGAAACTAAGGGTGAGCTTTACTCTTCTCTCCCTCCGTGCTGCCACTTCCCTCACTGCTGCCACTTCCACAGTGCATTTTCTGGTGTGTTCAAGTATCTGGCATCTCAACAGGAGACACAGAGCATCCGCAACAGAAAAAACAAGCCATGGTACATTTGTAGTCAAGCTATATTTGTGCAGTAAATTTGTAGCACTCTGGGCACATTTGTGCACGCACAGATGAAGTGTCTAGTGACTTGAGCTCATTGGATGTGCGCAGGATTCCCTGGATATTTGCCAGGGATCAGACTGACTGTGCGTGCTCTGGCCGAGGCGGAAGTGTTTCTGCAGTGCTCTGGGGCAGCGTCAGCCTGTTGGCTTTACTGCGCGTTCACTGCAAAGACCACATACCTGTATTCCTTTCTGGGATTTCCTGGGCAGAAATGTGGGAGCCTTATGCATCTTCCTATATTATGGGATGCAGATGCAGTCGCATGGTCATACAGTTACGTGTTTCAAGTGGGGCTTCTTCTGCTTGCTTCCTGCATACTCTAAATAGCTGAAGTCCACATAATTCACCAATTACTTTCTGCGCATGCCATTCATTTCTGAAGTCCAGGAGACATCTGTGTTAGAATGAAAGGAATTTTTTAAAAATTGAAAAGAGAGAAAAATGAGGAGGAAAAAGAGTAAATGAAGAGAAGAAAATGTAGAAAAACTTATCCTGATCTATTTACCTGGACTGCACACTCTGTGGTTATAGTATGTGTAAAACAAAGGGCTCTGATCTTGCTCAGTTCTTTGGTGCTGTGATTGTAAATACGGTTAATAAAAACATTAAGAGGTGGTACAAACAAGAAGGCTGGAAGATATACTGGCTTTAATGATTACATTTAGGTAATGTGTGTTATTCCTGTCAACAAAGAGCATTATGTGAAGTGACATGCAAAGAATAGTTTCATTAAAAAAAAAAAACAAACATTGAAATTAAAATTGGAATATTATCATGTCCTTTACACGCCTCCCTCTCTTTCACAGAACGCCTTGCTTCCAGCGGGATTTCGGCAAAAGGACCAAACCACTAAGCCTGCCACGGGCCCTTTCGACAGAGAACGGCTGCTCTCATACCTGGAGAAGCAAGCGCTTGAGCACAAGGACAGAGAAGACTTTGTACCATTTACAGGGGAAAAGAAAGGTACAGTCTGTCTTTGTGTCCGTGTTGAGTTATGGACCGTGCAGGCACAGGCATCCACCGCTGCCTGGACTTGGTGTGGAATATGCTGGGACAACAGAGGCGGAGGCTGTTGCTGTGCAGCTCAGGAGTGAAGCTCAGGAGTCAGGGCAAGCGCTGTCGAAGCAGAGGAAGTGGTGGTCTTACCTGCTCTGCCTCGCCACTCTAGAGTTATAACGGCAGGTTTGATCAGGCCCATTGGTGGGCGTGGGAACACAGGAACACACCGGTCTAGCAAGGGTTCAGTCGGCAGCTCCCAGATCAGCAAAGGCCTCTTTGCAGTCACGGATGGACAAGGGTGGCCGCCCTGACCTCACTGGGACTATTCCCACATAAAGGTTTAGGTCCGTGCAAGGGCACGGTACTGGGGGAGGTGTTCAGGAGGAAACGTATCAAATGCCTTTCCAAGTAAGTATTGCCTACAACTGCCGTAAGTAATAGCTCAGGGAATACACTTACAAAAAAATAAGTATTTTTCCACTTGTTTACTAGCACATCTGGCAGTGCTATTCATGCAGACAAGTTTCTCTGCTTCCCTTTGTCCTACAGCTACAGGAAAAAAAGGGAAAAACAGGAAAACCTAATTCTAATTGTTCAAACATTGGTAGGATAACCTTAGGGCAGGAACAGTCATATTTTTAAGCAAACAATGTTTCTTTAGCACCATTATCTCCTTTTTCTCATTTATATACAGTGCATAAAAATACCTACCTCAGGCCACCCCTTCATTCGAGAAAGAACTTGTTATGTCTGAGTCCATTTCTGGTCATCTAATGAATTTGCCATCATTTCAGTGGGACCTGCTTAAAGGAAAGCATATGTTTCAAGAGAGTCACGTTCAACATGTTTTACTTTATGTATCATTACCAAAGATATTGCAGGCCAAGAGTTGTTACTATCATTACATTGTGTTCTTATTCTTTGAAACAACGGTTTTGGACAAAAGAGCAGTTTTTCAGCCAGGTTTGATTGATATCTTATTTTATCACGCAGGATATTCTTTTTCCTCCATCATAACTTGTGCTTGCTGCTATTCACAGGGTCGGCTCTCAGCCCACTGAAATGCAGGGACGCTGCAGTGGTCCTGCTGGTAGCAGGAGTGATCAAGCACATACTGTGCAGAAAGGAAAGCAGTTTATTGTAGTATGGATTTATTACCAATTGTTTCCCTTTTCCAGTCTCGCATACGCCACCGGATTAGCGCAGTGCAAGTTGCCACTTGCAGATCTCTGCATATTTATGCCAACACCTTCAGTCAGGTCTCACCTTACTGATATTTACTGGCTTAGGGCTCAGATTTTGCATTTTGCGCTGTAGTCACGTCTAAGATTTCCAAACATGCCCAAAACATAAGTACACAAAAATGCAGCGGTGTGTGGAATCGCATATACCCATAGGGCTGACACTTGATCTGTACAAAGCTAACCCCAGTATTGTCCCCAACAGAGTTATTGTACTTGTTTGTTTGTTCAAGATATTGTACTGGCTTGTTTATTCCATTTCAGTTTTCTTTTGATGAGGCTAAGGCAGCATTATTCCTAAGTTTGCTTCCCTTAAAGTGCTTATTGGTGCTGCTTATTAATTCCTGGTGTCTGTGGTGTGGAAATGCCACTGCTTTACAAACACAAATAATCACACACGTCACTTTTCCCTCAGCACAGAGTGAATTCAGCCATGCTAGCATTTAAAGCTATTCTTATTTTGTTTTCTGCTTCACTGTGATCATTTACTTCAAAATTACAATTTGAAGAATTGTGACAATTACGAGGTTATGACAGCATTTTAGGCTAAGGGAACAAGGAACAAAATCGTCAGTATTGGCTTCAGCAGATTAAGTCAAATGAAAACAACCGCATGTTCTGTGATTTCTGCAGTCATTTTACAACTATAACTGAAACACAAAGAATTCTACTATTTTATTTTTTTTTAAGTCAAAGGCCAAATGCCATGAAAATGCCCTTTGTTTCTTTCTTAATATTAGAAAGAACTGAATTAATCTGAGATCTGTACACCTGATGAGGTCCAGTACCGTGACAGTTGAGAACTGGATGAACAGCAGAGTGTCATTTTGTGCTGCTTTAGGGGAACTGGCTTTGAGAAGGAATCTGTTTATTTTGAGCTTGATCCCGAAAGGGTACTCGTGTCTCTCTCTGCCCCCGACTTGGCAGGAGGTGTCCTACAGAAAGACGACCAGAGTTCAAGCACTGGGCTTCGCGGCCCCCTTTTCTTGTTCTCCGTCCCCCTGGCTCTGCACTTCATGCAGAATCTGGGCCTTATAAAACATGATTGAGGTCTCCATCTGCCAAATGTACTGCAGCCTTCTTGTGAATTGTATGGTAATTCTGCTAATTGGGTGAATCTGGTGAAACATGATGAATGTCACATAAAGGCCACGCGTGGCTGTCTCCGGACCTTAGAATCCGTGCTTGTAACTGAGGCGTTACTTATTTTGAGAAACTCAATTGAGGAGGCAATAAGAGAATGACTGTATTAAAATATTAATGACTTGGTTTTCATTTATACTATTTCCTGTGCGAGGAAATAAAGCAATCCTGCAAAGACATTTCCAAGACAAGATACTACATGCTAAATTTAAAGTCACTTTAATTAGAGAATAATTAGTATTTTTCCAAAGCTTAGTAATTAGTTCAGGATAAATAATTTACATGGCTAAAATGTGTCCTAAAACAAACTAAAGAAGAAGATCTCTTGAGGAAAAGCTTATTCTTCACCTTCTGCATGTTGATGGTCTCTACGGTGTATTTACAGATTGGTAAATATTTATATGATTATATTATATAGATGCCTGTTAAATGATCTCTTTACATTATAGCAGGGCTATAATTTAGCCATACTGTAAATATTCTCCAATTAATTTTACACTAATTCTGCTAGTTAAAAATTACGTTCTGGGGCAGCTCCAAAATGCATCCAGTTGTGCATGATTAGAAATGGGAGGTGTCGATGTCAGTGTACCATTTGGCACTATCTACCACCTGAGAATATTTGTGTGTCGGTAGGACTAGAATATGTCAAGTGTTCTTTAAGCTTTTGTCATTGTTTTCTACTTTGATATTTTTCTGCCACTGGGAAAGCATTTATTTTTTCAAATTTAGGAAGTGGGATGCTTCTCCCAAATGTTAAGGGATATTTCTACCAGTTCCTGTGTTTATCATGCAAAGCTGATACTGACATGAAAATTCAGTGATGAGCTGAAAAGAAGGTGGTATTTAAAATATCCTCCTTCCAGAATAGTCTGTGATGTATCATTATTGTTCATCTAGTGTCTCTGCCTCTCTTTTTTTTTTGTGTGTTAATGCTCTATTGGAAAGTTCTTGACTAAAAAGCAATACCAAAGAGCTGCTGAAGGACAAAATTCAGTTGCCTATGTTGGTCTCTATACGCTGAACACAACCATCAGGTTTTGATTGTGCTAGAAAACAAGCCAAAACAAATTCCAGAGTGGACAGGGATATTCAGAGCAGCTAAAACACAGGAAGTGTTAAATACGAGCTCAAGATGGGGGGCTGGTCCTGCAGGGAATTGCCTTGGTTTTGATTGTAATCGTGGTTTGAAGAGGTTGGAAATGTTTGGCGAAAACAATCAAACGTATGGCATGCATTAGGGTTTTGACCCGCTGCCATATTTCAGCTTGTTAACTGCTGTTAACTACGTTAATTGCTGTACAAAAAGAAGGTTTTAAGCCTGTATGGGATAGCTCTCAAATTTCAATGAAACCCCAAGTTTTGCACTGAACGAGGGCCCGAATGGTCCCAGCCTGCCAGGCGCGCATCCAAACTGGCCACCAAGCAATTTTTTCAGACGGCTTTACCCCACACCCTCCCAAACACAAGTCAGGGGTGGGTACGTCATTTGAATGTCCCCGTGCCGAGTGTTTGCTCCCACTGTGGTAAGCAAATCAACTGGTGGCTTTCAGGAACCACTGTGCAACACAGCTGTTCATCAGCCATCCCCACAAACAGAGCGTTTGTTATTAATGAGCAATGGAGGCACAGGGAGTCAGGACTGATAATTGTAGCCATAGTGATTGGCAGCTTGTAGTGTTTATTTTATGTATTTTTGGATTAGTTCCTACTTAGGGTGGATGTTCTAGAAGTCCTTACATACAACTTGATGAACTACAGGAGTTACTCAGACTGACCCATTGCATTTAACACATATGGCTCGAACAGCCGGTTATCACACTTAGATCACTGTAAAGCCTTTTCTGTACCATTTTCAAGTTCATGAAAGGTCCAGAAATAAAAAGAAAAGGTGGAGAAAATAAGGGGAAGTGCAGGCACAAAATACTAAAGACCAATGTCAGTGGTGCATGTTTTCTCTTACTGAATGCGGTCTGTACAGCTGATCTCAGTTAAGATCTGAGTACTACTGTAATACAAACATAAACTATTAACAATATTTCTGTTTCTGGTTTGTTGCAGTGGTTCTCTTAACTACATGATACTAATGAAACATGATTGAAAAAAGTTCTGTTGTTGTGAAATATCATTAGATATGAAAAGTTGGCCATGCCATTTTTAATTGCTATAAGAACCGCTGTTTCAACCCTTTACCACTATATCTGTTTTCTGCAAGGTCTTCTGCTCCTTGTCAAACCATTTTATTTTGGATCTGATCCAATTCTCGTCAAAGTCATGGAAAAACTCCAGTGGATTGGGCTATTATTATTTGTGGCTGGAAAGGGAAGGGGAACATGCTTGTATGGGGTTAAACTCTAACATTTTTAGCCAACTGATAAAAGGGAAAAAGAAGAAAATAAGGATGATGAAACCAGAAAACTTCTGGGCAAACCCCTGTTTTCTGCTACTCTGGCAGAGAACCATCTGTTTTGCATGTTGTGTTGTGCCAAGCAGAGCATCAATACACAGCACTAGTAATAATGACAATCATTTTCAGAAGGTCAGAGTATTAGAGTAGATGCTAATGAGTTCCAATTCCAGTTTCTCTAACAGACTCTATATAAAAAAGTTAGGGTTTAGTTTAGAGTCACGGTATCTTTCTTGGATTGACAAAGGCAGTCTTTCTACCCTCAACGCTGAAATGGTTTGTTTAAATTTTTGCCACCTTCTTCCTGTTCTTCAAGGCTTAAATTTAGAACCGATGTTTGTCTCTCAAAGCCCTGAAAGTGGTGCAGTTGCTGACAGTAATGCCTCCAGCCAGTGTCTTTCACTGCTTGCTTTTGTAAGACCCTGTTTTAGTTGCTCATGACTTTGCCAAACTCACACAGTTCACACTGAAATTTCCCATGCTGAGAGTCTGCCTCGGGCTGAATTTTTGGAAAGTGTCAGCAAAAAGGATTCAGCTGTTTCCAAGAACAAGATTAGGAGAAAACACATTGTTTTAGTCATCTAAAGTAAATTTTTCCAGCTGGTTTTTTATGAGCTGCAGTCCCTCCATGCTTTGAAGAGGGGGCTTGAAATATATGCCCTTTGCAATCCCCAGGGAAATACACTTGAATTTGGCATCTTCAAAATAGTGTACTTTCTTGTACATCTAGTTTGTTATAGCATTCTCCAAATATTCCCCCTGCAGTGAGTATTAGCCATGTGCTCGGATCTTCTGCCTGGACGCACAGACAGCACGTGTAGCAGCCCAGCAGCGCCCGGAGAGACCCGGCGTGGATGGCTGGAGGGTGTGTGGGATCGTCCAAATTGCTCATGAGAGGCCACTGTCACACCAGAACCACGGCAGGGAGACTCTCTCCTGCTCTGACAGTGTTCCCCTCGCTTAGGAAAGGCGCTGTAAAGGAGAAAAAAAAGTAAACAGCCAGCGGAGAAGCAGAGGGATCGGTTTTTGAGGAGCTGTATGAGTATGTTCAGAGTGAAAGACTAGATGTGGCAGTTCTGGGGAAAGGAGCTGTGGTAGTCAGAAGACGATGGTGGTAAGGAAGAGAGGGCAGAAGCAAAGGAGGTGGTGAGAAGGGTCAGGATTCAACCATGAGCCGGACTGGGAGGCACAAGGGATCGGGAAGGCATGGGGGCAATGAGGAAAGGAACAGAGGAGAAGGATCTGTGAGATGGGAGAAGAGGCCAGAGAGGAAGATGACTAGTGTGGCATCTAGCTTTGCCTGAGTTTCAAGGCTCTTTGATGTCCCTGAGAACCTAAAGCCAAGCAGCACAGCTCGAATCTCCTCCTCCCCTGCTGCCATCCCACATGAGACGTAAGAGCTTTCTGCTGCTGTTGGGGAAGCGGGTTCACCCAGGTGGTAGTCCAGAGGACTGCTGTAGAGCCACAGGGATCCTAACTGTTGTGATAAACCGTGTGAGGGTCTGATGAAATTCTGGGCTTCCTTCTGTTTTAAAGATTATAGGTTGGATTTTGTTTATTTTTATTTGGGAAAGTATACTTTTCAGAAGAATTCTTTATAGGGTATTGCTAAGGTGGCAGAATCACAGCACCCTGACCAAAGTCAAAGATGCTGCTGCAGTTTGACTTTGCTCTTTGTGTATATGCACAGTAGATTTAATAACTTTGGAAAGCTTAACTTTGCAACCTTCCTATTCCATTATCATAATTTTTAAGGCAAAGAATACGCAGATGCTAATCCAAGAGCAACAGTATAGCAGGAATTATGATGATGCATTTTAATGACTGCTACCTTTCAGCTTCACACTTATTTGAACTTGCCTTGTTTTTCTTCTTCGTAATACAAATTTATTCCTGGTAAGAACTAACTTAGCTCCATTTTCATAGAACTCCATAGAGGAGTTTAAGGAAGCTTCAGAAGAAAAGAACAGCGCAAAATGGAAAAAGTGAATCAGGTGCCTGTGATTTATGTAAGGCATATTTCCAAGATTATTGAATTTCACTTCTAAGGTCAGTGCAGCATTCTGTAATGGAGAATAAACAGGCACTCACTGGAGTCAGTGATTCATTGAAAAGTAAGAAGTAATAAGTGTAACCAGATATTTTCTTCAAAGTACAATAATCTGAACTGCAGTTTATAGGAAAAGAAAGTATGTTACTGTTTTATAATTATGTCAGAAAATGCATTTGTGTTATAAAATTAAGTAACTATCCTTAATAAAACTGATTTTAAATAAAAGGACATTTTTACAGCTTGCATAAATGGGATCATTTCCCATTGCTTTGTGCTTTGTTGAGTTTTTGCTTGTACGATTTTGGCTTGTACAAGGTGGGAATAAATATGAAGTATTTATACTAAATAAAAATGGTGGCAATTTATATTTATTCACAAAAGTCTAATGACATAAGAAGGAAGGCAGAGAGATGTACCAGAAATGATGTTCCAAGTGCTATAAACTATAAATGAAGATGAAATCCTCAAAATGTTTTTTAGATTGGACACACTAGTAAAATCCTACCAACTATGCTATCAAAATTCCTTCTGCCCCCCCCCCCCTTATATAACAATAAACAAATAAACTGACTTCAGGAAAATACACTTGAAGTAGCTCCCTGCTCAGTTAAAACATTTTCCTATAGATGTACATATGTGGCTTTGTAGTTAACTATTATTGTATAAGGAGGTGAAGTTAGGGATACATTTCCTTTTCTTGCTTTACTTTGACATTGCTTTAATGGGGGCATTTACATAATGCAGGAAATCAGAGCTTGCTGAAACCAAGTGGCAAAATTACACCTATGGTTTTGTGACTGTACCCAGTGTATTTCTTTTCTTCGTAGGATTTATTTTCCTTTTATCTCACTCTGCATTTCTGTAGTCCTTTTTACTGAATCCTTCTTCTCTCTGGTTTTCAATGGGCTTTTTTTCCTGAGCCTCTTTTGAGTAAAACATGAACCATATCATATTTCAACCTGAATAGAAGTTTTGCAGTGTGTGAAAAGGAATAGTTCTGCTGTTAGACTGAGCCAGGACAAACCTCTACTCGCTACACTCACAGTCAGAAAGTCCCTGGGTTATAATAAGCTGCTTCAGTCGTCACCCAGGTCACCCCAGGCCCTCATCTCAGTTTGACAGAAAGAAGGGGAGAATAGTGTTGATTTACGCTTAAAATTTCTTCTTGAAAAAAAAGCACTTTGGATTCCAGACATTTTGGGTTTCTATGCATGTGTAAAAATAAAACGATATTTTAATACTTACTATTTTTTTTTTACCAGAATTGGATTTTGTTTTGCAGTTAAACACAAGAATATATTATTTTTGTATGTAAATGTGGTTATCTTTGTGTTGTTAACACTGATGTAGCTCAAGTGTGATATGTATAAACATAACCTTTTGTCACTGTTTTTTTTCATTGGTAGAAAGATAAGCTACTACTATTAAGATTTAGCATAGAACATTAGTATATTCTGGAGGCAAAATGTAACACAGCCAACATTAATTATACCACATGGAATGTTATAATAAAGTACCTTCTAAAATACAGTATGACTATAAAGAGCACTAAGAGCAGCAGCCTTTCTTCATAAATCTCACTTTAAAATAATAAAATGTCACTATTCTTCCGAGGCTTCTTCCAAATAATAAATTTTAAATTTAAGCTGGACCATTGAAACAAGCAAGCCACAATCCCTATTTTATTTTGTCAGTGAATTCCATGATGACACTGTATAATGAATTTACAATGTACAGATGTGGGACTCGCAGGGACCTCTTGCATCTTTAAACTCTGTCCTTAAAATAATGAAGGAAAACTGGTTGACAGCCATCTATAAACACAGACACACCGTTTTGCTGTTGGTGGACAGATAATGAATTCCTAATAACGTGCTAAATGCATAAGCTCTTCTAAACTCTTATCTGCTATGCTACAGCATCTCTTCACAGTGGGATAATGCAAAAGAATGTTCTTATCTAGATAGCAGAAAAAAAGAATATTTTTAAAATGCCACTGGACACCAGCAAGGCCCACATATATTAAAGATATATATTGCCATCTTTGACATGACCTTACCTCTTGACATATTTCATATAACGAGTAATAGAATTTTTTCTCTAAAACATTTGCCAAGAATGCTTTAAATGGAACTATCATTGGGAGTCATATACACATTTAAAAAGATTTGGGCTGCCTTCCAAGAATTACATATGCCTGAAAAAAATGCTTAAAAATTATATTCCTATATATGTGAACTGCACAGAAAACGTATGAGCCTGTACTGGTTTCCATTACCCCTGGATTTCTTGCTACACAATATACATGGTCTACCCGCATCCAAAGGCCATAGGGAAGGACCAACTGTAATACATACTGTGTCCAGTTTACAAAAGACTCCAGGTCTTGTGTCCCCTTAAGATGTTATGTGTGACAGTACAGACTTCCGTCAGTATTTGTTAAGAGTCTGGCTGGCGTTTGGGTCTGTGAAGAATCACTTATTGCCTGATGGAGATGTTTCATGTGAGCTATGGCTCTGTGGAGTACAGCTGTTAGGGGAGAGTATTATCAGTCAGGATAAAGATAAGCAGAATTCCCTCAATATCTCAAATGACCTACTGATTACTTGAAACTCATGTAGAACCACTGCTGATCTGAAAGGAAAATATTTTACAGACAGTACTCCTCACTATTGATTGTTTATTCAGATATTCTGATTAATTTTGGTCTTCTAGCTTCCAACGTGGAATCATAGAATGGTTTGGTTTGGAAGGGACCTTAAAGATCATCTAGTTCCAAACCCCTGCCCTGGGCAGGGACACCTCCCACTAGACCAGGCTGCTCAAAAGCCCCATCCAATGTGGCCTTGAACACCTCCAGGGATAGGGCCTCCACAGCTTCTCTGGGCAATCTGGGACAGTGTCTCACCACGCTCACAGTAAAGAATTTCTTCCTAATATCTAATCTAAATCTACCCTCCTTCAGTTTAAAACCAGTACCCCTCGTCCTATTGCTCCACTCCCTGATAAAGACCCTCCCCATCTTTCCTGTAGCCCCTTTAGGTACTGGAAGGGGCTCTAAGGTCTCCCCAGAGGTTTCTCTTCTTCAAGCTGAATAGCCCCAACTCAGCCTATCTTCACAAGAGAGGAGCTCCAGCCCTCTGATCATCTTTGTGGCCCTCTGGGAACATCATGGTCACATAGTCATGAATATTTTTCCTTATGTTATTCTTACCAGTCAAGCGGGCATCAAGTTAAGTCTTGGTCAGTGGTGTCTGGAAGCTGCATCCAACACTGCAGTTTAGGCATTGGAACAGAGAGAGTCTGAAATCTTAGCACCTGTGCTGTTACGAAATCTGGAGAGCATGACTAAGCTACCTTCACAGAGTATTTCTCACCCTAGATTTCCACTTGACCTTTGTTTGATGTTGCTGGGATGGCTGTCTTGGATTCATATCGCCCAGTGCATTGTGAAAATGAAAATGATTCTCACTTTTGGCCCACAAAGGCTTTTATCTTCTAAAAGCCTCTTCTTAAAAAATTACTTACTTAAAATATTGCATGAAGAATGAATCATAATATGATACTACTTTGTCTTTCTACACAACCTTCCATCCAGTTTTGTACTCAGAAATTATTTAGCCGTAGTACAAATATCTCTAGGGCAGATAATTCGAATCCTACGTCAGTAAACCTTGCCAGAGTTTCAGAAATGTCCCTTAAAATTTTTTTCTGAGCTTATTCAGTGACCTCAGTCGTGGAAGCTGACAGTATAGAAGTTGCTGTAGACAAACTTGTATGAAAGAGATAAATGAACTGGTTGTTATCTACATGAAGATGATACTTTGGATCATAATGGGGAAAAGTTAAGCCACAAAAGGATGACAGTGTTGAAAAAGCAGTGGCAAAGCATCTGTAATTCAACACTAAATACCAGCACTGCAAACAAAATAATATCACTAATACAGTTAAAATTAAACTATTTTAGAGACATTTCAGAAAGCCACAGGATACGCTTCAAGCATTACATCTAGAGTGTACAAAGCTGCACAAAAATTCAATTTAAAGTTGACAGTGGCCCAAAGTCCCCTGCATCCAAAGGTCATCACAGCTTCATTACAATGGGATTAACTAAAGCCTGCTTGAGAAGTAGTGGCTTGGGACAAGGTGAGAGGAACTACTCTGCAGCGGACAGTAGAACATGGGAATTCACAGAATTATCAGAGCAATGACACCATCTGTTGCATGTGGCATCATCTAATGTATTACTGACTGCGTTTGGTACAGGAAAGTGCTGAGTGGGAGAAAAGCCCCAGTGGCTCAGGTGACTGAAGTGCAGCCCTAGCTCTGATTTAAAGGGTCTCGTGCCACGTATTTGCAGTTACATCAAATAATATAATATATGGTTAGATATAATAGGTTAAATATAACAGCAGGCTACAGGAGCAGTGGGACTTTTTGTGTTGTTTCTGGATTTATCCTACAGTTTTCTTATTTCAGCAGAAGGGCTGATGATGTCAGTCTTGGGGAATATCACATGGAAACGCACACCTGCTGACCCCAGTGTAACAGCAGGATACAAGGGGAGACACATAGGTCAGAAGTCTTTCTTGGGGAACCTGTGGTTCAGTTCAGTTCAGACTTTTCAGGCCTGCACAGATGATCAGGATAAGGCTCTTTATGTGAACAATCATCAGGAGACGCAGAGGGGAAATACTCATGGAGAGACTGGGAATTCAACTGAGTTACTGGAAAAGACCAGCTTTGTTGAACTTTCAGGCTCTGGTATGGAATTTGGTAAACTGAAAGGTTCTTGCAGTAGGATGGTTTTAATTGTTTCTGGTACCTCCTTTAAATAAAAGGATGAATTTTCTGCAAGGTTTTTGCGTAGACCTGATTCTGCCACTTTAAGGCCACAGGAACTTCAGAAAGATCCCAGCTGTGACTGCTCCTGGGGATTTATTTTAGGAAATTTGCTTCCATGTTAACAATCACCAACACAGAATAGAAATCTGCACCTTTTTCTTTAGACTCTTACTAAGATCCTGGTGTCAAGGATAGCATCAAGTAAGAAAGAGGAAAACATGCCCTTGATATATTTCCAAGTGGTTCCGTTGTCACAGAGTCAATCCCCCACTGCCAGGAGGCAGATGAGTTGTTCCAATAATTCATTACTCACTCTGGCCTTTTTCTTCTCTTAGGAAAAATATTTATCCCTAAAGAAAAGCCCATAGAAACCCACACAGAAGAGAAAGTGACCCTGGATCCAGAACTAGAAGAAGCCTTGGCCAGCGCTTCAGACACCGAGCTCTACGACCTTGCAGGTTAGATAATATATAGGTATGATTCTCCTACATACACATCCAGTTCTCCTCTGCCTGGCCCTGCCACCGGCAGTGTCTCAAGATCATCTCCCAAGTACCTGCTGTTCCACTGTACAGATGGGTGCTTAATCTGTGAGCCACACATTGCCCATGAGGACATCAAGCGCGACTCGATAGCTGCTGCATTTTAGACATCTCTCATCCAATTATAATTGACGTGGCAGGCAAGGGGAGAAGATGAGCCAGTTAACATACTCTGGGGAAGGGAAGGGTCAAGACGGTAGACTGCAGGCTGGGGTGTTCGCATTGCAGTGGAGACCATTAATCTACTGCATCCACATTGTCTGTAGTGTACTATTGCTACCTCCTCTCAACTCTGGCATCCCAAATGGTGAGATGAACTTGTTAGGGGATGCAATGGATGAAGATCCTGCATCAATGAAGAAATATAGAATCTAACCCCTTGAATCAGAAAATTGGTGGCCAGCCGATTAGACGTGCCTTATTTCACCACTTGTAATTCTTTTCCTTTAACCCAAAGTATAATCTCATGTTCTAGAGTGTGCACAAAGGAAATAATTTTGAAATGTATCCACTTGCATAAATAACATTTGAAGCTACAGTTTAACAAAGGCCAATCTGTAGTTCTTCAGCCAGCTGTGATTTTCAAGCAGTTCATATCATGGGTAAATCATATGTTTATGCTAGTAAAAGATTATAATCTGAATCCCTAATTTGGGAAGAAGCAAACCAGCCAGGGCTGGTGAGATTTATGTCAATGGGTCATTCTAAGACCCCGCACAACCTAGTGTTGACACTCCCCATGGAACCATTGACATTTCCTGCCTTTTTCACCCAGTTCATAGTGGATCCTACCCTTCCCTGGGTTCTTTGAGGTCCATGGTCTGTCTTTTTGGGGCACTAGTCTACACAAAATTTTGGTGGGAGAATTTCAACTGTATTTAAAATTTTTTGGTTTTCATTTGGAAAATCCAAGTGAAATATTTTAGCATATTAGATTAATCTGAATCTGGGTTAGATCGACATTAATCTCAAAACTCTTGTACCTATTATACTGTCCTATTGGAGGACATGATCTTGACATTATCTTCTGTAATTCCTGGCTACAACACACATTTCTGGATGCATTAGCTTTGTCTCTGAGCGAAATGTGGTGTATTACAGGATTATAATTATATTTTATAATTATAATTATGGAAGAAGTATCATCATACACAGAACAGTTTATTCTTTGACACTATGGAAGTTCATTTGCAGAAAAGATAACTCTCTCTGCAGCTTCTTTTATGGAGTTATGATTTTTTTTGTCATTTCTCTCATAATAGTTTATATTCTCACTATTTGAAGTCCTGGAATATATTCTTTTTTTCCCCAAGTATGTTAGCATCCATATGCTTCTATAAGAAACCCCAGTGTGAATGCCAATTTATTAAGCTAACCACAGGTACAGTCGAATTCTTTTTGGATATGCCAAACAATACAACAAGGAGCAATAGGAGGTTCAGATTGTATATTATAGGAAAAAAATTATTAGGGATGTAGCACTGAAACAAGTTACCCGAAGAGACTGTGGGATTTCCATCCCTGAATGTTTTCAGGATCCAGCTAGACAAAGCCATGGCTGACCTGGTTAATATTGGCAACACTCCTGCTTGAGGGGGAGGCTGGACAAGGTGACCCGTAGTGGTTCCTTCCAGCTGGCATTTCTGTGATATGCATACTACACTGCTTCACTTGTTCAAAAACTTACATTAAAATGTCTGTATCTCCAGTATTTAGACCCCTAAAGACTCTCCCTACAAACAAGTATGACTCAGAATTAGCATTTTATAAAGGGTTTTTTGTTTGGGGAACTAAACTAGAATTTGTAGCAGATATTTTTCTCCAATCTTTGTTCCTGCCATTAATATCCTGTTCCTGGTATTTACACATTTTAGCTGTTCTTGGAGTGCACAACATGGTCAACAACCCAAAATTTAATGAAGGAGGAGCCCGCACTAAAGATGGAAAAGGAAGCGTGAGAAGTAAGCAAGCAGATTTCTCTTGTGGGCTGTATGTTATCTTTAGGGACTTGTAAACCTATAGGTTGGGTGTATTGGTCTAATTTAGTGTAATGTAACTTGACCTTACCTTGACTGATCTAACTAATCATAAGGGGAAGCTCTTTAAAGTAAATATAATCTTAATATTCGTTATCTATAATGACAACAGTACTATGCAAATAAATCATTCCTAAAGAGCTTCGTTTTCCTAGAGAGCAATAACCGGCTCTGCAGAGGTGCTTGAAAAGCTGGGCGTATTTAAGAAGCCAAGACATATATATTTTCACCCCACTTCAGTTTAGGCAGCAGACAGAAAACACAGCGCGCTGTAGCTAAGGGGCGGCCAGGGCACAGGCCAGGCCATCTCTCTCCGAGTCCCTGCAGTTCCGCAACTGAAGAATGACTTGTAACCATGGGGCTGGAGCATGGCAGAATCCCTGGCAGAGTCACATCTCTGACCGGAGTCACGTCAAGCTGCCTTCACAGGGAGGCAGAGACCGCATGGATGTTCTCCTGCCCCAGCTGCTCTCTTGTCTACTACCTCCACCTTCCTTCTGTGGCAGCACATTTGAACGTTTGCTGTTAGGGCTCCTTAGGTACACAGGGAGTGTAATTGTTCAGGAAATCCCCCAACAGAAGCCACTGTAGTTACTAAAACCAAATCCAAAAATGTTTGCTCTAAAGAAACAGACCTTTGGTGAATCAGAACTTAGCTCAAAAACCAACAGGAGGTTGGATGGGGCGAGAAATGGGTACGTCTGAATTCCAAGTTTTTCTTGAGAGCTGCCAAGCCTTGATCCAGAGCTCATCACCTCCAAGCTCTGGTATGTCAAGTGGACTAAACTTTGCTTTTTAAGACAAAATTGTGGAATGCTCTTTTCTAGGGAAGCCGTACTCAAAAAACGATATCTTCTTGTAAGGCCATGAGAACAGCAGCTATCTTTACCAAGGACTTTCATTTCCATCCTTCTTTACTAAAGGCGAGGTGGGAAAGTAGACAGGACACCGTGTCACTTCATTTTTCTCAGGATTAAGGCTGCTCTGCAAGCCTCCCCAGTGGGGCCCTGTGCAAGCTGCCGTCTATCTCATAACAGGCAACTGCATGCATTACTAATCCACATAGATTTCAGAGTATTTTTGTTGTACTGAGTCAAAATGTCAGCTATGTGAGTCAGCTGAACTATGCTCCAATCATAGACTTAAGAACCAGAAAATCACTGTCACATCACTTTATTCTTTGGTCCAAAAGCAATACCTTTCCTTAGCCAAGTGAAACGCTTCAGTAAAAGAGGGAGACATCTCAGAAGTTGCCCATCGATGTGGCAAAACAGCACCATTATTAAAGAAACAAGATAAAACTCATGGGAAGCAACAAGAAGTAGAAAGTGAAAAATCCTGCTAACTCTAGACTGAGTATACTGCAATGTCTAACCTGAGGACAGGGTGCAAGTCTCTCCCCAGGTCCCAGCTTGGCAGGGTGTTGCCTCAAGTGCAAAAAATGCTTTGCTGTTTTTTGTTTACTTTCCTTCCTTGCCTCCAAGATAGGGTGAATTCTCTTTTACCATTTAGCATTTTACCAGTAGTTTAGCATTTTAGTAGTTTTCAATTTCCTACTCCTTAGAAAGGCTGGAACGTTATTCAGTGTAATTATTGTGAAGTCTCTCAGGGAATTAGGAAAAAAAAAAGTTGAGGGTAAAAGGGAGCAGAGTGAAAACAGGCTCAAGGTTTGTGTATGACTGTCTCTACTAAGAATATGAGTTGTCAAAAAACCACTTGGTTTTCTTTTGGCCCATGATATGGCATGAACTTTACCTGTTGCACTGAACAGCAATGCATAGTACATTAAGACTCAAGCACAAGTCTTCAATATCACTCACTGTCTGCAACATAAAATAAAAGAGTTTAAACATACTTGTGGTCAGTAACATATTCCTTTCTTGCCTCTAGTGGCTTCAGTGGTCAGGGTTTATAAATTAATCTCTGCAGCTACATGCGTGGGAATTAGAAGTACTAATTCTGTTCTCAGCTATGATTTTTATGCTTCTCTAAGAATATTTATAGCTCATAGCTTCTAGCATTAAAAACTGTATCTCCTTGGATCATGAATACTCAAAGACTTCATAAATCTTGGTGCTGGCAGACAGACTTGCTTTTCATGCTTTGATAGTTTTATTCTTTAGAAAGTGCAGATGTTGCAATTTTACAAGAGCTAATTGAATTTATCGTAAGGCTGATAGCATTAGCCGAGAGAAGGAAACTGAGGGGCCTCCTGGTCATGGCCCTTTTTGTTAGCACAGTCTGTTCATAGGTGCTGGGACATTTTCTCACTAATGTGATGGGAAAGTTCTGAGCACACCTTCCTTTACAGGTGCTAGGCAAGGAGCAAAGCAGCCCTTGCAGTATATTACATCCTATACAATAGTCTTTAAAGCTGCTTTGGCTCAAATTAATTGTACCTGGACTTTTGTACATAAAAGGAGGAATTTGCCCATGATGATACTGCCCAGCCGCTGCGACAAGCCTCCAGTGACATGCTTCTGGGTGCACAGAAGATGCAAAGGGCAAGGCAGGGATAACGGGGCTAATACTCCTGTTTCCAAGTTTTGTGGTTCGTATAAACCCTTTCTTGAATGCTACAGTACAAACCTAAATGGGACTTGAAAAGCCAGACTGCAGACTGTTAGTGATGATGCCTGCTCCTCACGTCAACGTTTCATGAGATCTTGTGTTGCAGATGTGGTGAAAGGTGAAAAGGTCAAGCCCATCTTTGAGGAGCCACCTAATCCGACCAATGTGGAAGCAAGTCTACAAAGGATAAAAGCAAATGATCCTAGTCTGACAGAAATTAATCTCAACAACATAAAGGTAGATGCTTTGGCTTCATTTATGTCATCATAGGAGGGTTTATTCAAGTATTTCCAAAGCCCTTGCCTTTTATCTTCAAATTTTGTCTCTCTCTACTGTTCAGAAGAAGCAGAACACACAGGAAGGGGGCGTGGAGGGAACTGTTGTAGAGGCTCCAAGGTCATCAATGCCTGATATTGAATTAGATGCCAATTAAAAGCCCAAGGGGTGATTTCCTCTGGCTGCCTTCCTTTAGCAGACTGTAAAGCAAGATATCTCATGGGCACTATGTAATCATCACGGGCCAAATTCAATTAGCCCACACCTGCAAATGGAGGAGCTGGCATGCGGAGACTGGGCAACCAGCAGCAAAATAGGAAAGTAGCTCAGAGATCAGTCACATGCTTGCGTTGGCCTGACCCAATTAAAGGCAGCGCTGACATCCCTTCCTAGCACAGGCCTCCACGGGTCTCTGAAGGCCACTATGAGCAGAGCACGCATTGTCCTTTCTGAGATACTCTTATAAACATTGGGGATGTTTAAATTGCTTAGACTGTAGCTGTTAATCAATCAGTTTGATAATAATTAAAATCAGTGTCTAGCGATGTGACTGGCTTTCCTATTTACTGGATATTTCTTCTTAATGCAGAATATTCCTATTCCAACACTGAAAGAATTTGCAAAAGCTCTGGAAAGCAACACGCATGTGAAGACATTCAGCCTTGCAGCTACTCGAAGCAATGACCCTGTAGCTATTGTAAGTTTAAACACTGTCTGGAACAAACCCACAACAATTTTTAAGTAGGTCTATGTCTGCTTTAGGATGCATTCTTTATTTTCCCTTGCAGAATTTCCCTGTGACTATGCAAAGTAGAAGTGTGATCTCTTCTGATCTACCTCTATGTTCTTCTAAGCCTTTCTGTCTTTCGTTTCTTTGTAGGTACTAAGCCACGTTTTGCAGATTCTCTGTTATTCCCTGAAACTCTCAAGATGTTGTCTCATGTTCCCTCTTTCTGACCCCTCAGGCATTTGCAGATATGTTGAAAGTGAACAAAACACTGAAGAGTCTGAATGTAGAATCCAACTTCATCACTGGGACGGGTATTTTGGCACTGATTGATGCACTGAAAGAGAATGAATCCCTGACAGAGATTAAAATTGACAACCAGGTAAAGAGAGACGATTGAGCGAGTCCACTTTCCCCCCCTTCTATATAGATTCCCAGAGGGTTCTCCTAGAGGCCTCTGGCAAAGTCAAGGCAGCCTCTGTGGCTGTCATTCTGCACCTCATGTCCCATGCCCATGCAACCAAACAGGGGAAATCTAAATAAAACTGGTCAAAGCCAAATATAAAACCCAGAGCAAAATCTCCAGGGATGGGATTCTCTTTGTAGTTTGCAGCACAGCACTGAAATACAACCACTTATTTCCCTCTCATATGAAAACAAATATTTTGTTTCTTTTGGGGACATTTCACATCACCGACAGAGGCAGCAGCTGGGGACAGCTGTAGAGATGGAGATTGCCAAGATGCTGGAGGAGAACTCCAAGATTCTCAAGTTTGGATACCAGTTCACAAAGCAAGGTCCAAGAACCAGGGTAGCAGCAGCTATCACTAAGAACAACGATCTGGGTAAGATGCTACTACATCTACTCATCATTTGTTTACGTGAGCCAAGCCTTGACCTTCCTAGATGCATCTTTTCCTATCGTACGTAAGATCGAATTTTAACTCTACAACATTCCACCTGCTGTATGTGAGGGGTGATGCATAGCTCCACGGACTCTAGAGCAGACAACAGCAAGATCTTTCTGCGATTAGGAGCCACTATTCTTCTCCCACTCCTGCTGGGAAGGGGAGTTATTTCAGCCTTTTCCATGAAGCACCCTGCATTTCCAGCTGCCCTTTCAGCTGTTCTGGCCAGTAAAGCAGAGAGCCAAACCCATCCTGTTTGTTCAGTCCTCACCTCTTTGCCCTGCCCATCATGACAGACCAGGCCTGCCCAACCAAGGGAACAAAAAAGACTCTCCTGCCTGCGTGACCACGTACAGGCAAAGACAATAAAGCTTTGCAAGTTTTACCTGAGCGTGACATGCTCTGCCCCGTGTGCTCAACAGAGCAGAATAAGAAGGAGATGACTAGGCAGGAGTAGTTTACAGTAGGAAGGAAAAAAAATTAACTATGTGTTTTTAATCAATTCTACTTCAAAGTGAGGTGTCAAACCATGATGCCTTTGCTGGCTTCAGCTTGGGTTTCTCTCTGTGAGAACTGAGATAAAAGTTGAGCTACAACCTATTTCTTTCACACATACTTTTATCTTTTTGCAGTTTTAATTTTTAGCAGAACTTAAGCATTCCAGTGATATACTATTGGTCCTGAAACTATCAGTGTCCCAGAATGGTGTTTGAAACGTCCCACCAACAGAGAAAGACCTTTTTTTTCCCCACTGTTTAACCAGTTGCCATTAGACATATGTCCTGTACCTCATCTTCATTTTTCTGCTTTTGCATTGTGTGGTTTTGTTCAAGATTTAGTAAGACAGAATAACTTAAAGAATTCAACAGAATAAAATAAATGAAGCAACAAAACAGTGGAAGCAGACACAAATGACTGATGTTACACTGTAGACTTTGCAATAATGCAGTCTGCCAAGAAAGCACTATGAAATAAACCTCCTGATAGTAAAGTAATGCAATGTTTGTAGTAATATATTGTTGTTATTGACTTTCTGTAGTGAAAAGTGTTCATTCATCCAGTTTTACTGCTTTTGTTCTGTCCTTCAGCAGTTCAGTATCAGAAAGAGGACATGACAGTTTGATGTAACACCAAATTTTGTATCACAGAAACAGTGAACCTCACTAATCTTATCTGACCAAGTCAGAGCAGACTCATTACATTTTTATTAGGGTATGGAGTAGCAAATGGTGCCCAACTAGACCTGCTCTATACCAGCTGAAATGCATCCTAAGTACTGTAAGAATTCACAGAGGGCTGCTTATCAAAATAATACTGCCCATAGCACAAAGCTCATCACTCTCCGCTTTGCTAAATGGTAACTTCAACTTGGTTTCTAGTGAGAATCCAGGGTTAATTATCTTACTATCAGACAGATGGCTGATGCAATCAGAGCATATGAAGTTTAAACAGATAATATAAGGTCCAATGTGATGTTTTCCTTGTTGCCAATACTCACTGATATCCATACCTAAGAGTACTTCAAATTATTTTCTAAAAGGGGATGATTATTGTTTACCTATATAGTATACACTTGTGCAGTTACAAAAGTTATTAATTTTTGGTGCCTAATGTTTAAATAATCCAGAGCACTGCCATGAAGACTAGAGCAAACCAGTATCAACTTAGCTGGAACACAGTGGCTTTTAAATGAACCGTAAAACCTGTAACAAAAATCTAAGGGGAGCTATTGGGAGGAAGAACTGGAAATGGTGATTTCTTCATCATCTAAAACCTTTAAGTCAGAATCTGATTTTTATAGAAAATGTATTGATATGAACACCTGGTGATATATAAAAGTGCAGTTTAGATACAATTGTTTTGTGTGGCATTAAGATCTGTTAATTACAGCATTTATGGACATAATTCTTCTGAGTATTTTTTAGAATCTTCTTCCTTCCTGTTCACGTTACTGGGAAGGCAATGTGTCAGCGAGAAAAGTCCTTAGGCTCTCAGGAAAGCAATAATGACTGCTCTTTTCTTGTTTTATTGGTCTAGTTCGTAAAAAGCGGGTGGAAGGAGAGCGGCAGTAGCCACGCCATAGAGGATGCACAGCAAGATTGGAGGCCACTAACAACTGCAGTCTCAGTGTGCTCACTGGTCAGAAGGGAAAGCACTGGAAAACCATTACAATGGGATTTATTATTTGTGTTAATGTCTCCTTTTAACCTTGAAAACACAGTCTGTTCTTTTCTAATTTTCACGGTTAATTTTTATGAGAAAGAATCATAGTTGGTTTGATTTTAATGAAAAGAATGTTTTGCAGTATCTGAAGCCAATACGCAGAATTTTAATTGTGTTACTGAGCTTAACATCTAGTGACTCTGATCCTTATTTTAGACACTTTTTGGTATGTTAAAATATGATCTTGTGTATGGATAAGGGATTCTCTGCTGAACATAGAAATTTTAGGGCCAAGTTCTGCAATGCCTTATGTTTGAGAATAATCCTTACTTGTATGTGTATAGTCCTGTCGAACTGAACCCTGCAAAGGGATGCTCCCAGGAGTAGAACTAGTAATGCCAGTACAAGTTTGCAGGATCACAGCCTTGAGCCTCTCTCCTGCAGTGGGATCTGGGCAGCTGGAACCGCGTTGGCACAGCGCCCTTCTACCGTCTTGGGTCTCCACCCGTCCAGCTCCAAGTGCAGGATCACGCCTAGACCTATAAACATTGTCAAAGCCTACTTGTTTACATAAGCTTAGGTTAGGTGGATCATTTCACAATGTTACACTGATATTTGTTATCCTTACTCCACACTGTAAAGTAATACTAGTGCTGCCAATCCTATAGACTTTGAATGTTTTGGGTTTTTTTCTAGGCCAACAGGTTTTTATTTGCTATTAGAATGCACATTTTACAGCTATTAATCTAAACAAGTATTCTGAGCAATATTTGTTTTACTTTGAGCCATGCATTTGACTTTTTTTTTAGTTCTGGTATTTATGTACATTTGTTGGTATTATAGAACTGTTCTCAGGACCTTTAGATGAAGATTAATTAAATAGTGAATCCAGGAGAGCAGCTGTGCTACCAGGAAAAAACATTAAAAGGGTAGCTGTGACAGCTATATAACTTACATTTATAGGCTCTGGTTCGGGTTTGCCCCTGTATCACAAGGCACTTAGGTATTTGCATCAGTGCTTAGCTGAATAAGGGCAGATTTAAGCATAGACACAAATGCTTTGCTAAATCAGGGCCTTAACTCAGATGCCGGACATAATCTTAACCCAGTGGAAAACACTTGGGAAGCCGCAACTAACCCTGATGCTCAACAGCATCAAAATTTTAGTAAGAATTCAGTCTGACGTTTCGTTTTGTGTATTTTACAGTCTAAAACTATTCTCTACCACTGTTTTATCACTGCCAACAGTTGTCTCTGACTAACAGCCAGAGGTTCATTTTGGTTACACGTAGGCATGCTGTAAGAGCTCAGGGAGCCATGGGTTAGGTGTGTCACACATACCAATGCTTTCAGAAAGCTGTAGAAATGCACCTGGGGATAGTCCTGCTCCCTGGGAAACACCAGCCTCTCCTCTGAGAACTCCTTCAGGACACCAGGGATGAAGCACTGCTTCCTTCATCTGGGTGACAGGACAATGCAGAGTGACTCCTGACCCGGGCGTCAGAGCTGTGAGCCACTGTGCAGCTGGGCATCCAGGGATTAGAAACTGGGGGAGCCCTAGGAGCAGGTGGTACATGTTGGACATACTTCCCTGCAGGATGTTTTCATGACCAGTGCTGGGGTGCAAGCTAACAGGAGGAACCTTCCCTCTGTGCCTTTTGTAATGGAAATGAGTAGGTCCAAGACAACACTCTTCCTGTTGGATACCAGTGTTCATACTGGAGTCCAAACTGAATGATATACACTTAAATCCCACTAAAATAGTTTGCTAAAGTGGTCTGCTGAGCTGGGATGTAAAGTGCAGTATCCCTGGGGAGCTCCCAGTCTTTACAATTTCCACCTTTCTCTCCCTTCCCCAGAATAAAGCTGAAACCTTTGATTTGCAAGTAAAAAACCCAACACACAGGGGACTCCTGCTGAGATTTTCCCTGGATCCATGCAGGATTTGATGTGAAAAACTTTGATATCCCATTAAAAAAAATGACAAGTTCTTTAACACAGTCATAACTCCACATGGGCTTAAATAAACAGCCCTTAAAAAACATGCAGATTGCCAGGGGAATACTGGGTTTTGCAGCACCAAGTCTAATACGTAGGAAGAATCCTCACACCGCAAACCAAAAGACAATGGTCACTGACAAACTTCAGTGATTAGAATCACACTGCCCGTATTTTCGTCTTCTTTTCCTTTGATCCAACCAAGGGAATCCCAACTATCAATCAATTTTTTTAATGCATTTTGAAGATTTTTTTTAATAGTTTTTTTTTTTTAAAGGTGGTACGTGTATGTGTTTAAGGGAAACAAGTGCAATCCATTTCTAGTCTTAATTGCCATTTAAAGTGTCGGTATTTGCATGCAGCAGTTTTGCAAGGATGGATTGGTCTGACTGCTTCATGATGTCTGCAGCATGTCAACCTGTACAGCTTTGCTCAGAGCCACACAAGTGGTTATAAAGTCAGGTGGCTCCATCCATGTCAGCTACCGTTTGCATCATGGACCAAGGTACCCGGCTGGGGAAATCCCTGTGGGCTCTCTGTCCCTTCTTCGGCCATGCCTTTTGCACAGGCATGTTTCCTCTGAAGGAAGGATTCCTCAGGCACTCCAGAGTTTCATCTCCAACACCAGCCCCACCATGCACTAGCAGACAGTGCCTGGAGCTGTGCACCCCGTGTCGGGGCACCTGGGAGGTCTGGCCCCTTCCAGCAGGCCTGAGGAGAACTCTTAATCCCTGGCCATTTTCTCCAGGCAGCTGCTGCCGGCCCCTGCCAGGGGGCTCGGTGACCAGGGACATCTCTGTCCTGCCTCTTCTTGGCTTGGTTGTCACCTGGCCTTGAGCATCACAAATCAAACACTGCAAAAATATAAAGATCTGTTCAATACAACAACAGCACAGGGTGGTGATGCTTGAAGGCATATTTTCATATTAATATTGGATTATTTAGCTGGTTAAAAATCTCTGCAACTAACACGAAGGGGGTCAGGACATGACTAGTTATTGTAAATTCCACTTTCAAGCAACACCTGGCATACTCAACGCTGAATGGGGAACGGGGACAGAAGAGTCCTTTTTTCTTAAGCAAACATTCAGGAGTAACTGTCTATTTTTGCACATTGCTTCTCGTGTTGACAGCTTCAGTTTGGTTTGTATTTTTTATATATTTTTTCATGGAAAAGCTCAACTTTGTGCGTGTCCTAATATACATGTGAATTGTAGCGTGCACTAAGGACCATATGTGTACACGTATAACTCTAGATGAAGAACAAAAGTAATTGCATGCGCACAGTGTGGTGCATATTACTCGAGAGGAAGGGAATTACCATGCTATGTAACAGTGACTCCCCAGCATTGTGTTTTTTCTAAATAAATCTTCATAAAGGATTTGGCTTTTGCAATTTCTCACAGGTTTGTGCCTTGAATCAAGCCTCCCTTGATGCTCTGACATTAGATTAAGCAACTTTCTGCACTGTGGCTCTTGCAGCTTTCACTCGTTTGCATTCTCTGCCATGTTTCGCCTTCTCCCCATGTTGCACGCACTGAGCTGGAGCTCTGTGAATGATGGTTGGGTGCTCAGAACCAGGACTGGGGGCAGAGCAACCCAGATTCTCCTCCAAGGTTTAACAGACCTCCCAGATTTACAGCAAGTTCATCATACCTGCCCATGCCTCGGCTTGCACACTCTGACATCTACCTAATACTTTCCTGCCTCCCGACTCAGCGAATGCTTGTGAAACTCTGAGCTCCTCAGAGGAATATGCAGCAAGAGATGCACTTTTCTCTAAAGGAAATAAATGGGAAATTAAAACCTACCACTTCCAGAATGTGTCATTATCTGAGATACTTTGGGTCAGATTTCTGTGATGCATCTAGACATCTAAAGCTGCACATGAAAACCCATGGTATTTTTAGGAGTGACTAGGTGCCGGCTCTCACCAGCTGCAATGTAAGTTTAGATACATCAGATACATAAATTCCTGTCCTTAGGCAGCTACATACCGTAAGAATCTGGCCCAGGCATGCAACACCCTTTTGGGAACTTACATGCTTTTGAAAATTATGCCCCATATCCCAAGACTAGATTGTATTACTAGAGTTCTTTTATCATTATTTTTTTAATATTTGCCATGGCTCTAAAAATAAGTACACAGTAAAAAGTGAAGACAACCGAAAAGCGGAACTCTTCTACAATGCTTAATATTTTCTTTAGGTCTGGTTTCAATTTTTACAGTTCTGAAATTATGTGACAAGGCAATAATAGATCTCTGCATGCTGCTGTTCTTTTTTGAAGTAAAAAATGAGTGCAATTTATAAAAGGTTGCTGACATTGTAGCTGCACAGACTAGATTTCTTGTTTACTTCATAACTAACAGGGAAGAGAGATTTCACTGTTTTGCGAAATTTAGAATCCAATTCAACTGTGTGAAGTTGCATGCATAAAATCACTATTCTCTGATCAGGGCCTTGCATACAAAACAGAGGAGAAGCACTATATCAAATTATCCCTCCTCAGCTAGCTTCTACTCAGAAAGCCTGCAAAGTGGGCTTTCTGTGAGCATCAGGTAGAGAGGCACTTATTTCCTGCCCTCTCTTCTCCACACAGTGTCTCAGCAATGTTCTATATGTCACCTCGTTAGAATTTGACAGTGAGAACTTACACTGATTTCTCCCAGGGTATACACAGCTCTAAGCTTCAAGAGAATCAAGCGCATTGTAGAGTGCCTAAAGGCATAGACTGAGTTAATGAACTGTTAATCTGACCCTTTGAACTGTTCAGTTGATCCTTAGAACACTCAGCACTTAGAACACCCTGCAAAATATGCGTAAAGACCGTTAAAAAAGAAACCTCAGAACATCTCCCCGTGAACAATGTGCTCTCTGCAATCCCAGGGAAGTTCGGTTTACCCATAGAGAAACAAAACAACTTCCCTACCCATATAAAGACCACCTTTACTTATGTCAATACTTTAACTCTGAAATCTCACAGTTGCTACTTTTCCTCTCTTGCACGCCAGAAAAATGGATGAGAGACTTAAGAAAATGAGGGAATCTCATAGAGAAAGAAGAGGAGGTAACTGTGTCCCGGTATGTGGTTCTGCTGGGATTTGCGGAGCCTAACACCAGAGGCAGTGCTCATGGGAACTATGCAGTGCAATTCCCAAATCCTCAGTCATAAGGGAATCAGAGAATACAGCTGCAGAGAAGCTCGTGAGGTCATGCACCCCATTTCCTATTTCCGAGATGGGGTTTTATTTCTACATACTTGATAGCTTTTGTGAAAAGACTTGTTTTGGTCCTGCATCCCTTTCATTACAGGGGTTGTGTTGAAGTCCCTTGGGATTTTTACTATGAATGCAATATATGCTAAGGAGCACAGGAATCAGGTTTACTGATTTTACTTTACTTTAGGAATCACATTCTTTCCTTGCACCCACTTCTTTGCAGAATGAAAATTTCGTGTACGAACAGTTGAAAAATAACTCATTTACAAAAAGAGGATTAGTACTATTCTTAAGGCCTCTGAGCATGCATCTTTGTATCTTTCCTATTCCAGTCTGCTCACTCCTCTCACAAGCCTGAGAAACAGCAGGGCAAACCCCAGGTGCTTAATTTTCTACAAGGAATGCCAGGTCAGTCTCCCATGGATGTGATCCGGAGTGACAGCCTGAACTGCAGCAAGCGGCATTTACCACTGGCCATCCATCTCCTGCCGCTGCCACACAGAAGGTCCACAGCTTCTGTTCTTTTGATGCACCTACCCAAAAGTCAAACCTCCTCAATTTTGACTGATACAGAAACTCCAGGGAGCTGTAATACAACATCAAAGCAGCAGAGGTGCAAGCTGACTAAGTTTTGTGCCATACTGCAGTGGCTCTGACCTGTCTGCCTGCGGGTTTCTCCAGCCGCAGCTGCAGCTCTGCACTCCGTGCCCAGTGGCAAGATGCTGCCCAGCCTGCAGAAGGCTGGCACGCAAACGCAGCGCGTGGAGAGCACTGATGGTGGGCAGAGGAACAGGGCGAGTTCTCTGCTGGGTGTGCAGATGTTGGACAGCAACCACAGCACCGCGCAGCGCTCAAATCAAGTTTTTAACTATTTTAATAGAGGACAGCATTTGCGTATTAAAAACAACCACCACCAAGGAATCTCTGTCATTCTAATCCATTTCAGCTATATCAAATATCCGCCTATGTCTGAATGGAGCAGAATGGTCAATGGCACTTAAGGTTTCTTATTTGAGGAAGAGGAGGAGGGGAAAAAACAGCAGAACTGTATTCAGCTCGTTCCCAGCCACAGGAAAGTGCTTTAAATATTCATGCTTTTCTTGTCCATTCCAGTAAAGCAGATGAGCACAAACAAAAGCAGCATGAAGGGCCTCCCTTAATGAGGGTCTGTTTGTTTCTTATAGCCAGCTGCCTGACTTTACTGAGTCTAACATTAGGTAGACTCGTTCAATGAGCAAGGGAGGAGAAAACAAGGCTGTCAGATAAAGCAATTGCATGTATTGTTTCACTCTCTATCTTTTCTGATAATGACTGCATTGATACTATATTGCACAGAATCTGGAAGCAACATTTCATACTTGCAATTTATTTCCCATCCATCACCACAGGTGCAGGTCACCTAAAAGCTGCCTAGACTCTCGATCTATGTTGGTGAACACTATATATAAAGAATTCCCCGAACCCGAGAATCTTGCATTGATTCTGCCACTTGTCCATGAAAGGGTTATATACTCATCAGCTGTCTAAATCAGCATTAAGAGCTTCCAGATGATGATGGTGAAGAAAGAGGTCACTGCGTGCAAGTGTCTGGTGAACCGGGGCGTTGGCATTCTTGGTTAGTTTGTACTCCAGCAGCGCTGGCACACTGCAGACACTGCTGTTAGTCGTCCACATTAACTAGGTTGCTTAGAGGTCAAATGTGTTTTCTTATTACAGTTCACTGAACTCCGCGTTCAGGAGCAGACACAAGAGACACGGGCAGGATCTGCCGGCGAGGCTCCCCCCGCAGACCCCCCCAGCTGCCTGGCCCCGCTAGGCGGCACAGTCGCTCTATTCCACTCCTGTATTTTTTCTTGCATGCTTTCAGGCTGCTTGAGGGAAAAAAAAGTATCATTAAATGTGCTGAGCTCACTAGAAAATAAGGATAGCCCCTCAAAATAATCTCCTTTAAATTTTGGTCTTCAGAACTGATTCTCTGTGGCTGCTGATTAAAGCTCCAGTTAAGCTCTCTCCGTCTTTACACTCCAAATGCGCTGGTTTATCCAGGTTAACTACTGTGACATCTTCTTAAATGCACCGTGGGAAGTTTATAGTGTCTCTTCTAAGCCTGGAACAAGGTCAAGAGCACCTCTTATGAAGCTGGACCTGGCTATCACACATTTAAGTTGCTCCCCTTACCGTGCTTTTTTGCAGAGTACTGATGTCATATATGCATTTGTGGGGAAAAACCGGAGTGCCTGACAGAAGGGAAATGCGAGTTTGATGGTCATAAGCAGACAGAAGTGCTCAGCTGCTGCAAAAAACCCAGCCAGCAGGGACATAAGCAGTTACGCCACCTGCCAAGAGCTGGAGTCCCTTCCAGCATTAGAGATTCATCGAGTTTGAAAGATCATTTCCATGATAAGAAAGACTGAAGGTTTAAACAAAGATATGTGATGACATTTAAATAAAAATGCATTTGCTTCCATTTGGTATACATTTTTTCATTAAAATGAGACAGTTATACTTAATATATTTTAGTTATTTCCTATTCTATTTTTGTACCAATGAGAAAATCCAATTAAAAATATGATTTCCCTTCACTCTTCTGAAGCTTTCGAACTGACTCCATAATTAAATGAAGAAGTCAGAACAAGTTACTTTTTGAATATCTGTACAATGGAAAACACGCTGTTTCCGAGGAGAAGGGGTACGATCCTGTGTGCCCTGAAGTCAGCCGGGACTCAAACCTGCACACAGCCACTGCTGAGAAGAGCCGCAGTCCCCAGAGACACTGGCTGAAGTACCTGCTGGTCCTGTGAAGGACTCACTGGGCTGTCTTGCTTGCTTGGAGTTGGAATGAATCACTGTAAGAATATCCAAGGAGGAGATCTGGGTGCTGAGGAGGAGACTTGCAAAAGGTTTTGCTTCTTGTTTTTCCACTGATGCACACGGTTATTGTAGCGTCCAGCTATGCCACTCATGTCAGTGTCAGATAAGCTGTCACCAAGGCCACATGTGTACTTAATCACCCTGGTGATACAGGTCACGGCTTTGTCCATGAGTTACTGTCAGCTCCTGCTGCTTTGAAATTGCTGGTTGCTTTATAATAATGATCTTTTTGGGTCTCATTTTTCCATAAGAAGGACTATGGGGCCACCTAGTCTGGCCTCTTGTGTATCTGATATCCTTAAATTGCACGCCAGTAACCAGCCCAATATTTAATCAGGCCAGATACTTGTATCATTTAGAATAAAAGACAAAAAGTTGACACTAGAACAGTGTTCCATAGAATAAACGATGCAATAGCAGGAATGAATTAGGTACAACAAATGCAGGAATTTCCATGCACTGAAAGTAAAATCTACCTGCTACAGAGGAAGTGAAAAGCCTAAGGTCTCTGTCAGCTCAGCTGGGGCAGTGGTTATCAGCTCTGAGCTGGTGATTAAGTTTACCTCTGGACACATGAGCAGTTTGGTACACAAGGTCTGCCAGAGATACTAAAAAAGCATTGGCACCAACCTTCTGGATCCTTTTCCGGATGTTCACACTGAGCCCAATCATTTGCTCCGCTTGGAACTTAACAAAGGAGACCACAGCAGGCTAATTTACTTGAAAATGTTTAAACCAGTGCCAAGCTAATCAGCCCTCTGGATGACCCCTTGAATCTCCTCCCCTGACGAAAGCTGCTCTGAAATTAAAGAGAAATTTAGCCCCAAAAGAATTTAGATACCACAAAGGGTACATACAGTAAAATTCTCATTCCAGCTCTGAGGAACCTGGCGTTGCACAGCCAGAGTTTAACCTCATCACCATCCAAGTTAGCAAGCACCTTCTAACTGCTTTCACTCAGACCATGCCTGGCACCTGCAGTAATCATCAGTGTGCTGATGGTGCCTAAGCAGACTGCATACACCTTGTAGGAGTTTAGAATAAACACTGCTGCTAGGCTGAGCTATATTTGGAAATCCTCTCTTATCTGCAGCACAGGACACGAACAGTATTCCTGCACTGTGAAGGAAAGCCCCAGCAAGCAGCAAGTTACTGCCCATCCTTGCAGGCTCATTGTCACAAAATCGGGTTTAGTCCACTGCGTTTTAACAGGGAATGCACATGTACTCTGCTGGAAACGCCACAGCCACCTACTATTAATTAACATCAACTTATTGCAAAGGCAAATGACAACGTTACCCTCAGCAAGTTTTACAAGCAGCAGGAATGAGAAAGCGAGCTGTGACACAAGCATTGGCATTCAGTGGGGTGCCCTGCACAGAGCAGCTCCCCACTCCCCCGCTGTGGCTTTGGGTAGTTAGCACTGGCGGCTGCCTTCCCAGGGACAGAGGGAAGAGGCACAGCAGGGGCAGAGGCACAGCAGGTTTCCCTCCAGTCACAAAGAAGTCACAGGATGACAAACTAGTTACTTACGGTTAACCGAAGAGGGAGCAGAGGCAGGACTGGATTTGGGCTGAATGTGTGGGCCTCACTGTAAGTGCACTGAGATTTTTGCAGAGCTGAGGAATACATAAAACATAAATAAATACTTTTCGGGTTATGCGTCTTTACACATTCCTCTAAACTGGGCATTAATGGCTACCTCAGGTTACTGATCCTCAGAACATCCCCTCCAATGTCAACTTTACAGTTAGAAAACAAGCCTGCTTTAGAAGGAGTGGCTATCAATTGCACTCCCCCTTTGACTGGTACGGGTGACATTTCAATTTTTGGACCATCTCCAAATCATTAATAAATCAGTTTGCTGCATTTTGCCCAACAGTTTTGGTGCAAACATCTAAAAGTACTCAAACAGCGACTACTGTATGCATCCGTAACACACTAAGGCAGTAGAAACTGAGGCACAGATACATTCAATAGATTTTTCCCTCTTCACCCAACAAAATGTTAAAAATAGAAGTCCCCTTGACATTTCCTGTAGCAGCTCCTACAGAGCCTGATGCACTATCCTGTCAATGAAGATTTATCTACCAGTCATGCATTTGTTTTCCAGTGGAGCTCACTGGGGCTGCAGTAATACTTCTCCTTCCCCTCTGATCTCTGCCGTGAGTCACTGAAGCCTTTGCTCGCTGCCTGGGCAGGAGCGAGAGCAGCGTCCCCGTCTCTGCACACACGCAGCTGGGCACACCAGCGAGGCAGAGGGGAGCAGGAGGAGCGTGACTCAGGCTGGAGCATCCAGGGGCAATGCTGCTATGGCAACTGTGCTTTAACCATTGGATTACTCAGACTAGGCAACTTTTAATTAATGGCTTGATTCTCGGTCCTGCCTTTCTCCCACACTCCCTAGGCAAGCCACTGAAAGACTTCAGACAGCCAACAGCAGAGATTACAGCTGGTCCAAACAGCACATGGGAAAAAGCCCTGAGCTTCAAGGAGCACTGATGAAGTGGGGCTGAGTATAGCTGCTGGCGTGACCACTGCCAAGGTGATGGACACCAAGTAGATCCGCCTAGAGCCAGTGTGCTCATCACTGAAGGACCTGAGAGTCACTGCCAGCACCTGTCAGCCTCTAACATTCAGAAAGTCCCTTCAGCATCAGAGCAAGGAAGGAAAAGACAGACTTGGAATCAGAAGCTCCCAAGCATGCCCTTGGTTGTATCATTGACCATGGGAGGAAGAGGTCAGGGTTTGTCCACTCTCCTCCCAGTGGGATGACTGAGATCTACCACAAATAAGAGTATGTCTTCCAGTAGACAGACAGTAGGCCACTAACCCTCAGGAATCCAAAGATCATAGGCTAGAAATCACTATAGTACAGAGTTCAAAACTGAAGACACAGTTGGAAACATTGTGGTTTTTTGCTGTTTCAGTATTAGGTGAAAGTCTATACAAGCAATCATTCAGGAAAAAGAGATGCAAAATCAATGACAACAAGAAAAGCTAACTCTCTACACGCTTGTAATTTTTAGCAATGAATCTTTTGAAACCTTTTATAATAAAGGAAATTCCAGTCATAGCATGCGCTATGGGAAGACGTGAATCCAGAATGGATGCTAAAAGTCATTTTTTAACAAAGGAAAATCAACCTGGGACAAGGTATACAACAGGTACTGTAAAGATTCACTTTTAATGATGAGGCACTGAAATTCACAGCCTGGAGTAACAGACCAGCCTGTAAGTTCTATAGACTAAATAACTAAGCGTGCAAGGAAGACAAGAAAATACTCAGAAAAAAATAAAACTAAAACATGAAGGAATTTCCTTTTTCAGATGTGAAAACCTGCATTCTTACAGGCCTGACTTAAGCATTTTTAAACTTAGCCCTAAATCATTGCATAGCCAGAATAGCACATCGCCATTGTAAGTATTCAGAACTGTTCAGCTATACCCTGCTCTTCCAGTAGAGCTGAATGGAGCCACACCACCATTCCCCAGGTACGTGGCCTTTGCACAGTTACCTTTACAGGTTTCCAGGATTGGCTCCTCAGTGATGACTATTTCTAACAGCTGAAAGATGGATTCATCTGTTCTTAATCACAAGGCCATTACATATACCACAACTATATGCATGTGGTCACTGATGCTCATCCCACCTTCAAATACATCACCAAAAGAAATCTCTAGTCATATTACAGAGCCCAGATCTCCTCACTAATTCTTTGCATGACCTTTCCAGGTAATACCTGCTGCTGCCAACCATTTTTATGCTGCTAGGGAAAGGGCTGGAGATCTACTAGCAGCAGTTAATGGCACTGCATTGAGAATCTCTATTTTACCTTTAACTAAAAGCACTCAAGTTGATCTCTGCTTTACACACATAAAATAGGTTTAAAAGTAAATGGTACTGCTAACACATACAAGGTATGCAATAGGAAGCAGGAAAATGAGACCAGCATTGTCCCCCTAATTGCCTGATGTCCACAGCAAGAAAGGATCTGCAGTGTGGGGGATACAACCACTGCTCTGGTCTTTCAAGACTTCACAATTTGACTTCAAGGTTCGAAGTCTGAAGTGCTTTTCCTTAATGTAGATAGCACAAAGGACTTCTCCAGATACAACCAAGCCTTTAGTTAAAAGCTCTGGCTTGTGAAGAGCTCCCTATTTTAATCTCAGCACTGAGTGATGTAAATCAGTATCTGGACTTCCCCCTCTACCCCACTCCTCGGATGCTGTTGACTGTCTCCCAGAAAACACTCGCCCAAGCTTCAGGGCTCCTGCCAAACTTGCCTTCCTAGGGCCAAATGACTGAACTGCCCAGAAGAAATTCCTGAGGGTAGTCTAAAGAGCTGAGGACTCATTTTGGCTCAGGGAGGAGCAGGGACACATTATTTCCCCAGAACATCACCTTCTCTTGAATGAAAGTTGTAGAGAAAAACCTGTCTGGGTGCAGATGAAAAACATGACTAAGAAAATGTTCTCTCCAATGAGAGGACATTTTCTTGACCTGCACTTCATACCTGAGACACAGTGGGGTTTGATGTTAACAAGGAAGAACTAACCTATTTACAGCTGTTTTTACCAGGATGACACAGGGAAGATCAACCGTATTCTTCAAAATGACCAGTACAGTTGTAATAAAGAACAGTGAGCTCTTGTTTTGATCCCATCCCATTCATATGCAAATTGGGAAAAGAATCATGATTTTAATTTCAACCCAGCTCAGACTGACTTGAAATATTTGACTTGAAGACAGACTAATCAGAGTCCATGCTCTTATTAGGAGACAACATAAAAAAAAGTAGAAACTGATGCTGTTCATGGCGATAGACTGGCCTGAGTCTCCTGAAAATCAGCGTAAACAATAACTGCTGTCCAGCTACAAGGAGCAACTACGCTGCTCTGTGTAACGGCACCGCTGAAACAACAGCAGCCCTCCAAACCAGATGTAACCTCCCAAAACACAGCCACATGCAGGGAAGACTGAGGGAGAGAGAGGTCACTATAAGGAGATGCTGCTGCTCTGCCAAGATCTGGGTTCATGAGAAGGACTAGAGAGCCTGAGAGAATACAGACAAGACTGAAGACCAACACGGATATACTAATGTACTAGCTGATACCTTAAAATGAAACTATGTGTCAGTGAAGCTAAGGTAGGTTTTGTGCACAGATGATAGGTTGGCAATAGAGATGATGAGCAGATCCTTGCAAGCAAACACATTTGCTAAGAAAATTCCTGCTTAGTGAATGTAGTTAGAAAAGTGACTGAATTACCAGTATGGGACGATCTTGTACACTGCAGAGAAATAAGTTTTAGTGTAATCACTTTTGGAAAAATACATTCAATCCTTGTCTAACCCTCATAGGCTTCACCTTTGAAATGTCACCTCTGAATACACCGTCTACTTGATTTCCTTGTTTGCCAGATTTAACATTCAGCAACAGAAGCCTGCCTGTTTACAGAGCCAGGTCAGGAGTCGGTGATGAAGAAACAGAAGTACCGGATGTTACAAAAAGGACCGAGGGATGCAGTCCAAGTAAGGATGAGTAATGGTACCTACTTCTTCAGATATGCGTCAAAACCAACCATCATTACGAGGTCTGGACTGTTAATCTTAAGATTTGCAATGCTGTTAGATTTTATGTTATTCAAGGACAGAAAGAGTTATGATTCATAAAGAGGCTTTTAAGAAGATGAGTCTAAGCCCCGCACTGGAACAGCTCAGGTAGTGCTCTCACTGTAGCTCAGATAATCACTTGTGTCAATTAAAAGCTACAAAACTAGCTCTAAAGATTGCATGTGCATTTGTAACAGCTATTTATATTTTACAGAGCCTAGCAGCCTGTGGTTGAACAGAGGGCCCCAGTGTGCCGTTTAGAGCCCAAATATCTAGCAGAAACATAGTTACCATTGCGAAGAGATGAGAAACTAAACCAGCAGCTGTATTATTTCTGTTTTAGAGTTCAAAAATAGAAGGATATGTCTGGCTCCATTGTACCTAATGTGTAGAAGCCCCACCTGCAGTCAGACGGGACCAGCCTGGGCAAGACTGACTGCCCAGGGCCCTCACTCGGCCTCTGCAGCAGAGCAAGGGCTCCTCACCCCCTGGTCCTCACCCGCTGCCCTCTCCAGAATCCCTTCTTTCTTTGCAGGTGCTTTCCCCACAGAAACCCCATAGAGGCGACCAGTACCGTCACAGCCACTGACCTACAACGCGTAAGCAGCTGCAGCCCTAGTGCGGAGAAAGATCTGCCTGACAGAAATTGGGTTTCTTGTTTCCACTTCCAGATTTAATGTAAATACCAAACCAAAACATCAAGTCCTTTTAATCAAGAAAAGAAGAAAAAGAAGTTTACAAGTTTATAAACAAAAGCTGAAAACTGGTGTTTTTTCAGGACACCGAGGCACTGGAGAACATCATGTGTGTTCATGGTGTGGATTATACACAGAATTCAAAAATCAGTAATGGGAAAGTAGCATGTCTTTAATTTGACTGTTATTTTTTTGGACAGAAACAGAAACATTTAAACTATTTCCAAAAGGTCCACTACTGAAAGCGCTTTCCAACTCCTACTTTGAAGCAAGTCTAATAGCTGCAAACCCCATGGATTTAAAAGGTCACTGCATAATCCAATCTCTGTGATTAACATTTTCCTTTGTAGTTATGACTATACTAAAATAATGATCCCAATTCACAGGATGATTAAACACGTCTATTAATTTTACTTCAGTAAAACAGGCTGAAGAATCTTTGTATAACCGAGCTAGCTGAAGCGCAGTTCACACCACCTTTTCCTTCAAGGAAGTTAATTTTGCCAGTTAAAACAAAAAACCCAGTTCTCTTTCAAAACCAGCTTTTTCCTATTCAAAGCTGTGAAATAAGATTCCAATTTTAGCACCTAATTCAGAGCCAGCATCTTGGAACTACTGCCGAACATTACCCTTCTGCCTGCTAATTTTAAGGCACTCATTATTACCCTAGGAGGCATATAATTGTTTACTCTAAGAGTTCCCATGCTGTTTGAGCCATTTGTACAAATACTCACTGAGATGAGCAAGTGCACTTGACAGGAGGTGAAAAACCCTGCAACTTCACAAAAACTGTGCCCTCAGAGACACTTGATATCCACAGTCATATCTTTCTGTGAGAAACATGATTTTAGCAGACTTCTGATTTTTCTTAGATTTCATGTATTTCTCAGCACTAACTTGGAGTGATTACATGAACAGACCTCTCCCTCAACCAGAAGAGCAATTAATATGTTATATTCTACTTTTTAAAAGTTCTTTCTTTCTTGCATATTTACACTCAATTTACATTTCATACTAATTGGTCACAAGAGTGAGAGGAAATATATGGATAGTATGAAATGCAACTTTTAATGAAGAAAAATTAACCTCTTACCCTGACAGACAATTAAAACAGTAATTAATGAAAGGAGATGGCAACTAGGTCACAACACTTAAGAGATTAATATATTCAGTACTCCTTGTTTCTCAATTCATGCATTAAATATTGGTCGTCATCTTGCCTAGTTTAATCTGTAAAACTAAATACATGGAAGTGGGGTGAGGAGCAAAAAGTCTAGATGGCTCTTTTTGCAGAGTCACATTATCTCACATGATGCTGCAGAAGAGGACAGAGGCAACTAAGGGGTCTGACTACCCATCCCACAATGCCGTCCTAATCCCCCAGGATCCATGCAAGATGAGGACCAAATCATGACAATAACCATTTTTAATTTTTTTTTCCTTACACAAAGTTGTTGGAGAGGCGCAGGCACAGTTTTAGAGACTCTGGCTCCAGAAGGCTGCTCTGACTCTACTCCTGACTTGGGCTTGAAGCCTTTAAGCTTCTGTTCCCAGCTATGGAGGTGCAGAGTTAAACTTCATGTTTTGTACAAGGTCAAAACACAGATCCTGACCATTTTGCTCTTCTGATGGATTCCTTTACACTGTGCTCCACCTCCTCCACCTTCTCTTTCCTTTTTTACATGGCATGCTCTTCTAGAAGCAAGATATCAAACGAAGTGAACACAGGCATCTCTTAGTGGTGCTATGCTCGTGATTGAGCTGCATTTTTTGATGGAGAAAAGCATCCTGGCAGCCGTAACCACTGTATCAAACAGGTAGGCCTCAAGGGTTTTATATAATTTTACAAGAAAGTCAACCTCGATACTAAATGCTAATTAATTCCATGATTACTTCCTACTGAAACAAACTTGCCAGGGATGCTCACCAGGAAACAGCAGCAGACTGATTCTGAGAAGCTGAAGATACCTCTTCAGGCTCTACATGTGACACAGAGTTAGGAAACGATTCAGAGCAGCTTGAAAGAATTGCCTAACAAGAAAGATGATGTGAGGCAAGTTCCAGCAAACTTGTATGACTGAGAACAGCACAGGTGTTTGCATAAAATGTCTGGGCTCTTTCAGGTAATTCCCCCCATTGGCTCACTTGCCGTCTTGACACTATTTCTTTGGCCACTGTGAATGACAGGACCCTCACAGGACAAGGGAGGTCTCACGCACGGCTCTGTTCAGGTGAATTAGCTGACGGCAGCAGTTTGTTCTGCCATTCTTCCACTCCATCAGGTTGGAGTGGAAGCGGAGCAGTGGAGTTCATCTCAGGAAAATGAAAATCCCTGGTGCCAAAGAATAAAGTGACAGATTGGAACAGCCTATTTTAGAAAAGAGCTGCCACGTCCAGTTAGTGTCATACACAGATTCGTTGCACAGTAACAAATGGAGCTGGACTGCGCTTGGAAACTAAAGCCAAAAGTATATTGAGGATTTCAGCCAGGAAAGGGAAGGGAAAATGCTTTTCTGCATTGAATTGCAGGGAGCAAGCGTTCCTATTTTACTAATGTTCTCCATTTTGCTCCCTTCATTTCTTTTCAAGTCATCTTTACAAGGACACAAGACACTAGCATAGGTGATGCTATGCATGACCAAATTTGAAATTCAAGGGAAGTAAAGATTATTTGATGTAAGCAGCAAGCAAACCAATGGGTCCTTGTACCAACTCAGGTTTCACCATCTCACATAATCTGCCACCACACTGCATCTAAACTCTGTAGAAAAGAGTAATCACTATAGAAAGCTTTCAGAAAAAAATTCCCGATTCACCCCACTCATTAAGCAAAACATTTTATTTTCTTTGATCTCATTTCTTTTACAGAAGAACCAGGCAATTTAAATATGAATCCTAACAATGAAACTACTAATCATCTATTTTTTTCTGACTGATCATATTTGTCTAATGTTCCTATTTATTACTCTATGCCACTGTATTATGCCACTGTATATTTTACCTCTTATATTTGCACCCATTGTTTCAGTGTAAAAAATCACCAATTTGATATACTCATGGGTGTTTGGGCATAAATCCAGCATTGTTATTCTGTAAGGTTATCATGACATTATAATAGATTACCTGCCCACCAAAACACATAGGTTTTTTTGTTTCATACATTGGCTTTCCATTTTGATACATTTAATTCATTCAGATTTATTGCAAATTGTTAATTTATCAAAATTAAATGCACCAAATTAAATTTAATTTAACTAATGGATTAAATGTATCAAAATGTATTCACATTTATTAGAAACGTGAAACATTATAAATAAATGTGAAATCTAATGTAACTAGTACAGTCTAGCTGAAAGGGAGAATCTGCCTCCTTTCATTGCAGCTCTGGACAGCTACGTACTTTCCATTGCAAGTCTACAGAAAATCATCTGCTTCCAGGAACCACCATTGTCCAAACCTCCACTCCATATGTATACAGCCTGGTCATTGGCATTTAGCATCTGACCTATCGCTGGTTTAATATTAGAGATAACCACTGCTTCAAACACTCCAGCTTACTAACTTCAGCTCTAGAATTAGCTGTCCATAACATCTGCTTGCAAGTCTGACATTCACGTTTGCAAATTCAGAGCATAAACTAGTACGTACTTCCTTTACTACTGTAATATTCTGGGCATTTCCTTTCTATATTCTTACCTGTGGTAATAGTGCCCCAGACAGTCTTCCCAGACTTCACTCTGTTGTGATGGGACTTCGGATAGCACCGAGTGAAAGCACATTAAGTGCTAATATGATCATTTGAAAAAAACCTCGTTTTATGGCCAGTACCAGAGTCCTAATTAAGGAGCTCTCAGCAACTAGAAATAGAGATGTAAATCATTTCTGAGAGAGCTCTTCAGTATAGGCAGTCTTCAGCTGAGCCAAATCATCAAGGAGATTATTTTACTGGCAATATTTGACATAGATATTTCACAACAAGGCTCTCAGAGGCCTTTATATACTTGCCATATATTCATACACACATCGGCACAACTACTGCAAAGACTGGTCACCCAAAGGACAGTGAGCAAGTATTACCTGGCCATTGCAGCAAGTACTTTACGGGATGAGGGCTGAGCAGTGAGGAGGGAAACTAGCTGAAAAGAAAAAAAGTATCAGACTGGCACTTAAAGAGATTCAGAAGGAACAGGGAAGTAGGGAAGACTTGGGCACTTAAATAATCAGTCTTGAAGGGCTCCCTAGAAGGGACTCTGCAGCTGAAATTCTTTGAGGAGGAAGAAGCTATTCTAATTATAACGACCCTAAATACTCATATCTGACTTCACAAACAATACTGATGCTTGAACAAATAAGCCTATCCCTAATTAGACGTGTTAATGCAGAAAGAAAGCACGGTATTTGCACATTGTGCAGGATGATAGAAGTTTACAGTACGTAAGAAAAGCACTATCCTCCATCTTTAGGAAAAGATGAGAACATGAGAATATTCCCAATAGGACACACTTGGTACTTGCTAGAAGAGTTAATAACCTATAGGTAGGATTATATATCCCTTTGAACAATTGGTCTACAATGAAGCATGGAAACATAGAGTACTCTTTAAATACCCTGGCAATGCTAAAAACAAAGTCTTCCCAAAAGACATAACTCCCCTTCACATAAGAACCCTTTCTCATTTTTGCTTTTTCTTTTTAACTTGCAGGCAAAACAAGTCATACTGACACACTTTTCAGTGGCCCAGAAAAACAAGTGTCTCTGAGTTAAACCAGTACACTAAGCTATGACTTACTGTCTGAGGAGCCAGCATGCTTACGCTTCTAGCAAAACTGCTGTAAAGACTGTAACCTCGGCAGAGAGGCATAGTATAAAACTGAAAGCAGTAACGCCTCAAGTTGCTTTCCTACAAGCCACCTTTATCCCTTTATTAAGTCTTCATCTTCTATTCTGACTTAATAAACTGTCGGGGCGCATCGTTCAGAGGCTACCTTCATACAGAACCTTTGCTACATGACATTTCCTTCATAAGTGACACATTGTCAGAGATTGACTCAAACCTGCTCAGAGTTTAACAGAAAGGAAGTTATAAAACACTGTGGGGAGACTCAGAGAGCACAGTGGAAGTACTGCTTGGACAAGCTCAGAGATCTTTCCCCCATCACAGAAAAACACTCTTCCACAAAGTTACACTTTCTACGTTAAAACCATGAACTATAGTCCAGAAACAGCAGAACAGACAGAGTTACTGGAAGAAGCACTCATATAAATTAAATCTATAGGGCTTGTGGTCAGAGTAGCATCTCGAATCATTACATTTCCTTCAGAATTACAGTTCACCCTTTTCTTGTAAAAGCTGAGGACACTGTTGCCACCAGGGAGTTCAAGCTGCTGTGCTGTAACATCGCACCAGTCAGTGCAGAGAGCAGGCTGTGCAGCTGGCTTCAGCTGAATGCTGCCTCCGGAGCCCCGCTGCGCTAAGAGGAACCGGGGCGCCGGGGACAGTCACCCCCAAAGGGGCACACGGGACACCGGCCAGGCAGGAGGAATGGCGCGATCTCCAGTTGGGATCAATCAGCTGGTCGCCACTCGAGGGCAGCATTTCAGTACAAAAACCATGGGAACGGGATCGTCACCGTGAGGATTTTGTTTGCAGGTTGATCTCAAAGCTTTCTGTATCTATATAAACAGAGTGGCAACATGAACGGAGTACTGAAGTGTAAGCAATGAAGCAATAAAAGGTCAATACCAGATAAATAACAGCAGAGACTGTACAGCCACTTTAGTTTGCATATGTCTTAGCCACCAGAAGGAAAGGCAGATGCACCCACATCCTGGTCTCTCACCCTCCGCCCCAGTGGAAACAATTCACATGAGAAAGGGAAAAAGTTAGTTTTCACTCAGATCAGCCAACTGCCTTCTACCAGATCACAGAAAGCTGCTGTACAATTGTGACTTCAAAAGCTAAGGAACAACACCCAGAAATTATCAGGGTACAAATCAATGACCCACTTGGTCCATCATCACCTTCTCACTTCCGACAACGCCATTCTAAGAACACTACTTCTAAGGCCAACTGCCCAAAGTGAGAGTCCTGTAATAAAAAGCATGAACGCTGCTGGGTTAGTGCCCTATTTACACCAGCTAAGAATAGTCACAGGCAAAAAACATACTCCAGTTTTGGACACTGAATGACATCATGAGCTGCAAGGCCAACTAGGCCAAATTAAAATATTCCCACAGGAAGAAAATATACACTAGCAAACACCCTGGCAGGCAAAGACAGCTCTTGGAATACAAAATTGCTACACAGCTGCAAATGCACCCTCATCACCATTCTGTCTTCTCATTCAAAGTGTAGCTTTCCCTCTTACCAGCAACAGGCTGCTCTCAGAGGAGCATCACAAGGGCCACCACCTTCAGGCCTGGGGAAGCTGTAATCTGAGGCATCTTCTGCACTCAATGAAGGCAGGTAATTTTCGAAATGACTCACAGCAAAAACCTAATTTGAGTTGCTCTTTCCAAGGCAAGAGTTAAACTTTGTTTTTCCTTGAAGGAAAATATTCACAAACAGAACTCCTTCCCCGGTATTTTCAACTGCTCCTCTTTCTAAGCTCTTCTTCCTCCAGACACATGTATACATGCAAGAGCAAGCATCTGTCTGCTCCTCCCAGCTCTTCTTTCAAGTGGGCAGGGGACTGTTGGGATATCTGCAGGCAGCTGAAGATTTACAGCTTGAATTTCAAAGTTACGCTCTTCATCACCTACGTGACTCCACAGATTGAAGCAAACTGGAGTCTAGAGGACAGACCAAGTCTACTGGTAGTTTCTGTCTTAAACTACTTCAACTCCACAGCTGAAGCCAGATCCAACCTGAAGAAGGAGAAAGAGCAAGAAAAAGATGGTAATGTAGGATGAGGATGGACAGTGACGAGAAATAGGGTCAATAGGCAGAGAAAAGGAATAAGTAGTATAGTTTAGTAGGTTGCACGTAGAGATAAAAAGCTTGATATTCTGGCCTGGATTTCTGCATGTCTGCTGACTTCATTGATGTTCTTGGGGAATTTCTGGACAGATTTTTTGGATTCCCTGATGAAGCACTTTGAGGTACACTTTGATAAAGGACAGACCTCTTTGAAATCACTATTTCATTGCTGCTGTCCTGAACCCTAAGACTGAGGGAAGGGTTAAAAGGGATGTTTAATTGTTTTTTTAAGTCTTCCTGAGCTAAAAAAAATCAGCATGCATAAAATAAACAAGTTATTCTTGACCTGTTCGAACAGGTTATACAAAACTGTTGGTAAAAATAAGCCTAAAAAAGGAATTGTAATAACATATATAAGTAAAGCAGTCTTTTCTCTGTGGTTCTTCACTTAATTAAGAAAGTTCCCTTTGGCTCGAGACAGAGCTGTGACTGGAACTACTTTGGCAAAGTGAGGTGCATAATGACACTTTAAAGAAAAAACACCCACTGACAAATGAATATTGAATTTATTATTTTTTTATATCAGTATGAATAAACAATTTCTAGTGGTGAATCACTTGTCCACAGATTTTCCAATACAATATTCTCCAACCAAAAATGTTGAGAGTGAGAAAGCCACTCACAGAGAAATAATGGGGTGAAGACACTTCCTTATTAGCATCCCTCTGCCTATTTTGCACAGCTCTCCCACATGACAGAGCTGTCTTTCTTATGCTCATTGTTGGGTTTACACATCAGCGGAGGTGCCATTAACTCTCATATTACATCCAGATTTATTGTATTCATTGCTTTTTTAATTAAAAGAGGCTGAAGCAGGGGTTAATTGCGCTGAATTTGAATTCAGCAGGGAAAGGAAGACATTTTTGTTAACTTGGCACCAGCAGGCTCAGCAGCCATGGCAAAGTGGGATAATGGTGAGGATCCTGCCTTAGCTGGGGTGCAGGTGCATGTGAACAGAGGAAGCTTATGGGGAGCAGCAGTTAGCACAGACAGGTGAGGCAGTGCGAACAGAAACACACAGAAGCTAAATTAAAAACATGTTTAAACTCACAAGTATTTTGCACTGACAAATATTCCAATGAAATATGCAAGAAATGATTTTAACATTAATTTCACTCTGGAAATTGAAATCAAACATGGTGTCATGAAGTGCAATGATAAAGGAATCACTCAAAAAGTTGCCTGATCTTCACTCCTTTACCTCCATGTTTTCAGCACTTTATTTTTGGCGTCCCTCTCTACACTCCTCGCCTTCCAAAATGAACTTGACGTGCTGCCATTGTCTTGCAGCAGGGTTTACATGGACAACAGAGAAGCAACATAAGGCATCACCACCTGCCAATCTATAAGCCATCTTGGGAGGTAAAAGCTATGTTGCCAACATCTCCTGTCACTAATATGCTGGCTAAACAGTGTAAAAGGGACCATCCTATTGATGCATTATGAAGTTAGTCAACATGTATTCATCTGCTACACATAATATGAGGTTGCATACATCAGCAGCAAGGCATGAATTTAAAGAAGGCTATAGCCTGACATTTTAGTTGTAAACTGAATACATTTAACCCAGCAGTCATTGAAGGACAGCAGATACTGTCCCTACCAATTGCTTCCTAGTGTAGAACAGCATTTTATGTAGTTTATTATGTTAATTAATATATATGCTGCTGCTCCAAATGTTTCCTCCTTCCATACTGTTGACTTCACTGCCTGATAACTTATTAACGAGACAGACCTGTAAACAGTTTGATTTCAAGGATTTTATGACTTAAAGGAAAAACTGACAAACAATAAAAAGGCTGAAAAAAGACCTGAGCAAAAAGAGAGCCTGAAGGCCAGAGGCTGCCCCGAAGAGCCTCTGGACAGCTCGTCCCACGCTCCTCCAAAGCAGTGGCAGCAGCAACTCCCTGCCTGCCAAGCCCCAAGCTGGGCTGGGTACTGCCTGCTGGCCTCATGACCCAAGGTCTTATACATCCATGGATTGTCCCCTCTCAGATGTAAATGTGCAAAACATGGTGATTCCACCTTGCGTGTTCAGCCCACGTATTTTCAGTGGAAAGAACTACGGATTGCCCAAGAACTGCCTGCCCTATCAGCATGCACAGGTAGAAAACAAGTATCAGTCAAAAGACGTAGTTAGGAAGAAGAGGCTGACTAGTATCATCATTCTATAGCAAATCACACCAAAAACCACACGGCTGGAGGAAACAGAACACATCTGTGGTAGCATGAGCCAGCCCTTGCCACAGGACCCAAACCACTTGCATCCTTTCCTGTGCAAGATTGCTCCTACCAGCATGGCACCAGCAACATTCACGTATCGAGTGATGTATAAGTAAAGCTTGAGGCAATGAAGAATGGATAATCATGCACTACAATGCAGCTGAGAAAGATATTCAGCCTCTGCAAATGGCAGGGAAGGGAAATAAATAAAACTTCCTTGGCACTTCACACAAAGCCAAAAAAGCTCTGAGAATGCAAACCCACAGCACATGATACTGCAACACTGTCTTGTAACCTTATTACAGAAACCCATAGTAACCCCTGCTAAGAGCGTTAAATATTAATAATGGCTCACAGCTGCTACTGCTACATAATGGGCTCATTTTGATGAGGAATATGTGTGCAGCTTCAGTAATGTGCATCAGTTCAGATGAACCTACTTTCCTTTTGAAATTCATGCAAGACCCTCTCTCCTTCCTGCAATTAATTGCAGAACCCAGGGCTATTATTCTTAAAAGGCAGGATTTGTCTCTGATCTTCGTCCTACATTACATCTCTTTTTTGTCAGAGGTTGCAAAATGAGCAAAGGTGGACAGCATAGCTTGATACACTGCTCATTACCAGGGGGTAGCCTTCTTTTTGACTATTCTGTCCTAATTATTGTGAATCTGCCCACACATACAGCCCACTAGGATAGTTTTTTATCGTTCCTGAAATTAAAACATCCCTGTTCTACATTGTTAAACTATTATAAATGGTAATGTCCCTGGCTTGCATCATCATAAACATCAAAGTTAGGAAATGCTCGCTGTTTCATTTAATCCTTTACTAAGCAAATTTGGGTTTCTTTACTGACAAAGTTGCTGATGAATATCTGATCATTAACAGAATAATTACCTAGCTGGAAGGCATTCCCTTCTTTACTTTGCCATTAAGTCATACGGGCCACCTTAACTAGACTCAGTTGATACTGATCTCTATTTTAGAAGATTGCGGACTTTAGTCTGTTGACCTATCTATATAATATTTAAAATAAATCAAGACCACTCTGCACTTACTGATCTAGATACAGATGATTTTCAATGACAAAATGGCAGCTAAGTATCCAGTACTAACTGGAAGTCAATGAACTGCATAGACTTAAATACTGTTGGTTATTTAGAAAATTCATCATGAAGCTCTACTGAAAAGAAAACTCTTATCCTCAGAACAAATTCAGAAAGACAGAAGAGGCAGTGAGAGTTCCTAAACTGAATGATTCATTAGAATTACCTTTAACTACTGCTGCATGAGTAAATATTGTAATATTAGCTTCCATACATCTCTTCTGTCCTTATCCAATTCCTGTACAAAGCTAATATTATCTAGGTCTCAAAATGTCCCTGAGAAAAAGAATGCAGAAAGGGGTTTCCCCTTACTCAGACTCAGCTCTAAGGAACCCTTAGGTCCGGCAGGCACTCCACAATGTTTACTTGAGGTCTCTGAAATTAAAGCTTTCATTTTTAAAAGTATGTTTCTAGCTGCTATAGTTGCAGCAATAACCTCCCAAACATGAAATGAATGATAGATGTAACGACGTCTGCAGCCAGCCCTGGCACAATGACTCAGAGGAGTGAACTCCTCTGTCCCATGTAAGTCTGATGAGAGTGTCAAGTCCAATCCCACAGTTATGTGACTTCAATGCTAGCATTACCAAAAGAATTACTGATTTTAATGCAAGAAACAAGTTTGGGCAAGTACAGCTCCTTGGAACTGGAAGCTACTGTGGGGAAAGAAGTCACAGAACCAGTAACGAATAAACAGGAAGGACAGAAGAGAACAGGGAGGAAGGATGTGGAGTCAGTAGTGCCAAGAGACTCCCTTGCTGAACAGAAAACATCACAATCAGGCAGTAAACCAATACATTAAAACTAATTGCCATACAGCACCTGCCCATCAGGAGATACCCACATACGTCAATAAGCTGCTGATTCAGAGATCAGGAGAGAGAATATTGCTATGGGGAAGTGAGAATCCCAAAGCTATAGCAGGGACTCTTTCTAATGTGGCAGGTTTGACTTCCCTACACCGAACGTTTGCACCTTTAGGGGTGGGTCACCAGTGCAAACTGTTCCTTCCTGCAGCCTGACAGAGGAGCTTGTCAGCTTGTCTGGAGTCAGGCCTGCGGCAACCCAACACGCAGGCAGTGCAGGCACAATGCCAATTTGCACTAGAGTGCCAACAAGCCCTGGTTAGTATGACATCGTGAAACAAGTGAGCTCCAACTTCTACCAAGGTCAGACAGGGGTCTGACAACTAACAACCTCTTAGGGCCTCGCGTCTTAAACTTAAAGCCAAGAAACCCTAGGCAAGCTAGTATTTCCATTAGCTGTCACAAGATCAGAGACACTCCATGAAGATATTTCAGTAGCATGGACACCACACTCTCACTGCTAACAATTTTCTTCTTAAAAATAAAGTCTCATTAGCAAGACACTTCTAGTTTCTTCCGTAACTCATTTTGAATGCATATTAAAAACACAAGTAAAAATGGGTTACCTAATTTAAGCTCTGGCTCAAATTTTAACTCAATTTTTGGTTTCGAGGGTGTTCACTTTACGTAGAGAAAAGGCAGACAGCTAACCAGATCAGGTATCTTGGCAACATCCCACATCCACACATTCCTCTGGATATAATATGGATTTTGGGGTAAGAAACAAACATATCCACGAATTGCCAATGCAAAGAAAAGACAATCCAGCAACTCCAGAAGAAAAAACTCATACATATCCTTGGAAAGGTTTATTACTGAAATAAAGGTTTCAACATTAAAATATCCGTGGTATCTTTATACTAATGCAAGGGATGCTTCTGCTGTTCTCAGAGTTGTGACAGCTGATTTAAAGTGTATTGCACGCACTTCGCATATAAATAGAGTTTAAGATAACATTAGATGGAGTAATACTGTCTAATATTAGTGCACCTGTCAAACATACTTTCAAACTAATTGATATTGCATGTTCAGCTCATTGTATCGGTAACATTAAACAACATTTCCATTTTATTGAACTGCAGTTCCCCTTTACTAAAAGCCACTTTAGCTGAAGTAACTGGTCTGAGTAATTCCAGCTCTAGGCAGACATCCAGATGTTTGTAATTGATCAGTCTTAAGAGGCTGAAGCTGAGCCGTGACTCCACACTGCACACACAGTAGACATTTTTAATAAATGCTGACCTGCAGTTCAGCTCTTTTGCTAGGTGGGTCATGCCTGAATTGCTGATGCAGCCCAGCAGATCAAGTTGTTTCACAAGGAACTGAAAGCACGGAGATGTCAGAATTTCATGCTCTTTCTATAGCTGGTATAAACTCAATTGGACATCCCCAGGGGAGCCTCCAACTTCCCCAATATATTCTAGACTGTAGAAAAATTAAAGTGAACCTTTTCTTGCCATCAATTTATATAATCTTTTGTACTGCCCTGATCTATCTATGCATTGCCTACAGTTCCTCTGTTCGGACACTCCAGGATTTGTCACATTTGCTTCTCTCATGTGATGGTGGGGTGCTGATGTGTCATTCCTTATCAGTAACTCGTGCATCTTGAACGGCAGCTTTTACATTTTCCCAACTTATGCCTGGAAACTTGTAGCCAGATTAGCAACATTTGTCAGATCTGCTTTGATTTTTGTACTGTATTTCTTAGAGACACTCAACGAGCCACCCACTGAACATAATTAATCTAAAAACCACAACTAGTTATTATGTCAGTTGATGCATTTTATTTTTCCAAATAATTATGTGAATATATACTGGGCTGAGGAATGCTGAGGTTATCACATGCATGTCTTTTTTTTTGCTTAAGCTAGAGGTATATCTTTCTAGGACTTCCCAGAAAAAAAATTATACCACACCAGGTGTTTGTTACGCATACACCATTTCCCAGAATCCCAGCATGGTTGAGGTTGGAAGTGACATTTGGGGGACATCTTGTCCAATACCCCTGCTCAGGCACAGTCACCTTGAGCAGGCTGCCCTGGACACTTCTTGGTGTTTTGGTACATATGGTGCCTGTGTAGGATGCACACGTGTCTGTGCCATCTATACATACCACACAGTTTTTGTTAGAAAGCTCCAGTTCAGAAATTATGGTTCAGCTTTCCCAAGAAAGCCTATACGCGGGTTTCTTGGCAAGAAGACACTTAAAACACTGTTATTATATTCATTTTAAAATAACATGGATATTCTAAGACATAAGTTATTAGTCAGGAAATCTACTTTTTCCTCAAACGAATTTTCCCGCTTTTTACTGTTCTAACAAATCTGGCATAATTACGACACCTTTGTATTTGTGGTTACACCCAAACTCATTCCTTTTCACACTCTCTTCTCAGTCTCAACGACAAACTGCATTACTGAGACTCAGCCAATGGGTTCAAGCGTCAACAGGCAAGAGTACTCTGTGCTTGCTCATTCCTAACTGGTAGAACAGAAATCAATGTTTCCACTAGAGATTTTGTGACCCAGTACAAGAACACCTATCCCTATGGACAGATGATACTCCCGCATTTATGGTCTCCCCCCTGCTCCGCATTCCCAACCCTGCCCTGAGGCCCTCAGGGCCCCAGGCGCACCGCTGAGGCAGGGGCGGTTCACAGGCCCACAGCCCCCAAGGAGGCCTCCTCACGAAGCGAGGTGCGTGGAAAGACAGAACACCTTCGCTTGGTATTTTTTTCTAGGAAAATGTGAATCCTTTGTCACCTTGAGTATTAGCCAAAGGCGTTAAAAGCCCGCCGTCGCGACCGCCTGCCCACCAGCGCCCTTCGAGGGGCGCGGACCCGCCGCTGCGCAGGCGCGGCGCCCGTTCGCCAGTGGGCATGCGCGCTGCCCCCGCGCGTGCGGCCTCGCGTGCTGCCGGCGCATGCGCGGCGGGCCTGCCGCGAGCCGTTGCCGTTGCCGTTGCCGTTGCCCGTTGCCGCTGCCGCCGGGCGGGCGGCGCCTGAGGGGGCGGTGTCGGCGCGCCATGCCCGGGGCGGCGGTGTCGGAGCCGGCGCGGAGCCGCGGACGCTGAGGTGCGGCGGGAGCATGGCCGAGTCGCTGCGGGAGGAGCCGCCGGGCGGGCCGGAGTCGGAGGCCGAGCTGTCGCAGCGGCTGGCCCGCACCAAGGCCCGCTCCTACGGCAGCACGGCGAGCGTGGCGGCGCCGCTGGCTGAGCGCTACGTGGAGCACCGGCTCAGCGCCGGGGACACGCTGCAGGGCATCGCCCTCAAGTACGGCGTCACGGTAAGGGGGGCGCCGCCGGGGCGGCCTGGCCGGCCTGGGCAGCCAGCAGGGCCCGGGGGCTGCAGAGCCGATAGCGGCGATGGGCTCCCGTAACGGCGGCGGGCAGTTGTGAGGCCCAGAAGGTAGCGGAGGAGAAGGGGAAGAGGCACTGGAAGTGGAAAGCAGCCGAGATTACAGGTTGAAGTTGTCCCGTAGAGCATTTCCTACCCATAGTGGGCAGGAGGTTCGGTCCTTGCTGTGGATATGATGCTGGTTTGAGTTTCAGTATTTAAAATGCTGACATCTGAACCTTGTGAGCTGCTTGGAGGGGTCAGTGCCCAGTTCTGATGGGCAGTGGCTGAAGTTTGTGCTGCCCGAGACAGGACTGGGCTTGAAACTGGCAAGTGCTGACTTTGCGGGACTGGCTGCTGACCTCCAAGATGCACTTACTGCCACCAAGTACACCTGGGCTCACGTGACAGTTCACCACTACACTCACTTCAGATTAAAAAAGCCCACAATGTAATTAAACTTATCTTGAGAAGAATCATTGTTTTGATGCTGATACGTAGGCTGTGAAAAGAAGAATTTACTCCAGTAGCTTCAGGGCTAAAAATTCTTCCATTGTCATCTACTCACCTGCCTAGAGGTGATAAACAACTGATTTGAAAGTGTTGCAGCTTTCCTTCTCTTTTCCTATAGAGGAAAAAAGTTTACTTCTGTGGAAAATGGTGAAAGGCTTATGCCAGCCTAAGACGTGCAGAGTCCAGTAGGGTCTACCAGCAGACCCTAAAGCACTACAATTCCCCATGGAGCAGAGCTCACCTACCCTACCTTCATTCCAGGTTATTTGAGGCCCAGTGAGCTACCAACTGACCTATCTATATGCAGCTTTAGTAGTCCCCTGCAGAATTGCCCGGGACCAAGCAGCTGGTGAGCATAGCTAACAGCATGCTGCTAGTACACAGTCAATGTCACTTGCACATCAGCACAAAGCACCTTCCAGTTGGGCTCCATCCAGAAGAGGTACAACACAGTCCCAAATTAATAGGTTCTGACTGGAATGGGTTTCCTTTTCTTCTCTGATTCTGAAAGATATACTAAAGCCTTCCAGCAACTTCAACAGCATTCAGCCTTTGTTGTGAAAAGGGTTGAAAGTCTGTTTCTCTCCCCTTAAGAAAGATTTTGACCAAATCTTGTTGGCAACAGGATTAATGGTGTTTCAGATTTATATTGGTCCACACTAAACCAAAGTTTTGCTCACCTCGGGGTGACCCGAGCTGCTCATTGGATTTGTTAGAATTTTTATTTTTGGCCGTGCTTTCCATGATGGATAAAAGTCTCTGGCCTAAATGATTTGGCTCTAGTGTTCTTCATTCAGAAGTGTATTTGCTCACTACAGTAAGCGAAAAATCTACACAGACTACTTAAGTAGTAGTTTTCCAGAAAAAAGGCATTTCTAAACACATTACAACTCCCTTTCAGCTGAAGTGAAGCTAGGGATTGAACCTGTACAGTCTGACAAAACAGGTTTAATTTATGAACCATAAACTTTGTTCATAGTATGAATTTAAGCTTTTGCTGTGCTAATGATGCTTTTAAAGTATAAATGCTGGGGTTTTTTAAACACCTCATTTTGTATTTGATTTAATGTTGCTAGTACTCTGCTGAAGAAACCAGAGCTGCATCATTATAGGCTTCAATTGAGAAAGGTTACACTGACATGAAGTGTCCCTAAGAGCAATGCCAAGTTAGCTGAAATCAGCCATTGTGTTTCTGCTTTAATGAGTTTCAGCCCAGGGTAGGAATGTATGCAAACATATTTGCTTTTAGCAAAATGAAGAATCTTACGTGTTCACACAATGACAAGGGCGGACTTTCTCTAAAGAGTAATTACATTTGCTTCCTGCATCCTTTATACTTGGCTAGAAGTGAGAGTTGCTGTAATGGGAACATCAGAATTATCTTTGGCTGCCATTGCCTCCAGTATTACTGTTTTTAGAAGTTTCCTACTGTGGTTTTCCTCATTGGGAGTCAGTTTGCAGCAAGAGACATCCTGTCCAGTGCCTGCCTTGGCATGACATAGCATAGGCAGTTTAAGATGGATGAAAGTGTTGGGGGAGAGGGAGAGAGATCGGTGTGCTTTGTTTGGCCTCATCCTCTGCCCATCACCCCTCTCCCACAGGCACTGTCTATTAATCTTGCGTGGCTTGTGTTCATTAGGTCTTTCTTTGAACATTGTTGGGTAGATTAACACTGGGAATTACTGTTTAGTATCATAGTTACAGTTCCACTGGAGCGTTGTTTTCCACCGTACAAAGGTATCCCGTTTGAGGGGAGAAGGTAGAGGACTATTTGTTTCATGGTCAGTAGGAACAGTTTTGATGGATTAGTTCAGCAACAGTTTATGCCTTACTGCAGCTTCGGTTAAAGTTGTAAGAGCAAAGGCTTTAGCACATGCTTTCACTGTTCTATGTCTGTAGCTGACAGTTTGTTTTTCCTAGCACTAAGAAAACTAGTGTTAAATCCTGCTCTCCATACATGCATGAATGTATGGAGACATACTGAGTTGTAGAAGGAGCAGTATGTATTACACACATTAAGTAACCTGCCCAAGGCAGAGGGGTGTTCTTTTTAGAACCAAGTATTTCCCATTTCATTGTTGCTCAGTGCAGAGGTGCACAGTCTTCCAAATGCCACAAGATGGTATTTAAAGGTATTTTAGGAAGAAGTAACCAGAGGTAGAGTTACACTGAAGTAGGATAGAGAACAGCAGTACAGTGCATTATTTATCAGCTATTGAAGCATCACCTCCCAGCTCATCTGTAGCAGAGATCTCAGTTTTCAACTTTTGTATTGTATTTTTAGAGAAAAGCTCCAGCTAGCATTTTAAACATTTTTTGCTACCTGTGAAGACAGCCAGCTTTTAGACATTTTGATAACTGACATTTAAACTAGCATCTGATGGCTGTTATAGGTCTTATTACTAAGTCAGGTGAAGCTTCCTTTATGCCCTTCAGATGGTGCTCAGCTTGGGAAAGAACTTAAGAGATACACCATAAACTGTGTAAGGCTAACTAAAAATAATTTCCAGGCTTCAGGAACTGGAAGAGTAATGAGCTGCTCTTACTTGAAGTAGTAGCTTACTATCTGACAATGGATATTAGTTATTTAGCTTTTGAAAATGATTATTAAATCTAATCATTCCATCATCTTAGCCATCTGCAGCAACAGGTTGGGGTTGCCTTTAAATAGAGAATATCGGTTTTGTATATTTAATGGATTGAAATAACTTACTGCTGAGCTTTCCTGCACCATTTTCACTACTTTCACTCTTCCAAACACCTAGCCTTTCTAGAGAGAATCTCTTTATTTTTACGGAGAAAGATTTCATCAGGCTTCCAGGACCCAAGCAAATGCATCCCTACATGACACCAGGTCTATAGTGGCACTGCAGCAGATACTCTTACCACACAGTACAGGTCTACATTGCATGCAGGAGTTTATTCCAGTTACACAAAAGGCAACACAGTCTCACATCTGCACAGAGAAGAAAGACTAACATCTCTACTTCATTTTAGACCCTGCTAGTATGTTCAGTGTAAGAAATGCACAGGCGTGCTAACCCAGTTATTATCTGTTAACAATGATCTTTTGTTTTGCAATTGGGAAGGACTCCCAGTAGTGTCAGTGTAAAGTTTAAAGAGTTTAAGACTGACAAGCGTAAGATGGTAGAGCAATTTTTTCATCATCTGAATGCTGAACTGAAGATACTTCAGACTTTGAAGTAGTGAGTGGCTAGTGCTTAGAGCGCTCAGCTTTTTCTGTGCAATTATACTAGCAGTAAGACACTCTTACTACAACACTTAAAGGTTTTATTCTTACTCAGTTTAGCTCCATTTAGTTTAATAAAAATGAATAACACTTCTAATGCAGGCAAGAGATATTTTCAGTTCTCTTTATACTTGTTTTCAAGTAGGTTTTATTTAGAGTGCATTTATTGTTGCAGTACCCTAGTGATTAGGGGTTTGTGCTTATTGCAGTCACCAGGGGACCAGAACGGTCATTTTTCTTCCTTTCGCTTAAGACTTTTCATAATGAAATCGTAAGTTTAGGTTATAACTAAAGCTTAAAGTCACATGATCATGGATACTGATTTCTGTGCTTTTTTTTTTAAACCTTGCAGTTGAGAAATAGGAAGCTAGTTTAACTGTTATTGACTTGGAAGGGAAATTTTGATGACTAAGAACTTAAACAACATTCTTAGTAGGGAGATAGTATAAACATTTACTGGGAACTTGTCCTTGCCTGTAAAGCAATGGAATTTATAATAGCTTCTCAGCTTAAGTATAGAGCAAGTGGGGCTTTGTGCATTAGTACGCTGAGAAAGATAGGGTCGTCTTCTTGCTCCTGTCATAAGATCGTCTATACTGATGAGTAGGTTTTAAGAAGTACTTTGGGTAAAAGTTGCATAAAAAGTATTTAACAGTTATGTGGTGGCTGTTACCATGCATTATTACATACATGAGGTTGCTGTTGATCATGCTGTAGATCCAGTTTACTGAACTAATGCAGCCACTAGTCTATGCAGCTGCATTATAAAGTGTTTACGAGCACCCCATTCTTTTCACTGCCTGACTTTTCACTGAAACACAGGACTTCATCTGAAGTCTGAATTTGTTACGTCAGCTAGGGGGGAAAATACTATGCACGAGATGTATACTGCTCTTCCAAGACTTGTGGTGCTCACTGTTCTTAACTAGTACGTCCTGAATGCTCAAGGTAACTTTATCGCCCCTTCTTTGTATTATGCACGCCTTCTACCAGAGTTCCCCTACAGCAGCTGCTAGCAATTCTGAGCCTCACTCTAATATAAGTTCAAATCACCAGTACTTTTGCAATACATTTTTATTCTGTGGGAAGTTGTTCCTGTGAGCTTATATAGAGATTGGAAGACTGTTCAAGAAAAGCATCTTTATGTAGTGCAAGACTGTAGAAAGACTAGTATTTTGGAGTGAAGTCTATATAAAAGGAAGAAGCTAGGCTGTTGAGTTGACAAGGCTAAGGCAGAACATACACTCTGAAATCACTTTGAATGCAAAAAAATACTTTCCTAAAGTCATTGCTGCTGCAAAGAAAGTATATAGATTTATTGTAACTAGAGGTTACTGTACTACTTCGGAAAGTTAGTACTTTGTACTTTGCCAAAACCTAATAACTTGTATTTTTCCTATCTTTTTCAGATGGAGCAAATAAAGAGGGCAAATAAACTGTTCACTAATGACTGTATATTTCTGAGGAAAACTCTGAATATTCCTGTTATATCAGAGAAACCATTACTGTTCAATGGACTTAATTCACTGGAGTCTCCTGAGAATGAAACTGTTGACAGCTCCCCTTCTTGTGATGAAGGACTAGTGACAGTTCAGGAAGAAAGTAGTTCTTCTCCCAGTCCTCAAGAGCCTGACAATCAGCCCACTGCACCAGAAGAACTGTCTGCCAAAGATTTCCTACAGAGGCTGGACTTGCAGATTAAGTTATCCAAACAAGCAGCCAGAAAACTAAAAGATGACAATGTCAGGTAAATGCTGCTTTTGGTATTAAGCATCTTAATCTCATCCTGAAGGCTTTTTAGTCTAAGCTGAACCCTTTTTGTGGGGTATCTCAGGCAGCATCTGTAGTTTTAATCTGTCAACAGCAAGTCTATGCTATTGTCATGCACCAGGTACATTCAGAGCACGCCATTAGCAGATGCCTTGATACGGCAGTTTTAAAGGCTGTCTTACAATACGTTGTTTGTAGAATAGCAATAATATTCCATGAAAGCTAGAAAGCCAGTATTCTCCAAGATGTCTTGCTATGTAAGTGGTCAACTATTTAAGCAAACCCATAGTTTTCAGTAGATTACTGAGCCAAAGCCTACGTGGAAGGTGATTGTATACAGAAAGGCATGAGTGCATTTTTTTTCTGTCCCAGATTGCCTCATAATTGTGTAAATATTCTCCATGTTGCAGTTTCAGTTAAGCTATCCTATCTCCTTTCCCTACTTTATGGATCCACCTATGTAGACTTCCGTCTTTTGTTCATTATTTCTTCTACAGCCAGGAGCTCCCACACACTTTACTCATAAAAAAAGCTATACCTTTTGACCTCTTTGCCACAGTGATTATCCCCTCACATATGCAGGCATCCATGGAGAGTACAGAAAGACATAGAGCAAGAGTGGCCTTCAGTAGTGTTTGTTTTTCCCACATCCTTGGGACAAGCTTCCTCAGGTTGTTCACAAGCAGTTTCTTGGGCTGGTTGTCTGGCCTGTTTATTCTCTGCAGAAATTGCCTCAGTGTGTGATGCTGAGGTAGCATTTCTTATGACAATAAAAACCATGACTGCAGGGGACTGGTATTGCTTCTCTTACCAGAGAACAGGAGAGAGGGTATGCCTGCAGATATGTACTTTGCCTTTGCAAATTTGTTGAATGCGAAACTTCTTCCATCATCCTGGTTCACTTCACATACTCTGATTTGAGTGCAAGCAGCATACTTTTCATGGTAAGAAGAAAGTAACCTTTCGGGACCAAATCTATCAAGCATATAGTCCCATCATTTCTTTAAGAAGTTAAGGAGTTATTTCAGCAACTTAAAAACTTTGTTCAATAGACAAAAATTTCAGGGGGAGCAGGATATTGCATTTAGCAATCGGACAAGCCTCATTTGGAGAAATATCCCATAAGACAGCTTAAGGTAATTCATTACTTATTGCACTCCACATACAACTCTCCAGAAGGACGCTCAGTTAGAGTTACAGTGTCAGGGAAGGCTGGAACTCTTTCACACCTTGTTAACACAGTTGTCAGTTATTTTCTTTTGAATTGATTACATGAAAGAGGAAAAATAACTGTTGGAACTTGTATCCTTCTCTATTCAAACTCTTTCACTTGCATTATTATATTTGAAACAATGTAGAGCATCTATCAAAACATGCCGCTGCTGACTCTCAGATCATTAGACATATGTATCTAATACAGATTAGAGTAGGTGTTGACCCAGCAGTTAATCTGGGTCACAGAAAACCACAGTCCCTGCCAGAGGAAGGCAATTATTTTAACATCCCTTCAACAAAATAACATGCTAGTTTACAGAAGGAAATTCACTTAGACCTGGCTGCACCATGAGCAGAGCCAATACAGTGAGAGTGACACTGCACAAATAGCCACTGCTGCTACTAATATACATTTCCTATATTGCTTAAGTTACAACTTGGGAAATGAAGGCCTGGTGCCAAATTTCCTCCCAAGGAATTATGAATATAGGAGGATGAATTACTTTCCCACCTCCTGTTCAGATTTAGCGGATAATTTTTGTGAATTATGCATAGAGCACAGATTTTTATTGGTCATGATGCTACAGGAAGCATGAGCTACACAGTTCAGGCTGCTGAGCAGGATGTTATCCAAGTGAAGAGAAGTTTTCTGTATGTCTGATAAAGCCTTCATAATGCCACCTTTCACCCCACCACCTCTGTCTTTCAGTCCTGGCTCACAAAAGCTGTCCTTGCACATCTCCAACTGCGTTCACCCCTTTACAGTCTGACAAAAAGTGCCAAAGGACGAAAGTCAACGTTTACAGAGAGTTTGCAGAACGTTTACTCCTTGCAGAGAGCAGGAGTTAGAGGGAGACCATTGCCAAAAGCCCTGGAGATCCTTTTCAGCAATGTACCATCAATGGCATTTCTGGGCCTGCACTGGAAAGTGGCAGCATGCCTTACTCTGCTCCAGCAGCTCCCCAGGAGGTACCTGTTCTCCCTCCTGCCTTGTCCCTTGCTTGAAGCAGGAGGCCTTGAAAATTGGACAGCCATCATGATAGTAAACCAGTGTCCCAGTGTCCTGCAGCCTGGGACAGAAGGTTAGATGCTGTTCTTGACAGCCCTTACTGCCAACTGCAGCATGCCTGAGCCTTGGTCAAAAGTTTATTTTGCACATATTTATTAGACTTTCTTAGGTTCGTGCATAATGACCTACTACATGGTTCTTATGTCCCTGCCACATACGGAAACCCCTCAAGGCTGGCTGTGACTCAAGTGCCAGTCTTCTGCCCTCTACTGGCAAATGCCAAGTAAAAGCCCCTAGTCCAAGTGTATTTCACGGGAAGTGGAGACGAACAGCTTAGAGTAGCCGCTTTGTTACTTTGAAGACTTGCTAATCACTAGTTCAGGTTTCCAGTTCTCCATATTCACCCCTACTATCCACCATAAGCAACTGCAGCTAATGTCAGTCCAGTGTTTGTGGCCATCTCATGGTGGATGCCATTCCTATATTAAGGCTTTCAAGAAAAAAGACTGAAAGGCCAATTCTGACAGCCTCTGATTAGAAGGAAGGTCTTTTTGCTGTAACTCTGCCATGGTTTATTCTCCTAAAAAGGGAAATGTAACAAAACTAAGAAGTAGAAAGTAATTTTCAGTGTACAGCATAGAAAGTAAGCTTTTTCCCTACTGGAGAGTATAAGCTCTGAAAATATAGTTGTTCTCCTTCATCCTCACAAACTAGCAGAGACTGCTATTTGCAGCTATGTTCTGAGCATGTGTGGCTAGAAACTCATTGCCCCAGAAGGGTGTATGTCACAGCTTCAGAATATACTTCTTGAAATACTTAGCTTCAGCCAAGTAGTTATGGTTGAATTTTACATACCTGCAGTCCAATCTTACAAGCTTGGTATGTTGATAGGTTTCAATTCTGAAAAAAGTTTTAAAATGTATTTTCTTGAGACAATTTATAGATCAAAAGTGCTTTAGTGCTTATGAATTGTTTGCTTCCTTACTTTACTGTTATGCCAGGTATTATGAACAGCATCTGCAAATTATTCCATGGCAGTTTTGCAACGCAGAATTGATGATATAAGGAAAGATACTACTTAAATATACAGAGATCATCTGTATCTTAAGAATCATGCTTGGTACTGGATCTGTAGCATCACTAATGTAAATAGATGTAGTATTTGTAAGAAAGGCTAACGCCTGTTTTTAGTACTACTGTAACCACACATCCCTGCAATAACTACCAATTTAATCCAAAACCTGGGTTTTTTTGAGGTTTCATTTGTTTTACAAGATTTTTCAAGGCAAAAGCGATGTCATGTCTTCATGAAGATAATATTGCTGGACTACCCAAGAGCAGGGAAGGGCTGGGAAAATGAGTGCAAGCTACTCAGCTGCTTGGTTAGTTTGTACTGTTTTTTTCTCTGATTCTATTCTGGGGCGTTATATGAAATTTAACTTGTAGATAAATAATCGTGTTCAGAAGTTAGTAGGGAAAAGTCTGCATGATTGGGGTTTGGAATACTATTGAAATACTAGTTTTTACCTTATACCAGTATTAGATTATTTGAATAACTGTACCTTTATGTGGAGGCACATACAGCATTAAAAGTAACTGGAAATCCTTGGAAGCGCACAGTGTAGCAACCGTTGTCTTTCTGTTCTCACCAAAACACTAAAATTGGCAGCATCTTTAAGAATAGGCTCTCAGGAACATAATTTTGAAGCTACAGTAGTAGAAAACAATGATCTTTCAAGAACTTAACATGCTTGAATTAGTACTGGATGCTGCACTGCAATAAGTTTACATAACCACTTGTTTTTAAAAGCAATATTGTCAAGTAAACAGTAGGCAGACTCATTTTTCATGAGGATTTTTTAGTAGCAACACTACTTTGGTTTATGCAGTGATTGAATTAACAACAGCACTTGTGGGCAGCTATTTTCTCCTAAGAAAATCCAAGTGATCAGTCTCAGTATCGATTGATGCATAGGAAGAATACATCAAGGAGCCTACTCAAGGAATATCCTTGCAGCATCAAGACACAGATCCAACTACAACGATGATGGCCTGCTCATATTCTTGCCTCATTTGGTCTGTCTGCACCCCCCACCATTCAAAAGGCTGAAACAAACCCACAACTAAGCTTGCTTTTTTAAAAAAAAGAAATTGAAAGCAACAGTATCAAAATTCCAGCATACCCGCTGCTTGTTTATCCTTTACAGTATTTCTTATTGATTTGGCACTGTAATGTCAAGAATAGTTCATTAAACTCTAACCACATTCTGATGTTGTTGAACTTACACAGCTTTACTTGTTCTCAACATTCTGTTCTTGAGACAACATTAACAAGATCTCCAGAGGTGCATAATGAACAGTAGTATACTGCAAGTAGTATTTCTGTTAGGCAACGCCAGTCTTATCTATTTTGATCCATCCATTAGGAAAAGTGGTGATCTGCATCTGCATTACAGTTTTACTGTGAGCCATGGTATGTTCCTGATCTGATGATTATGATCATTTTCTTTTTAGAGAGAAGGAGAATGAGGAAGGTCCCTATGCAACTTCTTCGTATCACCAGTAGAAGACGGATGTGATGGCCTGAAAACTTTCCATGAAATCAGTTCTTAAAGAACTAAATGGTCAATAATTCAAAACCCAAGTCTTTCGGACTCATCGTCTCGATGTACTTAAAACAAGTCATGAATGGGTAATTGCACTGAAATTATGACCTCTTCTGCCTTCCATAGGTTGATGTCCTTATGCTATATCAACAGAGGCTTAAAGCCTTCCAAAACTAGCAATGGCCTTTATACCCCTTCTGTGCAAACTGTAGCATGGTAGCAACAATATATCCTTGAGGTCACCTTTATGCAGGATGTTGATCTTTAGTAAGGATTTTGTAAATACTTGTTAAAGTGAAATTTGTTTTAAGTATTTAAAAATATTCAATGAGTTTGCTTGTAAATGACAAACTATGAAAATAACAGAAATTTACTTGTTCTGCAGACAAAGGCTAGTTTGCTGTGGAAGTTTCGTCTACTTCAGGGCTGCAGAAATTGCCTTTGAACTCTGTGTGTATGTCTGTGTGTGGTTACGATGTATTCCTAGAAAGGGGAATTCTACTTGTTTTGATGAGTTAAAGCCTTCATGATTAAACAACTGTTTGCAAATTGGATTTCTGCTAATAAAAGGGAAGAGTCACAGCAAGAGATTTTTCTTTGTGAGATATGACATTGGAATATCGATGTGTGTTCTTGTGTGGTTATATTTTGTGTGGTTTTAATTTAATAAATACAAAAATACTGATGTGTCTATTCATAATGAAGTCAGATTGGTTCTAGTCTGTTTTTTGCAAAGAATGGTTTGTCTAGTTACGTGAGCTATTAGATGCTAATTTCAGGGCAAATAATGTCCTTTACCTTTACCATACAGTTTGCTCTCCTAAATGAGACCTGTAAGGACTATTTAATCTAGTTGTGCAGTCAAGAAAACTGCGTTAAGATTAATAGGAGCCACGCTGGTTAGCCTTCACTGTTCTGAGAAGAGATGCAAGACTCAAGTCTGCAAAGTGGATCCCACCTGAAGCTCAGTAAGGCGGAATACAGACTGCATTCACTCTTTGCCCTGAAGCTAACGTATTAGCAAATTCTTGTTAAGCATCCTACAATTTTTCCTCAAGTATTCAATAAGCTTCACAAAACTCTTGTCAGTAAAGAATTGCCAGATCCCCACTGTGAGAGATGCTGTTTCCTATATATCAGGTCATTTATATAGTTTATTGCTCCCTCAAAGCAAAAACTTTCTGCAATATGTTAAGATGGAAGCAATATAGAAAGTTACATTAATTTACTAAAACTAGAAATAAAAATGCAAAGCTAGACAGGAATTGGTATTTCCCTAGAGCTTGCAGGAACTCAGACCCGGCAGGCTCATTCATATTGTTTCTAGCTCTGGCCCTGAAGAGGTCTGTGGTGGCACACAAATTAACTAGAACAGGGAAAGCTTAGAATGAATAAAAGGAAGTATTGATTTTTCTTGAAGAGACTGGTGAATTAGTTTTAGGTCTGGTATCCTTCTTAAATTGGGATTCATATTTATTTGTTACAGGATAGTCATTTCTGTTCTTGTCAGTTAATTTCGATAGGACATTATCAGAGCCAGAATAAACTACTTTTCCAAAGGTGACCCTAGCTTCAAGCCCAGTTATACTTTCTAATCCTACAGAAAAATTTAATCCTTTTCTAACAAAGACCTGCTATTGCAACACCCTCACCTATCCAGCACACGCAAGATCAGAGAGTTTTGCTGAGCAGGTCAGCAAGCACGGCTTTCCTCGCACAGCGAGCACCCCTCCTGGCAGCCCTGCGAGGCAGAGTCACATTTCGCTCCATCCTTCCTTAGAGTGCTGCTGTGCTCGTGGGCTGGAGGACCTTCAGGACAAGCAATGTGGAGGATCAGTGACACCGTTTACATCTACTTTTCCTGAGAAAGCCATACAGAAGCGCAAGGGAAGAGGCAGCTGTGCCAGCCTGGAGACATGGTTGGGCAGAGACCCGCAGCTGCACACCCTTCCCCTCAGATGTGGCAGATTTCAGCCCAGCAGCACCCTGACGGACTCACAGCATCTCTGGCAACCCCACCGCACCAGGGCTCAGCATGGCATCCAGTACGAAAACATTAGCATAACCCAGCAGAGACACCTGACCCTTCTGTTCCACACAAGCAGGGAGGATTTTGATGCCGCCATTGACCACAACAAAAGCTGCCTGCAAGAGGCCCTACCTTGCCAGCCGTGGCCCCAGAGCAAGGCTCTGCTCCTTGCCTGCTACGCAGACACTCTTCATGGTGCCCCAAGGGCACGCTGCTCGACACCAGGCCAGAGGGGACCTTCGCTTTTGCTTCCATTCCACCATCCTTGGCACTTCCAGTCCTATTTACCAAGACCTGCAGCAACTGCTCTCCCCACGCTGGAGGGAGGCTGCTCTTTACGGCTGCAGGGCCTCACAGTGGGCTGTAGGAGTAAAATATATTTAGAAATTGCTTTACTGTGCCTCTGCAAGTTTCTTGCACCCCTCCGTTGGCGTGAGGTCCTGTGTCCCCGTGCCACTGACACGTGGCCAGGCTGCAGCCCTGTGCACACACACACCTCCCAGCTGGTGCCTGATGGACCCCATGTCTGCTCAGCCCCAAGGAAAACGGAGCAGATGACAGAACATGGTGCCTGGAAATAGTCTATCTGTAGTACAGTCAGAGTAATTAAAGATGGGAGTTTTCCTACTCTGTAAAAAAGGGGTTCTTAAGACTCTGAAATAACTAAAGTTTTAATATCTTAATCCACATTGTCATATTATTACTCAATAAAATGACAGTTTTTCCTGTACGTTTTACATATTGTTTATACATTATCCTGTACATTTTGCTTCTCACTCTGCCTTTATTCTTCCTACACTTGTAACTTCATTCTTTGTTTATATATTTCTACCACAAGGTGTGGTTTAGGGTTGGAATGGGGCAATTTCAGGCAGAAGTGAAGCACACAGTGCAGGTAAAATTCCATGTTTTGCACCTATTCTGTGGGTGGAAACCTGCATATTTTTTTTTACATATTTCTTCAGTCAAAGCTTGAAAAGTCAAAACCTGGGCAGGCTTGGACTAGGATCTTTTAAAATGAAATGCGGGACACTGTCAATAACAAGTTTTTGTTTGCAGTGTGTCTGGAGGCTACTTATCCCCTGTACATCCCTCTAACTCAGCCATTGGGTGCTGTAGTTGCATCAAACATTCTCGGAGCAGGGCATCCCCCTTCCCGCAGGCATTGTGCTGAGCTCCTATTGCTCCGTGCTGCAGGACAGCCTCAAAGTGCTGGGCAGTGGAGAGAAAAGATGCATTCTCTTCAACAGACAAAAGCAGCCTTGTACTACTGTAGCTTGTAGTAAAGTGTTTAATAAAGTACAGTATCAGAAACAATAGTCTAATAGAAAAGCTCAAAAAGTGGATACCATATATGTTGTACTTGTTACATTTTCAGTGATAATTTAGGGAGTGGAGGATTTCTGGAGGATCCAGCAGAGATAGAAACAACATAGAAACTGATTTTTATCAATTCAGAACCAGAGATGTGCAGGTGTTGAAAATACCTCTCTCACCAGGAAAAAGGAAAGCACTGACAGAATGTGATTTACTAATTATGTACTAAATGCACAAGCAGCAGATGTCCAGTGCTCATGTGCTCCAAGTATTCCCTTCAAAAGAAGGACTGATCTGTGGTGCAGGCTGAAACTCGCATCACTCGTTTGCTTTTATTTAGCGTCAGTCGTAGCCTGTTAGAAATGCAGGGTGATTCATCAGGCTGGCTGTGTTTTTACTGTCTAGTTCTGAAAGGTGTGATTTACCGATAGAAGTTCATTTGATGTCCCAGCAATGCAAGCAGTATTTGAAGAATTCAAATAACAAGTTTAATGGGCTTGGGCAGGACGGGAAGTGAATCTAGTTTGAAGAATGTAGCTGAGATGATTGCTCATCCATCTGTCAGAGGGCTTGCTCTGTTCTCAGCTAGTCATCAGGTTGGTCTCATTAGTTATGTGTGTACCCCAAGGGATGCACAGCAGCAGGGCAAGCACAGAACAGGCCCGAGAACATGCATACTGTCAATTACAATCAGAGCATACCCAGTGGACTATTTTTTTTTTTCTAAATTATGTCATCTATGCTTTGTTGAAGTTAATAAATTTGCAAAACTGAGAGGTTAAAAAATATTGCACTAGCCTTTTTGTGGACACGTAACTCTTCATAATCACTGGTCACTAGTTGATGGCATCTTTCCATAGGACTCCTGCATAGACTCAGAGGCCAAAGTATGAACCTAACTTGCAATGAAAATGAAAAATATTATTAAATTGCTCATTATATTGGCAGGAGAAGAAAGTTTGCTGTTTTTTTAAAGTAGACATTGAGGAAGGAAAGTTTGTCCTTTTTGTTTTCTAAGTGCAGATCCTAGATCGCTACCACTTCCCTACCTGCAAAGGTCTATGGTTAGTTATCTTCGGATTTCTTTCATAAATCCAAAAGTCCACTTTTCCAGTGCGATAGTCACGTAAAAAACTAAGTCACAAGCTGTTGCAGAAAACAACTGAGATCTATAGGGACAAGAAGAAATTCTGTTCTTTGGGAATATTAGATGATGACGACGATGATAATAATTAGAGGGCTTACATGAGAACAAATACACTGATTCAAAATAACAGGAATTCCTTTTTCCTAATTAATTTCTGTAGTGTTTCTAAGGGACTATTTTTCAAACAGGAATGTTACATTGACTATATTTCCGGATAGAGTTTTTATCTTAAAACAAACACCACCATTAGTGACTGATACTGGAACTCAATGATCCATATCAGGATGTGTATGAGCAGGCAGTGACGTACTTTTTGTATGCTAGAAAGCATTCATTGGCTTATGTATCACCAGTTTTCAAATAGATATGCTGTTACACCTCGTTGCTATCACATCATTTAATATTTGTTACCAATAATGTTCTGTTGATAATGCCCAGTTGATAATTTTGCAGGGATTCCAACATTTACTTCAGTTGGCTACGAAACGTTGCTCAAATCTCCCCTTCCTTAATCTCCAGCTGTGCTGAGAAAATGAGGATGGAAACGATCCGCCCATTTAACATTTACAGAACTTTGTGCTGTGAGCCAGGATCTCCCTTCACTGGCAGGCAGATACCGACCTCTGCATCAGCCAACATTTTTTGATTGTTATCAATTTCAGAATTATCATGAGTTTTTTACAAAAATCAGAGCAGGGATAACCTCAATTATCAATGAATAACCTGTAATTAAAGAGAACAGGGCTTTCATGGGGTTCAGTTAGACAAATGACTGCTGCAGGGGATAAGTCTCAGATTTACATCTTCTGGAACTCAGTTTAAAATTTACTCTTCTAAAAACTTCTTTACCTTTGATCATGCTTCATGAGTTCTTCATACATAAAATTTTCCATTCACTTAAATATAAAAGATCTTAAATCACTCTTCAAAAACTCTGTAAATTGAGGAAGAAGAATGAGGGTGACGTTTCGTTTTCTTTTTTCATTATTTAGGAGGTACCAAATTCTTGGCTAATGATAGCATATATATGCCCAAAAAATAGTTTTCCAAAATAATACTGCTCAACACAGATCAGAAATCAGTAAACACATCACAGCCTTGATATTCAGAGATGTTGAAATAGGATAGGTTAAGTTAAGCCTTTCTGAAAAGCAGGGCCCATGTTCTTAACAACATCTCTAGTTCCAAACTCCCTTTCCCATGCAAAATGACTTGAATTGCTTTCCTTTTTTTTTTTTCTTTAAAGAAAGTAATGGCTATTTACATTTGTTATCAGGCTACTCACATCAGGAATTCAACTAATTATGCATGCACAATCATCAAATGGTGCACCAAAGAGAATGTTTATACATGCTGAATGAAGCAACAACGGGGAGAATATAGCTCTGTAATGTGAAAGGCAGTTGCAGTGTCAAAGGTTGCTAAGGACACTATAGTCCAAGTTACAGAATACTACATAAAGAAATAAAAAAGGGTCAAGAAAAAAAAGAGTACTATGATTTAAAACCAAGATTTCTGGATATAAAATCATATTAAGATTAATGAATACTTTAATAGGTAAATTATTTTCAAATATTTTATTCAGAGAACTATGAACTATTTTCTAATAATGCCCTTTACATAGTTGCATCTATAGAAAGCTAGTGGAGTGACAGCAAAAAGATGTAGCATTAAAAGAACTTTCCATCAGAAATGGTTGGTTTATCTACAAAATTAAACCCAACATAAATAATAAATCAAAGAGAACATTACATAAACGTTGACCCTATCAAATAGAAATTCAGTGTCAGAATTTGGCGTTTAGGGTTGATTTGTGAGTGTAGGAAAATACAGTATGCAGTCAGTGAACGGAGCACTACAGCTCTTCGTTTCTGTCTAGAAAGTTGTCGGTACAATGTAAACAGAGCATTTCTAATGATATCCTCAAATTAACAGATCATAAGTCATTGAGCCGGGAGTGGGGGAAGCTATACTAGTTTTCTACATGTTTGGCAGCCACTAGCTTTTTACAGGCTGCCATAAATGCGTTTAATTACGTCAGCCTCTTCCTTGTCCAGGATGCCCTTGTCCACATAAGCATCAGCTTGCTGATCAATGAAATCTCTCAGCTTTGAAAGATCATAGTCTGAAAAATAAGAATTCATTTGCACAATGAGTCATTGCCATTATACTGCTTCACCTAAGAAACAATGTCATTGTAAAGTTTATCCAACATATGCACTTTACCCAATACGAGAATTCACTACAAGTGCAACTTGTGAAAACAATTTAGAAAACCAAGACACCTGCACAAAATCTTTGTGCACACACCCCGGTGCTTTTAGCATTCAAGAAGAATAATCATCTCTTGCGCTTAATTGATTGCTGGCAAATGCTAAAGTAAGAATATTTTCTGGTCCAGAGATCTGGTGTTCTAGTCTGCATGGCAAAAGCTGGTGTTAAACCCCTATTATTTTCACAATTGTCAGGGATTCAAAAGAAAGTATTAAATTGACTGTTTTCTACTGAAATTTCAATAAAATTCCCACTTACTACAAGCACCTGTAGTGAAAACTCAAGAAAGCGACTTCCTGAAAATAAATCAAAATAATTATTTACCTTGATACAGAACACAATATCCTGACATGAAAAATAGCGCAGTGAGTAGTCTTTATGAGAGTGTTAGTGTCAAAGTAGTCTTTGACAATCTGTGTGCGCCAATCTGCAATACCATGCTCAAAGGCCCTTTCTCCTTTTCCGATAGATGGTTGCATCTATGCAGCATGATTCACGCCACATACACTCAGTAGACTTTTCCTATGCTGGAAGACATCATTATTTTCCATGAAAAGAATTCTACTTCCAAACAACATAAAAAGGTAACCTATTGTGTAGTCGTAACTCTGGCAACAGATCCAGTATATTCACACATAACACAAGTTTCAGTGTGTGTCATAATTTACAGCATAAAATGTAAAGCTTAATTTGTTAGAATCACAAGTTAGTACTCTGGAAAGCATCAATGTCTTAAGGGTTCACATTAAGTTAAATGAATTAATATCTTTCATAAAAACAGATACATCCTGAATTTTTCAGTATAAATTACTTGCTCCACAGACAGAACCTTCAGAATATATTAATAGTGACTTTGTAATGTACTTCAGTGTATATCACCAGACAGCAAGAAGTGGAAGGACCTTCTTTCAAACCGCACATTCTTCACAAACCAGACAATAATGACTTTCTGTCTTTCTATGGTTGAGTGACCAAAATTGGATAGAAACAGAAAGACATTAAGAAGCAAACTAATCCTTGCGATCATTTTTCTAACAGTATAAGGCAATTTCAAGTGAGTAATACAGAAAATTGATATTCAAACCTCCCCACTCCTGCAGAAGTGTCCTCTCCATATCTGGGTTAATAGGAATTTTTCTATTTGCTGTTCTGAGGCCAGGGTTTCACGTCTGGTCTGTTACCAGCATTATTTAGGAGAATGTAACCTGTTTATCTCTCCATCCTGTCTGAGTAATAGGGACAAACAGTACCTAGCAATTTAATAATAAGGTTGTGAGATTTCATTCCTGTGTCAGAATGAGAGTCTCCAGTGAAAGACACCATGGAATGGAAATGAATGGAAAAACAAATACTAAATTAATATAATATCCACTTTATTCCTGTTAAAATTCCTGAGCTTATTTTCCTTCTAGAATAGTATTTACAATTCTAAGATCATTACGTGGAGATGTGAATTACTAAACATTCTGTATGGGATTACAACCATTAAGATATTACCCAATTCTGGCTAATTTGTATATCTCATGGCAATTTAATTTGATTTTTTTTTTCCTAGAAAGTGATAACTGTGAATTTCTAATACTTATTTACAACCTATTAATTTGGACAAATAATTAGAAAAATCAGCTTTGGTTTATATTCCCTGCAACAGCTGCAGCATTACATTGAGCTTTGAAACTGCTACAGTAAATGAAGTGAGGTCTTCTTTGCATATTCAGATCAAGCCATTTGCCATTGCAATTAATTAGAGAATTTACTTTCATTCCTAAACAGCTACTGTTAGTGTTATGAAACGATAAACTACCTAAGTATTTTGTGAAAAATCCGAACATGCTATTTGCATGCATTCGTTAAATGACTCGCAGTTACATTCTTTGGAGACCAACTGCAGTAGGACACTCAGCAGCCCACATCTACTGGTGGGAGTGATGCTAATTTACAGAGGAGAGGAGCTGGTCTTAAAGAGCATTGGTTTCAAAGATCAAGCCAGGACAGGCCCACAGAGCCTATAGATCGTATATATGCAGAACAAACTTTGGATACAAAAGCCAATCAGGCCAAAATCTAGGCTCTTGATACGTTTCTCTTTAAATCATCCAGACCACTCAAGTTTATTTGCCTCCTTAATAGGCAATTGATATTTTTAAACTGGGAAAATGCAAATTAACATTTCCAGGGTCATTAGTCATTGAATGAATAACAATTTCTACTGAAATTCATACAAAGTTAAGGATCTACAAACATATGCCTGAAGAAAACCTAAGCTTCTTCCAAGTATATTCAGTGAATAAAACAATCCATGAATAGGGGTGGAAAAGACTGGCCATATTATTCCACAAATCGCTTTTCTGCTAGCTCCCAGGTGGAAGCGGAGCAATGATTGATGAGCGCATCAATACCACCTAATCTTCTTCTGAAGAAACACAGCACAATGCATTCACAGTTAGATAAGCGTAGCCTGACTGCACTTCCTTAACATCATTGCAGGAGAACTGAATTAGCATTTTACAAAAATAAAAAGTATGGAAAGGCACAATAAATGTAATGTATCAGAAGAGTAAGAACCCTATTCTAATTCTGTTGTAACTTACACTCACTTTAAGGCTCATTTCCATTGCCAGAGGACAATAAAGACATTCTAGTGCAAATGAAAGTCCATCTACGCAGAAAGTGTACATGTTAATGCATTCACAGGCAGATAAGATGCTATTGATCTGCAGTCACAGCCATTTCCAGAGTGCAGTAGTGCAGAGGAAAGGTTACTATGAGGAGGAGCGAGGGGCTGCCCAGTCAGTATGTGTGATACAGAGAAATAATCACACGTGACTGAGATCTAATTACTCTAATGAGTACCCTGATAAACAGAAACATTTATTAGTATTGGCAGGAAAACTCTTAAGCAAATACGTGTGTCTGTTGCTAATCGCCATTGTTGCCATTGTCTGGAAATGATTTTAAGAGGGAAAAAATTTTTAAAAAAAGTCCTTCCTATTACAGAGTTTGTATACAGGAAAAGGAATGTGTTGGGCTGTAGGCGCGCACTCATCTCGGAAATGTAATTCATATACACTTCAACTCACAGAGAGGGCAGCTAGATTACCCAGGGCTAATCTCATCTCAGACCACCTTCAGCTTGGCTGGTGCAAGGAAGGATCCTTCTCTCCAGGCGCCAGTCATGCCCCAGAGATGGATCCCTTGGCTAGGAACCTTCACTCACAGAGCGGGTGACAGTAGAAGACCCAGAAATAGCAGAGAGAAGGGATGGGAGGCTGATTTTATGTAAGATCTTGAGGGAAAACATGATATGGATAGATAAAGATCTGTAAAAAATAAGCTAGAAATCCTGCTGCTGTTAGCTCCCTCCCTCCAGCCCTCCTACAGCCCTGCCTCCGAGGGTCAGATGGCAGGGCAGCTGGTGAGCATACCCTGTGCAGCTGCTTCAGTCACTGCTCCCCCTCTACGCAGCTTTGCGTGTGAGACTACAAGTCATTAGAGTTGTCTTGGGCTGTAATCCAGTATATTCCAGTGCTAGTGACATAAATTTGTATCTTAACTATTTATGGTTAAGAAACAAAACTCATTGCTATTTGTGATGGCATGCACGGTGCTAGCCAGATGCACTGAGCTTTTCTAGGCACATCCAGACATTTAGAAAACATTTACCTCATGTATAAAACCATAATTAAAGGATATGTTGAAGAAATGAAGCGCTAGGCAAAACTGATGTATTGCTACCTGGTGACAGGCAGAGCACCATGACTATCTGGACAGCACATGACTAACTTCTAGCTGGTTAGTCACTGTCTTTTGTGGCCAACTACTGTTACATGATTTTGCCTTAGTTTACTATTTTCATTAATTGATTTAACTTTTATATGATCTGTATTATTTAACTCTAACATCACGAATTCTCACCACGATCCAGACAAGCACCGTTTCGCATGACTATTATTTAACTTATAACATAATGCTAAGTTATACAACACAATTTAAATTACATGCTTTGCAATGTATATGGTGCCCACCCCAATGTCAAGGGGTTTTATTCGTACCTTCTTTGTTACCTTGTTTGTTGTGTTTTTTTAGCCATTCTATGTTCTTCCTGATTGCTTCCAAATACGCCTCAGCTTTCCCTAGAGGAAAGGATGAGAGAGAAATCAGGCATGTACATCAATGATTGATGCAGCTTGCTTAACTGAGTGAAGCTGGTCACAGCAAAGGCAGATTAAAACTATTCTTAGTTTCTGTTTAAAACCCGAGTCCTGTCAGCCTTAGTCAGGCAAAATTCCCACAGATGGCTGCAGGTTTTGTCTGTGCAAGATTAGGCATCCATAAACTTAGGATCATGGCTTTTTTGACCTGTATACATAACTTTTGGTGGTATCCACAGATACTGCATATGTGGATTAAAGGCGATCTGTAGCTTTTTGATCATAATAATTACTCAGCAAAGATGAAGCTGTTAAGACAGCAAGGAATGACTTAAATAAGACTGAGAGCTTTGAGTATCTCATACACAAAGTGTCAGAAAAGTCCTTTCAGTAGTACTAACAGCATACAGCAAATCTCAGATTGTGGTATTTTGTAAAGACAAGCTGAAATACACCTACTTACATTTACTGAGAAAAAGGATGTATTCAAATTACTATGATAACTCCTTGTTATAACTGAAATTTTGAAGTGATGGCTATTTTTGGACTAGAAAGCACACAGGACAGAATTAGTTCAAGGATTACCTAATAAGGCCCCTAAGGAAATATTCCAGCTAATGGATTTTGAATTCTTAACTTGGCTGGAGCTTTATTGATGTAATGTTCTTACATTTGTCTAGAAAAAAAACCCCTAGTGTTATTAGCATGTAGAAGGCTATTACTGCCAACTAGGCATGTCTGGTCCCATTAGTAAGTGGATACTGTATTAGATATACTGTAATTTTTGAGCTGGGAGTGCAGAGTTAGTTTTATAGTAAGATACTTCACGAAAGAGCAAAGGGCATTGCATGATGAGACAAAGAACTAAATATGGATCCAATTTAAATTTCTAAAACACTATCGGGCTGAACATTTTTCTAAAGGTAAAGGAAAATAACCCAAACCAAACTGAACAGACAAATCTTCAACAGACAAGTGAAATATGTTATTTATCACTTCCCATGGGTATGAGCCCATTTTTCTTCACTGTGAAATCAGATAGCCATCTTGAGCTATTTTCCTCTTCTATGCTCAAATAACCACTGCTGGAAAAAAATGCCACCTTCTATCTGTGAGTGGCTAATAGTTTATATGTCTGCACTGCCCACAGGACTGAACCAGACAATCTACTGTAGCCTTGATTACTGCAACTGATTACCAAGCATTTTGCAGTGAAAACATATGCATCCAAAAAAGTATGAGCATAAAACAGCATCAGTGCAAAATAGATTAAAAGCAATTTTTTTAAACCAGCTGACTAAACAACATAGATGCTTATGCTGGATCCATAGCAATAAGAACCCACTGAAAGGTTTCTGCCTCAACCAACATCCTCCTTCGAAAGTTCAGCATTCATTACCCAACAAATCTCCTCTCTATACATCACTTCCTAAGGAAGTCCACCAAGTCTAGTCAATAAATTGTGGGTGAAGGAGGATTTTTTTGTGTGCAGGAGGGAGAACTTACTCTGGAGACGCAGCTAGACTGTGGAACTCATGCTACCAAGGGACATGGCTGAGCCTGAAGTATTATACTGTAACCGTCACTTGCCAAACTAATTTCTCCAACTTTCCGTCCCCTCAGTAAGTTCTTCATCCACACACAGACCTAGAATGAACCCACTCTTGTCTTACAAGTTTACGCACCAACCACTTCTAAGATTTACTTGCTCGGTTATATAAGATTATTCAAAACAGTGCTTGTCTTTGGGAGACAGACTCTGAAGTACAGTGTAAGTATAGTATAGTATCTGTCCTCTGCAGATTTGGTTTGAGATGTAGCAGCTGATTTGCACGCCATGGGCAGAGCGACTTCAGCGAGTGTGATAATAAAAGTACTACTGTGCTAAGTTTGCTTATCGAGACACTAACTTACTGTAATAGGTTTTCAAAGCTATGTAAAACAGGCTAATTGCTGATGACCTTTAACCTCTGGCATTGAGTATTGCAAATTGTTTCACTTTGCAGAACTTTTCAGTACCTTTCAGTACCAGCTTGTTCTAACAGAAGCTAGAGAAATCATAGGGCTCACTCAGAATATTGAATATCCTGATGATCTGATTTCACTGAAAAGCCACAGATGCAAAGAAGTAAAATCTCTGTGCACTACTGTGTCAAAATGCATTTCATATTGCTCTCAAAACAGGCTATGAATTCTGTGAAAGATTATGGCCTTAGTGAGCATGGCATATAGTTTCATATATTTAAAAGCAGGCAAATAAGTACGCTTCCAAATCAAGCTGTTGTGTGCCGACTCCCAGTAACTACAAGCTGAAGATATTTATGCTAACACACTGGAAAAACAATACCAAAGATAGGAGAGGATTCTAATCACTTGGAGTATACATATGTAGCAAAAGCAATAGCCATTTTGTACCTCTGGGCTCTTCACTGTTCCCTGCTGCATTTTGTTCTTCATTTTTTGTAGAATCCTTTGAGATTTCATATTCCTTTTCCATTTTAGCTGCTTCTTCCTTCGTACTGTCTGCTTCTTCACTACTCTTGTCTAAAAGAATAACGTTAAGAGCAATTTTTTATCAAACTTACCAAAAGCACTTCTAAATCACATCAACACAATCTTTAGGAAGTACAATATTTTGACTGGTGATTGAGGAAGAATCTTATTGGAGTCTGGCTGAAATTGGTTTATAAAGGTCATCTCTACCCCAGACCTCTGGGAACAGGAATGCCTGTTTCTGCTCCTACAAACAGCAGCTGAATACAGGTGACTAAAATGCAATAATATGTAGTTCATAAAGGCATATTCCTTTGTCCAGAGAAAAATAATTGGAAATTTGCATTCACTAAATCCAAAGTTGACAAAGAATGATTTTGTTTTTAATTAAGTCTTAAGAAGTATTGATACAGCTTGCTTTTGTATATATATAATGCCCGGACTCCACTGAAGAAAAGGGCAGTGAATATACTTCCCAAAGATTGGACAACTAAATAAAAATTCCTCTCTTCTTGTCTGTTTAGACGTCCAAGCTGTGGCTACAGGTCCTTGAGGGACCTGTAGGGTATCTTTAACTAGCAGTCTGGCTTCTACAGCGATCAGCATGCTTTTAACTGAATAGGTTAAAAAAATGAGGTATTCCAGAAAAGCAAATTGTAGAATAAGTACCTGCTGGTAGCTTTGTTCTGGTTTTAGTGGAAGGGTTCTCAAGCTTCTTCTTTGTCTGCTCAGCTATCATTGTATCTAAGTTTTCTAGAAATCAAGGCAAAACAAAACCAAACCCCAGTTATTCTTCAACAGATATGATGCAGAATCTATACTATATTCTCCGCAACACCAGTTTGAATGGAAAGTAGAAATCTAAAGGAACAGTCTTCATCCCTGCCTCTGAAGAATTAATGCAGAGCCAATACTAAAAGAACAAACAAATAGCTATATGGAACTTTGATCAATCTTATTTAAAAAATTTAACAACTAAATCATGACAATAAGTGTACCAAACAGAGACAATATTCATAGAGACAGTAAATACGTGCATAGATATTCTAATTATTTAAGTCACGTAAGTCACAAAATATAGATAACAGTATCTGTAGCAATTTATTCTGATGAAAGCAATGAAAGGTTTTAATTAACTTCACAAAGTATACAAAACTATGAAATATGTGCTTCATGCTGGTGGTAAAATATTATCCCAAACTGCTTCTCTGTCTGGATTTTATATGGTTTCATTGGAAAAGAAGTCTAATAAAAAGTTTTAAATTAGATTTAGATGAAATAAATATGTAAATTGAACTGATTAAAACAAGTATTTTTTAAAGTTGCTGAAGTCAAGCATTTACCTAAAAACCCAGTAGGCAGCCATGGCCGCGTATACAGCTTTTGAAGTCTAGAAAATGTTTTTCTAAGCAAATTTCAGAGCTGAACTCATCTAATTTGAAAGGAAAAGCACCTTTTCATCAAGATGGATGTTTCAGATATAAACATTGTATGCTTATGTGGGAAAAGTGATACAACACTTAACAGATATGCACAAATACAGATCATCGTAAAATCTGCCATTTTTCTTCAGTCATAGTATGGACATGGTGTAGAATTTTCTTTCCCTTTATCAGCTTTTTTTAAAGGTTTAGTTAAACATGGATCCAAAATTTGATAGATGTCGGCTAGTTGGTGGGTATTTCTGAGTGACTTCATTTTGAATTGTCAATATTCCCTATATATAAACAGCTAAAATATCCAGTATGAGATGTGGTAACCGTGGCAGAATAGGTATTATTGTGCTAGTAAATATTTTAGGTCATATCTTCCATGTAAGGCCCACATTTTACCTATCAGCCAGGAGCATCTTTTTCCATCAGAGAGACACTCAGCACTGAAACCTAAAGATTAGTTTTTTAGCAAGCACATTTCTCTTCATGGCAGATCACCATAAACAATTCTGCCTGCCATCTGATGAGAAATCACATAATCCTGTCTGCCTGAGTCCTCTATATTTTGTGATTTACATAAAATTAAAATGTAAGGAGTTTTTGTTGGCATGCTGCTTGATTGCACCCTGTCAATTCTACATCACATTAGGGTTTTTTTATGAAGACTATTTTTGCTTGGTACATATCCTTTTAATGTGATTTCTGACCTTGCCATATGCCCTAAACTAAACAGGTCTGGGCTGGGTTACAAGCCGCATCAGACATACTGGTGAAGAAAAAAACAAGCTAGAATTATAGTGGTGGTATTGATGCCTCACTAATCACTTGATCCAAAGCTTATTGAAAGGACTGTAAAAATTCCTTTCAGCTGAGCTCAAGATACTATTTTTTATCCTGAATCAGAACCATACTAGTATTCCAGCGGGAATATAAGGATTTCTCTGTTGCAAGAGACACAGTTTTTAGGATAAGATTATACAGCTAAGAACTAAAAAATTGTTTGTAAACTCTAGTGAATAAATTATTCTCCTTCACTAATTCATGCACATGCAAAAATGTTGCTGATTTTAGACCTTAACCCAGCAAATTCTATTAAATTAGTCTTATTTTTAAGTGTAAGCATAGTATTTTAAAACAAACAGGAGTATTTAAATGTTTAAAATGCCACATGTATTTAAGTGCATTGATTCCTAAGTGCCTTTCATGTTCTATCTTAAAAGTGTCTGCAGTAAGCTTGTATTAGCAGAAAACAAAAAGACTCCACCACAAGACAGATTTATAACCTGCTTAGACATCTCTAGATTTAAATGTCTGCATACTGACAGTATTATTAAACAAACAGAATTAAAAACGTACAGTGTTATCAAACAAATGTTTGATAGATATCAGCTACAGCTGATAGACTGTAGCGTTTAGAAGTTGCACACTTCTAAACACTTCAACAGTCTCCCACAGCATCCTCATAGGGAAGCTTAGGAAGAGTGGGTTAGATGAATGGACAGTAAGGTGGATAGAAACTGATTGAAGGACAGAGCTCAGAGGGTCGTGATTAGGGGCACAGAGTCTAGTTGGAGGTCAGTGACGAGTGGTATTCCCCAGGGGTCGGTACTGGGTCCAGTCCTTTTCAATATATTCAATGACCTGGATGAGGGGACAGAGTGCACCCTCAGCAAGTTCCCTGATGATACAAAGCTGGGGGGGGGTGGCTGACACAGCAGAAGGCTGTGCTGCCATACGGAGAGACCTGGACAGGCTGGAGAGTTGGGCAGAGAGGAACTTTATGAAATTCAACAAGGGCAAGTGTAGGGTGCTGCACCTGGGGAGGAGTAACCCCATGCACCAGTACAGGTTGGGGGCTGACCTGATGGAGAGCAGCTCGATGGAAAGAGACCTGGGAGTCCTGGTGGACAACAGGATGACCATGAGCCAGCAATGTGCCCTCGTGGCCAAGAAGGCCAATGGCATCCTGGGGTGCATCAAGAAGAGTGTGGCCAGCAGGTCGAGGGAGGTCATCCTCCCCCTCTACTCTGCCTTGGTGAGGCCGCACCTGGAGTACTGTGTCCAGTTCTGGGCTCCCCGGTTCAAGAAGGACAGGGAACTGCTGGAGAGGGGACAGCAAAGGGCTACCAAGATGATTAGGGGACTGGAACACCTCTCTTGGGAAGAAAGGCTGAGGGATTTGGGTCTCTTCAGTCTGGAAAAAAGACAACTGAGGGGGGATCTTATCAACACTTACAAATACTTAAAGGGTGGGTGTCAGGAGGATGGGGCCAGGCTCTTTTCAGTGGTGCCCGGGGACAGGACAAGGGGTAATGGGCACAAACTTGAGCATGGGAAGTTCCACCTAAATGTGAGGAGGAACTTCTTTACCCTGAGGGTGGCAGAGCCCTGGCACGGGCTGCCCAGAGAGGTGCTGGAGTCTCCGTCTCTGGAGACATTCAAAACCCACCTGGACACGTTCCTGTGCAACCTGCTCTGGGTGACCCTGCTCTGGCAGGGGGGTTGGACTAGATGATCTCCAGAGGTCCCTTCCAACCCTATGATTCTATGATTCTATGATTCTACATGTATCCATATACAGCATGTGCCACTGACGGCAATAGGATTTATGATCCTCCATTATTCAGTTACTCCTATAAATCCCATCAGGAATTCGACAATTTCCCTGAGTCTTTTGATTTGGCTAACAATTTCATTTGAGGTCAATGTATAAGTAATAAACAATATTTATTACTACTTTGTCACGTACAGTAACATGGTAATATGCATTGTTTTCCAGCCATATGCATCGAACAGTTACATCTGTACATGAAGTACAATATGGCACTGTTGACCACTAATGATCCAAGTTCTGCCACTAAAGCCAGACTGAATATGATAACAACTATATTCCATTTTCAAAGCTTTATTTTGTCAGTAAAGTTATGGACAAGTTTATAGGTCAGGCCTTTTAATAAGGACTACATTTTACAGGAGAAATATTGAAGCTCTCCTGCGAGCTGGATGGCACATCAACATGAATCTCAAGATCTAGTAAGCAGCTGTACTTTCTGCGTGACAGAGAACAGTTAACTATGTAAGCCTGTTCATGTTTATGACGATCATCTGGTGTATCTACATATATATCATAGAGAGAACGTTACCAGAGAATCACAATTATTCTTGAACAGGATTTATTGCCCTTTTTTCCCCTTCAGAATCTTCAACAGCTGGTATTGTTATAAAACATGTTTGTACTTGTCATATGTAGCTAGGCCAGGGCTGAACAATGTTTGCTCTGAGTTACACTGATGGAGTGAGTCATCTCCTCAACCGCGATGTGCCTGGCCAGCAGCTAAGCAACTGCATGTCGTATCTGGAGGTCTAACAAGAACTGATTACTTTTCCGGTATCGTTTCCCTAGCAACGTACTTTTTACACAGGAAGAGTTCAGAAAGGTACTGACCTTTCCACAGAGCTGGCCACTTATTTGAAATGGCACTAATTAAAACAACAGAACAATAACTACTGAGCTAATGGAAGTGACCTACGTTGGTAAAATAGGTCACTCCTCTCGCGGCCGGCTTTCCGCTGAGCAGTATAATCTCATCACTCGAACCAGACTCCAGGAGTCAGAAGATCTGGTTTCTGCCTTGCCTAACTTTCTAACTTGCTCTTTGATCCAAGATGGCTCGCTGAAGCACTCAGGCTGCAGGAGGGCTCCGATTTTGAGTAGGCATTCTAAGACGTCCTAGGCCCACTTTTTACAGGTGCTACACACCGACAGATCCTATTAACTGCATCTGAAAATGCAAATTCCCAGCACTTCTGAAACTCTGACGTTTGAGTTGGGCATTCAAAAATCTGAATCGCATAAAAGCAGAATGCTTATCTTTCCTCTGGGAGAATGCACTTGGGTAACACCCTTTAAATCCACGGGAAAAGATACTGCATGAAAAAATATTACAAATTAAAATACTTGGTTCTTATTAGAAAGGCAGAAACTAATGTACCCACCCAAGTAGTTAACAGAATTGGTAACGGAAGCCTGAAATAGACCCTTCTCTATAGAGAGATTCATGGTGTTTTCCAGTCTCTTGCAAATTTTGCTGTAAAGGGTTTTTTCATCTGCGTAATTGTCTTGCACCCAGGAGGCAGTTTCACATTCAATCCTCATCAAATTGACTGAAGCTGAGATTTCATGTCATTAAACTTCTGTAGAAAGACCTGCTTTGCTGTTCTATTTTCACACAGCATAGAAAGGCTGTGTTTATTAAAGGAGAAAAAGAGATGACCATGGTACCTGAAATCAATCTTAACAATAGCTAAAAAATGAGTTTACTTAATGAGTCCATACACTACAGCAGCTTCAGCAGGAAAGCTTTGTGCTGATGGCTGCTTGTATGAGATGCATACATTTCAGGCATTAAAAAAGCACAGTTCTCCCAGGGCTATTCTGTCTCCTGCAGTAGATGATCCTTAAGAGTTTGTAAGGCCTTTTTCCATCTGTGACAAAACTCAGGACATCTCAGCATTTGCTTGTGACTATTCTGTGGGGAATAGTGTACGTGATTAATTCTTTGGCCAAATCCTCCTTTTAGCTTACATGAGTGCAGGTCCAAGAACTGTCATTATCCACTGGATTTTCACCAATGTAGCCAAAGTTTGACCTTTAGTCAGTTTGTATATGTGTCATGCATATGGTTCATAAACTGCTTAAACTGTGATGAACAAGAGAAATCTCTCCATTGTGGATATACAGATGGGTCTCAACTTTGCAAATGTCCTGTTTGTTTCCAACTCCCTGCTTTACATGTCAAGACATGGCATTTTCTTTATCAATCTTCCTGTTTCACTGATTTGTCGTGATGGTGTGTCTGAAGCCTAATGCTGCTACGAGGAATGACATGTCAGGTGACAAGCCCCAGGTAGTGGCATCACTTGCAAATGGATTACTGGCAAGATGGTCAGAGTGATTTGAAATAACACAGCAGCAGTATTGCTTGGCAATCAGATTAAAAGCAACTCAAAAAGTAAAACACAATTAAATAGATGTGTTTTGAGGTGAACACAGCTCTGACCGAGTCTCCTGTGTTGTCCTTATTAAATTCCCTACCTCATGGACTATTTCTCAGATTTTTCCTTTCAGTATTCTAGAGACATTTCCTTTGCATTACTCCAGATCTACTAGCACTGTGTGGTGCAGTCCTTTCCTAATCGTTTCCCATCCTGAGGCTGCAACATGGCCTGTGCACACATTTTAAGTATTTTGATAGCATGCACTTTATAAGCACAATGGTTTGGGACTGAAGCAGCACACAGCCGCCTCTACTGCAGGAGTGGGATGGAGCTTAGTTTTGAAAGTTCAGTGACACCCTCTTTACCCTGCACCCACATCATCATCTCAAATCATAACTTATGGTCTCAGTTCTCAGCTGTCAAGAGAGAGAGACCGAATTCAGAAAGTAAGGGGGTTTTATGCAGCTATTAAATACAGTGAGAAAAAAATAAAAGTATTGCCCTCCTTCCTTTAGAAACACAAACCACTTGGTAGGATGCAAAACCTAGATTTTCAGGAACTAAGCAATATATTTGTCAAAAGAGACACTACAAGGAGATAGAGATTTCTTACAAAGTATCCTATTGGGAAAGCATAGAGGAGGCAGTGAAGGGAAACAGAAGAAGAGGCAACATATTTGCAAGAAACAGCTGCAAATTTAAAGGGTAGATAGTGATAAGCAAAGCAATGAACTCTTAATATATTCATTTTGGTTCTTGTACACATGATTTGACAGTCATGTAATGTGGTGGGAAAAAGAATTAGCAATACTAAAACTACTGGATCTCTCCCAAAAAGATATCTGAGAAAATTTAGGTCTTATAGATACTGGAAATGCTATGCTCTCACACATATTGTCACCCTCTGGTAATGCCCATTTTGCTGTAGTGTGTAGCAGTCCTGTTTTTTATGAACTGTGAGGTTAGCTGTCATAGACTTTTCACACTGTAGCTACCTGGGTTTTTTCTATGCAGTGAGAGTCTTAATGGGGGAAAATAGGAGAAAAGATCTAAGCAGTGGGGGCAAAAAACCATTAATGTGTTTGTGCAAATGCAGAAGTAGCATGGGATGAGGTTACAGAAAGGTAAGCTATAAAGTTGCAGTGAGGTCTGCGATCAACATACTTGCTAGATTCCAGTCTTATCTGGGACCTTTGCACACTCTCTGTCCCCACATCCTTTCACCTCACCTCCATGCAAATTCATCCTGGATTTAACTATTCATATATACTTTACACTATCGCTGTTGCTCCTCAGTATTCAGCCCACTGCCCCCATCTCAGGCACCCCTGATTTCTGCTTTTCAAACGTGTGAGTGTCCTTGGTCCTCCTAAGAACAGTACAGTATACTGGCATCTGTGTCACCTTAGTTCATCAGATACAAAATAAATAGCAGAGAAAACAGAGCTGCCTGAAATTAAATAACTCCCACTGGCAGCTGTATGCATCAGTCATATGATAAAGTAATACTGGGCAAGGAAAATCACCAAAGGGACGTTCAGATAGGGAAAATCGATTAAAGATTTTAATGCTTATGAAGAAAACCTACAATAGCAACAAAGAGCCCTTTGAAAAAAAGGACGTTAAAAAAGAAAAAGAAGGTATTATGTATGAACAGTTCCCTGTACAAAATACTGTCAGTGCCCTTCATCTCCCAGGTCAAAATGAAGGAAAGAACAAAAGGTCCACGTGACACTGTCCACATATCACTTGCAGCCTCTGGCACTGGTTTAGCACTCTGGCATCTTCCCTCACCCCTTTGAAATCACACAGTCTGCATCAGGGAGCATCTGCTTCTACAGACAGTGAGTAGAGGAAAGATGATGCCAGTCTGTGCTGTGATCTGCTCTTTGCCTCACGCTCTTTGGCTCCGTGCCTGTTCTTGCCTAACTAAACAAGTATCAGGATCAGACCTTTGGCCTGCAGCATCTGTGTTGATGAGAACTTCAGGGATTAGTCACAGTATTCAAACGAGTCCTCCTCTCCCAAGAAAAGGCCAGATTGTGTCTATTCTGCACTGGCCTATGCCGAGGAAATTGCAGAGCTTCGCATTCATCAGAAGTGGAGCTGTGGAGGGTACCAAGTGTGAATGCGAGAGGCAGAACAGCTATTCCATATTCCTCAGCATGCAGAGGCAGGGCCATGTTAAAAATCAACATAGAGGACTTTCTGCCTCTTCTGTTTCCCCTGGATGTTTTTTCATGCAGCCTCACTCTGCCAAAGAGAGCATTATAGCAAAACAATATCCCAACAGTAACTTTAGAAAAGGACCCAATTAATGAGCGTACATATACCTTGGCAGCGGCTCACCAATGAACCATCTATCTCCCTATTGCTAGTGTGTCCTGCAGTCTGGTCTGCTTTCCAATTGACCATGGAGAACAAATGATGAGGGGGTAGAAGAGGTAAACAGAGACATCTGCTCATGCCCATTTCTAACCAACACAACCTCCTACTCAGTCACGGGGGAGAGTGTGGATTCTGACAGTGAGTCAGAGCCAAAGGGAGGTGGTGTGAGAGGTGTTTGGTTTGGTCTATGGAGGGAGGCAGCCATGACTCAAACACTGCATACTGATGAGCTGGAGCAATTTCTCTATGTTCCCTCCTAATTAAAGGGGGGTTTGCTCCCCAACCAGTCTCCTGTGGGCTGTGTGTTGTACACTGTGGCTCCAGTAAGCTAAATGCTCTCCTACAAGGAGATGAAAAGTGGGATCCCCCTCAGAAAGAGCAAAGCTATAGAGTGCTTAAACTTAATTTTCTTCCCACTCCTTTGCCTTTTGCCTCTTTCTCTTCTCCAGCATTGTTCAGTTGTGGAAAATACAGAAGCCCTGATATGGAAACTGAAAACAAAATGACCGATCATCTCAATCATAAGATTCGATAAAATACGGATTATATGCAGTATCACAGTGAAGCTTCTATGTATCTGTGAGACACAGATGCCAAAAGTTTGTGCTACATGTACTAGTCAATAAATGAGAACTCCACACATGTATACAATGTGCACATAACTAATTTGCATTTCTAATGTAATAGCTCATTAGATAACACAACTCCCATTTGGTTAGGGTAGCAATGGATAAATTTGCTACAAATCTACTCTTGTAAGCAATGTACAGCAGGAGAATATAAGCAATGTACTGTGTAAAAAGAATTCATACATACACACTGGTGCCTCTTAAGAATTTGCCTATCATTTCTGAAAGCTTTATTTTTGTTATGGTCCACTTGGCTCTAATTACAAATGTTTCCTAGAATGGTTCTAAAAATCACTCATTATTTTGGTCTTATTAGTGGGAGATGATTTACAAATGTATCTGAACAAACTGGCAGAAACCATTTGTTCTTGCTTCTAAGCTGACAACAATATTATTAAAATAAATGTATTATAAAACTATAGTTCCCTTTACATAATTACTATAAATAGAGCTTTTACCAGGATGGTAGTGGACTGATACGCTTCCATTTTAAAATTAGCTTTCAATTAGGAGGAAAAGTCACTCAGCACACAAAAATTTCCTCTGCTTTGTGTGGTGTAGATGCAGCTTTTCTAGATGAAGCTTTTCCTTAATATTTATCTGGTCTGTGATGGATGACTCTGATATAGAAAAGCTATCAGAGTGAATCTCCACCATGACACTACTCAACAGACAGGAGGAAAATGAAGGAAAGTGAGATATTATTCACAAACTAATACTCAAAACAGTGTAAGTATCTGTGCAATGCATTCCTTATTCTGCTCTGCTGAAATCAAAGTAAATTTTACTATTGGCTCGAACAGCGCTTTTTCCCTTGAAGCACTCAGGACCATGAAGGATATAGTCCTTTCAGTTCTGCATGGAAAATTCAGTATCAGCTATTTATGCAACAGAAACAGTATGAATGCCATGAATAATGAAATATTTTATGCTGAATCAGCCGTAACTTCTCTGAAAGCTTTTTGCTGCTTTACGCTAGTCATTATGTGGAGGGATTCCAACTCTTTCACTCCACTCTCTCACTGCACCCTTGCCAACAGCAATCATTGTTTCAATAACTGTCCTAAGTCCCTCCCAATACTCAGCCTGTTCAGTGATAACAGCCTGTGTCCAGAGCAGGTTGGGGCAAGCAAGGAGAATTCAGCTGTTTGGGCAGCATTCGCTGTATGTTGACAACCAGTCCATGGGTGGGTAAGTTGATACCGCAGTTGGATACCAACTAGGTATCTAAGTGGATACTGCAGTTAATTCACAAGTCACCTGAGTAACTATGGTCCTGTGTCATATGATTGATTACCTTGTGCTTTCTGTACCAACAACGTTTGTCCATTCTTTTAATTGCAAAAATGATTTTAAAGCAGCTTTCAATCTTCAAGGGCAGACAGGCTTTCTAGAGAGATTTCTAAAAGCCTTCGAACAGGCTTTCAGTCCACAGAAGAATTTGCTCCCCATACATCAAAATACAGCATTCATAGTTAAGAAAGTAAAGAGTGATAGAGATAGTGGCATTTTGCCACCAGCGGGGCAATTACCAAATATGATGCATTTCAGCTGAACGCACATTTTATACAAGTTTATTACAGCCTCCCTTTAATGGTTCCAGAGCTACACTTTCTGAATACATGCTGTAAACAGCAGGCGGTACTTTTTCTCCTCTATCATATATATGAATACTTTTGTTTTGGCTTTCTGGGTTCTGAGTTACAGATTATATTTAGCATGTGGAAAGCTTTCAAAAACTTATTACATAATATTGAATATGTGTTTTAAAACGTGAACTTCCTCTTCCTTGCATTTGTATGTGTGTGCATGTGTGTTTTTCTTGCACCACACTGCTGCTAGATCCTTTGTAACTTAAAGCTAAACCTAATAACATCATTCACTGCAGCAGCAAGATACTTCCCCCTAGAGTGGGATACAATGACGATGATGGTTTCAAAATCCCAAACCAGCTGTTACTGGTATATGCATTCAAATTCACTGTCTCTGCGTCCATGTGAGAGGCACAAAAGCTTGTGACTTGATTCAGTAAATGATTTATTATTTTGAATGTGTAATTCAGGGACATAGCTTACGCATGGCTTCAGACAGAGTGGGGGAAAGTAATTTAGGCAGTTTCCTACTGTAATAAAACACAGAAAAGATATAATCCATCTGCACAGACCCAGTAGGTATTTTCCATTAACTAGCATGGTTTGCTCACTGATTTTGGACTGACAAAACAACTAAAAGCTGCCAACTTTATAATTGTGTCTTCTCTCTAACAGACATTCATACCAATTCCTTTACCTGCTATAAATAAACACAGCTGGGTATCAATCCCCTAACCCAAACTGCACCAAGAAACACAGTATCTATCGAAGTGTTACTGGAAATATTATGTTGTAACTTTTTGTTGAGTAAGGGTGGCAATAAAACTGCTGCCATGCTTACGGATACTGCAAGAAGCTAAGATTCTCCTGTGCTTGGTGTCCTTGAATATCTGAGAATATTTTCTCAATAAATGAAGGTCAGCTTTAAAGTCATTTCTGAACAGCAAAACTAAAAAAAGAATACCACAGAAGCAACTTGAGACCTATGAGAAAGCTTTTTCCACGACAGTAAGTTGCTTTGATGGAGTACAAAATCCATCTCTGCATAAATCACTCATTTGCAAGGCAGAGTCTGGATACATCAGTTGATAGTCTTACTTTAAATCCAGACTAAATCAGACCTCTGAAATTCTTAACCTAATCCCTGCCCTCAGTACTATGTCATCATGGCAATTTGTTTCCAGGGCTACAGTACTTATTTACTCCAAGTAAAGCCAATGTGAACAACTGCCCTGAATTTCAGCAGGAAAAATGCATCTCTAGTGTAATTCCATTATCTGACTGATCTTGCGTCAGCAATGAATTTCACCTATTAAATTCTGGCACAACACTATCAGTGAGGGCAATATCTGCTCAAGCCATATTATCTTCATTTGTAGAATGACACTGAAACCACTGTGTTTGTAATCAACCATTTCTTTATGTGCATCTTTCTTTAAATGTACCAGCAGCCAGAAAAATAGAGAGCTGAACTGTAGCATAAATTGTTCGAATAGTCCCAAATTCAAGGACTTCTCACAGAAATTATAGGGATAATCTTGGTCAGAGATATAATGAATTCTTTAGAGAGGAGGTGCAATCATGCACTGAATGTGAATCATGACCCACTGGACTTTATGTAGCCAAGTAATTGATAATCAGTCTGTACAGTTACAGTTGCATCAATCAATCATGTATCTGCAACAGCCCATATCAAACAAGCCTGGAGAAGTCATGAAAGATCATTGTCAGTCCTATTTCTGTGACAGGCTGAGAAATTAAGCTGAGAAATTGCTCTGATGTAAACAAAAACTTTTCAGGCTACCCCAGACCAGGAACACCTCAGAAAAATGAAAGGGTTGTGTAGAGCTTACGCAGATAAGCCCTTTTGTAGCTCTGCTTGTTTAACTAGAAAGGCTATGAACAGTTAATATAAAAGAGTTTCTAAAAGCCAGGAGAGGTGCATGAGAAAACAAAACAACAAAACAAAAACCCAAACCCAGACTGTTCCAAAATCCCTCTTCAGGAAATTATAACAATTTTACAAAATCTTCATAGCCACAGACTCTAAAATGGATCCAGGAAAGAGTGCTTCAAGAACTACTCCTGTGCCAAGATGTAACACTTTCCATAGATGGACGGAGTTTTACTTGGTAGAAGACCATAGCATTAGCTCATGTCTACTCTAGCTACTTACAGATTACAGATTAAAGGTGCTGAAGGGCTGGATTCTTCTGGAAAATGCAGGTACCTGATAACTGAACAAAACACTAATCTTCCCCTGACATAAAGCCATTGAAATCAAGTGCACTTCACGGGTGTGAAAGTGGAACAATCCTCTAAATGCTTATCTGATACATAACCTTTCCTTCATTAGATGGAAATATTAAAGCAGTATGGAATTCAACACTGCTATAATGACTGATCAATCATTTAGAAGTACAGCTTTAACATTTTGAATGAACAAGTCTGAAACAGTACTCCTAAAATGAAGGAAGATGACAATATGACTGTTGGCAGAGTAAGAACGTAGCATTAATAACACTGTTGTATAAAGTATGCACTCTCACCCAGATAGGAAACTCCTTCTTCTGGTGTGATTGTTCCATATTTAACCATCATCTTCACAAAATCAATCAGGGTTTTCATGATAGTTATCAAGGTTTCTTTCTCTTTTGCTTCTGTCTCTGTGTGAGGGAATAAAGCAAAACCAGTCAAAGACTTCAGGCAACTTGGAAAAACTCAGTTCTGCAAACTCTGCACAAACTTCATGCATAAAAAATGACCTAGTCAGTAAAAAGAAAATGCTGTGCTGGATTAGTAGAGAGAGCTCCTATATATGTCCTTTTAAACTGTTCCTGCAAAGTGCACCTGAATATACTTTAAAATTTCAGGGTTTGGTTCATCTTTATAGCTTTTTGTCTTGAAGGGAAATGGTAATAATTCCATTTTACAGATAAGGCCACTAAACACACTCAGATGAAGTGACTTGACAGAGTTCAAATTGCTGGTCAGAGGGCAGATATAGGCAGTTTCATACAGTATCTGTCTTTTTCTTTTATTTGTCTGTGAACTACTTAGTAGACCAGTCTGGTTCTGTATGAGGAAGATAGCTCAGAGATCCCTTCTCCTACAAGATCCATGGGTTCAACGACAAAAATACAAAGTGTCTCAAATGAGATTGTTACCATGTGCAAGACCATGACTCAGGTACTGGGAAAACATAATCTTACATGGTTGGAAGGATCATGACTCCAGAATAGGATATGAACTATGATTTTTCATTATAAAAATCCATCTTTCTTGCCCATCCATATCTCTGACTATCTTCATGATCATTGCTTCTTAGCTTTCTTTTTCCGCTATAGTTATCCGCTGAACAGTATCACTGCTATTTCTGTATTAGCAGCATGACACTCCCCCAACACACAGTTACTCAAGCTCTTCCTGTAGCCCAGGTTGTCACCGAAGGACCCAAGAGAGCCAGGGGCTCTGTCAGACAGGGACAGTTGGAAACATACTCCCAGCCTTGGCAGAGGGCCAGCCCCTTTGGAGAGCTGCTGAACAGGTTTTTTATTGCTGTCTGCAGTTTAACACACATCTGTAGGATGCAACTGAATCCCCTCTTCTCCAGCTTGATACAAGCCGGCCGGTGAACAGCGTAAAGCAGGGGACAAGGCAGAGATGTGCAGCCAGTGGGACATGATTCTATTTGCTTGATAATCTGTTAAACACAACATGCCCTTCTGCTTTGTGAGTAGAAAAAGGAGAAGAACTAGCATGCAAAACTACCATGGGAAAAACTAAAAGAACAGGAAGAAGAATATGAGGTTTGTAGATTGGACTGGAGCAAAATATGCCCTGAGGTTTTGCATTCTAGCTCTCCACTCAGGTGTTTATGGGGAAAGTTTGAAGCTCCTGCAGGATAAGGAATCTACAGAATAAACTGTTGCTGACTGCACTGGAGAGACCAGAAAATATGCTGGCTGCACAGAGTGAGAATGGGTGTGTGGTTGAGTGTGCTGACAAAGGGTCTGTGGCGAGGTGCCACAATCTTGCCTGCAATAAATGGAAGGCAGTGATGTCTAGCACCGGAATAGGAAGAGACGTGCGGAGCTTTCATTGCAATAAACAGCAAACCTGTGGTTTGTGAAAAGGCTGGGAGGCTCAGGCTCATTTACTGGTACCTTCACAGTGAGGACTCTACTGTGGCTTACTCGTGTCTCTGTTGGCTTAGAAGACACGGACATTACTGGAAAGATCTCTGGAGAAAACAGTTTGCCAGTTTTTCATCATGCCTTTACGGGAATGAAAAGAATTCAGGACTCCTGAATCATACAGCACAAGATGAGAAGGGCTACCTACGTCACACGGTTTGCCATTCTGAGTGCTGTTCCTTTCAATGTTTTGCCATACTAACTAATCAAATTAGTTTCTGCTATGCATCTTAGAGAACATTTTTAAAGCACATGGTCTTTTGCAACTAGGGAAGCTGTGGGGAAGGGAAGGGAAAGGAGTAGGAGAAAACAGAGAGCATCTTGATTTTCTATTTTTTTCTTAAATGTTCCTGTAAACACATGATGAGCTCACCTGAGTTAAGACTTTTTAATAGTGCATAAAAGTTTGGAAAATATTGAAGGTCTTCAAAATTATCTTCAGAAGGCAGCTCATTTCTTCTTTCCAAGATATTAGATGAGGACCATGTGTTATCCAGTGTATCATCAGTTTCTCCATTAATGAAACTATCCCGATCAGCTTTGCTTGGTGTCTCCACAAAAGATATAAAAAACCCACAACTTATAAGCACATTGCTTCTGGTGATAGAGTTAACAGAGAAAGAAATAGCATCATAATCTTATGCCAGCATTTTCCTAGTTACAAGGTGAAGGCTATAGTATTTTTTCAAAGTTATTTCAACTTGGGATCTGGCTTAAACCTCAAAGTAACTCACAATTCGTTTTTCTATCTGATGGAATTTCTTTAAGAACATCTTTAGTTTCCAGATTAAACTAACTATTCCCTAAAGCAAAGCAGTGCACTGGTCTACTTGTACCATTTGGTAAGTGATTCAAAATGATTAGCTAAGAAATTACCATTCTTTCCTGTTGCTTTTCTTTTGTACCACTGTCTGCTCTGCTTGGAGGGTAATCAAAATCTTCAGCCTCCTTCTCACGATCCTTTGCTTCATTGGCAATTAGCTGTTGTAAAACCTCTGCCACTTCATCTTCCAGGGTATAGGCCTGACTCTCTGTGATCTGTTAAAATATTTGTGCAGAGTACTTATAGAATATTGTGGGTTTCTGACATTAAACATCAATATGAAATCTGAGCTTTGTAAATAGGTTGCTTCAAATATGTTTGCTTCAAAGCTGAGCACAGCCAAATTAGGTGTAACACCACTGATGTGTGTGTGCATACATATAGACATAGATATAGATATGTATACATATAAACATACATATGTCTACATTTATATAAATGCATATATACACACATCCACACATCAACACACATACAAACACACATCAAATACACGTGTATACATAAAAAACACCCACCCACACATATAGCCTCCAAACAAAGCCATATAGGGCTTAACACAATGGAGTCCAGCTTGAAAGATAGAGCTGCAAGTGCGATATACCTGTATGTGTATATATGTGCGTGTGCACATATAAATATATATGTTCTGCAACGTATCTAGGCACAACTGAATAACTACAACAGTACACAGCAATACAGAAAGGGAAAAAGCAAATAGCTTTTATGGCATCATCAAAATCTTTTCTCTTTGCTTTGTAACAGCTGTCACTTGAATGAGAACTCTACCGTGCAACTGTCCCACAGCTCCCTTTGTAATCAGTGGGATTCCGCATGCAATAGCTAATGGCAAAATCTATTGCAGAAAAGATAAGTTTAGTATTTTAAATATAAGAATCTCATATTGAAATGGCTAAAACCGTCGAGACACACAGAAGACAGAGACAAACCCAGTCTTGCTAAAAAGCAATAACAATGAGAAATGTATCCTCAACTAACCAGCATCATTATATGTCCGCTGATGACAATAATTAGTAAGTGGATAGGAATGAGCTCAGACCTTTCTCCATAAACATCCGAAAGAAATTTATAATACAAAAGAACTCAATTAAAATCAGAAGAGAAATTAAAGGAAAAAGGAGGGCAAACATGGCAGGAGTACAATCAGTGAATGTTCTCTTGACACCAGAAACATTCTGCAGCTTGGTCTATTTTGCTGCAAAGCCATCTCAGGAAGAACAATGTTATTGCAGAACTAAACAAATGAGTCAAGAAGCTTGCATAGAGCCTGAATCCCGGTCAATTTCACTCAAGTCAGCATTATTAGCTGGACACAGTGTTCATCCAAATTGTTTGTAAAAGAACATTGAACTAACCCACAGCTAAATAACAGCTAAATGAAGTAGAAAAAAGATACTTACTAGCCCCAGATTTAGAAGTTTTGAAACAATCTTGTCAAACACTCCTCTATCATTTTCCTCATAAATTCTTGCAGCAATTTTTTGAACAATGTCTTCAGCAGTCAAAGGAGTGCCATCTAATTGATGTAGGCCATCTGGATCATCTAAAAGGATTACAGTTTAACTGTGTGCTGACTATCCTAACTCATTTGGATTAGACATCTTGTAAAAAATATCTGCCTGCATCTTTTTCTCTTCAGAACAAAGCTGCACTTTTTACACACATTAGGAATATAGTTTGATACACACTTTGAAGTCCATTACATCAGTCTCAACGAAAAGTTATTTGTGTCCATTTTACACATCTGAAAAAGAGCTTTCTGACTGGCTCTTTTGAAAGAGCAGAGATGAACGTAAGGAGCATACTCTCCTGTTTACAGAAAAATTTGTAAGAATAAAAGAACACTGCTCACATATCTGCTTATATGCATCTTCTTGGCATCTACTTTCACTGTATGGCCACTTAGATCAAAACAGATCATGACAAACAGCATACTGTCTTCTTGTTTGGATTTCAGCAAATGAAGTTTTAATTATGTAATCATTACTTATGGCAAATAATATCATCATAACCAATGGGAAAGTGAGTATGATGAGTAAGCTTTGGTCTGTGATCAGCATACTTTGATATAATTAAAAAAAAACTGATCTAAATGCTGCTCACAACTCTCAGAGGACTCACTTAAACTACAAGTCAATTAACTACTCCTGTAGTAAAGGCAAGTATTCTTTGGCCTTCGGTAACTTTTTTTAGCTTTGTGATGAGGAGAATTATCTAACATTGCACATAACATTTGGAACAAATATATGTGATTTAGCTCAATACAGAAATGCTTCTTCCTTTCAAACCAGAATAAATATATTTTCCTTTAAAAATATGTCTCATTTTCCTTCCATCAGATCTAAATTGCTAAAAAACATAATGCAAATTACACAGTTGGATTTTCCTCCACGGAAGAAGACTGTAAAAATCAACAGCAATTCTTTTGTATTGTGTTTCAAAACCTAATTTTAATACGACAAGCTTCTACAACTGGAAATAATTGAAATCGCACTCCAGTAACAAATACAGCTCATGTTTAGTGGTGAGTACAACATCCATGATTGCAATCACTTTGCAAGAGAAGTCTAATCTAAAATTCACCAAAAGATGATTATAGAATACCTTGGAATCTATAATCCAGTCCACTTTTAGTGGAGTCATAGTCATCCACAAGCCTGCGGTTCTTGGTGGAGTCTGCATCATCAATGGCCAGTTGCTGTTCATACAAAGAGCTTCTAATTGACTCCCTCTCCTTTTCATTCCTCTCTCTTTCTGCTACTGATTTTAGCAGGTTCAGGTCATCAACAAAGGAATAATTCCTGAACTCTGGCTTATTCTCTGGAAAATACATCAATGCACACATAACATAAAATCTTACACCTCTTTGAATACCGTTATGAGTATCACTATAAAAACAGGAAAGATGTTTTACCTGTGGGAACTATTTTCCTATTCTTGTCTGCCTCAGCTTCAGCAATCTGATATACAAGAATAAAACAAACAAACAAGCAAACAAAACAACAAACAGGCAGAAAGAATAAATACACTGAAGTGTGGGATCTCTTAATTTATCAATATCAGCAGAAGCCTTAATGTCTGATCTTCACTCTTAGTAAGAAGTTTGCCTTAATAAGTAGACAATGATTAAGCGCTTGGCACTTTTTGTCAGTACCACCGCATCCTCTGATCAGAATCAGACATTACGAGAAGCTGCAATAGACTTTCCATTTTAAGATAAATGTGAGTTACATTTTCCTTCTTCAATCCAAGCTCTGTCTATATTCCCATACGATGTCAATACAAAGGGGTTACACACCTGTGAGCTGTTGGTGCTAACAACGTGCTTTTGGAATGCATTTTTTTGGACAGTAAATCTCTATATGTTTGTTCTTAAAAATTATTGAAACACTATTTTCTACCCAACCCCATCAGTATTTACTTTACTGACCAACCTGTTTTCAACTCATTTGTTAAGCTATTAGGAAATCCATGGATTTGGTACCTGAAGGCTCAAAATATTATGAAAATAACAAAACTAAACCCCACTGTAACTATTTTTTATTTCACTTACCTGTTCCTCCAAAGGTCTTTCTACACTTAATTGTCTGTTGTGTATAGCTTTATCTAGAATAAACAAACACACATATATACTCAGTTACAGGATGTGTGCAACTACAAAGAGACAGCACATTGTTTCTTAGTTTTTATAGTTTTCTCCCATAAAACGTGGTGTCTTAAGTATGTTGCCAACTGCTAGTACTCGTAAAAAAATGTAGTGTTCCTAGAAGAATGAGAATACAATTAAAAAGTCATTTAAACAAAGCATGACTGTTTGAGGGAGAGGTTCTGCAAAAGATGTAATAGAAATACAGATGTAGACTCAGCAACCCCTTTCTGATGAGAAAACTCATAAACAAATTGAGGAAAAAAATGCTGTAGGAGATTGACTAAAATAGCAATAATCGGATTGGCACAACCAAGAGATTAAAAATCTCTTACATCCAGAATACCGGGGTAGACAGAGAGTGAGAGAGAGAGACTTGTGCAGAAACTGCTGCAGAATGGATGAAAACATTGCTTGGAAAAGATTGAAAAAATTCAGAGCTTTTCCCTCTACCAGCACCTATCCTCTTTAATATTAGATTGCAACTTCTGTGATTTGGCATCTTGCGCCAGGGATATTGTTTCTTTAGCATCTAAGTGCTTTTAGACAACTGGAAGGAAAGTTTTTACTTTCCTCTATCTATACCCTGCAAAACTTTCCCCATCTCGGAGAAAATGCAGAAAATGTGGTAACGAAGGCGCTTACCTTTGCCTACTGGTTTCGGGAAGCCGTGCCCCCCGCTCACCAGCAGTGACAGCACCTGCACCACGACCGCCAGCTTGAGAAACATCCTGCCGCTGCCCGGCCCCCACTCCGGAGGGCGAGCCTGGCCCAGGGACGGGGGTTCCTGCCCGCGGGGGCTCCCGCCCTGCGCGCCCTTCCGCGCCCGCGGCCCCGACCGCCGCGCAGCCGCCGCCCGGCGGGCGCTGTCCAGCGGCGCGGTGCTGAAGCCGCAGAGCGGAGCCGGTCGCCGAGCTCGGGAAAACCGCTCGGTGCCCGGTCCCCGCGGCCGCAGAAATGGTGGAGGCCGTCCCCGCCGCCGGCCCCGGGCAGGGGGGGAGGAGACGGGGGAGGGCCGCGACCGGCGGAGCATGCGCGCCCCGCTCCGCTCCCGCGGTTCCCGGCAGCCGCAGCCCCGTCCCTCCCGCTCCCGGGGGAGAAGGAGCGCTGCCGCCGCACGGCACTGAGCGCCGCAGGCAAACTCTGGGAACAGGCTGCGGGAAAATCCCACCGGCTCGGGTCCCCCCCAGCACGTCCAGGGGGAAGCTCGGGTTTGAGGTCAGCTCAGCGAGGCTTGGCCGCACACCCTTTTTGAGACATAAAAGTGAAATCCGGCCCTGCAGAGGAGGCCTATGAATCATTCCCATCTATGCAAGCCCTTTCCACGGGGCTGAATTACACAATGAAGGCACAGTCATCGATGATTCTTTTTACTACAAATAGAGGATATCAAAAGTTTAATTATAGCACATCTTGCTCTTTAAAATTTAGAATAAAATAAAAAAAAAGCAGCAGCACAAATGACACTAAGCATGTAAGCTATTTCTGAGCATTTTCATGAATTAAAATTTAGCCCTTGCAGGCACAGAATGGCAACAAATCCCTAGGGGTCGGAGGAAGACATTTTCACCGTTTTATGGCAGAACAAAGGATCGCAGCGGTAGCTCTTTTCAGAACTATGGGATCTGCTTCCAAAATGGGAGACAGAATCACAGTGTTTTTTTCTTCAAAAACGACCTCATCATTTTGTAGTCATAAATGCATAAATGCAGGGGTCAGCTGAAAACCTTTAACATTAAAAATCTTGCTAACTGCTAAAAAAATGGCTAAAAACTCTATTATAAGAGATGAAGAGGATCAGTGCTTTTACAACTGAAAAGTAGGAACACAGTGGAACTGTTCAATCCCTCATCAATGTATAACACTATTATAGTAGAAGCTGGGTAGAAGACTGATAATTAATGGGATCACAAGCACTAAAAACACTGCAATTTTTTCCCCTGTTAGCAACCACTGTATTTAATACTCAAGCCTTTCTATATAATTTAAATTAAAATTAGATAAAATCTGATGCTCTAGTTTACATCAGACTCACTTCTGTAAATTACTCTGCCTGTGATCCACTGATCCAGAGCAATGAAAATAACTTTCAGTTATACACTGATAACCCAGAATCTCTACCTATAGCCGGCCATTCTTGGAGCTGTACCAGAGTTAGGAAAAAACCTTTCGAGTATAGTTGTATATAAGAAAAAAATAGCCTTATTTAAACATTGCCTGGTAACCTACAAGGAAAATTATTATACTAAACAGAACCTTCCCTCACTTTAGAAGCACAGAAGACAAGCAGCTTCCACAAGAAAGCGTAAAGCAACCTCTTCCCCTGCCATCTTTAGCAGACATATACACACACCAACAGGAATCTCAAAACTACAGAATATTACTGATACAGAAAAATGAAACGATTGATTCTTAGTTCAATGTGGCTTTATATTCTATTCCAGTTTTGGATTAATTCAACAGTTCATTGCCTATCTAATGTTCTCAATGTTCAAAAAATGTGTACTTTCTGTCCATAAACACTTCCTGATATTTACTTCTATACCACTTGAACATTTCCTGCAATGCATTGTAAACATGCATCCATTTATAGGACTCTACACATTTAATTACTCGGACAAAAGTCACCATACAATACAAAAGCAGTAAATGTATTTTAAACATGCTGAAATCAGGATAACTGTAAAGCGGGGCGATCAGAAAAGGAACTCCAAGTGGCAATGATAGTGCAAAGAAGTTGCTGATTAAAAACACACCTATTTATGTGATACGTCTACATATGGCTTTTTGTATATAATGATACGTTTAATTGTATTCAAATGTGTTTACACAATACACTTCTGTTTATGGGATAAATGTTTCTATTTCTGTGAAATCTTTTCTATACAATTCCCAATTCCATCTAGTTTGTTATTTCCTTTGTGCTAAACTGCCTCCTGCTTTGCCAAGCCTCCCTAACAAGAAATGATACACCAGGACTCTGTAGGGGCTGGGACTGATGGTGGGGAGAGAAAAGAACTCAAAACCTGCCACCATCAAAAGAGAGCACGGCTGCTGTAGCCACTCTAGTGCTTGAAATTACAAGCGAAAAAAAACATGCTAGGAAAGCCAAGCCTAAAACTTCAGACATAAACCACTTCCCAGTTCATGAAGACTTATAGAGGCAACGCACTCCCAGGCACTTGCTCTAACTGGCAAGCACAGAACACACCTGCACTGCCACACTCTGGTTTTGCACATTTGCACTGGTAAGCTCGTATGACATGTGACAGATAATGCATAATCTCTGCTAATTATAACAAAATACGTTTAATCACCGTAGGAAAATGACTGGGTAAAAGTGCTGCCTTTGTTTCTCACTACATCTCTGTTTTCATTTCGCATCATTTACATCACCTACTACTACTCCTCTTCCCAGCCCAGAGACAATACGGTGAAGAGCATAAGCTCTTCTATTTTGGATTCTATTTTGGCTCATCCACAATCAACCCATTTTCTATTCTAGAACTATTTATTTCCAGTGATGATTCATGAGCCAGAAAGAATACCACTTGCCTATCAGATGCCAAGGAAAACTTACAGGAATGGCAATTAGAATGTTTTTTATTGTGTTGAGTGCAGTTGATAGGGAGCCTAGGGAAATAACTGAAATGCAGCCCTTCAGTGCTATTTTTACAGTTGTTTTATAACCAGACTTCAAGGTTTTTCATCTAGCTGATGAAAACAGAAGGCAGATGAAAGCAGAAAAAAACCCAAACAACCCAACAACGCACCTTGCCAAGTTTATGCCTACTTAGTAGACATTCCCTACTTTTCTGTATTTGCTTTTTCTACTTTATCTCATATTATGCTAAATGATACATTTAATATTCTAGTGCTAAAAAGGAAAAAAAAATAGGAAAAGTTACTGGTGATCTTTATGCAAGGCATTAGATGTATCTATAATCATCTGACCATAAGTCATGTATTTTGCACATATGTGTGCACTATGAATAGTCCTCTCTATTTCAATGCAATCATCAACAGTATGAGAAATTAATCACGCAGAAGCCTGAGGGTTTGTATTCTACAAGCCATTTTACATACAGCATTTATCAGTACACCACCTAAAGTGAAGAGAAGGAATTAAGACCCTAGAATCAATAAAAATAGAAGAAAAAAGTCAACGCTATTGAGATTTAAGCATTTATTCATGTTCCATCAGCTCTACCAGCAGCTTTTCCTATGCTTATTGAACTTACATTTTTTGGTCTGCAAAGCTTAGAAGGTCTTCTACATTCTGCAACATAGTATGTCTTTACATGAGCAACTCTTAATTGAGATTTTCTTAAACAATTCATTTTGTAAAATGAATTTCAAAAAATACAGTGCAAATCTTTCCACTTAGCTTCAAGGAAATGCCAACTTTTAATACTTTTAAAAGTAGTGACCTCAGTTTGTTCCTATTTGGCTTTTTTTCTGATAATAAATCAACTTATAGTTTTGAACTTCAGCATGATTTTCTGACCAGGCATATGTTGGAGATGGAGGAATACTTTTTCCTTGGAAACACATAGCTCAGAAGGGATTGCTTCAGTATCATCTTCCCCACTCTTTCTGGAAAAGAAAAAAAAAAAAAAGAAAATCACCTTGTGAACTGAAATACAAACCAGAAAATGTCAAGTAATTTTGTTTCAGAAAAATACATGTAACTGAAAAAGATATACGTGGGTTTCTAAAATGGAATTAAGCATTCAAAACTACATAGATACAGTATTATTTTAGTCTGCTGTCTTTTGCGAGATGATTGACTCACATATTTAAGCAGTACTACGCTTTTTCCTTCACAGGAAAAACAGTGAGAGAAAAACAATTCTGTTAAAAAATACATTAAAGATGATATGGATATATCTTGTTGCCATTGGCTGAAGATTTCATTACACAAATTTGGAAAGGCATATCCTAACAGATCAGGTAGACATGACTGGATTAGATGCACTTTCTCCCTTGTAGTATGAGATATCTATGGAAGTAATCTGTCATCCTTCTTTCACGTGTTCATTTCATTGCTTTGGTGGCGAATGCCCAGTTCCACCACTGCCACGCAGTCCTGCGGCAGCCATGTATGGACCAGAAGGCATGTCACCATGTTTCAGAGCAGAGCTGGGATATGGCCTGTGTCTGACAAACAGAGGACGAGCTTTTTCTGTTAATTGAAATCGCTTCTCTGGGTACCAAATGACCAAAACTAACAAGGCTTCTGTTCATTTAGCATCTGCAACTACTGCTGTTCAGCTATGGTGACATAAAACTAGCCCTCATTTTGAAAGGCACAGTATTACAAAGTGGCAAAAATGGTATCTGAAAAATCAGAAAAAACTGTAATCTTTACTCTTATAAATTCACACCGTGCTTTTAACAGGTATATAGCCTTCCGGTATCTAAAGGGGTCTACAGAAAAGATGGGGAGGGACTCTTTATCTGGGAGTGTAGCGACAGGACAAGGGGTAACGGTTTTAAACTGAAAGAGGGGAGATTTAATTAGACATTAGGAAGAAATTCTTTACTGTGACGGTGGTGGTGAAACACTGGAACAGGTTGCTCAGGGAAACTGTGGGTGCCCCATCCCTGGAGGTGTTCAAGGCCAGGCTGGATGGGGCTTTGAGTGACCTGGTCTAGTGGGAGGTGTCCCTGCCCATGGCAAGGGGTTGGAACTAGATGATCTTTACGACCCCTTCCAACTGTAACCCTTTTGTGATTTGCAAGAGCAACGAATGCAGAGACAGTTCCCAGGAGCTATGTGGTGAAAACCTTCCAAAGACACCAAACCCTGCTGCCAGGGGAATGCGAATCACCCCAGGAACAGCTCTGCTGGGAACCTCTCGTCAAGACCACTCTCTAGGTGCTCCCACTCACACTTTAAGAATAACATTTCCCATAAGAATCTACAATTTATCTCACTGCTCTCTTTTCGAAACCCACCTTTAAACATCTTTGTTTTGTGATGCTGACAAAAAAAAAAGAGGCCGGGCGGGCTGTTCGGCCGCTCCCGCAGCCCTCACCCGGGCAGTGGTCCCTCAGGGCGGGAACCTGCTCATATCTGGACGCGACCCGCAGCCGCCATACCCCGGGCAGCCGCCCCTGGAGGCCGGATGGGGCTCGCCGTCGCCCCCCGCTGGGCTGACCGGCTCTAAACGCTGTCCTTCAGCTCCACCTCCCGGCGAGGCCGGGCGAGCGCCTCTCGCACAGCCGCGGCCGCCCCCGAGCCTCCTGCCCGCCCCTCAGGGCGCGCCGCCATTACGGTGTCACCTCACTCCCTCAGGAGCGGGCGGGGCGGGGCGGGGGCGGTGCCGGAAGTGCGCGGCGCGGGCTGTCCTTCCCTTCCGGGCGGCGGCGGGGAACTGGCCGCGGCCGGAGCCACCATGAGCGACGTGGTGGAGCGGACGCTGAGCGCCCTGCCCGGGCTGCTGGGGCAGCAGGAGCCCGGCGCCGGGCTGGGGGGCGCTGGGGGCGGCCCTGCCAGGGTTTCGGTCACCTCCCGGCTCGGGAGCCTCATCCGGAGCATCACGGCGCTCACCTCCAAGCATGTACGGGCCGCGCTGCGGGGCGGGCCGGGCCTCCCGCTCCTCCCGCCGCCTCGTAGCAGGCGGGGGCCGGGCCTCACTCCTGTTTCTCCCCTCCCTGAGGGGCCGGCGACGTCCTGTGGGGCGCTGGCTGTGGTGCGGGCTCCGGGCGCGGCGCGGGGCACCGGCCTCCCCGCACAGACCCGGGACCGGCCGTAAACCTCCTTGCAGTGCGTATTCATAGCGTGGTTTAGGTTAGAAAGGACCTTAAAGAACCTTAAAGAGGGCAAAAATTGCCTTCTGTGCTCGAAATAAGCAGCCTGGTGGTACTGCCATAAATGAGGTGTACGCTGGTTGAATGCTGTTAAACTAACATGTCTTCTTCAGCTTCTGCTTAATATTTTAGCCTCCAAAATTTATGTGAAATTAAAATAAGAAGTTTAATCTCTTCTAGGAAGAAGAAAAGCTAATCCAGCAGGAGCTAACCAGTTTGAAAGCAACAGTTTCTGCCCCTACCACGACACTTGTAAGTTCTGTTAGTGGTTGCAGGCCGTGGGAACGGCAGGCCAAGGGTGAAGAAAAGCAATGTTCTCGCTCCTTTTGCCAGGTGGAACATACAGGTTATCTGCAATATAGTCATTTAATCATCGGCATTAAGAGATACCAGTGTCTGTGGTTTTGCAGCATGGCTCAGATAGTGAGGATGCTGCAATTCCACTTGATGCGGATAAACTGTAGCAATGCGGCACCCTGAGTCTGTCGTTCTGTAGTTTCTGAAATTAATGCAAATAAAAAAGCTACATGAGGAACTGCTTCCATCAAATAACGTTCTTTGTAGGCCGACATTGTTCTTACAATTAATTTGTGCTGTATAAGAAGCTGTTTTGTTGTATGCGCTGTTGTGTGTGTCTGAGTTGCAGGAGTTTGATGTATTCTGGTTTGAATTAGTTAATGAACATCTTAGTCCCATGAGTGAGAATTTTTGAAGGGAAAAATAAAGTTTTACCTTACACATAGTGAAAACCCATCCTAGGTCAGTGTAGTGATTAGTAAAGAATAATCTGCGCTTGCAGTGCGATCACCTAACACTTCAGATAATTCATATTTTTTATGTTAGTCATAATTAATCTGTTGTTGATAATATACTGTTGATAACATCCTTAAGGGTAGTATATTGGGAGTTCTGCTTGTATGGTCAGAAATGAATGCTGATTTGCAGAAGAGGTTCATAGCAAAGGAAAATTACGAGTACCCTGATTTTGGAAAATGTGTGTGAATGCACATATGTTTCTATGAGATAAGGTCATCTAATTCACTACAGCACTGAAGAATAGCATAAAACATGGCTGACAAAATTCTCAATAACTTATTTTTGGTATTTCAGAGACTGATGAAAGAATGCATGGTGAGACTAATCTATTGCGAAATGCTGGGGTACGAGTCTTCGTTTGGATATATCCATGCAATCAAGCTTGCACAGCAAGGAAATCTTTTGGAGAAAAGAGTTGGTATGTGCATGGAGCTGTAGCCTTAATAATATTCTTAAACTCTATTTTTAAAGTTTCTTAGGATTTATAATTTATGTAAAAATACAACTTAGTTAAAATGTTCTGTTTTCTTGGTCTTGTTTCGTGGTCTCTCACTCCTCTGAAGATAACTAATTCTCTAGTTTGTAAGCTGCTATGTATCTGCTTGTAGAACAGAAGGCAGTGGAAATTAATTTATTTTCAATCATCAGTTGTTCTTTCGTTGGTTTGAATTGCGGCCCAATAAACAAGTAATTTATGAGAAATTTTGTTAAAAAACACGTCACGCTGAAAATGAGTTTCTGTCAGGGTTTGGTTTCTTTTTCAAGCACTGTAGTACAAGAGTAGACAAAGATGCTCATGTCGGACAATTTCTGCAAGCATAGTGTTGGTTTCCCGGTATTTAACTTGGAGATAGTTGTTTAGAATTTTTATAAAGGGCTTATTACTGTTAGCAAAGTGGCCCTAAAATATTTTCTGTTTTGGTGCTTGTAGGATTTTTTTAGTCTAGAAACAGTTATAGGAAATAAGGTAAGAAGGAAGGTCTGTATAACATAGACGCAGAAGTTCCTGAGGAAATCTGAAAGGCTAATTCAGACTTCTTTGGAACGTCATGCCGTTGTGATTTCCTTGCCTGCGAGTGTGGCTATTAACTTGTTTCTGGTAGATTTAGTTTGAGTAGCTGTCAGCCTGTCTCATCTGGAGAATTTCCTTGCAGTTGCTGATTCAACTGCCTAGTGAAGACATTTCTTCTTGTTTGCAGAGAAAACGGTTTAACTCCAAGCAATACTGTGTCTGCATACACAGAAGGAAGGCAATGTCTTACGGGATATGCTTGTTTGATATCCTTTGAATTTCATCTGGATCATCCACTCAAGTATTGGAGTTCCTGAGAGAATGTGTTACAAGTGGTGATTTAAAGTTACTTTATCCCTGAGTAATGAAAGATAGTGTACAGATGCTCTGGTAGGGATTAAGAAATTCTGTCTTCACCAAACCTGGGAGGCCAGGTAGTAAGCTGTTCGGAAGAAAACTTTGTGATCTCTGTAAGTGTCAAGTACCAATGTGTCTTGTTATTAATTGGTTTGAGAACTTTCTAGGTCGGTCTTGAGACCATACTAGGGCTCAAGTTGGTCTTTTTGAGACGGCTTTGGTGAAGCAGCAGTTCTTTTTTATTTTTTTAATATAGGTGGCTTCAAGTTCTCTGGACACAAAGTGCCCTTAAGCTTTGATCTGGTAAAAGGATGTTATCAGGAGTGTGTACAGGGGTTTTGTCTGGGTTTTTTTTGGTTGTTGTTCTGCAGTTATATGTGATACATGAGGATGACCTTGTCTGTTGTTGGTGCGGTGTACCAAAGTCTGTATTAAGGAAGCGTTGTCAGTTGATCCAATCAGGATGTGTTACTCTCTTACCCAATGTGAGCCTCAATGAATGAGAGCGAGCTACACTTTTGCAGGTGTGCAAAGCTGATCAAGTCCATAGTTCCACAAGCAGATTGATCAAGCTGATAGCCCAGACAATATGGTTATTTGTATCTCAGTTGTTAATTTTGATCCCTAAGCCCTGAATAAACCAAGACTTTTTTTAAGACCCATCTCTGTAATACAAATATTGTCATGAGTTGTGGCATGCCCTCCCAACTCCCCCACTTCCAGTCCCTTAATTTAAAAGGTGGAGCGGCCTTGAAGAAAAAGGCTTCTGTCAGGTTTCTTTCATGGCATTCTGGAATTGTTTCGTCTTTGTTATGAAGCAACAAGGGAGTTTTTGGCATAGGATGGTGAATTTACTCTTCTGTATTTCAAGCTGAATATAAATTTTATTTGAAATGGAACCTTATTTTTTGGAGGAAAAAAAAAAAGGAGGTGCATTTGTGTTGTGTAGCCTAGAAGTAATATACAAGTAATAACTTTTATCTGTGAAGAGAAGATATTAGTTTTCCAGGAAGTGATTTCTCATGGTGTTCTTAGCTGCTCTTTAGCTATAACAGTATTGTAATGTCTCATTTCTCACAGTTTACAAGTTCTTAGCTGTTATTTGTTGAGTTTTACTGCAACTTAAATCTAAGTGGTTTGCCTGGAAATAAAAGTCTTGATATTTAAAACACGAGCAACTGTCACCCAACAGTGGGCTCTTTTCTTGGGTTTTTGTAATTGTTTGAGTTAACTCTTCTTGTATTACAGCCAGTCTTAAGTTTTCTATCTTGAAGTTGCTTATTGCTTGAAAGTAGTGATGGAGGCTGCTTTCTTTTATAGGTTACTTGGCAGTTTCTTTATTTCTACATGAAAATCATGAACTGCTACTTCTACTTGTGAACACAGTTGTGAAGGTACAGTGTTTTTGGAGGTCTGGAGGTAAACTAAATTTGAACCAATTCTTCCCATTTTGTGTCAGACAACATCTAAGCTATGTACTTATTAGTTCTGTCTTGCTCTCTTAAAATTGCGGTTTCTTTGGTTAGGAATGAAAATTTGAAATAGCTTTCTCTGGCTTTTTAATGTAATCTTGGCATTCGTGCTGTCGAAGCCATGTTTTAAAATTTTTTCAAAGGGAGATATACCTTAAAATTTTCTTTATAAAATGTGCCACACAGATACACTGTCAACTCCAGGAGGAGCCAGGCATACATACTTCAATGTAAACTTTTGCTCTTAACTGACAGCAAGTATCTGTTGGCTGCTTTGAGTTCTTTTGATAATTTTGTTAGAAAATGGAAATATGCTTTGGAGTGATACTGAAATTCTAGTACCTAATAATATTTATAGGTGCCATGGTTTGTATTACTGCCTCTCACATGGAGCAGCTGTGACTTACTATAACTCCGCGTGATGATTACTTTTATATTACACTGGGACAAAAATCATGTGAATTATAGACTGAAAGTGATGCTCATTTTGTTGTTGTGATTGAAAACCGTGTTATTATCTTTGAAAATCTAACTTGAAACTAATAAGGATATAAAAAGAAGTGAAAAATGGGAGTCCACAAAGAACTAAACCAAGATGAGGACTAAAACCTATCTGGGACAAATGGCCAGAACAAATAATGATGTGAGCTGGAAATCTTACATGTTCTATTTGTTTTGAAAAATAATTCTAATCTTGTATTTCATGAATTCATCCATCCTTTTTTGGTTAAAGATTACAGTGAGCTATATCTACTATTTTTAATTATATTTAGGACAGACTGTTAATTTCTGTTCTTTTTTTTGTAGAACATTATGTGTAATTTGCCTTCATTTCTTAGGGAGTAGGTAATGTCTTATTTTAGTGTACAAATATGTAATTGCCAGTATTATTGAGCTTGCTGTTTTTCTTTTGAATTCTTTGGGCTAGATCAAAGGCGCTAGAGAGAATAGTGTTGAATTCTGTGAGAAGTGACTCATCCCACTGATCCAACTGGGGACTCAGCGTAGTTTTGCAATCATAAAAAAAAATTTCTGTAAACAAACGTTGATCATAGCTCTATGTGTTAATCGAGCATACCTTTAAAATATGAATAGTTCTATAACACAAGTGTGAGGAGCTCCTTGTTTCCTCTTCCTGTATAAGAGAAGAAAAGAACCCGATTAGCTCAGTGAGAGCTGACACTTCTCAAACACGAGCAGACAACAGGATGGCTGGCAGCAGGATGCTTGCAGTAGGTCAGCTAGATCCAGCCCGCTTGTCAAAGATTTGGGCTATGTCTGTGAAGAATTTTAAAGTCTAAATAAAAAATGACTGTCTTATCTCAATGATTGTAATAGGACTTACAGAGCACTAATCTAGTAGAGGTGTGCATGGCGTTAACCATTGTCAGCCAGATCTTTCCACGGGAGATGATTCCAGCTGTTCTTCCCCTAATAGAAGACAAGCTCCAGCATTCTAAGTACGTATTCATTTACGGAATTTCAAGTGGCCTTGTACAGTTGAATGACTTAATTTTGTAGGTAAACTCGTAAAGCGAGTAAACTCGTGTTTTTTCGTAGAGTTGATCTTTCTAATCGTTGCCTTCAGAAATTGTTCCTCTCCTAGCTTTTCTCGTGGATTCTGGTCTCACTTATTTTCAGTCTTTACTGAGTATTGGATTGGTATTAATTTTTTTCATAACCAGTTTTGATAGGTAAATGTAATTGAATTTATCTGCTGGAGTCCTTTCAACAAATATGTGGATGAAGAAGTGTTTGTAGAGTAAGTGGAGAAACAGATTGGGATCCTTGAAGTACTTCACTGATACTTTTTTAAAAATAAAGCCCTTTATAGCAACTTTGTTGGTAAAAGTGTATCTGCATGTGTTAATACTCCTGAATTATTTGATTCTTTATTTATAATGTCCCATACACAGAAGATAACATTAAAAGTGTTGTGTTGATTAGAAAGGGAACTGCAGAATGAACTGGCTTGGTAACTTCTAGATGGGTATTTTTTGGAGCTGCATGTGTGATCACAAGAGATTAGCAGTGGCCAATTTCATTGTTTATTTGGTGGCCATTCTCTTGAATTGTCAATCTGACATCAAGTCCTACTAGGCTTTTAAGTTTGCTTTCTCACTTACCCACTTCAGTGGTATTTGCAAAGTTGTTTGTTATCAGATATGTAAAACACGGGTTCTCATCTCTCTCCAAATCATGATGGCTGGCCATGTAATCTTAAATTGCTGTAGAAGTAACAAGTGCAAGTTGTTTTGTGAAGTCAAATACTTAAAATGCACAAGCGACTTCATTTTGTTTTGTGTAAATCTCATGTCTCTTCAGGGAAATTATACGAAGAAAAGCTGTTCAAGCTTTATATAAATTCTACCTCATTGCTCCTAACCAAGTTCAGCATATTCATGATAAGTTCCGGAAAGCCTTATGCGACAGGGATGCTGGAGTCATGGCTGCTTCTTTGCATATTTATCTTCAAATTATTAAGGTAGGCAAAGAATTAGAAGCACAAGTGAGCTTAGGAGCTTTTTTTTAATTGTAAATACACAGTGTACTGTTCATAAGCTTTGCAGAAGAAACTTACTTGTAGTTGTTAGAAAAGTTAATTTATGTGATCGTGGATATCCGTGCTATGTTTCTTTGTGCTAGCTCTCCATTTAACTTCACAGATCCACTTCTTGCATAATCTGGATGTTCGGCATCATTGGCATCCTTAGCTAGAGGATCTAACTTCTACAGATTCTTAAAGGGTTTGCTGAAATTTTCTTGTAAATTATTTTTTTTACTGTTGCCTTCAAGCTCCATTCACTCCCTTTGCAAATGTGTGAGAAAATAGCATAGGTTTAAAGAGAAGAGTTTACAGGTGTTGAGGGATGAGAGCAGAAGTTTGATTTAAAGAAATGAAACCATCCGCCTAGATATTTTGATCTTACTCAAGATGTGGATTTTTTTTTTTTTTTTACTTTTGAGGTGCTGTATCGTATTTGGATTGTATTTCTTTTTCATTATGTAGGAAAACTCATCTGGGTACAAGGACTTGACTGGGAGTTTTGTAACCATCCTAAAGCAGGTAGTGGGAGGAAAGCTGCCTATTGACTTCAACTATCACAGTGTGCCAGCACCATGGTTACAAATTCAGCTTTTAAGAATATTGGGGCTGTTAGGAAAAGATGATCCAAGGTAATCAAATCTTTCTCTATAATTAATATTTTGAAGCTACGAAGAAAACAGTCATGACCTGTATCTCGTAGGCAGCTTTTGTTTTTTTTTTTTTATAAGAGGATTTCAGTGTTGAACTACTTACGCGTTTGATATTACCCAATACGGTGAGCAGATACTTTTTTCAACTGCAAAATTAATTTCTTTTGGATTGGCTAAACAATTGATTATTGTGGAATATGCTTGAAATATATTTTTTGCTAGGACTTCTGTTACTGGGTTATCAAACAACTGTGTGAAAATCCAGAATAAAGACGCTTTTAAAAGTGGTGTCATTTTGTGAGGACCTAGTTATCTGTGATCCTTTTCCTGATGATGTTTTATTTTGTTATACGAGCAGCGAGGGCAACATTTTTATTTTTGTGATATGGTAAATGTTTCTTTTGAAAGGTGCAAACATCTTGCTAGATGCCGTTTAGAAATGTGTTATAGAGCTGTTCCATGTTCAAGTGAATCTGTGGATATGAATAATTTGTTACAGATTTCAATACTAGTGTTTGAGCTGTTTGGCAAAATAAGACTACATGCTTGTTAGTGCTGCAAATAATTTTAAATACTTTTTTCTTGTTGAACAGGACAAGTGAATTGATGTATGATGTTCTAGATGAATCTTTAAGAAGAGCAGAGATAAATCATAATATTACATATGGTGGGTGAGGTTATTTTATGTAATTATCAGTATTTGGAAAGATTGAAAATGTGAGTAGTTGATCATGCTAAAATACTTAATGCAGTACTTTTAAAAATCTTATTATATTCTTAATGAACAACAACTGTATTCTGAAGTGTCCAACTAGTAAATTGTAAAACAAATGATACATTGCTGTACAGCACAGGTTTTTTTTTATCATTGAAGCAAAACACTTTCATTTACTGGGAATTCATCTTGATAAAAGAAAAATCCTAGTGATACAGCTCTGTTTATTAGAAATGCTTAGATCTTCTTTTTGCTGCCCTGAGAAAGGCAGTAAAAAAGTCCGCAAGGGCGACAGCATCAGTTCTTTACAGCTGTGTAGGGCTTTTCCTGAAGCCACAGTTAATAAAAACTACACCTCCAGAGTTCAGTGATAGTGGTGGCTGTGAAAAGACGTTTTTGGCGCACATGTCAATTTAAAATTTCTAGAACATGGTAGAAGGCTGCATCAATTTCATTACCTTCTCAGTAGAGAAAGGTGTATTTGTTGCTAGAACACAGCAAAAGGAATAATTGCATTAAGTTTTTTCTAATAAAAAGTTGAGCAATTTATTTGTCTTTTTTTTTTTCTTTGCCTTCCCCTACCCAGGTCTTAATACCTTTCCAGACACCCAGATGTGATGTTCTAGAACCCTGCATTAAGAGTTGTTTCACTATTAAAAAAAACTAGCCCCCCCCATTATTTTATTGTTAAAGTAAAGCCCCATAAATGTTGCCAAAGTACCTGTGCTAGTGGAATGAAAAGAAAATTGAGACCTTTTTAAAACAACACTGGGGTGGAGAAGGAACGTGGCTCAAAGCTCTAGATGTCTAATGCCTACTTGATACCTATTTTGTAAAGCATTGTGTAAGCTTTACTTCCACTAAAAAGGGGAGCTTTGGGGAAGTAGTCTCTTTTAGTAAATAATAAATGAGGAAACATCTGTCAGACTCTTAGTGTATTCAGTTTATTGCTTCTATTCTTTTAGGCAAGAACATACAAGATATTGGGAGGTGTGTTGCCTTATAATACAGACAATTTGCACTTGGAATTGCTAAGAGTTAAACATTAAATTTGTTTTAAGCACTTATGGGGCCAAAGAGGGCAGTTTATTATGATTTATGCAAGGACATAGAATTTAGGTATGTAGTTCTTGTTCACATATGATAACTTTTTATAAAACTTCTGTTGATCCCAAACAAAAGAAAAATGTAATTCTGAGTGATTACTCTTTCTTACACAAAGTCCTTGGTTGTGCATGTTTCTTGCTTCTTGTAGGCAATTGAGCTGTTAATACGCTAGCCTTTCTCAGATATAGTTTTGTAATGCTTAAGAAGAGTAGGTTGTCTATTGGACACTTCAGTTAGAGACTGAATTACAAGAACAACTGAAAATTACATCACGATTTTAAATGCCAGTTAACTTGGTGAGAGTGACTTGGTCTGAAGCTTTGCCTGAATTGCTGACACAAAGGATTAATTACTTTTTGTGTGTTGTTCAGTTTACTTCTAGCTTTTTCTCAAACAACTATTTTTTTAATAAGGATGTTCTTGGGATGGTTGTAGCTGTTGGTAGTAGCTAAGAAATCATATGAATTATTGAAAAGTACTTGGTCTCGAATCCTTTATAGTTGCACATTGGTGTTCTAAAACCATCCCAGTCCAGTCCCTTGAGCAATTAGGACAGGAAGTTGTATGCACAATGGCTAAAGCTAATAAAAAATCTGTATATACTAAAGTAGGTGGTCTTCCATCCTGTTTTTGCCTATGTCAGTAGGTACTCCGGAGTTAGATTCAGTGGGGGTGGGACAGCGGTGCAGTTCCTTGGTATAGTTGGTGGGCTTGTTTGCTTGTTAAAAACTTGCATTATAGAAGTATTTAATATGCATTAATTACATGTCGGGTTTTTTTCCCTCCCACAGCCATCTTGTTTGAATGTGTCCAAACAATTTATACAATTCATCCCAAATCTGAACTACTTGAAAAGGCTGCCAAGTGCATTGGAAAATTTGTTTTGTCACCTAAAATTAATTTGAAATACTTAGGTAAGGATACCTGATTTCACTAAGATGTTTTTGATTTGATCATAGTAGTATACATTTTCTTATATCATTTCCAATCACTTATATTCTAGGTTTAAAGGCTCTGACCTATGTTATCCAGCAGGATCCTAATCTGGCACTTCAGCACCAGATGACAATAATTGAATGTCTGGACCATCCAGATCCCATTATTAAAAGGGAGGTCAGTGAATTTTTAGACTTCAAAAATTAAGTTATTTTTTAAGGTGGATGATAGGGTTTCTAAAATGAGCTGTATAAAAGGTGTATTATGTCTCAGTTATTGTGAGAGAGCAGTTATGAACAATACTAAAGTGACAAGTTGTGTAGATAAGCAGTGTATTTCATTTAAGACTTGTCAAATACAGTTGCTTAATTTGGCATCATACTAAAGTGTTTCTGTTTGCCTGCATCCTTCTTTGAGTCATCAGAACCAATTAAATATATTTTTTTGATTTCTGTTTCAGACTTTAGAGCTTCTCTATAGAATTACAAATGGACAGAATGTAATTGTCATAGTTCAGAAGATGCTTGACTACTTAAAAGAAAGCAAGGAAGAATATGCTATCATCAGCTTAGTTGGCAAAATAGCAGAACTAGCTGAGAAATATCCTTTTATTTTTCTGAACTAGCTGAGAAATATCCTTTTATTTTTCTGAAGCTTTGGAATCAGAGCTCAGGTAAATGTAGCATTTTTACCTTTCAAAGCATCTTTCATTTATGATCTTTGGAAGTAAGTATTACAGCTGTGCTTTCCACTCTTTCCAAATGCGAAAAAAATATGCAAAAAAAAAAAAAGTGCATACAAAAATGACCATGGTGTTTCTTGTATTTCACTGAGAGAAAGTAATCGCACTCAAAATGCTTTATTTTGGCTTTGGAGTTTAGCATTAAAACTTTGTGTTTTCTAAATTAAAACTTTGAAGTCTTACACTGCTGCATGGAGAGAGATGCCTCGGTGCTACGTTGAGCGCTGTTCTGTAATTGTGGGCATGATCTTCCTATCGGAGAACTCTTTGTTGGTGTACGGCTTTATTTCTGTGAAAATGTGTTATTCTTAAAAGAAAAGATTATTTAACTATGCCAAAAAGGTGAAAGCGATGATTAGGCATTTGGCACATGGTGGACGTTGTTGTTAGAATTGCCATTGCCTGATTTTCTGTGTTCTTGTCTGATAATGTGAGTTGTGAGCTCTTTGTAACAAGAGAGCTACCTTACCATCCTATTTGTACACTGCTTGGCACAGATGTAGCGTACCAAAAAGGCTGTGTTGTCATGCAGTATGCAAAAATAAGGCAGTAATACTAATGTTTCTGTACTGTTGAAAATTTCCATTCGGTAAGTGTGCATTTTCAGGATTTATTTGAGGCAAAGCAGAAGCTAACCTCCAAAGTTAGCAAAGGCCGATCAAATTTTAAATATATAAAAAAAGCAGTGTTGCTTTCTGTGGAGTACTTCAAAACGTTTATTGGTTTTCAGTAAATCAACAGTGAAACACTGCTGAAAAGAACAGATTAGTCTATCAGTGGTCAAGTGATACTGGGTAAACAAACAGAAAAGATCATACTGGAAAGCTAGCACGGAACAAGTGTGAACTTAAAATACAGTAGGACAGGTTTTCAGAGCTAAACCCTTGTGGGAATGTGGTTGTTCCTACTGCGTGAAGTCTGCTTATTCTCCACTCTAACATTTGTTCATGCACAACTTAAGATGTGCAAGATTGGCAAGCCAGCAAGTTGCACATAATGCATAGCTGTTAAGTTCATGTGCGAGCTTTTTCTACAGGGCAGTAATTTAAGACCACCAGTTTTCATGAAATTTACAGGAAACACTTTACAAAAGATACAGGAATACTTCCTCTTCAGTTAGATTGAGCTGATACTTGACCATCAGGACCCCAACTTATTGGAGAGAGCAAGATGGATAGCTTATTTGTGGAAAACTTGTTTCCTTAGGAAACGCACTGAGAAAGAAAGAAAAAGTTATGCCGTAGCACTTCATTCCTTAACATCTGGACAGGTATGCCCCTGACAATGAGTGGTTCATCCAAACAATGAATGCCGTGTTTTCAGTTGGAGGTGATGTTGTGCATCCTGATATCCCAAACAACTTTCTGAGGCTGTTGGCTGAAGGTGAGATACCCCCTGAATGCTCTGAAGAATTAGATGCGTTCCTTAATCTTCTGGCTTTTTTTTCTTAAATGCACTTTGAAATATTTCATGGGAGGTGTTACTTATATTTCAGTCAAAATATGTATTGTTTTCTATCTAGGATTTGATGATGGAAAAGAAGATGATCAGCTACGGATATATGCAGTACAGTCTTATTTGGCATTACTTGAAGAGGAAGACGCCTTGTATCCACAGAAATTCCTTCAAGTTATGAGTTGGGTAAGGTACACACATGGTCAAAATTGAATACACAGATAGGAGGAAACTGTCAAAGGTGGTGATGTTTTTAATAAATATTTTAATCTTTTATTTTCAGCTATGAATATTCTGTTTTTACTTGAAGTCAAATCACATGCTGCAATCTGTTTTTTTAGTGATCTCCTTTGGTGCCCGAGGACTGCTTAGCTTGTCATAGTTTGTGGAAAAGCTGACTTGCTCCCTTTAGGGCAGGTGACTATTGGTATAGTTTAGCAGCCACATGAATCTCGCTGTGTGCTGAGAGCCTTTCTGTCTTCATCAGAATTAGGCCAGATGTGGCTGTCAAATGCACTTTTAGCCTTGCAGGCCAAGTGCTATGCTAGTATTGTCTGGCTCCTGGGTAAGCTTCAGCTTCCACCCAAGGAAGAGGCTGCAGTATGAGCAAATCATGTTTTGTAAGGACCTAATTGCTATGTTTAGCTTTGTTTTTAAGAGCTATTTGATTTTTAAGAAGCTGAAAGTTAGAGTCTGCTGAGGTAAACACAAAGATCGTTTCAAGCCTTTGACATTTAAAATAGTAAAGAAATAATTTAGAACATGTTTAAACAATAGTTTTTTGAATGTGAGGTGGATTTTATTGTGTTGTTATTTAGTACTGCATTCTGATTTCAAAACTAAAAGCACTGCTCAGTGTGACTAAATGCATATTTTGTCTGTTCTTTGTGAATAGGTATTGGGGGAGTATTCCAGCCTTGTTACAGATGTTGATCCGGAAGTTATTTTGACAAAGCTGCACAGCCTGCTGAAGAAGACTTTTGTTACTCCTGAAACTAAAGTGTGGATAATGGCTGCAGTCACCAAGACAGCATCACGTACCTCTTGTTCTAAAACAGTTGACAAACTAATCCAAGAATTTAGCAATTCTCTAGATACCTGCATGAGACAATATGCCTTTGAATTGAAGCATCTGTGTGAAGACAAAGCACTGATGAAAAAGTTGCTTCCATTTGATGCTAGTTGCAATGACATGGTGGTAAGGCAGCTGCAATGTGTGTTCTTCATGACCTTCTGTAGTTCAGGCAGTTGAATATTTTGATAAGAAGTGTCAGAATGAATGACATTTGGCACTTGTGACTGGTGCCAGTCTTTAGTTTGTGTAAAGAGAGTTTTCAGAAACATACTTTTCCAGGCATATGGGATGAATCATATTGTTCTGTACTGAAAGATAAAGAGCCATAGTGTTCAGTTACTAAGCTGGGGTAGCTTTTAACAAAATTCTGATTTCAAACACTGATTTATTTTTTTGTTGTCGTCTCTCTTTTTTAAAGACAAATTAGGCCTGCTTTAGTGATGTGTTACTTTTAGTTCAAAGGGCTTGCTTCCTATTTAGAAACTACTGATCTCTGCACTGAAATGTCCCTAATAAATGATGGAAAACAGTATTGATGAGGTTTTTGAATTTGTTTTTTTTTTCTTAATTCAGTGTTTTCATATAACAGTAGGATCAACTATTTTGGGAAAACTCTACTCTGCTTTTTTTTATTGTTTAGACAAAAAAAAACAATAGTGGAAGAGTTAATTTAAGTTGCAGATCTTTAGCTCAGTCTGTTTCAACATACATGCTAAACAATTTCTGTTAATACAGCAGCTTTAGTGGTAGGTGTGGGAGATGTGAGACACAAGATCCTGATTTGTTGATAAGACACAGTATTTTTCTGGTAACATCAGGCTCATGTATAGAAAACATTTTTATTGCTTTCTCACTTTTCTTAATTCTCTGTAGGTAGATGCTTCCTTATCTTTTCTGGATGGGTTTGTGGCTGAGGGACTTGGTCGTGGTGCAGCACCATATAAGCCTCATCACCAGAGACAAGAGGAGAAACTTTCTCAGGGAAAAGGTGACTGTTAGTTTACTGCATTTATTAAGTAGCTGGTAAATTACCTGATAAGTATTAACAAACAATCCAAATGTACTGTTAATCTTATTTCTTAAAGTAATGTTATCTCAATGCATCTCTTCTCTCTAGACTTAGCTAAGCTCAAGTTAGATTTTAGTTCCGTGTCTGTCTAGCTGGTATGTGTAACTGTTCATTTATCGTGGGTTGCTGTACTGCAGAGGAGAAAGTTTTACTATAATCTCTGCTGGTCTATGGGCTTTGAAATTTGTGGGGTTTATTCAAATGAAAGCAAAGGATTCCTAACTACTATTCTGAGCATGTAGTCTTGTCTGGAATTATAGTTCGCAGTAATAACCATTGTGAGTTTATTTTATGACACAAATCTTACATTTTGTACCCAGTATAAATACAGTTAAGACAGCAGTATGTGCTTTTATTTGTTTAAAAATACCCCAAAACTTTACCTATAGTCCATTTTTTTATTTTTACTTTTTTTTTTCCATAGAAGTACTCATTTACTTTATTATAGCCAGTCACAAAAGGATTTCTTTTAGACGCTTCTGAATGATCCACTTTGAGGTTGCAAAACTTTTCTAAAACATTTCTCAATGTTACTGTTGAGGAATTAGAAAAATGAGTCCTGTACATTGCATTATTACAATTAAATTATTATTTTTAAAAGAAGATTTTGACTGTGCAGGTTAATGGATACAAAAAATAATACTGCCACTTGCTTGCATGTGTAGCTTGGCAGGATTTAACACTTTTCTGAGAGAATTATAAATTGAGAGTATTCCATCTACAGCCTCCACTTTAAGTCTGCTAGAAAATTCAAAACTTTGGTGGAGAAATGTTGAAACTGGATATTCTATACTGTTTTTCTCATGCATATAAAGCCCAGTGAAGGATACAATCTACTGCATGTCAGGTTGAGTTCATAATAGCGCTTCATACAGGGGTGTTGAGAACAAAATTAGTGGTCTTTACTGCTGAAGAACATCTGTTTAGCACTGTGGTGTTTGCAGTGTTCTTAGAATAATGGCAGGGAAGCCATTATGAAATGCCGTTTTTTCTGAGTAATCACACGTATTGATTAGCATCTTCCACTGGCTCATAAATATTCTGGAAGATAACATATAGGTGAGGGAGAATATTCAGAAATATTCTAGAAGGGGAGTCCACTGAGTTTATTGAAATGATTTCTTTATAGATAAGTAAATTTATGGCTTGGTAGAGTTTGAATATCTTCATGTGGATGCATGTGGATGCCGTTTATCAAAGGGCCCTTGGATCTCCGTTCCTTCTTGCTTCGTTATGGGACAGGACACTTCCTTAGCACTACCTCCTCCTTTATCAGGAGACTTCTCTCATTCCAGATGCCTGACAGCTTTGCCCTGCTCCTTCGCATTGCTGGGAAGAAGAAAAGTGTAGGGCTGGGGTGGAGATAAGGAGAATGGACTGTACCTCTTAATAGTTCCAGGGCTGCAAAGGACAGTCTGCAGTCTGCTTCATATGTAACAGTGACTGTTTATGTTGCAGTCCAAAACGATGTTTAGAAGCTCTTCAAACTACATTTTGATTCATAAAGCGTAGTTAAGGTGGCTGGTTCTGAGTCCTGATTTGCAAGTCTTAGTGCAAGTGATTTATCACCCAAGGTTTCGAGTTGCAAAGCAGACAGTGATATGTGGACATAATGCTGTGGACTTAAAATGTTGCTTGGGCTCATGAACAGATGGAAAAGCTCACTTACGTAGATCCAATGCAGTACGTCTCTCTACAAATACTAAGCATTTGCAGATATTTTAGTGATACACTGTTAAGTCACTATTTCTTCTTAATTTCAGTATTTAAAACCAAATACCAAATGAATACATGTTTTGGATAAATCCTCTGTGTGTCTAAACTTATTTGAGAACAGAAACATCCAGTTTTAATGATAGCATCCTGAATGGGAAGTTTGAGAAGTGCAACAGTACAGCATATCTATTTTCAGAAAATAGACTTGTTTCTTACCTTTTTATGCCTCACTGTAATGTCAAGATTCTGTCTGTCTTGCAGCTCTGAATTTTGAACCTTATGGATTGTCATTTGCTTCAAGTGTGTCCTCATCTGGCATCACCGGCAGACAGTCCCCCACTGGTTTATCTTTTGGTTCTGACACATCTGGTAATAGTGCTGAGACGGGGCATAAAGAGTGAGTTAATTTGTGTTTGAAATGTCTGTTTAAGCTTCTGTTCTTGTCAGCATCATGTGTCTTTGCCTCTTTAGTACATGAAACTGAAAAGAATACAGCTGATTTTGGAAACCTTTGTTATGTAATGACAGGATGGCATCTTCTTTGAAATAATTATAAAGAAAGCTAATGCAGTTGGACTGTTTTTTCACTTTCTTCACAAAGTACAAATTAATTGATAGTTAATGCAGTAAAATTGGGGACAGGATTACCTGGTGATTACAGGATTAAGTATTTATTTTTTTCCTCTAGCTTCTTTCTTTTCCTTATAGGCTATGCTTACTTTTTACGGGCTTGCAATAATGTGCCTTTTAAGGAAACTTTTTAAGATAAAAGTGAGGCTAAGATTTGCAGTGTAAGATACTTCTTAAGTTTTAGAACACTACAAATAAATTCCATATCCATTGTTTCATACAAATTAACTTCATTTGTACTTTAGTAAATTGGTATGCAGAAAACCTTGGAAGCTTTTTCAGATTCTTTAATCAGATTGTGTAAGAAAGTTTGAGTGAGACTTTTATGTGCAGGACTTGCAGCATTTAGCCTGTGTCTGTTGAATTAACTTCTGCTGGAGTTCAGGCTGTCTGAGAACACGTACGCTTTTTGTAAGAAATAAAAATGCTTTCGAGGTGTCTTCTTATTTTCAGTCTCTAACTTAAATTTTTTTTTTTTTTAAGGAATCAGCAATAGAAATAATTAAATATTACTTAAGGATTCCCAGAATCTTTCGTCTGGGGGAAAAAAAGCTAGATACCATGTTGTTTGTATTCACTTTTAAAAAATTATTCAAATAGATTATAGATGTCATCTGAAACTCTAAATGGAATTGGCAAACACAGTCTACTACTGGCTGCAGGTGACTAATGCTGACTTGGCCTCGATCTATATTTAGGACTATATAGACTAGTCCAAGTTTGCATTTGTGGGGTGTTTTAAAAGCGATGAATGACATTGCTAACATAGAACTTCACGCAGATGCAAAAGTGTTAATTTATATTCCCCTGCTCGCTGCGTATATCAAAGTAACCAAGTTGTGAATGGTGTTTAGAGTGTTGGCATGTTTTTATGAACGCGATGTTCATACGGTTGATCCTGCTTTGTTTTGTTGGCCTTTTTAGGACAAATACTCTGAAACTTGAGGGAGTACGCAAGCTATGGGGAAAAGAAGGCTATCTTCCAAAGAAAGAAAACAAAGTAGGGAAAGAAAATGAGCCACAAACTGTTTCTTGTGGCAGCATATTAGCAGGACAGGTGGGTGATCCACCTGCATCACGCTCTGATCAAGTTGCCAGCCTCTCCGAGGAAGATAAAGAGAAGCAGCAGTTAGCATCAACCTTGTTTGTTGGGCTAGGATCAAATGCTGGTGTCAGTCTGGTAAGTGGCTCTTTTGAGACTTACCAGTTTAAAGTTTGTATATTGCCTTATTTACAATTGCAGATATTTATATGTAAGTGGAGGTCAAATTAGTGTTGTGGTAAAACAAGGCAAAAAAAACCCCCGAGTCACTGAAAAACTATTGAAAATTACTTTTGTAATCTGATAATTTGTTAAGAACCTGAAATGGGTTGGGTATTACTTGATCGAGCAACCTCTGGAGCGGACCTGATTCAGTAATTAGAACTTCCCTCTCTTTACATGTTGCGCTTCAAGTTTTAGCCTGTTTTGGGTCAAGGAACAGTTATTATGTAACTTTGCAGAGCTGTTGGCGTTCGTTTGGTAGTGAGGCTAGAGTTTGATGGCCATTTGTCAAGACCATTTTTTATTTTTGTGTGGTAATATGCAGAATGCTAAAGAATTCATTGTTAGGTAATCTTTTTAAGACCGGCATTATCATATTAGCCAACTCAAATCATGGTGTTTATCACTGGTTTAACCAGAAAATGTTTAGCTGTGCTTGCTTTTTAATATTTAAGCTTTTAGTTTGTTTTAGAGAACCTTGAATCATTCTTGCGTTACAGGCTAATCCAATACCCTGTAAGAAATACAACAAAAGCCCGTTACTGGATCCACTAAAACGTTTGGAATCTATTTGTTACCTGAATTTATTCCTTGGTCATTATTTGTCCTTGCTCACTCTTTTTCGTGCTGTCAACAGTAACACAGGTGGTTGATAGAAACTTCCCCACACGTTTGTTTTTTTTTTTTCCTTTTTACTTTTCAGATGGGGAAAGCGGACACAGCTACTCAGAAGTTCAAAAGGAAATCAAAGATAAATGAAACCCAAATCAGTGAGGAGGTGTCAGACTTCCAGAATAGAGCTGCTTCAGATTTTGGTCCCTTACTTGATACAGTACCTATTAACACAGAAGACTCTGAGGGAGATATACACACAAGGTTAAGGAAAGCCTCCCTGTGTTCTTCCGATATTGTAGAAGATAATTTATCACTTGAAACACCTCAGTCCCTAAAAAAATCTGGGCTGGATGACAGACTTTCAGATAGTAGGCTGTCACAATCATCTTTGTTTGCTGATAGTAATATTGAAATTCTTCAGCCTTCTCCAAGTGCTCAATGTGAAAGTGCCAGTAAAACACCGTGGGTCCCTTCCTTACCAGATGAGCTAGAAGAGCTCGCTCACTCTGACGTAGTGGAACTTTGTCAGAGTGATGCCGTAGCTCTGTATTTATGTAAGGTGTGGACAGATGACTCTCTGTTGCTCACTGTTTTTGTTTCAAATAAAACCACTTCTGCACTTCATGCTGTGAACTTAGTGTTTGAAGAAACAGAACATTTTCAGGTAAGAAACTTTGTTTCCATTGTATTTCAAATTCCCTGGGAACTTCTTCTGTTTTGCTTACGTTTGTGTACAATGTTTGTTTTAATGTAACAGCTGTGCCTTTTTGCCAAAGCATTTCCTTAAAACCTGTGGTATGGCTATTACATGTCAAAGAAATTTCAATACTAAACTTAGTGTCATTTAATAGAAAAGTGAACATCTCACTTATTTAATTCACCTTGGTTTCGTTTCCTACTGCTTGCCTCCGTATAACAAATCCATATGACTTTTCAGTTCTGAATTCAGCTTCTTCCTGGTGTCTGACTGAATGCAAACCTAACTAGTCGTACTCAGAGTGCCAAAGGAATCACTGTGTAACTTTTGTCTGAGTGTGGCTATTAGGTGTGTGCATTTATTTGTATTTATCTGATAGGCAGACATGACACTGTTTCTTCCTTCACATAAGAGTGTGTAAGCGTGCTTCAAGTTTTTGGTTTTGTGGTGTCCTTTAAAGACACGGGTCATATTTCATTCTTGTTCTCCTGCATTCAGTTGATGTTGGAGAGGAGTTGCCCAGTGTGTGTGTGGGGGGGTTTGACGTTGGATACATCTAGGATTTAACTATAGTTGGTAAAAGCATGTGATGTCTTGATTTAAATGTCACTTAACTAATTGGAAAGCTATTTAGGAATTGCCTATCAGCATGACTATCCACAGATTTTGCTGAAAGAAGCACGGAATTATGAAACCTTGGAGACACTCAGCAAGTGGTAACTGGACAAAGAATTAAGCAGAATGTTTCTTTTAGAAGTGACTTACTTAAGGAACTGCTAATTGGTTATGAAGTCTCCTGCCTTCCCATTTTTGGCTTGAATCAAACCTGTCATGGCATTGATAGAAAACGAGCATCTCATGTCTAGTTTTTCCTTCTGTTTCATTTAAGCTTCTACATAGACCGCTACCACAGATAGAATCTGTGTTACCAGTTTGTTTGAAGAGGCTGGGGACTGCTGAGTAATCTTGAAATCATCTTTGTTATTGGGGATGATTTCTCAGCGTCTTGCTTTTAGTATATAGCTTGGGGTATATTGCAGTGTTGCTTGCCCTTGTATATTAGTTTATTTTCGGACTGAACTACAGAATTCAGGTTCTCGGCCATCAGTTCTCTGTCTCTCTGAGCAATCATTCGGGGGGGAAGCCAATTGGCAGAAAGAGATTAATTTCTCCAGTGGTTTAATTCTAACTAGAGCTTTTGTAGATGTTAATGATTGATTTATCCTTAGTGAGAGCTGAGAAATGGTAGCTCTGTTCTCTTGCCAAATAGTCCAGGAAAAATCCATTGAAATAAGTCATTGACGCAATTTTATAGCTGTATCTTAGCCACTTACACAACTTGACAGCAAGACTTATATTCTGTATTCCTTTTAAATAATTGTATAGATTTTGGAGAGTCCCACCTATCAGTTTCCTGTAATTGAAGCTCAAAGTGTGGAACGTTGTCAGAAATGCGTGTGGATGGACAAAATCTGTACACAGGGAATTCTTTCTGGCTCTGTTAATTACCAGTCAGAAATGGAAACTCATCTTGACTTTTCAATACCTTTATCGTTGTTGGACTTCATCAGGTAAATAAAATAAGCTGCAGTTTTTAAAAAATGCAGCATTTTTACCTAAGTATTAGACAAGGGCAGGATGATTTGGGTATTGATTGTGAAAATATAAGGCTTCATCTTGAGCAGCTAATTTTGATTTAAGATGACTGTTGAAGAGTGAATGGTTATTTGCACACTTATTCCAGTGAGAATATTGACAGTAGCTGCAGGTTAGCATAGTCTTGAACTACAGAATGCACCTCTGAGGAGGCTAACAGAACTGAGTGAAGAGAAGGCCATGCCCTTTTAAAATAGGGCGTAATATAAATGTGTCAAAATGAAATAAGTGATTTGAGTACAGGGACCCATACATGATAAGAAAAGGCTGACAGCTTTTGCAGGGGGAGAAGAAAGCTCATTCTGTTAATTTTTGAAGACTGCATTTATTTGGGGAGTAAAAAAAAAATAATAAAATTGCAAATGTTCTTTTTCCAATAGACTTAGCTCTTTTATAGTGAAATCCACCTTATTTTCCACAATGAAGTCTACCTCTCATTCAGCTTGTTTTGTCTCTTTCAATGGGCAAATATCTCAAGGCCGTTCACTTTGGTCTTGTATTTAAATGGAATAATGCATTTCTTAAAATTTAAAAATGTAAAGCAAGGAATAGAAACTGTTTTTAAATGGTAAGCTAGGAAGAGGAGGGCTTTGTTTAAACTTATTGCTTGCTGTATTGTCCATTTGCTTCCAGATACAATTTTTTGAGAGACCAAATATATTCTGAATAATGTGTCTTATTTCGCTAAGACATGCGGTGAACTTACTTTTTAGGCCAATGGAAATGACTACAGAAGACTTTGGGAAGCTGTGGTTGTCCCTTTCCAATGATGTGAAACAGAACATAAAAATGGCATCTCAAGATTCCCTTTCAGTAGCTGTGAATACCCTGCAACAGAAGCTGAAACTCCATATAGTTGACATTATAGGTGAGTGAAAGTACACTGTAAGGTTGCTTACAACCTATAATTCTTCCCAGGAAAATAAATGCATGGAAGCAGGTATCTTACAGTTTAAGCAGGGAATGTTTAAGAGCATAGTAAACACAGGAGTGTTGTCCTGTGGACTTTATTTGCCTTACTCGGGGGGTCTATGAAGATTGATGTGAAGGTATAAGTGTACAGCAAGTGGTAGATTTTACAAGGGTGCAAGCTTGTGCTGTGAAGAGTTTTGGACAGGATAAAAAAAAAAGGCAATGAAGCTGTACGACAAATATGAAGCTGGGATTGCAGGCAAGAGGCATGGTTTTTGGTGACCTGTTAGGGGAGCAGGGGTAAGAGTAGGAGAGAACAGCAGAAACGGAGTTTGAGAGAAGGATTTTTTTTTTTTTTGTGAACTGTACTGTAGCTGTTGTTAATTGTTACTCCATTTGTTTTCTGTGGCCTCTGTTTTAAGGCAATGAGGGAATACTGGCATGCCAGCTCCTTCCATCTGTGCCCTGTCTGCTGCACTGTCGCACTCACTCAGGGATGCTGGCGTTGTGGTTCAGATCGCCTTGTTCCGCCCTTCCAGATGGTTTGCTTTATCAGTGTCAAAAGGTGATGGAGGAATCCTAATAACAATAGTGCCTGCCTTCATCTATTTGCTGTGTGAAAAGCAAATCAAAATTCATACAGTTGCACAGACAATTACCAAAGCTAAATTAAGATCCTGCTTCTCGGAAGTATTACAAGTTTTCTTCCAGCTCGTGTATGTCATAGTGGACTTGTGGGGGAAGAATGATGACCTAAGTTATGCCTGCAAAAACATGCTCAGGACTGTACAGTGACTAACAAGCAATTCATTAAAGTATTATTACCTGTTTAAGTGAAATGTATATTTCTTAATTTTGTTGTAAATGACTGAAAGTATTTATTTTTATTATGCAGCTTTTATAGATGCCAACAATTATTCCTCACGGCAAATACTTAAATATTATTTTAAAGAAAACATCTCCATTACGGGGTCAGGCTTGATCGGTTATCAGGATCATCTAATTTTATTTTGATATTTTTTCTAAAGCTATTTTTAAGCACTGCTGACAACGAGCGCCGTATTGGTGGTTGTATAAAGTAACTTATATAGCAACAAATGCATGTTTTGAAAATAGTTGAAAGGTTTTAGCGATCAGCACACTTCCTGTGGTCTTTGATGTTTACTGTTTAAGAGGTGACATCTAAATAGGTTTTTGCTAGGAGGCAAGCCTGTGAAATTGGATTGAAGCACCTCCGGGGGGATGATCTAAGGCCCTTCAGGTTAGTTCCTGTCTGCAGTTCTTCCTGCCTCACGTTTCAGCCACGTTCCTTTTCCTTAGGGGCCTGTGACAGTCACTGGATGTCGATGCACATCCAAGGACAGGTTTCACGTGGATCAAGTCCGCGATGACTGAGCTGGGGGTAGCTGGCTGTGGACATGCTGGCCAGTTGGTACTTGGCTAGTGGACATCTTCATTGCTTTCCAGTCAGTCCTATAAATTTGGCCAATCTCTCCTCCATGTGAATTTTCACAGACAGAAACTTTCATTTATTTTTACTTCTCATTATTTATAGCCTCAGTTGACTTGCACAGATGTGGCTGTATTGTGTGTGCACGGCCAGGAACTGCAGTAAGACATAAAAATCTAAATCAGAGCAACATACGTGATGAATGTGTCTGTCTAGATTGTCTCCTTTTTTTCCTGAAATAGCCTCACAGTCTTGAAAGTCCAGCAATCTTAATTTATTTAGATGCTAAATGAAAACTTTAATGCTGTTTATTATTTATAACTGGTTGTGTTTTTTATTTAAAAACATCAAAGATTGTCCGCACGATTCAGACATGGTATAGATGGATTCTACAGTGGAATTCCCTCCTTTGTGTGCTTAATATTAACAAGGAAAGTCTTTGTTATTTCAGTGTTACTGATTCTCACTTGATAAGCACTGGTTGTAAAGGAAAATAAAGTATTGTTACTCTGCTAATGGTTTGGTAAATGTTCATGAAATCATCATAAGAATGCAAATGCGCTGATAGCTTTTTTTCTGGTTGATGTTTTTTTTTTTATGTCAAGCCACTTCTGTTTATCACAAGTACAATCATATAAGCAAAGCTCCTTTTTTATTGCTGTTTCAGTACCCTCTTACTGAGGAATTCCAAGTGCACTGAACCTGTAAATATACTTAATGTTCTGCATACTTTAATGTTTACCTGGCACTTCAGGACAGTTTATATAAATGAAACTGATTTATAGTGGAATAATTTCCAGCAAACTACTTCCCTGCTGGTAAATCAGACTTCTGTTATGCAATTGGACTTTTGAAATCATATGAACTATAACAGAAGTATCTGGTTTTGGCCTATGCATTTAAACCATTTCAGCAATGAGATGTTCAATGTCCTAGCGTCAAAAAAGACCAGCAGAAGACAGTAACACCTTCTGTTGTTCATGTAAGGTTCTTTATAACCTTTTTCTCCACAGGAATAGTGTATGTAAGCTGTCAATACGCAGATTCGAAGGGCTTTATGGTAACATTACACAAAGGGGTTTGCAGGGAGTTGTATCTGGGTCAGTCTTCATTTTCAGATTGCCCAGCAAACATTTTTCTTAATCTGTCACCATCTTTGCCTTTCTTGTAGTTTAATAAAATTCAATTTTATTTAAAAAAAAGAAAATTAGCTTGATACTTGTTAAATAGTCTTTGCTACCTCATGTAGCAGTGTTTCTGCATATTAAGAACTAGGTTCTATTTTGTTTCTCTTTGCATCTGAACAGTGATGAAGCATGTAATGCTGCAGAAGTCTTGAATCCATTGGTGATTTAAATGTCCGGTGTCTCAGCTGGAGGCATAAAAAGAGTGAGAGTACACCTGAGATCTTTTGAACAGCATTCTGTGTGCCAGCTCACATTATCCAATACTCCTTTTGCAATACTGCCAGATTATTGGGATTTGGTTTTAGGCATCACAGGAGACTTTGGGGTCTCTTGTTAATCATAGTTGACAGCAATAGTGTTTTGGGTTTTTTGTTTTGGGTGTTTTGTTGTGTTTTTTTTTTTAAGTCCAATCCTAACATAACACACTATTTGCTGTAGTATTGAGAAGGAGTTTGGGAAGTTTGACATAATTGCTGAATTGAAGGTGGTCGCAGCCCCGATGGAAATCGTGAGGCTGTTCTGTGTGGGGTGGCTGTTGCTGTGTACCCAGAGGGCATGCTGCACTGTGGTTGTGGCGGATGGAGGGAGTTTAGGCCCTCAAGAACCTCAGCAATTCAGTGCTGGGAGTCCCTCTGATCTTCATCCATCATCCAGTTGTTGCTAAAATGAAATACAGCTGCATAAGTAATTATCCAAAGGAATAGTCTTTCATCTAGTTCTGTACTGAAAATCCTTTAGCAAGTATCTTCATCTTCTGTGGTGTTGCCATTTACTTTTCTTTGTGACTTGCAAGGATTAACCAACCTGTTCTCAGGGAAAGGGCAAGAAGGTGCACAGAAGTAGGCTAGAAGGAAGAGAGCATGTAATCCTGTTAGCACGAAGAAGCCTGCTCTCAAGAGGCAGCCAGAGGCCAGTCAGAGTATGTACTGACCTTTCTGAACTGGCAGGTTAACAGCGTTTTGGACCAAAACCCTACGTACCTGGAGATGCCACTGTTTTACTGCTCTGTGCCATGGGCAACTTGGAGTTCTGGACATTTTGGAGTCAACAGATAAGTGATTGTATTGGATCCGTATTTCAACTATTTTGTCAGGTTCTCCCCCTTACCCCAAATATTTTCAGATATTTTTACTGATACAAATACTTTGGTAGGAAAATTGGTGGACGTGCACCATGGCAGTATGGTGCAGTATGTTCTCCTAAACACAGATCACATCTCCCATGGTGTTATATTACTTGCTCCTGGGTGTTCCCAACCCCTTCTCATCCTGTAAGGACTAGAGAGAATAAATTTGTGTAATGGATGGCGCTATCTTGAGATTTTCCTGTGCTTGCAAGTAGTTCATAAATGATACTGCCTGATGGTTTCTAAATACTGAAAAGGTGGTTACCACCTATAGATCCCACTAGTGGTTTTTCAGCATAAAAAGCTGCATTATTTCTTCTGTGTGGATAAGACTATGCATGGTCTTTCTGTCACTGAAATATGTAAAACTGGAAGTAGACCTGCCTAAGTCATCCAGTGAAGACTTGCTTTTGCATTTCTGTTCCTGTGATAAGAGTTAATCGTGCTTTACCTCTTGGTTCTCATCAGGGTGGGGTATTTATATGCCTTTCTGTGAGGATGTGTCTCCACCATAAATAAGATGACGTGTTCAGTGCGATGTGCTCTTCTGTGGTACACGTACAATTTCCTTAGGATGCCAGAAATGGTCACTCCCTTGAGTTTCTTGAACATTAACATTTCTCTCTTTTTAACTTTATTACATCAAGTTGGCAGTGATGAAGCAAAGAATATTGTGTCCTGCCATGATATGATTCATAAAATGAACCTGTCAGCCATGTTTTACCAGCAGCGTGGCTCAAAACACCACTTACGAAGATTGCTTTAAACCTTTATTTTAAGGTAGTTGGCAGTTTCTCTTTGTGCCAATCTTTAATTGCTTCCAGGATAATTGCCGTCTGAGTTGTTTGCAAATCCTGAGCTCTTTCAGCCAAAACAGTTTGCCTTTTCTGGGAATAAGGATAGGAGAATATATGCTTGCACTTAAAACATTCTGGTAGGTTCTAGCACGGAAGTGTTTAGGGCAGGGATAGGAAATCTGTCAGGGACGTGTCTTCTGTCTAACTTAAATCATGTCTAGCTAAACTGAGCTAAATACATCATGGAAAACTTGCAAGAAGGTGCTTGGTAGAGAGCTAGACTGTGGCGTGTTACATCTGCTGTGGCACGGAACAGGCTGCCCGTCTGCCTCCAGGCACCGCGCCGGCTGTGCTGGGCGAGAGGCTGGTACCCCGGGGTAAGAAGCTTGTGCCATTTCCTCCGCGTGGCCCTTGAGGGAGTTTCTGAGCCCGGTGACTGAACCCCACCGCTAACCACCCTGAGCCACCACCGTTTGTGAGCTCAAGTGCTCGAGACCTTTTGTGAAAAAACAGAACTTTCCTTTGCTGCTGGCGCGTGTTTGTGTTGCGTGTGTGTCGCGCAACAGAACTGCGGATTTCCAGTTTTCTTTTAAACCCATAAACTGTCCGTCTACCGACCTCCTACCGCCACAAAATCTGGTCATCAAAGAACATTAAGGTCGCAGAAGCTGAAGGTGAGAAAACTTAGATTACGTGAATTCCCTCCTCTTATTCTTAATTTCAGTTTACGTTGGATGGCAGAATAAATAAATGAAAAGGAAACAAAAAGGGCAGTAATCACACATTTTTAATCCACAAATATGATAATAGATCATATACTTAAGGTGACCTGAACATTGCCCGTATTTTAGCAATGTTATTACATACCAAGCTACAAGTACAAAAGTAAACAATGAATATACAGTATATGCAAGTATGAGAAATACTTGAAAACATTCTCTTTCCTTAAGGCTACTCAGATTTATAAATAAAACAACAGATGTTCAGCTGGTTTGTCTAAAATACCAGAATATGAATATTGATACTTGCAACACACAAAAAGAAAGTCACAGACACAGGATATCCCTTTCCTTTGGACATCTTGAATGTTGAATAATCTCTTTTTTTTTTTTTCTGGCTTTAAAAAAAGAACTTAAATTTGTTTGCCACAAGTGAAACAAACACGCAGAATCTGACGTGCGCACTGGGACAGGAGTGTTGGATACCATAAATACTGTTCAAAAGCATCAATTGACAAGTACGTGCTTGGAAAAATGCAACTAATGGTGCCTGTAAATATGGCTCTGCAAATGGCTGAACTTGAGACCTCAAATGTTGGTATTTCATTACCGTGCTGCCTTGCAAAGGAATTGTCCACCTTCATTGCTACTAAATATACGTTTTTATGGTTAAAGGAAATGTGTGAGGAAAATTCCATTGTTACAGACGGCTCTGGTAATGTCTTGTGCTGCCATTTTTACTGTGCTCCAAAATGAGTTCTCCTGGGAACAGATAAAAATCCATCTAGCGCAGCCCTAGTGAATACGTGCTCTGGGTATGTGTATTCTCAACCCTGTAAGGGCGTGATGGGCGAAACTGTTGTTGCAAGAGAGACAATATAGTTATTCTGGGGTGAGGAAAGAAGAAGAAGAAAACTTTGAAGAGTTTTCTCTACCACCATAGTATTTCAGAGTTTAAATGAGAAACATAAATTTTTCTTATCCTGAAGTAATGGGTGATAACACTGGAAGTCTTCCTTAGAGAGGAATGGCTTTTAAATATATTTTATTGTCTTTGTCAATTTTCAAGTACATGCATCTCTGTATTTTAATATATGTGATATGGAAGGTGTTAACCTCCAGGTAATGGAATTGTCTTCTATCTGTGGCAACTAAAAGGAGATGGTACATGACACCGAAGTGTCAGTGGATGGAGGTGAGTCTGGAGGATAAGATGCCGAGGGTGAGGAGAGGAGAGATTTCCAAACATTCTTCTTTCTACTCACGGTCATCGAGATTCGGCAAGTAGCACGTTGGTGTATCTGCTCTGCCCTGATTCTCCCTTAATCCTAACAAAAGCGTACAGAAACCGGTATTTCTCTGCAAAATGTTTTCAGTTTGAAGACATCAGTGTATTTTGTTTAAAAAAAGGAAAAAGAAAGTCACTGAAAACATTCTGAACAAACAAGTCACTCGTGAAGCTCACCAGAGTCACCGCGACAGTTCTTCTAAGACTCCTGTGGAGATACTACGCTTGGATGGCACCATAAGCGTAGCGGATGGGCTTCCTTTTTTATCACACCTCTGTCTTCCCGTAGGCACAAATTAACATCATGGACACGTTAAACCGAGGGTTTTATCTAGGCTGAATATTTTGAGGACAGGGCCTGTAAACGTCGCTTTGTAGCTCCATTGGTGTCTTAGTCATGCTCCTCTTCACAAGTGCAATTTCAAAATCTTCCCAGAGTATTTAGTTCTGGCCAGCAAAACAGCAAGAGCACAAAGAGCAGCACAACCTTCAGCCTAAACTCATCTGATGTTACCGAAGAGGGCTACACCAATGTACTACTTTATCTAGGTTTGTGGTTATCTTTGAGCTTGAACTACTGAGCTGCTTTTCAAAATTAGAATGAAACCTTCTCTTGTTATTCTCGGGTATAAACCAAAACTCTTTAATGAAAATATTGCTTCATAGAGCAGCTCTTTAAATTTTCTCCCACTTCTACTCAGTTTGCATTATTTGTTATTCCCCTAGTAGGCTTAAATACTATGTAAAATCAGAGATGCCTTCTCATATTGATCCCTGGTCCTTTTGAAAGGAGCGAGCTTAATCCATTACGGCCCTACTTTCTGCCTAAGCTTTTTCAGTTAGTGTGGGAATAATAAAAACGTACGCACCAAGGGCAGCCTGGGGGGAAATTCCATGTGTTGCTCGTTGCCGTCACCTGTCTTATTTTTACATAGCCATGCATTTGAGTTTACTTTCTTTTCACGCCTTTAGCCTTGAACAGAAAGCCAGGAAGATCATGGTGTATCGCCATCTGTTTCTGAACAATATACATCAGCAGCCTTGTTCACTCCGCTCCTTGGAAAAGACTGAATTATCTGAACAAAACATTAAAATTGATAGCTTTCTGATTGCAGTTTTCCACTTCATCACGAGCCTGGTGAGCACTTTCTGGCCCCTGCTGGAGACTCTGGTAAGAGACCAGTAGGAAGGAAGCTCGCTTGCTCACCACAGCTCGTGAAGGGTGGCCAGTTCTAGAGAGAAGTTTTTGGTTGGTTTCTTGTTTTTGAGTGTAGTTTCAGAGGACCTTCTCATCAAGTAGTTTGTTGATGCCGTCGCAGATCTTTTTGAGGTATGGCCGACAATCCCCATCAAGACTGTACAGGGCAGTTAGAAATTCCACATCCGCAAAGTGATTGAAGACGTGGTTGATGCGCCCGTGGGATCTCGGTGTCAGGTGTCGATCTACTAGTTCATGCAAAAGGTCTTTACATTCGTTCAGAAGTTCTGCAAGAACACTTCTGTCAAAAGTGTATTCTACCTCGTAGAAACTGACAATTGTCATGGCAGTTTGGTTCAGCTTCTTCCTGAACTTGTCAACGATTTCCAGCTCTTCCTGGTTGAACTGATTATTTCGATAGAGGATCCCGATTTTTATTGCCACTTTAATCAGGTCTTTCATAATTTTATGGGCTTCCTTTTTGTTTCTCGTGTGTTCCTTTGTTACTTTGTATAGCTCGTCGAAGATTTCGCTGCTCGTGTCATCAATCAGCATGTTGGCCATGGTTTTAGTTGCCATTTTACTCAGGATCTTTTTCTGGGCTTGCAGTGCGAGATTCTTGGAACTGAAACAATCAGGACCTGTTTCGGGGTAGCAGAGAAGGAGGAAAATGTTAATGTTGTTTGGTGAATAATTTTCACAATCAGTTAAGAAACGCAGTACCGATGTGCTTAACCCAGAGACTGTGTGTGTCACGGATCGCTACGTGTAGTCATGGCTGCAGTAACGGGAACACTTCCCATGCTGTATTCCCAGGTATCCTTGGGGTCTCAGACATCTGTGTTTTAGGTCTTGCTGTCACTGAGGTTTTTTGCTTACAAATAAAGAACAGAATATCCCGGCAGGGGATATCTGTGCTGGTTCTTTGCCAGTCTTTTAATTTTGAAGTTCAATATTAAAGCTTTCTTGGCAGAGGGATCCACTGAGATGTTGTGGTCAAAATAATACATAAGCTATCACAGACAAGCAAAATGAGAGTGACATTTGGCTGATACTTGACAAATAAATACATGAACCTGAAAAAAATCATGGTTTTGGTCATTGGGAGGCACTGTTGTTGCATGGTTAGACTAAGCAGCATCTCAGCTAAGGGCTAAGAAAGCAGATTCATAAGCCTGGATTTACTTTGCTTTAATCTCTAGTAACGATGCCTTTCCAGTTTGTTACCAATTTGCAAAATTATAGTGTGTGATTTTTGTAAAATGTTGGTGCTTCAGTGCATGCGGTTCCTGACAGATAAAAATACCTGAGCTGTTTGCTCTACATTTATCAAATAGGTATCTTGGATTTTTTTATCCTTTATGTATCTGTGCAAGTTTCCCTCAGCACCCGAGCATGTGGCTACTCCCGCTGGACTTTATCCAGTAACTATTGGTGGAGATTAATTTGACCTTCCTCTGTTTTTCACATTAATGTTGGTTTTTAACTGACCCTATGTGGACAAAGTAAAGAAAATGGAAAGATTTCCTATGAAATAATCATCCAGTTCAATACTCGGGTAGTGGAGTCTCTGTTGAGTCAAAGCGCGTTTTGTTGTTGTAGCAAAACGGTGATGGGTGTGTGTTTTATATACTCGGGCTTACAGCCGGTGAGGTGAGCGCGGGCTGCTGGCAGAGTGGCCTCTCTGGTACGAGACGCCTTCTTCGCCTTCCCCTCGCGCAGCGGAGATGCCCGGCGTTCCCTGCCAGCTGGGGACCCCGCTCTGCTCACCGGGAGCTCAGAGCCTTGGACGGAGGTAACAGCGTCCTTCGCCAGCTGCTGGGGAATCGAACCACTAAGAGATTAAAAACACCAATAAAAATCAAAGCTTCCAGTCAAAGATTTGACTCTGGAGCCTGTGTGGGTCACAGGCTGGTTGGGTGAGCTCCGGAGGCCCTTGCCAGCCTTCAGGACTCGAGTGCTCAGCTGAGACACCCCGCTGTCGCCCCTGCGCAGCCCTCAGTCTGTGTGCGTCTGTGGTGGAGTCTGTCGCGCAGCCTGGCTCGCGCCGCCCTGGGCTCACCGCAGCCTCTCCTTCCTCCCCGGGCTCCCTCCCCGCAGGCTAAAGGCGTGCGGGGTGCCAGCGCTCGCTTTGAACAAGTAACGCTCTGAATTTCAATAGTCTGCTGTTTAAACCCGATTTTTCAAGTTAGCTAGAATACTAAAGTTGTCATTTTTCTTTGTGCGCTACTGCTGTATTACTGAGCAATATGAAAGAGTAACATTAAATTTCAACTGAACCACCACCTGGAAAAAATAATTCAATGTGCTTCAAAGAATTGCCTGTCATTTAGAGAGAAAATTGTGGGGCTGAGCTGCTGACTGGAGGAAATAGAAAAACTGTGATTTAATCTAGAAATGATAAAACCAGGATGAAAGCATTCTTTCACTTAGCAGTACGTGGGTATATAAATAGTATCCGTGATGAATAATTACGCGCATTTGACACAGTAAAATGGAAGATTAATATTAGCGTCTGTTTCTGTAGTAAGCGTTTGCAATTAATCAAGTGGACGCAGTTGTTCCGTATCTGTTTTGATCAAAACCTGGATATAATTGCAGTCGATTTTCAGAATATTAATTTCACTGACGGTCATGACACTTCAGCCTCCGTGTCATTTTCGCCAGGCGAGAGCCCGGCTGGCTCCCGCCGTGCCCGGCTCCGCTGTGGGGAGAGGGGGAGCTTTGCAGAACCCGGGCGATGCTGGGGCTGAAAGCGAAGCCTGCAGTGGTGGCGCACAGAAAAGGGGGACGAAAAAGCACCGCCTCGCCCAGGACCAGCACAGCCACCAGCACGTTCTCAAACACGCGTGCAGCTGCCCTCCCATCTATGCGATTTCCAAGAGACAAAATTTGACGCTAAATTAGCAGGTAAAAGCTTCTAATAAACATGGTAGTGAGGTTTGTCTGGCACAAAAAAAAAGTGGTTCAGGGGTATGTTTCTATAGTCAAAGCCCTGCCTTTCATCCACAAAACTGAGCGGAGTGCGACCTTCAAAGATGACAGCCCTGGGTTTGGTACCTGGAGCAATGGTGACACAGCTGCCAGCAGAAGGTGTGAGCCAGGAAAGGGGCAGCGCAGCCCGAGAGCATCAGGCTGAGCTTAACTGGATGTTAAGGCTGGGCCAGTCTTCCATGGCAAGTCCCAGCTGTGGGATCTGCTGTTTAACAGATGAGAGGGAGCTCAGTCTCATGATTTCTAAAAATAAAATAAATCTGTTGTTACGTTGGAGCTGCTAAACTCTTCTGAGGAAGCTGTATTCCTTTTCCTCTATGATTTCCTTTACCAGGCCCTAGTGCTATATCCTCCTCCTCCTCCTCTCGTGTCTCTTGCTCTCCTTGGTTCAATCCAAGACCCCAGTTTTGTGGCTCATGTCCCTGCTGTGGCCCCCTTCTCCCCTTCGCGCTCCTGTCTCACCATGGCACCTCCAGCAGCCGTGAGTGCTCAGAGCCCTCAGAAACCAGGCAGATCCTACTACTTTGTGCACACTCCTTTCCCCCAGCTCCTTCCATGATTTGTCCTGCTGTGTGTATTGTAAAATCTGTAATAGCTGGTAACGAGTTTCACCACCGGGACTGCTGTGTGCTCTCTCCCGGTCAGCTGTACCCAACAGACAAGGTCCTGGTGGGGAAGGGCTGCACTCTGTGGGGACACAGGACAAGCTTGTACGTTGGTAGCATTCTGTGGAGCTCTATGTTAGATAGAGAAGCTGCAGCCTGCTGCCACAGTCCCTCCACCGCATCGGGAAACCACTGAGAAGCTCAGGGAGGAGGACAACTGGTGCACCCCAGCTGCATCAGCAAGCTGCCAACCTGGCCGCCGGCATCGGCGCTCGCAGAGGCTCAGCCGTGGTCTCCACCTGCCCGAGCGCCTGCTGGTGGGGTCGGACAACGTGCGTGCGATGAGGAGGAGGCAGACGACAGCCATCAGCCCGTTTGTGCAGCCTGGACAACGGCATGGGGGCTCTTCGCAAAGGGCTGTGCTCAGCTTCGCGGAAATTCAGGGAGTGCAGAGTTTTACGGCAGCGTATGCTGGAAGGAGCGAGAGATTGTTTGGATTCCTGCCTCCAAAATCATGTAGTGCTCAGGCAGCAAGGTGACGCCTGGCCTTTCAGAGATCACAGGTGGTTAGCCACATGATTAAATGCAGGCTTTCATGGGGATGGCGGGTTTACTGTGGCAGCCCTTTCTTACTGCGGCACATTGCTCGTTACACAAAATACAACATCTTTGCCTCCTACAGACAGCAGTTCTATTTTCTGCTTGCTTTCATACAGCAAAACAAATCAGCAACAACATTACAGACGCTATTAGCTTTCAGGAACATTACACCAGAGCTAAAAAAGAAAAGCCAGCCTCCGAGCGTGCTGCTTTGCTGGGTAATGGTTAGCCTCCATCATAGAAGGCCTGACGTCTTCGTTTTTATTAAACTAAGGACCAGTTCTGCCTTCAGACCTGCTCTCTCCCCCTCTACCTGTCATTTAGAGCTGTGCATGATAAAAGCTATTCAAAAAGGCCCGGGTTATGGGATTGATCCCACAACAATCTTCCATCCTTCGGACCTGCGTTCCCGCAGCGGGAATGGTGCGGAGGGGACAGGCTCCCGCCCCGCCGTCGGGACGCTGTGCTGCTCCCCCCAGGGACCGCCCGGCCTCTGGCACAGGGCGCTGAACACGACAGCGCTGCCTCGCAGCCACTAAACTTAATAACAGGATTGCTTAATAACAGAGTTGCTTAATAACAGAAGTGCGGAAAAAGTTTGGCAACTCTAGAGAGTGGATGTAAGAGTTTTATATTTTGAGAGTTTTTGAGACTAAAATGCAAGAGCATCTGTAATATTCACCAGATAGTTTGATTCCAGATGGCTGTACCAAGAACAAAATGATTAGAACTAAATGCTCAGCAATACTATTTTCATGTAAATACCCATTCAGCCACTCTGTACGGAACACACGGCAGAACCAGTGAACCAGAATGTGCTCCCACTATGCCCAGGAGAGAGCACGGTCCACGTTTTCTGAAAGCAATTAGGCGGACATGGAAACAACCCCCCCGGGCACATGAATCCATTTCCCTCCCAGTTAGCCACTTCTTAGTCAAAGCCTTAATAAAGTTTTGCAGCCAGGATACTTTCTCCCCTGGCACATGGCTGAAAGGCAGGTTGAAGTGAGCTCTGGAGGGCGTGCTGCTTCTCGGGTGAAAACGGACAGAGCGGGAGTCCATCCGCAGGGTTTTGGCAGAGTTCGTCCAGGGCATTTTTAATGGCATTGGCAGCCTTGCTTGGAGAGAAGGGATACAAACCAATTTCTTTGGTTTTGTCACGCCTGGGAGTTGTGACTGCGCCTGCTGCAGCTTGTACCACTGAGTTACCTCAGCCACTGACTTCACCTGGCCTAAGGAGCAGCCCACGTGGAGCTGTGCGCCTTATCTCCCGCCTTCCCTGCGCGCAGTTGCTGGTGGGCTGTTCTCGAGCCGCTTGCCAAGCAGTGTGTGTGTGTGTGGGGGGGGACACTGAGTTAGCTCGACAGCATCCTGGAGAGGTGAGCCGAGCTGCTGTAAATTAAAGGACTGAGCTAAAAAACAAAAAACTGAGCTAAAAGAGGCTGCAGCCTGGCAGGAATGGGAGGCGATGGGATCGGCAAAGGTTCTTGCGTCTGTGCTGCAGCTGTACTGTAAGCAAGCAAAGGCCTGAATCTTCACTGCGCAAGAGGGAAATGCGTAGGAAAGTAAAGATGATGAAGAGGCTGAAATATTTTTAATACTCCCGAATCCTCAATTTTCAAATGTAGTGCAGCCTCTGCAGCAAAAGACAGGCTTTAAGGAGTCAGCAAAGCTGCTGGAAATGCGGGCATCCCTCCAGCTGCCAGCAGTTGCTCAGGCTGGTGGGAGAGGGACTAAGCCCAGCGACAGGCAGGCTCTGGGAGCCTGCTGCGGTATGAGACAGCTGGGTTGTGAAAATCATTGTAGAAATGTGCTGGTTTCATGATTTGCGTGACCCAGTTTGAATGCATTTGTGTTTTTTAACCCAGTGACCTACCTGCCCCTGAGCGGGGGGAGTCTGGGAATGCCAACGAGAAGGAACGAGGCAGCCGTATCATAAAGCTCGTGCAGAGTTAAATGAGCAGGGGATATCTGAACGGTTAATCCAGTGTTGCCAGTGTTGATAATTTACTGGGCTGGCAGCTTGTTATAACCTAGAGTTACCCGTAATGCCTCTTTTGCTTGACATAAATAGTTAATAAAGCATAAATAACCTTTGAGGAAAATCAGAGCAGGAAACTTTATCAAGCTGGTATGTAAAGCTGTAAGGACAAGAAAAAGCTAATGCAGATTTGGAAAGGAGAATGTAAAAAACAAACAACAAAAAAAATCTAGTTGCTTAATTGGCGGTATTCAGACTAAATGTTTAGAGGTAAGGAGCTGCAAGCTCGTGTGTTTTATTTATCCTTCAAGTATCACTTAAATGCTCTAAGATTGATTAGAAAAGTGAACCGCGGAACTCGGGATTTCAAAATAGCTCTAAAAGCAGACAGGAAAAAAGTGCACTAGAAGCACTTCTCCCATAGTATTTTAGTAGTGAGCAGCCAGGGAGCTCTAAGCGTGCGTATTGCTCTTGGACGGCTACAGGATCACTGCAGAAGAAACATTCAGTGTTTCCAGTAACTTTAAGCCAAGAAATCCAATAGACCAGATGGAATATATCAGCTTTCAGGGAGGGCCAATTTAAACACGTGTAAGCACCAGGGGCCCGGCGCTCAAACTTTTAACACTTCTAAATTGTTACTATGAACATAAAAGGGTTGCTCATTTCTGTAGTGGAACGGGAGATTACAGACTGATAATTATATGATCCTGGGAGAATGTACTGCTATCCAAACGTCTGAAGGCAAAACTTGGACACGCTGGAAATGGCAGCGACAGCCCTGTACAGAGGGAACATGACTGAATGGAAAAAAGACCGTTTTTCCTTTCAGTGCTTTATACGAGCAGCAACCATGCTGCAAAAAAAAGCACTGTCTGGGACTCTAGCAAGTGGAGATTCCCGATGAGTCTTATTTTGGTGGCTGGCTTGTATCTGGCATTTACTTTACTAATAATAGATTGTTTCTGCGTACTGGAGCGTGCCTTTCAATACCTGGCAGAGGTGATGGCTGGCTGGGGAGCCCCTTCCGTAAAGAGAAGCGGAGCAATGCAGAACGAGTGGTTAAACTGTTGTCTCATCTCGGTAATGCCTCCAGAGATGATATCCAGGGGGAGAGGAGCTCAGCTGCGGTTTCCATCAGCTCTGCTGGAGCTGCCAAGAAAGGGGCTGGATAAGCTTTTCTCCTGCTACCCCCAGTAGCTGGCTGGGAATTCAACTACACCGCTGTATTCTCCTCCCGTGTCTAAAAGCAGTAGCTGGCAAGCGGTGTCTGGATAACAGCACTGTCCCGTGGCTATAACTGGCCCACGGTGTGGAAACCTTCACAAGAGCTCCCTTGGTTATCCGGCACAGCTGAGACAGTGCCGTGATTTTGTACGGCTGCTATTTGACATCAGACATGAGACATTACACTCGGTCATATCCTGAAAACTCGCATCCAGCTTGTGAGAGAGGAAACCACTCCCTGACGAAAAGGCTCCGCGAGGACCATCTCCGTGCGCTGTGTCCCTGGCCACAAACCAAGCGGTGGTACCAGGCAGCAGCAGCTTTGCTGACGACCCAGCCCCGGGGTCCAGCCTGCCAAGTAGGAGCTTGGCACGTGCAAGCAGCAAAGTCACCGCTCCGAAAGTGGCTGCCAGAGCTCTTAACTTTTTTAATCCAATAACATATATCAGAACCAAAACCAGGCCGCGGCCCAGGGAACGATGTCTTTGAAGAGTGACTTTCAAGTGTTCAGTTTAAACCTTGCAGCTCCCATTTTGTAGCTCGCGGGGAAGCTCTGCCAAGGCAGCAAACACATCTGGCTGCACTCGCCACAGATTGCCGAAAAGCTAAACGATGCAGAGCCTGCTGACGCAGCACCCCGAGGTACACAGACAGGGTGCGGACAAGGCTTTGCTCTTATCTGGAACTGCTCAGGCGTTACAGAAATGAGAAAGTCTGTCTGCCAGGAGTGATAGTAAAATACTGTGGTGGTTGGGTTTTTCAAGCTTTACTCTACGGCTAAAAGAGGTTTTGATAAACTGACCACTGTAGCTTATAAACAGGTTTAAAGTCTTTCAGTGTCAGCTCATTATGTTGATAGCAAGTGCAGAACACATTGAAAAGACTGAACATCCCTACCCCAGAAAATGCTGGTTGAACTCTGGCTGACGCTGCAAGACACAACACTCGCACGCCGACAGCAAAGGTCTGGGGAGGGAGGTATTGAGCCGTGCAGACCAAGGCATCGCCTGGGCCCGTCTTTAGGGAATGGGAATGCTGGAGGATTGGTTACTACCTGTTGCAGTGACCTGTTGATCCTGTTCCTGTATTTTGAGACAGATATTTATGATTATATTAGCATGTTTTTCTTTAAATACTAGCTTTGGTCCAAAAAAGTCTTCTAGAGCAAAGAGGTGTGCTGACATACCCAAAACACTATGGCAGGATCTTAGGTCAGCATGGGTAGATAGCTCACACAAACCAGCAGACAGCGCTTTGGTGGCAATAGGGGACATCTTGACTCGGCTAGGATTTTTGGCCTTCAAATTGTTAATAGTTTTTATTATTTTTTTTTCCAATATATGCTATATGGCAAATCCTGGGCAGTAATTGTTGAAGAGCCTAACTTTGGTCTCTGAAACATTTTGTGCTTAATCTCCTTTGTCTTCTCCACCATTATGACTGTTCTTGCACCTTCCTTTTAAAGACACTGCATTAAAAAATAAGGTTTCGTGGTGACTATGCAGCAAAAATACTTAATTAGATGAATAATTATTATTTCTATAGGAAAATTAGGCTTGTTTTAATGTCTGTCCATGTAATTTACACAACAGGACAGTAAGGAGTTCTTTGGTGTGTGCTAAGGAGCTGTTTATCGCTTAGACAGGCCAGAGGCTCTGGGGGAGCATCAGGCATATAATGAAGGATAAACCCATTATCTTGTTAAGGGAAAGTCCTTTTTTTAAAAGGACTCAACCACCATATTCTTCCACAGAAAAGTAACAATTATCTAGAAAAGAAGGGATTTTCTTGCCAAAGTATTATTTGCCACTGAGGCTCGTATAAGCCATGAGGAACCTTTCAAGATCTCACAGCTATGCTGTTTTAACCCAGATACAATTAGAGTAGCAACTTTCTCTTTGTAGATGATCTGTAGAACTTGCATGCAGTTTTACTTTATGATCAGTTTCCAAACTGGTAGATTCTTTTTTGAGCAAAAACTTGAAGAGGGGAAAAAAAAAAACAAAACTGCAAGCACTGCAAATAGAAAATCCAGGCTGTGTTACCTAAACATGGGGGATACAGCCAGGCATCCTGGAAGCCAGCAGCTAGAATCGCCTCACTTACAGCTGCTGAGGCTTTCTGGTTTCAGTACATACAATATTTCTTGCTCCAGGAGTGTAACAAGTACTCAGTCTCTCCCCTTGCCTCTTAAAACAAATAAAAAAAAAACCCAAACCACATGCAGAGAAAACAGAGCCAGGACAGACCGTGTACAACTACATGGCAGGTGCTTTCCACCTGTTCAGTGTTGTATCTGTGCTTTAGTATTCACTTGCAGTGGCCCAGAAGCAAATCGCCTGGTTCACCCTCTGGCTATGTTTTCCTGATATAGGCGGGGAGTTTGGTGCCTGGGAGCAGCTATGCCCTTTTTCTGATGTTTGAGTGTTCAAACACTGTGATGCTCGTAACAGATCCTGGGGAAATTGAGTGCAATTTCACGAGTGACTTGGATTGTTGATCAGGAAACACGAGCTTTTCTGTGTGTTCTTTCATGGCCTCCCCTGGCCGGGTGAGGGAAGGCGAAGGGCTATGGAGGTGTCTCTGCTTTTTGGGTCTCGGTGCTTATTAAGTACCGCAGCCATCACCCCTGTAACAGGAGATGACGATTTCCTCATGCTTCTGTAGCTCAAATCCTTTCTATTCCATCCACGGAAGTCTCTTTAGCATGCAGGAGCCAGTCGCTCCCAGTAGAAACACAATAATATGCTGTTAGTACAGCAAGGCCTGGCAATATCAGCCCTAAATATTAAACAAGGCCTCCGTGCAATATGCAGGCTTCAAACAGATAAAGTGCAGCTAAGAAAGAGGCCATTTGGTACTGGCTCACTGATTTCTTTTTTTCCCCTATTTCCCGTTCCCTCAGGAAGAAAATTCCGAGGGTTTATTTTTGTGCCTTGAAGTTGCTTGCTGTTGCAGTACCCTGCTCTTTCTCCAGAGATATAACATCCTTGCCTTTCACATAGACTAATTCTATTTTTGACTCTAATATATTAAGAATGGCATGAAAAATAAGCACATCTATGCTCTGGGGATGCACAAAACTCCATGAGAAAGCAAGCAATTGGGACCCCAAGGGTAGCTGGTCCGAAGATGCTGTGAAACTCCAAGATGGCATTTCTCTGCAGCTTAATACGAGGCTGAAGGAAAATGGGTGGGAAAAGTATTTCTGCTGAAGCAGGTCAAGGTGAATAAACTTCCAAACCACACAGAATAGGCTGCACCTGCAGAAGGTGTCAAGCTGCTGCTGACCCAGTGGGCTCTCCAGCTGCACCAGGCTGAGCTCTGCCACGTCCAGAGGGAGAGGATGGGGGTCGGCGGCTCTGGCACCGCATCCCTGCGGAACTACACCAGCGTCTCTGCAGAGCATACGCCTCTCTCCACCATCCTCCAGCATCCTGCTCAGAGACACCCAAAATAGCCCTCCTTGTCCCACAGAGGGGGAGTGACTGGAAGCAAAGTTGCAATTTACTCTTGTGTGGTTTTTGTCTTGTGTTTTAAAAGCAAAAAACCCCACTGACAATGCCACTTAGCCACCTTTGCTTGAAACGGTCTGAGGGCAGTGACACAGTGCGAGTGCCGGTGGGTAACCCTGAACCAGGCGTGTAAATGAGAAGAGGCCAAGGGCAGCGGGGGGTGGAGGGGAAAGGCAGGCTGTTTAAGCTTGGAATTGATTTAAGCTAATGGCATCTGTGTATCTGGCAAATGAGGGACATATATTTTTTATGAACGCCATATGCCGTTGTTTTACTACCTTGGTACTTGCTTGCACTAGGTTTTGAATCAAGACGGTGATGGATGGGAGGGAAATAAAACAATGGCAGAGATCAGGTACATCTGGAAAAACATACTGTGGGTCCCTAAATCAAACACTAGAGGAGCTGTTAATTTTCCCAATTAACTCCAGCCGTGCTTCCAAGCTGTGTTTAAACCAGAGAAGAAAGTCAAATGAGGGGAAGATGAAGCTGGTGAGGGGTCTGGAGCACAAGTCTCATGAACTGCGGCTGAGGGAGCTGGGGTTGTTCAGCCTGGAGAAAAGGAGGCTGAGGGGAGACCTTCTCGCTCTCTACAGCTCCCTGAAAGGAGGCTGTAGCCAGGTGGGGGTCGCTCTCCTCTCCCAAGTAATAGGCGATAGGACAAGAGGAGAAGGGCTCAAGTTGTGCCACGGGAGGTTTAGGGTGGATATTGCGAAAAATTTTTACACTGAAAGGGTTATCAAGCATTAGAACAGTCTGTCCAGGGAAGCGGTGGAGTCGCCATCCCTGGAGGTATTTAAAAGCCAGGTAGACATAGTGCTTAGAGATATGGTTTAGTGATGGTTTTTGTCAGAGTTCGGTTGATGGTTGGACTAGATGATCTGAAAGGTCCCTTACAGCCTGGGCAATTCTATGATTCTGTGACAACGGTGCAAGAAGTGTCAGACAGCAGTTAACTTTCCCAAGTCGGGAGCAGACACTCTAGACTGATCACAACATATTTAAAACTATTAAGAAAAAAAGTTTGATTAACCTTAGACTATTTATCTAATTTCTATTTTTTGCTTCTGTGCTTTGGGGGAGTCAAAAGAAGAGTGTTTTGAAGATGCTGATTAGTGCTTACAAACCAGCTACTAGTCCCAGGGCTGTGGAAGACGGGGGCTTAAAGGTTTGAACACGTTTGGACCTGCTGTTTGGCCGTCAACAGGTAGGCACGGCGCTGGCTATAACGCAGCCCAAACAGTAGGACCATGATGTGACTATCACTAACGGAAACAAAGGGTGTCAAACCTGCTGCTACGTGAGGGCTTGGTAGGGGCATAAAGGAATTTAAAGTGTGGCATATCTTGTGACTGATTAATGTTCTTAAACCAAAAAGCAAACAACCCCACAAAACCCAACCAAACAAAAACCAACCAAACAAAAAACCCACTAAAAAACCCAACCCAAAACTCTTGATAGAAGAGACTCTGCAGGTGTGTAAGTCAATTTCTAAAGAAATATTCTTCTGAACCCTCAGCATGAGTCATGCCTAGTTACAATATTTGGCATGTCACGGCATCATTACTTACAAGGTATGTGGGTGCTACTTATGTCTGTGTATTTATGAATTTTCATTCCCTCTATGAATACAAAGGTCTAGATTTGTAAAGGCACCTAATGTATCAGTAAGTGTAGTCTAAAATTTTAATTCCTAGTCTGAGAATATTCAGGAGGGAAAGAAAAAAAAAAAAGGACTACAAGAAATCAGGAAGAGTTACTGAAACTTGTGAAGTCTTTTGGGGTAAAGAAAATACTCCGGATTAATTCACCACTCGCCATACCAGTGACCCTCCTCCTGCCTCCTGGCAGCAGAGCAGCCCCTGCTCTCTTGGCCCCATGTCCTTCTGCCCCAGCGCGCGGTGCTGGGCACGCAGCCACGCACTGCCCTCCGCTCTGTGCCCCGCTGCGGGGTGGAGAGCGTACCAGCCCTTCTCACATGGGTTTTAAGCTACTACACTTCACTTACCATAATAGCTGACAGGGTACGGGTCCGTGCTCTGCCCGCACAAACACGGCAGTGAGGATTTCATGGCCGCTTGAAGCAGACAGTTGTGTTTCGCCCAGCTGCGATTAGCTGATGCTTTGTGCTGCAGTTTAGAGCGCAGTACCAGAGGGGAATGCGGCTTCCGCAAGTCCAGAGAAGACCTGAGGGCACCCTCCCTTTCTGAGTGAGAGATGCTGATAATATCAGTGTCTGAATCGTGCTTGTTCTGGTTTCTTTTAACTCATTTGAAGTATCCCCCCTCCCCCAAAGTTTAAAGATTTCTTTAGATACTTCTAACGGCCACTATGGCCTTGCCGAAACAACCTGGTTGCTTTTTGATTTTAACCATCAGAACTGATAGTCCAGAATCCATCTTCAATGGGTTAGTTCAATGGTATAGTTATAAACGAACCAACGGTGTTACAGGTTTAAATAAAAGAATACTTTTTTTTTTTTTTAAAAAACATCATCTGCTTATCCTGGCTGACAAGCAAATGAATAAATTCCTTTTCCTTGTAGTTTAGGGTTGTTTTTTTTTTTCCTTTCTTCAACAGAGAACAGATGAAGCATGTGCTCCACTGAAATAGCCGCCCACGGGCAAACACGGGTGCTCTGCAGACCTTTACAAGAAAAATCTAAACTGAACATGTCAATACTGTTGATCCAGGGTGAAATCAATGTCTTGTTTTCAGTCTGAAAGTGCTAGAAAAGTATTTCTTAACAACAGCAAAGCTGAAACTGAAAAGGCAAAAGACATGAATACTTAAAAAGAAAAAAAGAAAGAGTCTGCTTGTGCCTGTGAACTGTTGGTCCCAAAAGAGGACAACAAAACTGCAAGAGTCTCCATTTACTTATTGTTTTAAACAATGCTTTACTGTTTGCCTGGTTATTAAAAAAAAGAAAAAGATTTTTACAGTTGCGGAATATTAGGCTGTGTGGAATCCTTGACTTTTTTTCTTTTTTTTTTTTTTTCCTTCCCCCCGCCTCTAGAGAAGGGTTAGCTGCTGGGGAGATGGCCAACCCAGATTCTAAATAGACAACTCCTGACCAAAGGAAAAATTAACGCTGGTGAATGCAGCTGGGATTCATCAGGCTCTCCATCTCTTACGTGGTTTTGTGCATCTGATTGGGGATTTATTGGTAGGAAGAGAGCACATGTTGCCTCATGCCTCAGATGTGATCTATAACCCTGTTTTCCTTTAAGATGAAGCCTGATTTAGACTTTAATATATCCTTTGGGTGATCTGCTCTGTGCTGCTCATCTGCAGTCTTAGGTCAAGCATCCCGATGAAGATGCACAAAGGACTAAGAATGGAATATGTGATGGCTTCCATCCCTCTGAAGAAAGAACACAGCCTAATACGTGTCTGTCCATCCCACATGAACTAGACCACCTGCTGTATTCTCCATGCTCGTTCTCTCTAAGCCTGTCGCAAAGAATGACCACTGCTTAGCCATCATTTTCTTTAATAAGAAGGAATACTTTTTAAACCATGAAAACCTTAGTATAGCCTAGTGAAAGTATAAGCTGAATCTTACAATAAGAGCAAAGGATTATTTCCTGTGGAAGGCCACAAAACTCAGTACGGTGGATCTGCAGGTCAGTTCCATTCCTCCTTGGTTCAAGATCTGCATGAATAATATCTGCCCAAATTTACAGTGTCTCACTTTGTTACACTAAGGAAAGAAAAAATCCTGAGGTCATACTGGAAAAAAGGGAGGAGAAAGTAGACTACAAATGATGTTCTCCTTGTTATGGGTTTAAAGCGCTAAGCGTGGTGTCAATTCTTTCACAGCGATGTAACTGACCCGAGCAGCATAAATAATATCTTACAGTCAAAACTCCTGTAGAGAATAAATGCTAATGAGGATTATCGGGGTTTGTACTTTTATCTTGTTCATTGTGTGTATACATATTGCAAAACAGATCATGCCAGGAGGAATATCCTGATAACAGGGACGCTTTCTCTGTCACCAGGGAGTCTCTAATAACAGTTTAACAGCAGTAGCTGTAACCACCCATGGTGTAGAAGTTCACTCTAAGTGCAACTCTTTATTTCAGGAAAGCAGAAACGGGAAAAATGCTGGAAAAGCACTGAAGTGGTCAAGACAGTTCTTAGGAGGTCTGTTTCGTTATTCTGAGGCATGTGAGTAACAGCAATGTGTCGTGTTTGGTTTTTTAAAAAAAACATATACATGTATGTATCCTTATTATATGATATTGCAGATCTATGGAATCAGGATTGAATCTGCAGAGGAAAAATAAAAAAATCACTGCCTTTATGCTACCTAAAGAAAACTCTGAAACGAGACGCCTCGGCGATAAACACAATAAGCAGAATGTGCCGTCCCTCGTGAGGTTTCAATTCTGTGAAATCGCTGAGTACATACGTACTGAGTTTATTTGTGCCGATACCTACACGTGTACTGAAAGCATCCAGCTGAATAGCCAGGATAATGCAGAAACGTCCCCCCTGAGTACAGCAGCCACAACGGTCTCTGGAGAGAGACTCCACACGACCTGAATGAGGCCCAGACTGATATTAAGCGGAAGTATCGTAGCACAGCCCACATGCTGTTATCATCTGGCTCTTTCGGATGCCAGCAAAACTGCCGCCTTTATATCTGGTTAATGGTAACAGAATAATAGACAGTTCTGCTAAAAAGTTGTGCTTAAGAACAAAAATTGATTCCACCAAAACAGCTGCTACTTCTGAAGGTAATTTAGTCAATTTTGCCGTTTCTTACTCTTGAGTGTGAATTTTTAGTGTGTCTGGTACACGCTGAGGAAACAGAGCCACCGGTGTGCTACTTTTCCTCCCAGAGCCATTCTAAATATAGGCAGCTTCTCGAGGCTGATCAAGAAAGTTTCCAAAGGTGAGTTTAGACCCATCTGACGTCTCCTGGATTTGACATGGTGTTCAAGGAGTGAACACCCTGTGGAGCTTCCTCAGTCTAGCAGTCGCCTGAGGGGAAATACAGCTTAGTTTCCTCTTACTGCTTTTTAGGACTTGGTAAATCCTTCTTTCCTAGATACCTAATCCTGCATTTCTTAGTCCTGCTCTAGGGCTCTGCTGGGTTCAGCGCTTTTTCTGCTTGAAGAAGCGTGACAATACCTACTTCTTGCTCAGCTCTCACCAGTCCCGTAGGAACAAACTGGATTCTGCCCAATCTCATGTTTCTCATTCAACTTTTTCTACGATGAAGAAAAATGTGAATTCCTTTCCTGAAGAGGGACTTGAACAGTTCTGGTCTGTACTGCTGTGTATGGGCCACCCATCAGAGAGGACTTTGTCAGGTAAGGATGGGCTAGACCTTTTGGACACCCCAATCCTGATAACTGGTCCGACTCCCTTTAGCAGAAGGGTCTAACAATCCCTATCATACGCTTGTCTAGAGAAGTAAGACTACCATGCTTATGCGTTTTGTAGGGTTCAACTTTTCCCAAAACTATATCTGTCTGTAACTCCTGCCCTGTGCTCCTGCAGTTGCCGTAGCATAACCCAGGGACCTTCACATCTAATGAAATAAACAGCGAGTGGAAAGCAATCACTGCCGCAGAGAGCCTTCAATCAAATGATACATTTGTACGCTTGTAAATGGAGACTGGAGCCTTGACAAGGAATGACTGTATACCTGTCATTCATGACTATGATTTCATAGTTTGCACCAAAGCCTGGAGAACAGTAATCCAGTGTTTGTGCTCTGAATATAGGTATCACTGTATTGCTCGTAGGGAATAAACTGTTAGCAGGAACATTAAATAAACTCTATCATCAAGTTGAATGATACTCTAAAATAAATCATTTAACTTTTACTAAGTCATTATTAATTTAATGAAACTTCCCAGGATGATTTAAACCAAAAGAGAGAAAGTTTGAAGTGCTCCCCACAGAGACACAGTACATTACGTATTCAACATGAAAGGTCTGGAAGAGGAGCCCTTTTGTTTATTCTTTTTTCATTTTAACTAATGCTAATTTGAGCTGCTAGTGATATGCTATTAAGCCCTACACTACAATACATTTGAAGCTTCCCTTGGAAATAACTGAGCAGAAATTTAACTCCGCTGACCTCACCTTAGCGGAGCTGGTTTTGCTGCCAAACTCAAGAGCTGGCATGCTTTTTTTTTTGATATGTTTTCCTCCCACCCCCTACCCCACCAAGTCTATTCAAAAAGTTTCTTTTGCAGCAACCTGTTCTCTTCCTCTGGGCCTGATGGTGCTGCTGAGGACCCCTTGGCATAGCGCTAACTGTTCAGGCCTGCCTTTGCCTTTGGGGTCAGCTCGCTCACCTGCGTTTCCCCTGGGCCCTCCCCAGCTACACGTCTCTCGAGGTTTGCTCCAGCAGTGATGCTGCCAGCATCTCCCCCTCAGCCAGCTGCCTGGCTGGCCTTTCTTCAAGCCTAAAGCCTGAAGATGAGTTACCACTCACTGCTTTTCAATATTCTTTCCCCAAATATTAAATACTCTCACATGCTTGCAGAGAAAACGCACGCAGAAGCTTTACCCTTCCAGGATGCTTAACAAACGTCCCTCCAATGCAAAATACACTCATGATAAAATCACATTTTCTTACAGCAAACGGGCGCCCCAGTGAGCCTCTCAGACGAGCTTCCCACTACGTAAATTCTCATTAAGCGCAGCCCAGCGGTGCCAGCGTAATGGTGCATCAGTTGACGCTTATTTGACTTTAATGTACACAGAAATCACTTGTAGAAAGCTTTTGTCAAAGAAATAAAGCTCCAAATGCCAGAACCCTGTCTCTTACATAGCGAGAGACTGCCTAGAAATCCATGCGGCGCGTTAGAACTTGCAAGAGAGATTTGTATCCAGTGACTTTTCGTTAACTGAGAATATTCATGCTATAAACACAGGTCTAGAAATGTGATGATACACCACAAGAATTTATTCAGGGCAGCACTTAATCTAGGTAGCTGTGATAATTCTATTGCTTTGTAAACTGGTCAAACGGAAGCTGATAAGTCTCATTAACATTGTGATGGGTATGGTCCATAAAAATCCAGAGCTGCTTGACAATTCTACAGCTATCATCTGCTTTACGCCATAATAAAACCAAGACTAACACCATAAAAGCAATTTAGCGTATTTCAATATTTAAAAAGCGTACACTTGAATGTCTTAATTTGGATCTGCCTGTAATGGCTTCTTCTAGTGCCATTTAGTTACTTTCTTACTTTACGTTTACATATAAAAGATCTTTATTTTAAAGAGCAAACTAAACTTATTTCAAAGGCAGCCTCTCCTTCATTCTCTTTCAAAAAAGAAATTTACAAAAATTGAAGTAAATGCCCAAGATGTTGTGGTAAGAAAAAGTTAACTAAATATCTTCTCAGATAGATAGAGAAGTTTTTGTTCTTCAAGATAGATTTGTTTTCTACAGAAAACTAAATTTTTTTAAAAAAATAGTTGATCTTTTTTTCTTAACAAAGGTAAAGAAAATTCTGCCTTGTGGAGGAGCCTTTGCTGTATGAGGATCCGCCTGTGAAATACCTGTAGATCATTAAGTTGCATACGAGCAAGGAGGCTAAGGACTCAGTTCTTTTTGCATAAATCTTCTCCTTACGCATAAATCGGAATTCTTTTGCTATATTCAGTGTTTCACAAAAGAAAGTCTTTATTAATATCAGTAATAATGGCCTAAACTGGCCATGTAAAATTATGACGTCATGTACGATGACAGGGAGATTATTTTTCCAATGACGCTTCCCTGCTTTCCATGATGTACTCAGGTTTGACTTCAGCCATTTCTCATCCAAGACTGACTTAATATCCACGTGGTGCTCTTTCCTACTTCTTTTAGAAGGAAATTGCTATTTAAGGGAGATGTATTCCAATCAAATGTATTTTTTTGAGATTCCCTGCATCATGTTTCTCATACTGTATTTTTCCTATACAGAATATCTGGTGCTATCGCTCTAATTTCCCACAGCTACCAGAAGATAACCATGCACTGCACGGTGCTGCGCCTGAATTAGTGTCCCAAATTCAAAAAGTGCGTCTTTCTCATACTCAGGCTCTCATCCTCCAGACTGGGGACTGCATCAGTAAATGCAGAGAAGGACTATTTTCTGATTTCTTTTAGTTATGTTTATTTTTCACTATGACAACTCCTCAAACAGAGAACAAGCTGAAGTCTTACTGTGTCTGTTCTTGCCTCATTCCTCCTCCTTTTTTTTCATAAAATAATTATGCAATTCATCTGGAATATGGGAATATAAATTACTTGTGTCAATGGATAGATTTAGGAATGACTTTTAATGGCATTATCTTTGCTTTAGCTTCAGAAGTGAAGAGACAAAGGCATAGGTCACCGAAGCAGTATATGAAAAAACAGCTTCAGAGATAGGAATGTGTGGAATGAATGATTAAAAAACCCCATAGTTTTGAAATATTATAGGCTAATTCTATCAAGCTCTCATGATTTATAAGATCTCTGGAACTCTTAGTTCTATGTTATTTGTTGGCTGTCATTCTTATCACATATGCTAGTTAATGCGTTTTGGTTAAATACGGGCAACTGCATTCACACTCTGTTCTTCAAGTCCCGCCTGTGTAATCTTTTCCCCTTTCTTTGTTATACAAGAAAAATGGACTTTCCTCTTCAAATAAAAACCTGGGCCAAAACCAGTTTAGACCTCTGACAATGTCTAGGTCTAAATCATAAGGGTATATTTCTATGAAATTTTGATTTTATTTATTTTCCTAGTTGGTTTTAGGTATTTGTTTGACCTGGAAAATCTACACCACATCTCTACTTGGGTGAGGAAAGATTAGATGGAGAGTGTTGAACAACACACGGTGCATTAGCTTGCTCTTTGTTGCTTAATAGACGTTTTCTATTGCATTAACCGCTGCATCTCCTGGTTTGTTCATCCCTTTTGCAAAACATACCTAGTTCCTCCCTCATTTCTACAAAATAACGTTCTTTCAGATACCTTGTTTTATAGTAATCATTCAGTAGACACACAGACACTCCCCTGCTCTCCTCCCTGCTTCAGAGTAGGTTTATCTGTGTGCTACTCAATACACCAGCAGCAATGATGCAGGGGTGGAAACTCCTCATCAAACACAGGACCACGGTTACGATACTGCGGCTTCAACTCCTCTTGCCTTAGGAGCGAGCTGTGCTATCTCTTTAGGGACCAAGGAAAATTAACGCGGCCAGGGACTGCTTTGGGTACTATTTGTTTAGCAGAGAAGTCCAGGGCTGTATGAGGTTTCCCAATAAGGTATCTTTCAAAAAAGACGGTATCTTTCATAAGGACCTCCTTATGCCCTTAAGCACCGCTTTCGCGGTTTCCTCAGATAAGATACAATACCCGCACAAACTCTAACAAACGGGGCATTCTCCGCACTTTTGTATCTCCGGAGCACTGACATGGCAAAGGAGCCATTTATTTCACCGGTAAGGAATCCGTACAGAAATGTTAGCATGGGAAATGGACACATAGATCCAACCCTCGGGATACCGCGGAAGAAAAGCATTGAATTCAGAAGGGTCATTGCTTCCCTTTTACAACTAAATTTTTATTTCTCTTGCAATATAGAGCATGGTATTTTCCAGCAGAAGTGTTTTGTAATTATAGCAATTCCCAAAGTCTGTTTATTCTAATTGCTGCCTTTTGCTGCATTTTTGGATGTGCAGCTTAAGATGGCCGCTGTTGGCTTAATATTTCAGACTTAATGTTTACTGGGGAGCGGAAAATGCTTAGCTAAATTTTATGGTAACAGACGTGTTTACGTGGAACCTTTAAAAGATTCAGTGGAAAAAGTTTCCCCCGATTCCCTGCAGAATTTGCAACATTATTTTGCAGCACAGTTAATGAATGAGTTCCAGAGAGTAAAGCTGTCTGGTTTGCTTTCCCTAATTGAGATGTACAGAAATGAACGGAATGATCTAAGTGGTAAGGGGAGCAAAGTAACGCTTTTGAAGTCCTAACTAACTGCGAGAGGTTAGTTACACCAGCAAAGCCACCGCCATGTGAAAATATAAAATCCTTATCCTTTGAACAGGTACAATAATGAGCCTATTCTGCCTGGTTAGTCCTGACTAACCCACTGAAGTGGGAAGAAAATGAATGAAAAGCCGTTTCTTTCTCCATTGCCAGAGAACAGCTCTCAAAACAGCGCTTTTCAGCAGTACCCTGATTAGAATGGCTGGCGGCTCGGGGGACTTCCAGTTGCCAGCCTTGGCACCTCGCTGATTTTCAGCACTATTTGTTACTTTTTTTAAACCCAAAGCAAGTTGAAACTAATCAAAACACGCTTCTTTAACAGCCAGGGATTTCACAGCCAAGCCCTGCTTAAATTTATTCATGTAAATAACTTTATCATTTTATAGGGTATGTTCTGAGTAAAATGAACAGACCTTCGTGTGAAATTGAATTTTAAAAAATCTTGATTTTTTTTTTTTTTCCCTTCCCCTCTCATATCTTTCCAAATGTGCCCTAAATTTTTGCCTGCACTAGGGTAACCTTGTTCGTACAATCTAACGTTTAATAGCCATATTGAATATTATCCCAAAGGTGAGTCAGAGCCTTCCTGAAATTTGCACTGAAGTCATGGAAAAACATAACCCCTGAATCAAGAAGAATTTATGGTCTTTCCTATATCTCCTGTCCCAAGGTACAGATCCAGCCTCTGAAACTATTTGCTCCTCTTTAAAATAAGAAGCGAAATCCTCTGGTGTACACTGGCATAGTTCCACCTGCACTGATAAACCCGTACAGTTCTATACCAAGGGAGGGAGCATTCCCCTCATCAGATTTATTTTTAATAGGTTGACTGAAGAACAATGATCACTCTGGACCTAAAGAGACATAAGAATGGGCAAATATTATGGCTCTATCTACTTACGCAATGGCGAACAGGGAAATTAATGAATTATGAGCTATCCCTAGCATTAATATAAGCTGAAAATGTTCTTATTAAGCTGTTTTGATTGAAAATGTTGACTGATTGAAGGATTATTGGAAATGCATGTATTTTTGATAAAATTCCCTATGATTTCCTGTTAATCTCCCAGGTTGTCAGACAGCCCCTTCTTCCCATGTCTGCCGTTTGCATTAGCTTTGCTGCACAGATTTTGGCTGAAAAAGTGAGTTTTTCCTGTTGTGTAATAGGGAATCCAGCGCTCTGCTCCTCTTCAAACTAGCAGAGCTGACATTGACCTTGGTCTTGTAGACTCAGTGTCATTTTGGAAAAAAACCAACAAACCAAACCAAATCAAACCAAAACCTTAACAAAAAAATGCGTGTGTATATATATATATATGCAGAAATATGTATATACACACATACATTTTTCACATTTTCTCAGGAAATTTTTCATTCTTAATGACAACACAGCTCCAATAGACTTTGCTAGTCTTTCAGCAGTGTAAAGACTGCCTTTTAATCAGGTCTAATCTTGCATACACTTATGTAGATTTCCCTAATGATACTGTAATTTCATCTCCGTGACACCACAGGACTGACAGTAATAATTGTTTCAGCATTTGTTATTACCTACTGTCCAAAGCCTTTGTCATTTCATAGGATACCAAATGCTTTTATTGGGATACCCTATTTCTAAAATATACAGTGGAAAAATTACCGTTGTCATAAAATGTTCTAAATGTATGAAGCATGAAGGGAACAACCCTATTTCTCACAAGCTCTGCAGGATTAAATCACATACTTTGGGAGAACTGTTGCTTATTAAGAAATTATTTATGAGTTGAATTATATCACTTCTAAATATATAAAGAGTTGGGATGGCTTCCAACAATTACTAAAGAAGACAGACGAGTGGTGCTTTCCAATTAAATCAGGCTGACTTTATTTTTTTTAACTTCTCAGTGTCCTGTGTTCTTTCTTCTGTCTTTCCATGATTCAAGTAAGTAATGTATTAACCTTGTACAACTGATGTCTCGCATGTCTCCTCTTTGGTATCCTTTCATGTGGTGGTGATCAGTAGGAGTCTCTGTGTAGCTACTCACTACATGAAAGGTTTCTTTCTTGTCCATATAACTGCTGCTGCTGCTGCTTAAGTACTTGCTTTTATTTAGGACCAGTTGTTATACAAATCTTCAAAGCTTATAACTTCTGAGGGCTCATTTATATTTGTATTGTTCATTCTTTGATAATGACCGTGTTAAAAAACCTGCAGAAAACAGTGCAGCACAGAAAACATTGACTTCCATGGTAGCGCCTACGCTGTTCAAGTTATACAACGAGACAGATGTAACTCCAAGACCTAGTTTATTAGCAGGGGAATAAAGACAGATTAATTAAACCCAAAAATGCCAAACAGGAAAATTCGCCAAGCCATAAAGCATCCTCTTTCCCTCTTCTATTGGACGAAACTCAGATGTTTACAGAGAGCACTTGTACCAGCTCTCTATACAGCAAAAAATTTCACAACTCTCCACAGAGCTTTGAGTTTATTTCCTAGGTAAACCAGATAGAAAGTAAAGGCTAGCACTCAGCCTAGATAAGTAAGACCTGGGTGGACATACCCAGACTAGAGCAGCCCGTGAACTTTTTCCAAGATGTCAGTGAAAAGGTACCTACGAAAACCCAGTCAATTATCTATAAGCTTAAATTTACTCTATAAGGATGCTTTACTGAAGAAAAGTTAAGTAATCTGCAAAATGAAAAAAAATATTGAAAAATCACTGCAGTAGACTATTGGGTAAGTGTTTATTCCTTGGCAGATCACCCTTCCCATAGCTGGCTATAGTCATCGTTGCTGCAGAGTTCACTTTGTTCTATGCTCAAGGAGTATGCCTGCTCCGTACATAGGACCCGCCTTTATTGCTGGGGTTGGAAGTTTGCCACTCCAGGAACTAATTAGAATTATTTATTTTTTCCAGCACTTTGGAGTAGATAGCAAGCTCATTTGGGTATCTGGCATATTTATTTAGCTCTGTTACCAGTTCATCTAGTTACCAATGATCGTTTACAAGATTTAAATAAAGGTTTCTCCTCCATTAGCAGTGGAAAATGAAACCAGATCGTGTTACTTGGAAAAATGAATTAAAATGATGGAAATTATTCTCGTACAAGACAGACAGAAATAGCCCAATGTAAGTGTATTCCTCAGTTGCCACTTGAAACAGCAGCCTATTTTGTGCTACGCCTTTCACTGATTCATTTCTAGGGTTGTTCTCTAAAAAGAATCTACAGTTAGTGGGTCTGAACTGCTGCTTTCTGTCAAGTGGAAACCGAGTGGCTGTTCCATAGCCTTTTTCCAAAAGCTCCTTTTGAAAGCTGAAACACTGGAGCACAGAGATCTGCCAGAGCGCGCCACTGGGAATGCAGGAATGCAGTCCTTGCCTAGTGTCTGTACGTCCGGCCAGCTCCTCCCTTTCTGCTACGACAATTCATGTGCTGTAATAGTGGCTATTGCTGCTCATGCCATACGTAGGAGTTTTAGCCAGAGGATTCGTGAAGCCAAATCCATTTGTCACGCGCTTGCATCTCCACCAGCCTTTACGAGGACTTCCCCGAAACAATGTTCCAACAGTACTCGGACTCGCAGGCAGGGCACAGTTTGACACAAACTGCTTTCCTTCCTGCAGAGTGCAATTACCCTGTCATGCTGCTCCATGTGACCATATATGAAGGGGTTGGCACTTATAGAACTATCTCCTGTTTTCAATAAAGGCTTCTTTAGGTTTGTTTCAGGACCTCAAGTTTTCTGGGCACAGAACTACCATCTAAATCGAAGCTTTTAAGACATTGCAACCATCTCCACGTGGGAGACAATACATTGGTAGTTCTGGCTGAGACGGACAGAATTAAAGTAGTGAAAGACGTGCCTTGGGTAGGGGGAGGAGAGTTTCTGACTAGGTGCAGAACACCTCTGCTTTTCCTTTACATTGCGTACGGGCAGCCAGAACCCTGGCTGCTCCCGCTGAGCGCAGTTCTTACTCTACAAGTCCTTAGGAGCACGCCAGAAGAGATGTAGTCTGTGAGGCGTTAGCCAAAGAGCACTCACAAGACAGCGGATGATTCTGTGATTATTATAGTGGAGCTACTCTAACTCATAGTTAGTTTTATTCACAGATTAAGCTCATAAAAGAGAATTTAAAGCCACTGTGCTAGGCTCAGGTAGGGCTGTCAGTCCCTCGGGTAACATTCCTTACAATCAAACGATGCATTAGATTTGGGACCCAGCAACAAAACTCGGCATCTCATTGAATTATACCACACCTCATTACATTTTCACAATGACATTCAAAGGGTAGTGGCACACTAAAATACATATTTATGTACTTCAAACACATGCCCTTAAACAGATTTTTGTGGAATGTCCACCGTGCTTTTTAAAACTGCATTCTCACGAGCCAGCAAGCTTTGTAAAACTCTTACCAACCACGATCAACCATGGATAATCTTTTGTGGCTAGAATTGAAGATTTTTCTTAATGCTATATTATCTGAGGGTAATGGAACATATAAAGAATCCCTACAAAACTTTTCAAATTGCTTAAGGCCAACATAAGCCCTTAGCATTTTGTGGACCGTAGATCCTTATTGAAGTGTATCTTACGGAGACCTTCTACGGAGACCCGTATGAATTTCACAGTCAGAGCTGGGATGGATAGAGGGAGGACTGAGAGAAGAGAAAGCCTTATCACCCTTTCGCCCCCAGTTCTCCTCAATTAATTAATTTCGTTATGTGCTTTCGGGTGGCCGTACAACCTGTCTTCCTCCCCTAGGTCGGGGCTGCATCCATCCCTGCTGATCGTACACTTTAACCTTCTGCCCCTTTGACAACAGCTAGTTGTTCAGCTCACTTCCAAAATAGCACTTAGCTGCTCCAAAAATTATCACAGCTTCTCTTTTGGGTCACAGACAATGTGGCCTCTGTCACACTGTTTATTTACAATACATCTTAAAAGCCCTCTGACATCCCAATAAGTAGTAAAATGAAATAATCATTGATTTCTTACAAGACGCATCAATCTTTATACCATTATGGAGAGGAAGGAAAATAGTGGCTTGAGTAATAATCAGAGTAATAACTTTTGAATTTCAGTGTGGAAATAGCAACACATACACATACACAAACATACGCATACATTTAACAAATAAGGATTTTAAACATATTTTCTCATTTTTATAATTTGAAAGCGCTCAAAGCATACCGAACACAAATACCTTTCAGTTCCGGGTTGCTGAGTATGTCCTGCTTAATAAATCATCACCACGTGGCACGTTGGCTCTTATAAATAACCACTAAAATGAAGGCTGTCTAAGAGCGTAGATCTAGCCAGTTATTAATGTTACCGCTTAGCACCTGGGTAGTCTATGAGAGTCGCTGCTCAGTGAGAACAGAGAGGTCCATTGCATTTGCGTTAGAAAGGTCTTTCTGTAACGTCCCTATTTGGAAAAGAAAAAGGAAAAGACACTGAAACAACTTTTCCTTTTCCTCTCCAAGCAGCAGTTATGAAAAGCCTCTCTACATAAAATTGAACAGAGAAAAAAAGGCTTTCACAGCAATCAGTTTCTGAGGTATTTAAAATTCCCTTACTTGACATAGTTAAAAAGTAATATTACTGCTACCACAAATTTGCTAGAAAGATAATGACAGATCTGTCCTGAGCTTCAAATAGCAGGCACTTGCTCATTGTTCTTTCACAATGAAATACCAAATTTTCACTCATGTTTGGAAATCAAATGACAAAATCCTTTGACTACAGCTACGTACAGCGAAGGCACTAATTAGAAAATTCCTTGGCAAATGACAAAGCCAAGACTCATTTCTGTTCAAGACCATGATGTTTAAACTTATTCAGGTAAATAAGAAATGCACAAGACGAGGACAATCAGATATATTTGTGTAACCTAAACAGATTTATTCCCAAATAATTTGTAGCAGATTCTTTTTTTTTTAATTTCCATATAAAAAGTGTACCTTCAAATTTTCTAAAAAAACCCCCAGCAGCACCTTTCATTTCCCACCTTCTCCTAAGCTGTAAATCTCTTCCCGCTGTATATGCTATGCATGTCAGGGAACAAGTTCCTTGTTTTTTTTAATTTATCCAATCACATCATCTTTGTCTTTGTACCCATCAGATTTCACACTCAAGCTGAGAATTTTCATTAAGGTTTGCAAAAGGGCAGATTTGGGGACACAGCTAATCATGATTCCTTTATTCTACCCAAGTATTATAAAACATTCTGGGAAATGTAAACTTTCCAAAGCTTTTTGCCATTTGAACATTTTGATTTAGAACGAATCCTCAGTTCTTCAGTTGTTTTGGTTTGTGCATTTAAACAGAAACTTTTTCTCTTCTCATGCTAGAAATCCCACTTCACACAGAGGCTCATTAACTACAATTTAGAATGGTGTAGGAATGATTACTCTACTGTAATGCTGCTGTTTCTTAGCAACCGTGAGAGATATGGTGAAGGATGTGAAAGAGAGACCCAAATAACATCGTTTCCAGATTGAGAACTTCCACCTAGACTAACCTGTTAGTGGTAAATTAATTTTAAATTTCCATTTGCCTTCTTCAATGCTATATCCCTTGCAGGCTCTAACAGTGTGATTTTCACAGTCCAAGATGGCACTTAAGCATTTAATTTCCACCGGGCTGATAATACCTGCTAGCTACTCCAAAAAACTTGTAAAATTTCATTAGAAAAATATTTTCCTGCTTCCTTCCCACATAATGACTTATGTCTAGCACTAACTCCTCACTTCATGGGAGTTTTACCAAAGTCAAACTGCAAGGTTAGGCCTGCTTCAGTGTTAAAACAATAAACAAAATTTATTTTATTTATTTTATTAATAGCAAAATTGGCAATTACATTTTCCCCCATAATGCCAGTAAAGTATTTTGAGCATTTAAATTGCTTTACTCTACTCTGAAGGTAATTATTTCATATATTAACCAATTTTACACTGCAAGATAAACAATGCTGTCACTGATTTTCAAAAATATTAACAGAATTTAAAAAACGGTCTGACAGCTGGAAGTCCAATTGAAAATCAAACTCCTTTAATACTTGCAGAATCTTTTTATGCCTTGCTATGTAGTCCTACTCTGCAATTGCTACTTGCATATGACATTGTCAATACTGCAGATTTAATTTTTACTCTGGAAGGGATGGAAGATCGGTCTCTGCCATCCTATTTATATTTTGCTTTTTGAGCACAGGAATGTCTGAAACGGAAAACCACATAGCAGACTTCAAAGTACCAAAGCGAGGATATAAATGAACTAATGGCTTAAAATAACATGAACCACGTAGTCAGATTTTGGTCTATGCATCTGAGACGCACAGAATGTGTGGCCATGGGAGATGCGCATGGTAACGCTGCTGCTCCTCACAGCCTCTGGAGCTGGGAAATTCCCAGCTGGAAGGGATGGAGGTCTGTGTGAGTATTGATAGACTCATGGCTAACCTGAGCGTCACAACCCCCACCACGGTGCAAAAGTCATAGAATCACAGAATTGCCTAGGTTGGAAGGGACCTTTAAGATCATTGAGTCCAACCATGTCTTCACCTCCAGTGTGTAAGGAAGTGCTGCAGCCTGTCATGGGAAATGCATCTGGCACAAAATGAGGAAAGACCAGTGGTGCTAGGATGCAATGTGGTAATCTGTCAGCCTTTCTACACCAGGACCTTCCTAATAGAGTCCAGGCCAAAGTGCCTTGCTGCTGTCTCACCTATAGCACAAGGTGCTCCTCATCAGCAAATCAAGGGTTTCACTGCCCAGCTGCACCTGGGGCTTGAAATGGAAGAGAGATGGGAGGAGGATGAGTTACCCACCACACCCACAGGGGGAGTAGGCACTTGTGGAAGGCTGAAATGCCAGACGGACAAATTGCAAGGTGGGTGTGTAGCTCCTTGGTACTGGTGGTGTATCTTATGGCTCTTGGGGTTGTTACTTGTTGGAGGCTGTGAGAAACTTTTGTGCTGGTATTATGATGTACTTTGTTTTTCTTGCCTGGGCATTTGCTGCTGTGAGAGGTTGTGGGCTGGGCTGGAAGGAGCTTTGTTCTGACTTGGTGGCCATTCTGTGCAGCCTACAATAGAGAGCTTAGGGCCTGCATAGAGAATCTCTGCAAAGGACAGTAGCTTTTTCATGGCGCTACAGAGCATGTATAGGGGTCTCATGGTCCTTCTCTGTTGCTCTGGCAGCAGGCACAGGTGGAACCAGGGTTTCTCTGGGTGGTCACTACAGTTTTGCTTCACTGTCTTATGGAACTGAGAGTGGATCCAACTGCTTGTCCAAGTTGGTTTTGTTTGTTTGTTTGTTGTTTTTTTTTTTTTTTGCTGAAAGAAGCCTATTTAAGCATATAAAAATCTGAAGCTGTAATTCTTTAATCATAAACTTATAGTGGTGTCTGGCAGGGCATTCTGTAAGTCCTGCATGAACCAAGAAGCCATCTCTGAAGGCCCTGTGTGCTAATGCGTCCACTGGTCTGTTTGACTATGTATTTAAAGCATTCCTGTTTACTCTGTGACTTTAATATTCAGGTTAGTTTGGCAGCGTTTGAATTTTTGCCTGTTTAGGTTGTGTGGTTATCTGGGTTTGTTTGTTTGTTTTTTAAAGCAGAAATATTCTTTAACAGTCAGAAAGAAAGAAACTGTTCAATTAACCAATACAAGCAAGTACCTGCTCCATGCCCAACGGTGTTCACAGGAAGACTGTTTTCTTCCAATGTAAGCTCAAAGGGTCCCTCAGAATACTGTTTTATTATATTTCAGCTGCTTTCTGTTGAGGTATTTTATTTTCATCTGTGAGGCAGATGAATGTTTAACTCCTTTAATATTCAAATGAATACCATCAAGGCTTGATTAGTTTATTTCTGGCAGCATTATTTCTGAACATCATGCCAATTGCTTTCCATAGTAGTCTTGCTCCTGCGTTGTATTTCAGTAACTTTCTCTGATGTGCTTTCCCTGCATAACTCAGAGTGACTTTGTAGCACAGTCTTCAAAAGGGGAAAAATGACTTTTCCCTTGTCTCCCCATACAATAAAACTTAAGAAAACCTTTGTGCTAACAAATTCCAAACTTGTTGCTTGCAGGTAGATGGAAGAAAAGATCATACTCGGTTTGGAGTCTTATTTCCATAAAGCAGCCTGCATCTCTCTCTTCTCCCATAGTCTGGAGCTGAAGAGAGTCCGTGTTCTTAGCCTTGCCATACCCTGAATTCATAAAAGCTGAATGAAAGATTTGGTGTTCCTGGTTGTAGATGCAGTGGAGCAACTCAAGACCTGGTCCTCGCAGTGTTCAGTTGAGTGACCACCTGGAGGGCATCTCGCCTCCCTTCCTTTGTACGGAAAGTCAAGCCTGTAGGAGGAAGGCTAAAGTACCTTAAGTCTTTCCCATGTGGCTTAGGATGAGGCTGGAATCTGCAAGAGGACTCTGGAATACTCCCTCTGTTAAGATATAACCTAAAACCTACCAAACTTTGTTTCTTTCACCCATTCTTGTAACTGGAAAAGTTGTCTTCCCCCCCGCCCTTCAGTCTGCTTAGATTTTTTCCATGGGAAAGTTATAGCACTATGAAGAAAGGAGTAAGGCTAACTATAATTCATAGGTTCTAACATTCTTTTCTTTTTTCTTTTTTTTTTTCTGGTTAAAAATCAGATTCCTAAGACAGATGGTCTGTTTAGTCTATCTTAGGTCACTTCAGGAACAGTTCTACTTCTGTAAGACTGTTTTTTCCCTGCTATATATGGCTTTGTTATAACAAGATTAAAATAAAAACTCCAGATGTTCAATGTATAAAATCACTTTGTCAGGTTTGCCAGAAAGTGTATCTGCTCCTCAGCAACCGTACTTGGTATTAATTTGCCTCCTGGCCTCATGCACTGTTAATCTGTAAAACAATACGTCGTCAGTCTATAGGCTGGGAGTAGATGGTGTGTTTTTAATTGTGCAGAAATCCACCTTGCTCTTTTCCAGGTGTAATTTACACCTGCAAAGTGCTTCTAGTGGGCATTAGGCAAGTTGTGTCCACAACTATCTACAGGAGATAGTTATATTTTAGTATTATTTAAGGGGGGGAAGTTTGCCATTAGGTGTCAACAATGGCTAGTGGCTACGTGATATGTAAATACAGGATATTATTGACAGACCTCCAGGTGTAGTGTGCTGATGTCTTAGACTGTCTCTTTTCTGCTTTCGAAGCCAGCTGGTGCAGAAGGTGGCTGCACCTGGCTCCTAGAGGAACGTTAGCTTCCCAAGATGTGAGGGCAGTGCCTGCTGTGGTGACTAAGGATCGGTAACACCTGAGGTGGTGCTGGGAGGGATTCATCTGAATGGAACCTAGGGAGACAAGAATGGATCGTGAATGTGATCTGATAGCATAAGATACGCACACGTGATACACTGATCTCAAGCGTTGTTTGGCTACTGTTGGGATCAGTGGGCAATCTAGCCTAATCTACAGATATTAACTGAAGTAATGACACTATCTAGAAAGACTGGAGCTTGTATCTAAAAGACTATCAGTGTTGAAAATGAGATGGAGTTAAGGACAGACTTTTAGCAAAGGTTATTCTGTCTGCTTGCATGGAAAGCAAAGGTAGGGCAACAACTTGGTTTGGTGAAGGAAATTTTTGTTTATATCGCTGAACTAAGCTTCAATTTGCTGTGTATTGTTTCAGTATCACAGAAACATGAGGATGAAGGAACAAACTTTTTATCAATAATCTAATCCATTCCTTTTTCTGAGATAAGACTAGCAGGCTAGAAGAGATACTTGTCTAATCTGTTCTTAAAGACGAACATCCCTTCATAGCTTAATGCAATGCTTGACAGTTTGAAAGATTTTCTTAATGTCAGACTAAATCTCCCTGGCTGCAAATATGCTGAGTGCTTCTTGTTCTGTCTCCAGCAGACATCAATCCCTCTGCGCATTAACTAACTTTAACAAACTTCCAGTACGTGTGTGCGGGGAAAACGTTGTCCTGTAGTGATCTCATTTCTAGATTAAATAAGATGACCCTGAGAAGTGAGAGAAGGAAAACAACATTATCTGCTACAGCTGTTTATTAGTAAATCTTCAACCTGTGCTTCTACCAGCAAGATTACTGTCAGAGCCCTATTAATGGAAGGCTATGCCTCAGATGGACCTGATTTTGGAGTTTGTTATATTTCAAGACAGGTTTCATCTGGCTTTCTAGAATTGGAGGTTTAGTGCCAGGTTACCAGATCTTGTCACCTTAGAACTGGATTTATTATTCCTTCCGCTGAGGCATTGCCTGAGATGAAGCAACAGAGGGCAGATGGTTTTTAAAGCACAAATTCACACCCTAGAAAGCCAGCTTCCTGCAGAAAAATCTTAACAGACAGGATCAGAAAATGTCCATATTCCTTGGCCTGCACACAAGAGAGCTTGGCAGCAACCAACCTCTTGACAAGATTATGGTGTAGGTGGCTGTTATATGTAAAGTCCACAGAAACTGTATTATGTGGAAGAAGTGGAACTTGGGTTATGAAGAACACAGAGTGACTTCACATGCTGTGGGGAATACTTTCACTCTGTGACTTCCAGGGGGTTTCCTGGGGAGACTGTGGTCTTTGACCATGGTGTGTGTATCTCAGTCATGGAAGAAAGCCTGCGTCTATCACTTGATCAGGATCTCTCTTTGTGCTTGATCCCACCCTGTATTTTGAAAGGCTTGTATCAGAAAATATGCCAGCAGTCATGAGCATATGAATTCTGCCGAACTTCTTTTGTTCTTGTAAATTCTCTTTGGGTGAAAAGCTTTCCTCATTTCAGTAAGAGGCTCCAGTATTAAAGGGGAAAAGCAAAACAACACCCAATAGTTTCAAATTGGGGATTCTATTTTTATTCCAAACATGCTTTCACTGCCAGAGATCTAGACAGTTGGAATCGGAAGCAAATGGAAAGATGGGGAGGGGGGCAAACATGAGTGTGTTAGCTGAATTGCTAGAAAATATGAATCTTCTACTTCTGTTTGTAACCCTCCTTTATTGTCTTATTGTATGCGGTAGCACTGCTTATTGGAAAAAAATAATTACAGTCATCTGTTTAATATGACAGAGTGTCAAGTGTGGTTAAGATAAATTAGTTCTCAAACTGCAGTCCTTCATGAAAGACTTCTGAAAGACCATATTGGATGCATATGTATCTTTCATATTTAAGACGATGTGTTAACTTCAGAGGTGCAGCTTCCTTCTCAGGGATGGAAGTTCTCTTGTAACATACCTATAGAAGTACCTACAGTGACCATGCACTGCATTGATATTAGTATTTATTGGTTTTTAATAAAACATCTTGGGGTTCTTCCTGCACGAATTCATAGTGAAAGACACTCCTGACCTAAAAACAGTAAAGGTAAACAGGCAAAGCAGACCAGGAGTGGGAGGAGAAACAGACACAAGTGAAATATTTGCTTAAGGCTGTGATTTAGACCCTGCTGTCAGTCCAGTACTTCATCCATCAGCTTTTGAAAGGATATCATATGGGAGGCTGCACAAAGAAATCGGACTGGTATCTTTACAATGTCCTTAACCTTCAAATCCTATTTGCTTTGAAATTCAGGAAAGTGTTACTTAACAGAAATCTGGAGTGGCTAAGTTTGTTCTACGATATACAAATGACAGTTTCAATGTATTAAATTGGTGGACAAACTGTTAATATGGAAGTCCAGGCTTAATATGAATACAGTATTACTAATACATGCACCCACTGGGATGTTACATGAAGAAAGGAATCCTGCCACTCTGTTTTGTTTGTTTCTTTGTTTTTAGTCATGGAAAAACTGAAAAGAGAGGAAGAAAAAAAACCCCAAACCTGGAAAACCTTACTCAGATATTTTCTTTCCATTATTTTTACATATTAGCATGTGGAAACATGGTGAAGCTTCTTAAATACTGCCATTTTTTGTTACTCTGCATGTGTTTATTGCTGTATACTCTGTTAGAGCAGCTCTGAATTACATAAACCCCAAATCAGCTTTCCATCTGTTGAAATCTGCCATATCTGGGCATATCCCAAGAGTATCCTCCCAATACCATTTAACTGTAGGCATCTAACATTTTCTCTGTGATGTCTGCTCTACATGAGTAACTGTGCTATTGCAGAATTGGTCACCCTGCTTTCAGTGCCTGTCCCGAGATAAACTTTTATTTGCCTTTTCACTGTAAATTGTTTTAGGCAAGCCAGCCTCTGTTTCCCCCTTACTATCATGAAAGGTGTGTGTGTATATATATGAGCCCAAGAGAAAGTAACTTTACATACCAATTTTATGTGTGTTTGTGTATATAAACTATTTCTTTTTTGGTGGATCTGCTAAAAACAAAACAGAAAAACCTCAACAAGAGAGATGTGCTACTTCAACTCCTGGTACAATCCAGGTGTGCTATCCTCAAGGCCTGAGAAAGAGCTGCAAAAGGCCAGGATGTAGGTTTTTCCCAGCAAAGCAGCAGCAGCATTGTGTGCGGCTCTCTCTGGGGAGGCAGCTTCCAGGCCATGGTGCTCCCCAGGGTCAGCTATGGGGAGGCAGAGATTGATTTACCCCCAATACCAGTCTGCAGTTTTGGTGGCGCAAAAATGCTCTGTAACATTCTCTTCTTCCCCAGAGCTGCTATTACCCAGTGTACCTCTCAAGAGTTGCAGAGCCTGCACCTTCTATGACTTATTCAGGTCTTGACATTTGTTAAAAATACTTAAAACTTAGCTTTAAAGCCTCACCTACTGATGTGTGTGCGCCTCCCATTCATGATTACAGGGCTTGATCATTACTCGAGTGAAAAACGTGAACCAACAAGATAATGATTTCCATTCTGCAGGATGCTGTTCTTCTTGCTAAGCTGTTTCTGATGTTCTGTGTATTCTTATGAAGGAAACTGCTTTTATATTGCTTGTTATGTTTCTGCCTCTAGGGATGCTGTCAAAAAAACCTACTGAAGCCTATGACTTGAAAGTATTTAGCTTTTCTATATATAGCATTTCCTTACTTAAGGAAAATTACTTTTGTCCATTTTATATATGTATAATGAAGCTTAGTTATATTCAATTGTATGCTGTTAGCATACAAAAAAATGTTTTCAGCCCCCAAAAATGTTAGACCAAGACATTTCAAACCAAATGAATTCAAGTAGATAGCTGTAAAACTTTCAGCAACAAAATTGCTGTGAGTTTCACGAGCTTTATGATGTCATGTGTATTTTTATCACTTTATCATGGTAAAGAAGCCACATTGCTTTAAAAGCAAGCTAAGTACTTATTTAACCTTATTTTCAATCTCTTTAATAATATATGATCTGTAGAGCAGACAGAACTTGTATTTTAGTCATTTATTAAGTGAGTAAGCATGGGCATCAACTGTCCCTAAATTATAATCCCTATTAAGAAGTGTAACTACTGCTTTAATGTCTGTGAAAGTGAGGAAAGAAACAAAGTATTCCAGAATTAGTTGTATCATAATGGTGCACATGCTATCTGAATTTCCATCAAATGTGGCTATGAGGAAGAAGGAACTCTCCAAATATAGAAAAGCTGTTTCAGTAATGAGTATATAATCAAAAATCCTCACAGTCTGTGGTTGCCTGCGTTGGTTGTTTAGTGTGTCTAGTCATTCTTTATTTCAGTGCACAGCCAGAGGTATTTCACATGCACCTTTCTACCTCCTTGTCATTGACTGCAATAACTGCAAGGAAATGAAATTCTGTTCTATGAAAATACGGAAAACACTGAATAATGGCTCCCCCCACCACCATCATCCTTATTCTCTTCCTACACATCACTTCTCTCCGTCTTAATACTGCTCAGCTGTTGCTAAGGCAATATTTTCCTAGAGAAGTTCTAAAAGGTAAATACACAGAGGTTTAAGCAGTGCAAGAGCAACAGTTACCCATCTTCTGGACGTGGATGGGCAAGTGTAGACATAGCTTTTGGGAATTTGAAAGCTGCACAAACATCTTGGCTGCAGAATCATGCAATGTGAGCGTGTTTCTGCTGCACCAGGGCGGAGCTGTGCTCGCCCTGTCTCTCTCCCTGGGCAGGACGGTGTGTCCTCTTCTGCTCTGGCAGATCCCACACAAGATGTTGCCGACTGAGGACAGATGAAGTGGGCTGGGCATTTAGGGTTAGCGATCCAGAGAGATGCTGTGATGGAAAATGTTTCTAGCCACCCTGGTGATGGAAGACAAAACTTAGGTGTCAGGGTGCTGCAAAGGGCAGACTCAGCTCTGACTTGAGTTTGATTCAGCTAAGCCAGGTCAGTGGTGGAGTGGAAAGGTGGATGCAGGCACTGTGTTGGTGTTCTGGTGAACCTGTACCATCTTGGCAATTCCCCTGCTTCAAGTCCTTTCCCTAAAGCCTCCCTTGGTGCATTTCTGTGCTCTTATCCTTGTGTCATTGGCAGAAGAACATTGAAAGAGACATTCTTGTCCTAAGTGAAGGAGAGTTTGGTTTCTAGAAGCACCTTCACTGCCTTTTCACGGCTGTTTAAAGCTGCTTCTTACTTTCTAGAGGCAATCTCTGTGAATCCTCTTACAATATCTTCTCATTTAAAATTATTAGAACTTTTAGGAAAACATATTGTTAAACTTGGGTGGGGGGTATCTGCATGCCATGGGTCATCACAATACTCTGCAAAAGGGGGCTAGGTTCTGTTTTCCTTTATTCCTTGTGATTAAGCTGTGTCACTAGAAAGCAGTGACCTCCTTTGATCAGTGACAGTCGCAGGCTGCTGTGTCTGGAGAGAAATGCAATTCTCCTCTGGACCTGCTATTCAAGCCCAATGATTTGATCTTACAGAGGTGAGATCTTACTGTCTCTCCAAGTAGGTGTTTGTTCAGGAATGCACTCTGGAAACACCAGGGAGGCTCTTTTTATCTGTGGAGACGCTATTGTGTTCTCACTTTCTGGAAAATATTGCATCTACCTGTTTCAGTGTTTCAAAATCAAATTAACTTTCTTGTTCTCAACATGCTTTACTAATCAAGATGACACCGATCTCATTTGCAAGCCTACTGTCTGTATTGTTTGTTTGCCAGAGGAGGCAGGTTAGTTCCTCTGGCAAGGCACATCTGTTTCTAATACCTCTAGTGACAAAGACAAGACAATATCTCACTCCCATCAGTTTTCCCTTTCATGAAATATAACCTGATAGCATTTACTCACTTTCATAGTGGCAGAAATCATAAACCTAAGAATATTTGAGAATAAATGAATTAAGGAAGAAGAAGAATCAGGCTGATACTGGAAGAGTTGAGGCTTGCAAAAGAATAGCATATTGGCTGAGGCACAGGGGAAATGAGATCAGTTATAGGCTAGAAAGATGAGGGTATAGGGAGGACAAACACAAACAAATTATTAGTGTAAAAGGTGAGGATGGGTGGAAAGATAAGGAATACAAAAACATTCTAGAGGTTAGATGGAGAATATAGCCAAAATCTTGGTATGTGCATTCCTGCAAGGGATTTAACCTCTTTGGTAGCATGTGGCAGTCAAAGGGAGGGTGCATGAGGACTTTTGACCTTCCTTGCCTTCTGCATGCCAAAGTACGCTGTATGTGCCAGGCCTTTTCTCCAAGCATGAGGTATTTCTGCATGTCCTCCCAGGATGCAGTTCCACTCACTGTTCTTGATGGAGTCAAAACATCCATATTTACCAGCACAAGCTGCTGCATGTAGCAACATAACATTGAAAGTGGCTGTGTGTTTTGATTCTTCATAGCTATGCTCTTAAACACCTAGCCCAACTTTCTCTTGAACTTATTGAAGTGAATGGTAACAATTGGTTAAAAAGAACCCTAGTTCACAGTTTGGAAGTCCGCCTCAAAACTACAAGAGACCTCGTGGTCTGGAGGATAAACAGATACCAGCTGACTAACAACAGAGTACTGGGACTGCTCGAAGCCCTCAGGCATCTGATTTAATCCAAATTTTAAAGTTAAATCATGGAATTGTGGAGAACACTGGTATTCATCGTCCTTAAAATGATTTGTTCTTGGCTTTCCGTCAATTCTGTATGATTTCTGTAAGGGGAAGTGCTTTGTGGAGAAATGCCAGTGGTGACTGTTCTGGATGAGTATACTGGTCTGGTTTTTTTTTGTGGTGGTGTTTTTTTGTGTGGTTTTTTTGGTTGTTTTGGGGTTTTTTGGGGGGCAGCGGTGCAGGCAAGAGTGAAATCTCGGCCGTATCTGCCCCAAGGATACAAAGTGTTATGTCATTCCTTCTTATGCAGTATGATATCTGATACCAGCCTTTAAGAATTGATATGGAAATAGACTCTTAAAAACAAGCACAGGTAAGACAGAAGCCAGAGAGACCTCATAGCTGAGGTCAGGTGAGATTTATATGAGAGAAGCTGGTTTCTGATACAGATGAGTTTTAATCACTGGACAAAAACTTCCTCTTTTAGTTAGCCTGGTATGTTTAAAAGGCACCAGTTAGTCCAAGTTGGTAAGAATGAGGTATACTGGCACTCTGCGAAGTTTCTGGAAGCAGTCTTTACATGTACTTGGGCTTGAACTTTTTATCCCATTCCTAAATCTGTAATACAAGTCAACATTTTTCCTCACTGGTTCTTTATCATTTTCTGAGAAATCCAGTAGCTGTGCATCATAATGACTGTACTGATTATTTTTGCATCTACTACTAAATGTTTCTCCTAACAGTAGAGATCACTAATGAAATAATGTATCAAAATAGTAACAAGTATCAAAATATTGAGGCACCAACTACAACTTGCTTTGAAATGAACGTGAAGGTCACTCTTGGTACTCTTAACCTCCCTGACTTCTGGGAGTGAAGGGGAAATGATGTACAAATACACAAAGCTAAAATTAAATGCGAGTAAACAAAACCCACAGACATTCACCTGGCATAACACTACATGGTCCAGAGGTTTTGTTGGAAAAATCACCTGAAGGATGGTTATCTTAATTAAAAAAAAAAACCCACAAAACAACAAAACCAAACACAAATAACTCAAAAACCTCACTTTGAAAAGTCAAAGAAACTTGTATTTGTTTGATCTGTGTCTGTCAGTGATTTGACCATGTAAATTATTTGCTCTAAAAGTAAAGTACTTGGAAAGGAAACAGTAACACAATAATAGTGTTAATACATTTCTTCAAAGAGAAAGAGAGAAAACTTTAGTTTTTCCTGTAACCAGCTACTTGGTTAAACAAAGTTAATGCCAGAAATGAGATGCTCATTGGTGGTCGTGAGGTATTCTGCTAATTTTACTATTTGTATTTCATAAGATTATATTTCATATTAAGAAGACCAAAGGGAATGTCTTTTATGGTGAAGTGCTTGTTTCATATCATAGATGGAAATAACCTTCCTGCTCTATTGTCTGTTGTTACACCAAGAGATGTTAGACAAAACCTGTATCTGTACAGAGGGACTGGTCACACTGTTCCTCTGTAGGAAGGCTAGACAGAACCAACTGATAAAACTTGACTTAAAACAGAATCTGTACCAAGGAGGGATTTGTGACCACTGGAAAGGACAGCAGAGTGACTTTTGCTCTTTCTCAGCCTTTTCCATTAAAGACAGCTGCCTTAAAAAGCAGAAAAATCACTGGCTACCAGCCAGCATCCGAGCTCAATCTCGGCTTCTCAAGAAGTTTGGGTCTTAGGTATAAAGTCATAATTATTGCAACAAGTTAGTCTCAGCTTCCTATGAGTAGGCTAGTCTTGTCAGCCTGTAAGATGCCCTTCCATAATTTGGCAGAGAGATTTCTGCAGACAAACAGCAAATAACACACTTTTAATTGGGCAAGGCTCCAAACCCTGGTCTTGGCCTGAGACAACTGCCATGAGAGAGGTCTGCAAGCAGTCCAACAGCCTGGACGCTGTTAGCAGCGCACTAGAAGTCACAGTAATAGTGAAGAATCTCCGCACCCTGCTCTGGCCACAGGGGCTGTCTGTTGTTTTTTTTTTTTTTTTTTTTAAAAACAAACAAACAAAAAAACCCCCCCAAAAAACCCCCAAACCACAAAATACCTGGGACAGAACCTGTAATACGTGCATCTTATTGCCATCTGGATGCAAGCTGAATTCTTTCCCACACTCCACGTTGTTTAATTCATACCGGCCACTGTTATCCTCTGTCTTATGCCAGGACATCTTGTGGGAGGCTATCTGGCATGGGCTGAAACAGTGCCAGGAAGTATATTAATAGATAAACAGTTTAGAGGATAGTGTACTACTGCTCAGGCCCGAAGCTGGGTCCTGCTTTGTTAACGAGAAAAGATAGTCAGCGTTCTTAGAAAGGTACAGGGTCTCATACTTTCATGGGACCTGAGAGGGCCTGTCACCCCAAATCTGATGTTGTGGGTAAAATGTAAATACAGAAGGCTCCCCAGGCAGGTCAGAGTAGTTCTGGAAGAACCTTTCTCATCTATCTCGCCTAAAGTTTTCCTTTTTACCTGGTGTTCATAGCTTTGTTCTCCTGTTAACAACAAAATAGGGTGACCTACCATTCCTACCATGGTTTAGCCTTTGGTGTAGATGAGCAGAAAGGCTAAAAGATTTATTTCTTCAAACAGGAAGTGTGAGGTTTTTAAGGAGATGCACTCATTGCCTTGTCATCCACTATTGTCAAAATATCACATCAAATGGAACCCACCCTCATCCCAGGCCTTTGGCAAGCAGACAGCAATGGTGTATGGCAGGATATTGCTTCATGTTCCTATCTATGAACTTCATCTGGCATCATAAATTCCTGCACCAAGACTTTTCCATATCCACATATTAGAAAAAGCAGAGGCTTTCTGTTCACTGACTGCTAGCAGCATCATAATTTCAGGTGGGAACATCTCAGTTTGGAGCTACAGAGAGCCCCTTACAACTACCATTCGCATAAGTAAGTGTAAAATCAACTTCCTTGTCTGAGAAATGGTCTGTCTCTGACCTGGCAAAATTGTGGCTGGCCTCTGCCTGCTATTTGTGTGTCTGGGTGGCACTAGTGTACCCCATCCTGAAAGTGAGTAGTTCTGGTCAAGAATACAAAATATTTATGCACTAAGATAACTTAACACAACATACTTCATGTGCCTGCTAGGAGAGTCAGATTCTGCTTCACCCGTGGCAAGTCCTTCTGAGGCTACATGTTTTCATATGTCATCCTTTCAAAAGTAGGAAGAAACTATCAAAGCTACTGAGAAGAGTTGTTACATCATACACTATCAGCTATTGTTGCTCAGCTGCCTCATCCACAGATGTTGCTATCGCACAAGCGGGTGAGCTTGGGCTTTAATCCAGTGCTTCACGAAGCTCTTGTTTCCACTTGAGTTTAAAAAGAACAGAAGCCTGAACAAGTTGACCTGTTCAACTAAACTGTCTATTCTGCTTATCCAAGTTGTCTAGTCAACTTGACAAAAGGATTATTTACAATCTTTATTATTGTCACAGTATGATTAGATATTTTTTGCCCTTCAAAGTTTTTACTTCTTTTTCAGTTGGACAAGGCTCACAATCTGACAGTAACTGTGCTGAAGAGGGGTCTGTGTGTAAATCAGCAGCCCAGGTGTTTCCTAGAGGGAACAGTAAAGAGATCAAAAAAAAAATCGCCCGACCAGGCTCTTGGCTCACGTGCCTGCCCTAGCTGCTGCTCTTACAGGCAGTTGCTGCCTGCTCATCCTGAAGTGTCTCTTGCCCACTCCGTCTTGGCAGAGAAACTTGGACACGTGCTTGCCTCCACTTGCAGTGTGATCAAAAAAATCCCTGTAAGAGAGTTTAGAGCATGGGTTCGCATGACATGCTAGTTCATGTCTGTCATCTGTCCCTCTTTTTTCAACTAGCTTTTGTTTTTTCCTTTGTTTTCCAGCAGAAGGGAAGGGAGAGCCCTTTATTAGACCTGTGTTAGAAAGCACTTTGTTACAGACCACTCAAAATAGTTTTTTTTCCTTGGTTGTTGTTTTGTTGTTGCACTTTTTTTTTTCCAGCTTCCATACTTAGAACATGATGTTATCTACCCCTTCAGCTGGCTTGTCTAAAGTCCAATAAATATTATTGCCTATCTGACTTAGACCTTTTTATGTAGAATCAAAACAAGGCTCTGTTAAATCAAAACCCTCTTTGTTCAAACACCCGAGTATTCCCTGTGGCAAAGTATACCTTTTGTTGTGATAAACATTGTTCAAATGACCATTGTGATACTGCAAAAAGAGTTATAAAATGCCTACTTGCACTTTATATCACATAAGCGTGTTACTGATGCCTCAAATAATGAAGCGCTAAATACCTTACGCTAGACTTTCTAATTTACTTTATATTTACAGGAATATATTAGCTCTTGAATGGCATTTAATTCTGTAAAATGGTGATTAAAATATGTAATAGGCATGAAAGATTAATATCACAAAAGTACAGGCAGTTCACGTAGCATGATAAATAACTTGCAGAAAAAATTATTTGCTAAGCATTGCAAATCAAATAATATTACAGCTCCAGAAAAATTATTCACGTCTGCCAGGGCTGTTTTACAACAGTAAATAACATTTAAACATGTTTTTACTAAGTATATATTTATTGTCCAGAATAGAGTTCAGACAACTTATCCAATAATTTTAAATTCATTAATATTTTTGTGCCAGCAGTTGCAGGGAAAGATCTTGGCCCTATTGAACACAATAATAAGCCTCCCACTACTTTTATGGATGCAAGCCTGGTGATAAGGTTGTCTTCATTTTCTTCTTCCTGGCATCATACAAAGTCGTAGGCTCCGCAGTGTTGATGTTTCAAAAAAATAAAAAAAACACTTAAGAGCTCTATGTGTAGTGCAAGCTGCTGCCTTTCCTAGGCCAGATGTCTTTTGTCTTCATCAGGAGGAAAGCCAGAGAAGGGACCAGCAACAGTTTACTCTCCAGGATATCTTAAACTTCATAAAAAATAATCTGTAGTGTTTCAAAGACTATACAGGCAATGTAGCCTCTAGTTATGATATGTTAGTAGTGTAACATAATAGTTCCATCAAAATAACATGGAAATCTATGTTCTGACTTAGTAGCTTGTAGAAAGGCTTAAATCAATATTGCATAAAAGCTATATGGCCAAATTCCTGCTGTTTCAGCCAGGGAACCTAGGACAAGGCACACCAAATGAAGGTCTGGCACTTTCTTTCTCTTACATGCAGAATCTCCAAATCCACTGCAAAATCACTGCTGTTGGAGGTGACCCGGGTTTTTGTGAAATATTACTCTGAAAGACAGCACGTACTTTCATGTGGTGTGCTGCCTATGAAAGAGCTGGGAAAAAGTAATCCATTGCCTTACTGAGGAATTTTTTTTTAAAAAAAAAAAACAACCTCTCAATAGGTGGACATTTAAAAAATGAGAACCATGTTCTATTTTAAGATTACCTGTTCAGTTCTCAAAAGCTTATCTGTAGGACAAGAAAAGAAATGTGACTAGTCGCGTGTACAGTAAAACTCAAGAAATTTCACTGAGGGGAACGCTAATAGGCATGTAACTTTTTTCTCTTGCATTATATTATATATTTTTTCAGAATTATGAAGAGCTGTTTAATGGTCTTAATAGGGGTCTGTCTCAGGAGTAACTTTTTTTGGGAAACAAAATACCAACCCAGAACACTCTTTTACTATATAGACAACTCAAATGTGAAGCAGTAATGAATGGGTGTGAGGAGACTGGTGGTAGCCAAGGTCATGGAGCTGGATGCTCTTGCGTGCAGAGGTGTGGTACTTCTTGTTTGGTTGGTTTCTTTTAAAGCACAGCTAACATCTTACACTACTTGCGTATAAGGAGCTTTTTGTTTGCACCAAAGAAATATGAAAATGCTATTGTGACAACATGTTCAGAATAAATACAGGAAAAAAAATATTTCTTCCTCCTTGGAGACTGAGCTTTAAGTGGGCTATTAAAGCAAATGAGGCTGTTGGGATCTCGGAGTAAGACTCCAGCTGGCTTTTGGGAGCCAAGCATGCGTGGCAGATGGTGGGGGCGTACAAGGTAGCCTCCTCTCCTGTGCACACTCGTGTGAATCCCAGGAATGGCAGGGGTGCTGCGCCACTGGGACAGAGCGAAAGGCTGAGTAAGTATTGCATGAGTAGTGCAAACTCTTAAATGGGATATGTTTTCAAAGACCTGTATTGCATTAGCATCATGGAGCCCTACTGATAAACGGTATCAAGCTGGGCTTGAAAAATCAGACAACCTAAGTGGGCACTGGCTACAAGGAGCTCTAACTGTGCAAGCAGAACTCACTGCTTTACAAACTTAGAAGTGTGAAGACTGGTAATGAAGAGAGTAAGCTAAACACTCACGTTGGTGTCACTTTCAATATAAAAATCCAAGCTTTTCTACAATCAATGGACAAAATCAGGCCATTACTAGGACTTTATCCCAAATACGTCCCGTGAGGCGCTCTGCGTGCCCTATAAACTGCAGGGAGAATGGCCCTGGTCACTGGGATCACCCTGAACAAGGTGGTGGCTGAAACCCACACTATAACCCCTCAGCTTCTGTGCCTGCAACAGTGACTGACAGCATGACTATGGAACACCCACATACAAAGAGATACTGCACTGTACATATGGCAGAGTACAGAAAAAAGACCAAACGAAATCTAGCAAAAATGTAATTTTCAGAAGAGGGTGGGAGATACAAACAGCAAGCAATTCTTTAGAGCAGAAAAGATGATCACAACTGGTTAAGACAAAACCACCAAGTTTTCACTCTGTTCCAATTTTATTCTACTGCATAGGCATCTGCTATGTATGGTCGAAATACCAGATTTTTCTTCTCTCAGATAGTACAAAGAAGGAATAGAAAAGAGGAGGGGAGAATGATGAACATCAACTCTTGGCAGCTAGCAAGTGATAACATAAAAAGCACTTATGGCAATCTCAAAGCATAGATACTTTTAATTTATTTAAAAGAAAATCCTATTCAGAACACAAGTAAGTTGTTGGCAGGAGCTATATTACGTTAATTTGTCTATAAATGTAATGTTTGTAACTTGGGCTTCATGCACTGCTTTAAATATTTGGATGAAAAAGTATAGCTGTTGGTGGTCTCTGTTAGTAAGTTCAGCCTAAGGGAGCTTTATGAATCTAAGGAGCTGTATGACCTGTTGCTAGTCTTATTTCATTCTCTAGATATCAAGCAAGAAAATACACAGCAAGTATCAAGAGTAAATACCCCTAATATTTAAAACTGAATTGGATTTAAGACTATGCTATAAAATCCTGTTCTGCTGGGAGACTAGACAAGATGACGCCTATTGATCTTATGAGCTCCTAACATTTTTCATCACTGCTGTATTAACAAAGCAGCTAAAATATTTCACAAAATATCTGGCACTTTTTTTCTGTTCTAGTTAAAATATTGTTTGGTGTCGAAACCTTTCTTTTTGGAGGGCAGTGGGGGAAGGGTGGGGTCTAGCTGGGATAAAGATGTCTAAACTAGACAGATCATGGTGAAAAGACTTTTCTCAAAGATCTTTTGTAACTTTCTATTTGGGTTTATTATGATCTCTATGACAATTTCAGACATCATTCCAATGGCGCTTACTCGTGTCTGATGCCAGTTAAATGGCTTCAGAGAAGGTGCCCGTGGCTTCCACCACGGGAAGCTGCAGGTCGAACAGGTCCCTTCTGCGCCCAGCGCCTGTGGTGTGCCAGCCATGTGTGTGATACCACTGAAGCCTGCCCTGCTGATGGCAGGCTGACACCGCCGGTGACCAAAGAAGAGTTAGAGACCCAGAGATGTGCAGGGGGAAAGGGGGTGGCCTTGAGCTGATGGCAGCTCTCAGCGGAGCAGCACTGGGACGCGTGCTGTGCTGGTGGCGCAAACCTACCTCTATATATGCTGGATTTCACACAGGTTTATCATCCCCACTTACTCTTTGTGCAGGTCAGCCTTTGATTACAGTAATGGCTTGTTTTGTGTAGGACACAGGAACATGGAGATTTGGAAGTGGCACGAGACTTTTTATTTTTTTTTTTTCCTTCTGTCTCATCTGAAAACTATGTGGGCCGCAGCAGTTAGACAGCAGCATTTTTATGGTTTTTTGGTGACAAGTTAAGACTTGAAAACAAAAGCCCAGTGGCCCGAGGGCTCTGCTTGCCGGCCTCTGAGGGGGGGACGAACCGCTGTGGTCCTGGAGCGATAGCAAAATCACCCCGACCCAACCCAAAAAAACTTTGCAGCGTCTGGATATAAAGCACAATGCATCCGCCTCACGCCAACACTGCTAATTCAACCGGCTGTCATGTCGTGATTGAGCGCGACTCCTCGGGGCGGCTCTCTCCCCTCCTCGGGGCAGATCGAGCGCAGCCCGGGGCCGGCCCGCACCCCTCCCGCTTCCGCGGGGTGCCTCTGCCCCAGCAGCCGCCAGAGCGGCCGGTTACCGCTGGCACCGCCGGAGGGGCGAGGGGAGGCTTCCCGCATCCGCCGGTGCCTGCCCTCCCGCGGCGCCGCCGTTACCTCAGGGCTCGGCGGGACCGCCGTTAACCTCAGGGCTCGGCGCGGGCACCCCGCGGGGCCGCAGTTGCCTCAGGGCAGGCGCGGGACGGCGGCGGTCTCTCTCTCTCCCTCCCTCTCCTCAGCCCTGCCCTGGAGCCGCCTCGGAGGCAGCGAGGGGGAGGGAGATCCCTTCCTCCCCGCAACAGCCCCCCAGCCCCATCGCTTGCGGGGCTCGGCGGCGCCGGTGTCTCAGACAGCGGCCCCCCCCCCGCCCCTTACCTGCGGGTGAGACCGGCTCGCCTTCGCTGAGCTCCCCGGAGTCCGAGTCCATGCTGCAGGTACGGGCGGGGGAGAGGGAGCGAGGGGCAGCGAGGGGCGGGAGGAGTGCCCGGAGCCGGGGAGCGGGAGCCTGGAGCAAGCGGCGAGCAGAGCCTGCTGCCTCCTCCTCTCCTCCCAGCCCGGGCGCTGGGTCGGCGCCACCACATGCAGCCACCTCGCTTAGTGCCATTGGCTGCAAAGGAGGAGCGGAGACGGGCGGGCTCCGGGCGAGGGGCGGAGGGAGCGGGGGCGCGGCGGAGGAGCGGGCTCTTCCTGAGCCTGTTACACAAGTTGGTCTGGCGGCCGCCTGCTTCTCCCTGCCGGGGCCGCGGGTCCTCGGGACTGCCCGGCCCTGGTGGGGTGAGGGCTGGGCGGCCGCGGCCTCCTCGCTCCCCCGGGGGCTCCAGGCCGCTCCTGAGGCAGAACTTCAGAGGACGAAAAGGACCTAAATGACAGACCTTTTACACTGGCTGCCGTTGCTGTTACTTTGTCTTTTCCCTCTTGTGGGCGTATCTTCCCGTTTCTTTTCACTAGCTCTCTCCCCTTAATGACAATTTTCCTCAAAAATTAGTAATTCGAACCGTGGGGGCTAACGGGGACGTGTCAGCTCTTATCAGCTATTCACGCCCAGAAGAATATCGAAGGAGCGAGTTTTGCCCCTGCCTGGTTTGCACGTTGTTTGCAGGCTCAGGGAGACAGAGCAACACTTGGTAAATGAAGGCTGTGTCAGAAGACTCTTTTGAACTCTTGAGCCTGAAAACTTTATAGCTTGAACTCTGCAGACTTTGCCTGTGTCCTGCTGGCTGCTACAGACCTGACCCAGACCTTAATTCAGCGATTGAGGCCGCTTGTTCAGCTCGGGTGAGGTTAGGTAGATCTTTCCCTTTGCTTTTGCTCCTTTCCCTTTTTTTCTTGCTGTTACAGGCCAAAGATCACTAATTCTAGCACAGAAAAGTCCCAGGAAAGTAGTAGCAAGAATACTTTTCTAACTGGGAACAAAATGTCATCATAGACTAGGCCTCATAGGTCTGTCTGATCCATAGATGTGGCACCTCCTAGGAGCGAGCTGGTGCCTTGAACTCTTACCTGCAGATGACTGCAATCTCCAGCCAGGCGTTTATGCCTGTAGCTGTAGACCAGGTATCTCTTTCTTTGCTCTGTAACTCTCTTCCTTCCCAAACCATGCAGAACCTCACATTGCTGGAGAAAGCAGCGCCTGGACACTGCTTTGAAGCTGCGTGTATGAAGTTATCTGTTGTCATCAGACCATGCCAAACACCCTTGACAAATGTGAAGACCTTCTCTGTTAGTGTATACAGTGACATTTTCTAAAAAAAAAAAAAAAGAAAGAAAAAAGGATTCTTTATAAAATCAAAGGGCCCTGTCAGATTATTTTCAGTGATGGCTTATCCTGTGCAATGCTGAGAACTACAATAGTAAAAATGAAGGCGAGTTTGCCTTATGTTCCAGGGTGAATCCTAGCATACTCCCCTGCCTTCAAATCGGGTTAAGCCCGAAGAGATAAAAGATCTCAAACTTTCTTGCCCTGGAATGCATGCATTGGTATGTTGAATTTAGCCACAAAATTCTTCAATCTCCGGATTGAAAAGTTAAGTGTTAATTAATTTTTCATGTTGCTGCCATACCCTGGGGCTGTAGTGTTAAGTCAGTTTTGTTTTTTATTCCATGAATACAAGTTCTGACTTTTGTTTGTAATTCTTTTCATTAAATTTTAAATGACATTCCACATAGTGCTGATTATAATCCCATAAATTAGTATCATATAAGGAAAAACATTTAAATTTAAGTGATTCTAGGATTCTATTGTGAGGAGCCAATGCAAAATCAGAATGTGGATGATGTGGGGAATCTACAAGCATCATATAAACAGTGTAGCAATAGAAAAATGCTGAGATTAAGTCAAAAAAGATAATCCCAGATACCACACCAACAACAGAATTTGAGAACTGGAAAGGGTTTAGTCTCTCTCTGTCCCTTTTGTTGCTTGCTTCTTACTAGCATAAATGCAACCTAAAAACCCCTCTCCAATAAATGTAGAACAGTTTAAGTCTAATAGGAATGGTAATTTTTTATTTGAGTGTAATTAGTTAATTTTCTGGACTATAACGGTAGTTTCTAACCTGGAAGAACTCTGGCTTTCTAATGACAATGGCTGTAATTAGGTAAGCCAAAAAAAAAAAGTGTTTTTTGCAGGGACACGTGTACAGTGGAACCCTTCCTGCTCCCCCAGCGGCAAAGGGAACTGCCCGGTACAGTGTATTCTGGGTCATGTAATGAGCTGATACAAGGCAGCTGTGTATGCGCTTCCAAGGTATTCTGTTCCAAGGTATTTTTGCCCTATTTTCTGTGTGGCCTTTTTTGTCTGAGTGCGTAACCTATACTATGATTGCACTTAAATGGTAAACTCTGAATAGTCAGCCTTCTCTGCTACTGATCATAGTTCAGTTGGTAAAAGGGCAGATTATTTTTCATGAAAGATGGAAGTCTTGGCACAGAATAGTTAAAATGAAAACTGAATCCAAATTATTTTAATTCTTGTCAGTTTTTTTTTATCCTTCTATAACCACAATAATAAATGTTATGATGAAAATGGTGTAACTTAATCAATATTGTATTGCATCAGACTTGTGATATATACGTTGGGCATTCTCATTACTATGCTGTAATTACTTTCTATTCCACAGTAAATGCTGTTTCAAGATTACTTTCCCCCTTTATTACTGCAAACTGTAAAGCAGGTATTAAAGTTTTCAGCTGTAACAGAATGAGCATATTGTTTTGTTTCAAAACATATGGTTAGAATTCAGTTTTTTTCCTCCTTAATGGTCTCTGCCCAGCAGAGTCCAGCACTTGGTTTAACATGTGACCTGGAAAATTCCATATGCTTAGAGTTCTGAACTTCATAGTTTCCGCTCGTTACAATACTGGTGCAGAGAAAAACACAAGAGGTTTATTAACAGTGATATATATACCAGTTGAATGCATATTAAATGAAACTCCACGTGAAGAAAGTTGATGTTTCCTAACTTATTTATTTTTTGCATTTAGTACAAATAGTGCAATTACATATTCATTGTTACAAGCTAAAGCTCTGTGACTGTTTCCTTTATTACTAGGGTAGATCTAGCATGTCCAGAGAAGGGCTACAAAGCTGGTGAGGGGTCTGGAGGACAAACCTTATGAAGAACGACTGAGGGAGCTGGGGTTGTTTAGCCTGGAGAAGAGGAGGCTGAGGGGAGACCTCATCACCCTCTACAACTACCTGAAAGGAGGCTGTAGAGAGATGGGGGCTGACCTCTTCTCCCTGGTGACAAGTGATAGGACGAGGGGAAACGGGTTCAAGTTATGTCAGGGGAGGTTTAGATTAGATATTAGGAAACATTTCTTCACTGAAAGGGTTATTAAACATTGGAATAGGCTGCCCAGGGAGGTGGTGGATTCACCATCCCTGGAGGTGTTTAAAAAAAGGGTAGATGGGGCACTTAGGGACATGGTTTAGAAGTGGCTCTTGTCAGGGTAGGCTAAAGGTTGGACTTGATGATCTTAAAGGTCCCTTCCAACCTCAACAATTCTATGATTCTATCTAAAGATTGTTGGGATATTTAGAAACTGGAACATTTTTTCTTAAGGCTTAGTTAATACGTTTGCCTGCAAATCTCTACAAATATGATTTACCAGGGGAGCTGGTAACACAGCCGATTGGAACTGTCCCATGTGTTGGGTATATTCCGAGTTATATGATGCTGTCTGTAGCGGCTACATCGCTGTATGGCTCCTCCATTCACATTTCAGCTGCATCTGGTCTTGATCTTCATTCCATATGGAATTTATCTGAAATCCTCCTCTGTCTACTCATTGTATCTGAGTGCTGAAGGTCTGCCTGTGAGAGCTTTTAGGATTCATGCTTTTTCACTGTTCTATCTGCAAATCATGCTTGCATGTTCACACAAATAGAATTTTGTTGTATTCTAAGTACTTAAGTGGCCCAGCTACCATAGTATCTATGTCTAGTATATTTATCCTTACAGGGCTATTGTGAAATAAGGATAATAATATATCTCTCTTTCAGAGAGAGGGAAATGGGATACTGAGAAGCTGTGATTTAAAGTCGAATGTGAAGCACAGACTTTCACCTGTACCTCTTAAGCTGTACCTGAATTGTTAGGTTACCCATTTCTGCTAAATAAAAGATTGGCAAGCTGCCAGTGCTTTGCTTCTTGATCTTTGCTCCTTCAAACTGAGCCTTCAAACCTATCCCAGGAAGCAATCTCTTTTTTTCTTTCCGTTATTAAATCTAGCAGAACCCCTTCTGCACTACCATCTTTGTGTCTGACTTGTATGTATTAGACTGTAAAGACACGTGGGTAGGATTACATCTTCTTTTTGGCTCTAAATGTAAAAGTGTAGATTATTTCTTTTCTCACAAATAATTTTTTACATTATTTAAATAAGGTCTACCCTGGGATGTACTGTTTCTGATACAGTTGCCTGATACTTTGCTTCACAATTTATGATACTATATTTCGCATATCCAAGTGCCACTGCTACTGAATGTATTAAACAGAGACGCGTCTCTCACAGACTGATATACTAATGAAATGTACTGTAGCAGATTTTAGATTTTTTTTTTTCCAATTTCTTTGTGGTGTCAGTTTTCTTCATGAAATATATATACGTGTACTTTTTGTACCTTTATTGGCAAAACATGAATAACCAATATCAAGGATCAGTAGATTCTCTGTCAACAACTTTGTCGTGCCAGGAACTTAGATTCTTACTGATGTCTGGAAGCTAGTCAGCATGCATATACGTGTATACGTTTTGCATGCATTTTTAATAGATTTTAATTGCAATAAGGCATCTATTGGTGGTCTACAAATACTCTTCATAGTTGATTTAGAATTCCAATAATGAACAAGATGTTTGCATTACTTTAATTCTTACTCATGTGCCAGTAGGTATTCAAAGATCTAGATTTTTGTAATATCTGGTTTAGGCAGTGCATGTACATCCTGTGTTGAGAGAATAAATATGGAAGAGTGCAGTATGTCCTGCCACCCCATTTTTTTTTTTAAGTTGCTGTTAAGAGATGTAGGGCATCAGCTCTGAATACCTACCATACTATAGACATATTTTTAGCCATTGGACTTGCTGAATTGCGTTCTGTCATTTTCTGGTGTTGACTCTTCTTGAAGAAGAGTTGAGGAAGCAGTTACAGACTGAGACTGCAGGCTGGTACTGGTGCTAACCTATGCTGTGTTGTTTTTGGAATATCAGATTTAAAGCCAGGATTGAGATTTAGCTTCAGTCACCTTGAAGAGCCTTGTAAGGTGGTCTTAAGAGATTTTAATTGAAATGAAATAAAGTAGAATAGAAAAATATTGTACTCTTGTGCAACTTACATCATGCTGAACTGCATTACTCTTGGTAGGTTATCAGAAAGGGTAGTTCTGTCAGAAATTGATATTTTCACCTGCTTAAACAGGCTGGGATTGTGGGCTGACTAGCACAGGAAAAGTTTAATAATGGTAAGCAATTGGTCTGATCCAAATTCTGTCCGCTCATACTAAGAAAGGAAGATGGAACAATAAATATTGTTTCCCTTGAGCTGTGCAACACTGAACAAGGGCAGAAACTTTTAATGAAGGAGCAGTCAAATTGGGAGGCAAGCCTGATAACATCTATGCTTACAGACACAGGAGAACAGCACACCCAGAGTAGTGCCCACTTTTTGTGGGTTTGGTTTTTTGTGGTGTTTTTGTTTTTTTTTTTTTTTCCCCCCTCAAGCAGTTACTTATCCTGTTTCCTCTTATCTTATAGAAATAAGACTCCTGTGATCATTGAATGGCATAAATGTTCGTGTCCGTTTTTTGGCCATGAGGATGATGTTACTTTTCTGTTCACTTAGAGTAGGGTCTTGCTCATAGAATAAGATTTTCTGTATTAAACTGTAATTTGAATTGTGTGGTTTTGTAGTTTTGTACTACTTCAGTGATATTTGGGTTGTTTTTTTTTAAAGGTACTTTACTACTCTTTTGGGGTGATGATTGGTCCTGTGCTTAGAAGAATGCCGATCTTGCAACTATGTGTGCAATTTGCTGTAGATTAGCAAACTCTTGCATTCATAACCTTGCATTCTAAGCAATTAAGGAAATAAAAGCTACCTTCCCAAACTGTGAAAACACATCAGTTAATTCTGTTGGTGAAAAATTTCTTTTGAGGAAATTATTTGTGGAAATTTTGTTGGTTAGGCCATCACCCTCACTTGTTTTCATGAGCAGGGAGTTAGGCATCTCTATTTTAAAGCCCTAATAAATTAGTTACTTATTTTACTTGCAATTTTAAATTTCATTACAGGTGGGGTACTAATAACATTAAAGGATAAGACTAATTAGCTGAAACATGAATTTTGTTTCTGCTTTCTCTGTTCTGGCGTTGGGAAAATAAACTTTAAAGAATTTTACTCAAGGGAATCACTGTAAAATATAGGATAAAGCAGGGGATTGTCTTTCATTTTGTCCCCATCCTGATGCTGTAGAGAAAGTTAGGAGACAGCTGCTGGTCAAAACCATTTTCCTGTCTGCCACTGTCTTTGGGAATTATTTTGAATTCTTGTGGTGGTCACTGAAGTTATTTTAAAATACGTCACATGCCTTGCTTGCCACGTGTTGTTGAGTTATGTGCTTCATTACGAGGGTTGATTTTTCTGAAGGCTACATTTAAGCCTTTGACAATGTCTAAAATGCAAGTAAAATACAGTTAAACCAACAACAGATGCTGCTTGTTACTGAGCTGTATTTCACCAAGCTTTGAAACAGTTTTCTGCTTCTGGTGTGGAAGATGGGTCATCCTTGTTTTCATCCCTGATTTCAAATTATGTGTAGGAGGAGGATTCCACAACATGATACTCTGAGAAAGCAGAGAAAATTTTGTTGCTAGGAAACTATGGAGGACCTATACTGTACTGTCTTTCCAGAATGTTTTATAGTTAGTGTCAGTTATTTCATTAACTCTCATTCTAATCCTATTCTTTATTCAAACATCCACATTTTTTCCTATAGTCATGATGTTTGTTACACACTTATGTGTACTAGAAAATACATTCTTTCTGTGGTTATTTCTGTATTGCTTTCTTCTCTTCTTCAACACACAAAAAACAACCCACCAAACATTTCAGATTGTGTTGTGTTTTGAAGGCAGGTATTTATTTACATGATAATGTTGCCTAGGCATTCTGAATTATTAGGATATGGTAGGTCATGCTCTCCCACAAAAGACAAATGCTGAGATCCACAGAGTTACACAACTTACCTAGAAACTTATTAACACTTTTCAAATTGGATATTATCAAGAAAAAGTCTTAAAGCATATGGTGTTTTGCAGAAAACTAGGTCTGATTGCTCCTTTTCACTGGATGCTGTGACTCCCATTTTACAGCCATAAGATGTATCTGCACATTGGAAAGGTGTCTGAATCCCTGCTGTGGGTTTCAGTCCATGAGTGATGCACCTGTGACTAAAATAGTGATGCAACATCTGAGATCAGTCTTGGTATAGAGCTTCTGCTAAGAACTGTAGCACCCTTTGGACTAAAGGAAATCATAATCTCCAAGAGGCAATCATAGAGACAGAAAACAATTTTTTGTGGAGCAATTCACTAACATCCACCGACTTTGCTCAAATAGCAGCATGTTAATATACTTGTTTGTGGTTTCTGTGGAGCTTGATGGGATTTTTGGAACAGTATGGGAACATCATCTTCATCTGACAGTGTGTGGGCATTACTTCATGACCATTTCTAAGAGCATGGCAGAAGGCACTCTGCTACCCACCTATCTATAAATAACTAAAGATCATCAACCCAAAAGTAAAATTGCATTTTATGGGTAGTCTTAGGAACATGCAACATAGGCAATTAGATTACATATAGTCTTATAACAGTCCCACTAAAGAGAATAAAATCACTTAGAAACTTGCTGCCCAGACCACTTTCAGGTGAATTATTTCTCTTGCACACACTGAGGGATTTCGAGTACCTCTGTAAATACAATATGTGAATGACTTGAATTAACTTAGACAGTATGAATTTGACTGTAGATAGGTAGGTCTAGAGCCTTTACTTTCGTATGACTTGATTTTTGAATTGTAGCTCTTGGGTCCTCTTTGCAGCTAAGGTAGCTGAATGGGCTAGAGAATGTATAAAGGCCATTTTTAATACTGGTGGAATTTTGAAGGAAACACAAAATGTAAAGGACATTGATAACTTTCCATAGTCTTTCAGTGAGCTCTACAGACTGCTTGCCATTGGCAACCACTACAGGAAACCTACCTATCCCTGTACGAGATGTGGCCTTCAAGCCAGGATTTTTTTGAAATAAAGCCCTCTTGCAATCTTTGATGGCTGTGTGTCTTTAGGCAGAATCCTTTGTTCAGATGGCAATTCCTGTTTTTTCCCAAAGAGAAGAATTTATGGAAAAACTTGGTTCCATCTTCCCTCCCACCCCACCCCTTCTTCCGAGGAAAACACTGTTGATAAACAGCCATTTAATTGAGCATTAGAATTGGTGCAGTCATTCTCAATGTTCTACAGGAGTAGGGAGGAAGATAATATCTGGTTGAGAAGGATTTTAAGGTTTGGGACTGGGGAAAAACAGAACACAAGCAAGTTTCAGTTATAGCCTACTTCTTAGTAGTTTCCTATTGGTTCTGGAGAAACACAGGTTCACAGTCCTCATTTGCCTGATTGAAAATGAAGACTTGAACCTATCTATTTATCTCACATCATATGAACTGCCTATGAGTTGTTCTGATTCATTGCGTGTATGTATAGTTATTCAAAGTGAATATTTCTAGCAAGAGAGGTTCAAGCTGGGCTACAGATGTAAATCAGTTGTTCTCTTGATAGATAGTACTGAGACTATCTTCATTTAATATTTCTGAGCTTGGCAGTGTGGGACGTGTCTGCCTAATGATGTCTAATCCACAATTTTGTGTAAATTCTATTTCCAGCATATACAGGGGAAGAGTAATGTTGAGAAGTGAAAAAAATACAGCGGGTAAAGCATACCAAAGAGCTAAGAAGGAAAAATGCTTATTAACACACCTGGTACTGTGTAATTTGGAATAAAAGCACTTGGGTGCAATGCTTTTTGTGAAAAGTGCTTAATGTCTTAGCAGTATGCTGATGTAGAAATACCTGTGGCTGCCAAGTCAGAGAGCAGATGTGCTTCTGTCCTTGAAAGGTACAGAGTTATGAGGAAAAATGTGAGGTAGAATAGGAGCATTGCATTAGTGTGTCTTTGTATTTTGCTTTGTTAAGAAAACAAGCTCGGGTTGTCTTTCTCTGCCTGAATAACTTTCAATACAACTAGCCAGTTTCAAAAAGGCAGGAGAGGAGGAAAGCATGCCTCAAAAATGATTCAGTTTCTACAAACTGTGAAAATTGGGTCTCCCTCCTTCACGCAGCAACCAAACTGGTATCCCTGCTCAAGGAAAAGGAGGGAAAACTCATCTGTTGTTTGTTTGGCAGCAACTGCCTGGACGGTTGTCATGCATTAACTCAGATTTAGGTAGTGTATCACATGCTGTCTCTTTGTTGGTAGGCCTTTTGGAAGGTAAATTGCAATTTACTGTGGTGTGGGGAAGAAAATAGGAGTGGCTTAGGTACTGAAGGATCCACATCTACAGGAAAGAAGGTATGTTAATTTCTCTATGTGTGTAACAGCATATTTGAAAGTGGAATTACAGTTGTGTAGAAAATTGCTGTCGTGACTCACTATGATCCTTCCCATTTTTATTCTGACCAGCAGGCAGTTGTTTGAAAAAAGAAAAAACAATAACGTATATACACCAGAAGAAATCCATAATGATGAAAATGGTAATGAGATAAAATAGCAATACGCTTTGATCATTAAACTGGAGTGTCAGGCAGACAAAAAGAGTTCAAAATGCAAACAGTCTAAAAATTGGGGTGAGTGCGACTAAGTAAAATGTCTGATCTTTGAGATTATTGATTTTTAATGTAGGTTTATGTTAGAAAATCAAGTTGTGAAGTGGTATAAGACATCTGGGGCCCCTCAACTCTGTAGAAGGGCCTGTTGTCAGCTGGTATATGAAATTAATGACATGAGGATCAGGAGAAAGGATAGTCAGATTTTTCAAAGCAACATAGTATTAGTTCAGCTGAAGCCTGACATAGAGGATGAAAATATTACATGAATAGGCATATTGTGTGGCATATTTACCTAGTGGCAATTGATAGTGTACCTCCAAGCCTTGCTGTGTAAGATTTAAAAAGCCAAGCAGAAACTACTTGGGATTTTTTGAGGATTAGTTTTTTGTGTATCTTGTAAAAAATAGTAGCATTCATAAATTGTAGTGAGAAATGATAAGGTTATTTCTTACAGAAAAAAGAATTCTGAAAATGTAGCAGACATTGAAAGACAAATGTAAAACCTGTGCTGTAATGTGGATTGAATATGGAAAAAAAATATACATTTTTATCAAACTGTAAATCAAACCGTTAGAACTGTTGAGCATACAGTGAATCGTTTTATGGGTGAAATCCTGCTATCTAAAGTCAATGGACATTTTGAGAGTTCAGTAAGGCCTCCATTTCATTTCAGAGGTGTAAAAGTGACACAAAGATGACTTCACGTTGTCCAAGTAGGACAACTGAAGTCCTTTTCCTCACACTTCATGTGTTATTCTGTGGGAGCACTGGGAGAGATGATCTCTTAGTTTTCACAAATATGATCAGCTGAGATAAGAAGGAATGGTCTACGGGGTCAATGGCGGTGAAGCGATAGGAAAGGTCTCAAAACAAGACTTGCTGGGAATTGGCTTGATATCAAGTCTCCTTCAAGAATAGAACTTCTTTGCGAAGCCCTCAATCTGGGAGAAACACTGTGCTCTCTCACATTGGCCCCTTCTTTGCAGTTATCAGCTGCATCTGGTTTAGGAATATAGGAGGGGCAGGCAGATTGAATTGCCTGCATGTGGAATTTACTGGACTGCACTCCTAGTGCATTTTGCACAATGGTAGCTGGGAGGGCAGGATGCTGAGTCAGTCTCAACTCATCCGCACATGTCCATAGCAGAGCACATCCTGGGGAAAGGCATTTGGTTAAAACTCAATGAATTCTCACAGCTTCAGTAGGTGAGACTGCTCTAGGGAGGCAGGTATTAGACTAGGACAAGTATTGTAAAACGTGATGTGAAGGATGCTAGTGTGGGATGATTTGATCAGCAGCACGTGGAGCAAAACCTGAAGAGGAGACAGCACTATGTGTTTCAGACTGTGAGAATCATACCCTCTTTCTCTGTGTGTGGCTAGGAAGCCCAGTTCATTACTGAGAACAAAAGTAAACCAACAGATTTCGGATAGTATCCATGGGTTGGTTATATAACAACACTTTCAGCTCTGTATCAACAGTTACCATGAGAAGCGAGCTGAGTCACTGCGGAGATTCATCATGGATATCACAAGCCCAAGGGTAGATGAACTGCTGAAGCAGGTGTTACAATGAAAGAATTTGAAGAACGATAGAAAGCCATCACAAAGTCTATGAACTGAAATGCTGCAGAGAACATCAGGGTACTAAAGTAAGCATGTTATTTCATTAGATAAAGAAATGAGATAAGGTTTCCACCGTTTTGAAGGACAATGAACTGTGACTGTACCAAATAATTAACAGGAAAGCATGCACAACAATCACCAATCCTATTAATGAGGCCACGTGTCCCTAAACAGAGTGTTCAGAGCTTTGTTAAACTCAGCCAAGTACCATGAAGTTCTAACAGTGTACTGAGAATTTCAAGAGAAGGATCTAAAGTGCTTAGTAGCGGATGTCATTCTAGAGATAAAAATATCTTATCTGGGGTAAGACTGGGCCTGGCTATTCATGTTTTTACTGAAGGACAGCATTCTTTGTTCTAATGGGTTCTAGGACTTTTAGAGTTCTAATGAGCAGCGTTTAGCACCGTGAAGGAGGCATGGAGCCTGTGGTATTGCTGTCACTTCCTCACAGCATCTTGCAGTAGAAATGAGGACTGATTCAAATATTCACAGTTGAGGCACCATTGCAATAAAATTTTGCTGTGACCTACTGGAACTGTTAGGAGAGGTGAGCCTTAGTTAACCGATTATGTAACTTCTAAAAACTTTTCCAAGTTAAGAATAGATTTAAGAGGTAGAAATGAAAATAAATATAAGAAGTACAGGGACATATACAATTAAAACTGCATAGTATCACACTGAACGCTAGCCAAACCTACTTTGGGGTAACAGGTTCGGTTTCAGAAATGGACTTGTGTTAAAGTGTGATTGTCTTGATATTGAAAAATACTATATGAAAAGGCAACCTTACAAAGCATTGTGCAAAGCATCTGTGGGTTGGATTTAAGCAGTCCATTTGTTGTATCCCTCTCACAAACTATGATAAAATGAATCCTGAAATACCTTATGTAATGACTCATCTGAAATTAAGATGTGTCAGTGTTCATAAACAATGCTGTTCATCTTCTGTGTGTATGTGCATGTGTAAGAGGTGTAGGTGGAAGCTGAAGTTTTAGTTGTGATGACTCAGCCTTTATTCACTGTTTCTCTTATTCCTGATTTATGAAGAAATTATCTTCTTTCCTGTGCACTTAGATAGCTGAAGTTCCACGGTTCAGTGGGGAATGTAATGTTTGTTTCCTGGATCAGTCCTGAGATTTTTATGTCTCAGATACTTGACTGTTAAAAATCCAGCCTCCTGTCACAGGCAGTGATCTGTTTTTTTGGCCATCTTTTCTTCACTCCCTTTCTTGGTAAGCCACTCAAGTTTATGGGGAAGTTTTACCTACCCTCTTCTCTGTCAGATTTTACATGCTATTATTAAAGTGGTTTTGGAGGGGTAGAGCTTATTAAGAGAAATATGCCTTTACGAATTTCATATTCTCAAAGCAAGTGTTCTCATTTTATTATCTTGCCAGACTATTTGATAAGCCAGTGACCAATTAGAATACAATGCAGAATGTTTACGCAAAAATTATAGGAAAAAAAATACTTTTGATAGTGGTTAGGTCTTGATTGGTAAATAGGTGAAATAGTCTATTTAACTTTCCAGTATGTTTTTTTTCCTATTAGGATTTCTGTCGTTATAAATTTTAGATTCTGTAATTTGTATAATCTATCAGCTGCTAAAATCTTGAGTAAAGTATGAAAAAGGTGACTTGTTTTGTAAAAGGACTAAGTTCAGACTGAGAGTTTCCACTGAAATTTTGTACTAGTAACTTGCAAACCACATACACTAAGTGTAGCCAGCAGATGGAGGGCTGTACTAGCTGCTTAAAATTCTACTTGGTCTGGCTATCCGTGGCAGACACATTGCAAGCTGTCTGAAAGCTGTCATAATTTTGATGCTTTGTATTTCTTACAAAGTGAGAACCTACATTTTAAAAGATGGACCCTGTTATAGTTATTTGAACTATCTTTTCTTCACAATGATATATAGCTCCGTTTATGAATTTTAAACCTTTGTGGATGGTGATGGCACTTAGAAACCAGGTGATCATTGCAAAGCCAGGACATACATACATGCGTATATATGCAGGAGTGGGGGGAGGATGACTGCATTTCTTTTTAACATCGTGAAAATTCAGAAGTCCATAATAGAAATGTACCTGCCAGTCTTGCTACACTGCAATGGTACGTGCCTTTCTTGGTAAACATTGACCAGTGTAATTCACCACACTAAATGAGATTTCCTTACACAGCATATCAGGGCATGACTGGGTAACAGCTAAGCTGACCTCATGTCGCTTGAAAAGAGCAGGCCTGCTTCTCCTCCTTCTCCCTCTCTGTAAATGACAGCACTCTACTTTTGCCATTATTGTCACAATGCTGTCCAACTTACCTGCCATCTCCTCCCAAGAGCCAGTGGAGTTAAACTGGCAGAAAACCAGCTTGCCAAAGTAAGAGTGAATAGGTTTCTACTGATGTAGTTCCCTGAAAAATTTAACATGAAATTATACAAATGTCAGTGAGAAAGGGGCAGGTATTTGTGATCAGGGTAAAGAAAAGGAAAGCAGGTCCTCCTGTTTTAATTTTCAGTATGCATAAAAGATTCCGTCAGTTTAGCTTAGAATTAATGACAGTTTATGAGGTCGCAGGAGCAATATAAGTAAACATACACCAGTAGTCACAGTTCTCCCATAATGAAGGGTAACTTGACTGCAGATATTGTTCTGGAACTTCTCAAGAATGTTACACCTCATCAAATGAACACAGTACTTGTTGATATGGTAATTCCTTCTTTTAAGGCATGTCCAACCTTGGACTTTCTCTTATCTCTTTATTTTATTACCTGTTTATTCGCTGAATGGTTAAACCAACTTCAGTACGAAAATGTACGGAGACTGTGGCAACCTAAGCAGTGACAATAGCAAAGAGGAAAGAAGTAGTTGTGCCAAGTGTTGTTGGTATGTGAATTGACCAAGGCTGCCATTTTCTTTGCCAATATCCACTTTGTTCTGACCCCTTGTACTTCAGGGAATTAGGGGCAGCAGCAACAGAAGCAAGTTGTGTGGGATCCCCCCCCCAAGTTTTCCCCTTCTTTCCTCCACAATGGCTCTGCTGGACCATCTCCCTCTGTTTCTTTTTAGCTGGTCAGCCAACCCAGCATGACTTTTCCCTGGCTGCCTACCATCTGCCTGTAGACTCTCTTCTCCTTTTGTTCCTCTTTAAAAGCGCACTCCTGTGAGGCACTGAGAGTCTGCAGTGAAATGCTAAACATGCACGTTTCCTACTGATGTTTAGGAAGTATGATTGCTCGTAATCAGTTAAGAGAGAGAGCATCTAGAGACAAGGTATCATCACTTGTAAAAAGAACACACCAGCAACGGTAACTCAGTTTGAGCCATGTTTTTCATAGCCTTGTAATGATGTCCTAATGAATATTTATCATTATTTGTGAGACCCTATTTTCAGCAGTCGTGTATTATAGTAACAGCTGACAAAATGTTCATTTTGGTTTGTAATGAAATTGTCTCTGTTTTAGCTGTTTATTATGATGAGGATGTCACTCCCATACCATTGTGACTGCCATTGTAACACAGCTGGATTATTGGCAGGCTAGCAAGCTTAAAGGCATATCTGATTAGTTTGTTTCTTGTCCGGGATGAGGGTCTCTGAGTGGAAATGTTAACTCTTTGCACTGTGCATTTATCTTGTAGCAGAAGTGAACAAAGTCCAATCATGTTTGACAGGTTTTTTTAGTGTAAGAGATCTCTTCCAGAACTTTACAAAGCTTTTGCTTTTCATAGCAGTGACTAAAATAAAACTCCTTCAGTAAGAAGCAATACAAAAGAGTGTTCACTGATAAAGCAAATTCAATTAAATTAGATTTTTATCAACTTCAAATCAGTTGGAATAGACTATAATTTAAGTATTGCAGTAAGGAATGCTTGTTAGGTATGTGCCACAAGAAAGCTGTGTATGCTGCTTGGCAAAGTGTAATTAAGTAATACTTTATTTTGAACGATAACAAAGGCCTTGGCTCATGTGTCAGACTTTGTACTTCACCTTTCTTGTATTCTTGCTACGCTGGACTGATCACTGGAGAGATGTTTGCGATGGAGGGGCTTAGCCCTCATTCTGTATGTACATGGTCCAAAGTTCCCAGTTTTCTTGTACTCTTCTTCCTTTAGCCCAACCAGCGTATTAATTCGGTGAACTTATAAGGCCTAGAATACATTCCCCAGTTCTATACTTGTTAAAAAATGTATTTGAATCAAATAAAAGCTTTAAGCTTCTTTTGTTCTTAACATTTTAAAGTAACTTTCTAAGTTTTCTTTCAATCCTATCAGACTTTTAAAAAAAAAAAAAAAAAAAATTAAACTCATTTTGGGTAAATCTCTCTTGCATCAAAATAAGTGTCCGCAAAGAGTGTTCGTTAGTAATAGGTATTGTACTTAAAAGCCATACCCACGTTAAGCCAATGTACTGCATTGGCTTTGCTGCCACATTTTTATCATATCTGACATAATAGTATAAAAGCACTTTTTTATCTTTTGAGGAACTGCTGATAGTGGCTTGAGGCTTTACAACACATAAAACAAGGCCTGACTCCTCAGCCAAAGAGCTGTCAATCTAATTCAGTGGAATATTGGCTAATTCTGCACTCAGTTTTCTAAAAAAAGAAAAAAAAAAATGAAATCCAAACTTTTAAATGTCATTTCTCCTGCAGTTATTCATTCTTTTGGCCTGAACATAAGACCGAGGCTTCATCAGAAAGTAAAATCTGAAATAATGTCCCTTGCCTTATTCCTCAGAGTAAAACTTGGAGATGGTAAATGTTTTGTTGCCCGGTACCAAATTTGTTTTAACAAGCACTGCTACTCATTGGCTTTGGTTCCAGCCCAAAGTTCTGTTGGTGCCTAAGTTCGAATGAACAGCAATTGTTTGGCAAAACTATCAAGTTTCCTTTAAACCACACAATGGCTATTCTGGTAAAAACAGCAGTGGGAGCTTCTGGTGGAGCTGCACCTGGAATTCAGGACTTGTTTGAAATATTGGTCTGGCAGAAAGGTGGGAAGATTGTGACCTGCTCAAAGTCCAAAAAGCAGTTAAGAGCCTTCTAGTCCTCTTGCTAATCACTATTGAAGTTCGGAGCCAAAGAACAACCTGTAAACAGCGGTGGCATACTGTGGGAGAAGTAAGCTGTAGGGCAGCAGTGGGTCTGAGGGGTGAGTGGGGTGGTTGGGCAACTTCAGTTTGAGCCTTAAGCTCACTCTTGTTGGAAGACCTGGTGAGGGGTGACGCGCTGATGTAGCAGGTCAGTTGACTTGGGTGTCATGTGTACATGTAGCACTGTGCTCTGCCTGCCCCTCTGCAAGGATCCCAATCATTCAGCAGATGACAAAAATAGGGTAACCAGCTAAATCTGGCACTAGGGAGTGGGGCACTGTAGCAGTGGTATATGAGGAGCAATCAGGGATTGAGCTGTAGCATGAGCAACCAGAGAAGTGAGTAACACAGTAGGAAAGAGTCATCAAGGATGATTGCGGGAATGTGCATGATGGTGCAGTGGGGAGAAAGAGATCAGATTTGGAGCTAGAAAGAGGCTGAGGAAAGCAGGCTGGAGAGCAGGTTCCCTACTGTTCGGGACAACATGGCACATGTCATGGTTTTGATGTGTAGACTTTCTTAGTTTGTTTCAGTTCTAAAACATGGGATCACATTTGTATTCATGTCCTCCTTATTGTTAGGCCAAGACAGTAATCCAGAGCCTGATTCCTGTAACATGGACAGTGCAGGCTTACATATGTATTTGCACGTATGTTCTTTCTTTCACTGCATAAGCAAGTTGACACAGAAGATGTGTATCTAAGGAATCCAAAGAAAGAGACTTTGGAAGCTAGGACCTTTATTTTCTTTCCTGCCCCGGTCCATTAACCTAATGGCTTTAGTGAAGTGATGCATTGCTAATAAACCCTGCACCTATTTTATCTGACACACAGCCTTGGGTTTCAGCTACCAATGCAATTCTGCTAGATCTTATCAGTGAAAGGTAGTTGCAATCATACACTCATATTTAGGAATCTGATCAAAATATTTTGTCATTGTTTTCCCTGACTTAAGTTTAGCACAATCCGTGTTAGTCTGGAAACCTTTTTACACTGTCATTTTTTTAAACTATGAAACAAAAGAGCATGGAAATGTTCATTAGGGTACAGGCTTCAATCTAAGCTTCTGCCAACAGAGAGAACAGCTTTAAATAAACCAGTCTTACTTTGGGGATTACTGCCTCCCTTTTCTCAAATAATGCTGCTGTTCTGAGGATGCTCAGTTTTAGGCAAATGACGTTTTCAGATAAAAAGATACGTTATTAGAAATTGACAACCAGCTCTAACTTAATGCTATATAAGACTACCTACACAAAGTAGTCTTTGCAGTGTTAATTTTGAAAATTCAGACAAAAGCTGGTTTGGGTTCAGCCTCAATTATATAAACTGAAATTCCTTGAAATTTGAGCGGAAAAGGAATCTGGATGATTAGTTCCACCTTTGGCCAGTCTCCCTTTCACTAAAAGTTAAGAACCAATAGGGCTTATTTTGCTGTAGAAAAGTGTACTACAGTTGGGTTTTGTCTCTGAAAGAAGAACCTGGAATGATTTGGAGCTGGGTCCCATTTGTTGTTCGCAAATTCCAAGGGCTTAGCAGGGAGAAAGTATCTCTTATTTGTTCTGTATAACACAGCCCATTAAGTACCTAAGTTTGTCACTGCAGTGCATATTGCGCTACATCTGGTTTCTCCTTACATCCTCAATTTAGAAATAGAAATTCAGCTGTTACCATAATGAAAGGAGAGAGCTGTGCTGGCATTTTAATTTTTAAAAAGCACATTCTGGAATACTTAAGTTAAAGCAGAAACATTCTTTCAAAATGATTGTCCGTGTTCCCGTAAGGGTATGTAGAAAGTATTAATAATATAACACAACACACAAGAACAGATGTCCCGTAGCAAAGTTTAAATAAAATTGGAAGAAATTAACACCCAGTTTGCTAATGTGCAGCAAAGGAAACTTTGTTCTACATACAGGGGCTCAAGCTTGGACGCCTACATCCCCTCCCCTTCATTATTGAACAAAGAGGAAAATAGGAACACAATAAAAATAGAAACTGATAAAAAAAGCTCAATCAATGTGTTTATTTTTATCCTGTAGCAAAGTTTCATTTGTTGATCCGTTTTCTTTGCATAATTGCTGATAAATTGAGCCCACCTTTAATCTCTGAAGCACAACTCCTAATTGCATAAATGCAATATATAAAGGCATGCAACATAATCCCAGTTCCAGAACATTGTTACTTTGATCTTTCCCTGAGCCATTATCTCATTAATGTTTTATCTCTATGAAATTGTTTGAATTCAACAAAACTTGGAAAATCAGGAAGTTTAGATAAATTATTTCAAGTTTGTCCTGTGCTGTTTCAAGTACAGATGAGGAAAAATGAGTATGGGGTTGAATAAAGTCTGCTGTATCCAGTTCCTGAAAAATTGAGAGTTGTTTGTACATGTGGTAGCTTTGTAAATTTACAGGGTTTTGCCTTCCTCACAGGCCAGAAATAAATTTATATACATATTTAGTATCCAAATGTCATCTTCATTATTTGATATTGAACTACCTCAGGTCAGTGATATCACAGCACAGTGCTTAAGAGGAGATGCCACTAAAAGCTCTTTTTTATGTGTAAATCTTTGCTACCTGGCTGGGGTTTTTGTTTTTACACTGTGTGTTATTCTGAAGAGACAATGAGCCAATGACCACTCACAGGTGAGGGCTGTCTTTAAAAAACAGGAAAAATGTCTTACTGAAATGTTACTCTTTCATGGGAATGAACAAAATACATATTGCTAAATTATTCCCCACTATTTTGCTGCCCAGTATGGACTGACAGTTGAATTACTATTTTTGGCTGCTTCATCAAAATTATTGTTGAATATCAGTCCTTTTTAGGACTTGTGGAGTCAAGGTAGTGTGATTAATTTTGCTCATCAGAATAAACTTTATTTACCTATAACAGTCCAGGATATTGGAATTTTACAGCTTGATCAACACTTTATGGATTCTCTTAACTATAAGTTAGTCTGAGAAGCTGGCATTTCTGCTGTGTTTGGTAGGTGGGAAAGTGCAGTGGTAACTGTGTTGTCATGACTGACCAGCAAAAAGACATTATTTTAAGTAGATTGTTCAGAATGCAATTTAAAGCTTTTTCTTCCTTTTTTTTTTTTAATTGATTTTAGAAAGATTTTGTTCTTTTAAAAAGGTTTGTTGGAGTTTTACCCTTCAGTCTCTCAAAAATTATGATTCCTTTCATGTGTGCCAAGCATTAGCTATTGTTCATTCTCATCCAGAAAACAATGGATCAATTTAATCAAGCAATTTAATACTGTGCCTCTGCTCCTCCATTTCTAAAATCTTAATTATCAAAAGATGCAATACTCCTTTTATAGCAGTTGCATTAATTAGACTTTATCCTGGATATAATCATTCTGAGCGCTTCAGTGCTTTCAGTTTGATAATTCATTACATTCAAGTAGAGACTGTGGAGCTATGTTAGCATCATTATGTATATTTTACCTTGTCACAAAGAAGTTTCAAATTTTACTATTTCAGCACTCTTGAACAGCTGCCTGAAGATTAAGAAAAAAAAAAAAAAGAATTCTTAGAAAGTTTGACACGTTGAGTTTTGGATTATCTGGTCTTTGTTTGTCCAGAGACTATTTGAAAATTTCTGCATGAAAATTTAGTGTGTCTGGTTGTAAGGAATAGATTCAAGTCACAGAATCACAGAATGGTTCGGGTTGGAAGGGACCTTAAAGATCATATAGTTTCAGTCCCCCTGCCCTGGGCAGGGACACCTCCCACTAGACCAGGCTGCTCAAAGCCTCATCCAGGCTGGCCTTCAAGACTTCTGGCCCTCCTTTCATTATGTCGGAGTGTTTGGACTGTTGAGTAGGGCTAGGGAAAGAACAGATTCAGGCTACCTAAAAGATAGGTATTGCAGCATTGACCGCTGCATCTTTCTGTCCCCATGGAATTTACGCCTTGAGTCTTTGGGGGACAGTGGTACTTTTGGCCATAAGGAAGTAGAGCAAGTAGTATCTGTCTTCTGTATTTTCTAGCATAGGTTGAAAATACTACTTCCCCCCCCGCCCCCTGCTCCGGCTCCAAGATGACTGCAAGAACTTAACTGCAATTATTGTAATGCCATGCCCAAGCTACCAAAACGCGCTGAGAAGCGGGTTCATTGTGGAGCTCATGAAATTGCGTGATTCCCTCCGGGTTCAGAACCATGGACAAAGCACGCTCACACCTCCCTCCCAGTACCTTGGCGGCGTTAGTGGGAAGAAGAGGCAGTTGAGTTTAAAGATTTTCACCCAGTAATTTAGTGAAGTGAATCACAAGTCCAGAACAACCCCCTACTGTATAATTCATACTAATGTTTTAAGTCCTGTTCGTTATTATTTTGTACTGATTTCATAGATTAATTTATAAGGTGGTTTGAAAGGACCTGAACAAGGAAAAGCCTCATCTTTTTACTTCTAGAAGAACTCCTACTGAAATACTAGTCTGCTCAGTGTATCATATGCAAATGTCATTTGCACTGAATACAGCTGCAATATTTTGCCATTTATGGAGTATTGGAAATACAGCAGCCAACTAAGTATTTATTGATCCACTATCTGACCATTAGAGACAACCTTAACATAAGCATAAAATGGCTTAAAGCATAGTACAATTTTCAGCTTGTTTTTCTGCAGAAAAAATAATAAGTGCTGAAGCATTATGGAGCAGTATATACATATATAGTGTACTGGGAAGAAAAGAGATGTAGTTGGTACAACCTCTACACCGTGATAATATGTACGCTTGATGTTGTTCTATAGGAGAACAATAGAAAAGAAAGATAAATTAGCCTGTAAGCCTTCACAGATGCAAGAGTTTTGGATACTTACAGTGTTCTGTTTTCCTAGAATGTGCTTAAAAAATAAAAATCTTCGCTGTCATTTGGTAATATAATATAGGAGTTTTGAAAGAGGCACTTAAAAAAAAAAAAAAGCATCCAGTACTCCCAGTAAAAATTCAATATCATTTCAATGAGCCTTTGATTTCAATGAAAGTGCACAGAACTAATGGCTCAATTCCTCATCATCGGTAAAACGTGATGAATTTACTAAAGTAAGTTTAGTGTTTGTCACTTCTGAAAAAAATGCAGTGTGTAGTAATTTATGACAGAAGGTTGATATGCCCCATTATGGAAATTCTCTTTGACTTTAGGGGAAATACTTCTATGTTATGACAGAAATACATAGACACAGGTAACAGAGAGAGAACCTTTTGATGGCTATATACTTGTTTCAGCAAGATTTTCTGTAGCCTAATCAATCAGTTCTATGTATTTTACTGGTCTTGTCTACTGGATTGTGTAGAATTTTACATCTACTTTGAGTGAGCCACACCTGAGAATTATGTGAAATATCACTTATTACTGGCTGCTGTGATGGGACAAGTATCTGAGATTTCATGTGAGACAAAATATTTTTGAACTGTCAAACAGCAGCTTTGATGAAAAGCAAGGGGAAGGAGTAGGCTCTGTGTAAACTTCTCATCAAGAGACACACTAGGGCCAGGCAGTCAGGAGAGACTTTTTTTTTAGAAGTTGTTCCAATAGGACGCATAAGGGATGTCTTTAGTAATTTTGATAAAAGAACCTTTCACAGCTTGCTGTGGTGATATAATGGCTCTGAGTGCCATCTGACTTTGAGGTCTGTACAATATGTCCTACATAATACCTAGTTTTAAGAACTACAGTGTCTGAAACATCTAAGTAGCAAAAGGGATAGCTTCAATAAGAGGGGAAAGAGAACACTCCACAAGATTTCCTAGTACTGCTGAAAGCCAGCCATTGTCTGTCGGCAGCTAGCTGACTTGAACAAAGCAAAATAATACGTTATGTCCCAGCTGTAGACCCTCAGGTTTCTGTGTGTCAACAGTACGTGTTATGTCAGGAAAAGATCCTGATTTCTGAGACTGTAGGTAGGGAAGACAGAGACACGCACCTTTATGAAAAAAGGCAAGGGCATCCTTATAAGACTTTTTGATAGCAAAAAATGTAAGTTACTACTGATTAGTTCCATCGTATTGGATAGCTAAAGAATCAATCTCATTTGATTAAGATAACATTTCTGTTCTGGTTTTTATCATTGATGAGCACGGTAAAGCTGTTTTAAAAAAAAAAAAAAAAAAAAAGAATAAAACCATACTCTTTCCAAAGCATATTATTAAAGCTTTATTGATGTGACATTGGGATGGCTTGTGAGGAGGGCCCTGTGTGTCCCTGTGATCAGGTGAGCAGTGCCTTACCATGTTATAACTCGTACTAAGGGCTACCTTAGACAAGTCAACAGCTAGAGAAGAGATGAAAATTAGACTGCTGGTTGCCAAAACTAACAGCTGAGCAACAGGAGAGCAATCCATTCCTGGAATAAACTATGCTATGATGTCTGCTCCTGCAAGCAATATGGTAGTCCTAGTGGAACCTTATTCAGGCTTTTTAAGCAGCATTTGGCAGTGCAGGAAATGTCTGTGCTCTGATATGATTCCATTGTTCCTTCACCTTGTTACTCATGAGTTTTTCTTATTTTTATAAAGCATACAGAGGTTGAGCTAAAGTGCGCAAAATGAAAAGCTTCTCGTGCCTTCAGTGGGCTTCATGCAACCCCTGTTGTGACCAGTATTTGATTATTAAGAACAAAGATCATTAGAGATAGAATTTATGATCTCTGTTTGTTCTAGTAAAGATAATTTCTGGTAAGCTTTTGCTTTTATTCAGGGATGTGTTTCACATAATATTTTTTCTGTTTTCAGCTAAAGAGGATAACTAGTGCTCCTGTATCTTTGCTGTGAACATATTGTGCTCATGTAGGCATGGAAATGAAAAATTAATTTTTATAAGAGTTGTATGAAGTGGCCACTTTTTCCATGTAAATGTTTTCCATTTTGTTTTTGTAAACTATAAGACCAAATATATTTTTTTTTTCCTTAATGGCAAACATTTTGGAAAGCGAGAGCATGACGTACTGCTCTACTACTGAATGGCTTTCAGTTGTCTTGCTTGGTGTGTTCTGTGCATCATAATGGTGAAAGACGAGAAAGCATTGATATCTGCTGATGTTACTACACCTCATCTTTTGGTTTGGAAAATTTCTCAAAAGCTTTAATGGCTTTAGAATCTCCTGTGGATTTATGCTGGACTGTAGTAGTGGAACTATCTACATAAGTCTGGGTTCTACAAAGATGAGGGTAAGAGTATCCTTTTCTAATGTTGTTTTGAAGCAACTGTTGTTACTGATCAGCCTGAAATCAGGATGCAGAGTAGCTGAAAGACTGTAATTAAAGAATGTGACTTTGAACATTAGCTAAAAAAAAAAAAAGTTAAATGTATTTATCCTGTAATGGCATTACCAGGCTGACCAGATAAAGTAGAATAAACAAAATATGTCATGTACTTCACAGTACCACACGTTAGTGCTGGGAGGAAATGAGCTTTGATGTGGAAAATCTTGCTGTGGTGTATCGTTGCTTCCCAATTCTGGGGAGAAAAAAAAAAAAAAGGGGAGAATAATTCAGGACCATATGGGAGTCTAATAAAACTGAGTGTCAACAATCCTCTCACATCCATTCCAGATGGTTTAGACTTTCCTTGGAACTGAATGTCTCATGTAAAATTAGCTCCCTGTTTATTCTCAGTTAATAACAGTTGCAAAGGTGAAGAGAAGACTAATATAGCAGAAAAGACAAGAGAACAGCAAGACGTCTTTCTTGTAAAATTGTTAATGTTGAAAGATACGATTCCGGTGTATGAGCAGAAGGATATGACTAAAAATAAGCAGTTTGATTTACTACATGTATTCAAACATACAATGGCACACAAAGAAAAGGAGTCTTTCCTAGCAAGGAAAGGCTTGTTTTCCTTTCAAAAGGAGGGGAAAAAAAAATATTCCTGACAAAAAGGAAAAATCTAGTCTGGAATTGGGAACTCTGTGTGATTTTTCCCATATATTGACAGTTCTTGATGTCAAATAAATCTTTGTCTTTCCCTCTGATGCCTTTATGAGCAGAGTTTGATAATCATGCAGGTTTTTTTGTCATAACTGCTAATAACTGAGATTTAGGATAAAATAATCAAACTGAACGTAGCAGGCAATACTAGATATTATGTACCAGTCAAGTAAATGCAAATTCATCTACAGGCCGAAAAGAGATCCTACATGTGTTTTTTTTTCTGTGTGCTGTGCTTGTGGTAAATAGTGTGGTCTAATGTTACTTTTTGTCTTTTCTTTTAAAATGTGTGACTTTTTTTCCTTCAAAACCCATCTCAACACACAATTCAAAGTACGTTCTACTGGTGGTTAGATTATGGGTTTGAGTTTGCATAACAGCTTTTACAACAATAAGTCTTGCCTTGTCCATGGGCTAGTTGAACTTTTGCTGCACAGATTTAAAAAAAACCAAACAAAACCACAGCAACCAACGAAAGTTCTTAATTTCACGCTGTCATCCTCTTTATCCTAGTCAAAAACTAAAGATTTGGTTTCCTCTGACAGAGCAGCAACTGGAGCTGAACGAGGTCCAGCATGCAATAATACCACGTTGGAGCACAGCAAAATCAGTCTTGGTCTGTTTTCCCTCTCTTCCCTCTCACAAAATTTGGCATCAAGAGGTTTAAAACTTCATGTGAAACAATGTTACCTGTTTTCAGTTCTCTTGTATCCATGTGGCTTGTACTTCAATTACATTTTTAAGGAGGAGTAAAAACCTGGCTTTTTTGAGATTTTGCACTGGCAAAACCTCTTTTGGTTGAAGTGGGAGCAGGATGAAGTCTGGTTAGGCTTTTGTATTGCTTTTTAGTTACTTTTAAAAATTAAACACAGTGAAGATGTCTTAGGTAATCTGGTTTGACTGCCTGTTGTGAGGCAAAAATCTTACTGCATCTTTAAAAACATTTTTTGAGACTTTGGGTTTTTTTCCCCGCAGTGTTTTTGTGCAAAATTGAGTGGGAAAGTTTTGTTTTTCAAAAAGTATTTTTGTTGTGAGTGTTCTGACCAAACATCCAGTGAAGCCTGATGAGGTTTTGCCATAGACTGTAATGGGTAAATAAAAAGCATACAACCTTTTATATACATACACACACTTAATATAATCACCACCCTATCATAAATGGTTTGAGTTGGAAGAGACCTTAAAGCTCATCTAGTTCCAATCCCCCTGCCCTGGGCAGGGACACCTCCCACTAGACCAGGCTGCTCCAAGCCCCATCCAGCCTGGCCTTGAACACCTCCAGGGATGGGGCAGCCACAGCTTCTCTCGACAACCTGGGCCAGTGGTTCACAACCCTCACAGGAAAGAATTTCTTCCTAATATCCAATCTAAATCTACCCTCTTTCAGTTTAAAACCGTTACCCCTCATCCTATCGCTCCACTCCCTGATAAAGACCCTCCCCATCTTTCCTGTAGCCCCTTTAGGTACTGGAAGGGGCTCTAAGGTCTCCCCGGAGCCTTCTCTTCTCCAGGCTGAACAACCCCAACTCTCTCAGCTTGTCTGCATCCTTCCTTTGATATTCTTTAGTAATAACCTAACAGTATAGTTGTCATGGACAACTCTGTTGCTTATCAGCTGTATATCTTGTGCATGAGCATTAGTCTACACAAAAATAATTATTTTTGTGAGTCATTGTTCTAGGCCCAAAGATACTATGCCCACTTGGCAAAAACAGATTGCTATTAATATATGAAATCTGCTCTGAAAAAGAATTTGAGCCATTTTGCAATGATTACTTTGTTCTTGTTTTTTGTCTTTAAAAGGTATTTAATTCTAAAGAGATATTGGAGGCTGGGGATTTAAAATAGATCTGACACAACTTGTTCCCTAATTAATTTTAAAAAGTCTTGATGTAGTTTCTTTTGTACAGTTAATTTTGAACGCACAATTGTCCCTACTTTACAGTCTAGATTTATTATCTGATATTGTTACTTCTGAGGGATTATTAAACTGAAGATTGTTTGGGAAGTGTACTGTCTAAGCATGATTCTTGATGGCTATATTTCATCCAAGTGACACTCTGTCATCCTCTAGAGGATAACAAAGGGGTTCAAGTGTCCATCCAGTTTATTCTCAATAGAAGCAATTCCTTTTGCTCAGTAAGTTCAGTGGTTTAGATCTAGCTGTCCCATTTTAGTCTTTGTTGCAGTTTGGGGTTTACAAAGCCGGTTTCTCTCCCTGGTACGTGAGTCCCTGAGAGCTGGAAAGAAGACACAAAAGTTCTGTTTGGTGAAACCAAATAGATAGTTCTGGGGCACCAGGACTAGGGAAGTCTGATTTATTTCTTGAGCTTTCTCTTGTTTAATGAACTCTGAGCACCAAAGTTGTATCTATGTAAAAAGGCTTGATCACATCTCCATTAGACATGTTCTGATGTCTGAGAAATTAAGAGGGTTGGTGGTTTTTTTTTTTGTTTTGGTCCCCCCCCCCCGTTATAGCATTTCTCTCTTCTATCTTGCTGCACGTTTTAGAAAAATTGTAGGATTTGAAAATTTTTTAAAAATCCTTTTCCCTTCCTCTTTATTTTATTTTTAGTGCAAAAGTTTTTGGGTAGAGAGCACACAAATGAAAAGAACGCATGATGGTATAATCCTTATTTCTGGAGTAAATGGGATTGGCAATCTGTGTCATTCTTTGATTTCCGTGCTTCTCTATGGATACAGTAGGTAAACCAATCCATGTTTCTCCATTTCAGTGTCCTACTAGGTTACATACAAAAGACGCAATGCATCAGATTTCTTTTAATAACCTAGCAGAATCATCATTAGTAAGGGGAAGGCAATTATTTCTCTTCATTAAATTTCTAAGTGCTTATTCTGAAGTAATCAGGAGACTGTATGCTTTATAGTCGTGCATAGCTAATACATATCCATTTCTGCATCTTCTGTAACAACAAAGCTCAAAATTATACTGAAGGGTTAGAATGTATCTGTGGTCACATGGTGATTTCAGAAATGGCTATTAAGAGGTGTTAATTAAATTCTTAGTTTTCCTAGATACATGCTTTAAATTTTAAACAGAGATTAATATAGATGTCTGGCTACTACAGGAGCCTGTAAAAATATGTCACTGCGTGAATGTTTACCTGAAGTTAAATCTCCAAGAGTTGAAAAGGTTTAAATATTCCTTTTTGTTTGTTTTATCCACTGGAAATGGATTTGAAGCCAGTAGCAGATATGAGTGCCTTTTTCTCAAAGGGAGTTCAGAATGTGAACCCATTTAACGTGTTAGTCTTAAATCTACTTTTAACCAAAACTAAAGAAAATTAACTAGGCTTATATAGAAAGGCTTGGGGTTTATTTGGTTTTATTTCTTCTCTCAGCAAGCCATTTAAATGTAATTCCGTAGAGGGGGGAAAAAAGGCTTGGTAAACTATCATGAATTCCATTGGAAATTGACTTCATTCAAAAAGGCAACAAAACACTTTTAAAAAATCTTCAAAATACATATTTATTATGTATCACATGTTCTTCCTGATGTATTCTATGGTTTCTTCCTTTTAAAATGCATTATAATGACTCTGCATGTTTGGGGATGTTTACGTGTGCACCAGTAACTCCCTGATTTTAGGAGTCGTCTGCTCCTAAATGAGAGGGTTAAGGAATGAGCTTGAGCACTAGGCCTCTTGTTTGCCTGTGCTGTAGTAATGTTAGTCTGTCCCTTGGCCGTATTTCGGAGAGCCTCAACTAGCTCTCTCCAGGACAGCGGAATAGTGCGATAGATAAATCTCCTCCAGAATCCAAGTATTGTTTTCTCCATTATGCCAACAGGCTTTGCATCTTTCATGTGATCTCGTATTTATCTCAAAGCATGCATTAAAACCTTTGGTTTTGTGTAGTTTTATGCATAAAAAATGCTGCTTTGGGAGGCTCTAGTACAGCACTTACGTTATTTCAGACATTCATAAGTGGGGGAAAAAATTGCTGTGTAGTATGTGGCCTAACTCTCTGCTCTGGAAAGTATCTCCCTTGATAAGCTGTTGTAATTGTATTTTGTCATGTTACTGCAAAATGGATGGATAAGTAAATTAAAGGTTTCAGAATGCTACAGAAAAATAATTTATTAGTGTCATGAAATAGCACAATGAAACTGCAAATAGGAAGTAGTTATAAAATAGTAAAATAGGTCTGCAGTAGAACGATCACTGCAAAAAAAATAGAGAATGTTTGGACTTGGCGCACAAAGCCAGGTTGTGGCACAAAGTACAGCCTTAATATTTCAGAATTAAAATACTGTGAAAACTAATAATGGCAATGCTTTACAGATGAGGTAAAGCATAAAATGTCTCGTATGATAGGCTGTAAGAAGACTGTTACTCTAGGTTTTATGTTGTACATATGTACTGCTGTTTATTGCTAATCAGTTAAATGAACATGATGTCTTTGCTATTAATTTAAAAATACATTTAGAATTAATTTTTCCTTGCTCTCAGGAGCAATTGTGACACTTAGAATTCTAAATCCCACTGACTTTACGTGACATTTCATTAGGCTGGCTCAGAATACTGAAATGAACCCTTGTAAACCACTCATTGTAAGTTCTGAAAAGGCTTGGTGAATCAATGTCACACTGCAGTTGATTTTTTTTTAACTTTTTAAACTGTAGACTAAGATATAAATAGTCATTGGACCTGCAAAGGCTCCACTGCAGTAATATTCATTAAGAGTTTTTACTCTGATCCAAGTCCAGTCTGTGGTATTTTGTTTGAAAGACTATGGTGTCACAAAAACACCATGCTAATTAATCAGCCTCTTCAGAAGCCAAATACCACGGCAGCGTCTTGGATTGGTTTTATCTCCTATTGCTCCTATTCATGCTCTGTCCTTACTCTCTGTTCTACAGAGAACTGCTTGGATTCTTGGAGGACAATTGGGAATTTAATCATTTAATAAAAAAAAAAGATAATGTGGAAATGGACTCATGTTAGCAGACTTCAAAAAGAAAATTCAGTTAATGTTTGAAAATTTTAATAGGACCAATATTATGCTTTAAGCTGCTCACAAATTGATGATCTGCAGCCTGATAACTTGAAAGAACATGGCAAACTTCGGCTTTCAATAGGTTATAAAGTTTGGAGACTATTCCTGCACATCAATACTGCATCATTGCCCTCTCTTTCACAGAATATGGTGGGTTGTGGGTTGGTATGTTTGTTTATTTATCTTATTTTTTCTTACAATTACCCAACCTTGGATTCTATTGTTGGAGGTAGTAGCTAAATTGCAAAGCCTTGGCCTTCTTAAACTCGAACACTTCACAGGGCTTTTGACGATGAGCACAGTTTCCAAAGAGCAGAGAGCGCTCAGGAGAGAATAGTCACTAGGGAGTATATCTTCTTTGTGTGGTCTGCATAAACCTCCTCATCCCATGAATCACAAGCCTCACTATTTCATGGTATCTCATGCATGCCAATGTTTTGTAGCAGCACGCTGTATGAAAATCTTTTAACCCTGTAAGGTGTAGTTCTCCCAGACAATTTATCCTTTGTTGGGTCGTGTTACAGTTCCCATGGAACTTTTCAGAAATGATTGATGATAAATGACTCAAATTTTAGACACTTTCACAGGCTTTTGTATTTGCTAGGTGACATTCTTCTATCATGGCAAAGAACTCGTGTGTAGCTGGAACTGAAAAATGGGGAGTTGTCATTCCTTGATATAATTTTAAGTGTCTGTTAAAAAAACCAACCAATCAGCCATAAAACCCTTGAGGTTCTTGCACTTGTTATTTTGAAGCAGGATACTTGCCAGCAATGAAGGAAAATGCATGGTATAGAGACAATAATTTACTGGTAACCTACTTAATAACAATAAGCAAGCAAAAATAAACTACAGCTGGTACATATTAGCAAGTTGTATATATATCCCTCTTAAAGTGTTCTCCTTTCATCTTCACAGAATCACAAAATGGTAGGTGTTGGAAGGGGCCTCTGGAGATCATCTAGTCCAATCCCCCTGCCAGAGCAGGGTCACCTGGAGCAGGTTGGACAGGAACCCAGGTGGGTTTTGAATATCTCCAGAGAAGGAGACCCCACAGCCTCTCTGGGCAGCCTGTTCCAGTGCTCTGCCACCCTCAAAGTAAAAGTTTTTCCTCATGTTGAGATGACATTTCCTGTGTTACAGTTTGTGCCCGTTGCCCCTTATCCCAAAGCTGGGCACCACTGAAAAGAGCCTGGCCCATCCTCTTGACATCCGCCCTTTAGATGTTTATAAGCTTCTCTTCTCCAGGCTGAACAGACCCAGGTCTCTCAGCCTTTTTTCATAAGAGAAATGCTCCGGTCCCCTGATCATCTTCATAGCCCTCCACTGGACTCCCTCCAGTAGTTCCTTGTCTTTCTTGTCTTGTCCAGGGAGCCCAGAACTGGACGCAGTACTCAAGACGTGGCCACACCAGGGCAGAGTAGAGGGGGAGGAGGACCTCCCTCAAGGTCATCCTCTTTTTAATGCACCCCAGGAGACCACTGGTCTTCTTGGCCACAAGGGCACATCTTGATTATGTGTGGAGTCCCAAGGTTGATGGCTATTCTTCCCTAGGTGGAGTTTTGAAACAAGACATTAGTGTCCCCAGTTCTGACAAGGAGGTGTTATTCCTGATGATGTTGTCATCATCTTCACCTGTAGGTTCCCCGGGAGCCACACATACACATTTGCAATAACGGTTGGTTTACCCCTTCTCATTTTTCTTTAGGCTGCAACTTTCTGTTATTCCTGAGTTTTACTGAACATTCTAACCAAAGTATTGGCATATATTTATTATATATATCCTGCTCTACTAATCTTTGCTTAAATTGTTAGATCATATGATTTTTTTCCTCTATACATAATCTTATTTACTCCCACCATGCGTACATCCTCATAGATGCAGTCTCTGGCCATATATCCTGGCATCTAAGCAAAGGCATTTTAACTGGATTATGGTCCCGGTGTCATGGGGTTTTGACCAAAGATTGTCACTGGAGTGAAGAGACTCTCGGGCAATTAGTTCCTGAACCACACGGTACACTTTTTTTTTTTTTTTTTTTTTTGCTGTAACCTTTGTCTGGGGCATGGGATTAGCAAGTCATTTCTGTTTTGAAGATTTAATTGATACTCATAACATGCTTTGAGATCCTTAGGTGAAGTAATATAGTGGATTGAAAGCATTTCTGTAGTATAAATTTATCTTCTTTGCATTATTCCTTGTGGAATAAGGAAGACAAGACCAATGAATATAGTTTCATTTGTATTTATACATCTGAGCTGGTGAGATTTCATTTGAAAACATTTCACATCAAACAGAAAAATATCTATTTGCAGCTGCTTTAGCATTCATTCAGTAGCTGGATCTAATCCTTTTGCAAAATTTAATTATGTGCTTTCTGAAATGGAAGTAAGTGGCAATTTTCTTAATGCAGTTAGCACCATACTTAATATTACAATAATACTGATTTATACTCTTCTCATGTCTCTCTTGAATTATTGTTTAACACTCAAAAATATCTCCTAACATTTGCTGTAATGAAAAAAGATGAATATAAATACAAATACGCATAGAGGTGTTAGGAGGTGCAGTTTCTGAATTTAGCTATTTTGATCTATAATTACTTGCCAAGAATCTTTCAATGGCTGCTAAATGGAGAATGAAATTCAACTCCATCTACATATCATTACAAGGTAAGGATAAGTTTATAAAGCATTGAGTGAGATGCTAATCAGCTCTTCTAAAACTAAAGAGGAATTAAATGATTGAAATCCGATGGGAGGTATTTTCAGCTCTCATCAGGCAGTTTAATGGAGTTATGCACATTGTGCCAAACATATCCTTTTTTGCAGCTGAGTTCACTGGTCTTGGTTTTGACCAGCAATTATTTAATGAATAGAGAGTTATTATGAAGATCTGCTCAATTCTTGGACTGCGAAGTTCATAACTGCTGTAGAAGTGTGGTGAGGCTGCGTGAAGTATTGGGACCCGCATTACTCACTGAAGGATCAATACACAAAAATCCACTAAAGGCTAATGTTTCATTAGAGATTCCTGTTCTACTGTGGACTATGGAAGAATGCCATAGAGTCACTAAAGTAAATTAATCAAGTGACAAGGTAAAATAATCTAAAATATCATATTAAGAGAAAGTGAGTTAGTATCAATTAATAAGTTAATGAATTAAGTTAAACTGAATTATACTTAAAATACCAGCAGAGCCTTCCAATTTCTCAGAAATCATTTTGAAGCTTACTAAGCAGTGTTCTATCAATCTTGATGCCAAATTCAATCTGCCACACCGATTCCACTCAAGTAGACTGGGAGAACGCTTTAGTAAAAGGTGGTATTTGAAAATAACATTCTAACGCCAGCACTAATTGGAATAATGCCAATAAATTCTGCCCATATTATTGGTGCTTAGATTTCTCTCCACCTCTACGCTTTCAAGCACTCTAGAATGTCTCCATCTCTTCCTAAAGCAGTGTTTAGGAACTGAATAAGACTATAGGATTTTATTGGCTTTTAGCTTTTTTTTTGTATAAACAGGGACTTCAGTAATACATAAGCTGTTCCTGTTGCATGAACAAGTTTTCTGTGTGTGCCATCTGCTGGACCCTGCTCCGAGTGCAATGTTAACTCATAGGTCTTTTCAATTATATTTGTACCTAAATAAAGTTATCTCCACCTAAAGAGATGAAAGCAAAAATATGAACAGCATAACATCATCTCACTTTATGAAGGCAGCAGGGTTTATTGAGTGACGGCAGTTCACAATATCTAGTTCTAAAAAACACAATTCTGGATCTTTTTTCTTTTATGCATTGATGCATTTGAAGGGAATTATTGCTACAGTAGTGTGGATCTGTGGAATAGGGTGCTTGTCTACATTGTAAAATTAAAGGTCTATGTTTGAAAACATTGGAGTTCTAACAGTATGTAAAACTAGCACTTTTATAAATAGATATCATAAAGTTTAAGGCTTACAATAATAAGTGGATAGGTAATGTTGTTTTGAGCCCTAACAGTCTTAATGTCTCAAGTCCTGTGTAACTGCCACTTTAAAATGAGTATGTCAGCAGCAAATTCCAATCTTGGATTAGAGAAGGATTTATCTCACCATAGATCACAGCAGATTTGGCCCAGCATATTAACTGTTTTCCTCTATCCACAGTCATATGTTCCTTTCTGCCGTAAACTTTCAATAGGGATTTTCTTTTAAAGTTAAGAATTGAATTTAATGGAATATTAACTGAGTCTATAACACTGGTTGTATTGGAGAATGCAGAAAGTGAACAATCTAATAAAACTGAGAAATATTTATTAGTGTTTAAAAATTACTAATAGAGATTGTAAAATTCCGTGATAAATGTTTTCACTGGGAGTATCTCGTGATCAGGTTACTGTCTGAAAAATCTATCCATTTGCACTTATGTTAAAGAATTCTTATGTTTTTTAAATTTATTTATTTATTTTAGTGAGCCATTTCCTACCTTCCAGTTTTCTGTCACTTAGCCAAATACAAGAGTTATTACTCTGAAGGCTTTCATTTGAAAGTGAAATAAGTTAGTTATACAGTACAAGCTGAATTTGTTATGCCATCACGATATGAGTAGAAAAAGAGATTAAATTTACTTTGAACTATGTAGTCAGTTGATTTCTTGCTTTGTTTCCTTTTTTGTTATACTTTTCTCACAGATAGCTGAGCCCATTGTTTGTATCATCAAGCCAAGCTTTTTTTGTTACATCCACAAATCCCAATTATCTTAAGAATCAATAAAAACTCTCTCTTCTCCCTTCTCCCCCCTTTAAAGTTTTGATAAAATGCATTCCTAGGTAAGCAGCCTTGTAAGAACTTAAATTACTTAATCGATTTCTGCTTTCTTACTGTTATTAAATCTTTGCAATAGCATATCTTCTGAAATCAGTGGGAAATCTGAGTTTGCAACATCCCAGAGTTCATCCTTGTATCTGATATTTTTAACAATCAATTCATGCATGCATACACACACACTCATACATTTAAATACTTTTTTGTGATTCTTAGATTGGGAAAACACAAAGAAACATGATTTAAAACTTGGTTTGGAGCATACAACTTTTATTTCATGATTATTTTATTTTCTAACAACATCCACATTTATGTGCTGTGAGCAGCCCATAATCGCAGTGATGTATAAAACATAGTCTTCAAGTTTGGTCTGTGTTGGTGTATTGAACGTTAATAGACTAGTCACTTGATGACAGTAGACTTGATGTGGTTTTGAGTCACTTAAATTTTTACAGTACCTGGTAATAAAACACCATTTAAAATCAGAGCTCTGTTTTGTACAATGGCATATATACATTGAAAAGATTTAAACTGTTTATATCTACATGGCAAGCTTTGAAACGCTGCTTCACCAATGGCAGTTCTCAAACATATGTAAGTATGCGAGGAGGGGAAATGAATCTCATCGTGCAAATATTCATGCAAATAGACCACTGCATAACAGCCATAATAAAGATAGGGAGAAGGGGGCTCAGATTAGCTAATGGCTCAGATTAGCTAACAGCTGAGATTAATTAAACAGATCTGTTGTCCACATTTGGACAAAATTAAGTACTGTAGAAATTTGAGGACCAGAAACACAGCGTGCAAAGCATATCAGAAAGAATATACTTAAAATACAATGAGAAATAATTCTGCAGGCTTGCTTACAAAAAGTAAGAAACGAACCTGCTTTATTTCTTCCATAGAATAATTATGGTAATCATGTTTCTGAAATTCCAGTCTACGAATTCAACAATATATAATACATTAAAGAAATCAGAGCAGCATGCATTTTTCATACATCTACATGATTTTATATAACTATTTCAAAATTTGAATCATAAAAGTAATTTATTAATTCCAACCTTGTGAAAAATTTTACTCAGGGAGAAACCTATAATTATGAGATGGAAAATGAGAGAATAAATTATCACTATAAAAAAATGTTTTTGTCTGTGAAATAAATGAAGATACATACTGTGTATAAAATAGTAGTTTATTCCCAAGAAAAAAGACACTTCAGTGAGTTTCTTTTTAAAGTTCTTGTACAAATGAGGAATGTGTATCCACTGAAGTACCCTTTTTGGTGTTTTACAATACAGAATGAGTAAGAATGGGATTTAATAAGGTTTTTTTAGTTGTTTTTTTTTGTTGTTGTTGTTGTTGCTGTTGTTTTATTGTCTTCTCCCAACAGCTCTAAAAATTTCCTAGTTTAAAGGCTACAGATAATGTAGAAATAGAGGTTATATTAGATATTCCAAAGGTTCATACCACTGCGTCACTTCATGACTTAATAAAAGTCCTGTATTTCTACACATCTTCAAATGCCCGATTCTGTCTGTGTTTACAGGTGGTATGAAAATTGCACTTTGCTATTTTCAGTTTTGGGTACCATGCAAATGCTATGGAGAAAGCTTTAAAAGCAACCTAGCTACAATAAATTATTGTGCTTTCAAGTTTGATTATTTTTTTAATTACTCTAGAAAACTTGCGTGCTGTTTTCATAAATGACCTAAATGTGCAGCTCCTCTTCTTTGTCAGCAGTGCCAGACTGACCAAACTCATTACCTTTGTCTGGAACACATATTTATTTGCCTGGTTTATGCAATTTTTATATGCTACTGGACAGATCTTACTCTGCTGAACCTGCACGCCAGAGCAGTGGTCTGAGGGAGCAGGTTAATTAATCTCATTAATTTTAATTAGATTTTTAAAGGCCATGGACAATACATAAACAATTTCTCTTTTTTTCTTTTTACAGTTTAAGTGACTTGGAAAGAAAAGGTTAATATAAAGCCTATTGTACAATGGTTGGTTGGCTTTATCAAGGCACTTTATCCAGAAAACCCCTTTCTTTGGGTTACACGGTATGAAAACTCAAGCTTACTGAACATGAAAAGTCTCTGACAAGGAATGTGATCATTAAGCTAGGAAGGTCTTTTTCTTCTTGACCAAACTAATAACTCATCATCAGGCTAATAGAGATATCAATGAGTGTCAAGATTCTACAGATTTCAAGATAGGTCCATTTTCAACACGAAATTTTGGGTAGTTATGTAGCTTTCCTGTTAAGGGCTAAGTATAAAACTAAGCCTAATTTATAATTAAAATAAAAATCTGTGTATGCGAAAACCCTTTAAAAACTGTTTTCTAGAAACCTGCTTGTTGCTTCAGAATTTCTCTCTTTTGACACTATAAAACTCTGAGCGTTTTCTCAATGAGATTTCCATCTTACCTTGAGTAGATAAGTGAAGCCCATTTTACTTTGAAAAAAGTATGCCACTGACTCCCTTGAAGTCTGTGGGTGTGAAGCAAGATGCTTGAGAGCAGGATGCAGCTCTTTCAGGAGAAGCAATAAGAGCTATGTCAATAACTTTTTTTCCCTGCTGTGGTGTAGGAATATGGGGCAATGACTCCAAGTCTTACTCTCGGAAGTAGAATTGAGCAATTAAAACCAGATTGAAACAGGATTTGGTACCGCTTAGGCAGCTTAGAGAGAATTTGAACTGCTTCACCAAACTGAGGTGAGGTGGGAAATTTCTCCAGTTAACCAGATGAGGTGGAGCTGTGAGCATTTTTTCCCACCACCCTGTGTAATACTAGTAGTAATGTTTCATATTGATTACCTTTTTCTCAGCTGATCATTGCTTAGATGTTTACAGAGCCTGTGTAGCAGGATGCTGGGTTTTAAGAACATAGAACCGTTATCTCAATTGTTATATTACCTAGTGCTCTGAAAATTATTACTGTCAGTAAAATCTATCTGACGCTGTAAGTCTTTGGTATCTGTTTAATATGAAAGCAAAACACGGTAGAGAAAAAAATTTGAATGACTTCTTGTACAAACATTTTTTTTATATCTTGTATATGTCCTAATTATTTTAAGTTGTTTCATAGTGTTAAAGTCAACTTTAATATTATTCAGTCAGATGTTTTCAAAACCAGATAATTAAAGTTTTTGCAGTAGTTAAATACTGCTAGGTCCAACTCTGGGGAGGTGGGGGGAAGGGGGACACACGTAGTCCTGGAATTAAATACACATCAGGCATGTTTCTTTGTTGACCCCCAAACCTCTGAACTTGTGCTGTTTGAAAAGCAAGCAATAACTTTGTCTGAACTTGATGGTTTTAAAAAGTAGTCAGGAATCTTGCATATAGTGTGACATCACCTAGCAACTGTTTTGTAATTTTAGTTTTACTTTATTACACTTGAAGTTGTGGCCAGAGCCTGGTTCTGTTGTGCAGGCAGAACAAGTTGTCATCTGAAGCCATAGTGATTTAGGGGCAACAAAATGTTTTACTTTATAACTTTACCTAGGAATGATGGGGATTTCTTAGTGGCTGCGGCTGAGAAAGCCCTGTAACTTTAATGCTGGTGCTGATCCATTTTAGTCATCCTGGTTTTTGTTTGTGTTTCTTCTTGGTGTAAAAACCATCTCCAGCAGAGGCTGCCTTTCTATTGGGTGCATGGATAAGTCATTGTTTTTCTGGATGTTGTTAAGGCCTCTTCCTTTCATTGTCTGTACTCTGCACCGTCTCAGAAGAGTCACCAGAATTGCTTTCATCATTACCATGGCAATAAACTTTCCTACACAGCCCCGCGGGCCAAATCCAAATGGTTGGAAGTAGCGTGAAGGAACCTGCACAGAATAACATGAAGAATAAACTTTAAGACAGTTTTTTCTTCATACAAGTAGGCAAAATTATGATGGAAATTGGTAGTAAATCTATTCTGAAAAGCTTGTGGAAAGAATCTCTTAGGAGCTCTTACTTCTTCCCTTTACGCTGTGAACAGGTCTTCCACCCAAGTCAGGCCAAAATATAGAGAGTCCTACAGAAGGTACGCCACTTTAAATGCTAAGAGAGCAGGGAATGTCAAGCAGTTGAATTCTGCCCATGTATTTCAGTCTGTTCGTCCTGTGAACTACAGGGGTTTTATCACAGGCTGTGACATGGAGTGAAGCTTTTGCTTTTCAATATATGTTAAAGTTCATTAAAAACTTTTCCAGAAAATGTTCATTACAAAGCTCATAAATGCCTGAGATACATGCTGATGCCTTGTCTAAAGATAATCTTAAAGCCACACACCTACTACAATTGTCATTAAGAAGTTAGTGTTCCTGAGAATTACTTTGCCATAAAATGTAGCGTTGAAAATTTTATATATTCTAATAGAGAGATAACACTTATAAAATGATTGTGTCCTGTCCTATCAACTAAAATATCAAATGCAGGATTCCCAGAACTGTTGAAGAATGCACAGACAGTTTCTGCTACTTTTATTGACATTGGCTAGATCAGTTATCCAAGACAGTCCCAACAGCATGAATAATACTCTAATGAGGTACAAAGGTACTTGTTAGCAGTAAGAAAAAGCAAGTCTGGCTATAAATGAATGATTTTTCTTCAGCTGTGTAGCTTTCTTTTAAAAAAAAGTAAGGTATCAGCTATGTTCTGATTTCCTGTTTAACCTAAGAAGAGTGTAGAAAAGGCTGCTTTATATTAAATTGTCTAGGAAAAAGTGTCCCTTTTCTCATTTTCAGACTGAGAAAAATGTTTTCTGTTTAACTTTTTTTCAAATAATGGAGCTGTACTTTTTGAAAAATGATAGGTAAATACAAGTATTCTAATACAGAGCAAGTACAGCTGGCGGTACAGCACAATGGCAAGTGCACAGCCTGGGAAAATGGGAAAACGCTGAGATTCTAACAATGCCATCTTATCATAAATAATGGTGTGGATTGCTACTCACTTATGAGAACTGGGTGAAAATTGTGCCTGCTGGAATAATTACGTGGCAAACAGAATGCATCAAGTCAGATAGAAAATGTGTGGTTAAATATCTGGTCAAGGGGAAATATTTTCAGTAGCAAAGTGTACTTATAAAATAAGCAAGAAATCCATTTTGATAGAAATACTTAGAATGAAAATAACGGATGGCAAAATGGGAACTATTCACAGTGAATAGTTATTTCAATAAATTTAGTCACTTACTCTCTGCTTTAATTTTCTACAATGACTTTTTTCTTGATCTGCTGTTTTTAATATGGTGTGCAGAGATTGCTATGGGTAATCAACCAGCAGTTTAGAAATGTTAACCAGGTTGTTTAGTGCTCACTGGTGTGTGTGGTATACATGGTACACCTAGATTTTTGATAGGAAAAATGTAACATTCTGCAGTTAAATTCCTTTCATAGAACTAAGCTGATTATGCTCTCCACTCTTGCTTGGCTATTTATTCCAGAGATCTTTTCTAATTCCCTCACAGAAGTGCTCACCAAACCTTAGTCTTCCATATTTTGTGCTCTCTGTCACATGGGTAACAGTATCTTCCACTTGCATCTGCACTGGTTCACAGTCAAAAACAAGGAGTCAAACAAGTCATAGAATGAATCTATTTTCTTTCAATACAGATTTCATCTCTCAAGGTGATTATTGCTGAACAAATACAGTTTTGCAAAACAGTATTTTTAATCAGTAATCAGAAAAGTAGAGGTCTAAATGAAAGTAAATAATCTGAAGGACTGAAGGGTGATTTTCAATAATAGTGGATTTACAAGTAGGAAAAAAGTTCACGTATTGCTTTTGATACAGGAGTCGGTAATGTCAACTAAAGGAAATTCTTGTTGTTTTGGGAATTATATTCTAACTTAAATTGAAATGCTGTGCTGAACTGGGACTGAATTACTCAACATCTGCAGTATTTAGTTGGTTAAATTTTCGGATTTCTATTTTTGTCTAGAAAAGTTGCTTATTTTTATTTAGGGATTAAAAAAAGAAGAGAGAATAAAATGGGTGGTAGATTCTCAGTCTCTCAGGAGTTACTATACCACTTCACCTGTCCAGAGAATCCTCACATGGCCTCAGCTCTGTGTTGTACTGCTTGCATGGCTCTAGCTCCCCAGAGACTCTTCGTATTGTCCAATGTCAGAGGATATAATGAGAACTATGTGTGTCTTTGACAAATTCAACCAGAAATTTGTCATCGGAATTAAGACGTCTGGGAAAACTTTGTATTCAATATCATAATTATTTTTTAAGAGGTGCTTTGATAGGATAATATCCACACAGCTTTAGTAATAATAACGGTAATAAGCAGGATGTATAGCTAACTGGGCACTTAGACAAAGAAAGAATAGTTTTACGGTCACAACGTTCTTGATCAAAATAAGAGGAAGATACATTGTCAATAAATAATAACCAATTCCCTGTAAGAAATAAGATAGAAAACTTACATTTTTCTCAAAGTTTTCAAGAGAAAACTCATTCGGCTTTGGGAAGAATTCAAGCTTATGCATCCGTCCAATATTGAGAATAATGTTTGTCCCCTTTTTCACAGGATAGCCATCAATTACATCATCTTGTAAAGCTTTTCGCATGATCAAGTCCACAACTGGCTGGTATCTCATGCTCTCATAAATAAAATTCTCCACGATTTTTAAGTTTGGCATGTCATCACTCTGTATGTCTCTGTCACCTTGAGGAATAAAACAGATGGTGACGAAGTTGGTTATGAATTTAATAATTTCATCATACAAATACCAAAACACTTTCATAATATTCTCAGTTCCCAAAATGGTAGGAAGGATGAAACAGCTTCTAAGGAGTTCTGTGTAACCGTACGTATTTGGGAAATCTGGTATATTTTTCATCAGCATGAAGCCTAGTTTATTAGTTTATGCTATTCTCACCTTATCCTCTTAATACATTATGAGTCTTTGTTCTGCTTTCTTTTCCATGACAAAACTCTGAAAGTCCTTCCGTGACTTTGGTATGACTAAGGGCAACAAGACACAGCAAATAAATCTTTGGAGAGCTGACAGCAAACAGAATGTGGGAATAGTCTGCAGATGGGAGATAACTTTGTAGGGACCTTAAATTTTCACCATGTGATTGGGTTTGGCTGGATGTGCAGGTAGGGTCCTACTGCGGCCTGACTATTTTCATTACGAGGAGTAACTCCCTCCCAGCTTGATTCCATCAGCAGCAGTATCAGCGCTGCCAGTGGGAGCCTTACTTCAACTTTCAAGCCATGAGCAGTTCAAGAACTCCAGGCTGACCACTGCAGTGGCAGGTTTTCAGGATAAAAGGCAGCTTTGCTACCCCAGCTGGTCATTTGCTTAAGGAAAAGGCAACAATATTCCTACTGCCTTAGAAATCCAAGCTATGAGAAAGAAATTGGCAAGGTGAATAAGTGAGTGCTCAACTCTCATGAGGACAATAACATAAGGTTAATTAAAAGTACCTTAGAAAAAAGAGTAAAGGACTTTTTATACACTTTCCAGTGTTTAACTGACCAGAAGTGAATGTTGAAAAAGACTGGATGAAATTGGTTTCTATATTAATTCAGTGTCAGGCTTTGAATGAGGTCTAGAGAAATAGAAGAATAGAAATTTGGAATATCCTGATTGTGTTTAGAGTAGTTAGTAATTAGTACTTCAGGAGGAGACCAGTTTGATATCATAAATGGATGACAGCAGAATATAATTTTAGTTTTCTCTAATTTTTTCCTTCTGCAGTCATAGTGAAATTTAGACAGCTTCTATATATACACAGAGAAATATTGGTGATTAGAAGTATTTGAAATGAGTGTCCCCTTTTGCTATTTCAAGGTAAATGGAAAATAATTTCAATGGAATTTATGAGGTGAGTGCCGATTTGCACTTCCGTTGCTGAGGAGTGAATATAGCACATTCTTTCTAATAGATTGTCAATTCTGATGATTCCTATTTGAATTTATCTTGCAAATTGCTCATCTTCTTTCATTTGATCTTGAATAAAATCTTTTAGATATAATGGCAGTTCACGTATTTTACAGCAAATGCTTAGAATTTTCAGTCTTTGAAGAATCAAAATTAGATCACTGCTGAAGCAAAATTATATTCCCATGTCACTGACTTTGCAGCTCCTGCTTACCCATGACAGTCTCAATTTCTCTCATCATCTCCTCTTCCACTGTGGGGTGCTCTGCAATCAGTATTAGCATGAAGAAGAGAGTCACAGACAGAGTATCAGGAGCAGCAATCATCATCTCCAGCACACACTGGTTCACATTCTCGGCAGTCAGATCCCCTCTGTTCTGAAAAAATTGGAAATTTTGGGGAAAATGTTGATTGCTGACCTCTGATGCCAACAAAGGTCCTATAGCAGTAGAATGGGAAGGACCTAGAATATCTGCTTTAAACAAAAGTTAAAATCTTGACAGTCTTTCTATCTCATATGCTAAATAGCATTTATTTTTTGCCTTTCAGAGAAAAACAGAAAACTCGTGTTTTGATGGGTGTGTATTGTCTTACAGAAAAGCAAGAGTTTGTTCTTAGCTCAGATCCTTATTGATTTATTGCCTTTTCTCGCAGAGTTTGTGAGCTGTCAGCGATTATACAAGGCAGGATTTTCATAACATTTGAAGCCTTTGCGAGCAAAAGGCAATACATCAAGATAAAATACAGGGCTTAGGGACAGTCTGGAGGATGTTCAGGGATAGATGCAACAGTTTTAAGGATGTTTCTCAAGCTGTGAAAAAAATAGGACAAGCGCCTATTCCCGAAAAAACAACTATTCAATGTTTGAATTGCTGTTAGGGACTCCCCAGAACCGACTAATTTGTATCCCTTTCTGATGACATGACTTTCAAATAGATACATGAAATTTAAGTTGCAAAGCCTGTGCTGTTAGTGACAGGAGAATGTCGAAAAAGTCAAAGTTAACCATATTTTGAGTACATTGCTAATACCTGTGCAAAAATCAACTGGGATGCAAAATCCATGTGTTCATCCAACTTTTCAACGGTGGAAAGTTTTTGTCGTTTCTGTTCTATTAAGGTTTCCATTGCTCCTTTCAGATCCTTGCTGAAAACAGGTGAAATCCAACATATTGATAAATATCTACAGACTTCTAGTATATACTAGCATATGATTAGAAACATAGAGATTATACCAATAAAAACATCTAAGAATGGCAGAAATAAAGTTTTCCTAAGAGTGGTTATAATGGTCTCTGCAAAAGCAGTAATACTAAGGGAAGGTGTATTTTCTTATGATTTCTTATCAAATAATTGCTTGTTATTTTGGACTGAAATCTTATTTTCTTTTTATAGGATAGACTGAAAAGGATGAAAATGTATCTGTATATCCTAATAATGAATAGGGTTTTTAAAGATTTATTAACACTTCCAAATAATGTGTTTATTTCCTTCTATTTTGTACTGTATTTTATCAGTGAATAAAATGAACTTCAAGAACATGAGGGACAATTCTTAGGAAAATGTAGATAAATGTTAGAAAAGCTGTACTATCTTGAAGGTAGAGTTGATCTAAATTTTTCATGTTTAAATAGTCAGTAATACTGTGTCAACAGGTTGGATTTTAGTGGTGGAAAAAAAAAAATCAAAGTCCAACAGTTTGTATAATGTTATTTGGGATTTTCAATTATCTATAGATTTGAAGGCAATTCTTTTTTTAAAAAGCATTTTGAAAAGTTTCTGAATGAAATTCTCAGGCTTTTTATTTGTGTTTGTTGGGATAGAAAATTTGACTGGGTTTGTAGGGGTAAATACATTTAAAACTTCAAACCTGCTACAGTTCTTATAACTTTTTTTGTGTATTAGAAATATCAAATGGTCCTTTTTGCCAACTTTCTCAGAAGAATATACAAAGTCATCATATCCTGTGGTGGTTCTTTGCATTGCTTTAAGTCCATCAGTCTTTATTTTGCAGTAGAAATTTATGAATAAGGTTGTTTTAATGGAATTGCTTTTGAAACATCAATATTTGCCTGCAGGGGCTTTCTAGTAATAACTGGGCCACCGCAGTTATCTATTATTAGAATCACAGGATAAAGCACTGATCAGTGCCGTAATAAAACTGGCAAGCAAATGTCTGAGAAGGTAAATCTTGTGTCTAGTTCCTAAGAGTTGTCAATTACTTTAGATGAACCTCCATCTTTCCCTTAAAGCCTTTATGTTATATAGCACTATCAAAACAATTTATTACACATGCTTCGTAAGTAGTAGTTTCTCTCACTAGATGGAATCTAAATCCAAAATGAACAAACTGATTGCCAGTTCTTTTTATAGCCGGTCCTCTTTCGGCAGAAGGCAGCAAATGAGATCATAAAAAGAGAAGAGGCATTTTGTATTTTTGCAAAGAGGAAGATGGCAAAACATATTTGTTCCTTATTTAGGGGGGAAAAAAAAAAAACCACCCTCGAAATTGACTATCATGCTGAGCACCAAGTTTTAACTCAAAAATGAGTTGCTGACTCAAAAATGCACGTTGGGAGCATCAATAAATAGAATTGTGCTCAGGGGTTACCTCTTCTGGGACAGTGCCAGGAATGTGGATGGGTTTTCTTGTTTTGATGAACTGTAGCCTACTATTTGACTGTCCTCAACTAGATAGCAAATGTAACTTCACCCCATCTGATGGCTGTTTGAACCGAAACAGAGATTTCAATTTAGTTTCACATTTGAGCTGGCATTAACTAACATTTTGGTGAGTAAACTAGGACTCAATAGGCACGTGCTTTAAATCATCCCCCGAGATCAGCCCACTTGTAGCATCAGTGGCAAATCTTGTTCTGTTGCTATCTTGGGTCTGCAGATAGGGGACTTCAGCCAGCTGCCTCTGCAAGTTTCACAGTTTATTTTCTAAAAGGCAGAGGAAAATATCAAGGAAGATCTCCTTCTTAGAAAGAATCTTATGCAAATGATTTGTAACACTGTTAATACTTACACTGCCTCTTCATATTTCTTGCACAGCCAAGAAATCTTAAAAAAGATGTCGGGCTTTAATAAAAGTGCTTGCCAAGCATCAAAGTAGTTCTGGATCTTAAGTACAATGGCATTTTCTGAAAAGAAATGTTAACAAAAAGCAGTATAAAATATAAACCTCAATAGTCAAATAATATAAATGCTTCAAAAATTATTAATAAGGCATTGTTCCCTACTTTGACTAAATTCACAGGAATTTGATAAACAATTGGTTTTAATATGTGATAGACAACATTAGGAAACAATTGTAGCAGACTGTAGAAAAGGTATAGATCTTTGTAAAAACTCCTGGTAGGTAGCAAAAAGGAGATAGTGATGTGTCAACCAGAGCCACTTAGTCTCCCACAGGAAAGCAGAAGCAGAACTCTTGCAGTATATTGAAATGGGATAAATTATACATCAGGATAATGTTATTTCTGTCATATGGTTTTGAGGATAAAGAAATCATAGAAGACGTAAATTGTCAGGTGAACTTTTCAAGGCAATTATTTAGCTTGGTGGAAAGATTTCTGATTCTTAGATGCATATAATATTGGGATTGTACCAACTCAGTGCATAAAAATCTCTTTAAATGGTATTATTTATTAAGGTGAATTAAGGTGACAAGCTAAATGTATGGTTTTGGTCATATAAAATTCTCTTTCAGAACTAAAATCACTCATAATCAATTTCAATTAATTTATATGGTGATGTAAGAGTTTGTTCTTGCTCTGTTTTCTGAAACAAACTGCTGAGTGATGTCAGTGAGATTTCTTTGGACATGCACTTTAGATCCATCACAAGGTATAAAAATAAAGCTGTTAGTACCGTCCAAAGGGATCCCAAGAAAAAGCTTGTTAGATGTGTCGAGCATGATCCGTCTCATGAGATTCAACACGTTGATGTTTCCTACTTCAGTGGTTACCTCCTCTAGTTTGTCCAGGTGGTCAATCGTTGATTCAACACAAATTGCTATCATACGCACAAGACCAGGACCAGACAGAGCTGAAATGTATGTGCAAAACAATCAAAAGATTGGTTAACTTTCATACTTATTTACAACTTAACAATTGGTGGTAACGGTGTTAATGAAATCTAAAGTCTTATTGTGTGAGTGACTGGTATAAAATAATTCTGAAACTTACTGATTTTTCATCTTTTGAAAGAAAAATGTAAGCATTTTGAGTTAAACGGGCAACGAACTCCAAGACCGAACTTCCCTTGCATCTCAGACACACCTTTTATGCTAGGTTCATACCATGGTAAGGAAAGATATTTGGCATCGTTTGTGCTGCCTTTCTGTGTGCGACGGTATCCATCTCCTCATCTCCATTACAGGCACAGTGGATGTCCTGTCTCATTTCCTTGCAATGACACTGAACAGGGAAGACAGTTTGGGGATTTGTGGGGTGTTTCTGAAAACACAATTCCTGGGTGCTCTTAAACAGCATGGTAGCTTTGCAGGAACCTACTGGCAACATGTAACATTGCTCTGGACATACTGAAGCCTAGCCTGGCAGTGAGCTGTGCGTTAGCCTGCCTTAGTCTGCCCACCTACGAACAGTGGAGATAGTGTCATGATGGATTTATTGCATTTTAAGAATTCAAAAGCAACTAAAAGCAGTGGTCAGTTCTGCTGCTATGCAATTCAGTGGGATTTTGACAAGCTCCAGCTGGAATGGATTCAGATAATTTTTGAATTGCTTTGGAAATCTTGTCCCAAGTACTCTATTTGAATTACTTTTCCATACATTGCTGTAATTGCCTCAAGGACATTTTATCAAATAAGCATTGAGAGGGGTTGTATGTTTGTAATTGAGAAGAGAGGAGGTCTGTTTTGTAAATAGAACTGGTAGTTCTAGGAATAAGTAGAAAAACATTCTTTTTTTCTTGACATCTTCAACCAGTACAAAGTTGCTGATACCTTTCAATAGCAAAATCATGTAGGAAAGTGTCATAAAGGAGCACAGATATGTCAACAAAACAGTATAGAAAAGTTAAACCAACAGGTAATTAATTTCTTTTAGGTGCTGCTTTACTTTCATTTCCAGGCTCTGGAATCACTGTCATGAACTACTGCGGTCTCAGGTGGTGAGAATCTTTTCTGAGCTGTGGCAGTTTTGTTAGGAAGGCTGTAACGTCATCAGAAGTAGCTAATTCTAATGATATATGCAAATGCTGAAACTTCTCTAATTTGTGGGAAGAAGGTGAATCAAAAACCGGCAGACTCATAAAATAGTAACACTGGAGTTTATTTATGTAATTTTCTATTTGGTTTCAACCTAGTGATATTAATTACTTCAATCATTTTCTCTGTTACTACATTGATTCCCAGCATATTAAAGGGATCAATAAGTAGTTCTGCTGTGCAGATGTTCTAAATTAATTTTGAAACCAAAGCTTTTTTCTTGTTTTTTTTTTTTCAACTAGAATAAGACAGAAAAATCTTTGAACTCAGTGGAGGCCGTGATAGGAACAGCCAACTACATTTATGGAAGTGCCAGTTGAGCTAATGTAAGCGCTGCACTTGAAAAATGTAAAAACGTTTAAAAACATGGCTTGTGGGCATCATTTAATTTTGTTTTAATTGGATGAAATTAAGAATCTTCAAAACTACTTCAGGACCATTTCAAATAACATAGCAAGCAGGATAAGCATGAAAGAACATGTGCAATAAAATATTTATATGAGACATATATATAGAGAACTGATTTCTGTAATTTAAGTATGCAAAGGACAAACAGCATTTCTGATTTCATATCACTGTGTGCTACAGTGATACAGGGTACTAAGGCACACTGATTTACCTTTGGTGAAAAAGGGTCGAATTTCTTTCCAGTGTGCTGGGTTGTTGTTAAATATGATCCCGTTTTCATACATGCCAATGCACTGTAATCCAAGCTTGCTCCCAAATCGAGAAACATAATGCCAATGTTTCATTACATGGAACACACTTGAGGATCTGGGAAAGAAAGAGGGGGAGAAAAAAGCCCAAAATGAAAATACTGTTTTGTAGACTGTACACAGAATTTTTATTCTGACATTTTATAGTTGCTCTGTAGTGCTGACTTACGTTTTCAGTTTAGCAGGAAGTACAATGCTTGACATTAACTATTGCCACTTTTACATAATTAAAAAGCTTGATGATAAATGCGTTCTGAATGTATAATAGAGCAATAATGTATTCTGTTCAGATTTAAAACTGCATTTCAGTTAAAATAGAAATGATCACCGAACGATTTTAATAGGAATAGTGTATATACATAGAAACATGTAGATACACTTGGGCAATGACCAGTGTCAGATATTTCAGAAGATGAGGTGTAAAATATTTGACAGTTGATCATTTCATCATGATGTGTATGAAATTACAGCCATACATTCATTAGCTATTTGGCCATTCCCAGGCACATACAAAAAGCATATACATGCGTCGTTTAAATATGCAACATCATAATATGATGATATGAGTGGGATAAATATTTCTAAATAGAAATGTTAAGGAAATTCCTGATATGTGTAATTCTTTTTACAGTTGATGACATTTATTTACATGTGCTAGCAAACAGGTTGTGACCAGCATTATTGCTTTAAGATATATTTTCCTTTAGAGGGAGCTAGCATTTTAGAAATGCTGACATGACGAAAACCTGATCAAATGAAATCCAACAAAAAGAAAGAAAATCAGAACAGAGATTGAAATGAAATGGTATGCTACTTTCTGTACCATGTCGCATACTCTAGGGACCAAATCCCAGGCTTCTTACACAGAGTAGTTTAATTTTTCAGTCAGGCAAAGTAAATGTGGCTTTTACTATTGACTTTGGCAGTGCTAGGTTTTCCCCATAGTTTTGCATGACCAGAGGTAAAGTTAACAGTGAGATGCTATATGGTACAAATAGACAAACGTGGATTAAAGATTGGAGTAAAAACAGGGAGGAGCGTGTCTGCAGGTTCAGCCTTGCAAGAAACTCAGCATATTCTGCCTTTCCTACACTTCCCCACATCTGCGCTCTTTTCTAATTTCCTTAAAGGTTTTTTGCATGTCAAGGAACATCATTTGTATTTTCATTAACATGAAAAGATAGTGTTGAATTATGACAGCTGTCCTGAGGAATGGGAAGGTGCAGGAGGCTCATTTTGCTTCCTTCTGTTGCACGCATCTACACAGGAGATACATAATAATGCTTTAAAGAAGGATTTTGACATATGACCTTGTATAAGCAGATTTTCCTTATGAAACTTTTTTATGAAGTCCTCTAGAAGACAATATCTGTTGTAACCAAGACTGCTAGTCCTTCTCTCTGTGCATTAGCATCTTAGTATCATTAGATTTGATGGTAAAAATTCAGATAACATTGGTGGAAATAGTATACTTTTACAGAATTCAGGTTACTTTTTGCAGTGAATTTATGATCCACTGAAAACTTTATTCTACGTTATTGTTTTTTTAAAAAAAAAAAGTTAAATACTATGTGCTCTCAATGCTTTTAAGCAAAAAATATGTCCGAAGAAAAATGCTGTATTGGCTGTAAAGTCCGCTGCAGCTGTGGCATTGTTTATCAGTGCTCCTGATTTCTTTCTGATGAGTTGTCAGTACAGAAGGTGGAAGACAGCAGTAAGAGTTCATAGCTTTTTACATTATCAGCACATTAGTTGATATTTATAACACCTATGTAGGATAGGAATGTAAATAGTTTTTCTGTCATGATTACCTCTTTTTACAGAGTAAAACCAGAGATGAAGCTGACTTGCTTCACATGGCTAATCCTCTCATAGCCCTCTATACTACGTTGCCTTTCAAAACCTTTTACTTAATGAAAGCTGAGTATGGATTGATTGATACTGCTAATAAAAAGGTTGTGATTGTTTATCGATTACACACAGTAAATGTTTTACTATATTTTTTTTTTCATGGCATAACTCATAATCATCCAGAAGATCCAATGTAAGAAGAAAGCAACCATCCACTGGAGTTAATAAAATGATAGACTGCGGTTTAGCATTTTGTTTAATACTGGGTATAATCAAAGTCTATGAGCAATCTCATTAATTGGAGTGGAATTACTCATAATCCTATAACGCTGCATTTGTTTAATTAGCCTACTGAATTGGAGCCATAATCTTCAAGCATTACTCCCATTTTAAGGAGAAATTTAAGAACACGGGAAACTAAAATATGGCTTAATCCTACATTGCAGTCAGTCTAGGTTCCTGTATAGTATGTAACCCTAATATTAAATAGAATTAGTAAAAGGGACAGTAAATATTTTTTAGGATTGAGCCAGACTGCTTAATCTTCCTTTCCACAAGGAAAATGAGAGAATTCACATAGAATTCAATAGTAGAGTCTTTAAAGAAAGAAAAGATTAGAAAAAGGTCTGAAGGAACTAAAAAGTTCTAGGTTAACTTTTGAAAATAAAAACTTCAATTCTACTTTAGAAAAAAAAAAGTAGCAAAGTTGTAAAGATATGAAAAAGTTCTTATTATTAAGGATAGAAAATAAGGATTTACTTGCTAATTATAAATGTTTCTTCACCGCTGATCCAAACTCTCACAAATTCTCCGTATGTCTTATTGTAGTAGTTGCAGGCATTACCTACGCCCATCCAGAGAAATCTCCCATGTGAAATGAGGGGCCCGATTCCCATACAGTATCCTGGCCCTAAGAAAGAGGGTAAGAAAAGTTTGGTCTCAGCAGTGCTCACTGACAAGGATTTATCTCTGATCATCACCCTTTTCAAAGGAGCTTTTTAACATGACAGTCCGGGTCTGCGTTGGGCAGTTCACATATACAGTCCCATTCTCAGGTTCCGTCTTAGAGAAACTTGCATCTACATTGTTGAAACCTATATTAGCCTATATTATTATCCTATGTTATTCACCTATATTAATATCTATGTAAGCCGATAGTCCGTTCAATGTACATACAACAAATGGCACTCATTACTACTTTGTACAACTTCACATGCCTGCTTTGAGATTGCTTACATTTGGAGGGACAGTGGTTAGACATCAGAAAGAAGAAACGATCTAGAAAAACTGCATATGGTTTATTAATTTGTGATTTTAAGAAATCCTTTGAGTGACTTTTTTTTGTGTTTAAGTGTCATAGTAACACCTACAAAAGTCAATATCCTTTTGATGTAATTAAATGTAATTAATTACCTTTCTCTTAAAGTTATTGATACTAGAGAGAGAAAAGATATTTAAAGGAAAAAGTACTTTACTGCTGTGAATTTATGAAAACATGCTTAAGCAGGAGCTGAGAAGGGATTAGTAAGCCTTTAGTCAACAACGTTCTCAACTAAATCCTTCCACTGTAACTCAGCACCAAATTTCCCCCTTACAACAAAAAGGAGAAAGCAGAGACAGCAGGAGCGAATTTGCCTGTAATTACTTTTAAAAGAAAGTTTCCTTTTTCAGGGAAAGCTTAATTTGCCTCTTTTTTCTGTAAAACGTAAATCTAACTCTATAAAATGAAACAAATTAAGTACTTACAAAACTTCTGCATACTGTTTAAAAAACGTAAAAGTTGCTTATGGCTCCATTGTGTACTAATAGGAATCACAAGAACCTAGATTATTTAAATAGCTGTAAACTTAAACCATGTTAATTTAGATTTATCTTCTTGTTAATCCAATCAAGCATTCAAAGAGAATACATAACCTGCTGTGAATACTTCCCCCTGTTCTCTAACTTTTGAAGAGTTTTAACATATTGAAGGATGTTTGGCCAGGATCTTTTCTCAGGATTTCATTCAGGTGCTACTGCATTGGTTCAGGATTATTCCTGTCCAACACCTTTGTGAGATGTGTACACTCTTCTCATTCATGCAGTTGGTCACTGCATTGCAGCTAATGAAGAACAGCCTGAATCAGTAACATCTACCAGAAGTCCCCAAAACATTACAGAGGGTCCCTCCGAAAGGGAAACCATTTGATGGTGTTCTTTTCTGGAGGGTCTTTGGTGCCAAATGTGGAGAGAAAAGTTGATAACCTACTAAAACCGGAATAATTTAATCAATAATATTTTGTTTCTAGTAAAGACCATTTAGAAGGCTTTAAAATTAAAACATGTAAAAAGTAGACGTTTATAATGCACATCAAAACATGAACATCTAGACTTTGTAAAATGGTATTATATCTTTGTAGCATGTACATAATAAAGCAGAAAACTAAATGTCATATATTTATATAGCCAAGCCAGGTTTATTATGGAAGTAATGAGGTTAAATAGAGCCTGATTTCTCTTATCAGTTATTTTAAAAAGCTGGTTTATTTAAACTGACTCAGTAAATTTTGTGGGTATACAATAATTATTCAGCATTACTTTCCCACTTAAATTTGAGAAACAAAAGCTTTTAGGTGATACTACAGCTAAAGTTAATTTACCTGGTATTGATGAAGTTTCTTCATGATTCCATATTAGAAAGAGAAAGCACATGAGAATGAGTATGGGCACTGTGGCCACAGGCATCGTATCTGGTACTAGGCTGGTGATGTTGTAGTGCATTGGATTCAGAGTTTCCAGTACCATCTTTTCCAAGAGATTCCGCTTTGCTTTGGAGAAAGAGAAATGGGAAGGAGGCAGTTTTTCAATGATACATTCAGCTTTAGTCGGTACCTCTCAACCCCTTTGTACGTCCTGTAAATGAGCAAATTAGCTCTTGAGGTAGCTTTATTTTATAATGAGAGTGACTGCCTGGACTGCTTGCCAGGACAAGCTACATCACAAGTCAAAACAGACATGCAGCAGATGCTTTTTTTGCTTAGAAATAACAAAGCTTTTCTGACCTTGATATTGAAGCATAGTTTTGGATGCTTTGGCCGACAGACCTCTTATCTGTGATATTGACTTGGCTGGCCAATACTGAGGTTTACTCCTTGCAAATTTCTAACCAAAACACAAGAAATTAAACTTTCAGCACATGTGGAAGCACTGAATGAGTTCACTCACAAGCTTTTATCTCTGTTACTTAGCCCTTTTCCTTCCTGCATGCCTGTAGTACCAGAGTCCTTGAATTTCCAGAATAACTGTTAGTCTTTCGTGATGCAGATAGAGTGTACTCCAGGTTTTTGTTTGAAACAATGTATTATGGTGGGTTTTTTTTTATTGTCAGCCTTTGGATGTACTATAATGCATTGCATTTCTTTTATGATTCTTCTGCTAAATACTTTGAAAAATATAGTGTATGCCATAACAAACAGGATCATGGGTTGTCTGTTACCATATTTTCCCTCAGGCAGTAACCAGTACTTGGCACAGGAAAGAAAACCCAAGCAAATGGACAGGTCTGTCCTGTCCACGGATCCTATCAGGTCCTATGTCTATGCAAAGGGAGAGTGGAAGGACTCTTTCAAATTTGTTTTGCATGTTTTTGACTTTAAGTCATAAAATATGAGGGGTGATTGTCCCTGAGAAGGAAGATGTTATTCTATGAATGAGAACTCGGGTAACCACTGAAAGATACTGCTTGCACCTGCACAGTAATTTATTAATACAACACCTTCTTAACCCTCCTCTGACAGTAATTAAGAATAGATTTGCTTTGTTCTTTCCAGCGACAGTATTTCAAAATTGAAGGATGTATTTATTTAATAGGAAGCTTTTTGTTATTGTTTACTTTCAGCAAGTGCTTTCTTGTTCATCTTTTACTTTGATCTCATATAGCAGAAGAAAGTACAGTTTATTTGTAGTGACCGTCAGTGCTATGGTTATATTAAACTAAGCCAAGAATGCAATAGATGCTTTCTAGATAGTAAGAAGATTAGCATTTATGGTCCGAGTAGAAAATGTATAGAGTACAGGCAAAACCCTCGGGAAGAGAGCGAGCGGTGGCTCAGAACCTTGCAGGTGCAATCAGCGCTCCGGTATTTTGGATGGTTGCTATGCAAGGCTTCTGGTATTGCTCTGATCCAAAATGACCATGACAGAATGTGCCAGGTGACCTTTTAGAAACCTGCATGCTATTCCAAGAGCTAGCAGTACATCTCTTATGAGAGTGTTCATGTACACATCACATCTTGTACACCTTCAACTGTTGTATTGTCTTGCATATTGTGAAAAATGTTTTTGTACTCACAAGCATTTTTTTATCACGTAATGGTATTTATTAGTTTTGCTAACGTACTGTTGCTCGCTAATGATGTTTGTTTAGTACAATAAAAATGCTAGCTTTAAACTTCCTTGAGGACTATTGGTTACCACAATAAAAGCATGCCTGCATGTGTATGTAAATACTTTTATTAGTTTCAGTCCCTTTCACTATATGAGCTTACAGCATTATAGGAGAAAATAACTACACTTAGGGCATATAGTTTCACTTTTTTATTGCTTTCTCTCTGGATCTGGATAAACTTCATCTTTGTATGCCATCGCCACAGATAGGCTCTGATGTTCGTTGTTTTTTGTTGGTTTTTTTTTCGTCTCCAAGACATTCTGGTGTGTCTGCGCAGTAGTTTCTCTGCCTCATATTCCCTATGAAAAGAAGTATGTAGGTGGTTATGCATTTGGGTGGTATGAAACAAACACACCTGTACGTACAAACCGGTATCTATGAATATTAAATGTGTAGGTTAAGCTCTGCTAGAGTTCAAGGTGCTGATATGTTTGCCTGGTGTACTTTGCAAGCATGAGGCTCCCCTTTTTATTTTCAAAAAATCAACCCCGAGTTTTGATCTTGCTCAGTTCTTAGTGATTCACAGCTAAAGCTTATCTTTGTATTGTCAGAGAAATGGAGGCAAGTTTGTATCTTTTCAAAATATACAGATGGTAATAGATTAGGTTCTAGATTACCCCAACTTCATAATTTTATAATTTTTTAGTAAAAGAATAAAATCTTTTTTTGCTGTGATATGATATCCAATATATCAGTGTGCACCTTGCTGTTAGATTTGTAATTTTTATATCCTGGATCATGCTTTTATGTAGATAAAGGGTATTAAAGGCACTGGATTAAATTTATATCCTTTTTATACTCTTGAACTGATCTGAAGCAGTCTTATTTTTAGTCAAAGTGGCTCCTCAAGATCTTAAAACAAACAATTGGCATTTCTTGTATTGAGTTCTTTGCCTCATTTCCATGAGTATGATCCAAACAGACTTTCAGGGATGGGATTTCTAATGCTTTTTTAATTGCAAAAGCCAACTGAACATTGAAAAATTCACCTTAAAATATTTCAGCTGAACTGCTAATCCTGCTTGTACCCATTATATTTTTTAAGAATTGTCCATGAGGTAAACCACTCCTAAGAAAAACGCAGCCAAGTAAATTTTGATAGTAAGTAGTCACTGAATAGATTGAAGAAGTTTAGAAATGGAACAAAGCTAGAGCGCCGATTGTGCGTGAAAGAAGCTTTCGCTATTCTTGTTCATTTTGTCTTGAAATCTTCTATAGGTCATTTTCCTTTCCTTGCAATTGATTGAGATATGTGTCTGATCAGAGGGGTTTGTTGGTTCTGATTGTTACTTATATGGTGGAGGAGGGACAGGAGTGGGGCAAAAAAGCTTTTAAAATCAAATAGTGGGAGCAAAGAGACTTATAATAAGGAAGTACTTTTGTGACAAGAGATGGATGTGCATAGGCTGCTTGACCCAACAATAATTGTGGATCTTAACAGCTGAGAAAGCATTTGCCAGCAGAGGGCCCTATAGATTACTGATCTTTAAGTCGTGACTATAAAGCACTGTGAGAAAATTCTAGGTTCGTTTAAATGTTTTCTTGCAAAAGGTGATATGGTAAATGGTGACAGAGTCCACAGTAAAGAAAAAAGTCCACCTATCTAAGGGATAACTGTGTTGACCCCTTTTATTCCAGTTAGAGCTTTGTACTTAATTTGCTCTTTTACTGACACAGTCATTATGAATCATATTATAGTATTGGAGCTGAAAATTTCTGATAATTTTGAGGAGGAGGTCATAAAACTTCCTGAAAACTCTTGAAGACTCATTCTTGAGTGCTGGAATTCTTTCCTCTGTAGTGGTTCATCTGTCAGGAGAGACATGGGGAAAAAAATCTGCTACGTGTTTTAAATCCCCAAATGTTAGTGACCGGTATCAGCAGCATCTGAAGCAACTGACTTAGGTTTAACTAAACAATTTGGAAAAACAAAATTTTAAATAGACTGATTTCAAACAAAAATAAATCTGTTGGCTTATATAACCCCAGTAAGTCTCTATTTTTTCAGACAAAATGTTGTAGCCTTCCTGTCTTTTTAGAAGCCAATTCTACATAATTGCCTGTTTTCACGCAATTAAGATAGGCAGTCTTCATGCAGACTGTAAAGCTTTAGCCTTCTACGTCTAAGTGTGTAGATAGCTTTTACTGGGCATTTCACAACTAGAAGACTAATGTCTAGCTAGGTAAGTAGTGGTTTTCTTGTATTTGTTCTGTGGATGCTGCCTGAGCAATAGTCCAGGAGGACAGTGGCTCATGGTGTCTGTGCTGGTGGTTGAGTTCGTATCGGGGTATGCTTTGATAGCAAACCTTCAGATTATTCCTATTCCCTTGCTTCAGTACGTATCACAGAGAAATCTCAGAGCATGCAAACCGGTGTCTTTTTGGATGAAAATAAATTGGGTAATGCACTCCAAAGCTGTGTCTCATACACACCAGTTTTTAACAGGGATTCAAATGACAAAACTAGTACTAGCATGTGTCTGGGACTTAACTGGTCGATGCAGATTGAACCCATTGACAGGGAGGCAAATACATTAAGAATATCTTCTATGAATGTAGGACTCTATAAGAATATTACTATTTGTTTGGATAACTGTAATAAAGGCAATGCCTGTTTTCTGTGTCTTTACATAGGGAAGTGATCATCCCCCTGTACTCGGCACTGGTGAGGCCTCACCTCGAGTACTGCGTTCAGTTTTGGGCCCCTCGCTACAAGAGGGACATTGAGGTGTTGGAGCGTGTCCAGAGAAGGGCTACAAAGCTGGTGAGGGGTCTGGAGGACAAACCTTATGAAGAACGACTGAGAGAGCTGGGGTTGTTTAGCCTGGAGAAGAGGAGGCTGAGGGGAGACCTTATCACCCTCTACAACTACCTGAAAGGAGGTTGTAGAGAGATGGGGGCTGACCTCTTCTCCCTGGTGACAAGTGATAGGACGAGAGGAAACGGGTTCAAGTTACGTCAGGGGAGGTTTAGATTGGATATTAGGAAACATTTTTTCACTGAAAGGGTTATTAAACATTGGAATAGGCTGCCCAGGGAGGTGGTGGATTCACCATCCCTGGAGGTGTTTAAAAAAAGGGTAGATGGGGCACTTAGGGACATGGTTTAGAAGTGGCTCTTGTCAGGGTAGGCTAAAGGTTGGACTCAATGATCTTAAAGGTCCCTTCCAACCTCAGCAATTCTATGATTCTATGGTGGTTGCAATCCTCATTTTGTGAACTTGCCGTCTTTGTGCCTATCATTCCAGGCCATCTACTGAGATATCTTTTGGGTGAAATCAGAAGCCGTCACGTTTCAAAGAGGGAGCTGTGCACACACACGTTTAGGTATCATGCAGGAGCCATGTAATGGAGCTGTACTTTCTGCAAGTTGATAGTCAAATGGGTATCCTACAGGCTGCTCTTGTGATTTCTGTAAATGGTCTTTCTGGTAGAATGAAGCTGTAAGTCCTGCCTTTAAACATTCCAAAGAAGTTACTGGATCCTTTTAGTGATCCTTAGCGCCAAAGATCTGATGCTGCTGACATATAACCAAGTATTGATCAAGATGATAAATTATTGCTGAAATGGCTAAATGAAGTTTTTATGTTGCTATTGATCATGGAGCTTAGTGCGGTTCCAAAATAAAGTATTTATAATGTAGTGTCAGGTTGGTTTGGATGTTGTTTTTGGGACTAGCCAGTGAAAGTTTTCATATTCTGAAAGTCTTGATTCAAATGTTTCCTTCTAGAAATTGCTAGTTACTTTAGATGTCTAAATTGATCTTTAGAAGATGAATATTCACATCCTGAAAAATCACTTTCCACTAGAATGTTAAGTCTTGAAAGTAATTATCCAGTCATAAAAACACGATTGCTTGTAGTGCGCAAGACTTGGAGTGATAATGTGCTCTGTGTAACTAAAAATTTGGTAGCCATCTCTCATTTCTGGCCAGTATCCATACTATTTTGTTGTAGCTATTTATACAACATGGGTGTGCGAGGCAAGGTACGCCATGTGCTTCCCAAGTAACTGTACAATAAGGGTTTCTGCTTTCTGAACAGTCTGTAATTATATGGTGATTTTTCTTTCAGAAGAATAATGATCTGAAATTAGAATTTAGACTATGTCCTCTTGTGAGTTTTTAGTTGCAGTCTGATGTATGATTTGGAAAAATTACTTGCCAGTTTCAGTACCTTTCACAAAAGGTCTCATCGTTGCTTAGGAACCAACATAATGTCCATGAAAAGTACTATCCACATTAGATAGTAAAAGGGTTTCATCTGAAATGTAGATCTCCTGAAGTGGAATAGGTATCTCAGTGCTCGTAAGCCATCAAATGAGCTATGGAGATATGCAAACTTCTGCAGCATTGGTAAGAATGTATTTTACTGCCTGTCTGCCTCGGAGTTTCCTTGGAACACCATAAGCTCTAATTAACTCAAATCTAACCAGAAAATGAGTTGTGGATAGACAACTGAAATTTCTCTCTAACGCACTTTTTATCAGACTTCCTTGTTGTGACTATGGCAAAGCAGACCTATATCAGGAGGTGTTTCTGTTTGTAGCTACTATCGGGTTCTTATCACTACTGGGGGGGTGGTTTGGTTTCTACTTTGGCACATTGAAGGCAGTTCTCTCTGCTGTAATTATGTCTGCTGTAGTACTTTTATTGCTGGTAAATACCTTGACCAACTTAAGCAAAAAGTTAGTTGCCACAGAAGGGACCCCTCTGTAAGAAATGTAAATTAAATTTTTGGCTTTTTTCCTGGCTACAAATACCAAGTACGCTATCAAAGTATGTAAATTAATCCTGAAGAAAATTTATCTGAGTATTTGAAAAAAACAAGGCTAAGGAAGAATGTATTCTCAAACCATTCTTCCTGCTATCAGAATATATAACGTTATAATATGCATTATTATTATTATATATATATGTTATATATATATAATAATAATTATACTAGTTATTCATTAACATGTAGTAGCTTAAAGAAAGACAGCACTTTTCCATAGCAAGCACCAACTGAGAGAGGTCAAGCTAGGATAGAATAAACGAATTCTCTGGGTCAGTTCCAGATTTGTTCTACCTGATGACTTTTCTTTTGACCTCACTCATCCATTTTTTCCCTGCTGTGACAATGATGCTTGGAAATGTTGGTTTGTCCAAATTTACTCACTTTCCAACTAATTCTACATTGCTCTACATCATCAACAGTTAGCAGTGTCCATTCCATGCTGTGTATTCTACCTTAACTTTGACATGATTCAAATCTTTGCATGAAATGTAGTGAATGGAACGCAATCCACTTTAGAGTACACAGAACAAAATCAGAGACCACAGAAACACTGGGCAGGTTTGTTTTTTTTAATCAGTGGAGCCTGATTATAGCATCTATAAAACCTAAAAAGTTTTAGTATTTCTTGACGTAAAATGAACGGTTTGAAAGGTTGAATGATGTGAACACTTTTGAAGGATGACTATTCTTCAAGAACATTGGGCTATTTTTTTTTAGAGAAACTTTGTAGAATACTTACAAAATATATAACGTGTTATTGTTATTTTAATACAAGGATTTGGTTTAAGACCTGACAATTTTCTACTAAAAGAAAAAAACTCAATTTAGACAGCGACAACATATAATTTAGACAAAGTTAATTACAGCAACTCAGATCAAAGCAGCCCCAGAAGGCACACTTCCCACTCAAAAACAAAATAAAAACCATTTCTGTAATCTTCTACTTACATGGTTTGAAGAAAAATGCTAGAAAATGAATTAAGAATTTACCTGTGTCGTCTTGTTACTTCTTGATTTTTACCAGTGAAGAGTGCTATCGTCGTTACTGATGTGCTCCCTTCAAAGATCTGAATAGGTTTTCTGGTGATCACTCTCTGTGGCATCTTTTATGCAGGTGCTTCTTGTTGCTAAGAGATCAGTTGCTTAGAGATGAAGTTTGTTTTTTGTAATAGATCAGGGGCCATTGCTATTGAAAAGAAAATTTTGTAATTTTACCTCTGCTGCGAAATAGCCAATGATAGAGATACACATGCCTAATGCTGATTAGAACTGTAACTGGAGAGTAAAAGAGAAAAGTAAACAAAGTTTGTAATTATGTTTGATGGCCCTGAATATCAAGGAAATAGATTTGTCATTTAACAGGTGCAACCAGCAGAAATTATATTAACGCTTTGCCTAGCATATCTAAATGTATTTTTAATTTCTGACAGAAAGGAAGAAAAGTCCGAAAGTTTTATTCTAAAATTGTGATGCACAAAGTTGTTGATAACCTTTTGTAAGATACAATCCTGCACTGCATTGGAAAGGCTTACTGACTATCCTGTATATTTTTGTATATACTGTTTCCTTTATATTCCCACTTGGTTTGCTAACTCTTTAGAAAAACTATGCAAACTAGAGGCTGGTTTCTCTGCTTTGTGATGCTTCTCTTTTTTGCTGTAGCCTTGGGCAACTTGAAGAAACTTAACTTAGGAAATTCCAAATGTTTTCAAGAACTGCATTAAGCAATTACAGGAAACATTAAAATAATGACCAAAGATTTATAGGAAAAGGTGGTGATGTATGAATAAGGTAGTTGTGCCTGTTACTTACTCTTTTGACACACCAACAGAAGTCTGAATTTTCTCGTTTTCTGCTATGAAAAATCCTTAGCTGACTCAGCTGCCTCTTCTATGAACTTATCCCTAAGAGTCCAAATAGACTGTGTTGTGAAATAGGTCAAAATCATCTTTTTTTGCTTAGTGCTCTCACATTTAGGAAATCCAGTCACTCGAGTCTGTTTTCAGCAAGGCTGTGTTACGTCCTCTGGCAGTGAGACACTGTGCATCCTTGTCTTTCGCTATCAGCCCACAAGTGTAAAAGATTCCCGTAAAATGTTTTCATTCTTCCTTTTCTGAATTCACTTAAGGCTTTAGCATTAGCATTTAAAAGGAATAAATAAAAACAAAATAAAACACTTTTAATAAGAAAACCCATCTAATGGGTAAAAGGGTCTTATATCTAAAGGACTATGATCTCACTTGGAACAAAAGGTATTTAAGAGTTACGCACAGTAGTTCTAGTGATTGGAATATTTTTAACGTGGGGAAGGATGGAAGAGGCCTAGAATTTTATTGAATGTGAAATCTCTTTTGAGAAGCCTTTCTTAAAGTAAGTAAAGAAATAAATAATGCAGACAGTTTGGGGAGAATAAGGACTGAATTCATGCGGAAATGCTTCCGGCATTACTGCAGCCTCATTGAAGATACACAGCTTGCACAAGCAGAAGCCAACATAATTTCAGTCTGAGAACTGAACTCTTGTTCTTTTTCCATGTGCACACACTCTTCCATATCTATTTATTATGCAGAGAATTCTTTTTCAGAATAATTTCTCTGTATAATTTTCCTGGAATCGAAAGTACAAGCAGAAATGGGCGGAACTTTAGTGAACAATTCTATTGTGTCCTGTATTTAGAGCTGGTCACAATAATGATTAAAACCTGTTGTATAGTATCTGATGTTCTGAAAGGGATAAAATTACTTTGTTTTATTTCAAAAAGAGATGATAGCTAGTTTTAATCTTTATGCCTACCTAAAAATTTTGGGGGAAGTCATGCATGAATATTTTTTGTTTTAACAAGCCAACTGTATGATTTACTGCTTGTAAACAAAATATATTAACATTCTGGAGGAGCTAGATTTGGAGGCTGGTTTTGGTCCATTTCATGTTATTTTTCTTCCAGATTGTTAATGTGGACAAAGTAGTATGAGTGATCAGTAATTGTTCCATGGACACTGAATCAAGAAAGCCTTATGTAGCTGCATAAGAAAGTTACCGTAGAAAGTTTTTAGCTCTTTCCCATAGTTTGAAACTAGTTTACTGCATTTAGTGTTGCTTTGGTTTCAGCTGCTGAGAAGAACAGCTTGTGTTGAACTTTGCTTGTGAGTTTTCTTGTTGTGTTTTTTTTTTCTAAGTATTTGTTGCCACTGCAAACACATCTCATGCTTTGTGTGTTTTGTCTAGGTTATAAAAGGAAGTTATGATACCTCAAATCCTTGTGTGCTTGCAGCTGTCGCTCACTGACTGTGGAGATGGTATATTGTTTTATCAGCGTTGGGTCAGGCTACACTGTATTACTGTATAGCCTGTACTACTGTACAGCCTAATACTACTGTATTAGACCATATCATGGCTATTGGAAAAAGAGCTCTGGGAGGAATTACTTTAATTATTGCTGAATTACAATTAAAACAAATATTAGCTTAATTTGGAAACACCTATATCCTTAGATACTCTTTATTATGCGTGCAAATGGTAAGCAAAAACTAATTAATTAGTCACGTTCTTTTAAGAAACTTCAGCACGAGGAGTTTGTGATCATTTATTTAATCAAAAGTCTTGATTTCTAAAAGGAAAAATCTGGTAAAGTGTTTGTTGGGGCTCCTTCTTCTGTTAGTGCTTTGTATCTACTCACTGATATAAAGAATTTGTGCATGAATCGTAATTCAGGGCCAAGAAGCCGGTTGAATTGGTGATGAAGAAGTCACAAGAGTTAAATAATGTGAAAATACTTGTTGTAGTTAAACTAGGTTTTGTCAACACTGACTTCTGTGGGATATATCTTTAAATCAAATATTATTTCCATATACCAGATAAAATGTATTTAAGTTCTTTCATGCCAAAGAATTCCTGGAACTTTGTATAATGCAACTGGAATGATTGGACTTGTTGTTCACTACAAAGATCTATGGTTGAATACTACAAATTCTTCAGAGCCTGAGTAGGCATTCACTGAATTAACAAAGTTCTTTTTTATGCTATTAAAAATAAGCCAGTTTTTTTTTCCCTAAATATTTTACAATAGACTTTTGAGGAAAAAAAACCAAATGCTCTTCACAGTTGAGCAGAAGGGCATGAAACCCTGTAGAAACCACGTGGCTCATATGATAAAATTGATTAAAGTTCTGCTTTAGTAACAAGGGCTTGAATTTGATCTACTAACTAGCTGCGTAGAAAGAAATTAACTTCAGTTAAATCAGTAGAAATGAAAATCACTAATACAAGAATCCTTATTGTGAAACTAGTAGGATGGGATCAGGGTCAGATCTTAATTCTTTTTATGTCCTGATGGTTTCACTGCAGTCATTAGGGTATGAGATAAATGCTCGCCTTACCCCAAGGATGGATAGCCAGTGGTAAATCTGTCCCTAATATACTCTGTGTTGGTTTAGGATAAAAGGAAACAAAGACACGTGTATGAACATAGACTCTCAGCACAAGGTCACGCTAAAAATCCGTCTAGCTTGGTGCTGCATCACAGAGCCAAAACCAGATGCCAATTGGCCAAAACCAGATGCCAATTGGTGAGTATAAGTATCAGGCAAATATATATACTTTCCTCTCCCTGACTTCCCTCCACTATTTAAGGATAAAGGAATTTAAAGTGACAGTCTTAGTCATCCCTGTGATTGCAATAATGGTTACCTGTCTTTTCTAGGAACTTCAAGAAAGTCATTGTAGTAATTTAACCAGGCATTTTACTCCTACCTTTTCTCTTAACTTTTACCATATGTACTATTTTCTTGTTCTCCTAAAAAAGTCAGTTGTCAGGTACTGAGAGAGCTGAGACTACTGCAAGTATCTGTATTCAAATACTTCCTGTAACTACTTTATAATTTAGAAGTGTGTATCAGCCGTGGAACAACTAATAGTAAAACTGTCCTGACAAGCAAAATTGTTCAACAAAACATACACCGGATATGTCAAAGCTTTATAATTCCCTTAAAATTGTATCAGGTGAACTGCTTGCAATTTTTGTTTGTTTTGATTCTGTTTCAGTCCACTGTTAAAGTAATTATTACTGGTAAAGTGCAAAGTCCAGCAGAATGTTTGCAGGCAATCTGCTTTTAGCCATTGTCTTCCATTTCCAGTCACAACTTGCAGCGCTGCCTTGGCAGGTGCCTGAGTGCTTCTTCTAAGCAGCTCCTTCATTTGGCCGGCATCCACTGCACTCTGGAACTTGCTTGTATCTTTTCCGTTAGCATTTCTGCAAGTTACTCTTTCATCCTTTTACAATAACATACCTATTCATTGTCATAAATTCACCCTTTCAAAGAACAGTGTGTACACATGCAGGTGAATTTTGAAGGAGTTAGTAGCACACAATATTGGAAATCACTCATTTCACATTTTGTGCATAAATTTTTCTTATTCAGTGTCTCAGAAGGAGCTGGCCTATTTGTCTGTTCTAACATTATGCTCTCAGAGATGATCCCCTTTTTTGCCACCCCAGCAAGTTTTTCTTAGTGCAAATTAAGAGTTTGGCTTCTCTAGCTAACACCATTTTAAAAAGATCACCTAAGGACTCTTGTATCATGGGCTTGACTGAATCCATTTATACTGCCCACAGTTTTTCTTCAACGCCTAGCTTTAGAAGACCTCTATTGCTTGCAGTTCTAACACCAGACTGATTTGGCAATTCTGTTTCTCAGATCTTCACAACTCGCTTTGTCAAGTATCTTCCAAACCCCCCAAACTTTAGAGGGTGTTGGAAAGTGTTCTATGTGATGCTCAACATCTGGAGTGTCATGGTGGCCCGTCTGTTTCAGTAAAGTACATTAGCTGTTATTCTGGATGTTTAATGCTAGGAAATGAATTTTATTTATTTGGGGGCTTTTGTTTATTTTTTTAGTGCTGGGTGAACAGAGTAATAATGGCAGAAAATACACCTGCTTTAAAGCAAAATGTAGTTGGGTAGGGAATTCCATTTCTGGAGAAAGCCAACTTTTTCTAGAATTCAATGAAGAAAATAATCATTGGTGGGTAACTTTGACTTGTTATTTGGTCTATCTCAACTAGACACAATGGATTTGTTGTATGTGGTGATTGCTAGCCAGGTTTATACAATCTGCCAATTGTATTAAAATAAAAGTAATCTACCTTGTAAATTAGATTAACAAAGAATGGGCTAGATGTGTGCCGTAAGCCCCTTGTTTCTGCTCTTTCCACAGCCGTCTAGTTATTTCCATAACATCTAAGCCGTAAGTGCTTTCTGCCTTTTATGTTTCTATTTTGCATTTAAATTGGTTAGAAAAAAGCCCAGATCAGCCAAATAAAAGTCAGATAACGTGCATCTTTGTGTCTCCCCTTGAAGAATAATAAATAATAGAAGAAAAAAACCCTAGTTCTCTCTGCAACCCCCCAGGTAGTCTGCATCTACTGTGGCATGGAAAGACCAGTGTATTGGAACAAGAAGGCAATCCAGAATGTGTTCCATTTTGCTCCCTCATCTGATGAAGCCACTCTATACAGCATTGAGTTCTGTGAAGCGAACACTTCTCCATGTAAAATCATCCTAAAGCTGCCCCTGCATTAGGCAGGAGGCTCGGCTACGCAACCTCCTGAGGTCCACTTCAACCTTAATTTTTCTGTGTTCCTATTATTCTGACATCTTTCTGGCAGCATATCTGCTTCTCTGGTCCCAATCCAACCCATCTCAACCTTACACCTGCGGTTTGGAAATGGAGGGGGTTTCAGATCCCATTCTTCTGTCATCCGTAATTCAGGATTCTACTTAGTCAAAAATTTTGACTACTATCTCCTACTCCTTCCTCTTTAACTGACGAAGAGAAAATTTCTGGGTAAGTTTGCTGTAACACTGCTTTGCGTAGCAGCTGAATATTTGTGGTGGCTTCTACTCTGTTAATATATCAAATCAAAATGTCTTTGTGTTCGGTGCAGTGGTCTTAAGTAGACATTCCACATGCTTCCACGAGTTACAGGATGCTTCCACAGAATCTCTGCTTGCTGAAAATTCTTTAGAAATGTTTAAAGAGTACAAAAAAGAAAGAAAAGCTTTGGGAGAAGCTCATTATACTGTCAGGTACGAAACAGTTGATAAGTGCCTCTTGAAATCCTTTCTGCCTGTACTGCCTTGAGATAGGCGCAAGTCTTCAGAGATTATCAACTTTGTGGATTTGGAGTTTATGTTTTTGTTGGGGCTTTTTGGTTGCTTCTGTTGTTGATGGAAAGAAAGTTCTATGTGGGCTTGAGCACTCAGAAGGATCTCTTCAGTAATTGTATCTGTCTGGAACAGATGCAGGAAAAACTGTAAGTGGTATGGCTGAATGCAGCTTCTTTAGGAGACATTTGTGTACATGTGGTTTTATTCTCTTAAAACCAGGTCTCACTTGGTGTTTGGGTGCTCTGTGCTTCATTACGGCCGTTCTTTCCTAAGTAATACATTTGTGTGTAGCTGCACAGGAGCCAGTGGGCTAGTTCAGCTTTTCTTTTGAGGGTCGTTTTCACCCCAAACCTGTATCACTTAGCTTAAAGGAGGAGCTGCACACACCACATTGCAGTTTTGATGACTAGCTATTTTAGTTACTGATAAAAAAATATGTAATTCACTGTGGCATTGTATTACTATCAGAATGTTAACTGTTACTTGATAATTGCCTACTTCAACCATTACTGCATGAACTGATTACTATTATGGACGGTACTTTGGAATATTTTGACTGGATTTTGAAAAACATTTGAATATCTAACAGCCCTTCTGCGAAGGGACTAGTGATGATGTTCATTAATAAGTCTTTTAGAAACACTTGTAGAGAAAAACTGCCTCTTTTCTTGGCAGTATTGTCTGTAGGAGGTGGTGAGAAACCCATTGTCAGGCCTCCAAAAACATAAAAACTTTTCTGAAGCTACAGTATAATGATAAGGAGGTGGCGGGCTGCTTCCCCAGTATTTAATCAGGAAAGATGCTAGTCCATATCAAAATACCCGATTCTGACCTCTGAAGGTTGTATCGGTGTACTACTTGAATATCAGATTGGTGGATTCTTTTGTTTGATGAATAAGGAAAAAATTTTGACATTTCTTCTAACTTTTGAGAGTTTGACTTATTGGTAACTTTCACTAGTATTTTGTTATACTCCTCGTGCTTATGGCAGTTAACAACAAAATAGCTTTTTCTTAACACTAAATATATGTTGTAATTTAGAAAAGGCCAAAAAATTAATGGAAAGCTTTTGAGAAGAAATGGTAGGGTATGAAAGAGGGAGGGAATGGATAATGGAAAGATTATGTATTTGTATGTGGTTACACTACTATGCGGTGCCCATCTACCAATTTGAAAGCATTTTGCTTCAGCGCTCACACAAAACGTGACTGAAGGATGTGGTAAAAAGTCTCTCTGTGCTAAGGCATACGTAAGGCATAATGCTGTTGGCTCCATACTTATAGTTTTCCTGATATAAAATATAAAAGTCTATATACTTAGAGGAGCACTAAGAAGACAGTAAAGTTCAATGGTGTTTCCACTTGAAATGATGGACTTTTTGTCCTAACTTCAGTAAGAATAGGATAGGTGTCCTTTAAAATATAGGCACCGATGATAAGGTAAGGTTTCAGGAAAAGGATTTTGATTGAAGCTTGATTGCTAAGGCTTTACTTATCTCTGCCTATTTTTACCTCATAATCTTCTCTCAGAAATCAATCATATGCTAGTGGGGTGCATTAGTAACTTATCCTTCAGCCTAATTCACGGTTTTCTAGAAAACAATTTCACTTACCTGCCGTGTTTTCCAAATATATCTAATAAGGTTATTATTCATTTTTTAATGATCAAAGGGGTCCTAGGGCTGAAGGGATGTACTGGGCTTTGAGATCCTTGAAGAAGAAAAAAAAAAAAAAGAAAAAAGAGTATTTTGGATTTCTGTTGCTATTGCCTTTTGAAATAGGCATTGGGTAGCTGTTGTTCAGCAATTTTCTTGCCTATTCAGAGGATTCAAACCTTATAATAAAATTAAGCTGTGTTTTTCTTGGTGACTCCGCCCCCCAAAATCACTCTTCTCATTCTGTCCACATCAGGTTGCTAGAACAGCATTAAAAAAACTCCTAATGAAAGTCAAAATGCAAAGAGTTAACAATATGGATATTTTTCTCCTATTAGTCTGCCTGCATAAGTTCAGATCTTCAGACTATGGTAGACTACACTTGTTAATTCAAGAAGTACTACCTATTTTGAAGATGGGGACAGTGTGTTCTTGTCACAGGCTGAAGCAGCTGTAATGAAGTATTATAGGAACAGGTCACAGATGTGCTGTGTAAAACTAACTCTGTATTAAGTATCTGAGCATCTACAGTTTCAGCTTGTTACCTGTTCAACTTGTTTTCATTTTTTTTTATTCTCCTGAACTTGTATTGCAGCAGGCAAGAAAAAAGGAAGAGGTATATGAAGACTTCGTCCCTGATGGGCAGGAACTAGTGAGGACTGTCTCAGATTTTTCTCTCTTTGTCCATCTATATAAGACTAATTAGAGAGCAGCTCTTTGGCGTATGGGGAAAGGTGCTTTGAGAGACGATCTGTTCTCTTGTCAGGGAAAAATGTGCAGGCTATTCAGATAGTTTAGGATGAGTCTTCAGATTGGTCCAGGTTCCTTTGACAGCTAAGTACTTTTTTTTTCCACCTCTGGTTTTTGTGGTTTGTTTGTTTGTTTGTTTTTGTTTTTTTTTGTTTTGGTGAGTAAGCTCTGCTGCCACAGTGGAGTGACTATCTCTGCAAGTCTTGTGCAGCATTCTCTTATGTGATGCTGACAATAAAAGTGATACAGAACTTGTACTTGGACGTGCAGCCAGAGGCAGAGTAGGTTCTGCTGAACTCTTAAACCACTTCCCCCATTTTTTTCCCATTTTAATTTCTTTGAAGTAATATGCATGCTATACAAGTATTTCTTATTATTGTTTATAAGAACTTGGTTTACTCAGGATTTTATCACATTGATTCAATGTTAATATTGTCTACTCCACATTGCAACTGCTTGAATGACTGAGCACTTCATGCCGGTAAATTAATTTATTTTTTTGCACAACACGAGGTTTAAAATAGTTCTTCATCACAGTTAGAAAATGCAAGAGTCAACTTGTTCTTTACAAAATGACAAAAATGATGTGCATGTATGTGAGAACACGTATGAATAAAAGCTCGTCCCGGGTTACATTAATATAACTAAGCACATATATACGTGGGCCCACTGCAATGGCTGCAGCCTCCTCTTCTGCAGTACATAGTTTGAAAGCATTTTTCTCAGCCTGTTGGCAGGATTCAGTTTCTTCTGTCTGTCTTTGAGGGAAGTTCCCAAAGAGATAATACACCGTGCTGCTAGGTATCTCTTTCTTCCATTGTTAAGGTTTTCCCTTACTTTTGGAGCTTGTCTGTTGCTACTTACCTCTTCAAAAGTTTAAATTGCTAAGCACAGTTTCTGTTGCTTTAATTACTCATACTTGATGGACTTGTGAACAAACCTTCTCCCTTCCCTAACTCCTATCAGTTCATCCTATAGAGAACTAGGGAAGGCTGGGGATATTTGTCTCTCTCAGCTCTCTTTGCACTATAATTGCAGTTCCTTGGCCTGTTTTTAAAAGAGATGTAGATGTTTCAAGCAGTTTTTTAACAAATAGGGATACTTTCTACCAAAAGTTCAAAACAAAAATGTTAAACTTTTGCTAAAAGGGAAGTATAGTCAAGCCTCTAGTGCATGTAATCCCAACCAGTCAAAGCAGTCATTTTAAGAGTGCTTACAGAACAGAACATCTTCAATGCTGAAGGTGCTGCAGGCATTTCCTCAGTAGAATTAAAATGCTCAGTACAATACTCGAGTTTAGCTTGGAAAGAAGATACGCAATAATCAAATGAAAATGCTATTGACCGCTTTGGGTTGTTCTGAATCCTCTAAACTGCTTTTTCAAGTGCTGATGGTTCTTTTGCTAATGGTACCAATTTCTCTGTCAAGACAGCCTTGGCTGCACAAGCTCTGAAATGGACAGGGTTCAGAGAAGTCTCTCCACACCTGCTTCCTAACCACCGTACTGCTTGGAGGCATAGCAGGGCTGCGAAAGCATTTTCTGTGCACGGTTCTTGTTGCTTAACTAAAAAGGTTTTTCAGTAAGTGGATTTTTACTGTTATATAAATTTGCCTGTACATCAGTCCAAGTTATGAAGTATTTTGTGACTGATCAGCTTCTCATAAAAGGCTGGAGTTTTTCCATTTGTGCTGTTTTGGCAAATACAAGAAGCAAATATTTTGAAGCGGGCTATGGATAGAAAAAATACCATGAATCCAACTTAAAGCTCTGTAGAATTTCAGGTTGAAAATGCTCCTTTAAAATAATTCCCTCTGTGATGAAATATATTGTTCTAAGCTTCTGTATTACCTTCACCTTGTAAAGACTGAAAGTCAGTTTTGTAGAAACACACCTGTTGTATGTTTAGGCCCTCTCATGTAAGTATTAGATGGAATATTACAACTTCATGCTGTACAACAGTGTGATAGTTGTAGTTTTCTGCAGAAGCAGCTGCTGGTAAAACCAAAATAGTTACGTATGGTTATGTACCAAAACAACCAAAATTGCCCTTTGGTTATGAGCTCAGAATTCACAAGCTCTGAGGGAATCTCACGTGACCCAGAATGTATCCCAAGTGCTGGGGTCTATAAAATATTATTTTTTACTTTGAAGTTATATGAGGTAAGTATGCTTAATCTGGGTCTTTTCTTATAGGCTGTGAAATGCAAACAAAGCAGAATTTATCATAGCCTGCACTGGTAAGACTTCTGAATTGTCAAGATTCACCAAGTCACAGAAGGCAAAGGCAGGGACTGGGAGAATGAGGGACTGCCCATTGTAGAATCATAGAATCATAGGGTTGGAAGGGACCTCTGGAGATCATCTAGTCCATACCCCCTGCCAGAGCAGGGTCACCTAGAGCAGGTTACACAGGAACATGTCCAGGTGGGTTTTGAATGTCTCCAGAGTTGGAGACTCCACCACCTCTCTGGGCAGCCTGTTCCAGGGCTCTGACACCCTCAGGGTAAAGAAGTTCCTCCTCATGTTTAGGTGGAACTTCCTATGTTCAAGTTTGTGCCCATTGCCTCTTGTCCTGTCCCCGGGCACCACTGAAAAGACCCTGTCCCCATCCTCCTGACACCCACCCTTTAAGTATTTATAAGTGTTGATAAGATCCCCCCTCAGTTGTCTTTTTTCCAGACTGAAGAGACCCAAATCCCTCAGCCTTTCTTCATAAGAGAGGTGTTCCAGTCCCCTAATCATCTTTGTAGCCCTGTGCTGCACCCTTTCCAGCAGTTCCCTGTCCCTCTTGAACCGGGGAGCCCAGAACTGGACACAGTACTCCAGGTGCGGCCTCACCAAGGCAGAGTAGGGGGGGAGGATGACCTCCCTCGACCTGCTGGCCACGCTCTTCTTGCTGCACCCCAGGATGCCATTGGCCTTCTTGGCCACGAGGGCACATTGCTGACTCATGGTCATCCTGTTGTCCACCAGGACTCCCAGGTCTCTTTCCACAGAGCTGCTCTCCAGCAGGTCAGAACCCAACCTGTACTGGTGCATGGGGTTGTTCCTCCCCAGGTGCAGCACCCTACACTTGCCCTTGTTGAACTTCATAAGGTTTCTCTCTGCCCAGATCTCCAACCTGTCCAGGTCTCTCTGTATGGTGGCACAGCCTTCTGCTGTGTCAGCCACCCCACCCAGCTTGGTGTCATCAGCAAACTTGCTGAGGGTGCACTCTGTCCCCTCATCCAGGTCATTGATGAATATATTGAACAGGACTGGACCCAGTACTGACCCCTGGGGAACACCACTCGTCACTGGTCTCCAACTAGACTCTGTGCCCCTAATCACAACCCTCTGAGCTCTATCTTTCAACCAGTTTTCTATCCACCCCACTGTCCATTCATCTAACCCACACTTCCTAAGCTTCCCTATGAGGATGCTGTGGGAGACAGTGTCAAACGCCTTAAGTCAAGGTAGACCACATCTACCGCCCTCCCCTCATCTATCCATCTAGTCATGCCATTGTAGAAGGCTATCAGATTAGTCAGACATGATTTCCCCTTGGTGAATCCATGCTGAGTACTTCTGATAGCTTTCCTTTCCTCCACGTGCCTTGAGATGACACCCAGAACGAGCTGTTCCATCATCTTTCCAGGGATGGAGGTGAGGCTGACAAGAAGACCAGGTTCAAGGCCACCAGAGGAACCTGAAGGTGCACAAATCCATGGGACCTGATCTGCAGGTCTTGAGGGAACTGGCAAATGAAGTTGCTAAGCCACTCTCCATCACATTTGAGAAGTTGTGGCAGTCTGGTGAAGTTCCCGCTGAATGAAAAATAACTGTCATTTTTAAAAAGGGTGGAAAAAAGGAAGACCCAGGGAACTACAGGCAAGTCAGTCTCACTTCTGTGCCCAGCAGGATCACAGAGCAGATCCTCCTGGAAACTACACCAAGGCACATGGAAAATAAGCAGGTTATTGGTGACAGACGACATAGCTTCACTAAAGGCAAATCACGCCTGGACAAATTTGTTGGCCTTCTACGACGGCGTTACAGTGTTGTTAAGATAAGAGAAGAGCAACTGACATCATCTACCTGTACTAAGCATTTGACACTGTCCTGCACAACATCCTTGTCTCTAAATTGGAGAGACATGGATTTGACGGATGGACCACTCAATGGACAAGGAATTGGCTGGATGGCAGCACTCCAAGTGTTGCAGTCAACAGCTTGGTGTCCATGTGGCAACCAGTGATGAGTGGCATTCCTCAAGGAACTGGGACCGGTGCTGTTTAACATCTTTGTCGGCGACATGGATAGTGGGATTGAGCACGCCCTCAGCAAGTTTGCTGACAACATCAAGCTGTGTGGAGCAGTCAACACACTGGAGGGATGGGGAAGCCATCCAAAGGGATTTGGACAGGCTTGAGAGGTGGGCCCGTGCAAACCTCATGAAGTTCAACAAGGCCAAGTTGCAGGGTCCTGCACGTGGATCGGGGCAACCCCAAGCACAAATACAGGCTGGGCTGCTCTCAGGTTTCCTAACGGCCCTTCTCATTGTCACAGATGAACTCTTAAGCTCTTCTCTTAGTATAGCCAACAATTAACTGCAGGGTTCTAAAAAGAAACTTTCTGTCTGAATAGGCAGTGCTGATTGCTTTCTTTATAAAGCGCAGGATACAAATACAAGGCCCTGGGTCAGTCTCAGTACTGTTCTTCTGTATTCTTGGTAATGCTGCTTCGATAAGACAAATATCCCGTAGACATATTTTGTTTAAACAAACAAGAAAAAAGAAAAAAAAAAAAGCAGAGCTCGTACTAAGGCAGATTTTATTGAAATGTATCCATAAACTAGCTTCTGCAGGAACAATGCAAAATTTTCAAAGTGACAGTGAAAAATAACCGTACAATAAGAAAACCGGGGGAACAGAGGAAACAAACAGCGGGGCTGAATGTCCTGGGCAACTGTCCTTAGCTCTCTGGTTCCTCTTTTAGGGAAACACTGACTAGCATAGAATAGGTTACAGAGCAAAAAAATGTTAGCTTAAGGCTAAAAGACTATAGAGTAAATAAGGCTGGATAGCAGAAAAGTTTGAGCTCAGCTGCCCAAATATCCTGTTGCTGTTGTCTGTAATATAAAATGTGCCTGCCAATACAACCTCTTACCGTTACCGAGAATATTGTTAGATCTGGTTATTACTCCCAACCTCTTCCTTATAAGAGGACCTCTGCACCCACAGAAGGTATAGATTCTCAGCGCCTTTGAGACTGCAGTCCTATCGCATCGCATCTCATCCAAAAGTCTGATAAAATTACTCTTTTCTTAAAAATCTTTCTGACTTGATCTACTTGTTTAGAAAATTCCTATTTTTTAAGTCACGATTTGTGGCATTTCTTATCCTTTTGTGGTATCTTCAGATCTTTTAATGAGGAGACAAGAAACATAAATTCAGAGAGTGCAATCTGAGGAGGTTCTTCCCAGACACGGAATGTGCCAAATTGCTTGCTTGTTGCCGTGGGCTGTAGCTACAATGCCTGTAAAGGAACTGAGCATTCTGCCAGAGTGCCCCCTCCATCCTGTATTCCCAGAACAATTGGAATGTTGTGTCATAGCCATGTGCCATTTTGAGATCTGCACAGACTTGCACATTTTCTACTTTGCAAATTAAGACATACGCAGCTCTGAAACAAGAGCGTTTGGGGAAGGGGAGGGAATGAGCCCCTTCTTCCCCCTGGAAAAACCTCAGTCCCTTCCATGCTTTCTCCCTAAATAAGGCAAAATATTCAAAATGCAGTTTTATGTGTGTATATTCTGTTATTGAGTTGTGTGCACGGCTTTCCTGAAAATTGTGCATCTAGATAATTTATATAAAAAACCCGACTTAAATTTAAAGTCTAATCTAATAATAAAAAAAATCTAATATATGAGGACTCCATCTCTTGCTTCTTTGCTTGGATGCTGTTCCTGTTCTGTGATGACTTGAGATGAGGTAATGAAAATCTTTGAAATTGAGACAATCTTCTAAGAAATGTGTCTGAATAAGGTCTATCCTTAGTATCCCCATTTCCCTGAGTGGTAATGCTGCTATGAATACAATTAATCTTCCTTAACTTTAGAACTGTAAGTCTAAATCTGTCTTCCGGACTTGCTTTGTTAGCCATAGAGGAGTAGAAGTCATCTCTAGGACATGATTCCTCTTGTTCTGAGGTAGAAGTCTGGGTGGTTGCTCAGTTTCCAAACCTGTCTGTAAGAGGCATTGAGGTATCATGGAGAAGTTCATATAAGGTTCCTTGTTAGTTAATCCAGCATATGTGATTTTTATCCTGATTATGGGTAAATATTTGGTTACTAATGGAAACTCTAACTCTTCAGACTGAAGAAGATCCAATTCTAGATTATTAGTAGACTTTAAAGATGAAAATGGCAGGTTAATTTAAATTGCTTTAATATAGTTGTTTTTAACGTCACTCTAACGCATGATTTCACTGCTATTTTTAATAGAGTCTTTCAGTTACCTTTCCATCATTCTTCTGGATCTTTAACATTACAATATGTTTTACTATCAGGACCTCAACGAATATGTTCTGTGGTTTTGACTCGAGTTGATATATAATGTTGATAATAATAATCTACCCAATATGGCTAGCAGTTCTCTTTTTCTTGGGCATGTTCTGAGATCACGTTGCCATCTTCTCCATTTTTATAAATTATCCCAGTGCAGTTGGAGCATTTCTTTTGCAGCTGTCTTTGCTGCTAATATTGTGTTTAGTTTTCTGAAAGTTGTAGATACCTGTAATAAATTCATTATTTGAAATTTCTTCTGTATGATTTGTTAAACAGATTATATAGTGCTATTTCTTTCTCTTGGCTTTATATAGTCTTATGATGTATATTTATGTGTGATTAGTAATATATCAAAGTAATATGTTACAAGTGCTCAAATAGACAAAAACCAGTTTTAATTCCCTGTGAATCACAGTGGTAATTAAAGCGAATGACAGAAAGGCGAGGGGGAAAGAAGCTGGAATGCTGTTTGTATTCAATATGGTCTGATTGAAAATTACCAAGAGATACAGACAGTGCAATCTAACAGAGAGCTGATTAAAGCCATGTGCAATACTAGCTGTAAGAGGATGGACGCAATGTACACGTGATATAACGTGGAGAGGAGGAGACATTTCTGAAGTAGAGAGGCAACCTGAATGCTGCTCTACTTTATATCCAGATATTTTTCTTCTTCCAGTCTGGTATCCTTGGGCCACAGAGATATCCATGCTTTCTCCTTGGACAGATTCCTGGAAAGTGGATGACGTAAGAGGGTTCCCATTGTATACAAACTCCAAATTTTTCCTTTGCTGTTGGAATGCCTTTACCCAAAATATTTTTTGTTATTTTGTCTGCCACTCTCAATATAGAGACAATTTAGGTTTGATAATTTGTTTGATAATGATTATTCAGTATTTCATTCCTGATTGGGTTTTGGGGTGGTTGAGGAGCGTCCTCTTCTTCCTTTGATTCCTTACTGAACTGCAGGACCCTCTGCAAAAAGCAAGGCCTATTTTTCAAGGGTAGCTATCCATGGATTTCTCCAGTTCTATTACTCGTTTTCAGATTCCGGTGGTGTTATGAAGATGTGCTAGATCTGTTGAGCTGCTTATCATTTGTCATGTGTTTTGATCAGTTGCTTTTGTTCCCATAGTTTAAATTATGAATGGGAGGTTGTAGCCATGGTGTTTGAATCATTCTGTTTGACTTTGCTCCTTAAGTCATCTTTTTCTATGATTCAGCTTTGATTTTTTTCAATAACATACGTATGTGTGTTGGAGGAATTCTGAGCAGTTTTCTGGGAAAATAGTCCTTAGCTGCCAGTGCCCCAGTGATGCATCTCTAAGGCATCTTCCTCCGAGATTATTGAATGTTCACTCAAAGACAATGAAATATTCTGCTGATGCCATTGAATAGTACTCTTTGTGCTGTACTACTTGCAGATATTTATAGGTTTTATTTTGAATTTTAAACACTGGCTTGGCTTACCTAGGAAGAAATTGTTTTTCATTCACTCTTAACTTATGATTTATCATTAAGACCAGATATTCCAAAATAACACCTGGTACATCCTTTGCTCTGCATAAATTTATTTATTCTTGCAACTCTGTCTTATGTAGGAATTTCCTGAAATCAGAGCCGGTACTTAAGGTATATGTTGCTGATTCCTTAAGGAGCTTTACGTCCTTGTGCCACTGATACACCCAATGGAAGCTTAAAGGGGTTGGGGTATAGCTCCAGCTTTTTCAGATAGTAATTTGTTTAGCAATCTTTTCTTGCAATTATCTAGCTTATCTAGCTTATCTAGCAATTCCAACTCTTTCCATGCTATTGCTTGAAAGGATGTTACCCTATCTAATTAAATAGTCATATCACCAATTTCACTTATTCCAGTACTGTTCAATCTGTAATCGGCTGCTGTTTTGGTAATAATATATATTTGTTTAGGGCCTGTCCATTTTCTGGAACTGAATTAATGATTAAGTCTTCCTGACTAAGTATTGCAATGAAAAAATAAAACTACTTGCATTAACCTTTCTGCAGTACTATATAGGAGCATCCAAGGCTGCTTCCAAGAAAAAAACCACCTGCCTCCTCTGATATAAAATGGTCAAAATTATACTATTTTCTGTATATTTTATTTCCTCTAATTCTTAAAAAAACCTTTTCTTTCTTTTTCTTTTTTTTAATCTCCTTTCTTGAAACGCAAGGCTGTGTATCCAATATGCTATAATCTGTGTGGAATGCATGTGCAGAAATGGAGTGGGTTGCGTTCTGGTGTCTGTCTGATACAAGCCTGGAGTAATTCTGTGGGGTGAGGTTAATCACGGAGCTTAGTGTAGTCTGAATGACAAGTCTGCCATTGTAGTTGACCTATGGTCACTGCAAAGACATTTCAAACCTACGTATTCCATTTTTTCCAAACATGAATAGACTAGGACCTAATATGAATTTCAAAATCAAGCCTTTCTTTTTGCATGTGGTCAGAAGCCCTTTAACATTTTAAAGCTAAGCCTTTGCTATAGGCACAATGTTGGTTTCAGTGCCAATATTGGATTGCAACTGTGATTGGGATGGAGGAACTCTGCAGCTGCTTGGCTGCCAACATGTCACATAGTTGGAGCAGTGGTAACAGAGATGAAGAGAAAGGGCATGTCTAGCTCTTACGGGGGCTTGCCTTCCTGAGTATGTCCAGGCTGAACATGGAGTTGCAACATGTACCAGTATCAACTGTTGCAAAGGAAAGCACAAGAAACTGGAAAGCATTAACTGATCATCAGTTTGAGAGTCCAAAGAATGGTCTTTCCCCTTCTACTTTGTCAGTTTGGAGATTAGAGAAGATTTGGAATACATTGAACCACTATGATGTTTCCTGAGAAGGAGAGGATTCAATAAAATCTGGCCGTTATAGGAGGTTATGAAAGCTTTGTAAGACCTTTTTTCACTTTAAGTAGTTCAGGAAAAGAGAATACCTCCTTCCTAATGTCACTCTCAAAGATTATAATCTGTATAATCTTTAAATGGCATCATTAGAGGAAGTTTGGTTATCTAATAAGAGCTTCATCCTCAGCAACTCAGCCCATCTTTCAGCATTAGTTATCCAACTGAAAACAACATGCTGGTCTCCAGTGTGCTGTTATCACTGGGACAGCTGCCTAAATAGATGAGATTTTCAGTAATAACCGTTTTTGCAAAGTAAAACATCAGTGGGAGCATTAGTTAAGAGTGACATGATGTGAATACATTCGCAGCCTCAGAATAATCAAGTGATATTCTTCATTATACTCAAAGCGTGTAATTTGGTTACAGAAATACCTCTTGTGGTGAAGCTATGTTTTATCTCCTAACAATTTATTTCAACTGTACAGCTAAGCTGGAATCGTGAAAAGCATAAATGTGATGTCAGATCTCTAGTTTGCATATTTATATTGATAGTTTCTTTCTAGTTCCTGTATAACACTGGCAGATTTGCATCATCTTTATATACCATACTTCACTGCATGTCAGTGATGATGCACATTTGTGTTAGGACGTGCTTTAGAGAAACAAATGCTGAAATGCCAGGAAATAATTGAAGTGCGGCTTGCTGGCATTCTGCCTACCTCAAAAAGAAAGACTACTGGGTATATGGGATAACAGTTTTCTCACATTGGTTGAGATTGCTACTGAGCATATTTTTTCTGTCCTTTTGGTAAGGAAATAGTAAGGTCTCCAGAACATATCAGCAGCATTCCCAAGCTTCCTCTCTGCTTTGCTAATCCCCAGTCTACCAATGGGACCTTTGATTTTCTTCATGGAGAAGGAATGGAGACATCAAGCACGAAGCTGCATTGCAGCTGATGACAAGTGTTGTATGGATGGACCAAAATTTCAGGTGTGTTATACAGGGATAGGAGATCTAGAAGGAGACATTGGATTATAGGGCAGCAGCAGAGGGTGAGAGGATATGGATACGTTTGGATGAAGTGCTGGTTATATGGTATGGGGAGAGACACTCAGTAGAAAGCTGGGAAAGGCGTGTCCACAGCCCAGTAGGGCACCTGCTTCTGCCACTGGAGGAGCTGATAGGACTTTCTAAGCAGTCTGAGCTTGGGAACCCCTTTACCGCAAAATTGTGCTGTCAACTGATTCCTGACTTTCAAAAATAGGGCAATTCCTTGACAGAGGTGAAGCTCCTTGTGTCCTAGCAAACGAAGCGCCGTACTGCCCAGACTGCCATATAACCACGTAACCTGTGGTAGAGCAATTAACAGCCTGGGGAAGAATCCCACAACTCTGCCAACTGAGCAGGTTCTGTACTGCAGCCTTGGTCAGGGTCTACACAGTGATCCAATGGCTCCTTTTTTTAATGAGCAATGTTCAATTTCTTTTTGACTGTGATGCAGAGAAAATCCTGCAAGATTAGACAGATGGGGAAACAAGAGTGCTGTATTGCTTCTGTTATTCTCCAAATGGTAGCTCATGATTATTATAATCTTTTTACTCAATCATTATGCTCTGAAATGGACAATAAAGATGAAGAATTGCTGTTTGTTATGCTATATGGTCTCTGGAGTGCCGTCCTATTTATGTTCTCAGAGAGAAAGCTTTATTTTCCTGTTATGATAGATACTTACTTGTTTTATTATATCTATGAAATTATACACTAAGGTTGCTTAAGACATAATGTCTTCTGGGAATTCTATGCAAGGTTGTATTTCTTTTTTTTTCCTTCACAGGATTAATACTATAAGTAAAACTGAAATATGCACTTCTGTGCTAAGCTAGGATATCAACTGCAGAGTAAACAATTATTCTTGTAATCTTTGGCGTCAGAAAGACTCTCCGCATATAAGTAGAACTTCGTGATAACTTCAGAATAAGGTGTCAAGGCCCAAGGCTTCAGATGTGATTTTTCAGGAGGTTTTTACATCTTTGGTTTTGTTATTATTCCTTAGAATGTCAATGCTTTACTGGTGGAACACATTCTAAGAGTGTTCATCCTGCAAAAAGATATACACGTGTGTATGATGCCAGTCCTCTTACGTAAAATAGATTATCTGCAACAAAGTATGGTAAAGAGCTCAAGCAGTAATTTAAACTTCAGTGAGATTCTTCTTTTGGTGAACATCTCATAGGAGGCTAGTAGTGGGAATACAAATAGAATCAGATAATGAAGTTGCAATTTTGTCAAGATGTTTGGGTTTTTTTTTTAAATAGTCAAATTAAGTTTTAAATAGCGTACTCTTTTCTGGAAATAGCGATGGAGCCAGTAAATTCCTGATTTTGTAAAACATACAAGCTGAAAAGCTTACTGTGATGTAGGAAAAGTTGAGCAGAACAGATCTAAGACGGGGAAACTGGTGAAACTTTTTTTTTTTTTCCCCACAAATCTGTCTGCCGTACAGGGTGAAATGAAAAAGGCATTTTGTATATATTTGCAATGTGTATGTGCTACCAAAGAGATCCCCGTGATCCTGTGTTACAGCACACGCAAGAGTAGACTTTTAAGATTGTGCAGTGATGTTACAGGACATCTGTTCAGAATTTTGAGAAAGAGATTAGCATTGTTGGAGTGGGCCCAGAGGAGGCCACAAAGATGATCACAGGGAGATTCCTGTGAGGACAGGCTTGAGAGAGTTGGGGTTGTTCAGCCTGGAGAAGAGAAGGCTCCGCTTATTGTGGCCATTCAGTACTGAAAGGGGGCCTACCAGAAAGACGGGGACAAACCTTTTGGCAGGGCCTGTTGAGTTAGGACAAGGGGTAATGGCTTTAAACTAAAAGAGGGAAGATTCAGACTACGTAGAAGAAAGATGTTTTTTATGATGAAGGTGGTGACACACTGGCACGGGTTGCCCAGAGAGGTGGTCGAGGCCCCATCCCTGGAAACATTCAAGGTCAGGTTGGACGGGGCTCTGAGCAACCTGATCTAGTTGAAGATGTCCCTGCGTACGGCAGGGGGGTTGGACTAGATGGCTTTTAAAGGACCCTTCCCACCCAAACTATTCTGTGATTCTGTGCTGGTGAGCCTTACGTCTTTGGATGTATGATGATTTTCTTCTGTCTCATCTGTTATTACGGGAGGAGATGGAATGATGTTTGTCCCCTCTACTTTCACCCTGCTCTACCTAAACCTATCATGGCTGTTCCAGAAGGAAAGTCTCCAATGCAATGCCTGAGGACATCAATGCTTTTTGCAGTAATTTTTTATTTCAGAGAGATGAGACCTTTAATATGATGGAGTTGTTTCTCCTCTGTTGGCTTCTCTACTGTGTTTAACCAGCTGCAGCAGAACTGCATGTATTCAATTCAAATTTGACTTGACTTCGGTGCACCGTGGGATTAGTGTGAATTGCAGGTTGGTGGCATGGTTTGAATGAAGACAAAATGTACCTGATCAGCTGCAGAGATCTGCAGAAAACTGTCACTTTGACAAAGTTGGGATCAAGAACTCGCTCTTGTAGGAAACTTGGTGTTCAAAAAGCTGTGAATTTCTTGAGATCGATTTGAAGTAGTAACAATGTAAGAAAGCGCATCTGCTTTGTCTTTGAAATTAAAATGTCAGCATTTTAAATAACTCTTCTAAAAACTATTCTGAGTTTAGTAACTTTTGTATTCTTCATGAAGTCTTCATATTCACTCAAATTCTGCTGTTCTTTACAACAGTGAAATTCTGGATAATTCATTTCCTTTTCTTTACTATGAATTAATTGGGAGCAAAGCCTATTATATTAGACATCCCATGTCACAGAAGGGTTGGCAGGAATAATTTGGGAAAAGCTTGTGCTTGAGCATGCAAAGCCAACAGGTAAAGTGTTATTAGTGAATGACATGCGATGTTCTTAAAGCAGGAAAGTGCCTGTGTGAGCTGCAGAACGAGGGTCTGCGTACCCGGGGGGGTTCTGACCCTGCGCCGCCATCCACTGCCTGCATCGCAGCTTCGGGGAACGAAGCGGCCGAGAACCTTCGTACCCGCGCCAAGCCATGCGCCATTCGAGTCGTTTGAAAGCCTGCCCTGACTCCAGGGCCCGCGGGCGGGCGTTTTTTACCCTAAGGGTAAAAAAACAGTCGTTTCCCCTCTGGAAACGACTGACCGCAGCCCCCCCCCTCCCGCCAGCGCCCCCGCCGTGCCCGCCGCGGCTGGGGGGTGCCCGGGCCGCGCTCCCTGCCCTCGCCCCCGGCCCGGTCCCGCCGCCACTCCCCTCCGCCCCGCCGGCGTCCCACGGCCCCCGGAGGGGGGGACATAAATCCCTCCCCGCCCGCCGCTGGGCTGCCGGCGGCGATGGCGGGCGGGCGGGCGCTGCCGTGCCTGCTGGCCGCCCTGGGGCTGCTCTCGGCGCTCAGCGCCGCCGGCACCCTCTTCCTCCTGGCGCAGTGGCGGCAGCTGGGGGCGGCGCTGCGGCAGCTGGAGGTGGCCAACGGCGACCTGCGGGACCCGCCGGGCCACCCCGCTCCCCTCGGGCCCGGCCCGGCTCCCCCCGCCCGCAGCAAGCGGAGCCGGCGCGGGGAGCGCGGCCGCGGAGAGGTGCGCGCCGAGAACGAGGAGATGCTGATGCTGCTGACCTACTCCATGGTGCCGGTAGGGCGGCGCTGCCCTCTGCGGGCACTGCCCGCGAAAGGCTCCCGCTGGGGCCGGGGCAGCGGCGGGGGTGTCCCGGAGGGGGCCTGCGCAGAGCCGGGGCGCGGGTGGGAGGGAGGGGACCCGGCAACGACACCCCTCGGTGCCACCGGGGCTGGGGGCATTGGGGACAGCGGAGCTGAGGCTGGTCCCAGCTTCGGCCTGAAGAGTCTGCTGGACGTGGCATGCTGGCAGCTGCGGTGCCAGGTCTGGCCCATTCCTGCTGCTGCGGGGTTTGTGTTGAGCAAAAATACCTACAGGATGCTTTCAGTAGGTGCCTACTGAATATGGTACCTAAGAAACAGCAGTTGCCTGCTGTTCATAGAATCATAGGGTTGGAAGGCACCTCTGGAGATCATCTAGTCCAACCCCCTGCCAGAGCAGGCTCACCCAGAGCAGGTTGCACAGGAACACGTCCAGGCGGGTTTTGAATGTCTCCAGAGACGGAGACTCCACCACCTCTCTGGGCAGCCTGTGCCAGGGCTCTGACACCCTCAGGGTAAAGAAGTTCCTCCTCATGTTTAGGTGGAACTTCCTATGTTCAAGTTTGTGCCCATTGCCTCTTGTCCTGTCCCCGGGCACCACTGAAAAGAGCCTGGCCCCATCCTCCTGACACCCACCCTTTAAGTATTTATAAGTGTTGATAAGATCCCCCCTCAGTCGTCTTTTTTCCAGACTGAAGAGAGGAGGTTATCTGAGGTCTTAAGAGTCCATGGGCCACATAGCCTACAGGTTATGATTAAACTGTTAAAATGATAGTCACATAGGCAAATGGAGTCATTTGTAGTAGCATGGATTTAATGAAACTTCAAAAGCTTAGTTACAGTAAAAAGTCAGCCTTCCAGTTTCCAAGATTTCAGATTATTAAATCTCTGCACCACTAATGGGCATCCCCCCCAACCATGTTTTCTGCTCCTCAGCACCCCAGCATGAGGTGCTGGTTGTTACTTTACCATCATATTTCTTTGGAATTGATCCGTGGCCTTTCATTAAGTGTTAAATGTAAGGCAGTTTCTGACGGGTCAGAAGAGGAGAGCTGTATGTCCTTTCTCTGGCCAAACTGCGTAGTTTTTTGCACTTCAGTGAGAAGATTAGCCTTGCTCGGGAGGAACTAGGTCATGCGGTTGAAAAACTATACAGGTCATACAGTTGAAAAACTTCGAATAGATTGAAAAGCTTTTAAGTTCTCAGTCAGAAGAAACGCAAGAAAAATATTACCCATTGAGGGAAACCTAGCGCAAGTTCTGTCCCAGTAAGGATTGTGAGCCTAGGCCCCCCAAAAAGCAGGAAAGGCTGACTCAAGCTGTTACTGATGTAACTGATATTACTGGTATAAAAAATTACTTACAGAAAATACCTTTTCAGCGATGTTCTGCTGGCATTTTTGTTAATATACCATTGCAGTGATGATTTAACAGTGCTAACATCTCCAGTAATATTAGAGCTAATGAGATTGTAGAGCACATGTGTTTGTAGCATAGAGATTTGATAATGCAGGTTTTTGGGGTTTTAGAATAAATAATTATTACTTTTACCTAAGGCTATTTAAGTCCTTGTGCTTTGAGTTTAGAATTTGCAGAACAAGAAGTCTGCAATCCGAAGAATGTCTTTTTTATTGAGAGGCAAAACTGAAAGGTACTGGATATTTGGTTCTAGTTTCTAATTACACTTACCAAACTAGCAACATTTTTCACTGGACTATGTGCATCTTATGTGGGAGCATTTAATTTCCTGAAGTCTTAAAATCATCTGGTTTTGTACTCAAAATGGTCTTAAAAATAATATCAGTAATACACATTTCAGCTCTTTGTCAATTCAGAAAAGAAATGATACATCATTTTAGGTCAAAGTGGAATGTAAACGATTATTTTTTGAACCATAATGCTCAAGTTACTGTTACTGAAGAAGACTATTTCAAATGTGAACACTTAAATGAGTTTCTAGAAACATATACCAAAAAAATTTGTAAAGAACCAGTATGTTTTCTTTAGATCTTTTTGGATCAGGCAATGTTGAAAAATTTGCTGCCCCAGTGAAATACTTCTGTGCGCGGTACCGAAGCTTTTCATCAAAACATTTAGTCAAAGCTTCGTCCTGTTTCTTTTAAGAAATCATCTTTGCGTTTGGCAGCATAGCCCATTGTGTTCCATCCACTATGAATCCTTTCTTTGAGTCAAAGGGATCCACAAATAAAATTATCCAGAGGAAAGATTCAGATCCTGACAGGGGCTGAGCGCTGTTAATGCCACTTACTGCTGGGTGCTCAGGCTTCAATGGCAGTTGGCTGCGTGGGTCATGTTGACAGCGGCAGTTCAATATGCTTCTCTGCTGTCGTGGGGTAGCACGTATGGATTAAATGAATTTTATTGCCCTCTCCAAATAGCACCGAGTGACACGGTGTGTATTGTAACAGCGTGGGGAAAGACTGTTCACTTGTGCTGCTCCTCCGTCTAAATCATGGCCGTGAGTATTGCCGTGTGCCGCGTGCTTCATTTAAACCTGTGTATCCTGCAGGGAGTTGCTTGAGGCTTTTTTTGTGCCTTTTTGTTCTTGCAGCATGCCCGTCAAATGGTTTTTCATTCTGGCTGCTGCTCAGAAGCATGTGTCGCTGTGTGCAGACCCGCTTGCTCAAGGGGAAAAAGTCCTTAGAAAAATTTTCAAGCGTCCCCCTCCCACCCCTTCAGTTCTGTATTTTGTATCGAACTCCCACTAATGCGAAGCCCTGAACACTTCTGTAGGGTGAGACAAAGCTCCTTACGGGTGGGGAGACGATCCCTGCTGCATTGGTGGGCCTTAGAGCCATGTCCCAGCCGCTGTTGAAGGTGGGCTCTCAATGGAGGCTTTGCCTGAGCAGGGTCTCTCCTGTGGTGGAGGCACAGATTTCTTTGAAATAACTTTGGGCATCAAAAATCATATTTTACCTTTAATAGTGTGAGTATATTTTTGCTTCCGTGCCTTTTGTTTATTTATTTCTATATTTATATACATATATATATTTATCTTATAAGAGAATAAATATAGGAAATTGGCAAATCCGCTGCTGTAGAAAGGCTGGCGAGGCTAACGCTCCAATAAGTTTGTCAGCAGTAAGTTTGAAAGTGCGATGTAAAACAGCGCAAGAAGTGGTGGTTTATGGACATCTAATTATCTGAGTAGTGGCCCCATAGTTTAAGTTGTCTTTTTTTTTTTTCTTTTTTCACACTCTCTTCATGAGAAAACTAAGCTTTTAGCCTTTAAATAAGATACTTTTATCTGTAGCTTTTCTTCGTGGCAGAGGTGATGCTGGCTGGTTGGATGACTGACGTACCCATCTTCCGTAGCTAAGCTGGAGGTTCTGCTGTAGGCTGGGTGCCCCCTGCTTGAGGGCCGTGTTTTTTAATTGTCACCTGAATTGCAGGGATTGGTAAAAATAATGCTGCTGAGCTAATTAGAGGGCCCCAAAGCAGGTTGTAATCACTTCAGCAACCTCAACAAAACCATTTAGTTTAAAATGCAGTTTGAATTAGAGCACACACGGATAATGTGTATTTTACAAATTACAAGGTAGAAGCCAAGTGTTTTTGAGAGGTGTGAGGGGAAAGAGAACAAGCAAATTCTGGTATTCAAAACCAGTTAGTTCTTCTCAGCCAATTTAAATTCAGTCTAAAACTTCTAAATAGAAGAGCTGTTCCAGTACAGTCTGCAATCCAGTAAATTCTCGGTATGTATCTGGCAGAATTGAAATCCATAGTCAAATATAGTTTGATTTTGCAGCAAAGGAATACTTGCCATCAAAATAATTGTCCTTTATTTGAGTCTGTAAGATTTGTCACTTGAAGCTAGTGATGCATTAATTTTAAAAATAAAGATTGATGGCGGCAAATAACCTTGCTAGGATTAAACATCGGTCTGCCTTTCAGATTAACTTGCACTTCTTCTGTCTTTTGGGACTAGTGCATTCCGTTATTTGTAAATAGAGTAACTGTACAAATGTGCAAATACATGTGCAACTCTGGGTAAATGTGGTCATAAATTATCATATATTGCACAGCCCTGAAATAATAATCTTTTTCTTTTCTGACTATAAACATTAGATTTTCCCATAAAGAGTTGAGGCACTTCCAGTGCTCATGTTCATAATATTCTTATTTCTGCTGGATGTTTTGATGAGTTGCAAAACATTTTAGCGTGGACTCTTGGCATGCAGGACATGTGACATGAATGTTTGCCCAGCCAAACCCCATGTATTTTGTAAAGATGACTTTTTAATTCATAAATTTTAGTCTACTCTAGATTAAAAGCATCTGTATGAATGTCTCTTCCAGCTTGATTTTTATGAAGTCAGGATTTGGGATTGGTATGTTGGGATGAAGTATTTTGAATGGACAAAGGTCCATTCTAAATTTGCAGATCTTGGTTATTCCAAGAAAAGAAATCGCTTACTTGGAACACAGGTCATCTTTCTCAGTGGATATGCTATGTTTGAAAAGTTTCTGTCACTTGATAAGAATATAAAATAAAATTGAATGTAGTTTTTATTAGCTGATGTTGCCTCTTAATACCTTCTACTGACGGAGTCAATGCATGGACAACCACACGTGTTTTACAGTAATGAGTGAACTTTAATGTCTAGATGATGTATGGGGTTGGCTGCCCGATATTTTCTTATTTTCAGTAAGGTTTAAAATGAGGTATATTGGGCAGATTCCTATGAGAGAATCACTGCCGTGAAAAGATGGATGTTGTCACAGTGTTAAAGGAGTTCTAAATAGTTTATTCGTATAAGCACAGAGTGGACAGTTGTATCCTTGTTTTTGGAATAATTTCTGTAGGCAAAGTAAACTAGATACTTTTATGGCACGTGTTGTTTTCAACTTTACTTTCTTTGCAACATTAGGTGCGAGTGATGGTGGATTTATGTAACAGCACAAAAGGGGTATGCTTAACAGGTATGTTCATTGCCTTACGCGTTACACTTACGTTACCTTCAGGAATAGAGAATTACAATGTTTTAAAAGAAGTTGAGGTCAATGACTTCATCAAAGAACTATGCTGTTTACTCTATCAGAATTACATATCAATTGAGTTATTTATTTAAAAAAGATAATAGGTGTTGCTCTGGGACTTACCTATACCTACTTACTATAAATGCTGGAGCTCAGTTGATGTTACTTTCTTTTCTGAGCTATTTCTTTCCCATTTTCATAAGGAAATCTTATAGACTTGGGCTTTTCAAATACTAGTTGAGGTTTAGTCTTGCTATTTCTCTGTGTGTCCCCACACTTCAAGGCTAACATGATGAACTTAGAGGGTGTAGAACCTTGCTTCCATTGTTGTAACTGCTGTGGAGCAGCGGGACTTCGATGAGCAGCGTGTTTGTCCCCCCTGCCTTGGATCACGGTAACAGGACGGTGGGTTTTACGTGTTACTGGTGGGGAGCTGGAACAGCTGGTGCCTGGGACAAGAGATGATGTGAGACATTTCTATTTGATTTGCTGAAGAAAATGTCAGGTCGTAGCAAATTTAACGGCTACGGTCCAGCTTTGAAGTCTATGACACAGAGTCACATGTTCTTTTTGGAAATGAGAAAATAAGAAATAAGCCACTTTTTATGAGTTTAAGAAAATGCTTCACTTGCTGTCAGTCTTGTATTTTCAAATGGCTGTATAAGGTCCATTTGGCTCAACTGACTTCAACATCAATGAGAATTACCCTGGTGCACACAGATTTTAGGCACTACTTCTGAAACTGTAGATTGGCTCTGATTGCAGCTGGGGCTGAACCACAGACAACCTGAAAGTGTTTCTTTGGGCTCCAGACTTCTGAATTCGTGCTATTTGGTGTCTTCTGCACCTTTTTGCTCTCTTGACGCTATCAAATTTTGTCTCTATTACTGCCTTTCTCTGCTATGTGACATTTGCTACTTTTCAAGCACCTTTCTTATTTATCTTGTGCTTATGCAAGGAGAACCCAGATCCTCAGGTTTTGAGATGAGGAAGTAATTGAATGCACTAATGGACGTAACATTGTAGTGTGGAAAAAAAAGGTCATTTACTGGAAAACTGGCAGAAAGATGTTAACTGATGTTACTGCCTGTACTGATTAAAAGGGATAATTGCTGTAATGGTATTATAAAATGGTTTTCACTTTACTCATAATGCTTTCTAATTAATGCTGAAAATTGTCATCTTTAGGGAAATCTGGTAATTACTGTTATTTTCTATTGTAGAGAGTTTTGTTGAAACAAGACAGTACTTTGTTGGCTGGATAAAAACGGTCACAGAACTAATTTGATTCTTTAATTGCAACTACCACCTATCTTTGTGTTCTCCTAACCTGCTTCTCCTGTTTGGTTTTTATGGTGTTTTGGTTTTGTGGGGTTTTTTTGTTTGTTTGTTTGTTTTTGATTTTATAAAATGTGTATTGGGGATCACGTAAGATAAATCTTATTAGAGAAACATTTTCTGGCTTACTCTTGCTTTACTCTTGCCTGCTATGCTCTCTTCTCGTTACGGCCCTACACTTGACCTAAGTCAGAGAGAGCGAGACAGACTTTATTGTGTTACGTGTAGCTGAATAACTGAAGCAAATGCCATTTCTGTTACACCAGCTGCATTCTGTGGGGAGCTGGGTCCAGTCTGGAGAACAATTACACGTGAAAAGCCCGATTGTGATTTAGGTGTAGTTAATAGGAATGACAAGACTTTTCTTCTTTTCCTATTTTAAATAGTCTGAACCCTGAACTGCAATGAAATATCCATAAAGCCCAGAGAAGTGTAGCATGTGTTTTTGTGTGTACTTTCAACAGGATTTTTAATTGTGACTTCATCAGTATTGCAAGGCTAGTCTTCTACTATAACAGGATCTTGGAGAGTGCTTACATAAAAGAAATGTAGTGATTCTTACGTGCCTTGTTATGTATAATACAAAGCAGTTAAATCTGTAGGTGTTAATTTTAAATTTTAGGGGCTTTCCTCCCCTGTTACTGTTCTGATCGAGTGTTAATCAATTCAATTTGGAATTGCTTTTTGTCGTCTTGCCAGGTTTAACTCATCATTTCTTCTTTCTTTTGCTTGTTCTTGTAGGCCCCCCAGGTCCCCCAGGTAAGATGCTTGGACAATTGCCGTAACGTTTTTGGGTAATTGAAACAGCTGCCGGTACAAAATGTTGAAATGTAGAAATGTAGAAATGTGTCTTTTATGGAATAGTCTTTCTTTGCTAATTGGAATGAGGGAGGGTTGAATGACTGCCTGCCTTCATAATTTTTGTATTTAGGTCAACTTGTGCCCCTTCTGAGGGGGGAGGTTTTAGACATCATACTTTTCTAGTGGAGGGAATAGAATAGTTTCACATTTGCTAAAATCTAGTTGATCAAAACCAAATGGAATTAAGAGTGTTTAAGTAGCATTTAGCTGAAGAGATGAGTATATATATAAAAAACCTCCCAAGTAACCTGATATTATAATTTTAACACTTAAAACATCTCTTTAAAAACGTTGGTTACTGATTCCCCCCTCCCACCTCCCCCATCAACTTTCCTCCTTTCTTGTTTAATTCTCTCTCTTGGTTCTCACTCGTGTGGTTGCTAGGCTATACGAACGGTCACTTCCTTTCTCTTCCAGTGCTTTAGCTGTGGGTCTGCTTAGAATAATTCTCTGTATCAGAAAAGTATCGGGTACTTTTTGTTTGTGGGGTTTCAAATAGCGACAAAGAGGGAGCCATACCTTCTCTATCAACCAAACGTGGTTTGGCACTGCAGTGCTCTGGATAAGTAGGTAAATGCTTTTCCTGTTAGATGAGTCTGGCCACATTATACACAGCATTAAAGCTTTTGTGGCTTGTGGAAGGTGTTATAGTCCCTGTCAAATTCAGAAACAGGATGGGTTCTGCTGTGTTTGTCCTTCAGCTGGAACCCAAAAGGCTGGTCTGCGCTGGCCTTGATGCAAAATGCGTGCAGTATTCATTTCGTCCGGTTTTCTTACGCTAAGGGCAGGGCAAACTGGCACCCTACCTAGTGCACCCTACTTAGTGTACCCTATCAAAACCCATACTTTTTTGTTTGTTTGTTGTGGGTGGCTATTTTTGGTTTGGTTTGGTGGTGGGTTTTTTGTTGGTGTTTTGGTTGTAGCAGTGGGTAGTTTTTTTTTTTTGTTGTTGTGTTGTTTTGTTTTAAGGAAGATATTCTATTCACATGGAGAACATAATGGCCAGTTAGAGGACTTGGTATGTCTAAGGAATATATATATATATATATATAAAACACACTATATGTAAGTATGGTAGATTTAAGGATAAATTGTGTTTAACAGTGAAAATTCAGTTATGCTGTTTGGTTTGTTCAGGGCCTCCTGGACTTGATGGACTGCCTGGCTACAATGGATCAGATGGAGTCCCAGGTATACCAGGACAAAAGGGAGAACCAGGAATAAATGGAAAAAGAGGAAAAATAGGTAATTTTTCTTTTTGGGTGTGGGGGTGTGTTTAAAGAAGAAATCCTTTCTTACTGTTTATTCAGATGTAGCTACTTTTAGGTCTTTGTACAGGGAGAAGGGTTTCAGTGTTTACAAAGTTGCATGTTACAGAATTCTACAGAAGATGGTATATGTACGCTACAGAATATTGCAAATATCAGAAATAAATGATAGCTACCCAGTTAAATACAGGTGAACAAAACAAGTAGAGTGAATACATTTTGTATTAAAAAAAAAAGTGTTGATTGCTACTTAATACTGCAACAGTTGTTCTTGGTACGAAAATGCTTTTTATTTCTAGGTGTTCCAGGACCAAAAGGTGATCAAGGACAGAAAGGAGAACCTGGAGAAATGGGTTTACCTGGCAAGGATGGGATGCCAGGAGGAAAAGGCGCGAGAGGAGCCAAGGGTGAAAAGGGGGATGCAAGCAACGATGTGATATTAGAAGGTAGGAAGAAGTGCTCTCAGGAGCTCTTTCGCAACAGTGACCTTGACAAAGAAATATATACTCTGCTTCTGAGGCATGAATGGGATCTGCAGGAGCAGGACCAACCAGCATAACCATGTCATCCACAGTGAAGTTTGAGTATCGGTCTGCCCAGGAGATTATGTTCTCTTTTTAATGCAAGTCTTCACAGAAACTTCTCTGCTTGGGCTTTGGGTTGAGGTGTACGTGAATTCCACTCTGTCCAGTACACTTCCAGACAGTTGACCTCCTCCTGCTCTTTCTTGCGGTGTAGTTTTATTTTTCTGTTAGAAAATGAGGGGCAGATTTCCACTCAGGAATACATGAAGCAGCCACAAATATAAGCTGTGTACAATTATGGCACTGTAGCATCTGAAGTTGAGGTCTTAGAATACAGTAAGTAAAAGACAACAGTGCTTTATAACTCTCTAATGTGCCTGTAATCCAGACAGATAAATTGCATCGATGTCCTTCAACTTGTGAAGTTCCGTCTTGTTCACCTTCTGACAAACAGCATCCCACTGAGTTTATTGCACCGTATTTCTGTAGGCAGAAACCTCTTCAGAAGAGAGAGGCTGTTTTAGAGATCTGTCAAAGTCCATCCCGTGGGCACGTGCAGTTCTCTGCAGGTTGCCTGCAGGGCCTGCGACATCGTACTCTGTTTTGTTCATAGGTGCAAAAGGTGAACCTGGACCGCCAGGGCCCCCTGGACCACCTGGACCCCCGGGGCCCCCAGGAAAACGTAAAGGTAAAGCAAAGCTTCAGGAGAAGATATACAGCAGCAAATGCACAGGTTAGTTCTTTCTAGAATTATAAACAGGTTGAAGAGGCTCCAAGTCTCACAAAACCATAAGCATGTGTTTCATTTTGCTGGCATCAGTAAAACTGCACAAACTTAAAGGTGAGCATGTGCTAAGGTGTTTTGCTGAAATATGATCTGGGTAAGGCAGCAAGCTATCTGCAGTATAGCGTTAGCCTTTTAGTTGTGCTATGCTAATGCTCAGGCAAAGTATTTACACACGTTATTTTCTGTTAGGTGGGGTATATTTGGAAAGTAAGAGAAATGTAATTGAAAGTTTTAGATTTTAAATGCTGAACTTTAATTTTACATGTAAATAGAACACCTGTTAATCAGGCAACATTTCACTGTATTCTACAAAACAAAATTACCTGGTCATTGGCAGAACTGAAGCAAGCTTGAACTAGCAAAGACTTTTAAAAGCTGTAGGAATACAAAAGGATTCTCTGAGACTTTGAGTCCATTTGAATATGTAAGTTTGGGAGCGAGGTGATCTTGAGTTCTTTTTCCATTGTTGCTGTTTATCATTATTGTATCCTGAGTGACAGCTGGATCACAAGTCCCTTTTATTTCCTTTACTGTAGCTGTGTTGGTGAGATATATGGCTAATATTAAGAAAGGAAAAATTAAAGACAGAGTAGATTCTCTTCAAACTGGGGCTGCAGATTTCACATCAGCTACTGTTAGAACCAAAATATGAGTATCCAGACTGCCAGGTCATAGGCTGTATGCTGAAGTGTAGCAGCTGCTACGCGCCTTTTTTTTTTTTTTTTTTTAATAAAATCACTGATTAGAGTGCTGACATAATTAAGAGTTTGTCATGAGATATCTCTGGTGTGATTTTCAGGCGTGCTGGATACCAGTAAATACTCATGGATTGCACTTCATACTGTGTGGTGTTGGAAAAATCACGTCAGTGTTTCACGTCACAACTTCTATCCGTGTTTTAGAAAATCTTTTTCTCAAATAGATTAAAGCTGTGCCTCAGATAAAATCTGCGTTTGTGTGTGCATGTGCCCGTGTGTGTGTTTTAGTGAGTAAAATGCTGCCTCCGCTGTGTGGAGCACATCTGGAGAAGGTTAGTTGGCACGTACCTCCTCCTCCCGCAGGTGACTGGTTGGAAGTAGTCTGCTGTCTTGAACAGTATGTTGTAAATACATTGACAGATATAGTGTACTGAGCATATTCTTCCATGCCTGAAGTTTATATGGATTTAAATATATTAATAGTAGCTAAATACTTTGTGGAAGAAAGTGTTGGTGTCAATGTGATAGCAAAGACTATATTAATGTTCTAAAACCCTTCTATAGTACGCACATTTCTTACTGTGTTTTTACAGATGTTAGTATTTATCATAGAAGAATTTCATTTTAAACTGGATTTTTCAGATAGGCTTGAATTTCTTTTTGCATGTGTGAGTGGGAATAGCTTCTGAGAGGTTAACAGGGACATTGAGACTCACTGAAAGCATTTGCAACTTTTGTAATCAACTTTATTTTCAGCAACATTGAAAAGAAAATGTAATTTCTGTAATCTTTGATCTCTCTAACGCTGTGAACAATTCTGTTTTGAATTAGAAGTATAAAATGAGGGTTTGATTTTTCTAATGCTTCTAAATGCCACTTTGGGCACATTGAGGGGGAAGAATGGTTGCAGTTGGGAAGGCTGGTGCTTGGAAATCAAGGATGTTCTTACTCATCTTGTCGTGAAAACCAGCAGACATGTTTTAAAACAATTTCAAGATGAAAAGTCTGAAGTTGCTGGACTTTTGAAACTTCTGGCCAAAAATGTTATCATACATTCCTGAAAGCTCTCCCTCCAAAAACATACTGGTTTTGAGGCTTGCATTTCAAATCATCTCTACATACTGGAAGAGGAGAGCCTTTTTTTTTTTTTTTTTTTTTTTTTTTGGCCAGTGAAGAATTAGCGGTAGAAGACGAGAGGAGTTGGTGGTTTGGCTGCTCAGGCCATGGGGTTCTACAAACATTGTGGAATAGCGATAAGTCAAAAACTTTGGTTCAAGCTATTAACTGATTATGGAAAGCAAAGAGAAGCTACATCGTATTTCTGGCTTACTCCAGCTTGAGAAAGGAAGCAAACTTTTGGGTTTGGATCTACGTACTGGATCTGTCTGTCCTTGCCCTTTACCCCTGGATGGTGTTGCATTCCGGATGGTTGTGGCTTTCAGTGGCTGTTGCTACCCCCGCAGATCTGGGACGAATTAATGGGGTGATAAGTTTTTATGTCACCGCCATTCTGCACAGTTTGCTGAGATGAAAAACACTTTTTTATTATTATTATAAATGCTGTTAGCCAGAGGATATTTAATACCGAGTGGAACATATATCAATTACTTCTGCCTCTTATTTTTAATATAGCATGTAATTGTAGTTGTGGTAGCATGTAAGAACCTCAATCAGGAGATGCTGAGTATTGAAGTGTTAGAACAGAGCCCAAAGAGCCTCCTTAGAATGGAAAGTAGGCAGCTGGGGCAGAAATCTCATCCTGTTTGAAATTCAGAAATGCATCGACTGTTATCCAAGATAGAATTGGACCGTTTACTCAGGTAGCCTCTTTTCAAGTGTTGAAACAGACTGAAGTGCTTTGGAGGGTAAGCTGTCTGATGGATTTCTGAGGGGTTTTAAATCCCAGAGTGCAAATGGGAGTTATACGCAAATAACTCTGCAAAGAGAGGAGATCTTCCTCAATGAGCATTTATGTTTTATGAGTCAGTGGGCTGTGAGATCTTATCACCAAAACGCAAAGTATAAAGCAGCTTTTGTAATTAAATATTCATATCCCTTTGAAGAAGAGAGAATACACGTGCTGATTTACAACTGTAATTAACTTATTACATAAGAATACAAGCATGGTTTCTCTAAACTGAATTTTGAATGGGGTAAGACTTTATTTCTTGAAGAGAAGAGAATAATTAGTTGGAATCTCAGGTGTATTTTTCCTCAGTGGCAGTTAGCTGATCCTGAAGGAAACAAAACGTCCCTGCTCCACAGTCCCTCGCTCCATCCTTCCCACCCTCTCCAGACAAACCGGATCAATAGTTTTAATGTCTTGTAAACTCCACGAACTCTCAGCCAGAATATTTTATGATCAGAATAGTAGGTTACTTATCTTTTTTTGATGGAAAGAAAGCAGTGAAAATTCCACATGAGAGTCTCTGTATTTTTAATGTTAGTTGCTTTCTGTTTCAGGCACCTGGAAGTTCTCAGAAAACATTGCAAATATTCCCAAATCCAAATAGCGCACTCGGCTTCATTACAAACACTGACCCAGTCCTTGACTATTCTATAGTCTTAGATAAACTACTGTATGGGGAACTGCTCATTCAGTTAACTCTATCTATTGGACTCAGCACAAGAAAATGAACTTGTGCATTGTGCAGCTTATAATTTCTGCGTGTGGATTCCTTTTTTGAGATATTTTGAGATCAGAAGCTGGAAAGGGATCTAGACGGATTGCTATCAGTTTTCACCTTCCCGTGGTTGGGCTGACTGTTTGTGCCTTATTTTGGAGATACGCTGTGACACTTACAAACTTTTAAAGTCATATCACCAAATGTCCTGGATAAATGGGTGGGAGGAACACGTGGTGTTCTTCCTCTATCTGGGACTAGTTTTCTTCTGCGTGAACAGAGAGAGGATATAACCTGAAGGAGAAAACAACAACGCAGTATAATCTGCCCTTTTTTTCCTGAACGTCACACTACCCTTTCAGCGTTACTTTATAGTTATTTCATAGTTTTACTGTCTGTCTCATTTAAACTACATCACAAGCCTGTAAATCCTAGAAATATATTGGAAGGCAACAATTAAAATGCATGTGCAAAAGAATTTGCAGCCTGCATGTCAAGCAGTGTGAAATGCGTAAGGAGATGAAAGTTAAGAACGGAATGAGAAAACAAGGCTACAATGAAATCAGGATGCCTTCAGCAAAGAGCTGAGAACTGTTCTCTCTCACTGTTCATTCTAAGCAAAATGAAACGTGTCACATTATTTTAAAGGCAGAAGAGGCATCTGGGTTTATAGAAAAAGGTCCATAAGTATTTTCATTCAGGCATTGTTTTAACAGTAAATGCTAAGAGAAAACCCAACCGATTACGCTTTAGATAGTTGAGGGGTGGGGAAAAATGTCTCTAGAAAGATGTTTCCACATTTGTTTCTGATGTGAACCATTTCTCTGTGTGTAAGGAATACAGTGGGATTTCCCTTAGTCTTTCGTATTCCTTCTTTAATGCCATGGGTGACTGACCCGCATTCTTACGCGTTATGTGCTCAGTGCATGCGCCAGTGCTTTGTTACTGTCTCGGGCATTAACAGTTTAAGCAAAAGTTGCAGTGTTGCCTGCAGGATGCACCCCCGCTGCTGGGGTACGGGGATTTGGGCATGAAGCTTTTGAGTGTAGCCATCACTCATTCCCAAGAAACCATTTTTGGTATTACTGCTAAGTCAGCCAGCTGCCAGCTGTCTCAGCTGTCTGACGTTATCTAAGGAAAGAGATAATCCTGTCTTTCTAAGCAGCTACTCCGAAATTCACGGCTAAGGAATTGAATCTGTTGAGCAAAATTAGTTACTCCTCAACGTTGACTGTCAACCTGACAATTTTAAGGAGACAAACCAGCCCAAACACTTCATTTCCTGGGTAGAAGTGAGAGCAAGTTTTTTTAATCTCAATTTTTGACCAGACCAACCTAAGCTTTTTTCCCCCAGATGAAACAAAATCCCAGTTGTCATTCCTTTATTTTAGTGGTGTCACTGATGTGCACATCTGTCACATCAAATATGGAAAAATGACACGTGTTACCCTTTCTCTCTGAACTCTAGGTGACACGTGTGCTGTACCGAATGATGATACCCTGGCTGGAAAAGCTGAAGACAGAACCTCTGTTCCTTCAAAAAAAGCCGGTAACCTGCTACAGAGCGTGACTAACTGCGACTTACTGTTTTAATGTCACAGATAATGGACATGTGCTTTTTCTCTATTAGAATGTGTCATAACATCTGTAGGAAGTCCTGTTCACTTTGTCAGTGTACAGCAAACGTTTGGAACTTGGATGCGGGAACCTGCAAATATAAGCGATGAAAGGATTTGGCTTACCATGCATTTTTCAGGTACGCTAGTCCTAGTCACTGATCAAAAATGAGTTGTTACGCTAACAGCGCTTTCTTAATTCCTTCAACATAAACTAGTATTTCTAATCACGTATGATGGGTGTTTTACCCACATCTGTTTCAGAATATTTTCCATATTACCTGTATAACACTTGACTGTACATATGGTTATAGATACTTGTAGTATCTTTAGACATTTTCAGAGACAATATCCGATTTTGAAAATAGTTTGAGGATTTTAGGTTTTTTAACTAATCCAGGTTTAAATGGCTGTTGTTCATGCCTTTTTATTCTTTTCTTTCAGCAGTTTCCTATGGCTTTACTTCCCTCAATTGTAGCTAGAATTTTTGCCTTTTCATTTAGCCAGGCATGAAAACGAATCAGATGCTGCATGAACTACATTTAGTGCAGGAAAATTTCCAGGATCTATGTGGAAAAAGGGAATAGTTTCTGTATATTTACCAATTATGTTCAGAATTAGGGCCCGTCAGGTCAGTGGGAAGCAGGCCCTTGAACACCTCTATAGATTTTTTGGGGTGTTTGTGGATTATTTTATCATGTTCTAGCAAGTTGAATCACTATTGAAAACACAAATACAATTGTTGTCTGTCAGATATTTGATTGAGATTGACTTTTAGTAGAGATTGAATTTTAGGGTAGAGATTTCAAAATTAGATGAACCAAATGATAGTCCTTTTTTCATGTTTTCCCCTTCGTTTAGGAAACTCTATAAAAGAATATGAGAATTCCAATGCCTTGCTGAATGACAGCTACAGGATCATTAACATCACAGGATTCTTTTATGGATGTGGTCATGCAGTACAAAACAACTACCTGTACTATCAAAAGGGAGGAACCAATGTCATTCTGAAGTAAGTCAAACACAACTGGCTTAAGGCAAGTGATGTTGTGGAAGAAGGAGCAATGGGTTAGAGTGACAGAGGTCAACCTGGGAAAAGCAGAGCACTTTCCTTGTACCATTTTATATATCTTTTTGGTCCTACCTAGAATAGGAAGAATGGAGGAATGGTTCAAAATTTGTAGAACAACTAATTTTTTCCAATCTGTAACTAGAATGTGGGCCACCGGCCTTCCATTTGCGTGTGCAGATGCTGTGGGAGGAGAGGAGCGGGGAGGGTAGTCCAGGTCCATTACTCTGCCGTGTCCGTCAGTTCTTTGAGCATTGCTCAGCTCTGTGTCCAAGCGGCAAACGTGAGCAGTTTAGTACGTGATAGGACAACTGGGCCTCCAGATTAACAAGACACCATGTGCAGAGGTGACAAGAGATTTTTCTTTTGTTGATCCTGGGGTCCAGCAGGTTTCTGTTACACGTTACATTGCTGTGGGTGTTGTTGCGCTTGGATTCTTTGCTGTGTTCGTAATTGTGAGAAAGAAAAGGGAACTGACTAAGGAATCTGGAGGTCAGAAAAAAGTATTTGTTTAAAAAAAAAAAAAGCTGTGCATCCACCTGCATCAGAGTAAGAATTGGTTCAGCTGCATTTTGGGGGACCCAGATGAGTGGTTAAATGATTGTAGCCTACATGTGGAACTTGGCTTTCTAGAGCTTCTTGCTGGGCTGGTGCAGGCGCCTTGCACTGGTCTGAGCCGGCAGGGGTTGAGTTAATGCTGCTGGTGCAGAGGAGTGCACTCGGGCACCAGCTGAGGACATGGCGACCTGGTGGATTGCACATTCCGTTGTGGAGGGGTGGCTCTGCTGTCTGATTTCCTTGTAATAAGAAGCTCCTACAGTTCCCCCAGTGTATCTCCCTGAATTGGACCTGGGAATTACATCTCTATTTCTTCAGCTTCTACCGAGGACAGAGACAGACAATACAAATCAAAAACAAAATCTCATCTTGTGGGAAGAGCCAAAGAAAGACAGGCCAAGGGCAAGTGCAAGACTGCATCTGCTTTCAAGTCCTCTTACACGACTCTGATGTTAGAGCCAAGAACGTTACTGTACCGTACTTTGATGTCTATTCCCAAGCAGGTGTGAGTGCTGCCTTCCTATATTGATTTGGATGCCAAGGAATGTGAGCAAGCTGCTTGGATTCTATAATGTTTATTCTGTCAAAGACAAGCCCACTTTTTGGCAACCTCCTTTAAATATCTTTGGGGCTTTTTGTTTATACATCTGTAAAAGACCATCTTCTGTGTAAGCAATACAGTGTGATAGGACAGAGGTTCCATGCCTTTGCTTGGGCACCGTTAGTTGGGAAACGCCTTCACGTACAGATGAACACAAGCTATTCGTCGAATTTTCAAAACCTCTCTAAAGCTGCTGAGAGATGGCCTTTCTGTTCAGTTATTCACTCCAAGATTATTTACCTTCAGCACAGATAGGATGAGGCACTATGAATTCTGTGGCAGTCCTTGGTTTTGGGCTGCAGAAGAGCTTCTGGGAGTTTTGTATGGATTTAATAGAAAGAACAGATGAGCACCTGGTTGGTTTGTTTTGCAAATGTTGAAAAAAATATTTAAAAGGAGTTTCCAGTCATATTTAAAAGCTGGTAAAACTAGGTTTGTCTGAGATTTGGCAGGTTTTCTCATGATGGTCAGATCCCTGACATTGATTGCTTCATCCTTCCTTTTTTTTGTAACAAAGGATGTTTTGTTCTGATGGGTGTTTTGTTCCCACCTGTTATTTTTGGTTAACTTTGTTCATCTGCATGATCAGAGAAGTGTTTGTAGCTTGAGTCCCCTGCAGTTGATGAAAATATTACACTATATCTCCTCATTTACCCCAAGGTGCCAAAAGATTAAGGAATCTCTGAACCAACGGGAGTTTGAGGCTAGACTGCCCTTGACTGGAGGAGTGGAAGAGAACCTTCATGAGTGAAACCTCACTTTTCTGCTCCCTTCAGAGCAGGATTTTCAAATAAAAGAGGAAAAGACAGGGTGTTCTGTGTCGCAGATCTGTCATGTTTCTAATGAATCTTGAGATGCTTTTTATCTTGTTGTCTCTTTATAGAAAATAAATCCGGAAGAAAATCTGCATTTCTCTGTGACTGTTCCTGCTAAGGGCTGTCCTTCTAGCCCTTGCATGAGGTTATTTACAAATGTGAAGCAACTAACCAGATTAACTGGGTTGATACACATGTTTCTCAGAAACCTCCAGCCTTGAAGCCTTTTTCTATTGCACATACGTGCTGCTGGAATAGGGAGTTGCTGCAGACATGAGTTTTACAAAAGCTGAGGGGAACCATCTAGTTAGTCATTCTTGACTTTTCTTAGGATGATTTTTCCACTATAGGCTGTCAACGCCGCTTCCACAGAAAAATTATTCTTCCAGTATTTTTTCTTCTATTGTTCCTCGATCTAAAAAGTTCCTGTCATTAAGCCTGTTTTTTTCAGAAATCTTTTGTAACTGTATTGAGTAATGTTTTTGCTTTATTTGAGGAATGTGGAGCTCTACAGGTAGATGAAAGTCAGACAATGCAATGTGCTTCATTACAGAAGGCATTACTTAAAAGGATAAAGCATCCTCTCTCTGCCTTTGCTAAAGCACTGCATTTTTCAGTGATTAAATGCTCACTGCAAATGTGTCTTGATAGTAGCTGATTACCCTCTTAAACTACTAGAGGAACTCAGTTTAGCTGCTCAATGCTGCTGTCCTCAGATTATCTTCCTATTAAGGAATTTCAAGGAATAAAAACAATTTTATACATCAGAGATGAGACATTCAGGCTGTCCTGTTGGAGGCCAGCATGAGGTCAGCGTTTTGGCTCTGCAGAAGTACAATTTTTATTCCTTTGATGTTTGCTTGAGCAAATCACTGCATTATCTGAACTGTTTTCAAAAGAGGAACTCTAAGACTAGGTGAACCTGCCCAGAATTCACGCTGGTTTGGTGAATCACATTTTCTGCCTTTAGTTCCCACCTAGTAGAAAGCAAACTTCTGTACAGATTTTATTTCCCAAGTTTGGGCCTTCACCTGGTATCGAATTCTTTTTCATACCCATTCTTTTTAGTTGCCTCTTTCATCCTAGTGATAATAAAGCTCATAGACTAAATAAAGTGAAACCTACCAAAGGGAGTTCATGCTCTTGGGCATCTTTTAGGCTGGTTATTACCTTGGAATTTTCTCCTGGTGTTTTGGAAGGTGCTTTGAGTGTAATACTTCATTTTAAAAGACATTAGAATGCTCCTTGAACTCGAGTATTTTCAACAATGATTTATCAGTAACGCGCTCTGAATTGATTCAACCAACTGGTGTGTACACAAATGAATTTTTAACGCGGCATACTGAATACTTACTTTATCTCATTTCAGACTCGGGCTCGATAAAGCATCGTTGGGCACACTGCTAATTGAAAATGCCTTATATCATGGTCGTAACTACCTCTTTTCTAACTCGAAGACATATTTCAACGTAGCAGTGGATGAGAAAGGTCTTTGGATTATATATGCCTCAAGCACTGATGAAAATATAATAGTAGCACGTGTTGATGAAGAGACATTTTCAGTCATTCGGCATATCAATACTACGTATCCGAAGTCCAAGGCTGGTAATGCATTCATAGCGTGTGGCATTATGTATGTCACCGATACTAAGGATATGACAGTAAGTTTTGCTTTTGATTTATTGAAAGAGAAGCAGATTGATGCAAGGTTTGAGTTACGGTCTTCACAGTCTGTTCTTGCTATGCTTTCATACAGCCTAAGAGATAAGAATTTGTATACGTGGGAGAACGGGAGCTTAATGGTATACCCTGTACATTTTGGCAGATGAATGTATTTTAAAATGTCATGTATGGCAGCCACGTTTGACTAAATAGATTATTTAAAGCTATATGCTATACACACGGGGGTCTCCTCACTTGGTATAACTTTCTGTTCACCGATGGTGGTTTGTGAGCGTGCATAAAAGAGAGATCAGGGGCCTTTGTACAAACACACTTCAATTATATAGGCCATTCTCGTCTTTTAAAAGAATAGCTGTTGAATATTGCAGCTGGCACACAGTTAGCACAGACTTGCTTTTGTTTTTCCCCTGATATTCAGCCAATAATTATATCTAATGTACGTTGATTATTCCATGGTTATATGCTCAGCAGAGACTATTTATAACTTTCAGTTGCAATCATCTTATCTGCAGTCATTTTCTAGTCAGTGATTATGGTCTAGTATAAATGTCTAAATAATGAACTTTTGTGTACAAATACCTTTGTCATTTTCACTTAATACTTTCCACTGATTTTCTGTGAACATTTTTCTGGACAAAGATACACAGCTGTTAAAAATAAATGGGATGGAAATAGTTGTTTAAATAGAAAAAAAAAAAGGCATAAAGCTTCAAATTTGACAAGTCCAGTGAAATAAAAAGGAAAATCCAGCTGAAGTACTTGGAAAATGGGAATAATGGCATTATTAAATATTGAATAGATACGAAATTGTGTTTAGTGAATGGAGTGTGGGAAGAAAAGTAACAAGGTATAAAATTGAAGATGTAAAATTTATGATTAAAATTCCCTTTTTAACAGTTTGAGTTGCTTGTGTTGCTACAGATGCTTCCTTGCCCCCACTGCCATGTAAACTATACCACTACAACTTGCTTATAACTATACTTAATTATAGTAAGGTATATGTCTAAAAAAAATTTTTCCCATGTTCATCCATACAAATGGAATCCTAAAATGAAGGGTATACTTTTTTGCTGCTATTCTTAGAAAAATGAAATCTGGAGCAGGAATGCATGTATTCATCATAGTGCTTGGTGACTTCATTTGTTGTTAATCTTAATTCAGAGATTGCCCACTCACATTCCAATTTTTGAGAGAAATAATAGGAGTTTTTTGATTTTAATTTTGTTCTGATTTTTATTTCAGATTTCTAAATTCAACATTGAAACATAAATCCCTACTGTTGCTTTGTGTATCTGTATTCAAAAATCACACTCTCAGAAAACCCCTACCTGAATTTCTAAGTGATATTGTTAAAGTTCATGGAACTCATCCAAACGTTTAGAAGCAAAGTATCACTTAAACCCTGAACTGCACTGAGCTGTTTAATACCCGTGTGACATCCAGGCACCATCACGGGGATTAGTGAGTTTGGGCATGTCTGTGCCTGCAGAACCTTGTCTAGCAGATGTGCTGGAAAAATCCCTGTGCTGCAGCTAAAGCTTCCGTGTGTGACACGGTGACGGCTGGGCCTGGGCTGCATCCTCTCTTCTCAGCATATACTTGCTGCTTTCGCTACGGCCAGGATTCAGGCCTTGCGTGCTATGGAGAGAGATGCAGAGGGAAACAAAAATGTGTAATTAATACTTTGAACCTGTATATACATGAAAACTCGTATACCAAGAATTCTGTCTATACTTGTAAAGTGCAAAACTTCACAGTCCAGAGCTCCAGTTTGTGTACGTGGGCTTCTTTTGACTTTTGTGGGGTTTCTTTTGGTTGGTGGGCTTTTTCATGGGGTTTTTGGTTGTTGCTTTCTTTTTTAAATTGAATTATGGTACTAAAATAGACTTTTTGGCTAAAAAAAAAAAAGCTCGGCTATATACTTGGGCAAATACAGTTCATACCAGATGTGACAGGTTCTAGATCACATGCCTTCCTTAGATTATGTTGAATTTCTGAACGTCATTGTTGAGCCACTCAGCTCAACCTCTTGGAGAAGGCAGGCCACCAAGTTCTGCCTCTTGTCTCAGTGACAGAACCAGGCTGTGTTTCTTGCAGGTGCCTTTGTTGGAGAAGAACTAAGTTCTGTTAACCTTATGCTTTTCTAGGACAGCTGAAAATAAAGTGCAAACAGCTAATCCTTTTTATCTCAGTACAGTCTGAGGTCAAGTTAAAGCTAGCTCAGATACCATCCAGTCAATCTACTGGAGGTTTAGTTAAATCTTTAAATGTAAAGAAGAGTTCTGGAATGGACTGTTCCACGAAATAAAAGTAATTTATTTAACTTACAAAGGGAAAACTAAACAATGACATTTACTCGTCTTTCTTTTCATACTTCCCATACTTCACAGCCTGCAATTTAAAATCACCTTTGGAGAAAGGTGCTTTTTGTTCTAGTATATTTTACAATACAGCACAGACATCAAAATTTTCATTGGAGGAATAAGACAGTTTGTTAACATTTAAATACGCAGACATCCGTTCCAGTCTCTTAAGAACATGGTTTTTGTTTACAACAGAAAAATACATCTGACAACAGTAGCTAGTTATATTACAAGCAAACAATATTGAACTCTGCATAGTTTATACAATATACTGTGGTAATAATTTAATTACCAGTTTTATCCACTATTTACTAGCTGGCCACATAAAGCCTGACATTCATCTGAAATGTGGCATTATACGTTCCATTGGTATTCTCTTAACAGCTTCATTTAATGAAGTATTTCCTGGACAAATGAATTTCAAAACTAAAAGCTGACTAGAATCATGGATGTCTTCACTACAAACATTTAGTGCTTACGATACGTTCCTAAAGTAAAGGCAGGTTTCCAGTAGAAAACGTAGCTGTCAGAAAGAAAGGAAAATAGTGTGCAAATTAAAAAACATCGCATTTAAAAATGTGTTGATGTGCAAGTTACAGTATCAACTGTGTATTAATACTAACTGGGAAAAATAATATCTCAGCATAAAACGATACATGTCTCAGTACGTTCTTGATTGCACATGTTCCACGGCATTTGCATCCATTACACTTTCTTGCGAAAATCAAATACACTGAGTACCCTTAATTAAAACTAAACTATTTTACAATGAGAAGTTGTACACATGCTTCAATTAGTGGGAAAAGTGGAATAAAAATAATCAGAATCACATCAGAAATGCTTACTGACTTGTAGAGCCACAGTGCTTGTTAAGTGACTGACAATCGTCAGAATCTTTACAATACACCTACTAAATGCAGCTCGGGGGTTACTGAGCAGTAACCCCACCTGCGACTGACTGCACTGGGTTTAAGTCTTTGCTTTTACAATACCCTACATGCATTTCCACCCCAGTGATCCCTAGGGGCATACTCAAAATACACCTGTTGTAAAAGTATTTTTTTTTTAATCTTTTTTCCCCATAATACTTAATGCTGCAGTAACTGCTCTGAAAGGAAACAGAATGTCTCCTTCCCACAGTTGTGTATCACCGTGATTTTAGCTACTTAAAGGGACATTTATAGAAACCCAGGCTTAGCTCACATAACACTACAGAATGTCAAAAATGCCCGAAGGTACATTGAAAGCATTGGGAAGAACCCTCATTTTCAGTGTGCCATCTGCTCCACAGGAGAAGATACGATTCCCTTGCACAGTTTCAATCTGGGTGACACCAGCACCGATGTTTCTGAAAATGGACTGCTTAGCATGTTCATTTTTAAATGAGTGAATTAAATTATAGCCAGTCAGCCTCCACACCTGTATCAAAAGAATGACAAATAACAAAAGGAGATTAAAATTAGGATTTGTATTTTTTCCTAATGTTTCAGATTCCTGCCTGTTTTAAACCTTATTCAGCAAAGATAAAGGGTATTTTTTGTTGTCTATTAACAACAATTACAACAAGTCCAAGAATCTTGAGAGGCTCCTGATGAAGCATAAGGCTACCTTAACGCGGGCCAGCTGGTTACCCGGCAGCCTGAAGCTAGTGCCTCTCCCAGCTTCCCCCCAGCAACCTGCAGAAATGGCCAGGGTGCATTTTTATCCAAGCTGGTATTGTCAGCTTTCCAGCAGGTGGAAATGCTTTTCTGCTAAGAAACACTGCAGAGAATAAGCTGCATAATTAGAAAGCCTGCAGAGTGGTGGTACGGCTGGCTGAGCTCTCTGCTCTGTCCTCATCAAGACCAGGCCACGAAGCGTGTGGAGGCACAGAAAGCACCTATTAAACAGTTGCAGCCCAGGTAAAAGGAAAGAAACTGTATTCTCCTTCTCTTTACCATATTCTTGTATTTCCTTCCTTTCGTATTCAGGAAATGCACCCTTTAAAACTGTATTTATGGGGGTTTTTTTTGTTCGTTTTTGTTGGGTTGTTTTTTTTGGGGTTTTTTGGTTTGGTTTGGGTTTTTTTGTTTCTTAATACTATGACATCTCAGTATCTGTCTGGGGCTACAGCACCAAGAGAAAAACCAATCTGGTGCTACAGAAACTTTACACAATGTGTAAGTTACTGTGCGCCCCCTGTATTACAAAGAGAAATATCCAAAGGCAAAACCAGAACATTTTAAGAGAAAAAAAAAAAAGTTAAGGTTTTGGAGTCATGCACTTTGCTTTATGCACTTAAAATTCAGTCACACAACTTTAAAAAGACTGTTTAATCTTCTTTAGCGCAGAACAAAACCTACTTGTTTTAGGAAGGATATTAGGATATTGAAGTTTACGTTATACATGTAAGGCAAGCATCCTGCATATCAAGTGTAGGTTTGGGCTTTTGGGTTTTTGTTTTGTTACTGCGTTCATCTGGCTATTTACAGCATGCTGATCAACATATGTCAATGCATTACTTCAGCTAAATACTCCCCTCTACAACTCGGCTCCTCCGATACCTTACCTTCATGTTACCTTCCGCTGAGCCTGTAACAAAATAGTCCTCAGAAGGATCCAGTGCAAGGGCCTTAACGGCTGATTCATGTGCTTGGAAGGTGTAAAGGATTTGCCTCTGTCTGATGTCAAAGACGCAGATATATCCCTTCCTGCCTCCAGAAATGAGCAGCTGATGTTTAGGTGCGTACTGAAGTACTGTGGCACCGTGATCGTGACAAGTGAAGGCTGAAGAAGGAGGATGCCAGAATTTAATAGACTTGAAACTGTAAGTACCTTTTGATCTTAAAATGCATTTCTTCTAGAAATTGTTATCTGAATATTTTCTAACTTGACAGATACATTCATTTGTATGGGCAATGTCATATCAGCGGACAGCTTTTTGCTCTGTAAGAGCTACATAGATCTAATGCACAAGAAAGCATGATGTGCAGTCTAATTTATTTTAGAATACAGGCACATAACTGAATTTAAAAAATTGAGAAGATATAAAGTTCACCATATTAAGTTCAATTAAATTCCTGAGTTAGAAAGAAAATAATATAGCTGAACTAGAAAAATCAAAGTAAATAATAATTACCTTATAGTTATGTAGTAGTATTTTCTAATTTCCTAACCTATTTTTCATAGGAGCCATAACACGATTTCTTTACAATAAGGGTGAACTTCTGTGCAATGTGCTAGTTTTAAAATAGGGATCTCAGAATGTACCTGTTGCTTATTCAAGTACTGCAGTTGTTTGTAGATGTTTACAATCTTTTAAAAGCCCAGGTTATTATATTTGGATTTGTACGTATTTTTCTTTCATAGTGCAACAAGATAGACTTTTGCTTTAGTTTGTTACATAAAGATTAAATTATTGAACTTGGTCAAATAGACACAAACATCTTTTTAAGTAATCCAGTCCAAGTGCTGAAAAGACAAGGGCAGGAGACAGAAGGAGCTGCTTCTGCTACCTACAGTTGTCCTTCCCTCTGTGCTTCAGCAGAGTACTGGATATATTAAGTCAGTGCTAGTTTAAGTGAAAGCCTGCATTCACATAAGAGTTCCATAATGCAGCCTTCATTAGTCAACTGTTAATTATTTTTTTTAAGGACCGTATTGAAATATTTCAGACTTTATTAATACTCACAAACCTAGCTTTGTATATGACGTTCATTCTTCATACTTTTCTCTATAGAGAGCAGATTAACATCATGCCAGAGACTCTATAGTCTCGGCTCTGGTGCATGCATTAGTGTGCAACACGTATTTACACCAGTCCCCCACTGCAAATTCTTCCCCTTGCCCCAAATGCACACACATGCTGTATTGCCTTAGTCAATAAGAAGTAGAAGTTTAATTTTCACTGCGATACTTACCATGTATAAGACTGTTACCAGATGAAACCAAAGTGTCCCAGAGGCACACATTTCTGAGGGGGGAAAAAAAAGTCATTATGGCCTGTTGCTAAGTGATTCCTGGGGTGATGTGACTCAGAAAGCGTTCACATTTTATGTCAAAGCCTGGCAGGTAGAACTGAACAAGGAGTTCTTGACTCTCTGCAGTCATTGGAGAGCATGTGCAAAGAGTTAAAAGCTTTAATTCTTTCTATGCTTTTTTATGCTTCTTAGTGAAACTATACTTTCTACCTTTAAGACGTGTATTAATCCTAGGTTGTATCAAGAAATTACAGAAGTTGTTCTTTCCAGAGAAAAAGAATTATCTTGCCTTTGCTGAACATATTTCTCCCCCCAGCAACAGTGTTATGTAAAACTAGTTGCGTTTCGAATACACCTTGAAAAAAAACCTGTTTAACTGTTGACCACTCCTCACAAAAACTAAATTTGGGAAACAAGTGGCTGAAGGAATGATGGTCAAAGAAATCATCTGGCAAGTTCAAGCTGTAACAAAGCCTTAAAACATCAGCCACACATGTAAGCACAAGAGCCAGCAAGTTAATGGAGATGAATAGGTAGCTTTGGTGAAATTCCTTGTTGTTTCTTTAAACACACCTGTTATCATTGGACTGTCCCGATGTTGCAACTAGACTTGAAGAGGTAATAAATGCAAAGTCACTTGTGGTTTTACTGTGGCACTGCCAACTCTATTAAAAACAAAACAAACAAAAAAGATGCAATCTTACCAGTTGTAGTCTGCATCAAAAGTTACTACCAGCCTGATGTCACTGATAGCAGTGACAAGCAGTCAAACACAAGCAGTCTTTTAAACAAAGTTTAAAAACTGACAGGCAATGCAGTTTGAAACCTCAGAGAATGGAGCAATGGATTAAATAACCAGTATAAAATAAAAAGATACTGAAATAAATCAACTATAACAAATCCATAATATAGTGTATCACAATAGCCTGAATTTCAAATTTAGCACGGTCTTCGTGTACTGTTAAGAAGCAGTGAAAAGAACTGAAGCGTGTATTTTTACTAAGTTTTTGGGTTGTAAAGTCATTACTGTCAGCTCTGATTTTTAATTTATTCAAGGGCAATGCTGAAGTAGTATTTGTAATTACAGTACAGCGTATGATTATTGTACAATTAGTTTTCCAAAGACGTATCATTGAAACACTCCAGTTGTTTTGATAAAGTACGCCAATTAAAAAGCAGAAAAATGCAAAATGTCTCATTGAAACTCTTATGCTCTTGGCCTGTCTGAAGTCTCAGAGACTTAACTTTCCTCTATAAAAAGAAAAAAAAATAAAAAAATTTGTGTTTACTTACCAGATAGGGCTTAGGATTTGAGGTGGTTTGGTTTACTTGCCAAATACTTAGAAATCCTTCACCATCAGCAACACCACACTGCAAGGGATGAACTGCATTTATTAGCATAACGTACTCGGTTACCAGATGCTTACTTCATGGCAGTAAACACCTGACTGCAGGAAAAAACCCACCTAACCCACCAGACCATTGCCGGCACATTAAACATCAACAACAATGACTGTCAGGTACAAAAAAAAAGTAACTTAGAAGCCAAGTGAGTTCAGTGCTGATTATTTAATGATTGTTGCTCTCCTACATACCTAACTCTTTTCTGGAAATGCAGGCTTTTTAAGTGTAGAGGCTTACCTTTCAAATCCTCATTTTAAATACTCAAACTTACAGAGGCATCATTATTCTAGGACTCTACTTGAAAATGCTAGTAAGGTAAGATGCATGCCATAAAAGCATGATCAAAACAATTATGGAACAAGTATGCTATATCATGAATGCATACAATTAATGCTGTACGTTCTATACAGCGTATTCTATACCTATAAGCATTTTCCAAAATGTTTTTAGAAATCTTTATAATTATTTTTTGTATTTTCTCCTTTTAGTCAGGTTTTATGAGTCCTGCCTGAGTGACCTGCATGTGAAGCAGCAGGAACAACTAGTACATCTTAATTTCTTACTTAAAATTGATTCCCATGTGACGTTAAGATTGCAGTATCTCAAAACATAATCAAAACACTAATTTTTAATAGAAGTTCAAATGAGATTTTATGCTACCTGAAAATAGGTATGCTAGAAGATACATTATATTTCCAGCTATTTCTAAATGTTGAGCTTTTGCTGTTTTATAGCTGTCTTACAGTCATGCACCAATCAATTTAATCCACTTTTAATGGCTTTTAAGTATAATGAAGTTAAATAGTTTGTCAGTAAAATGCAGACAAGACCTGCTGAAGTTAACGGAATGGACAATATGAAAAACTGGAGAGGTGGGTATTCCTCCCAATTTCTTTCTTTGACCACTCGGTATCTCGTATACCTCACAGAATCATTTCCGGCCAAAGTGTATGGCTCTTTTGTACTCTCTGCTCTTCACTGTACTGGAGTATACTTAATTCTTCAACTAATAGGCTGCATTACAGGTATCTTCTCGGTAATGCATTCCGTCAAAACTTTATCTTGGCCAGAATGAGAAGCGTGAAGCACTTCTTGAAGACCTGTGCCCAGATTGTACAAGTTTGCTTCTACAAAATAAGTAAGCTCAATATTTTTTCTTAAATGTTTCATTTAAAAAGGTCACCACATGGGAACACAGATTTCAGAACAGGGAGAACAAGAAGTCTGAAAATGCGGCAAGTGGGATATAGGTTAGCAGCGTGAAGTTCACAGAAGAGAAAGGAGAATAAGGGTCAGCGTTTATTACAAAGCTTCCATATGCAGCCAAAATGAACGATATGATACTGCTTATGCCATCATTCTAGGATATCTTAACAGTTTTGCGTGTCACCGGTTAAAACTGTTTTAGAGGTCACAGCACAACCAAATGTTTCCTTAGGAATGAAAAAAGGAAAAATCCTAGATGTCGTACTTGCCTTATTGCCCTGGGAATTGAAATACATTCTTGTAACCCTGGCATTCCCAGCCTGCCGGAAGCATACCAACTGCTGCGGCCTTGTCCACTCAAACATTCGAACACTACCATCTTGTGCTCCTGTAAGATCTAAGATTCAAAGATAGATCTTCATTAATACTACGTACTACCGTATTTTATAGAAAATTATCTACTCTGTACTAGTAAGTGTGATTCACTTACAATACTGATGGACTGGATGTGAAGCCATTCTCTTGACGTTATTCAGATTCCTTTTAATAAGCTTCATATAAAAAAAATTAAAATATTTTTTAAAAAAAGACACACACAGTCTTCAATTTTGTTTATACCACTACATAGTGAGTGTTCCCCAGTTAAAAAAAACCTGTTAAGCTAACATTATTTGCATCTAATTATGTTTAGTTGCAGTATGGTAGTTAAAGCCTGTTTATGACAGCTTTTATAAACGTGAAAGTTCAAACAGTATGAATATTATCTTCTATTATACAAAGAACTTAAGCAGATGCTGATGTGTATGCTTTTGATATTAGTCCAATGCAAGAATTTAAAGTTTGGGATTGTTCTGGTTTTGTTTGGCTTTGTTTTGTTTTGTCCCCAGAAACTCCAGGTCCTGCCTGAAATTCCCCACAAGAAAGAGAAAAAACCTGATTGCCCTGTTATTTTCTATGTCACAGTAACTCTGTGCCACAATATGCAAGAAAATGCTTAGTTTGGCTGCCTTTTTGGAGAGGTCTAGGCCTTTTATGTCACCATTGAATTAACAGTATAATAACTAATGCACACCAGGTCTCTCTACTAAATAGTACACTGAAAAAAGCAGCAGTGTCCTGAGCTGCACGCAACAAAAGCACTTACCACACCAGCTCCAGTGCTGGTTTGGCCACTGCCCAGCCACGGCATGGATGGGGATGGTTGTATCTGATTCACTCCAAAAGATGGTGCAGTTGACTGAGTTAGTGTTGTGGTAGAACCACGGAAGTCAATATCATCAGAACTGTGAAAGAACAGCAGTGTTCTGCTTTAAGCAAATGTTGCTTTGCTACCAATTCTGTTTGCTTATGTCATTGTCAAGAGCCTACTGGCAGTGGGTAGAGGAAGTGATTATAATGAGACTATAAATTGACAACTCCTGCACTTACATTGTACAAACACTTCCCACGTGCTCCAAAGCTATCGGTGTTCAGCCTCAACAGATGATCCTAACTGTGGTAGGTAGACGTTGAGAAGATAAGCTCTCTTGAGAAGAATATTGTTGGAATATTCCTGACCTGCGTGTGTATACGTGTATCTGATCTGTGCAACGGAGCGTGGTACAGATGAGTGCTTGCTGCAGCTGATACAGTCACAGTTCTCAGCACAATAATGGAGGAGACAGCAATTCAGGCTGCTGCATTATACAATTAGCATCAGCTACCACAACTCGCCTCAGCACTGCAATGATGCAACTGATGTGTTTATAAAGTAGCACTTCCTTTATCAGCTTATGCACCACGGGATTTTACTGCACTGTGCCATGCACACATACCCCAAATACTCAACCCCCTCAAAACCTTAGTTTCTCCATGTGTAAAACAACAAAGACAGTAATTGTAATTATTCCTTTGCCTTCCCTCACTCCTTTGTAAAGCAATCTGAAACCTACTGAAGAAGAGTAATTGACATTTTTTGTATGATCCACTTGTGCTTACACAGGTATTGTATAAGCAGCCTCACAGAAAACCAATACTTTTAATGTAATCACAAAGAAACAATCCTACCTTTTAGACTCTCTGTCATATTCTTCCCCAATCCATATAAATGACTGAGCAGCCAGTAGAGCTGAAATATCAAGTTCTTGAACATCGTGTGTAGATGCCAAAACAATCTCATTGCTGTTTGCCTATGCAGCACAAATAGAAAATTAATACTAACTATAATTAAAATATTTTTCTTACACTTATAGTATTTGAGGCTTACCTTATTAACTGCGAACGCCATTATCATATCCGATTCTTTGTGAATTACTTTTGCTTTTCCTCCAGGGTAGCCGAGATCTGCTTCAACCTACAAAACATTTGTAAGAAATTTCAATTAGCATGAAAATCCATTTTGTAGTGGTATATTCAGACTGCAAAAATCTATACAAAATTCATGCAAGAAAAGTTCAGTGGCCTCAGCATCGTTTAGGAAGCTAAACTTTAGACTTCTCATACTCTTTGGTGTTCTGGAAGCCAAAAGTTATATTTGAGTGTAAGAAACACAAAGTTGTGTGTGCAACACTATTTACAAGGTGTTCACTCATCCCAATTATCAGGACATCCAAAGTTAATTCACTGATTAAAAGCCTGCCACACAGACTACACAGAACATAGAGCTTCTGTTAGTCACATTAGAGAAAGAAAAGCCAGTTCCACAGAACTTTTAAGAATGTGCTCGAGGTTTGGGAGAAGGGATACTACCTTGTTTTTGTGATCTTCTGCTACGCAGTTTTGTTTGACCTGCTCCACACGATCTTCTACAGACTACATAACATCACACAGTCACAAACACAAAACACATGCACAAACAAATATAAAAAAAGAATGAAACATTCCAAACTAGATTTTAAAGGCCACTCTGTCAGTAAATGATGACAAATGTATTTTTAACTTTTTATAAAAGGCACAGAAACTAAGACAGGAATCTAAACAAACTCACTTAAAATGTAATGCCTCCTAGATGAACACAAAATGTATGATATAGTAAATAAATGGAGGGGTAATACACACACAAACTCCATACTTACAGGAATTCCTAAAGATATTAAGTAGTATACTTATTTCCCATGGTTTTTATGTGTTGGTTTAAATTTTCAGTTCGAACTCATTACAGTTGTAACTGGTACAATTCATAAAGCCCCATATTATATATTACTATATAATATTACTTTTATATGTATATATTACTCATGCATATATACATATACACAAAGTAATAGCTCATTTAAATTTCTTTTTCGATATGACACACACAAAAAATATTATGTGAATACTCAAATTTCTTTACTTATTACCATTATTGCAAACGTTCTGTTTCTTTATTAGGACAGTATTCAAATACATAAAGGTAAGTTGAGATATGTCTCGTCTAAAAATATTTGGTTCAGTTGGTATTTCAATAAACAACATGACAGTCATGTTGATTTAAAAAAAATCCACACATTGTTAAATGAAAGAAAGGAAATGCCAACGAAAAGATGGGAAGAAAAATTAAAAGAAATAATGAAGAGACTGAGGAACAGTTATAACTCAGCTGTCCTTTAAAAAGTAAGTTACATCCTTTGTTTACCTCACTTTGCTTTCTTTTTTTTGTGAATATATATCTTATGAAAGTCTCCTGAAGAAGTTCTTGCTTCACAAGAAAATGCCAGAGCCTTTTTGCTGGAAGAGCTGAATAATCCTTTGATCTGGATAAAACAGAAGGGGGGCGGCGGGGAAGAGGGAAAAAGCGTCAATGTAATTAAAGGTGGACAAAAAAAATTAATCTAAAGAAAGACTCTGAACGAAATTACAAATTTGAAGAATAAAAAAAAAAACAACCAAAGTTTAATCTCCAATTTGTTCAAGGCAAATACTGAGATGCTTTTTTCTTGCAATTTTTTTAAAATCCACATTATGTCACTAACTTACAAGTACTACAGTTTAATCTGCTGACTTGCGTTTATGTTTGTATTTGCACTCCGCTAAAACTGCTTTTATGTTGGAATTATGCTGGCTGTACAGAATTTCCTTATGTATTTCTTTCAGTATTCAAAAGAATTCAGAAGTAGTTAGCTCAGATATGAGCCAAATAAAATTCCTTGCCTCAGCTTTGAGGCCAAATAAATATTTCTAAAGAAACAGTGCATGTTTGTAAGAATATTTTAATAAAATCCTATAGCAGTATCAACCATGCAAATCCAAAGTCATATATAATGAGCAAACCTAAAGTTGTATTTTAGTATATTGAGAAAAGCAAGCTATTTTTGAGTTGAAAACATGGTTCCCTATCTGCATTTAAAGATACCTGCAAGCATGACATTGGTCTGAACACAGGAGGATTGGCTTTACATGGACTGTACTACAACTTTTTTCTCTCCTCCTCCTGACATCTGCCTTATTGTATAACTCCTTGCTTTTGTTGCTGAGGTAGCCTGGGAGACAGCTGCTACTGGAGGAATAGTAAAAGAGGTTGAATAAGGTCTTCCCAGCAGCAGCCATTACCCTTGATTTGTAGTCCTCCAAGCTCCACTCTTTCCTTCTTATTTTCCTTTCTTGCTGCAGTTGTGAATGGTGCAGCAGAATAGGTGCAGGCTGCTGCAGGAGACAGCTGCATAAGAAGGAACAAAGGGACATGGGGAAGTGGTCCCTGTAACGCGTTGTCTAGAACTAAGATCTAACCAACCTTCCTTTGGCTGTTTAACTTTCGCTGGAAATACTCCTTAGTACTTCTGTGATCAAAGACTGTGTTTTTGTTAGGAAAAATACTTACTTGAATGGTGTGTTTTCAGGTTCAATCATTGCTTTATTGCGGAGAATGGCTGGTCCTGCACCTACGCCAAGGTCACTAGGATAAGTATTGATGTAGTTTGGTGGTGGGCCTTCAAACTGGTCCATTCTGTCTTGAAGAATCTGTTCCCAGTGTTCCAAATTTTTTATTACAGCAATGCCCAGTGGTGATGTTACAGGCAGATCTACACAGAAACATTAATAAAGTAAGGCTTAGAGGAAAAAAAAAATTGTGTATAAAAAAAACAGAATAATGCAACCATCCAAAAAAATTCTTGAAAGGAAATGTACTTGTTGGCAATTGTAAAAAATAATGTACTAAATTATTTAAATTTAAAAATTAAAATTAAAAAGCAAAGTCTGACAGAAAGCCACTTATACAGAAAACTAAAATGTAAAGCATAATTTAACGTACCAGTGAATTCCAGACCAGCAATGGGAAAGAAGTTCTTAACATTGTGCAGAACTAATTTGACCATTGTCAGATGCAGAAGAGCCCAACTGTATAAAAAGAATAGGTTTAGTTGTGTTAAAAGAACATTAACACAGTTACCTGCAAGTTATTTTTCTCCTTGTACCAAATGCATAGATTAGAAAAACAGTGTAGGTGGTTCACTGAGGCTTACCAGAGAACTAGAGAAAGCTACTTATATATTAACTATGTAGCGTAAGGATGCCTATGAGGGCGCCTCGCTGTAACAGCTTGTATCCCCTTCTCTTTTACAAAATCCATATTATTGTACTCTTCCCCCAGATAAAAGAGTGCGCGTGCGTGAGCCTCTGCAAGGCTGAGAATTAAGCCCCCTGAAACATCTCCATGAAATTGTCCATGAAATCACATTGAATACAGACATTACTTGAGTTTGGCATTCATGGCAGAAACTTTCACACTGAAAGAGTCCCATAGATATTAAAGATACAAATCCTATACAGTAGAGGTGTAAGAACTAATGAGAGACTTGAAGAACACATAAAGGAGCCATCGTTTTTTATATCATTATTATAAAGCTGAGGTCATATACTTTATTTCATTTTATCTTGCAGCGTTTTCTCTTTTGAGTGTTCTATTTAATCTGCCCCTCATTCAAAAACTAAAGGTCATGCTTGAATCAGTAGTCTAAAACATCATTCTAGAGCTGGCACTGTGGCACCTCATGGTCGTTGTGTCTTAAAAATTAAGATAGGTGGGTTTTATTCCCCCCCCCCCCCCCCCGCCAAATGCAAATCACGCAGCTTTGACTTCCTAATCCCATTTTTACTGTGATAAGAATTTGTCACTTCTGTAATTCCGTTGCCACAGAGAAGTCTACTCACAGTACTAAAATCATTTGACTTAAACTGGATAGTGCAGAAGACCTGTATTTTCTTTAATTTGGAAGCAAAAGTAAGTGCACAATATGATTATTCTAAAACAGTGGCAATTTCTGCTAACCTGTAAGAATTGGCATCTTTGTGTTCCTGGATCTGTACATCAGAGAGGAAAGCATCATCCTCTTCCTCATCACTGTGAATGCTTTCATCGGAATCATATATAACACCACTGTCTGATAAAGGAAGAAATGGCTGCAATGCAAAATAAAAGTCTGCTATAAAAGCAATTTTCTGATCTCTTAATATTCAATTCTTACTTTAGTATAAACAAGTAGCAAGGGGAAAAGTGTTAATCTCTATTATTGGCAAGAGACGTGTTTTGAAGCTTAAGTAACAGACTTGTAGACTCTTCATCTTTTACCACAAGGATAATATTCTGCAGCTTACTATGAAGAGCACTCAAAATTTTCACGTTATTTTTGTCCTTTAAAACTTAGCACAGAAAAAATAATGCTTTTATGAACTGTGACTTATATTTTCCATTTAAAATACCTTTGCCATAAAATAGTCCCACATGCTGAGTTCTGGAGGGATAAACTTTTCTTTGTAAGAGGGTCTTTCTGCAGGTACAGGTGGTGGTACAGTGCTATCTTTTACTGGTCTTCCTGGCACTAGCATTCTCATATTAAACCGACGGCGATGTTTATCCATTTCTTCTGATGGAAGAGGTGGCGCTAAATTCAGGTAATTTGAAAAGCTGATATTAATACTGCATCTTTAGAAATGGCTGTATTTTATAATTGAAGCAACTAAACCCCCTGTTATTAGTACTAATTTCTACTGTTTCAGAAATCAAAGCCAGCCTAAATAAAGTAAGTGTAATCATACAAAAAGTTCACTTATGATAAATTGAGTAACTGTGTGCATTGGATATATCATGAGAAATTCATTTTATTCTCTGGATTAAGTTCTTGGGAGATATAGCTTTTAAATAAAAAGTTTTTAGCTGTAAAATTTCCCAAGAAAGAAATTAAGAAATTTTGTTGAGAAATAAAAGTAATACATAAACTTTCACTAAACTGTAAACTGCACAAGTAGCAGTAGGCATTTGAAATATAAGCCAAGGAACTCTTAAGACAGCAAAGAAAATTTGAATAGAGGGACAGGCTTTTTGACAACTGAGGTCTATTTTAAAGTGTTACAATTTAAAATATCGTAATAGTTACCAAAATATTAACGTGGAATTTGTTTTTTGAAGTGTTATTGGCCAGGCAATACTGAAGATCACGCTTACTTTATTACAAAGGAGCTACATATTTAAAGACTTTTTTTTTTTTGTTAAAAAGCCACTACTAACATTCATCTACACTGCAAGTTTTTACAAACCTTCATTACCATCCTCTGAAACATCAGAAGCTGTAGCAGCTTGTAGGTTAAAGGAAAACAGAATACATCTCAAATGAAGACATGACTTTATATAAGTTATTCAAATTAACATCTTGTGAAAATAACTGCCCTAGATGAGTTTAAGTTATTCCATGAATGACAAATATCTGTTGTGCGTACTTAAAATGGTGCATGGCCTTACTACTGTTTTGTATTTCAGATATGGAACATCTAATTTTTGCATAATTTTCAAGCCTGTTTCTGTTTTGAAGGTCTACGTGACATGATTTGCAGTATTGTTGCAGTGTGAAGTCTATGACAAATGGTTGTATTTGCTTTTGTCTCCAGAGCCTGAAATCAATCTCCACTTTTGCTTTTCCCCACACAGCATATTAAGACATGCTCATCTGTCTTTGCGAAATTCCTGTTTTTAGTTGGAGCTTACATATGCATCAACTATTTTTCTGACAGATGAAGCTGATACTTCTTCTCTGTGGTCTTGTGCAAGGTGAAATCATATCTTGCAATAGAAATTGGTTTCAGAAATACTGTTTCCAAGTTACTGCAGTTGTTAAACAGTAACACTCATCTCTCACATACAGAAAACCATAGGTATAGCATTCATTTATACCATCTATTTTTTTTCACGAAAAAATAATGATCGAAAGTCCCGAGTGGTATTATAAGTAAGCATCTAATAGCAATATTAGCAATATAATAGGTGTACAGGTTTTATGATAAATTCAAAATGTGCTGGGTGCCATTACAAATGACAACTGCATGATTAATATTTTTTCTGCTTTTAATATAAAATTTTTCTTGCTAGTAGATACTTAAATTCTGCTTGCTTGGTTTTTGTCTTTAAAAGGAAGGGAACCTCTCCTACTAGGTAACTAAAAGGTATAAAATGCAAATCATTAGTATGACCTTGGAGAGAACAAAAGTACCTGGAATATTTTCTGACTGCCTTCGAGGTTTTACGAGAAGTTTCACTCCTCCGCCAAAAACAGCAGCCCACATTCGACTGTTCAAGGGGTGGGCTGCCAGTCGAAATAATTCATTACATGAATTGGTTGCAAGGGCGTGTATAAGGAGACTCAGGTAGACAGCTACAACAGCTTCACAAAGGAGGATGTTCAACTTTGGTTGATCTTCATCCTGAGCTGAACTTAAGAGATTTATAAGTGAACTCACACCTGCAAAAAGAAAAGAGGAAGAGTTCTACATTAAAAAAAAGGGAAATGTTTCACCTCTACATTTTATGTTAAACGTATATGAATAGCCACACGATGCTTTTATTCAGATGAAACATACTATTAATACTTTTCTTAAAAATTTTAAAAAGCCTTCTTGGGCGTGGGATTTCTGGATTGTACCTTTCTGCAAATACTATGGGCAGTTCAGCTTGCCTACGACATTCCTGCACTGTTTCCACAGTTGACCTCAAATTACTAAATTTATGCTCGTACATTAGAGTAGTTGTTTTGATAGCTACACCAAGTAAAGCATAGATGTAAGACAGTACTGCAGAAATAGCTTTGCTAGGGGGTGAGGCGTACCGGAGGAAAACATTCTAGGATGACAAATTATCAGCTTATTAAGCTTATCCTAAAGGTTGTGGTTTCTTCTTCAAGCAAGATGTTTGCCATATAGAAAGTTTGTTTTGATACATAAAAACATTAAAAGCTGTTATTAATTTGAGAACTAAGTCAGACTTAAGAACACTTATCCATCATTGATCATCCATCATATTACAGAACAGTGAAATCATTTTGAAATATGAAGCTGGTCCAGTGGTGCTAAAAATAACCTTATTTTTGTCTCACCAGGCCACTGAGCAGGGGATGAGTTTGGAGTTGCATGCTCTTCAATGCTTTCTGTCCTCAGTCTGCGTCGATCACTCAAAAGCAGTCCTTGATAAACCATCCCTGTAAACTGATTCGCTTCTGTTTGACTGCTAAATAGAAATTAATTTTTTTCTGATGAGAAAGGATTTTAGAATATTTTTGTAATAAAGTATAGTATATATACATGCTGCTTATTTTAATCAGAAAATGCAACATTTAGAATTCTATAGAACTAAGTCAAGAATTTCATAATTTTATGGTATACAAAATAAATTTTTAATTAAAATTTGAGGTGTTTCCATGTGGCATTATCAATTTTAATATGTTATTATTAACATATTATTATGTGCATTGCTACAGATATGAAAAAGGCTTTTTCAAAAATGTTAATAATATATTTGTTCCGAATAATTTTTTTTAATGTTTTTACCACATTGTCTTTCAGCTCCAGTTTGGAGTATAAACTGCCTGAAACCTTACTTCCGTCAGTGTCAAATGTTTCCCCTGCACCCCTATTCAGCAACAAATGTGCTGTGGAAAACAGCATTCAAATATTTTTCATAAGCATCCCAAGTGAGAGTGACACCAGATTTTCTTATTATTTATTGGAAAAAACCTGAATGATTGGTGTTATTTTCTCCATGTAAAACTAATCTAGCATATCAAAGCTAGCAATGTGTAAACTGTGTAAGTATCTATACCCATACACAGTCATTTAATCTTTTTTTTAGACACATGCATGAATAATTTCCATGTTGGATACAGAAAGCGTATACTCCAAATAAGAAAACTTCTGGTTTTACCTGTAGCTGTGGCTGTCACATAGTGCTTGATAAATGGATGCAGAAAGTGAAGCTGCTAAAGAATGAAGTGTGTACACCTAAAATAAAAAGAGCCAATAAGCTATACAGAAGCTTATATAAAGGTGAGCAAACTACAATTCTTTCTAAACAGCACTGAAAAGGTGTTATGCAGGAATGTCCTAGTTTTAAACTCAGTGCAGGAAATAGTAACTGAATGTTACTTTCGGTTTACAATACAGTACTTTGAAAAATTGCAACTGCTTGGTCATTTGATTGCAGTCAAAACCTTCCAATATTATGTCAAGATAATTAACTTTATTCCAATACAGAAGTGCCACACTGAATAAGTATACTGAAGGAGTGATTAAGTATGTCCTGTTATGATAATGAATTTGACAGAATGGTTCCTGGAAGCCTTATTATATAGTATCACAGTTCAATGTAGTAGTAGTGTAATCACTGTATGATTGTTTTGTCTATGATCTCATTTTTACCTCAGTTACGTGCTTATAAATTTCCCACAGTCTCTAGGACTAACAAGAATAGTACTCTGTGACTGCCTCACAATGCAACAGAACCATTACAGTTCTTTAACAGAAGAAATGCAAGGATTTCTTGGAAAGTCCGCTGAAATCCATGGTGTGAAGAAAATGGTACTGTCAAACTGTCAAAAATGTAAACTTTTTAAAACGCATCCTGTGTTCGTTTCCATCTTTTCCTACCATCTATCCATTTAATCAAATACTAGACCTTAGATTAAAGCTATGAATTATCTAAGTAGTTGTTTTGCAGTTAGAAAATGTCAGCTCTTCTTTCTGAATTCTCTTTTAAAAGAAAATGCATGTGAGTGTTTAGAGTAAGAAAAATATGCTTGCTGTAGCATAGATGGAAATGTATGTAGCAGGATGCAAAAGGAGTCAACTGATAGAAGACAAAAAATGAGCCTGGGTTACAGTTTTAGAAACTTAACTGCCTTGCAGCGGGACAGTCCATTTTGTTTCCTGGTTTTTCCCTACTTTCATTTAGTCAATAGAAATTCAAGTTAATTTAATGCATACGTATACTGATCTAAACATATGAAATAATGATTTAGCTTCTTACTAATTAACTGTGTCATAGTCTCTTTGGCTTTTTCTCCCCCTCTATTTACTGAATCTGAACAGAATTTATTCACCCCTGAGTATGGAGTCAGATAAAGTAATTCACCACAATTCCTTAAAAATGAGTACACTTGAGGAAATCTGCGCTAGAGTAAGGTTTATAGTATCTGTACTAATAGAAGGTTATAACCTAACTTACAGTCTCCCATGTCTACTTTCATTAGCCTCCCCTACAGGATTTGACCAGAATGATAACAATTACTTAACGTATATGATTATGTTTTAAGAGGCAAGAATTCACTGTTTCAGTAAACATTCACATTTGGAATAGTTTCCTGAGCGTGACCAGCATCTGGATGAAAGGGAACTAACCATATTCAAAAAGACATCAGAAAGCAAGTGGTAAACTAGCATTTTCAGTTTGCCAGACTTACAGGAGAAGTCAGTATTGTGAAAGGGTAAGTGTTGAAAAGTTAACTCAAACACCACATTTTATTTTTCACATGCTCGCTTCTCATTTTATACAAAAATCATTTAGCATTTCCTGAAAGCTTTTCATTACCTTGACATCTTCAACGTTAGGATGCGGTGGTGATTTCATCTGCACAATAGTGTAAAGAATATCATGGATGTGGTTGTTTAAATACAGCACAGGATTAGCTATCACAGTTTTTGTGGATGCTATGCTTGCAGAAAGTAACGGTAGTGTTGTTGGTAATGGAAGTGGAGACTGAAGTTGTTTTACAGTAGTTTCCTGTTTAAAAGAAAAGACTGTATTTAAAATTACTGCTTTGAGAAAAAAGGTTTTAAAGAAATGATAATTTTACATCTTGAATGTTTTTACGGGGTTATTTATCCTCTTCCACTGCTGTCTACTCGGTGCAGACAAGATTTTACTGTGAATGATGTCAAAAGTAAGTTCTCATTTACTATAATAACATGGATCAGACCTGATAGCCAAGGTTGCTGGAACGCTTTTTGAATTAGTGCAGAAAGAGTATTTTTATGTAGTTCATTAGGAAGTGTTGGGATTGTTTACTAAGAAACACTAACTAAAAACGTACTTGCAGTAGCATAAGTTGACATAATACTCATTGTTCTAAGTTTAACAACAAAAGTCAAATTTGCACTAATCTGAGTTTCTCAAGTGGAAACAGAGGGTTTTTTTATTCTTTTCTTTTATTCTTGAAAGTATGCGCTAAGCCTAGTACCACCAAAACAGCTGTCTACTGCTCCTATTTGAAATGTGAGAAATCTAGGACTAGAGCAAGTTAAATGACTTGCCCAGTATCAGATTATCTGCTGCAGCTCAGGTTAGTCTTAACATTTGCTGGAAAATATCTCTTTCTGTATGAAATGAATGTAGAAAATGCCATAATATAGTAAAAGGGAGCACTACCCTGTCTGACTTGGTATTATTTGTTGAGCCTTGCAGCTAAGATCCTATTCCTTGTAGCTCCCTTGCATGACCTGCAGAGGTGTAATGAATGATATTTTGTCGTATTTCTGCAACTGTGAATTCAATTTAATATATACATACCCAGAATGTTGTGATCAAAATTACCATTTCATTGGAACACTCATATAATGCTACAGCTATAATAGAAACAGCAACATTTATATTCCATAGTTATTGGTAGCCTAATTCTCAATGTCATATAACAAATTCTTAAGAACCAAGTAATCGGGATGTGGAAATGCAGCACACCTAAATACCAGGTTCCTTCTCTAAAAGCATTAAAATGATCTTGACCATTAGACTTGCAGAACATAAGAAGCATCTATCTAGACACAAACTTAAGTATTTGACAAAACTGACGGTCCAGAACTGTTCACACTTGTAAATAGAAGTTAGTTGAATTTGCTTTACCTGCTGTGACTCTTGCAGCAAGAACTTGAGCTCCATTCTTACAGATGCTAAACCACCGCCTTGGGCCCCATGAAGACTACAATAACTTAGAAAAACTCTTAGAAGAGCTTGATTCTTCTGCAGCCACCACTTCCGTCTTTCAGCATGTTCTCGTTTTGCTTGTAACCTACGTCTTTCTATCTGGTGCCGTTCATACGAACCAATGTCTGGCTTATCCATAATATCATCGTGATCAAGTAGATCCCCATTTACTTTGGTGTAAGTTTTACAATAATCTTTGCCCCCTGCGTCATGGTTGCATATTTCATGCATGGCAGCAATCTCTTTTTCAAGCCAGTTGTACAGCTGAAATCTGAGCTTTCCTCCATCTACTTCATAACCTGTAGCCAAAGTCCTCAGTTCAGTCATAAGGATCTTCAAACAGGCTCTGAACTTCAGTTGTTCAGCAATAACATCAACTTCAGTGTCTCCTGCATCAGAAATGTCCCCAAGTGGTGTTTGTGGGATGTTGGTGTCTGAGGTTCTCTCATCATCTTCTCCATTCTTAAAATCAGATTTCGAGGTTTTCATCGTTATACCAACATCCTTGTCCTCTTCATCTGACCCGTTTTTGTCTTCACCCCAGTCAAGAGTAAGGGGCTCATCATCAAATTTTACTGCTGGTTGACTCCAGTCAAATTGTGCTGAAGACTCAACAGTATTCTCCAAAGCAAAGGAAGCTGAAACTGGCTTTGACCAGTCTATGTCACCACTTCCAGGACCATCCCTTAAAGCTTTGGAATCTGAAACACCAGCCTGTACTGGGGGACTAGATGAATCTTTCTCTGCAGCTACAGTACTCTTTTTTCTTACTTTTGGAATTTTGGAAAGGACTTCAAGAGCTAGTACAGGGCAGCCCACTTTAAAATGTGCATTTGCAGTAGTGAAGAATAACTTTCTTTCTATAAGATTAATTTTATCAACAAAGCTTTTCTCCGTTTTTAGACCTAAGGTGGCCAAAGTCCCTTCTGGTGAACTGAAGTATCTTCGGATGAGCAAAGGGTGGGTCCGAAGATAATTGTAGAAACTGAATACCACAGGATTGCATGACTTGACGATAACTAAGGAATGAAACAGATATGACATCTATTGAAAACAGCTTTAAGATGGTATTATTCTGTTTTGCAGTATTTCCTACATTACAGAGATTTGTCAAAACACAAAACCAAAGACAGTTTTGGGTCTAGTTGCCAAAACAAAATGAAAGAATTACTTATTCCCCACAAAAAGATTAAAGGTATGAGCTGGATGAGTAGAAAGATACTTTCTCATTTGCCTCACTGTTATATTCCACTCAGCTAAGCCTAAAAAAAAAAAAAAAAAAAAAGCCAAGATGATCAGCCAGATAGAAGTTTTCAAGGGAGGGAATATGCCACAGAAACTTATGTAGCCACAGCGTCACATAACATTAATCTCAAAAGAGACAGCCAGCATTCACTAGTAGAGAGGTATTGTAGGGAAGTACCAAACAAAGAAGGCCTTCCTGAGCTTATTTAACAGTAGAACTAAGTCAGGTATTGGGGGTTCGGAGACAAGTCCTTGGAAAAACTGGAAAAAGATTTTATATTTTCTTTTTTTTAATAAGAAGTAGAAATTGAGCTGGCCAGTACATAAGCCAATTAATGATTTCAGCGTAATGGCATCTCAGAAGAAGGGACTGCATGCATACACAGAAAGTATTCTCTTTCTCTACTTTGTCTTAATAAGTTTGTCCCATCAGACTAATGTTTTTCCCTTACCTGGGTTTTCGTCATCATCTTTCGGTGTTTGTTCCAATAACGTGTCCAGTGCTCTTGTGTAATCTTTCATTATCCAGTACGCAATGCTTCTCAGAAATGGATCAGGATGCAATTTAGTACAGCTGAACCCACTCCCATCCTTACAGCAACCCAGAATCTTTTCATAAAGAATGGAGGTGTATGTGACAGAGGTTTCAAACTCTGATTCATATAAACGAGCAATAACCATAGCCAACTGGATGTCTTCCATTTTCTCAAGGCACACCTATGATAAGAAGTGGGGAAAAGGTTGTTTTATGAGGGAAACGTAGTTCTTTAAAATAACAAAGTGAATAGCAATATATGTTTACAGAACAGATAATTTTTTTCTCATCATATCTGTTCTTTAAAGTATACATTCATCTGTGGGTCAAAAATGTGGTGATATATACCTAATTAACATATTTTCTTCTGAGGTAAGAGGTATACTTTCTTCTATTTCAGGAATTATGCATAGAAGTACATCAGCATGTCAAAAATTATTACGGCAGAAGAAACGATAAAGATGCTTATTCTACCTAGTAGAATAAACAAAACTTCCAACTTTAATGTTAATACATCACTGGTAAGATATTCTTCACACTGTCTCATCTGCAGAATTACATTGTTCTCTCATTCCCGTTCTCTCCTGAGAGGTAGTGTTTAGGTTATGATCCTGCTTACAGCTCTCACTTCCCTTGTTGCAGGCAACATCACAGCTCCACTAAAGAGGGATTCTAGGGCTGCTTTAGAAGAGAACTCTGACTTCTTTTTTAAACTAGTGTTGTAACAATAGGTCATGCAGAATAGCTGGAGGTTGAACAGCATGCTACAACTTGACTGTGCTGATCAAACAGAAAGTTTTGACAGAAGGATCATGACTGGTATTCCCAAGAGTGCTTTCACTCAGGACTGATGTATCTGAACAATTATTCTGGCCTTCTTCCAGGCTGGCAGCTTCCAAGCTGCTTTTCGCAGTAGCGTGGAGGTAAATGGTATGTCTGCAGGGCACAAGGGGGTCATGTGTGGGCATACCATACCATTTGTGCTGCCACAATTTGTGAGAACATGAGCAGTGAACAGCTTGTAAGGATGCAGTTACACAGGTCAAATAAGAAACTGAAATTTAATTTCTCAAAAGTGGATACCTCTATAGCATCTTTCAGTGAACCTGCCAGCAAGAAAAATGCAGCTGATTGTTCAAAGCGTTGTTTTCCCAACAAAGCAAAAGCATTTTTTAAAGCAGCTTTGCGCCATCTATCTTCACTGAAGTTGTGGCTGAAAAAGGCGGTCATTTTTTCGTCATGCTGGGACCTGCATAAAGAAATGCAATGTACACAACTACTTATATAACCTTAGCACGCAGTCACTTGAACAACATCACTTTAAATTCAACTCTAATCTTGAATGAGTTCTGCTTTGCATTCCTGGTTCAATTAAGATTTAAACAAACTTACAGTTAGCAGAACTCACCTAAACAGACCCCACACCACTGCCTTTTTCTTCATAGCAAGGTAAAAAAGTGCAGCATCTAAGGCATCATTGTTCCTCTGGAATGAAGCTTTTGCAACCTGTAGTATACAAAGCCTACTATTATTACTGAGAATATAAAGGCTGCTTTTAGCTAAATAACATATGTTCTCTGTCAGGGAGGATGGTCTAGGTGACTGTATTATTACTACAAAGCAACAGTAATTTCTGTCAGAATGTTTTATTTATATGTGACAGCTCTCATTACGCTGTAAAAGTTCTTAAGAGTCAGAAAAGCAGCACTATTGCAGACGTTAATCCTTCTCAACCAGTGGGACATTACAAAGGTGGAAATAAAAATCTTTTCTTTAAAACTGTTACAGTAACTCATACTATTAGGTGAAATTCCTCTTGCAACCCCTTATTTACATATACTTAAGCTAATTTAAGTATTTCTTTAGTGAATACTGTTTAGTTTTCATATAGGACTCAAAGATGTAATTGCATTTGATTTGGAGTATTAGGATAATAAGTTTTGCTCCTGGATTCTTTGAGTATCCTATAACTTTTTAAAATGTGTTTTTACAGGAGGTGACTTGGAAGTTTAGTGAACTAATAAGTACTTCTGTTCCACAGACATTTCAGAGATTGCATTATTTGTTGTAATTCAAAGCAAAAGCTAGTAATTATTCAAATCCATTAAACTTCAAGTTATAAGAAAGCTGAAATTCTTATTAAAGCAAGAATTTAAATCTCCTTTGTAGCTACAGGAAAGTTTTAGATATTATCTCAAAAATATACTGCATTTTATCCATTATTAGACCTCCCATAAGAAAACTCTGCATACAAATGAGATTTGGTGTTATTTTGGTTTTACATAATATAGGTGCATATTTCTATAAAACAGTAATTTTGTGATTCTTCAGAAGAGTAAAACCTGTATTTATTTGCAGTTCAGACCTTTTATGTTCTATAGTACTCCATTATAAAAAATACAAAATTTGAAAAAACACCATTTATATAGTTTTTATTGACTAATATTTTTAGATATATTGATTTCTTAAATAAAACCCACTGCTGAACTCAAAGCACTTGTGTTTAATCTGCAGATGTCTCATATCTGAAAACAAGATTCTTCTTAAAATAGAGTACTTAATACGATCTTTAACATACTGTAAAATATGAGAGGGGGAGGAATTACATGCTTCAGAAATAGCTCTTCCCTACATCAACTGTATTATATTTTACTATTGAATAACAACATATATAAGCCAGGACACCAACATCAGTTGGCATAGAAAAAACTAGTTACGCAGTCTCTTGGCTGGGCTGGAGTACAAAGGAATCTGCTACATACAAGTCACTGAGCGCATCTGTTAAGGCACACCTAAGAGCATGTAAGTATAATTTGTAAGCAACAGAAAGTACCTTCTCAATGCACCTTCGGAGTGTGTTGATATTCCTGACCCACCAACCAATACCCATAGCTCTTAATTCAGACCACTGTGGGTCTCCCTTCTGGATAGCAGGAATCATATTGATCAACTCCTCCTCAGCCTCAGAGTGAAAAGCCCATGCAAAATGGCAAGTTGATAGGCCTAAACAATAACATAATAAAATTCAGAAGATAAAGACTTGCTAATAAGCAAATGGAATATGGTAGAGATGCAAAGTGGGATCTCCAGGTAAATCTGAGAGAGACCGTTTCCCTCTACAGGAAGTAGATCTGCTAAAGGAACAGCTGAGATATCTTTTTCTCACTAGGGATACCCACTCCTCTGTGCTGCTTCTATAATTTTCTAGTACCCGTTTCATACATGTACTAGAATTATATAGTGAAAGACTGAAGGAAAAGTATTCTGATAGTGCAGAGGCAGACCCATTCTGGGCCAGAAACCTTTCTGTCTGCTGTTTAGGTGGTTAAGTGCTTTTCTTTCCTGTATTTCACAACAGCACTTACTGGGATTCAGCAAGGGGAAAAAAAAAACTCTTGTGATGAAAATAACAAAATAATCTTTAAGGTAAGATAACATGCTAATGTAAAGCAATATCTTCATTCCTCCAGCAAAAACAACGAAATAAACACACACTCAGACATCTGCAGACAGAATAGCTGGAGGTTGACCTGAAGTTAGAACAAACATATTTACTTTTAGTAATATGAAGTAGAATGCCTATGTGCGTAAGGCAGACGTAACACTGATTGGGGAACTTATTCATGCATGAAACTGAACATTTCTTATTCTTTCTTCTTCCTTTCTTCTGTTTTACAGCTATACTTTTTTTGCTATTCACAATATATGTAGGGAAGCCTATACTAAGCCTTTGCACGATAAAGGCCTTAATAGAATAGATATAATCTAAAATGAATGTGCAGATAATAAAAATATCATATTATAAATCAAATATAACCAGATCCTGTCAGCTCAAGTGGATCAAATGAAAGCAGTACTTTGCTCTAAGAATTACCTTGGTGAAGCAGCTGAACTCGATACAGAGGTGGGAGTGATGTCAGAAGGCAGGTGTGCAAGCGCATAGCCAACAAATATCGTAAGCCACATTCATCCAAGGTATCTCTTCCTGTGAAATATAAAATGCTGACTTTTGAACATGCAGGTGCCTACAAGAGGCATATATACAACTTATCATATGCAGTGTGGGAGGAACATACTTTTCTAAACTTGCTGAAAACCTGAACTACGAGTTATTTATTATGTATGAAATATAATTAGAAATTTATATTTAAGTGTTTTTCTTTCTTACTGTATCTAATCCGAGCAACTGATGCTAGCTTTCAGCTTTGTTATCCCAAAATACCCCAGGACTAAGTTTACCTTTGCTGAGAACAAGAATGTTAATTCAATAATATGTGATCTACTAACCTGAGTAATTCTTATCTCTGTTCTCATCTAGTTCAGTGCTTGTTGTGGCCACAGTGTCTGCCAAAGCTACAAGGAACATCTGCTCCAGTCGAGTGAGGCCTGGCAGACTTGAGTGCATCAGGTGGCTTGAAAGGACACTAGCATGTTCTCGGCCAAAGTAAGTCGGACCATACTGTGACAGATTAATAACTTTGGATTTACTCTCCCTCTTTTCAGGCTCAAAATCAATAAAGTCTTCAGTTGTAACAGGCTGAATCTGGAATAGATCTGAGTACTGATCCTCTGCTTTTCTCTTAGCATGATCTTCAGAGCCCTGAGGTATTTTAGAAGTTTCTTCAGAAACATAAGTGGCATCTTGATCTGCAGCAAGCAGCGCATACAGTGGCAGTGGAGGAATTGAGTCTATCTCTGTGTAGTCTCGAGTACCATCTTTTCCAGCTGTGATGGTATCCTTTGCAGTACTACCACTTACACTAATGGTGCGAGAAAGGTGGCGTTTAGGACCGGTTCCTTCTCCGGCTTCTGTGTCTTTAACTATTGCAACTTCTCCTGCAATACATTTAACTAAATGTGATAGAATGGCTTTGGCTCGGCGAACTTTACCCAGATCCATAAGTTCTAATAACTGGGTTGGATGATACTGGGGTAGAGTAGGTGAAAGAACATGAGCAGCTTCAAAAAGGCCACCATCCTGAATTACAGTTGGAGTGCCAAAAACATCATCCACAATACCCGCCCCATCAATTACACTGGTCTTCTTTGCTATCAAGCTTGTTTTGAGTGGATCTTGTGTTGTTGAGTCTTCAGTAGTAAAAACATCACTTTCTCCATCACCAAACTTGACAGCATGTTTCCACTGGGCATAAACATGCATTTCACAGTCCATTCCAACTACCAGTATACCATCTCTCACCCAGGACAGAGAAACAGGCAGTGAAGGAGTGCCATCCACAGATGATACCAAATCAATTGATCTAAGCAGCACCCACTTTGACTTTATACCTTGTTTTATGCTACCACCTAGTGGTAAAGTAATGACAGCTACTCCCTCTTTGCTGCTAGTTTGATCCGTTACAATTCCCGAAAGTCTTCCGTACATGAAGATGTTGGCACCAACTCCAACTGTTAATATATGTGAGCCATCTTCTTTTGATACCCAGTCCAAATGCACCAAATGCTTGATACTGGGCACCAGGTATTTGTCTTTATTCAAGCAAGCATCTGATTTACTGTAAACAAATAAATTACTATCTACACTGACCCTTGAATCAAGTACACTTCCAACCTTAACTAAATCATCCAGATGAATTGTCTGTTCCAAAACCCATTCTGATCCTCCTGTAGACTCACATTCAAGTATACAAACATGCATGGAAAATTCTTTGGAAACAAAACCATTATGCTGTATGGGTTGTTTATATGCTACTGCAAGGCGCCCTGTGTAAGAACAGCTAACAGCAACTGGCCTTCCTACTATGCTCACTGTACTGCTGTTGTCTTCTCCTTCATCGTTCATTAGAGGCCATTTTCTCCAATGATATGTTTCCCTTTCTTCATTTTTGCTGTTTAGTTCTGTCTCTACAGTACATCTCCAGAACCGCACTTTGTTGTCTGAACATGATGTCACTATCAAATAAGGTGCAAGGCAGACTGGGTATATTGATGAAGAACTCAGGTGACCTGAAGTTAGAACAAACATATTTACTTTTAGTAATACGAAGTAGAATGCCTATGTGCATAAAGCAGACGTAACACTGTCTAACTACTGACAGAGAACTTTACAGCCTGGTATTATTTTTCTAATCTGGAGTTGGGTAAGGGCAAATGTACTAAGACTGATAACAGTCTTGCAACTTGAACATTACTAATCATCTGCATTTCTGGTTACTTTTCAAAGGTGATAAACTGGAACTGAAATAATTCAAAGAAGGGTTGTTGGAATAATGAGAGGAATATAAAGCCTTAATCAGATGAGATTAAAGAAGTTAAGAGATTAGATTCATATAGCCTACCAAAATGAAACCTAAGAGGGAAGGGAAACGAAACAAAAAAAAACAAAAACAAACAGAAGGCGGCGTAAATGCATCAGGTAAAAAAAGCACCCAACGCATTAATGCTGGCAGATGAACAAGCAGGTGTAAATTGTTCATTAACAGATTAAGACTAGAAATTAGGTTTCCAACTATTAGAGCAGTAAGTTTCAAGAACAGTTTTCCTGTGGGGACTTGACAGGTTTATGAAAGGGCAACATGACATGGACACTATGATTTGAGAGAGCCTTTTTAGTCCTGTGTTCCCTGTATCAGTAAATCAGAATACGATAGGCTGAGGAGATACAATCCTAGAAACTAGGAGGTAAATTAGTGGACCAACTGGATAGAAAAAAAAAAAAAGTGTTAAATTTACCTGCTGAAGGAGTTGCTCGTACTACTTCTACACCAACAGGAAGATCCAGAGGTTGGCTATACACAAGTCTGGAGCTCAGAATGAGTTTACTAGCAGTCTGAAGATTAGCAATTGATGAAGATCGTGGAATGGGACTTATGCCAGGTGATATATCTGGAGAAGAATCCACAGTCTTTTGCTCAGGTACACTAAGCTTATTCTCTGATGAAGCAGCCTCAGTTGTTTTTGCTATATACAATAAAATTGCAAATAGTGTTAAAACAATTGTTTATAAGTAAAGACAAGGTACGAATATCCTATAATCAGATTTATTTTTCTTAGCAGTGCTTAAGTTACACAGAAAATAATTATATAACATGTGCAGGCTGCGTTAGTTTTATCATATGCTTTGACTATTCATTTTAAGATACCCATAACATTATGAAATACTGATAGTTTAAAATAAAGAATCCAGTGCTTAAGTAAATTACTCACCCTGTCAACAAATTTTTATATTACTATTGGTATAGAATGCAACCAATGTTTGTAAGGAATCTTACTGCTTGTATTGCACTGATAAATTATCCCGAAGATTCCTGACTTTGAGGCTTCTGCTTGACAAACGTGACACAATTTATTTTAAAATAAACCACAAAGCTTCAAGTTGTATTTTAAATAAAAGAAATGTCACAGTTACAGTCCCTCACTCACCTAAACAAGCTTGCACAGATTTGAGATGAAGATGCCACATCTGAAGAACAGAGCAGCCATTACTACCTTTTTCAATTACTACTAGGTAGAACTTTTCTGAGAAAGGTGGTGGACGATACCCTGCAATTTAAACATATTATCACTATCATGAAGGTTACGTTCAACATAAATAGTTTTCAGTAACAGAATAATCTCTAAAAATTATTGATATTAAAAAAAACTGTTTTCCTCTTTCAAAGAAATTGCTTGTTTATAAAACAATATAGTCAAACAGTACCATTAATATAATTTTTAATGGACATTTTGTTTGCTCATGGCTACAGAAGAATTATGAAAATAAAGAGACAGCCTGACTTACAGACAACCTGAGTATTAGTGGCCAATCTAATTTATTAGATATATTTCTCTTCACAGTCAGTTTGAACTCTTCTGCTAGATCGTAAAGACTCTTTTCCACCTGCCTGCTTTCTTCCTTTTTCTTTTAAAGTTTTAAGTCTACTACAGAATTCCAGTTACGTTCTATTGTATTAACTTGTGAGATATAGTCACCTTATCACCTAGAACTACATGTTGACACAGAAAATACACCTCGTTTCTATTTTGTACACATTTTTATATATAACATACAGTGTTTTGAAAAATTGGCTTTGTCATATAAGTTAAAATGTTTCACTAAGCAAATTAGAATGCCTTTGTTTAATACTGTTACCATGTAAATAACAATTCATATGAGCAACAGGAAAGAGACATTTTACTGGATTCTATAGATTCCCATTAAAAAGGAAACTAGCATATGCGGCTAGATTTCAGTATTCTTTAAGAACGCTTTTGGTACCTACTTCATTCATATTAGTTATCTTTATGCTATACCTTGTGATGGCTGGAAAAATATCTCAGTTTCCTTCCCTTCCACATCTTCCTTATGTGGTTTGTATCCCAAAATAAAGTCTTCTTGAAAGACATGAAGCAATTGTGTGTTTGAGCCACACTGAAACATTAAGCAACAGTTACGCTTCAAGAACAGTAGAGCAACATTTTGTACTGATGCAAATTAGTTCTTCTGTGCGATCTAGCTACAGATGAGGATCGCTTTCTTTTATAATGTTGAAAATTATTTTAATGCATCAGAAAAACTAAACCCTTCCCTCTTATATTAAGAGCAGCATATTCTAGAACCAATGTTTGTACGTTCAAATAATTTCACTGAGATCTACCATGCTAGATCTATTCTGTAATTACATTTTTGCTGCAGTTATTGACAGATGAATTAGAACCTGATTGGGTTTTATTTCTTTAGGTGTCGAATAAATGACAGCGGCAAAAACTTAGACTTTTATCCCTCCTCAGTAGGAAGACACGTCTGCAGTGAATTGCTTGGGAAATCTAAGGGAATAAATTGCAGATTTTCCTGCTCTCTGATATCTCAGCAGCTGTCCTTCCTGACAGCAACAAATCTCTTTGCAGTACTTCTACCTGTCCACAAAGGAAGCTACTGGCAGTGAGATCCTTTCCTGCAGGCAAGGGAAAAATACGTCCCCCAAAGACAGTGATGGCAAAGTTTTCATGTTGCAAAACACCCTCTTTTTCCAGAGAAACATGGAAAGAGAGTATTCCCTGTAATCATCTATAAAAATTATAGAAAAATATTTTGTAAATTTGAACTTAAGTTGAAGATCCTATGTGATTAATACTTAAAAGACATGGAAATGTATTGACAAATAGATAAATACTTCCTTATATATGTCAAAACCATCTAGATGTCTAATTAAGAAAGGGTAAAACACACTGTTTTCACAGGCTGCTTCCTAACGGAAAACAGCACTGGAACATGTATGATCAAAATAACTGTGAGTAAGAACAAGGTGTAATAATAACTACCTTATAGTTATTTGAAATGTATAGCTGTTTTGGTTAACAGATAAAAAAAACCCCAGAAGTCATACATGGCTATGATTCCTACATTTTGGAATAGTTAGGTCTATTTTTTAGGTTTGGGTTTTGTTTACATGTTGTTCATCTTTTTGTTTGTTTGGGTTTGAGGGGGAATTTTTTGGTTTTTTTCCTTTAAATTATGATGGTTTGTAAACTAGACTTTTAGTTAAATTTTGTTTTCATCAAGATTTAATGCTCAGAAAATATTGTTTACACTCTAACAACATGCTTTGAGCTCCCAGCAGCTAAAAGAAACGTTCAAGGTATCTCAACATTCACAAAAATTCAAGTCAGTCATTATCACCATAAGGAAATGTCATCTCTTTTACCTCTTTTCAACAGATTACGTTAATTAACAAACAAAGCAATTAAACACCCTTATGTGATACCCTTAAAGAGTTAACCGTTAACTTACTTTGTTGGTTATTACATCAAGTTCAATAATGCATCCTGGTCGAGCAGTAGATTGTTGGCTCACAATGTTAAACACTTCCCCAATAAGTTTCTGAAACAGAGCAAAATGAGAAGAGTTAGTGTATTTTTCCTTCAGACAGAAGGAAATTGCAGTCATTTACAACAAACTGATGCTTTAATTTTCCTTGCTGGTATAAACTGTAACAGATTCCCTTCCTGTTGTCATTTTGGCACTTACGAATAATGCATTTATCAAGACATTTGTACTGTTGTGAGCCTGCAGCTATTCATGGGGATAGCACACCAGCTTTTATGAAAACTAAAGGTTTTTCATTTAAAGGTTTATCTTTTCATAACATAACTTAGTATCTGTGCTATGAGAAACTCAAGTATAGTGTTTCACTTTTGTTTAAAGCCCCAGGTTTTGTCACAACATGTGAAAAAAAAAAAATCACTACAGCTTTTATATAAATGGAAGGCTCTATTGATTTTTGCTGGAACGTTCACAATCATTGCTCCTGGAACAGATTCCTCAGACTGATCTGAATAATGACAGGCTCTATCTTGCAGGATAGCTTATAAAATAACAGAAGAATGGGAAAAAAGGAAAGATGTGCTTCTTTATACAGTAGCAGCGGAAGTTCAGGCTTTACTGTCCTTAGTCACACAAACGAAAGATTAAAAGGATGAAAAAATTGTTTATTACAGAAAAAATAAGATCTAACATTACTCTTAGCAATAACCCACCGATTCCCTCCTATCCCAGCATCTCTGCCCTTCCTCATACATCAATGTAACTTAGGTAGATACACCCAAGTCTTCCTCTTCTGTCTTCACCTTCCAACTTGCTCTTGACTCCCCTCTTTTGAGACTATTTTTCCTAGACAGACTTTTTTTCCCCACCTGCTACAAGTCAGGGAAATTTTGTTTCCGTCCAGCCACTTTTAATAGTAATAGCTGCATTTCTGTCTGCTAACGTTTACAGACAGCTGCAAAACATTAATTATGCAAGGTATAATGCATAAGATCCTATACATGGACCGGCACAAAAATTATACAGAACTAAGTGAAGACGAAGCACTGGAGGGAGGGGAAAAAAAGTTACTTTCAAACCATTGCTGCATAAAACTTACAGATGATTCAGGGTCAGATAATTCATCTAGAAGTTTTCGTGCATCTACAACAGCTTGATAAAGTCTCAGGTTTTTGCCATCAGATGCAACAAAGCAAGCGCTAGCAGAGTTGCAGTATGTACCTAACAGAAAACACAAAATTTTCATAGTTAAAGAAAAAAATGGCAGTCAAATGGCATCAGGTAGTCTATTACAATCCAATTGACAATATCTGAGTGTTCCTAACATAATTTTCATACAGTACTGAGGAAAAAAACTAAGCAAATGTGTGCATTAAAACACTATTTGAAATAACTCCCTTTCTCCTCGTTTATGTAACTGAAATTCCTCATAGAAGATGAATAATCTAAGCAGAATTCATTTATCTTCACAAATGTCGTTCATGTATGCAAAAACCGAAACCCCAGTATGTAGTCCACCTAATGGAATGCTGCCATTCCTTAAAATGGTTATGTTTTCTTCACTGTCACCTCTAAGGAGGTGCTCGGAAGGGCTAATTCTAGCTTCCCTAGGTTGTCAGAGATGATTTAGAGTAGGAGTCTAAGGTAACCAGTTCAGAAAAGCTGTACTAGCTATGGCTTTTTTCCTTGTTTACTGTCTCTAGGCTCTTTGGATAATATTAACCTCTATGAATATTCCCTTATATCTGCACTTTTAACTGGAGGATAGAAAAGTGAGAGAAAGGAGAAATATCTTTAGTAGCGAATAATACATGAAAAACTGTAACAGTGTCTTTTTTGCTTCTCTACCGTATAAAGAACAGGCTTGACCCGAGGTTTTGTATTCTGCTATACATTTTCCTCTTATTTTATAAGAGGGAAACAGATAGTTATTTGTGTTTAGAAGATATTGTGGGATTCGGACAGCACAGAATGTTACTATATGAGCACAGAAAATGGATTTATCTTAAATCAAATATATGTTATGCATTTCTTAAGCATATTTAAGATTTTTGAGATTGTACAACATCTTTGACACCCATTTAATAATTGCAAAGGTCAGACTGGCCTTAGCATAATAAAATAACGTAGCATTATTAGTATAAAATTAAATGTTACGTCCATGGCACAAATTACATTTGTAGTACTGTATACAAAGATGACAACTACTACAACAGCATAATCCAGAAGTAAGTATCTGAGTGGCTGAACAGAGTAACATTTGTAGAGAAAATTTTCCTAACTGCAATAGAAAGCCCTAAAATTAAATACAAAAACTGAAGAATTGTCCTAGGGCATCACACATGAGATGTTGTACTGCCTGACCTCTGAAAAAGTATTGTTTGCAGTTCTGTAAAGTTAATGTACTCTCTTTCTTTAAAAATATTCTGTGTCTAACTGGGCTTTTGTAAACCACTGATGGCCTGAAGAATTTGGTATTGTTTCAGGATCTTCTAAGCAGAGTTCTTAGCCAGCATATTAAAAGATTTTGATACTGTAAATTTTGGCTGAAAGTCTTTCCCAATAATTCAGATGTTCAAGTGGTCCAAATACTAGTTCTCGCTAGTTCTGTTCAACCCACTGCCTCCCTGCAATTTTATGTGGCCAACAACCCAGATACTCAAGTCATCAGAACACCTGCATTATTAATACCACGTCAATGCAGGGAACGCTCAGTGAAGCTGCCTAAAACATTGAGGAAAGGGATAATCTTGTTCTTTGTGATAGTAATGATCGCTTACTCATGCAGAGAAGTTGCTGAATGTCCGCTGAGCCACAGTTACAGACACATTCAGACCAGCTGAAATGTTTTGAAGTAGCTTAGCCTCAAATGAAATAAATAAAAATGCTTAATTTGTGTAATACAAAGAAATTGCTGAAAAGTTAATATAAATATCCTCCAAATACACTAGTAACGTATTTAAAAAAATTAATTCTATGACTCACGGCGTTAACTCTAGATAGAAACATAATAAGTATACTCACCAAGGCAATAACTGGGAATAAGTGTTGGAAGCCAGGCTACGTTAGAGAAAGCGGAGGTATGAAGAGAGTTAATTCGAGCCAATTCAGATACTCCTCCAGTGTACGATAAAGGTCCTATAGGGTCTACACGCCACAGAATCAGCTCACTATAGATTGCATTTGGGTCATGGAATGTACGGGTTGCTGCATTTTTAAGTTGCTGCCTAGAAGAACCTTTCACATGTTTAATAGGATCCATTATTCTGTTTATCCTCTCAGAGTCCCAGGAACTGTCTGATTCAGGAGTTAATAGAGCATTATGATGAGAAGATGTTAGCAGTAATGGTAAAACAGAATGACAAGCTAGATCATTGAGATGAAAACGGTGACCACAGTACCTAAATTTATGTGATACTGTTAGGACAGTAGTGAAAGCTGATTTATCAGCAAAAGTAACTGCCCACTGATTTAGAGAGCCATCTATATGTTTGGAAATCATCATTACGATGGGAGAAATTATATTCACATTTGCACTGTCCTGGGCACAGCTTGGTCCTTTATTTCCTAGGGTCTTATCTGGAAAGTCCATTGTATTCTGATGTACAGCATTACTGTTATCTTTTAAAAAGACAGGGCAAGCATACATCATAATATTTTTGCTAAGGGAACTAGCATCTCCTGATGGAAATGCAACAGGAATCCTAGAAGAAAATGAAACCTAAAAAAAACACACAAAAAAGAAAAGAATTAGAATATAACAACTCATCTTAAGTCTGAATAAATGTTAGCTGTTGCACAGGAAGTACTTAAAATTAAATTCATACTGATGTTCAGGTATTAAAGAAATGACACAATGACTGTTGATTAAGATCATAAATAATAAAACAATTTCAAATATATGATACCTGAACTTGTCGAAAGATGCCTGGAGTGTATTCATCTAAGTATTTCACATGCCACACCAAAAAGGTACCATCAATAGGATGGATAGTAAAAAGCATATCTGGATTTCTGTTCCATTCAGTTAGGAGCAACTCAATTTTCCGATCTAACAAAACCGTTGGAAGAGGCATGCATGGGCCTGCTAGTAGAGATGTTTTGGGGCTTCCCTCTCTTTCTCCGTCTTCGTGTTCTGAAGAGCCTGTACCAGTCCCTGTCTCCGATTCTCTGTCTATAGACAAGTCTGCAACAGAAATGTGCCATTTTATCCATTGCAAAGACTTCCCTGTAAGTTTCTATTCAAAACCACAGAGCATTTTAAAATCTGCTAACAGTGCTATCTGATAAGAACATTCATGCATATTAAGGGTAGAAACATCTTTCTTTCGTCTGTCTGTACAAAAATATGAGTCTGGGCCTTCGACTATTGCTCCTAACTATGTAATACAAATAGTAATAAATATAACCACAAAAATCTAGATACTTAGAGCAATGCCCTGCCTAAGATTATTCTGGTCAACTATATAAACCCACACATTATTTATATGAATGCTGGTTCCAAATGAACATGGGTATTTCTTGTATTTAGAAAGGTAATCATCAAATACGTGGTATGTGATCATTGATGAAGTACTATGTATTGCATATTCAGTAAGAATTATCACACACTTAACTACTGCATTAGTAATCTAAATTTTAAGAACCTAAGCATTATAAATGACACAATGTATCATCTGTTTACTGTCGCTAATTGGTCTTACTGGTTTCTGTGGATAGTTTTTTATTTTTATACACTCTTACTGGCCAAGTGACCTTCCCACAGCAATGTAAAGTATTTCTGGTAGGGTAGGTGTTCCATCATTAATTTCAAAATATGTCTCTCTGGTCCTTTGTGAACAGCTACAGTTAGGATCATCAGGTCATCTAAGGCTTAAGGTGTAAATCTCACCAGTACTGGAAACAGCCCAGCTGCATTAAAATGGAGCTGTGACCAATCCTTCTTAAAGCTTGCCATAAATTGCTATGTCATTACTGACAATCTGATTGTAAGGTAAAGAGAGCAGGTCTTAGTCATAATTTCATAGCTCAGTGGAATATATCCAAAATGGAAATGAAAGACAAAAGCTAACTTTCTTTTTCACTGTGTGTATTACTATTGCATTCCAACAGAGAGTACACCATTGAATTTTTCATGCCTACAATTACAGCAGGCAAGATTTCAGCTGTAAATGTCTATTTATTTTACATTAGTGATAAAATGTTAGCACTTGCAATTCTTGTGCTAAATAATTGCATTAATTATTGCATTAAAGCGCTTCAAAATAATTCCTGTGCTACATGTCTTAATATTACTAACCATGATCTAATTTCATATGTAAACCTCTCTCTTTTTCTTCCATTTCTTCTTCCTCTTCAATCTCAACATCGAACTCTTGTTCTAGTTGTTGTTCAGAAATTTTTCTTAGATGCTGCATAAATACTTCAATAGAGGATGTAAAATTAAATTCTTTATTATTCAACCAGTGAACAACGAAGCCTCCATTTCCTTCATCTATATTAAAAGCTGTTCCAGCCAAGACCGATGGAATATCTGTGGACAATTTTAAACAAATAAAAAAAAATATATTTAACTGCCCATCTTTTTGGTTTTTTTTTATATATATATGTACACACACACATATATACAGATTTCTTAATTAAGACATTTAACTTGTTTTAGGTAGAACATAATTTGCACCTGTGAGATTAGAAAAGGTAAGATGCAGATCAAGTTTCTACGTGCAATTTTAATAAAAAAAGTAATGATATTTTAACATCAATAAATTTGCATGAAAATTGATTCTTATGTGAATGGCAAATAATACTCAATAGTTCTAATTGCTCAGTTTCATATGTTGCAGTGTTGTCATTTCACGGTCAGATTTCAGGTAAGGCACGTGATTGCTCTTTAATCTTTCCTTGTCTAAAATATTCTGAACTATTCTATAAAAAGCAGCTGGTTTCCTGCCAAAACATCTGGCACAGCTTTTCTTCGTGCACTATATATTCTGTAGGATGCAAATATTTTATTCATCATATACTATTGCCTCCCAAACCCCAACAATCAAATGCTAAGCAGGCTTGAAATTTAGGTTTCTTTTGCTTTCTGATGTGCAAAGATGAATTTAATTGGCTTTTTAAAATGCTGAAGGTATTCAGAATAAATTCAGCCTCATTTGTCTTACAAAACTCTATGCTAAGAAACAGACTCATGAAATAACAGTCTTCCTACAAATTCCTTGTATTCAATTAGGCAAAGAACACGCATCTCATTCTCATTTTGTGCAAATATATTATTACAGTTTAATAAATGGCTGTATTTCACCTGTAGTAGGGTTGATGCTTGCTGCTATATGGAAGTGACCAAGTGCATTTGCGTGATGTGAAATGTGACGCTGAACTTCATGAGTACCCTGTTGATCTGGCAATGCATCTGTGTGGGTAACAAGAACCGAAGATCTCCTTTGTCCTTTTCTCATATTTTTCAAATGGTGAATTGTCTGGCATAGTTATAAAAAAAAAAATTAAGAAACACTAAAAAACTGTAAGGTAAGCATTCACACTTATATAAAGCCTAAAGCTTTTTCATTTCCTTCTAAGAAGTGATGACTAATTTCAAAAGGATTGTTAGAAATAGATTTCAACAGAGATTAGTAACACTTATGCACATCAGTTCTGGTCAAAGGCAAAGCTATTCTAACGTCTTCTGAAAGGCCCCTTAATATCTGCTCCAACAACAACACAAAAATACATGCTATTTTGTGTAACATTCATAAACAGGATTACAACAATCTAAAACCAGTGACCTTCGCAACATCATTTTATAATGAATTCTTATTATGTAACTGAAAATTGCTGAAAGCACATGGAAAGCACAGCTGATTCGACAGCCCAAAGCATACTTGGTTCCACCCTCTCTATTTGTTGATAGTCATGATATGTAAGAAGTAAAAACTTGGTCTGATTACAGTAGTCTACAAATAAGCGTTGAGGTGGTTGGGTTTTTTTTCCTCTTGTTTTTATATTGATAGATTTTCTGTTACTGTAAACTTAGACTTGATATGACTGACAATGAAATTTGCAGCCTTATATTACCACTTTTGAAAATGCAATTACCAAATCAGAAAGATAAAGATTAAAAGAGTTTATTTACTGCTTCCACTGTTTTTATAATTACTGACTTTCAGACCCAATCAGAATTGAAACTATCACTTACTATTCCATGTGAAACATTGTATTTTCCCAGCACTACAGAAAAGTAGATTGAGTTTTAAGAACATGGAGCTTGGGTGCAGAGATGCAAAGTCTCTGACTTCCTCAGTGTTTAGTAATAAACTTCAAAAACTGGTAAGAAATAATTCAGACTATTCTATTATGCTTATAAGAACTACATAATACACATTCCTAGAGTTCTACATCCTTTAAATATTTAAAGTTTTAAGAATCTTGAAATAAAAAACTGACAAAATAAGTAACTACTTGTACCTCTAGCGCGTGCTGTATTTTGTCCTTTTGCTTTCCAGATTGAGAGATGGTGCTGCTAATGCTGGAAGTGCTGGTTTCACAGATCTGCTCACCGAGAAGAGTATCTTCTGGTAATAACGTCTCTGCCCACAGCCGACAGATGCCATCAAGACATGATGTGAGTAACACATTACAGACCAAACCCCTAACGACAGACACGTCAAGGTTACTACTCAAGGTAATTAAATTAGCTATACGGACACAGCAGAAATTAAGGGAATATACAAGTAGTTACCGTTTCATCCAAATTTCTGCCTCTCTCCTAACTAAAGGTTTTATAACAGTAGTTATTTTTGGCATGCTAATAAACCCATAGATGATTGGGAAAAGTGCATGTGAATGGTTATTATTTGATAAATGCAACAGTTATTATAAAACTGCAGTTATGAAACTGCCTAAATTATCTGACTTGTTGGACTATGTGAAGAATGCATAGGTTTTACTAAATAATGAAATGTGAAATTGAACAACTAATTAAACACTAGTATATCCAACAAGGCAGAGAAGATAGCTTACTAAATGCTGATTATTTAAACAAATATTTTATTTCCAATGTCATAGCACCATTTGGTAAAGACAAAGCCTTATATACATGCTTCCTGGCATAACTTGAGAAGGCACTGAAGTTTAGACCATATTTTAGAATAAATCTCACCTATTAACATGACTATCACTATTGTACTAGGTAATACAGAAGCTTATGGGAAGATGTTGATATGCTTTATTTCTTGAAAGTATAAGCAGAGAAATCTAATCACGTTTTTGATGCCCAAACTTTGAGCAGTGTTAAAAAAATACTTGGTCAAAGGCTTGCTTGTTTTTTTAAAAAAGAAAATTTTCAAACCTGGGCATGTACTTGCTAATGTTACGCCATGAAAATCCTGTCACTGCTCGAGGATGTGCCAAATAAACAAATGAGAAGTGAACAACCCCTGAGCATTTTTTCTTCTCTTCATTCTCTTGGGGCAGAAGGGATGACTTCCAACCAGTCATAGGATACCAAACCTTTAAGAGGCAGTCATCCTAGGTAAAGCAATAAAAAAATCATGGGGTTAGCTAGCTATTATTAAAAATGTCACAAAAAGAAAAATCTCAAACTGCTGTTCTGGAATTTTTCATGAAAACTTGATCTGTGGCCTGAAGTACTGGCAACTCATTTCCGAGACCACTTATTTCATTGATGGTCATGCTGGAATGAGTTACAGGACTGAAGAAATATTCTGCTGGCAACACTCCACTCCCATAAGGAATATTTCTTCTAGTCCAGTTGGCCCCCTACTTTCCTCTTGGTTCTCTATGCATTTTCTGCATAGCACATATGCATGGTTAAATCCCATGTCCATTTCCATGTGAAGACAGAAGCCAGAAATAGGCTGCCACTCACACTACAATATTAAGCTCATTAACAGTTAAGTTTCTCCACTGAGACAACTCATGCTGTAGACATGAGACAACCAACCCTGTTGGTTCCCATGCACAGGAAACCTGATTTTCATGGAAAGCGCTGTACCTCCTGAGCATAGGCACACAACAGAGGAGCAGATGCACTTTGCAACCTTCCCCTCCATCAGCACAACCTATGCCACCTTTCTGGTTTGAATGGTTGAGCACCACTGATGTGATTAATTGAAACAAAACTGAAATGCTGACACAGCAATACTACATATGCTGATAAGCGATACCAGAGTATGACTATACTGATGTTATCTAAGGACAACATCCCTAGTATGACAACAGTACATTGTACACAGCAGGATGCCACATCCCTGGATTTCAGGACTTGCTGCTGGAGTGGAGATACCAAGTACAGTAAATAAAGGAATAAATCACAAACCTCCAAGAATGTAGATAAAAGATGGTATTTCCTGACAAGCATCAAAAACTATACTACCTGACCAGAGATTCTGCAAGAGGAAAGTCTGACAGGCAGCCCTGTAAGAATTATGATCAAAGCTGTGCATCTCATGAAAAAACTAATATAGAGCTGTCCTACAGACAGAAAATGACTTCTGGAACCATCTGCCGCATCTACTTAGTCAAATTCTTAGCTATATAAAAGTATATTCATGGGAAATAGAAATATGGAATGAAGCAAATCTTTTGATAATTTACTAACCACAAAGATTCTAAATGTAATATTTATTAAGGTGCTGTAAGTACATTTGTAGCCATAAAACAATACAGCTCATGATTCAGTTATCCTCTTTAGTAAGTGTAAGAAAACAAAGGTTCATCTCATCGTTCAACCGATATGAAGTGCAAGCAATAAATGCTTACCTAAGCAAACTCGAAAACCAAAGGGAATCACTCATATGAGAAGTTGACATTAAAGAGTTATTAATTGAAAATTTAGCTTGAATAGCAATTTGATAAAAAATATGTCAAACTGAAACAGAAGTTAAGAACTGATAATTGAACCCAGAATTCACTAAATAGAAAATCTTTCCAAATTTATCCACTGAGGTGTATATATTATACCAGTTTAAATGTGTACGTGTTCTATCATAATGATCTAATATTTACCCTCATGATTTCCAACAGAAGTAGAAAAATATATTTAAGCATGTCTGAAAGTTCATCTAAGTATACTTTATCTAAAATATATATATGCAAGTCTGTATCACTGTCACTGTATTCCAGGTTGATTCTGAAGTATTCAGTAAGAGTACGCAGCTAAATCCAATTTCTTGCTGTCGAAATTCATGGAATTACATGAAAATACAGCATTACACATGAAATGATAATTTAACCTAGCTCAGACTACAACAGAGTGTATGGTCCAAGACTATTCCATATTACTCATTTACTTTTGTCAAACAAATGCAAAACATTGCAAACACTTATTTAATTACTCTTTTTTTGTCCTTACCTTCCCAGCTGTTGCAAAGTATTCACCATCAGGAGACCATGCCATCAAATGTACTGATATTGCAGTCCTAAATAACACGAGAGTAAAGTTTTAAGTTGTAAGTAAAGTCTATTTATTCTATAGTATTATTCCATATGTATTCACTTGATTAAGTATTACTGTTCATTATTTAATGTATTAGTATTTTATAGTTGTTGCTTTAAGCATACTTTAGAAATAGCAGAAGCATAAAAAGTATTTGTTACAATGAATCAAAATATTTAGTATTTTCACAGTTTTACAGAAAAACAGCACATAAACCAAATTGTTTTATGTAGGGCAAGCCTAGGCTAGATCCGATGAGATTGCGGAAGTGAAGTTTGTCTCAACTGCTCTTCTACTCCCAGTGAGGCCAGGACAAGTAGTAGGAAGAAGTGAAAGTAATGATCTTTTAGATAATTTGTGATACTATTTGTCTGTGACTACAGCTTATGGGTCTGCTGTCCAAAAGAGGAAAGCAGCCTATACAGTGCTTTGTCGGCAAAAAAATCTAAAACAGCTTCAAAAAAGTTAAGAGAAAACAGGTTCGTAAGCAGCTGCTTCCCAAGTCTGCATATATATATAGAAATGGCTGATCATGAAGCACTTCCATAACATGGATCTCAAACAGAACTAGGTAGAAAGAGTTTCAGGACCCTCTTCCTAAGATTCAAGAAGCGGATCACCTTTATCAGTGTAGCATACCTGCCTGCTACTGCTCCTCTATTCAGTCCCCTCCAGTACCTCAGCATTACTTTCAAAGATGAGAAAAGGGGGACAATTTTGATACGTTAACAGTGCTACAGTGTGGGTAAGCCTTTGACTAGTTTGACAACATTATCTGGTAATAGGTCATTTGAAAAAGTGAGGAATTTTTATTTGGAGTAACTGACATTGTTTGAATTTTATAGTATTTTAAGATCATTTAAAAGCAGGTTTTAAAATATGGTTTTGGAGAGAAGACAGGGTTGATATATAAGGTGGCATTGCAATTTCTTTTAAAATAAAATTATCTCACTCACTTGCACTGCCAGACACATTTCCAGTCATTTAGAACGGGGAGAACTTTATCATCTTTGATCTGATTGTCAGGATCATAATCTTCATTTTCTTCTAGAATGTCACTAGAGGGAGGGGCCCACAATTGCAAAAAGTCAGTTGCTGTCAGCAGCCTGTTACCTGAAAGTGAGAAGCATCAAAGCTGTGAAACCAAGATGATGCATATGTTGAAAGATTAGGCCTGTCATCATATTTTGTTGAGAATTATTCAAAACAGGTTGAAAACTCAATTTATAGAGTCCATTTGAAATATGATAGGGTATTCAATCATATCTGGTTTTTATTAAAACATTTTGAATTTATAATACCTTTTAAGAAAGAACATCAAGTTTTTTTGGTGACTTCAAATGATAAATCATATTTAATAACGAATCTGGCAGATGCTAAATAGCCATTCACATCCAAATAAATACACATTGTTAGACGTCTTATAAATATCTGTGTTTGCGTACACTGCTGACTTTAATTGTGATAAAATTCAATTTAAATGATTATTAGTGGTAATTTAAGTCAATTAGCAACTTAACACTGTGATTCCCAAACTAAGATCTTGCACAAGAGACTCAAACACTTGGCACAGCAGCTTCACAAACATCAACTGTAGCCTCACATTTTATGCAACACTGCTTGAGAACAGATAATCTAAAATTCCCAGATTCATGCTCTCACTTTATTACAATAAAAATAATTTGTGTTCAAGTTCCCTTAACTACAAACATTGAACAAATACTTCACAAACTTCTCGTTACCTTGAGGATCCCATGCCAGGTTGTATGTCATAGAACTGAGGAAGAATTGCCCAGTTTTAAGCCACTGACACTTTAGTTGCTGTAGTTTAAAAACAGTAAAGGATTAGTTCTCACATCAACAGCAAAATACAAAAGTATCATTATTTCTTTCTTTCTCTATGAAATTGCTATTAAGCCTGTTGCAAAAACATTCAGGACTCAGTGGCAGATTGCTGAACCCAGTTTTAATAATTTCCTTAGTTGTTTTATAAAAATTAAATGTATTACAGAGTGCCCTGTGAACCAGATCTGGACCCGTCACATGCAAATATATAGTAGATTACTTTAAAGTAGTTAGGTCATACATTTATAACGTGAGAGTATAGATGCAACAAAGATTGTGAAACCTGCCTGAGACCGTACTTAATGCTTGAGTGCTCAGCCATGGCTGTGCTGTTAAAACAAGCCTGGGTAGACGTACACAAGCCTAAAGTCCTATTTCTGTACCACAGATCTGACGACCTCTTCAAGTTAAAGAAAGACCAACTTGTCACCATGTCATTCTAGTAGGAGATTCAAGAACAACATGTTGTGAACTTAGGAGTGCAGTCCCCAGTTCGATTCATGCAGTGAAAGATCCTACCCATCCAATTTTATTATGGATGGTGGGAAATGTTTATCCATTAGTCTTTTGTGTGCCAAGGTAATATAATAATAACAACTGGCAGACAGACTTTTGCCTCTTCTAAGAATGTAAACCGAATTACAATCATGAAATACATACTTACACAATTTCTTTTATGAGAATTTATACCAAGTGGTTCAAAAATACAAACAGCATTTCCATATGATGCTGCAATCTGGAAAAAAAAATTATATTGAAGACTCAAAATGTAAGGTTAGGAGATGAGTGTAACTGTTCCTTAGTATTCCAAAACAGCTGAAGAATTTCCTGTACCTCTTCTATGTGCCATTGTTCAAGAAAAGTGAAATGAATACACATCATTAATTGTGTTACAGGTATACTTTCCTAAGGAAGTGGAGAAATACATACTTCTGAACAAGCCTATCTTTAAGATTTTAACTCTAAGTAGGGAAGACATGCTCTTCAGTGGGATAAACACTGTCAATCAGATCTAATATATTCTTCTAGGGTAACTACTATTAATGCATAAGGGAAAGCTGATGCCTTCACTACTACTTCTCACGTTCTGTCTACTTCACAGCTAACTAATAAATTAATTATTAGTGTCTGGGTCTCACTGTGTTCCCAGATTCCATTTTGTACCACTGAATAACAATTATGAGAAACAGGAGGAAATGTAATCCTATTTTGAACAGTTAAATATATTTTGAAGGCAAATGGTAAACAGAAAAAATTAAGTACTTATACCGCTGAACTCCTCAATTTCTTTCACCCGCTGATTTCACAGAAACCTCCATACACAAAATGGTCTTTATTAGGAATTTATCTGGTCATGTTTCTAATACGCATATGCTTATGAATGCGTTTGACTATCTTTGTCTTCCTTAAAAGATTTTTAAAAGAAAAACTGTTTTAAGTTCTTCCCACTCAGGATCTTGCTTCCTCAATACAGAAATGATGTAAAGTTCCACAACATTTATTATGAAATCTTATTTCCTCTTTGGGGGGTGGGGAGATTGCAACAACACACTCCCAAAGAAAAGAACAGATCCACAGTTCAGAGTTCTGAATGCAGAACCACCTAGGGGTTCATGGAGATCTTGCAGGGGCCACCTGTGCAGCTGGAATCTCTCTTCCAGTCCTACTGGGACTACACTGCTGCAGTGCAGGGGCCTTGCCAGCTAAATCTGCCCGACTCCTAACTAGGGCTTTCTCAATACTGCAACCGATTTTTAACTAGCTAGTATTAGTGGGCAGTGACAACTGACAAACAAAATTTGCTCAGCGCACTACCATAACTCATAGAAAGCATTTTTTTCTCAGCAATCTAAATTGTCTCTTTAGCATTGTTTAGGGATTAAAAATAAAACCACATAGCCAGTCAAGGGGCCATGTAGTTATGACAAGTCATACTGTAGCACTTCCAAACATGTTAAACGTGCCTAAACTTTTCTGAAAAATAAAGTATTTCTCATTTATTACTTTGCAGGACACACAAACACACATATGTGTGTATATATATGTATACATGACTGATTTTTCCATGTCTTCTTTAGCTAGATGAAAGTATACAATAATGGAGACAATAACAATGATTTTAGTAGCATTCCGGTTCTGGTACTATACTGTAACTAATACATATTTCCACATTTTTTGAGACCTGTTATTGAGGGTTCTGCAAAGGAGCAAAAATCATTGCTAAAAGATACGTCCTGCTCCCCCCCGCCTTAAAAAATAAATTACTGTTAAATTAAAACAATTATCTGAGTAACACAAAAAATGTTACTTAGAAAGTTACAGATCAGTAAAACCTGATCTTGGCCTTAAATTAACTCATTATTACCATTAATCTATTATGTTGCTGTTTAATTATTTAGAGTATTTGAGTTTAAAAAAAAAATCTATACAAATTTATTAAAATCCTTACCCTGCCTTGTCGTTGGGAGCACTCCACACAACTGACCTGGATGTTTCCATGTTTAGCACCAGGAATAATTTGCACACATTCAAAGTCATTCGCCAGAATAACAATGTCACAGCCAGAGCCATATGCCTGAAATATTTTTTTAAAAGAGATACAATTAAAACTGTATTAAAATCTAACTGACTACCTATTAGATGACTTATGTTTTTGAGATCTGTGAAAATTGCCATTGAAATAAGATGTTTCTATGTAGCGGGTTTATTCCTGGCCAATTCAACAGCACCAGCTGAATAAACAAATAAAACTAAAGTAACAAAGTAGCAAAGAGACCTTAAATTTTCCAGGGTTTAAATCAGGGCAAACAGAAAGAGCAGCAAAAAAAAGCCAAAAAACAGAAAACAAACCCCAAACTTATTCTAGAACCGAAGCTCTGTTTTTTAAGATTTTAGATGGGCTTTTTTCCCTCCCCTCCAATTCTTGCCGCCTACTAGAGCAAGAGTTTACTATTCAGGTGCACTTATTATTGAATTTGCACATACATTTCTTAAGTATCATCCCCCTCCCCCCGGCTTTTTTTTTGTTGTTGTTGCTGTTAAGAATATTAAGTGATTCTTTCCTATAAAAATCCAATTTCTAGGCTTTTCTGAATTTTAAGAAGTGGGCATTACTATAAGACTGTAAAACAACAAAGATTTGTCTTGGATATATTGTATCTTGTGCAATATACACTACAGTTGAAATAATTTCTTTAAGAATAAGTTATAGAACAATGATAGCTTGCAGCACTTTTTATTGGCAGGATAAACATATATATCTATCTGGTTCTTTCCAAAGAAAAAAAAAACAGTTTGGTTTTTCTTTCAAAACCAAACTTTCACCTGTCCTAATGTGACAGAATATTCTCAAAAGTTTAATCACTCCAGATGTGGCTCCACAGGTGCCTGAACTCCCACATTCAGGCACAGAAATCCCTCCCTAGCATAAAGTAAACAGTTTAAGGAAAGTGACTTCTAGCTATAAGTAAGTTTTCCACTGATTCCAATAGGTAGGCAGAAATCTTATGACAGCTGAATTAATCAGAGTGTGCAAGTCCTTAACAAGTCAATTCCACATGGCACAAAATTACTTTTGTCATTTTAACTTGTCCCCTGCTTCTTTCACAATAATTTCCAAATTACTAAGTCCTACCCCTCTTTTTTGAGGTCAATCAGTTTAAAGGCTACCTGTATTATTTTTGAGAAGTATATGAGCAGTTGTGAGTATTTCTACAGATTTACAGGATCAAAACCCACTGATGGGCACACTAAGATAATGGTGCAAGACAGCCACTGGAACTAGAATGGACAATCCAGGTCTCATGACCTTCTATGTCTACTTCCGCTCCCTCCCAGGAGGGAGCAACAAGTGAGAAAGTCTGAAGAAAAAGGCTTAATTTAGTGAAAGTACAGTCACTGCTAAAAACAAGAAAGGAACAGCAATATAAGCAGCAAAGCAGAAACTCAGGCCTCAGAAATTAACACACCATATAATTGCACAGGCAAAAATGAAAACTGCATACAAAACATAGATTGTCTAAAAGATTTCCAAGGTCATCTCACAAAAATAAAGCAACACAATGCTGCCTGAGTCCTCAAGCCCACAACCGTTGTTCTGAGAAGCTCTGAGGAACTGATACTGGAGTTACTCACAATGCAAGCAGGAGAGGGGAAAAAAAGCAACTGCTAGAAGGTTGTTAGAAGGAGATTATCTATGTAACAGAATATCCTAGTTCCTTGATGACTAGGCTATGCAATTATTAGACCCAATCTGGAAGGGAATAAATTATTATTAAAATGGAATAGGATTATTTCCAGAAAGTAAGAGAAAGAAATATGAGATTCTGAGAGAAGTTCTGGCATTGAACAGAGGCCTTTTTGTTTTGTTGTTTTCCTATTTTTCATATTGGAATTTGTTACAAAACAAACTCCACCAGCAGTGTGGAATGCTGGACAGGCCAGCAAATGTTCACAAGTGGGCAGGAAGAAGATGGAGACCAGGATGCGATTGCCTGAAAGTTGACAGGAAAATAAAGGCAAGTCCTCTTGTCCACTAATTTATTCAGAATTCTAATGTTCACAAGCAATTGATTCTCCTACTATTTATTTCAAAGGCTGAGCAATTAAAACAGCAAAGAATTGAAAGATGTTCTTTTCAACAGTCTGCCTCATAACTACTAATACAAACCTAGTGAGAGACATGATTTAAATTGCTATCTAATACAGTAAAAAATGGAACTAATCCACTTCAAATGAGGACTTAAACCTTTTGGATACACCGTTTTTTCATTGTCGGTATTGATAACTTGACTTGCAAATTTCAAACTAAATTTAACATAATTTATCACTAGTTGCAATCCTGTTAGCAGGAGATACAGACGTATGCCTCAGAAATGATACAGGGAAAGGAAAAGACTTCTCAATTTTAATTTTCTTAAGCTTGCAGTTCTCAAACATGCACATTTGTGTGTGTGTGTGTGTGTATAATTGATAATGCAAGAAACAGAAAATATTTTATACTGGAGGACGTCTGTTGACTCTGTGACGCAAAATAATTTACTGTCTTCCTTTTTAAATGTTTTAGTTTCTCTTCTCTCCTGTTCCCTATCTGCACTTCTTATTATAGAAAAAAAGGAGTATTTTCTGGCTAATTATACTATTTAGCATATTTCTACAGAGTTAAGTTAAAAGGTGGTTGTGAATTAAAAGGGTGCTTTACAGTAGAAATTCTTTTTTTGTTAAAGAATCATCAAGATGTAGAGACCTCTTTCCAAAGTGAAATCTTATTACTGTCACTCACATCCCTCCTACTCTTTGCCTGTGTTTGGCACTGCACCAACAAGTGACTCAGCACACCTAAGTGTCCTATGCCAACAGAGAGGATTTAATCCCTTGGAGACCTTAGTCGGAACACATTCCAAACAGCAGGGTATCAGCCTTGAGCTCTAGGTTCTTTGAGCAAGTGCTGTCTCTTGGTTCTGGGGTCATTTTCTCAATGTAGATATTTATTCTGAGAATATCTCTCATTTCTTGAAAGTATATTAAAGTATATTTACCTTAAATCTAAAATTTACTTTAAGGAGTACATTTATTATAACCCTGACTTTGAGAAAATGTGTCCCCTCATTTTAAAACAAGTGTTCACTTTTTCACATTTATAGTCTCCAAATTTCTTAAAACAGAAAAGGTCAATATACTTTTCTATACTGAAGGACATTCCACAATCCACATTATACATTTAAATACAAGTTTTCAATTTGATTACTTTTATGAGGCTTTTCTAATATATTCAATATATTAACACGTTTATACTTGAACAGAATACATTTCTACTAAATCCTCTTTTTATTTTGTCCTTCACTCCTTAAGCTGGTAATGAAGTAGAAGCATCCTCCATTGGCAAAGAATGGGGAAGTGTCATAATATGCATCATCAGTGGTTCCTTCTCAAGGATTCAGCTGACAACGTCTTCAGGGAGATCATTCTTGCCACCACAGGTCCCTCCCACCAGAATAACAGTGGCCACAATATTTGTGGTAACAGACTAACAATCTGCATAGCCTGATAAAGGAATGGCAAATCGGTAAGCCATACAAAAAGGAAAGATGGAAAATAAGATGCTGAGATACCGTAATGGATGAGAGCAGCCCTGAGGTCTCTGATAAACAGAATTATATGCAGTCACTGAATGAAGCAAGTGCAGTAAAAACCACCCACATGGAGTATCTGCCAACCTCCATTTCTAATGTCACTGATAACTTCAAAGAGAAAATTAAACGGAGTTGCAAAACTGCCAGAACGCAAGGATGACTTGCAGGATCCATAAGCAACTAATAAGCTGTAGTTTGCCAATGTCTACTCTAACTGTCAAGATCTGAGACCACTGAAATGAACAATGACAAAGCTCTAATTGAATGCAGAAGCACCAGACAGAAGTAGGACATTCTGTCCTACTGCAAGAGTTTATGCTATATCCTCAATTTTCAGATAATATGAAAGCAGCATGTGCATCTTCAGCTGCCCATTTTTTCCTGTTTGGTTCTCTAACTTTAATGTTGAAGACCGGAACTACTAGACAGGGAAACAACATTCCTTCACATTTTCAACTTGGTTTTCTTTATAAAAATATTTTTCTCTGTGTAAAAAAAATAACAAAATTCTTCTCTTTCTATAACCTGCAACTCTTTACAAATTTGGCATAAGTGAAACAGACCAGAAGTCCTCAAGCTCCAGTGTGTACTATTAAAGGTACAGAGGCATTTCAAGATGTTAAATGATGTGGAAGAAACAGAATCAGCTCACAGCGGTATTTAAAAAAAAAGTTCATAAACATCTAAAATGACATAAATTAACTAAAATCTGTATTAAAAACTGAATTAAAGCCTGTAATGGCCTTATGGTACTTCTCCAGTATAACAAAATTATCCTTAAGTTTTTAGTAAACATGCAAGATGCAAAAATTCCTCCACCTTCCTGTTAATGATGAAGACACCTGAATTCCGAAACACTTCCAAACTCTCAAAGGGCACAACACTTACACTTCCCCCCTCCTCCAGCTAAGTACTAGTAGAATTACATACACTTAAAGCAAACTAGCAAAGTAACTGAAAAAAGAACGCCAACCCACTACTAGCCTGTACAACAGGCTTTCCTAAACTGACGTTTGAGATGAATTCATGATTAAATACTTTACAATATGCTTACACACAGAACTTAAGAGAAAAAAGAATGTGGCAAGGATTCAGATGTTAAGCATTTGTAATCCAGTTCACATAAACATGACACAGCGGGGAACATATAGATATATGCAAGTATTAATAAATAACTGAGAAGGATTTGCAAATCAGGGGTTTCATAAGTAATTTTTCAAAAAGGATGAGGCAGAGGAGAACCCTACACAGCAGAGATAATCTATTCTCAGTTGCTGTATCTTGTGGACAAAATAGTGTGGATGAAGACTTTGCTGCTTTCAATGAGGTAAAAAAGTTTACATGGGTGTGGGAGACTCTTCTGCAACAGCTTCTGAAATTCATTACACACAGTTCCAGGCCAAGTGTCAGTACTGGCAAGGAAGATGCCAAGAAGCTTGTCCTTTTCAAAAATGATAAATAATAATTTTTTTTTTCACTTTTTTCACTATCAGAAAAGTTCTTATGTACAGATACACCTGAAATCTGATATTCTGGGTTTTTTCAATAATAATATTTAGAGCTCTGTGTTTTGTGCATTTTGTAGCCCCTCTTACAAGAAGTAAACATTCTTTATCTTCTCTTTGTGGGACGCTAGCCAGAACTTGGAATTTTTATACTTGTAGAATCTAGCCTTTAGGTAACTGATATACCCATGGGTTTTTTATTTATTTTTTTTTTTAAACCTAGACTGATCTTATAAACGGCTACATTCTGTTCAGAGTTTCACGGGAAAAAAACAACCCCGAGCTTGGACAAAGGGCAGAATTTATAGAAACAGAATCAGAACAGCTTATCATCTTTACTTCAAATCACCTTAGGCCACATCATGAAAATTCAGGTTGGTAACATACACCCCACTCAGAGTTAGGGTCAGTGACTGAAATTGTCTCAATGTAAAACAGCTGCTTAACAACAAAAGCTAAGTGAAATCAATGATGGTTTGAAAAATGCAGTTTGCTACCTTTAAAAACTTATTAGCCTCTGGTTAGACTGTGAGGTTCAAGTAATATACCCCTCTTCTGTCAAGGCAGAGTGTGTGCTATAAGGACCTTCTGTATAAAGCTCAACCCTGACCTTCTGTAAACTCACTTGTGAAACATGGTTAACAATATTTGCTGAAATAAGAACATGAAGCAACAGCAAGTTGAATAGTGCACAGAATTACTACCAGAAATGAGAAAACCAGAACTTCTGTCATTTAGTACTTAAACCCTCTACTTATGCAGTGTCCTGTCTGGAGCTCAAACGAAGGGAAGCTGAAGAGACTGCCTGGTAGAAAACAGCATTACAAAGCTATTTTGTATCTAATCACCCTTCAAACATTTTTTCCTGTGTATTACCCACTCTATTAGACTGGGTGCAATACATCCACAAGCCAGTTTGTTAACCAAACATCTCTGTGTTTTGTCCCTTATTTAGGAAATGCTAGGTACACGTTAGGATTGCTGCAGGCAGATGTGGGAGCATAGGGAGGAAGGAACACCATGTGCATTTCAGATAAAGGATGCACAAAACGTTTGTTGCCAGCCTACAGCAACTGTCTGATCCTAGCTCTTTCTTTGGATTTGTTTCGCTTGATGCAGTCACTAATACTTGGTTTTTAATAGGTAAAGAAAAATTAATGGCAAATTACATCTTTTCCCTTTCTTATTCTCAGAAAAACTAGATTAATTTCACTAAAGCTTTAAAAAAGTACTGTTGAGGCAGAATATGTTATCATCCTAGCTCTGGCTACACTGATCTGGAAACTAAAAGCCTACCTTTATCCTCAACCATGTAAACAGGCCAACAGCAAACCATAGAGGAAAGGAAGGATGAAGAACCTGAGCATTGCAATGTCTCTAATCAGGTCAGAAGAAAACGTGTTCCTTCTCCAGAATCCTAAGATTACTGGAGTTATGCATCTAAATCAAGTTCATCTTAGGAGGAGATTTCTCCTCCTCCTTCAAAAAAGGAAAATAGCTCCCAAACTATTAACTAGTGAATATATATAACACACATTCTATTGTTTAGTGGAGTAACTTTAACATGAGTGATTCATTTCTACACAGAAAAAAGACGTATTTTTAAGTCACTATGATGAATCAGTGGTAGCAATTTTGAACTAGTTCTTACATATTTTAAACAAATATCCTAACATCAAAACTATTACAAGAACTAGCATAAAGTTGTCTTTTATAATACCGTTTGATTGACTCTTCAAATTGTCACAGTAAAAAGAAACACATTAGAATATGAGTAAACCACTTCTTATATAAATATCAAAAGTAACAGAGGTCCCTTTAATAGCAGTATGGCTGCATAGCAGCAGAACAATGAAAATACAGACAGACATGGCACCTTTTATTTCTTAAGACTTTCAAGCATTCATTACTGAAATTAGACATCTGTGATAATCTAAAGTAAGGCTTTAAAATGTCTGACAAGTGTGCTGACAGTTATCTTAGACTAAAAATGATGCTCTGTATCATTTAGCTTGGAATTGGTTTGTGGTTGGGATATAATCTTGTAAATCTTAATACAAAATCTAATGAGACAATTTATTCCCAAATAATAACATACTGATTAGATGATAGTATGCAAAACACTGCAGAAGCTGATCGTTCATTAAAATCAGAGAGCATATCGTAAGCTAAAAAGTAGAAATTGACATTAGAATTGACAAAAATAGTCTGTGGATGATAAACAGATTTTATTATATAAATTACTGGACTCTTGATATTTAGTTAGTGTATCTCTTTCCATTTCTTTTCTCTTCTAGTTTAAGAGATGCATTTGGCAAATTTGTGTTTTATTAACCACAGAAACCGAAGCCACACGCTCATCAATAGTGGATAGGCTTCTTAAGGAGCCTAGTGCAACAGACTATTTTCTCTTTGCAGGAGGACCACACACAAAAAAAAAAAAAAGGCACCCAGAAAAATCTGGGGACGCATCACTGGTGGGGTGTTCCCTACTGGAATTCCGTGGATCCAGGGAGCACTCGCCCGAGGGGGCGGACACATCCACGGACCCAGCCTGCACCTGCAGCTGCGCCCTGGGAAGGGCAAGCGGCGAGACCCCTCCGGGGGCTGCAGCAGACGGCGGGGCCGCGCCGCCTCCTCCAGGCCGGGAGCCCCCACTGCCCCCACTGGAGCAGCGCTCCTACCGCCCCAGCTGCAGACGTGCCGGCTCTCAACCCTCCGCCCGCTCGCCCACCCGCCTTCCCCCCACCGCCCCGAGGCCTCGCTTGTAATCCCTGCCTTAACGACCCCGCTGCAAGGGCCCGCCAACCGCTCCCGCAGGTTAATCCCCTCCAGCCCCTCCCACCGCTCACCTCGGGCCTACAAAACACCCCCCACCCCGCCTCAGGCCGGGCGCCTCTGCCTCGCCGCCATTACCGTGAAGGGGATGTCCTCAACGCTGCCCACCGAGTAGCAGTTGTCCCCCGGGTTGACGGCGCCGGTGAGCACCTGGTGAAGATGCATGGTGGCCCTGCTTCCCTCCTCCCCCGGCTCTCCTGGGGACGGCCGCGGCCGCCGCCGAGGAGGAGCGGAGGAGACCCGGATGGAGCCGCGCTCCCGCCCGCCCCGTCCCCGCTTGATGGCGCCGCGAGCGCGCGCCGCGGAGGGAGGGAGGCAGCGCACGCGCTTCAGGCAGGTGAGTCGCGCGCGGGCACCGCCTCTGTGCGAGCGGCAGCCGTTGTGCGCGCGCCCGCGAGGCAGTTAAAAGCGGGGGGGCAGCCCTGAGGTGGGCAGGGCTGCAGGGGAAGAGCAGAGCGCTAGGTTTAAACGAGAGAAGGGAGGGACGGCCAAGGAGGCGGGGGATGCGCTGCGCTGGGCTGATGCCCCGAGGTGAGAGGGTGTCAGGACGCCTCACAGGGGCGGGAGGGAGGAGAAGGAGGAGGAGGAGGGGTGTGTGTGGTGGTGGGGATTTATCTGCTTGCTGCGGCGTTCCGGCCGTGAGGCGGGCCGGGGAGGCGTGTCCCCCGAATGAGGAGCGGTGAGTGCGCTAAGGGGGAAGCGCCGGCCGCCGGAGAGGTCAGGCAGTGCCTCGCTGGCTGGAAGGTGGCAGCACGGCGGGCTCTGAGGGGGTGTCCCTCAGGTGTTCGGCATTCCATAGTGGGGCCGACATTACGAGTCAGAACTGCTTTGTGTCAGTGAGAAAGAGACCGTGTTTCAGGGTCGTTGTAAATAGCCATTTAAAGGAGGTTAGAGAGAAAATTACCAGTACGTGGAGGTGGGGAGTTGCCCTGTTTCATTAAGGTATTTGTTTGCATTTTATGCACGTTATGTGACCTTACAGGAAACATGGTGAAGCTTTTGCCGCTTTATTTTTAATAACTGCCTAACAGTGTTTGAAAAAAAAAAAAGCCTTTAAATGTGCCTATCCTTTTTTGTCTCAGAGGTGTGAAGAAGGCTGGATCCAGAAAATTGTTTGGACTCTGAAGGGGGGGAAAGAAGCGCTCTGTATGCTGTATGTCATGATATAAGGAAAACTCTCCGATTTCTTGTACTAGGTTGATAGTCTTGCAGTTGTACCCCTGGTGCTAATGATTGAAGCTGTAAAGCTCCATCTCCTTTAAAGTTTGTGGCAGTTTTGCCTGAGTCAGGACTGCAAGATTCATCCTGCCTTATGCTGCTTCTTGAAAGTGTATGTCTTTTACTAAATAAGTGAGTTTACTCAGAATGTAGAGGTAAATCCAGATATACTCAAGTTATATTTGAATGGAAAAAACCATTGTCATCATAACACTTAAGACTTTATCTACTCTTATGCTTGTTAAAGGCTTTTTAAAGGGAACAGTATCTCCAGCTGGGGTGAAAGGGGAAAAAATGTTTTGATCTTCAGTTGACCTGGTTACATACAACCTGGTTCTATTCGACAACTATTGAATGTTCATGTGCTTCCACTGATGCTTACTATTCCATAACTTTTCCACAACTATTCCATAACTTTTCTGATTTTTAACTTGCAACTGATTTTTATTTTGGATAATGCATGCAACAGGACTTGGAGGCAAAAGCAACGTGGTGGGGTTTTCTTCATGTTGTTTAGTGGAATAAAGTCCAACTAATGCATGAAAAGAGATGACTTTTGAATTGGCATAGGCAGTCGTAATATTAAGTAGGATAATAGGAGAATGGTGTGATCTAAAGGAAAGTATTTTCCTTTTTTATGTGTAGTAAAGCTATCTGGTTTTGATGGCAAAAAGTCTTAAGTAAAAGCAGGGTACGTGCAGGATTGGTTCAATCTTCCTGGGTAACAGACATGAAGCCCAGTCTTCTTTACCTAATCAGAGTAAGACTGCCAGTAACTCTTGGGCATGCCAACTGTGAGAAAGACTTCCATCTTATTGCTTGGGTTGGTGAGAAAACTTTCACCGTGTTTGAGTTGTGTAGTACTCTAATTCCTCTGAGACTTTGCTGGGGGAGAGAGAATGTGTCTTATCCTGAAGCACGTAAAGTAAAAGTAATGTCAATGGGTTTAATAGTAAAATACTCTATTTGTGGCTGTGGAAACCTGTAGACATAGCTAGCTCTGTGCACAGAGCTTTGAGCAAGAATCATTCTGCAAGCATCTGCAGATAAGGCCCTCACATTCTTCCTGAAAAGAAGTATTTTCACCTGAGTTTTGCTTTCAGATTTGTTTTATTTACCTTATCTGATTCTTCCTTATTAGTGACTTAAATACGTCATGTTAAACTAATTTTCAGTGCATGTAACAGTGATTTATTTCTATGCCCAAGAACATGAAGCAATCTCTCTTATATATAAATAAAAAAAATTATAAAATAATAATAATTAGAAAATCTAAGGGGCCTTCATTCTCTTAACTTTTCCTTTCATTCCTGGCTATCTTGTTGCTTTGTTCAATTACTTTCCTTTCTTCTTAACCCTAAGAAAAAGCACCTGCAGTACCTCTGCTAGAATCTGTTTGCCTAGGAATTCCCTGCTTTGGCTTGAAGTTAACTGCAGTTATGGGAGGGGAAGTTCTGCTACCTCAGGAGAGTGGTTGCTGTATAGAATCAAAAGGTCTATTTAATTTATACTAATAAGCTGAAGTTGGAGCTGCCTTAGGTGGAGTTTTAAGAAGGTGTTAGGAATGCAAAGGGCACTTTACTCTTGGCTCCGTCTAGCAGGATGGATTAGATGACCTCTCAAGACCGTCTGCATCATGTATGAGGATGACTGTACTGGTTTGCCTTCTGCTTCTCCAACTACAGGGAAAGGAGAGAAAAATAATAAATCTATAGGTATTCAAAGGTTGAGACTTTCATCTTCTTTTCTTTTGCTTCCAAAAAGAGAGGGAGGCGAAGGAAAGAGGTCCAAACTTAGACACTAAACTACACCGATGCTATGGAGATGCTTGGTTCATTTGCTGGAGTAAGAAGTATTTTCACTTGGTAAAAGAAGGTGATATTAGACAAAATAATCATAAGGAAATACGGTGTTTTGATATAGAAACCATGATTATACGTTAAAAAAATCTAACTATTTTTTCCCAGTTTTTCTGAGAGCTAAAAGATATAAGAATTTTTTGCTTTTGGCAAAAGGTAGAGTGTTTTATGGCAAGGGAGAAAATTCAAAAGACGTTACTGTGAAATTTGCATAGGGAAGAAATTCTAAAGCACATGCAAAAGAAATGTGTTGCACGCATTTCTAGGGAAAGGGACACCTAGGGAAAGAAAGCAAGACTCCTAAGAGGCATCATGCAAGATAAATACCTATGCTGGACTACCTTTTATTTCAAAGGTTAAATGTGCACTCCAGCCTTGGTACCTTGAGCTTGGAGAAAATGGATTGAAGAACACGATAAGGTGCAACACCTGTTCTATCCTATTAATTTATGAACTATAATGTGGTGGTTTTTTGCTCTAGCTTTCTTATTACTGGTAGAACAAGACTGCCCCCATGAAGACCTTTATTTTTAAACTGTAGTTCATGGTGTATTTCTGTAGATGACCTTAAAGGCATTCACCTGTGAAGGATAGTCACTTCTTCTGTACTCCTGAAAAGACTTTGCTACAGCATAATTTTTGCTTGGATATTTTTAAAAGATCATGTTCTTGGAAACTGACAGTCTTTCTTCCCCAGGGGTATCTAAATGCTGAACACTTTTGTCAGTGCATAGATGTCTAAACATTTCCCCCTGTCTGGACCCTTACTGTCCTGTAGAGTAATCACCCACACTTCCAATTTTAAAGAATTAAAAAATAAAAACCAATAGCATTAAAAATTGCAGCAAAAATGAAACTTTTCAATAGTTCTTTTAAACCACAATCAGGTATTTGTGGATGAAAGAACTAATGATTTAAAATTGTAATTCATTAAATGGGGGAGTAGGGAAACGGACAGATAGTTTAAACAGCACAGAGAATTTAAGGCTCTTACTTGAAGGTGCTGACTTTTTCAATGGCTAAGGAGAAGGCTGTGTCTGGAGTCCTGTCTCTTAATTCTCTTCAGAAACTTCAAGGCTTTTGTTTTCTTGCCAGTCTGTCTAATCGTGATAGCAGTTCCAGACTGGTAGCATTTTTTGGGGGAGCAGGATAGGATTTTTCTGAGAAATAATTGAGTTGTTTGGTGATTGTTCAGTTGTAAGTACTTAGATGCTGAGAAAGCAGAGACAGAATAAACAAAGATCATGCCCAAGAGTGATATGTGTCATGACGTTGGACTTTGTCAACATAGGATAAAGTATTAACTAGTTCCATTGGCTGAGTTTATTCTGTGTGCTTTTTGCTAAATGCTTATGCTATACAGAAATTTAGTGAAACTTATAGTGAACAAATGCGTTTAGAATAATTTCCGGAGTGTCTGAATCCTAATATATGGTAGGAAGCACTGTTGTTTTAAATAAATAATTTTCTTCAGATGGAAGAATTAATACTTTGTACTCTTGCAGTTCTGATCATCTGTGTATCTTGCCTTTATAGATATATTTCAAGCACCTGGAAAATAGAATCGCTCCAGTAAAGTCACAAATGACCACGTACAATTAATTCCAAGTACATGTTCTTTAAATTCACCTCCAAATAAAGATTTAGTAGAATGATAAATGACTTTATTGTCGATTGCACACAAATAACTTTCCTGACATCTGAACAAGCATTCTGTATGAGACTGAGTGTTCTGATGGCACTAGATGTGTACATGAAAGATGTTCTGGGAATTTCTCCTGGTCATCTTTTATTGAGGGGAAAAAAAACCAAAACAAACCACAGGTGCATACTGAATCATACAGTACTGCAGCAAAGATTACAATTCTGCATCTCTCAAAGGCAGATATTTCTGTCCTTAAGGAGGTCATGAAAGGTGTTGCATGGGGTTATTTATAGTACAGACTCATATCCAGGAACCAGAGGACCCCAGAAGAAGATTCCTACTATGAACTTCTGATAATAGTGTTTTCAGGCATAGACCAGATCTTCAACACCAACTGTTTTATAAGTACCACAGAACCAATTGGGCAGTGAAGCCTGAGGAAGACTTGAATTAAAAGCCCTTCTGGGAACTTAAGCCAAAATATTTTGGACTGACTTTTGAAAATCTTGTCATCAGTTTAGGTTTGTGTTGCTTTCTTAGTAGCTCTTGTACTGTATATTTCTTCAACTTCAAGGTGCCTTGTCACTAATACATCCTAACTTTGAGATAGCTATTATTCTTCTAATAAGAAAAAGAATCTGTAAGGGAATAACTTTTCTTGTGTTATTTTCATTTTGCTTTCCACGTGGTATCCTTCTTGAATTTTACTGGTGCTTATATAGACTATTTTTAAAACAACGTGCATCTGCATGTTACATGCTCTGTCATTTTGCCTAACTAATTTTCTACAGGTACCTGAATGTATCCTGAACCAACATATTCTTAAGACTCACTGGCTTTTGGTGAGACCTTAACTACCTTAAGCCTATTGTAATATTATCTATGCTTCAAAAGACTGTAGTATGGGTTTTTAAGTTGTAAGTAAAACCAACCAAACTTGTAACATTATAGCTGTCACTTTTGCTTCCTTTGAATTGCAGATGCAAATAAAATATGCAATCATTTATGGATTTAGCTGTTCAAAGTCACTATGGACCTCTTATTCTCTTCTGTTTGCAATATTAAAACCTAATAAATACTATTTTTCAATCTAAAGGTACGTTTGCATTGGGCGAAGAAGCGTATGCACAGTATTTAATTTTTGTTCTTTACATGCTTAGCAGAGTCTCTGCAGAGTGTATGTGTGCAACAGTTTATGTAGAGTACCTAGCTAGGTCTTTCAGACTGCCCACTGGAACATCTTACTAGTTTCTTGACTATACAGGGAATACATTATGAAAAGATGTGAGTAAAAGAAGATTGTGAATTGCTCCTATTGCAACATGTCACTGCTCAGTGTAATTGAGGTACTGTGTGGGAATTGCTGGGGTTTCATTTGGTTTGGTAATTCTTTGAGGATCTAATTATTAACTCTTAAATACTCATGTCTATAGCATAAACTTCGTGACCTTGTTGACACTCGAGCTGAACTGTTGCTAATTCCTGTGTTGAGAACAACAGTGCAATGTAGCTGTATGGACTGTAGCTTAGGCAGTATGAATGTGTTTACTGTGGGTAACTTTGGGACCACAAGTGTTTAACTTGCTGTATGCGTTTCCAGCGAGCCTGTCTGAATCATTTGAAGTGAAGTAAAATGGTTATTAGTATTCCTTCTTACTAACATAACTCCGAGGCATCTCTCAGCAACTCAGCTTAGTGCTAAAATTTATTTTTAAGACTTGAGGGAGGTTCTTGTGTCTAATTGACTTTTAAAAAGCTGGGGATATAGAACAGAGCACATATTTAGTAATAACTAGGACTATGAGAGTCTGATATTCCCCCGCCCCCCCGTCCATGGTCAATCAGGGTAAAAAAAAAATAATTAAAAAAGTTATTTTCAAGGTTTTTTTAATATTTTTTTTCCCCAAATACCTCCACTTTGGCTGTCTTGCAGCCCTAAGAAGCAAAGAACTGATATACTTCTCCAGTAGAAAACTAAATTCATTGAAATCGGTTCAACTGAATATTATTCAGCTGTTTTTTATCCATTCTGAAACAGTCTTAGTGAAGTAAACATTAGGAGAGAGTAAGCAACAGTAACACCAATGAGCAGTCTTGCAGGTTGGAGTTATTGGCATTTTATTAATGAAAGAAATGTCAAACTATATTTTTAGTATTTTTTAGATGAAAACCCAAAATTTAGAGGCATAGAGTGCTGTGTTCAGTGTAAATTGTGAATTGCCTGGTTAGGAGGAGGGCTGACATATATTTGCTTGACGTTTGACTCTGTGACTTCTGATGAATGGGACTTGTAGATGCTACTTCTGTATGAGTGCTAGTAGTAGCTGAAGTGGCAGGTTGGGCAGTTTACTCAGAGCACTTAGAGACTTAGAAAAATTGACTGGGACTTTACTTTTCTCTGCTGTTTTGACAGTGAACATGTAAGATCTTTAAGATATGTCCAGGGAAGCTTGCAATTGAAGTTGGTATCTTGATTTATATTGTTCCTGTGGTTTATTTTTTTTTAAAGTACTAAAAAGCCCTGAAGCTGAGACCTCCAAGTACCCTTTTGCACTGAGCCCATTTAGTCACAGAATATTTTATCTAGAACTGTTGCTATCCTAATTTCTTTTCAGGAAGGCAGAGGTTTGCCATCTTTGCTTGGGGAAGTTAGTGAGCCATAACCATGGAATTCATTGAACTTCAGCAGAGGTTTCTTGGTTTAACACCTACTCATAATTTGTGTCCACAGAAGAGCCTATGAAAATCTATTGCAGTAATACATGAAGAGCATTAATATTTAAAGTATATGCACTATATATATTTGTCATTCCAGAGGTGGCATCTAAGGAGCACATCTCAAGAGCAAAGTGTTACCTATGTATTCAGTTGCTAGAATAAATCATGCATCGTGTAAGGTTTTTCAGAGGTAGTGCTAAGTTTAAAGATGAGACATGTGATCTGCAAAGCTCTATGGACTTCATAGTTTTGAACTGGTAACTGACTTATTTTGTGGGATTTGTATTACTCGTAATAAATAATAAAAAGCAAGTTATTGGTGACAATAAACTAAATATATTTCCCAGAAGCTTATATATGGAACAACTCAGTTCTTTGTACCTTCTTTCCCAAGAACGTGAGAGGTCTGTACAGGTTTCTAACTGTGGAGGTTCTCAATGCAGAGACAGTTAAGGATTGTTGATTCCTGTATCAACATATTGGTAAGGAACACATGGATTTTACTTTAGTCTTCAAACTGATCTGCAGAATGCTGCAGTGTGTGTTAAAGTGAAATTTGCTTGACTCCTTATATTATATAACATTGAGAATCTAGGATTATTTTGGGATGTGAACTGTGTGTTCTGATGTTGCAGACAATTCTGAGATGGTAATAAAGATGTATGCTTATGAAAAACATCTTCTCGGTTCCTGCAACTGCAGACAGGATATGAGAAATGAACTGAATGCTAGCTGTGATTAATTATGCTGTGCAACCAATTTTCTGAAAGCATACTCTGGCTATCCAGTCATATACCTTCAATTAAGTCAAGATAAAAGGTGAAATTTGGGCCTAAATAAACAAATAGTTTTTGCCAGTGACTTGGTTGCTGGGAAGAGTGTTTCAAGTTTTCTGTAATCTGTGTCTTTGGGGTTTTGTTGTGCTCTCTTAGCTCGTGTGTGTGTCTATCCTGTCTCCCCCCACCTGCCCTGTTTCCCCTTTCCTGTTATTTTTTTTCCCCCCCCCCTCTCTCTATCTCCCAAAACTCTTGAATTCCCTAACTCAGTTCAATCAAATGCTGAAATCCCTTGTATATATTATGGAAATTCTTGACAGGGTAGAGAAGAGAGACTTTGATTAAGCCCCCACTGATGGAAGAGCTGCAGTGAGAGGCCGACAGTTCTGTCGTGTTTGGCACAGGAGGAAAATGGATGTCAGTACCTGGATGGAAGTGATGGAGTTAAAGAGAAGGTTGATGTCCCAAGGGACATGGCAGTCCCTTGACCTGTCTCAGCTTCAGTTTCTTTTGGCTGAATTAGAATGGGTGAATTGGGGTTATCTGCTTTTGCCTGAAAAACAGAGGGAAATGCCAATTTTGTAGTTGTTGGAGTGATGAGAACACTAGCTGTTCATTGTGTACAATGTAAGGAGAAGCTAGTATTGAGCACTCGTTATCACTGAGTTGAGTGGTATGTGCCGAGCACCTCTGACAGATCATCAATGCATATGTGTCTTCTAAGGGTGTGCACAGGAGTAAATGAGTTAAATGATGGTGATATTTGCCAGCAGCATGATATGGAAATGCTGCCCACTGCATCACACAGATCTGCTACCATCTGTTCACAAAGGCTTGCTGCATTGAGAGGAGCAGAAAATTGTATAATATTCCTTATGTTAAAGCTTGTGGAAAAACTTGCTTTTGTTTTTGCTCTGAATATTTATTTTCTTTGAATTCAGGTCAAGTCTCTTTATTCTTAATATTTTGAAATTTCCATGGATGTTATAAATTTAAGTAAAGGAGCTTTAGTTATGTAAATAATATTTTCTTCTGTATCTGATCAACACTGATTTATTTTTTTTTTGTTTTGCTTTGCTATTCCAGCAAGTATGTAAACCCAGTAATTAAGGTAGCAGGACAAGCAGTCTGTTGTGTGGATCATATGGTATTTTCTATATCGTGTTGATAAGGCACCCAAAAAGGATCATTTCACAATGACCTTGTAGTCATAGTTATCAGACTGGTTTTTAGAGTTAAGCAGATCAAATAAAATAATCACAATCACTGCCACATTTGTTACTGATGGGTGTTTGCCATTGTTCTTGGCCAAATAACCTATTTAAAACAGTTTTATTTTTAGTACTCACTGTGCAGCCCAGCTAAGGCTGTGGGGTCATCTGTTTGTATGAGGTTTCAGACTACCAGCCTTTAGTATCAGATACTATGTTGTAAAGGTAAGATCAGCTGGTTTTATATACAAGTTTTTATTAAGACGACCATCTGTGTAATAGCAAGTATGAGTAGGACCATTCAGCATCTTTGACTATTTTCGCATCTGCAAATAGCTGTTTGGACACTAGCTGGGCTGTATTACTGAACCGTACTAGAAGATCTGATGTACAGCATATGGGATCTGTAAGCAGTATATTCTGATGTTCAAATGGTCTCCAGTTTTCTCTATCCTAACACCTCTTTGTGCCTCACTAACCTGTTCTGGAGTCATCAGCTTTCACTGAGCTAAAGAATCTGTCAGTGTTTTGCTGGTGATGAGAACAGTAGTTGCTGCCTCTTACCTTCTGCCTTTCTTCTCTGGGGATCCCTGGAGCAGGAGACATCCAGACTGAACTTCTGTGTATTCCAACTGCTTTTTACCAGTAGTACCCCAGTATGCCTCAGCTGTTGCTGCAAGTAGTGGGTTAGGTCAACCTTGAATTTGGCCTGCTTTGTGTCAAAGAGCCAAAGCAATGTTGGCAGGCTCAAGAATAGCCAAGTGCTCTCCATTCGGTTCTTGAACTGGGCCCAGTGCCAGCACAAAGATTAATTACTCCCATTATGTCTTGGTTATAAATAAATAAATAAAATGTGTAAAATGAGAGATGCCTAGGAGAGACGGTTCAGTATTGCAAATGACTGGATTATTTGGTCCTGCAATGACCAAGAAATGCAGTAGATATAAATCAGCTACTTAGCAATCTAGTTATATAGCAATTTATTATGGTTTATACAGCTTAATTTGATGCTTGGGTGCTTAGACCTCTAGCACCAGTGTCAATTCTCCATCTGTGCAGTTGTACTAATGAAGTAAAGAACTCAGATTAATTTATAGAGATGGCTGTTGACTGGAATCCCTGTTCTGAAGAAAACGCTGAAATGTTTTATTGAAAAAACATAAACTAGAACAACTATGAAGCAGGAATTAAAACACTGAAAGAAATTTAGCAGTAATAGTTCATTTAAGTGTTTGGGAGTATCAGACACTGAGCTGCCTGCAATGGGATTTCCCCAACACCAAATGTGGGTAACTTGGGAAACCTGGGAGCTGTTGCTGCAAAAGCACCAGGAATCCTTTCCAGTTCCAACTCCAGAGACTGAGAGTGACTCTAATAATTTATTTTTTTTTTTAATGGGGAAAAGAGGTGAGAGGGTTTATGTATTTTGCTATGTAGAGCCCAAAGACCTAAGGGAATTATCCTGTTACCTGCACAGATAACATTCACATTCCTTTAGGAATTACCCTGTTATTATGTTATTGTTATTATATCAATGTTAACAACGTTAACGTATCAACAATAATTGTTATTATATCAACGTTATTATGTTCAGTCATTTTGCAGTCATGTTGACCTGGCTGTACAATTTGTATTTTTTTGATGGTAAAAGACATAGGCAATATATATAAATTGCCAGGGTATTTAAAAAACCGTATCTACATTATGGGTCCATTTCTAAACTTTGGTCTCTTGACTGCTCCAGCATCCAGGGAACAGTGTGGTTGAACATTGCTGGCTTTTTCTCTTGTTTCCAGCTGACAGAAACTGAACATATGGGAGTGGGAGAAAAAATGACAAGCCAGTGCAGACAGTGGGATTAATTTGTTGGGTTTTTTTTGTTGTTGTTGTTTTGTTTTTAGTTTGGGAGGACAGTGCACTTATTGCAGAAAAGGCAGCAAAAAATACGCAAGTATGTTTTGAGTATTGTTTGTCTATGCCTCAAAAATTTCTTTGGTAGCTACCTGGATGTATTGGGAAGGGAAATAGTCTATACTACTATATTTAGAAAGGATTGCATCCATAAGATAATACAGCCAGCAGCGTTTCAGAACTCTGCCAGATGGTGTTAGCTGTGAGAAAGTTCTGTGATTCATTTGGTAAAATGTTTGTCATGGCAACTGAGGAACTTCATACCTGCTGGTCCAGTCAATGGTAAAAACCACCATTGGTCTCGCCAGATGTGATGCTGGACATAAAGGAAACTTCTCATAATGCTACTTTTCAGCCTGGTTACTTTACCCAGCGAGATGCAGTTGTAAATTTTTTTTGCTTGTAGTTCCATCTCTGGGTTCAGCAGACCTTAAATTTACTATTTCAAAAACCTGAAATACCTACTTAAAAATGTCAAAATTTTTCACTAAATTTTCCTTTACCTTGTGTTTACAGTAACTGATCGAAGGAGAAATGAGTTTTCACTTTCATTAAATTCTCTCCTTCCCATTTTGTAACAAGCAGTAGGAAGATTAGCCCAGGAATGGAGCATCTAGTAAAAGAACCAAAAAGAAGGGGTGGGGGAAAGGCTGGAACAATGCTGGATTCTTTTCTTCAAATAACTCTTTGAGGACAAGACCTGCAAAGTGGTATTCCGATGATCTATGCTAGCTAAAAAAATATACCTCTGTATAGCTTTGTTCTCAGTTATGCTGTTCTCAGACATTTACTACTCAGTTTCTAGTTTAGTGTCCCAAAGTTTAAATCTGTCCCTCCTTGCTAGTAATTAGTAAGCAGCAATACTGTGAAATAGGATAATTTCCCAAGGAATACTCTGGTAGCTGCCTTGGAAAAATGACTAAGCATCCTCAGAGGCAACATCCCATAACAAGTTATGTTCCATGAAGGACATATACTGACGGAATGGATGTCTAGAGAGACACAACAGAAGCCTTTCAGACTTATTATAATCTTTTATAAGTTAATGAAAATGTCTCTAGGGACATAGATGGTTGCAAATGAACTTCCCTCCCACCTGTAAAACTGAATGAGTACAAAACCCACAAATATCCAAGGCTATTGCAATTTACGTAGTCAGAATCACCTTTTTAGGTGCAGGGCTTCCTATGTCAATAAGTAATTATGGAAGAATTCTCTCTTCCTCAGTCTCAAGAGAGACAAGATCTTCAGCTTTCTCTATTAGTGCAAGTCAGGCTTTTAGCTGTCTTCCTCCCTGTCCCACCCCCTCCCCCCCCGAAGTGTGTGAATTTTGCTGTTGTGCAATTGACGGATGCCAGAGAACCTTCAGTTATGAAGTAATTTTTTTGATCCCAGTATATCTTTCTTGATACTGTGGTCAAGAAAAGTGTATTTAGAAAGAGCCTGTGCCAAAGAGATGCTTTGGGCCTTAGTTAATGTATGCCAGTGCTGCTTTGCTGTGTTTAACAGCAAATATATCTGTTTACATCATTTCAGGGTCATTCTCAATCTCATTAAAATGTCATGCTAATATATATCTATATATCTGTATTTTCTTTGTGTATACATATGTATCTCTTCCTTTTAATAAAACCATAAAATACATATTTTAATATCTAATGAAAAATACAAGTATGGAGAAAAATTGCAAGGTAACCTTGCTAGCTTGTCTGTGCTTTATTTTGACCAGACTGTTTCTGTTCATGTCATCTCTCCAGGTTTCTTGGAGTGAGTGATAAATGCTGAATGTTAAAGTTGTGTAGCACTGGGGAAAGGGAAGCAGTAACATATATGTATTGTCTACATATGACCCTATAGAGTTGCATGCTAGTTAATGTTGTTAAAATTGATGTTAAAATTAAATCACAGAATAGTAGAGGAAGGGGAAACAAACAAATTTCTGTCAGTCAGCATACAGTTTTCACAAAGGGAAGCCTTTATGAAGTAGATCTTGATGAGGTTGGAATGATGTATGAAAGAAATGGAACCATCGTTGATGGCATAAAACCATACACTGAGGTGTACTGTTATTAGCACAACATTTTTGTATTCCTTACACTTAATGTATTCTAGCAAAATTGTGAAAAAGAAGTAGAAAATTTATTCTTTTTGAATAATTATCAGTTTTCAAGAATTGAGGGAATGGGTAATGCTCTACTTCTTACTGACTAAAATATCAAAGACAATAAAAATTAGAATTAGTAATGAGAAAAGAAAGTGCTCAAACTGCAAGGATAAACTTAATCTCAGTAGTTTTAGATTTGGAGCAGTGTTTTCATGGCTGATCCTTGCTATGCAAAATCAAAAGAACTATTTAGGTATTGCACTTAGAAAACTGAATATTGAATATTGTTGTACTCTGGCAGAAACTATATCTTATTTTATAGTGAAAACACTTTAAAAAGGTTGATTTCATCCTGAATCATTTATTGTTTGTACATCTTTAAGTGATTAGAAGGCTCACAACCTGACACTTGACAAACCCCTTTCCCTAAACCTGATGAAAGAAAATCCTTTTAATTCATGTACTTTATTCAGGCTAAAATAAAGCATTGCTTGTGGAAAGTTAATTTACTGACAGCAGAAAAAGACCTAGTTTATAGAATCTCACCTCTAAACTTCACTTACAGATCAACCACACAGACATACAAAGCACACTGAAAAGTTCTTGTCAGTGTTGGATTTTAGTATCAGTTGATTAAAAAACGATAACAAAGGATCTGTTGATTTTTACTGTAGGAGCACATTGGCTTTTTTGTTCTATTTGACACCAACTAATTACGTTGGTCTATTCTCAGAACAACTGCGTAGAAACAGTTGCTTTCATGTATTGTTATTCTAGGGCAGGATTTTGTTCCTTGCTAAATTGAATCCTATTCAGTTAGAGTTGAGGCAGAGATGGTATTGATTCTTGGGAAAACACACAGAGCTCCTGAGATTCTGTACTCCCGTTTATTCATCTGGTTAAATTTAATGCTTATCCTAAATACGTGGGTATTTTGTGAAGGCTTGGAGATTGCCAAAGCATGCTGAAATATTTCCACCAGAAAATACATGTAAAATGCTATAACTTGCTGCCTTCTTTATAGAACATTGGTGACACCCAGTGGTTATATTCGGTTATGGACTAATATACATTATAAAATTTATTCTAAGCCTTTTTTCCTTATAAAAACTGGTGCTCAGAGAACCCATGGAAAACCTGCTGAGGTCCATGTGCCTTTGTCAGGTATATATTCTGCCTGTACTTTAGACTCACAAATTTGAATAAGCTTAAGTAAAAGGAATGAAGAAAAAAAAGCACTTCAAACTTGTTTTGAAATGGTTCTCACTTTATCACAGACTTAATGACCATGGGGAAAGTGTTCTTGTGCTGTTAGGAATGCACTCCTTTTCGTTCTTTTTCTCTCTTCCCTATGTCCCATCTTTATTTCACATTTTAAAATAGTACACTGTATTAATATATGATTTATTCTTTTCTTCAGCTACGGCTTAGGTAACTCTGTATAGAAAGCTGGATTTACTATTTTACGCTGTACCTTTGTACTTCTGTACCTTGCTTGTTTTGCTAGGACTTGATTTGTTGTTTTGAAAATACATTTAATAATTGATTGTTTTCAAGGTGTTTTGAAATTATGGGTCGTAAACTATTTACCTTTTTACTATATCAATGGTTGCCTTATTCACAAGCAAAACCTGCTGCTGAAGTCATTGAGAGTTTTGTTGAAGTTCCTTAGGATTAATTTTTTTGATTCAGTCTGTAGCAAGAGATCTGAGCATTTGTCTAAAAACACAGATTTGCAAATAAATCTCCTAAATATGAATTGTCCCAAGGGTAGTGATTCCAGCAGAGGATATGAAAGGGCCAGATAGCAAGGCTTTATGCCCCAGCGAATCAAAGGTGATACAGTCTTACTAGTACCCTTCGGGGCTTTAGAAAGTTGGAGGAAGACAGGAAAAGATTAGTTGAGAGGGAGGTGGAAGGGAAAATAAAAGGTAATCTAATGCATATAGAAACTTAGCATATGAACCTATCTCTGCATAGCTAGGGGATGATGTAAACTTTAAGCCTCATGAGTAATATCTGGGTTCTATTCCTTACTCTTGCATGTACTTGGGGAAGTTGTATAGTTCTAAATATGTCTGGTCCACATCTGTAAAATGGTGACGTCAGTGTTTCCCTGTTTTTGAGAATAAATACACTAAAGCCTAGTGAGAGTATTTTTTTTTATGGGAGCCAGGCCAGAGCATACTGCAGGTGCTTGATTTGGTGGACCAAAACCATGCATTCTCTCTCACTGAGAAAGGAAAATGAATCCTTCACTCACAGGAAGGAAAAAAAAAAAGAAGGTTTTGTGGAGGAGAAAGCATTGTTGGCATTGATTTTTAATTGGGGTAAAATCTACTACTGTTAGGGAAGACTGTAAGACTTCAAGACTTCCTTCAAAGTCAGGCATCATTTACCAAGCATGGTAAACCCTGCTGTTTCTTTATCTCCTTTTTAGAAGGAAAGCTTAGGTAAGATGACTTATGACCTTATTGCAGTGTCATTGCATTTATATGAATTTGTTCAAAACTTTTATTACCTTTGTTTCTTGAAATGAAACATCTGTATGTTTCTTGCCTGGCACTGTGCTTGTCCCTTTTCACAAGGGTGATCTGAGAGAGCATGGCTGCACTTTTTCAGCATCTGTTTCACAAGAAATGCTGCTGTTGTGAAGGGGGTGACTTTGAGTCTTGCAAATCTTGAGATCTGCAAAATGAACTGACCATAAACCTGAAAATAGTCACTCAGCCCTCAAACTTTGTTTCTTGAACACGTAGTATCTATAGCCCTTACTGTCCGTTTCTGTGTAATATTGATCAATTTAGAACAGGTAGTACTTCCATTCAGATTGGCCAGTACTCTGCTGTATGATTGCAGAGGAGAATCCATGAAATCAAAATGAGACCAGTGTGGGATTGATTTTCTTATATCTGTCTTACTTTATCAAGACTTGAGCTGAAATATTCCAAAATCGTGTATTTTTCAGATGCATGCCTTTAACTACAGAATATATTTATCGTATCTCCCAGAAAAATGAATAATACCATGAGGAGCTATTTAATCATGAGCATGGAGATTGCTGTGCTCTGACAGTGCCAGTCAAGATGGAAAAAGAAAAATAATTCTGGGAAACAAGGTTTCAAATTCATAGTTACTTACAAAGCACTAAACATAGCCTGTACTTTCTAAACAACACGAAGAGAAATACGTACAGAGGGAAGAAACAGCATCTGGTTTTATTAACTAAACTTAGTAATGCAACATTAAAATAGAACTTGGAGTTCTTTGTGATGTCTGATGCGCCTCATCATGTTATCAATACTGGGAGGCAGCCTTGTTGAGGAAACTGGAATTAAGAATATTCCGAAGGACACTTAAATAACTAACCCTCTTCTACGTTTAAAGTACTGAGCATATATTCAGTTAGGCTATGAAGCTTGATACAGTCACAGGCAGCTCCAAAGATCTAAAAACTCATTATCTTAAGCCTATTCTGTGTTTTAGCACTTCTTCCTGGTATAGTTGCACAGTGTATTTTGTTTTGCTGCCAGATAAAGTCAAGCTGGTATCAGCTGAACTTGTGAAGGTGCAGTATGTGTATGGTGTATGTGTCTTCCAATGTGACAACGTTAACATAGTTGTGATGAGGCATATTTCTTTCACATAGATGTGGCCTTAGGCTACTAGCCTTTAGAGTCTAAATGTGAGGACTCTTATGCACAACAGGAATTTTCGTGGAAGAGACGGTGCTGTGTGGAAGCCTGCTTAAAGATGAGAGATAAGTGAATGGAAGAAGATCAATGAAAGATCAAGTGTAACAATATGCCTGCACACCTCAGCAAGATGAGGCAGCGATGCTTCACAGTGACAGCTATAGGACTTTTGTTTCTCAGTGTGACATTTCTTAATGTTACAAAGACAGTCTGTGTTCTGGTTGTCTACAGAACCCATCTGCTTTAGTTGACAGATCTTTCAAGGAAGGACTTCCTAAGTGAAATATCTGACTCCTCTTGTTCACTTGACATCACCAGAAGAGTGTATGGATATGTGGAGGCCCACCAGTTTTGTGAGCATAAATGTTTTTGCCTTATGCAGTGCTTGAGTACAAGTTTGTACCAAGAGAGTATAGATGCAAGGCAGAGTTTGAACTGGAGGACAGCTATCAGTTCATGTAGCATAGAGTTGTAGCCATGAATTGCTCTGGCCGATTGCATGTGCACTTTGGAAGTTTAAGTCAGATTTTAATCTCTCTAAATAAGAGCCTTTCTCTTGTCAAATCATGACAGTTAAGAAAAAAAATCAATAAAGCGACAGGGGAATTTCTTCTGCTTTTGTATGAAAAACCTACAGCTGAAGAGATGTATTTAAAATTCTTGGCTACGTTCAGCTATTTGGAACAATGGAATGTGGATAAGAGAGACTTTAGGAGTCTGAATCCACACCCACAGAAGCCAATGGTAAGAAATACAGGAACATCAGTGTGAAGAGGCACAACTGCTAGGAGTCGGCATCTTCAACAGCACCTCTGAAACAGCCTCTCTCTCTTTAAAATAAACACATCAGAGTGTCATGATCTGAATAACTTTTTTGTAAGGAGTTTGTGGGTTATTTAAGAGTCTGTTAGACCCTACCAAAATTTTAAGTCTTAACTAATGAACACTCAACGTAGTTTTTAAGTCTTGTTGTTTTTTTTTTTTTTTTTGATGTACAAATCAGACATAGGCACCAACCAGCAGAGATTATGAGGTTGGTACCAAAGATCCAATTTTCAAGCAGTTGTATCTTTTTGGTGAGAAGTGTTTACAGTTTCTTGGCACTAGCAGGGGGATAAGAGAAATGGCTGAGGCAGCGTGATGTGTTGTGTTTGTTTTGGTTTTTTGTTGTTTTTTTTTTTTTCCCAAACTGTTAATTTTTGGATAGAGAGAACGTCTGAAAAATTTCAGTCTCAGAGTATATGTTTCAAAAAATTATGTGTATGAGGAATGCAGTACGTAAGTAGAATGGGTGCAGTTGTTCTGCTGGGTTGGAGCCAATACAACACAGCCATTTCACGTTCACTTGAACTCTAAACAGCTGTTTGGTTTGGTCTTAAACAGGACATTTACATTTGTTATTCCTACCTTTGGACAAGGAGTTTGCAGTCCTTGTTGTACGAAGAAACCCATATGTGCATGGAATGTGGATTGGTTACCTTTTATTTGAAACTATTTTTCTTATTAGCCTTCTGAGTTTAGGAGAATAAGTCATACTATCAAGGGGCAAGTTAAATAACAATTACACCATAGTAAAAAGGGAAGAACGAAAGGCACACAACTATTGATCAACCTGTTGGCTTGTGTATTCATGCAACTATACATTCATTAGTCACAGTTCATAGTTGCTCAAATTAATAATATTCAATATGAACAATTCAGGAAAAGAAGAATGGGCCAAATTTAGCAATGTATTTATATATTAAAAATAGTAGTAGCTCTAATTTCAGATTAATAGAAACTGCTTCCAAGCATAACAGTCACTGCCAAAGACTACTGAAGTATTTCTTTACATTTAATATATATTTCTCAAAATGAATCAGCATTGTAAGTTGCAGAATTACAGGCTTATATATATTTTAAGAAATATTAGTGTTTATGAAACACAACATTAAATTCAAACTAAATATCCCTGTGATAAAACTAAAAATAAAAATCAACCTCAGGATTTAGAGGCAAGGTAGTCCTTCAAAAAAAAAAAAAGGGGGGGATGTGTGCAAAAAAACCACAAAACCCCAACAAACCAAAACAAAAAATTTCCAAAACTGTTTATGCAAACACAGTCTCCTACTGGAGCTCGTAATTATGCAATGAGCCCTGCTGCTGGTTCTGAGTTTCTTCTGTGCATGATAAGAAAAAAAAAATAAATATGAGATTTAGACAGGTGCGTAGTCAGAGATTTACCCAGCATGGGAGTAGGAGCTGAGTGCACAGGTACTTTTATGGAGAAAAATATTTCCAGATTTAAAATGTAGCATAGGAAGCAAAATGATGCACTTACAATTAAGGTAACACTTATAAATATTCTGGTATTAAATAACATAGATTAAGCAAATAATCTGTTTTATTTGTATTGTGTTTTAAAATATTTACCGAAACTGTAAAATCCTTTAATGTGACATTTTATGGCACATTCTAACACTTTTTACAATGGTATCAGGAAAAAGCTCAGCAACTTTTTTATATTGGAGCTTGATCCAAAGCCTATTTAAATAAAAAGGATTGATTAGTCATTTGGTAGGACTGTGGCTTTTATATTTTAATTTCTGGCATTGCCCCAGAAATTAAAAGCTCTAAAAATATTGTTTTACGAAAGCTGTAACTGAAATAGTGTTTGAATTGAATATTACTTATTTGAATGGAAGGAGTGCCACTCTAACTTTCCCTTGAAAAGAATCATACTTGTAATAAATAGAGTGCTTATATGGGTTTGCTAAATGGATTAAACTGCTAATAACTGATGACTCTTTTATGTCCTCCAAAAAAGACCCCAAGTCAAAGGAGACTTACCTGTTTTCATTTGATGGTCCCCTGGCCTTGCTCAACGTAAAACCCTTTAAGAAGAGGTCATCTATAGAAAATGTTCAGATTACTTGGGAGTTGGTCTGTAGTAAAGTGACACGGCCATGAAAAGGGTCTTAATGTTTTTGACAATCTCAAGTGGAGCTTGAGACACAAGATAGGACAAATATGAAAGCTGCTGGATTGCTACTTCCAGTCCAGCATAACCCATAAGATCTAGATGGTACAGAATCCCAGTCATTCTTGATGCTTGTTTTTGATTCCCCACCTCACCAATGCTTATACTCTGGCTTCACACATTTAAGTGATCATTCCCTTGCTGAGGAATGACAAAGACATTAGTCATCAGTGCTGTTCATTTGAAGAGGGTTTCTTGGTGTGTATGTTTTTTTCTGTGGTTTGTTTGTTTGGTTGGTTTTTTTTTTTGTGAAAATTGTTAGGTCAGTGTAGCTGACAGACATAGTCAGCATAGTGACTTACTGGGAAACATAGGCAATGATGAGACCGGTTGCATTTCCCAGGTACTATTGTAAGTATTCTTTTTGTTCTTGGGTTTATTTGCATTTTGGTCAAAGATGCATGGCAGTTTAACACATGCTGCCAAAGCACTTAAAATGTTTAATGAGTTTTGATTCCTAGTCCAATATCTTACTTAACAAAACTGTGGTCATTTCATTGGAAAAAGGAGACTGCCCTGAAGAGCAGCTATAGCAACATCTTTTGTGATCACATTTTAAAAGTGGCAGAAAATACTGGATTCTCTTATATTCTTTAAATTGAAACTGAAAAATTCTAACCCCCAAAGCGCTGTGGAGAGATCAGCCAGCTGGGATTTGCTCGGGAACAGCTCTGCACAAGTATCCCCTATTCAGAGGTTTCTCTTCTTATCATTGATTGTGCAGCTGTTTGTGAAACTTGCAGGGTAATATGTTTCCTGTTCCTCTCTGGTTTGGTTTCCTTTACTTATTTCTGGTGATGCCATCTCAATTTTCAGATCTTCATTATTTTTTATGTTCCCTACCTGTTTCTTCTGAGTTGAATGAATCTGTGACTACATTTTCACTTGTTGTTGTTTCTTGTTTCCAGTCACTTGTCATATGTCCAAAATTCATAGAATCATAGAATCATTTAGGTTGGAAAAGACCTTTAAGATCATCAAGTCCAACCATTAACCTAGCACTGCCACATCCACCACTAAACCATGTCCCTCAGCACCACACCTACATGTCTTCTAAATACCTCCAGAGATGGTGACTCAATGACTTCCCTGGGCAGCCCGTTGCAAAGTTTGGCAACTCTTTCTGTGAAGAAATTTTTCCTAATATTCAATCTAAACCTCCCCTGGTGCAACTTGAGGCCATTTCCTCTTGTCCTATTGCCTGTTACTTGGGAGAAGAGACTGACCCCCACCTGGCTACAACCTCCTTTCAGGTGGTTGTAGGGTGCGAGAAGGTCTCCCCTCAGCCTCCTTTTCTCCAGGCTAAATCGTCCCAGTTCCCTCAGCTGCTCCTCATAAGACTTTTTTTCCAGACTCCTCACTAGCTCCGTTGCCCTTCTCTGGACACGCTCCAGCACCTCAACGCCTTTCTTGTAGTGAGGGGCCCAAAAGTGGACACAGCGCTCAAGATGTGGCCTCACCGGGCTGAATACACCGTGACAGTGATTTCCTAGTCCTGTTGGCCGTTCTATTTCTGATACAAGCCAGAATGGTATTGGTGGTCTTGTCCACCTGGGCACACTGCTGGCTCAAAATTCATCAGTTTGGAACTCATTCTTCAGAGGCCTTCCCTGGATTGAAAAAGTAATAATTGCAAAGATGCTAACATTCTTCAATATTCACAGGGACTTCTTATGCTTACATGTGCTGGGTGAAACTTGTATGTCAGAAGGCAGTCTCCAGCACTGCTTACAATGTGTGCTGTGTGTGGATCAGCCACTTGCAAGGGAGAACTAGTGATTTAGACAGGCTTTTAAAATGTAATTTTGTAGTGTTTAATGGTTATTACTAGACTACAAGCTTTTTCCTTTTAAGGCTTCTGGTGTAGAGTTGAGGTATTTTAGCTGGTTTCAGTTGAACAGGATTGCTATGCTAAATACTAGTTGGCATTCAACTGAAGGGTCATAGTAGTCCAACAGAAAACTGTCAATGTGTCAACATGGCCTGACGCATTGACATGAGGTAGTCCATACTGTTTAGCTGTTAGCGTGCTTACTGCCATGGTTCCTGCAGGCTGGTGCTCACCCAGAGTCCATGGGCCTAGAACAGGTAGGTGCTGTTCCCAATAGACAGCACTGATAAAGCTTGTCAATATGAACCCAGGCAGTGCCATGCTGAAGAGTACAGGCATTTTTGTGTGCTAGAATCTTATAGAGTGAATAATAGTTTGGGAACACAAATAGATTTGGGTTCCCAAAATATGACAGTTTTGTTGATATTATAAATAGTTGCATTACAATAATGTTGCCTATAGATGAAACATTATCTTAAATAGACCACTGTGCAAAATCCTTTTGCATTCTAATTTTACTAATGGATGAGCTGGTTTTGATGTCAACAGACATGGGACAACTTTGCATCTGGCTATTCAAATGCACTTGATTTGAGTAAGCTTTTTGGGTTTATCCTCAGGCCAGAGACTTGAGATTGTCGCAAGAGTTGTGTTGATCCAACTTGAATTTGTGTCCAGCTTTTTTTTTTTGTGGTGAGAAGTAGACAATATTCATAGAATCATAGAATTGTCAGGGTTGGAAGGGACCTTAAAGATCATCTAATTCCAACCCCCCTGCCATGAGCAGGGACATCTCCCACTAGATCAGGTTGCTCAGAGCCCCGTCCAGCCTGGCCATAAAAACTTCCAGGGACAGGGCTTCCACCACCTCTCTGGGCAACCTGTTCCAGTGTTTCACCACCCTCATGGTGAAGAACTTCTTCCTAATGTCCAGTCTGAAATGTCCCATCTCTATTTTTAATCCATTCCCTCTAGTCCTACCATTACCTGACATCCTAAAAAGTCCCTCACCAGCTTTCCTGTAGGCCCCCTTAAGATACTGGTAGGCCACTATAAGGTCTCCTCAGAGCCGCCTTTTCTCCAGACTGAACAACCTCAACTCTCTCAGTCTGTCTTCATAAGAGAGGTGCTCCAGCCCTCTGATCATCCTCGTGGCTCTTCTCTGGACACATTCCAGCACGTCCATATCTCTCTTGTAGTAGGGGCTCCAGAACTGGATGCAGTACTCCAGGTGGAGTCTCACGAGGGTGGAGTAGAGGGGGAGAATCACATCCCTTGACCTTCTGGCCACGCTTCTCTTGATGCAGCCCGGGATATGATTGGTTTTCTGGGCTGCTAGTGCACACTGGTGGCTCATGTTGAGCCTGTTTGTCCACGAGTACCCCCAAGTCCTCTTCTTCAGGGCTGCTCTCAAGCCAGTCACTGCCCAGCCTATATCGGTGCTTGGGATTGCCCTGACCCAGATGGAGGACCTTGCACTTGGTCTTGTTGAACTTCATGAGGTTGGCATGGGCCCACCTCTCCAGCCTGTCAAGGTCCCTCTGGATGGCATCCAGCGTGTCAGCCGCCCCACACAGCTTGGTGTTGTTGACAAACTTGATGAGGGTGCACTCAATGCCACTGTCCGTGTCGCTGACGAAGATGTTAAACAAGAACGGTCCCAGTACTGATCCTTGAGGTATTCCACTTGTCACTGGCCTCCACTTGGACATGGACCCATTGACAGCCACTCTTTGGGTGCGGCCGTCAAGCCAGTTCTTTATCCACTGAATTGTTCATCCATCAAACCCATATTTTATCAGCTTGGAGACCAGGATGTCATGCGGGACAGTGTCAAAGGCTTTGCTCAGGTCCAGGTAAATGATGTCAGTTGCTTTCCCCTTGTCTATTGATGTTGTGACCTTCTCATAGAAGGCCACCAGGTTTGTCAGGCATGATTTGCCCTTGGTGAAGCTGTGTTGATTGTACCCAGTCACCTCTTTGTTATTCTTCTGCCTCAGCAGTGCCTCCAGGAGGATCTGCTCCATAATCTTACCAGACACGGAGGTGAGACTGACTGGCCTACAGTTCCCTACTTCATCCTTCTTTCCCTTTTTGAAAATGGGGATTATGTTTCCCCTTTTCCAGTCAGTGTGGACTTCACCATACTGCCGTGACTTTTGGAATATAATAGAGAGCGGTTTAGCAACCTCATCTGCCAGTTCCCTCAGTACCCATGGCTGTATCCCATCAGGTCCCATGGACTTGTTTGCTTTCAGGTTCATCAGACGGTCATGAACCTGATCTTCACTTATGATGGGCAGTTCTTTCCAAGCCCTGCCATTATCTTCTGTGACTCTGGGAGTGTGGCTGGAGCCCTTGCCAGTGAAGACTGAGGAAAAGAAGTCGTTGAGAACCTCGTCCTTCTCCATATCACTTGTCACCAGTTCTCCCATTTTCTTTCTGAGGGGGCCAACACCTTCCCTAGGCTTCTTCTTGCCATTAATATACCTATAGAAATTTTTGCTGTTTCCCTTGATCTCCCTGGCTAGATTTAATTCTAACTGAGCTTTAGCTTTTCTAACCAGGTCTCTTGCTGCTCGGACAGCTTCCTTATATGCCCCCCATTCTAGCTGTCCTTTCTTCCACTCCTTGTAAAGATTCTTTTTTGTGTGACAGTGTGTCCAGGAGCTCCTTGTTCATCCAGGCGGGTCTCCTAGCATTCTTTCCTGCCTTCCTCTTTGTTGGTATACTTTGCTCCTGGACACGGAGAAGGTGATCCTTGAATACTGACCAGCTGTCCTGGGCCCCACTTCCCTCTAGGGCTTATTTTGAGATTAGAGAAAGATGAAAATTTTTGCATCATACTTGAAAGTGTTTGTCTCTTAGGGCCATAGGAACAAAAGAGTTTTAGCAAAGTCCTTCTGCCCTTTTAACCTCCCAGCAACAAACCTGACAGATGGTACCCTTTATCTCAGCTGTCTGCATACCAGCTACACATGGGTGCAAACCGAAGAATTTAAAGTACTGTAAAGCTGGAAGGATAATACATAATTTTTTTTCACAAGAGGATACAACTCAGGAGGGTGTCTGAATCAGGCCTTGCTGATTGAAAGCATTTCTCAGGATTTCATGGGGTACTACTTTTCCATTTAATAAGATTTTTTTTTTTTGACTTGTAAGTATGCTCCTGTTTTGCAAAACTCATTACAGTTTGTTCTTTTCGGAAAATGGGTTCAATCATGATGCAATTCAGATAACTAAGTTGAAGACTGTCATCCTAAAGTGTATGATGTAGCTATTAAACAAAATAAATGCCACATTTAAGAAATTGCTTTTTGATGTGTTGTTCGTTCCTTTTCTGATTGTTGTTCTGATGACTTGAGTGGAATTTTGGTAATTGGTTCTTGGAAATATTGGAGTGGTTTGAACCTGAATAGTTATCCAACCCAAATTCATCACTGTGTGAGTTGTGTTTTGGCAACAGATACTTCCAGCAGCATGGATGTGTCTCGAACTAATGTCTGCATGTGTATTTCCTCTCTATAGAAGGTTTGCTTGCATGGGCTTACCCTAGAACCCTTGTACTCCAATATGTTAGGGAAACCTCTTTGCAGTGTTAAACAGTGGCATGGGTTATGCAAGTTGTGAAATATCTCTACAGAGCAACTAATTCCACCGGTTCCTCATAGTGGACAGCTTTCTCCAAATTAGCTTGGTTACTTGCTACACTGTTACTTGTTCCAACCATCAGCTTGCACCTAAGCATTAATTTCAGCATCTCTAGAAGCTAAAATTAGGAGTCTGTCTTGTATATATCTATGTGTGGAAGTTCTTGTAAAGTAATTGCATACAGACTCATTTTTTTGTCCACTTTGAGAAACAATGGACTTCTAGAATTTTCTTCAAATACAGCATTCTTCACTTCTTTCTGGGGGAAAAAAAAGAAAGCCTGGAAGGAGACAATGTATACATTAATCATGGAAATTCAAGCATGATCATTTTTAAAGTTGTCATCAACTATGAGTTTAAGTAACGGTTAGAATCCCTTGACTTCAGATTGCAAGTCACTTACAAAAATGAAGTCCCTACCCAAACCGAAATTTAATAAATTATTGAGGCAATCCAGCATTCATTATAAAAGCACTGAGCTATGTTTAGGTTAAAGTCATGACCTCTCCCAGCAGGAGGAGTAAGAGAAGTGTGTTATAATCATACTTCATCTTTATGTACTTTTGGATTGTGTAGTAGGATGGATTTTCCAGCAGAGGGAGAAGTATACTGAATTACTGGGAACTGAGCTATAATTTTGCAACCCCTAGTTTAGCAAAGCTGTATGCAAAGCTGAAAATTCCTATTACTTTGCTTAGAAGATATACTTATTTTTTCTGACTGATGTTCTTTTGAAATGTCAATATATCTTTCTGCCAAATTCGTTACCACTAATTTTTATATAATTGTTGTTTTGGTATTTTTTTTAAACGCAATCAAATAGCTAAGTGCCTGTTTTATAGGGTTTGGGTTGGGTTTTTTTTTCTGCATCCATAATAGTCTGGTCTAGTGAGTTGCACTTTTCACTGATTGCAGTGATGGCTGTTCCTTAATTCTTAATTAAACTATGTTAAAATATACTTTAAGGGACGTATGTGTGATAACATTGTTTTTCTGGTCATTAAAAAGAAAAAAAAAGAGTAGTCTATTAGAACAGCATGTTATTTGAAGAGAAATGTGAATGAAGCAGTACAGCATGCTCTGGATAAAGAGCAAATCTCTTGATGTGACAAAATTGGTATATATGTTTTGTCATCACTGTTCTTCCTTTACTGGCCCCAAATGTGTTCTCTTCCTTGCCCCTTGCTCAGTGAAGCACTTTAGCCATGTGCCGAGTGTTGCTGATGGTTAGTGATTTGTTGGCAGTGCCTGGTTTGAAGTATGTATTTTAGTCTGTGGAGCTACTGTACAAAATCTTGGAGGTGCTATTTTCTGAAAGAGTAGTGTCATCTACAAAGACTTTTAAGCAATAGAACATTTTGTTGCAGAACATGATAAATTTTGATCACTGCTGCCTCAGCAGTTTCAGCTTTGTTTTAAGAGACTGTCAGAGAGAGAGAGGGGGTGGTGGAGGTTGCTTAAGCTTTAGTGAGGCCACTTTTACTCTCTGTAACAAAAATTAACCAATATGGAAATAATTATTCTGCAATTACAAAATCCTCTGTCCTTCTTGTGAAAGTGGCCGTGTTCAGCAGTGAAACTAACGGCACTGGGAATATTACTGGATAACTTGTCCGCAGAGACCAATTCATGTAACACTGTCAAATTACACAATGTCAGTGCAAGGTATTGAAGAACACATTACAATGACAAATTAGAAGTGCAAGGTCCTTTGAATAATGTAGTTCCTGTGAAGGTGGAAATTCATTTCAGAGTAGCTCTTGGGACTTCACAGGCTATCTGGGATTTATGAATATGGCAAGTATTTTGCTTTTAGGGTCTGGGGCAGGGAGGACTGTAGCTCTATAGTAAGGCTCTTGTTTAGAAGATGAACTTGCTTGTTCATATGAGATGGCAATATATCCCGCTGCCTCCCTTCTACAGGGAATTTGCATATAGCAACTGTGTAGGTAATTCTTAAACTCACAAAGCAAGAATCGAAAATTTAATTTATTGCAATAAGGAATTACTGCAGCTCTCTTAGAATCAATGATGTATAGGAAAACACAGTTATAATTCTAAGCCTTTGCAGGGATATAGACTGCTTTAGCTGACACTGAGTGCATAGTAGCACTGAGCAAGTATAGGATCTCTGTGAAAGGACAGACTGAAAACTTCCATAATCAAATGGTATTGGGGACTGGGGCTGAGCAAAATAAAATAAAAAGCTGGATACATAAAAGGATTTAGGAGCTCAGTCCAAAATTGTGGTCCTCAAAAAAACCCCTCATTTTCTTCGCAAGCTTGGAACAGCCTGCCAGAAGTCCAGAGGAATTCCATTTTTCTCAGTAATCTTTGCTGGGCACCCTTGGTCGTGTTTTTGTTTCACTGTTCTTGATAAAGCAAAGCAGCCTGGGGCCTAACTTCTGAGCCTAGTGGCATTCCACCATTGGGGCCTTCTGAGGCTTATCTCAAGATATATTCTCAGAATATACCTAGCAGATCATGCTTCTCAGTATCTCAGAAACATTTTCCTGGATAATAGTTTTCCTAGTGAGTTGGAATTTGCTACACAAAAACAAACTAGGAAGAAACTATAGTGTGAGACTTCAATAATCCTGATTTTCAGAAGGTGGAAGCTTAGGCTGTTAGTATCTGCAATATGGTGAAACTTTGAACAGTACAAAGACTGAGATGTCTATGTATGCTTAGGCAGCTTTTTAATTTGGGGAAGTACTCCTTGTCTGTTCCTTTCTCAAAGAGCATGCATCATTGAATTGAATTGAAGTCTTTATTAGCAAGTTTCAGGATTCTTTCTGAAATGTTTGAGCAGTGTTTATGAAGGCTTCTTTCCTTAGAAGTCTAGTGGAGTTTGGGACAGAATAGCTTTCTTAGTGATTTAGACATGTGTAAAGTGATGTGCTTGCTTTTTAGAGACCAAGTGTCTTTTTTTTTTTTTTCTTTTAAAGTCTGTGTGCCACAGTAATGAGCACAGATTTCCTTTAGCAACATTTAGTTTAACTGATTTTTACTTGCTCACACATCTACTTCTGTCTCCAGAACTGAGTGCTCTTCACCTGTGTTCCACTGAAATAATGTGAAATGGCCTCTTGCTTGTGATGGTACTAGAAAGCTATAATTCTGCTGTGGTTCACTTCACAACAGACCTGGAGCATCAGAAGGTTTAGTCTGTCATGGCCAGAGTTCTAAGCTTATTGTAAAACCTAAAAATGGGCCAACTTGTATGATTTCTTGCTTTATTATGAACATTTCATGAAGAGCTGATTTGGTTCAGTGGTTAGCAAATGGGTTGACAAACAGTGTGTTTTTTACATTGGTGAGTTCATCACTGTGACATCTGCAGTGGTACTTAAAAATGTGAGATTATTTGCTGAAAGCTGTCTGTGAATGTTTAGAGTGCTTGTGTTTTAGCAGTCTAAGGATACTGAGGTAAAGTGTTTCTCCACTTTATTTTGTGGTAGTTTTATGAGCAATAATGCAAGAGCATCTACTAGCCAAGTGTCTCTGCTGAATTGTGTGGTTCACAGTGATCCTGGTGATTCTATGATCCTAACTCAGCAGCAATCAGATTGACAGTTTACTCCTTTGGAGAGCTGTCAGCAACGCTGATGAGGCAGCAGTAGGACGCATTGGCTAAACCATGTATCTCAGTGGGGAGTCTGCAAAGGACTCTCCCCATGGGAAAAGGCACACTTAAACAACATGATACTATTAACCTCTATTTATTAAGTGGACCAAGTGAGGGATAGACTATGTCAGAGAAGCTTTAAACCAGAAACACATAAGCACAGAGTTAATGGAGACTTGCCTCAATTATCACACCAGCAAGTAGGTGCAGTCAAGCTTCGGGGACTGGACACTTGCTCTGACTCATCTCAGTGTAAAGTTGTGGTGGCAGCTCAGTGCCAATTCATAACCGCTTTCCCTTGCGCACTCTGCTTCTACGTGGTGACAGATGTATGCATACCAGCTCTGTACCCTTCCTCCTGTTTTTTCTAATATCTAGGCATCAGCACTAGGCTACTGATCAAATTAGTCCATGCTGATACCAATGGTACAACATTCCAGCAATTTCAGGTATTCTCCTGTCACTTGTTAACCTAGAAATCCTACCAAGGCTCGCTATTCTTAGTGTTAGCTTGTGTTGTCCTGTTGGCCTTGGCTTGTTATGCTCAAGGCCTCTTTGCATTGTCCTGTCATTCATGGATCACTCAGTAGCTCAACTCTTCATGCAGACAAAGCTGCTGTGACATCCTTTGTCAAACAGAAGCATAGTTAAGACTATGTTTAGGTATAAGTAGAGGTATCTATTTGTTTGGGCTGCATTTGTTTTCACTGGAACTAGTTATATACTAGCTTGTAGATTCTGTTGGCCAGACCCAGATCTTCAACCCTTAAAGTAATGTGTCTGTATAGACATTACTGAGGTAATTGTAGGAAATATTGGTTAGTAGTCTCAACGATAGAAACTATATTTAGGTAGAAATGACATGTAAATCAAACTTGTAATAAGATGAGGAAAAGACGGGAAAACATAAGAATTTAATTTTAGTGTAGCACCGGTCCAGCAACATCTAGAGGTCAACTGGAGGACGTGTACAATAGTAAAATCCCTTTGTCTTTGAATTCTTGGTAGTATTTACCAACTTATTTCAGAAAGAACTGTATTATTTTATGCAGTGAACCGACTGACTGAATGCTAAATGATAATATCCTCCACAGTGTGTGGGCAGTTCATATTATTAATAAAAAAAGTTGTATAGCTATTTGGGTTCTGGGTTCTGTGCTGCAACATTGGTTTGCAATGCTCGCTTGTGAAAAGTGGGGGTTTTGTTAGTGGACAAGTATAAAAATGAAAGATACAAAATTGCTTTAGTCAACAACAATGTTTTGTTTCATTTAATTATAACCATTGGAAATCTGCTTAAAATTCTAGATCAATTTAAATATTTGACATAGTATTTTAATTCTTAGGCTGTGCAGAATGGGTTTTTTCCTCCTTTGGTAAAAATATTTGCTCCATTCGTGAATAGTTTTGATTGACTTGAAACTGGGTTTATCAGTGACTCTTCTGCAGTGAGGTTTCTTTGCCGATTTCACTCAGCTGGCTCAGCAAGAGGGTAAACTCATGTGCAGTCAGGCCTGGCCTAAATGCATCTTTGGTGAGGCAGTTCCCTTTAGGACCAGTCTGCACTACTGTAAATTGAAAGGGAAAGTGAAACAAAAGGAGAAAAGAGTGTAATACAATCATTCTTGGAAAAAACAGGAGGAAAGGAAGCAAGTAAAGGGGAGATGCTATGTGAATTCAGCACTCTTTAGCACACTTAGTGCAGCCCTAAATATTTGGTGGGCATTGCCAGGAAGTAGAAGTGGCCTGAATGCCTTGGTAATACTAAAAGAAGATAGATAGGCCGTCTCTCTGACTCCTTCTCCTTTGTTCTCCGACCTCTAAGCTTTTATTTAAGCCCAGTTACTCCTGCCAGGGCTTGCTGAGCTCATCATTTGATCTTGCATTCTCTCTCCCTCTCTTCCATTACAGCACAGCTTACTAAACCTAGAATAAAATCCTGCTTTATCTGCCTGTATTGAATATGGTGGCATGCTTGACAGGAACTAGTTGTGTGTAAAGGGGTGATGGCATTGTCACTTTATTACCTTAGAGTGATGTTGGAGTGAAGAATACTGAGGTCCTGGTAAGGTTTTGATATTGTTTGTCAGGCATTACCTTGTTTCTTCTGAACTTCCAGTCCATTGTCATAACTGCTGTTATTACAATAATTATAATTTATATAATTTCTTACTAATAAATTACTGTATCCAGATTTACAGTTGTGGCTGGAATTGTTGCTGTGCTTTAATTTTGCAAGTCTGCTTTTACATGTATGGTTTTGGTCCTTTTATTTCTTGCACAATATAATACAATTTGCAGATATTTCTACACAGAGTCATACTGACTGTTGATCAATTTAAACTCTGGCAGTTTTATTCTAGTTAGCTTCTATATATGATGTCATATTTTGTGTACTTCATCTGTATATTGAAATCTGTATTGTAGTTTGACCTAGAATATTTGTAGGTTATTTGACTGTTTAATACATGGAGAGATATACTTTCCACCTCGATGTGCTGTGAGTTATAGTACCTGACACTTGCATTTTGAAGTCTTGGCTAAAAAGGCATAATGAGCACTTAACCAAATGTCCACCAGTCACATCAGATACTGCTCCAGAGAGGTTTCATTCAGCCCTTGCTTTCTCTCTTATCAGGAGGCACAAAGATCTCTGACATTGCCAGATTGTCTGGCTGCCAATTGGCAGTGCAATCCTATCACTGCAATTCAAGTGAACTTCAATGTGCTTTATTAATGCTTTGTGCCTTCCCTTCTTTTTGAATAACTGTTATGTAACTGATTTCACACATATGCATTTCACAGCAATGAAATGCACCCGCAGCTCCTCCTTTTAAAAATGCACATCATATACTAATTCTGTAAATAATCCCAGCAATAGCTTTCCCCTTTACTAATCTCCCATTCCTGCTCTCCCGGTGGGAAAGTGAAGGGGGAGTGCTGCAGAATGGGGAAATGTGAATGGTTCCTGTGGCCAATGTGGCTGGACAGAAAGGGCTGTCACACCAGCACACTGCGCTGGCAGTTTGGCGTTAGAGAAGGCATTTTGTGGACTGTCCTTGGCTAGAACAGATGCTCCCCTGCTCCCTCTGGGGTGTGGCATGGCCTGGATAAAAGCAGGAAAGTCATGCTGGGCTAGAGGACCTAGCAAAGTCCATGTTATTTTATTCAGACCTCATCCGCTGCTCTTGTGTGCTAAGTGATTCTAGACAGGACTGCATGTGCGTTGGAAAGGGCTTATGCCATGTGCTAATCCGGGTCTATTATAAACAGCTTTGGGTCTGATTTTATGCATTTGTGGGTACTTGGAATTAAAAGAATCTGTTTTGTTATACATACAGCTGTGGTGACTGCAGCTTCTATTAACGTACCTGAATTATCTTGGATTACAGCTATGCGGCAGCACAGAGCTCAAGGCAGGCTACATAGTATTTAACCAGTTTATTAGTCTATTTTCTTGCACTAATTCTGCACTTGCACTCAGGCACTTGGCTGTTGCAGAAACTGAGATCTAGATATCTACCAGGTTATTGCACGTGCTGGCTGTAGAATTAGCTCTATGTCAGCCAGGGATTTCCTTTATGCTCAGGCTTGAGCACATTTCTAGCTGCTTTTTGCGTTCTTGTGTAGAGTAAAAGTCTTGGAACCAAACTGGAGTCTTGTGCTCATGGGCATTTGCTGCTGTGAGAAGAGCAACTTTCCTTAGCTTAAATTCAAACTAGACAATGATTTTACAGTAGGGGAAACAAGTTTTTTTCAATAGAATTTCTTGGTCAAAATTTTAATGGCATATTTCACTCTTGCATATAACTGAATAGATATTAAAAGCTGGGAGGTATTAAAGTATGAACGAAGTAATTTTGACTGTAAGAGCCATGACAGCCTATCAAGTTGTATTCCTCAAGAAAAGAATTAAGTTAATGAGGAGAAAAGCTAGACGTGATCTCAGTGATAAAAATGTGTTTGCTGGTGCAAAACTTTCTGTATCAGTTACTCTTGCAAGTTTTCTCGTGTGTGCTGGATTACCTCTGCACATAGTCTGTTTATGCAGTTTCTTCATACTAAGATTGGAAGCTGTGAGTATATTATACATGGGATAGAAGGAAGGAGATTTCGGATAAGTTTAACATAAGAGAAACTGGGTTTTTTTTAGTGTTTCCATCACTGACCGAACACTTTTGACTGGTGAGCAAATTGGATCTAATCAGTTGCCTAATGAGCTAATTACCATGTGAAATTGTCCACACCTTGCATATGACAAGACAAAGATAGACTAATCTAATGTACCTTAGAAGTAGCCAGCTATCGTGATTTAGGTGGAATCGTCTCTGGAGTTATAACTTACTCTCTGGTGCTTGTTGCAAAATAAACTTTTATAGTTTCCTAATTTTGAGGGTGCCCACTCCTTGTTCAGATGGGTGGGGGGAATATCTCTGAATCGAATTGGATTGTTCTTTCTCATGTTCCTCAGTTAGCTCTTAAAGAATAGAGGGAAGAATGTGTGAGAGAGATGAATAAAGAAGATGAAAAATGAAAAGTTTGCTCATGACAAATGCATGGACTAGTTATGTCGGTGCCTCAGATCATTTCTCACTGGCACCGCAGAAAGACCAGGTCTCTTGTGGCCTTGATTTTTCTCTTGTGCTTATGTAGAGTTCATAGGCTGGATGCTTAACTAGTGTAAATCAGTATAGTGCTGCTGAATACAGGAGACACAGATGAGGAACTGCTCCAGGAGGAATTATTCTGGTGCAAATGTGGTGTAAGCAAGACGAAAAGGATAATGTGTGCCTTTATTTAGCTCAGGTCCTTGAGCAAAGGGATGGCAGACAGACAAATAACGTTGTTAGTAGTGCCTTCGGCACTCCTTGGCCTGAAGGACAATCAAAGTGATTAAAAAAGCAGAAATGTGGAAGAAGCAGACAATGAATGGGATTGAATTACTAAGCAAGAAACACTTTGTTGAAGGCAATCAATACCTTAAGGTAAATTACAGTTAACGTAAAGGAGCTGGACCTTGGGAAAGTGGGAAATACCTGGCAGTTTACTGTGGTTTTAGTCCAATGGTATTGTCTCTGTGAAGCAGCTGGTCTCTTGCCTATGCCAGAGTTTGTAACATGACCTGCTATTGTTTAAAAATGTTCCCCATACAATTATGTACCACAAACTAATTTTCATATAACAAGATCTACATTTCAAGTGCATCTGAAGGGCTAGCTGTGCTGTTTGAATGTATTTAAATGATCCTTCATCTGTAATTTATGTATATCACTTTTGTCAGCTATGTATTGATTACTATTCTATTGGATGTCAGTTCAGTCTCTCCAGAGATGCATGGGGCAAAGCGGAGAGCTGGTCCTTCTGTTAGAGCTCTATTAAGCTGTAATGATTTGCAGCCTTGCATACCACAGAGCTGTGTAAGGTCATGGGTCTTGGGACTAGAGCAGGCTGACCTCTGCAACACAGAGTTTGGCCTCTCTGTGGAAATACTTTGCTGTTTCTTTTCACATGTCATAGCCACACAGATCTGTAGGGGAATATTGCTCCAGAAACTCAGTTGTGATACACTACTGGAAGATTTTTCAATGTGGGAAGCAACTCCTTGGAGTTATCAGAATACAGTATATCGCCATATCTGCCTAGGCAGGTTTACGACCTAAATCAAATCTATGACTTTGTTTTTATTCTTTCCACTACTATTCCCTTGTTAGTCACAAGATGTGAGAGTGATAGTCTTAGGTTGGGTTTTTTCTTCTTTCATCAAAGGCAGTAAAGGTTAAACATCCTCAAGACAGCATTTGTTTAAAAACTTTTTTAAAGCTGATATGCCTTTAACTGTTGTTACTGGTCCGTATTACAGTAGCACTGCAAGGCTTAAATGAGTATCAGGGATCCAGTGTGTGGGATTTTGTATAAAACCAAAGCAAAACTGAGCTGATTAGCTTTAAAGAGTTTACTGTTTAGATAGAATTACAGGTTGACGTTGTAAGTGTTGTTCCCCTAAATGACATAACCCAGTCTGACAGCTGCGGGTAACCAATGTGCCGGCTATATAGCTATGGCAGGCTACCGCAGCTATAGTGTTCTCTGCACCATTCTGAGGATACATCTAAGGAACCAAGCTAAGCCCTGTGTGGCCACGTGTGCCAGAAGGTACAGGAGGTATTGTGATATAAATTCTGGATGGTGCAGTATTTTACCATGTCCCATTATGCCAAGGGCCAATAATTTTGTCTGGCTTTTTTATACTGTTTAAGCTAGATATCCCTAGATATCTATAGATATTCATAGATATCCCTAGACTATGTCAAGCAGTCTCCTTTTACAGTGGGAAGTTACGGAAGTGATGCAAGCTTGCAGAGCTCAGCAGGAACTGTTAGCTTAGGTGCAGTACTGCACTAATGTTCTCTTGCAGAGTGTTATTGTGCTATGCTATGTAAGTACTGCTTGTATCAGCTCAAGACTGGCTGTCCAATCCATAAAAACGTATCCTTAGCTTCTTGTTCCTCAGTGCTACTATACCATTAAGAAATTTCTCAGATTCAGCTTGGCAAGTAAGAAAAGCAGGCCTTGTTAGGTATTTGTGAGCACTTTGTGCCTTTTCACAGCTGAATTTTCAGTATCTGTAGTGCTGAGTCATGCAACTTGGTAGCTTGGTACTATCAGAGTTAATTTTGTTTTGCTTCTAGTCTTGAATGCCATCCTGAAAAGAAAGGTTGGATTAAAAGAATTTTTCAAAAACATATCCAGAGGGAACAAATACCACTGATTAACTTAATAGGTGAATGAGCATTATTGCACTACAGAAATATACCTCTAAATTGGATTCTCAGTGCAAGAAATCCAAGGGAAGGAGCTTGACAATGACAGATATTTCTGTGTGTGGTTTATTTGTAGACAATGAAACAGTTGGTTGGGGTTTTCTGTCATTGGGTTTTTGTTTTGGGGGTGGTGGTATTTGTGTTTTTTTGTTTGGTTGGTTTGGTTTTTGTTAAATACCTAAGGAAAGCCTGGGTATTTTTATTCATTTTTTTTATTCACATATTTATGCTTTAGATATTCAAAGTTAGGAAGACTTATTAAAGATGGAACAGAATTGGTGTAAGGAGCTACATGTAAGGAAAGTGGGGAAAATACCTGTGTTCCTTTGGTGCAATTTTGATGTTTCTGAGATGAATTTTTGATGTTTTCTGAGATCATCATTCCCTGCAGCGTGCTGGCTAGGAGCGGGTTTGTGTTGAAGTTACTGGTCCTCTTCTGTCTGTTGGTTCTGTCTTTTACACCAGGCAGCAGAGATCATGATCTGTCTTTCTTGGGTCTATTTGACAACCAATAATGCAACATTTAAGTTTTCCTGTGCTATATGTACAGCTAGATAACACGTACATGATCATGCTTCTATCAAAAAATACATCATTAAACCTTCATAGAAACAGAGCCCTACCTTTTTAAATTCGCTCATTTGGTGGCTTCCTAAGACAAAGGGAAACTTTATTTCTATGTTTCAGAAGGATTCTAGGCAGGAGGCAAGCATCTAGTTGTCCTGCATGTCCTGATGTTGGCATAGAAGACATTAAGTAAAACAGGAAGGCTGTTAAGGCTATTAGAGTCAAGGCTCTAAGCTTGACTTAGGCTACTAACTCAAAATCTGGCTTCTGAGCTTATGTCCTTTACTGCATCTAGCCCTCCATCTCCTATAAACAGTAAATTTATATGCACTGGGACATGTTACAATTTCTTAAACTTCAGTACCTTTTACTGTAGCTTAAAGACTACTGAATTATTTCACAGTAGGTCATCTTTACATCAAATATCTTTTTCTTTTTTCCCAGATATGACTGTAAATATCTGTGTCAATTGATCAATGATATAAAAATTTTTGTTTCTGGTACACTGTACTGAAGTATCACTGCTTGTTACTGTGGTCAACAAAACGTTTTTTTCATGCCTGAACAACGACTGAGACAACTCACATGAGAAATGCTAACATAGTTCCTATTTGTTCAAGATTTGCCCTTGACTTTTTGTTGTACATCTACAGTTTTCTCTGCTTTGGGGAACTCAAGGAAGTGGCTTGTAGAAATTAAAGTTAGTATTTTTTTCTCTTTCACACTAAGCTTTTGAGATAATATACTTTGTACTTGTGGAAATACAGTGAAGAATTTCCCTTTTTGCCACATAAGTTTTATCTGTAGCCTACCTGAGCAAAGATATATGTTGATAATTTCTGGTATTTCTGCATCAGTAAACATTCTACTTAATGTTGCAAACAGACTTTCATTATAGGCCCCCCCCTCTTTTTTTATCCCCACCAACTACATTTTTGAAAAATTCTGCTGTCTCAAAATTACCATCATTAGTCTCAGCTCAAAAGTTTTGAGGAAGGTTTCAGTTAAATGCAGTCAGCTATTATGCAAATGAGAGGAGAATACAAAATTTCCATTACTTCTGTTTTGCACATAATAGCTTGAAATAGTTACATGTGTACTTAAACTGTGGTGAAACGTGATTTGCACATGGAGAGCTGTTCATCTTTTCAAAGCTTAAAGTTGGATTTTCTTTCTTCCTATCATAATAATTAAAAACTATACTAACCTAAAATCCTATCAACTTGGTTTTCCCACATCTTAGAAGGATTGTTATAGAATGGCAAATGGTTTGTTCTTTCTTTTGTATGGTTGGATTAGAAAGGCATTCAGCTGTTTATGCAACAGACTGTATCTATTTATAATTTTAACACTTGAGTATACTTTATCAGTAGACTCAGAAAAGCACTGTTTGTATTTCATTTGAAAGCAGTATGTCATTGCCAATGAAATGTATTTTTTGTCATGAAATCACATCAGCTTCAAAGAAAATATCTTAATTCCCTCTCCCTTCAATACTTTAATTTAAAAATTAGATTTTGTTCCTTTATATTTTGAAAAATATTTATGTCACTTTATTTTTTCATAGTATCCTATTAAGTCAGTAGTATTGGCACAGGAGATCATATACCTTATTATGTCTTCCATGATTTCCTAACATTTAGGTAATATTGGCATAGGAGTTATATATGTTGTTATACTGTACTGGGATACACTATGTCCTGTTTACTGACAGAGAAACAGACAAGCTGGTGTATTTTTTAATTTTATTTAAAAAAAATAATTCTTATTGATAGCTAAATTTTAGCAGTCCCTGAAACATCCTGTAATTAAAACAAAGATTTTGCATTTGTATTTGCAATGACAAAATCTGATATTTTGACACTTGATGGAAAAACTGAGCACTCCAGGAACTTCAAAACCTTTGTGTTAGCTCATAATATTCTAAAATTTTGAGACAAGTATTTTTCAGAAAGAACTATGTTTCGTATTAAACTTTGAGTTTATTTCTGAAGTGGCATTTATTTTCCAGATTTACTCTAGTTTTGGAAATTTTTCAGTTCTGACTTCTTGTGGTGAGGAAGCAGAAATGGCAAGTTTTGACCAACTCCTTTTGTAGCACTAAGGTGGAGAAAATAAGTATTCTGTAGTTTGGAGTTATTTTACCCATAATATAGCTACAGAATTCATAATCCTTGGACTTTGCAAAGGTCTGATCCATGACACTAGTATTAAGCTCTTTCGGTGGTACATTGGGAAGAGTACAAGTGAAGGGATGATTAACTTTATGATTTTTAACATACTCTCCCTTCATTTTTAATCTGAGGTCAGTGTCGATAGTAGTGGAGTATTCCACTTACGTGCTTTAAAGTTAATGCTATTTAAATTGTGGACTTTATTTTTGTGAGAAAGTGGGTTTGCGGTAACTATTAAAACTTTCATTCATCTTGAACATTTTTTTAATGTTTTTAATTTATATTGTATACCTATATAAAAAATACATCTGTTTTTAAATCTGGCAATGTGTTCTATAATGCCCAACCTCTGCTGCAAGAATAACATGGTAGTAAAATGAGGGAAGGAACCTGTGTGAATCTCTGCAACATATGACACACACCATGTTCAGTATAGTAATAAGCTGAGAGCACCTTCTTTAGATACTGAATGCTAAACCTATTAACAGAGCAGATCTTTCCCTGTTTCAGCAACTGTCTGCCTTTTTCTTTGCTTTACTTGGGGCTCAGTCCCTGTCTTCTGTGATGGCAAAATGTTTTTACTAATCTGACTATAGTCTTATGTTGAATTGTCAGTGCCCTAGACTAAGTATCAAAACTCTTCTAATCAGTTGCGATCCTTGGGGTGTTAAGTGACAGGAAATATTACCTATCTGTCCTTTAATCAGTGCTAGCAATGCTTTTTCCCAAGACTTGCTGAAGAAATCTGCCAAGTGGCGAAAGCAGTTGGTATTAACCATGTGTAGATTCATAGCTGGGAGTTGAGAGGTAGCAGAGTTTTTCCCTCCTTGGTGCTGCTGCAGTCCTGAGTGAGCCAAAGGCTCCTGGGCTGGTGACTGGCCAGGCAAACTTTCTCCATATGTCCATCAACCTGTCAAATGTTTCTCTGCCTGTTACAGACAAGCACTGAGCCATGTCCAGAAAACAAATGCATAGAGTTGGCCTGCTTTTTGTTTAAAAGAGAGCTAATACCTTCTCACTGCTAGGCTCTGAGCTTCAGCTCATATAAATAATAATTACTTCTCTTGGCTCGGAGTGTTTCCATGTGTTTCTTCTTTTGCTTTAGGGCTATGAGAAGCACTGCAGTTGGTAGTTTCATATGTAACATCTGCTCTATACAGCTTTTAGAGTTTCCTAATGACATTTGACTCACAAAAATAAAATTGTACTTCATTTATACATTTAAAAATATGTCTTAATGATCTATGACCTTCAAATGAGTTTCTGCATTTCAAGTAGAGCTAAAGAGAAACTGTTTTCCAGATGCAGTATATTTCTGTAGATCAGGCAGTCCACAGCGTCACTGCTGAAATAGCTCCCACATGCTGGGACTGGAGCAGGTGTTTCTCTCTTCACTCAAAACTACTCAGTTGACATCTGATTTCCAGATGCTTTAAAATACTACCTTATAACAGTGTGTTTTGAGCCGTCCTGCTCATGTTCTTATCTTATTAGCTGTTTTCAGGACATATATTAGTTTCCCTGACAAAAAAAGAAAAAGTGCTGTATTTGAAATGAGCTCATGCACCTTTGTAAAGTTATAGGATGTATGTGACCAAGTTTACATCAGGCTGCAAATTTGGAAACTTATTTCTGTGGCTACAAATGATTATACTCATGGGGTGGGCATCTCAGCAGTGCTTATCGACAAGCTTTTAATTTCATCTGTGTGATTAGTACTGTTTAATTTTTCTCCTGACACCCTGTTACTTTTCTAGCTTTCACCTGTATTTGTCCTCTCGTATGTCCCTAATTTCTTCAATATTCTTGACATCTACAGCAGGTGTCTTTTGGCCTGAACGCTCCTCAACATCTGCTGCATTCTTCCAGATTCCCTTTCAATAGGGATCTCAACTGCTACATATTGAGGGGGAGAAAGGTAATTGTTTGCATATTATATGAAAAGATGTTGTGGTATTTGGTCTCTTTTTTTTTTTTTTTTGACAAGCTAATCTTCCAGTGAAAAAAGAATATACTCCATTTTTCCCCCCTCATTTTCATTGTGTTTTTTTTTTTTCTGTGTGTATGTGGAAGAAACCAATACTTTCTATTTTTATCCTACTAAATAAATGGGCAAAGACCAATGAGAAATGAGATAAGATGCGGAGAAAGACTCTTACTTTCTTTTACAGGAATGGAATGTCAGTATTACTTTCATGCTTTTTTCTTAAGAGAAAAGATGTAAAACATACACGGCTTTGAAATGCCTTTTTCCTTGTATTGCAGTAGTTGAAGAAACAAAAACTTGAGACAGTGGTATTCTTCCATGCTTCACAAAAAAAAATCTCATTACGATTGTGTAACATTGGGAGGGTTATACTACCCTGTGATTCTGAATATATAGTTGGTTCTCTGTGGAACTAGAAGATATCAAAAGGAAGTTACTGCAGATTCTAGACATGGTGGTAATGTTTTGTCAGTGATGGCCTAGGATTTAAGAAATGCAGTGTTCATAGGGATAGATAAAGTCTTTTATGAGTCCAGCTAGAATATTTTCCTTTTGTGTTTGCCTCTCATAACTCATCTAATAAAAGATAGCTTGTTATTACAAGACTTAAGCCTTTTTCCAGTTTTCTTTTTTCCACCACCCTCCTTTATCACTGGATTCAACAAGTGTCATGAACCCTTTCTCTCACACTAGTGTTTTTCAGAGAAAGAGCATTGATTTCAGTGAAGCTGTGTATGTCCATCACCTCTGAAAATCAGTTCTATCCCATGCTGATCGCTTAGGAGTCCAGACCTGATTCTCCTCAGTTCGAGAAGAATTATGACATTCCTCTTTATTGGAAAGCTTCCATCTTAGAGGAATTCTGTCCCCGTCCTTCAACCTGTGGTACCCTCAAGCTATGAATCTGGCTTTCTCAAATAGAGAATGGGGACAGTCAATTCCAAGGTAAACTTGATCTGAAATTAATTGTAATGATAGATTTATACAAATAATTGCATCTCTTTTCTTCATTTCTGGAGTTCTGACTTCTGGGTACTTGGGCTTTGAGGGCCATATGCTTTTTGAAACTGGGGTATATAAAAATAACTGGGATCACAAAAAAATATTTTATTTTTTTTTTTACTTTAAAAAAAGTGTTTATGTTCCAGTGACTCTTTTTTGTTTGTTTACTGAAGTCTGCAAAAGTGCTTTGAATAGTAAATCTGGGCACAATCCCTTTTCATTCGAAGCTAGCAGACATGTGAGACGTTAAGTAGTTTCAACAATCAATGATGAGGGAGAAGCTCAAAATAAAAAAAAAAAGAGAGAGAGAGAAAAGCAACAGTTTTAGAAAAAGCTAGCCTCTCCTCCCTAAACCAAAGCACAAGTTTCAGCATGCAAGTTGGCAAGGTGGAGATGGGCACCTTTTATTTTTATCTGACTCAGCCAGCTCTACGGAAACCTTGTTATGGAGTTTTTGGAGTTCCTTATTTTCTCACAGGGAATATTTCCATTCAGAACAATATGAATTGCATCAGGATTGGTATACGTATCATTGCATATGTTGCCTTTTATCTGTTAATAAACAAAGTTCCTGTTTGCTCTGGGGGAAAGAAAGACTATGAATTTCATACATTTGCTGAAAAAGGTCAGTGTAATATTTTAGATAGAGAAGTGCAGGAGTACAGTTGTAGGGAGAAAAGAAATGGGAAAAGCATGGGAAATATCTGCTTTATATCTGCTGTGGTTTGAGCAACGCATCTGATTGGTATCCATATGCTAAATAAGCAATTTTTCTCTTCAGAATGTCTGTGAAGAAGCAACATGGCTGATTTATTTTGTGGTTGCTCTACCTTGTCATCAGAATCCACATGGACATGTAATACTAGGTCATGAATGAAGAGTGATTTTTTTTGACCGGCCTTGAAGGAAAACAAAACAAACAAAAAAACCCAACAGTGTTTGATTTGCACCCTTGGAAGGTCTAAGCTCTGTGAGATGTCATTTTAAAATATTTCCTATGTTTTCTTTTACTTAGTCTCAATACGCCGGGCTCAGCTAAACGAAGAACTAAATTAAAACTGTCATTTCAGCTCATAAATAACAGATGTCTCGCCCATTTAATTATTTATAGTCTTGAATCTTTCAAAAATGAAAATGGCTATACACATTTTTAATGTAGTTCTTGGTAATTTGCTGCATGAATGATAAGATTCCAGATAATCCCAGCACACAAACATGAAAAATAAAACTTTGACTGACTCGCTTATCTTATGTGACTGCTTCTTCGATCCCCTGTGACTTTTTTTAAATTAAAATTTAAGTGAAATCTAATCACAACAAAATGATGTTCATACACTTGCATTAATAATTTATCTGCTAGAGATCACAGTGCAGGTAGTATGGACATTAGAGATTCATTTGCTGCCTGAAAATCAATGCTTTCTCTTTTTGGTAAGATTCATCTTTTCATCTGTGTGAACTGTGTTTGGATGGATCACAAGTCTGAAATATTAATGTTGAAAGAAATTGAGACTGTGCCAACATTAAAAAACAACAGTCCACCCCACAAAAAAACCCCACCAAAACCTACTCTTCCCTGTTCCTTACCTAATGATAAAATTATGTCACTTGGCTTAATGACTTATTCTCTCATTATGAACATAGGTAATCTAGTGAAAGATGTACTCGTTGGGTTAACAAAGATTCACTGGTACAGCACACAAACTAAACAGGCAGTGTGTGAGCTGAAAGAGGAAATACATGGGTATGAATGGTACAATGCAATGTGTTTTGGAGAAAGCAATGTCCCTCAAGAAAACACATCTATTCCTCTCACCTCCTAAGCAACACAGTTTAAGTTCCTTTATGAGAAATTTGACAGTCCTCACATAAGGAGAAGTGTTTGCATTGTCTGGAACCTATGCTATGTGGCTATGATATGAGCTGAAAAGGTCAAATATTATTCCTTGGGTGGAAGAAGGGCTCCTTTGGGGGTGGGTAAACTGAGGGAGGCAAAAATGCCAAAATGTGATTATGAAGGTATGGTTAGAAAAGCATTTGCAGAACAACTATAGAAGAAAAACGAGTGGGATGTTAGCATCTTGGCAAGTTGCAGGCTGCTAAAAGGCTTAGAACGATGACTAAAGAAATTGTATTGCCGTTTTGTTCACAGTGTGTTCAAGTTTTACGCTCTTTTAGTAAACAGTAGCAATATCCAACTCATATAGAGTTGGATAGATAGATCATATAATTGTAGTTGAAGCAGTCTTTGAGACTCAAATCTTTCCAAAATGCTTGAAGATCAAAAGGGTTGTATACAGGCAGCTTTGGCAGTTAAGGCAAAACGTTTATACAAATAAAAAGAAGGAAATCTGACTCACTCTACCACATTTCTTCCAAAAAGGAATGATTTTGCTACTTCTAATCAGGTACAGCAGCTTTTATTAGCTAGGCATTTGTTAACAACCTTTGAAGGCATATATCAGCGTAGATCCTTTGAATTAATGGTATTGCTGTAAATTGTACCTGCTGAAGTTCAAGTCCAGTGTTTTCAATCAGGAACCGCTTCTTTGAGGAGGGAGAGACTTCACCACTTAAAATGGAGAGACGGTACCTGTACTTGGCCTTGAAGGGCTGACTAAGAGTAATAATTTGTACCTGCAGCATATTAAAGGCAGGCATAATTACTTGCCAACTGTTGGATTCCTCTGAAGAGAACTAGAGAGGCGCTGTAGCACTGTCTGCCTTTTTGGTGGTTGTTCAGGCTAAACACTTTCATATTTGTCAGAAAGAGCTGTATGTTTGCAGCCTCTCATCATGGTGCATCTAGGGGAGTATCCTGAGAAGCTCTGCTTCCGAGAGGAAGGTAGACAGACTGTAATCTGGGTTTGTGGAAAGTGGCAGATAAGAAATCCAGGGCAGAGTTGGGTGGACTTAAGCACTAATGTTCCTGTTGTAGGGAGATGGGGATGGGCAGTTTGGGGAGAGAGAAGTAGAGGATGGGAAAAGAGAACAGCTGTGGCCTGAGAGAGATTGGCAAGAACTGTTTCTGGCATGTTCAGTACAGACGTGGGCATATAGGATAGCCAAACTGTGGCCTCCTTGACCATCGGAAGCTGCTCGCCATGTGAGAAAGAAGCAAAGCAACAGAAGCAGGCTGTTGAGTGTCTACAAAAAATGCAACCTGAGTGCTATGAGGAAGGGAGGATTGCCAAGGACGGGAGAGAGATGTCAAGTCAAGGAGCTGAGGAGAGCTGCTGGGGCTGGCTTGTTAATGTAAAAGGCAGCTTATGTTTTGAATATGAGTGACTGGAGTACCCACATAAACTGATTAAGACTTCCTTGGTGCTTAATAAGCTGAACCAATGCTGGTGAATAAATGTATAAAAGCACTTTTATACATGCCAGGTGACAGAGCCAGGAAAATCAATCTTCTGCAAACACCATCCATCCAAACTTGGCTTCTAGCTCAGTGTGTTTTGTAAATATTATGTCAACATGTTACTGCATAACAAAGGAAAAAGAATATAGTGGCATCCATTTTCTCAGCTGCAGGGAAATCTCACTGGCTATTGTAATTGGAGAATGACAAATCAGGATTACAAACAGATTTCTGTTCTCAGTTTATACTGTGCGAGGATTGACAAAGGTAAGTAAAATAATGATTTTAAAAATCTGATTTAAGCTGTGGCAGTGTTCCTTTAATGATGTTTTGCACCAGTGCAGGATTACATATTGCAGCTTTTTACTAGACACTGCCCTTTGCAAACTTTCTGGAAAGTATTTTCCATCATTTTGACATTTCATTTAAAATGAAATATAGAAGATATTAGAAATTCATGTTCATGACAGGTATTATTTGTTTGACTTTGAAATATACAGAGAGCACACATTAATGCACAGTGACTGAAGTGTTGCAGGGGTGTGCGTCTGCATATTCATGGGACACTTCTTTACTCCACAAGAAAGCATTGCAGAATCAGAAGAGGAGTGACCTTTTATAGTACTAAAAATCTGTGTGTGCAACAATGAATAATTTAAAAAGGGGCCAGCTGAAGTGACCTTCTTCCCCATATATGTACATATGTGTGTGTAACCAAGAAAGAATGTTATTTTTCTTTGCCGAGGTGCGCAATTCCACAATATTTTCTAAGTTGCTTTTGTTTATACATTCAGCACAGAAATTCTTATCCAAACTTTTATATTCGTATACATAGGTCTATATTTTAGCTATAAGACCAGGATACACGTTTAGGGACTTGTACAAACATGCCTGCTGCCCCAAACAGGAAGAGCCAGGACCAGAACACTGTCACTGTATTTGATCTGCAGATCAACTGAAGAGATGCCTCCTTTTCAGTCATCTTTGTGGAGTTCCGCTTGAACAATATGAAGGTATTACATCTCAGGGCTGGAGAAGAGGTTACTGTAAGATTATACTAAAGTATAAACTGAGAGCTAATAAGGTGGAAATTCCTATTGAATTTTATACTTTTCCTTTTTTTTTTTTTTTTTTAATTCTTTGAGAATGATTATTTGGTTAGGAGCCCTTTTAACATAAGGGAAGTTATATTTCTTTTATACTAGACACTGAATGGGATTTTATTAAAATGTACAAATACACACGTATGATCAGAGCAGTGAATAAGTTGTACAGTGGTTCAAGCTGTTATGAGTGCAACAGAGTATTGCTTGACAATTCCTGTTTGTTGACCAGATAAAGATAAAATCCATTTGAATCGGAATTGACAGTTGCATGCCTTTATGGTTTAACTGCTAGGTAAAGAACTACTCTTCACAGTTTTTGATGACCTGATTAACTGTTTTACAAACCCAAAAGACATTGCAGCTATGGTGAGGAAGGCGTTTTAATCTTTTATTTTTTCATATCAAACATTTCCTAAGGAATATATTGTTACTGAGGAATGTTATTTTGATATATACAACTTCTTCTGAGGTAGGATTTATTAACAATTTTTATTGTTGGAACCTTGGGGTCAGATGGCTTTTATATTTAACGTAGTCACAGACTTTAGTGTATAATTGTAAAGTTTTCATGTTTCTGATCCTGAACTTGCACTTGTAGGAGTTGAAGTGTGTGGCATAGCATCTGTGGTCTTCATAAAACTGAGAGCTCCTAAGTTGGAAGTTTGTTTATACGGCTGGAAAAACCACAGGCTTTCTTCCTTTGTGGAGCAAAGTGCTAAAAAATCCCTTTAAATTCTGTTTCCCTTTAACTGACAATGTTGGAACTTTGTTAGTTCCCAGAAAAGGTACAAGACACTGTTGTTTGTAGTGGGAATTAACTCAACCTGGCGTCACTTCTTGTTTTTTGGTCTTAAAACTTCTATCTAATTGTAGTGATTGCCCTATTTTTAATGAGGCCCAGGTTTCAGTCTACTTTGTGTACCTGTGTTTGCCTGTGCAGTCATTGCAAGTGCACACAAATATTAGAAAATTACCTGCTCTAAGTCAATTATTAACTGCTTATGTGCAGTCACTGAATTTACATGTGCAGTTGTACAGTTAGGCAATACCCATGTTTTGGTAATGTAGACAACTTTTGTTGGTGATGTGCATCATAGCAAAGAATACATGCATCTAATGTATTATTGTATCATTACAAGGATGTAAAATCCTTTGCAGACAGGGTTAGTAAGTAGATATCTTTTTAATTGGGATATACTTTTTTAAATGGCTAATATAGAAGGAACTGTACTGGTCTGCTTTCCAGTCTGACTTGTACCATCTGAAACTGATGTCTGTCTGTAGCTCTTATATTTGTAGCGTTCCCAATTACTGCTGAATAAAACAAAGAGAGTCGGTAGGGAAGAGGCAACCTTATATGTATGCATCTGTCTGAGATGTTGGTAGAAGTCAAAGATTAAAAAAAAAAATTAAATCTGTGAATTTACAACTAACGTCCATAGACCAAACCATCTGATTAAGTCAATAATTCCTTCTCAGTCTGAAGTGTATAAAACTTGTGTAATTATATTATTTTGTTCAAATTCAAATAAAATAATTTTCCAATTTTCCTTTAGTATTTTCCCCGTAACTTTAGTTTCCAGTTACAATTGTCACAGGCCTTACTCTTTTGAATGCCAATGCTGGATTTTTTTTTTCGTGCAAAGTGGTCTCTGATCAAGAGCAACTGATTATGTACTCTCCCCACATGCATCAGCATGTTGATTATGTGAAATCTCATGAAGAATTACAGTCAATGCCAATCACTGTCTAGCTGAAGGTCAAATTTTACATTCCTCTACCGATGTCATTGTTTTTTTCTATACTAATCTATAAACCATGTAAGGAATCCTTGGATACGTGTTCTTAACAAAATGTATTTATGCCTCCAACTAGTGTTTTAGCATGCAAAAACAGAGCTCTGTTCTTGTTCAGCATGCTATTTCTATAATGTTTATTGATACTGGAGAAAGGAAACACTAAACAGAGCCTTGGGGTAAGGAGTGTTTAAAGCTGAAAAGTGATGCTTAGCTATTATGCATGTTTTGTGCAAGGTCTGCATGTGGGTACTATGGAAGGGCGTTCCTATGCTCAGTGCAATTCCCATATTTTTAGTCACATCCTTTGTTGAGTCTGCTTCTGCTATTTTAGCATCTGGATGGTGTCAGTGCTGCAGATGATGCTTTTGGGGTTCATGTCATGCTTGTGCCCTAACAGTCCGAGGAGCACAGCCCACTGGCTCAAAATAGATTGGTTAAGAAAAATATTCTATTCAAATGTTCTTAATCAGTGCTGTATCTTTTCTGATTTACTTCATTTACATTTAACATGTCCGATTAATCGCTACCTAGTGATTGTTTTGTATTAGGATCCCATATGAGGCAGTCATATATCTGGCAGATCTAGGCAATGAACAAATACTTTAATAAGTTTGATCAATAGGAGGGTATCTTTGAGATCAGATGCCAGCTATGGAAATAGCTATGCCGTGTAGTAAGCCACTGTTAACTCATGAAATGTTTGCCCAGCTAAGCTCATAGTAAATATAAATCGTCAAGTCCAAAAAATACAGAATACAACGCCTCCCCTGCCAAATGGAAAGATACTAACAGTATTCATTTCATGTCAGTTCCGCGCATTTGACGTGTTAAGGCCAGAGATTTTGAGAAGGCAGTTAAGCTATATCATATATGCGACATCTGCATGTTATTTGCAGACAGCTTGTCTTACATTAATATTGCTCAAATATGGAGACCAGGGTTATATATGTAGGATACACTAGAAGAGGGGAGTCTTTGTATTTGTGGTCATTTGAAATAAAAGGCTGCTCTACCCCCCAAGCCCTATTCCTAGTTATCATCTGTGTAACAGAAATAGTGTAAGACATTGTGATTAAGAACTAAACTCGCATTTCCAAATTCTAGTATTTTGCTAGAATGCAAAATAAGTAGGAAATTAATTCTGCGCTTTTTTCATAATGCTTTACTAAGTCCACTGTGTCTATATGGTAGAAATGCAATATTTTCCCTGGCAAAATAGGTGTGTTTCTATTTTGCTTTCTGTCTTCAAGTAGAGCTGTGTAAAACAAGAAGTTCATTTAAAGGGCTAGCTGAAAACCTTTTCCTAACAAGATTACATACGGCTAAAAACTTAGTACTCTAAATCATGTCTTTGAATGTATAGGAACATTCACATTGAAGGAAGTGGATGCAAAAGGTAACAATCAATTTTTGCAGTGGGGTATGATGAGTTCAGCAGCCCAGAAAGGAGAGGTGTATAAAGATTGTTATGCATGGTACTGCCACGGTAGCCACACATCTCAGTCAGAAATGGAATTTTATTTCAGCCTTTATGTAGTGGTTTGGGCTGAGCTGGCCACTAAAACCAACAGGTGCTTTCCCCAACCTCTCCCACCAGGGAGAGAAGGATGAGAGAGAGAGAGACTTACGAGTTGAAAAGAAACTAAACTACTTTAATGAAATATTAATAATAAAAAGAAAATAATGAAATATATACAATATATACAGCCTGTATTGTGCTCTCAGGATGATGATCACATCACCGGCAGGCACTGGGAAAGTCCCAGACTGGACTCACAACGGACGGCAGCTGAACAAATGGATTGGGATCAAAGGTGGATGAACAGATGAGGTCTTCCTCAGATGCCAGACATTGAAAAAAAGAGGGGTGACCCTTTGATCCTTCAGCTTTTATACTGAGCATGATGCAGATGGGATGGAATACCCTGTTGGTCAGTTTTTGGTCACCTGTCCTGTCCAATCCTCTCTGCAGGTGTGTCCCCTCTACGCTTTTCCACTTCCAACCCTCCAACAGGGCATATAACAAAGTTAGCTGACCTTGCTTAGAGCAATAAGTATAAGCAAGAGCCTCTCTGCATACCATTCCTTGGTATTAATTACAAATGTCAGGCCTTATCTCTGCTGGAAGCCAAAACTGTCTGAAAAATATGCCGTTAATTTCAGAGATTTTGATTAGGTAGAAGAGGCTTAGCTGAAAAGTAAAATTACTGAGAAGAAAATTGGTTCAGTTTCACCTCAAAGCAGGGCGCTTTATCTTACCTTAGATGAGGTATATGAAAGACATTGGAAAGACTTGACTAGTATTTCACTAGCAGATCATTGCCATATATTTTTGTGTTAGATGCTTCAATGTTGCTAATAAGGAAGAAGTTTGGTGTTTGAAAGTTTGGTGTTTGGAAGTTTGAAAGATTTCCTTTGAAATTGCTCTTAATGGAAGAATGGGGTTTTATTGTTTTGTATTTTTAGATAATTTTCACTATGTGCTGGAAGTAAACTTTCAAAAAAATCAGAAAGTATAGAGGCTTTTAAAATTTTGCTTATAATGAAACCTGAAATCCATTTGAATTCTGGCTGACTGCTGCTGTAATATGTTGAAATTGTAGGTTGGATTTTGGAATCTTAGGATTCAGTATGATCAGAGACCCAGTTGTCGATTCCCTTTATTAGAAAGTGGTGTATTGTGGGAGGTAGAATCTATCTGGAGGTACCCATTCATATCTGGTTATGCGTGCTCACAGTACCTGTAATACACCAGTGGTGATGCTCTAATAAATATTTTTCCAATGTTCAGTAATGGAGATGAATAGATATTTTGCTGAAAAGTCAAAATTTCATGAGGAAGGGACATTTCCTTAGAAATTCTAGATATTGTGGTGTTACTTCAAGGAGGACACAGTGAGAGAAATAGTTAGGTATTTTTTTGTGGCATTAAAGTCTTCAGATATACAGGCTCTGTTCTGCTTCATCAGCCTTGTCCAGATTAATCCCAAAACATTTTTCCTGCAGTTTTATAAGTAAACTACTACAGTAGCATTTTGCCAATGCAAAACATTTATACATTTATAGAGGTTTTTCCTGATGTGATTTATGACAGTGTGATTCTTAGCATTGAACTGATTTTCAGTGAAGAATCCCTTTTCTTGTTAATATTTAATGCTGGTATGAAAGGAAGGCAGAAATAGTATTTCTCATTTATTAACTTGCATAGTCAAATTGATGCCATTCTGAGAAAGATGGCATTTCTCATTTGATTTTTTTGATTTGCATAATTTCGATATAACAAGTCAGTGTGGTAAAGAGTGTGGTTACCCTAGTGTGGTCTCTTTCGGGACTGCTCTGTCCAGTGTCAGTCAGTAGGACAATAGATATGTCTGTTCAGTACAGATCTGGGAATTCAGGGTTATGTATTTCTTTCACATTAGCCATTCCCAGGATTACACAGCACCGAACCCCAGTATCATAGCTTCATGGTTTAAAAAATTGCATTTGAATTCTTAATCTTTGTATGGAGCCAGTACTATTGAAATATTTTCTTTTTTTTTTTTAACTTGGGGAAATATCCAAAGTCACAGCTGGAGGAATTCATATCTTTAACAAAAACATCAAGAAGAAGAAGAAAATCCCTAAGACACAAAGCTTTTAAAAAAAGGAAAGAAAAAAGCTTTAGCAGGATATATGAAAATATTCATTGTATATTTCCATTTAACTTGAATTGCATGTACAATATTTTTATTGTATTATATTGCATTCACTACAAAATCTAGTGCTCTTCCTTGGCCAGAAAATACAAATATATTTTGCTAAATGTCCAGTGTTTTTCACTTTTTAATTCATGTAATAAAGTTTGTGGGGAAACTCATGCGCACTCAACTCTCACTATTTTCTTTGAGAGTTGAGAATATTCCTTAACTTTTGTAAGTGAGCCTGCCTGGCTAATGAAGTTGACCTGTGCCAGCCAGACTCATGATACCTCTGCATCCAGGTTTGTGAAAACTCCTCAGCAAGAATCTGCAGTCTCACCCCAAATTAATCTTTTCTGAGTCCCCGCCCAAAGAAAATATATAAAATTTTTGAGCAGCTCTGCCTTATCCACTTAAATCCATGTCTAGCAAGTTCGTTGTGTAGGACAGCATTCACTTTTGTATCCTCACACAGTTAGTTTTGTTATTAAGCAATAACATGTGCAAACATGTTTCAGAACAATGTGCCAGACTTTGTCTATAGTTAATTTCTGAATGTCATTCAGCAGCATTTGTTATTTCTAGACATATTTGGGAGCGGATTAACTCTCATACTATCCAATTTGATCATGTAAGTTTTCTTTGGACCCCTATGATGTTTGTTTGTACTTTTCTACAGGATTAAGCAAATCACAATAAAAATATCATTTGACTGTTAGGAAAAAAAAAATCAAAATATAGAAGTAAGAAGAGTCTAGGCATAATATGCCTGTAAGTAATTCAGTAAAACAATTGCATTGTTCAGTAAGTTATTTCATCAAAAGTTGTTTATTTATTGGAATTTAAAACTGCTGCTTCTGTACTGTAAATGAGCATGCATACACCTTGTGACTTCATAAGTGCACTTATCACTTACACTGGAAAGTTATTGCTTAAGGCATATCAAAGACTTCCAGTGACATTCTAGCATTACCCACAGAAGAAGGGTTAGATGAGAAAAACTTCACTACGTCAGACGGAAGATCTATCTAGTCCAGCAGCAGATTTTTACAGGAAAAAGTATAGAAAGACCTTTTTGAGGAAAGGGTCATTTTATATTCTTGCAACTTGTGCCAATCAATAGTTTAAGGACTTCTAAGTAAAAAGTTATATCCTAACCATCACATCAAATGGCCAATGCTAGACCTATCATTCAGGAATTTCTCTAAACCTTTTTGAAGCCATTTATAGTTTAGCCTTTGCAACACCCGTGGCACAGATGCAGTATTTCACAGTGCAATTACGTGTTGTGTGAAGAAAGATTTCTTTTGGTATGTTCTATGCTTGCTACCTGATAATACAGCTACATAGTCCTGTTGTGCTGTCTGTGCTCGTTTTCTTGCACTGCTTCACTGTTAACCAGCCTGTCACTTGGAGCAGAATACTTGTGGGTTTAGGTGCCGACCCAAAGGTGGCTTCCACTTAAGCTTGGTTTTAACAAGGGAGAAGTCTCACTGAGAAGCATTTCTCATTCTTAGTGGACGTACCTATTGCTGCTGGATTATGGCATTAGTCGTGATCATAAAGGATGAAGGTCTGAAAATTCCGAGAGACTGTGAAAACAATGCCTGTGATTTGCATATTGATCATTATGTATAACTATATCACATTAAAATAACCAAGCTGCATACTTGTACAGTAAATGTTCTGTGATGACTATCCCCTGGGTCACTTCATTCCCACAGCCTATCAGATCATTTTGACTGGACAGGCATTCCCCTTAGGCATTTGTTCTTGCAGATATGCGAGTTTTGCCTCCTGAGGCATTATTTCCCTTGAGGTTGCTTTCCCTCACAGAGGAACTCATGGTTACAATAGTTTTAATGACTGTTAATGGTATATTCTGCTTTTCTTTTTTTACTCCACAAAACATTTCAGGATAAATTGTTCATAGCTCCAAAGCTTCCTACCTTTCTCCCTGTGCCAGGAAGACTGGGAGATGAGTCAGTATTTATCAATAGCAGCTTTGTGTGAAGCTGAGGATGAGAGAGAGATGATAATGTGTCTGATTCTAGTTCAGCTATTCTGGGCCACTGTATAGATTTAAGCAGCTGCACAAAATTATAATTCAAGCCACCTTGGGTTTGACTCAAATCTTTCTAGAGAATGATTTCACAATTTGGGGTACATTTAAAGTCATCTTTGCTCTTCCTTAGTCTAACCTCTACCTATTCCATCATGTAACATTCAGTTTGGCCCAGTGTTTCTGCATCCAGTCAGTCAGGCTGATTCTGGGAAAATGCTGTTTTGCAAGGGAAAGCACTCAATGTGTGCCAAGAATATTGATATTAAGAGGAATTGCTATCTCAGTGTTTAGCAAGAGGAAGATTAACCATCAAAACAGAAGTGTATATTGGTTTTTACAGGCTCATTGCTGGCTTTAGCATGAATGCCTGCTTCTATACTTTTAGGAGAAAAGACCTCTGAGCGTTCTAATCCCATTGTAGAGCATTAAAAGTGATCTGTAAGTGGGGGTTTATCAAAATAATGCCTTACCAGGAATATATAGCAAATGCCCTCGTTGACAAAACAGTGTTCATTGTAATAATTTAAAACTTTCAAAAAATTTTTTTCCCATTTTTACTGTCATAAGATATGCCCCTGCTTCTCATTGAAAAATGCTTCATTTCTAGCATTATGTCGATAATATCTAATCTGAGATGTATACAGCCACTGACTTTTGGTATATATTTTTTGAAATTTCAGTTTCAATTTCATGAAATATATCCGTGGGTATTGTTTGGGATTTTTTGTTGTTGGATTTTTTTGGTTGTGTGTTTTTTGTTGTGTGTGTGTGTTGTTTTTTTTTGTTTGTTTGTTTGGTTGTTTTTTTTTTAATTCTATAAATTACTTCGTAATCCAGGCAATTTCAGACATAGTTAAAGTTAACATAAATTTTACATTTTGGAAAATAGAAGATAGGAACTGTATAGTGCTATCATGGCAGCATGGAACAAGGAGTGAATGAAAAAGTCTGAATTTAAAATAAGTTAATCACTCAGTAACTATGCTTTGCTAGTGGGTTATTTGAAACATTACTTATTTATTGCCATAATAATTTATTAATAAAAATATTATTTATTTATGACGTATCCATGCACGTGCTAGGCAACTCATAAAATAAGGCTGATATTTACCAAGAAGAGCTTACACGCTTAGATGGGATAAAATCTCATGGTGGTAAATGGCAATATATCACCTGTACGTCCTGGTGACAGAAGACTGTTGGAAAATGTAGGAGAAATTTTTTTTTTTTTTCCCTTGAAACAACATAATGGAATTATGTTAATTTATTCTTGGGTTTCTGCTTCATCACTCTCTTTGTCTGTTTGTTCTTATTTCATCTTTTATGACATTTTTCATAATATAATACTTGACTGTCATCTTTACAGTATACATTGTGGGAACGATATGAAAGAAGAGCAGTCATTTTTGTATTTGAAGCTAGAAGTGCCTCAAAAAATTGCTACATATTTTGATGAAAAGTGAGGTCAAATGATATTATATCCAATATTTTGAAATCTTACAACTTTGGGCAAAAATTTAAGACCTAATGTATTGATATTCCTTTCTGTTCAAAACAAAAAGTATTTCAAATGCTGTCAAGTTTTTCCTTATTGTGTGTGTGCTATTGTTTATTTTGGGCAAAGGACTAAAAAAGTGGAAGTAAATGCATGTGATGTTGATTCTTTTGTATTTCAGTAAATACAGTTTTATTTTTTTAAGATGGCTTTGGTTCAGTGAAATGAATGCTGTGAGGATACAGTTGAACTTTGCATATGTGTTGTTTTGAACTGATAAGAACACTGGGACTGCTAAAATCAAACTTCCCTTCCTGTGGCTCAAGAAATATCCTGTAACATCAGATCTCTACTTTGACTTTTAGATGATTAATTTTTTATGTTTCAAAAATCCCTTTTGGAAATGCTGTTTATTTCAAATTTAGGCTCTTAGTAATAATGTAAGTTATTTCAGAAAGGTTTCTTAAATCCATAGGGTGGCTTTTGGTGAAAAGCAGAGGGAAATGGTAGACCACAGGGCAGACCAGTCAGTAGCTTTCCAGTTAGGACACTAATATACAGGCTCTGGGATTAAACCATATTATTTCTGCCTTGTTCAAAACTCTTTAACCCAGGTCTCCACATTCCAGGTGAATCCTACAACTCTGGGGCTATGAGGTCAGTTTTTGTGTTTATAGATGCACTGAAGGAATGATTCGTCTGATCTACTCTAAGTGTTTACTTTAGGATAAAATGAATTACTAGACTCCATTGACTAGATTTCTATTGATTATGAAGGGAGCCTGGGGTGTATAAGTCTATAGCCTGTAACAGAATATTAAAGGTATTCTTAGATAGCTTTAATGTGTGACCTGTAAGTCACAAACTGTGAGTTTTATTGTGCAAGAAACATGATGTATTTTAAATCGTATAAATCTCCCATTGCCTTCAGGTAGACAACCATGTAAGTATCCAGGGATTTATTGTATGTATTGAAATATTTTTAATTCAGGAGTGGCCACCTGATGACATATTGATTGAAGTAAACCTTACTGTTTCATCCGTCCCATGACCTGCTTCCCAGTATCCTCTAGTCCTGCAGTCCTCTTCCATAAGGTATCTGAAATTAAGGTTTTTGTGGCATGGACATGCCTGTATGTTGGTAATGTACCTGGAAAGCTTGTGTTCCTTCAGCTACGGAGTGACACAGTGCTTGCTCATATTCTGAGAATGTGAGCTACCACATTTGGTCACATAAAGCACGGTCAATTGATGTGGTACCTTCACTTTATTCAGGACAGTTTATAGGAGACTTTGTGACTAGGCCTGGTAGGGAACTGGTAGATATTGGTTTGATTTCAGATGAGACTGGAGGATGTAGGTTGCTGAATCAGCATCAAACTGTCCTTTAGTAGATATGTGTTTGTGATATTGCAATTGTTTGCCCTGTTTTTCATCTGTCACTATGAGCTATAGGTTTTAATTTTGTATTTTATTCAAACTACATGATAAAACAAATTTAAGTCAACAGAATTTGTCCTTGCTTCTTTTCTTTCCTAAAGTTAAATTGATCAAGAACCAAAAAGATACACAGTTAAATGCAATCTTATTCTAAATGCTTTTGCAAATAGGTATTTGTTTCTGTGACCAAAGCGGTTGCCTGAAGCCTGAGCTAATAATAATCTGAAATAAAAGAGTAGTTAGTTCCTTTCTTGCTGAGATGGGAATTCATTAACACTATTAATAGACTGTGCTGCCTACTAACCTCACTCTAAAATTATAAACTCTTTTAAATGCTTTCCTTAACCCATGAATGCATGACCGAATCTGACTTTAAAGGCATTCTAGTGAAAGAAACTTCTTGTTCACTAGATTATATCTTGTGAACAAGTGACTATAATAAATTGATGTATTTTGTATTGTATGGCTTTAAACATCTGTATCTTTATGAAATAAGTTAGAACCCAAATGGAGGAGAAAACAGGGTTAGCGGATAGAAAAGAATAGAATCAGCAATGTCAGAGAGTGAAGGAATATGCATTCTGTGTCACTTTCTTAATATTTGACATAGATTTTCATTGTTTTCTGACACTTATGAAGCTTCCAGCCACCTCACATTATTTACAATGTAACACTTGATAGAGAATTTATATAATAAATGCAATTCATTTAATCATTGACTATGCTAATACCAAAACAAATCCACCTTACAACTCTGAATCACAAACCCACTGGGATATATCAATCTATAGCTGCCACAAATTCTCACAGAAAAGACGGACTTTGCGAAGTGCCTTGAATATTAATGAATCAAGCCCTGAATTATACAAAGCTAGAGCAATTGGAAACGAACATCATCCTTGACTGACATAAATCTCTTCAGCCTTAGAAGTCCATTTTCACCAAATGAAAATTTGACTCCCTGAACACAGATTGTGACCTAACATCTCATCTGCTGCATGAAAAGATGAGTGTCTTGCCCTCCTGATGTTAGGATCTACCTGTGCATCTTCCTGATATAATCCCAGTCTCCAAGTATTTATAGGCAGTTCCAAATCGTCTTATTTGGTCTACAGACATTGTGGAATCCTTGCCTGGCAGTTGCCAAAACCAGTACTTGTTCTGGTCTTAAATAACACTGGAGAAATTAAATAGAAAGAATGGGATTCGCTGGTCTTGTGTGCTGGGTCTGGTGTGCTGCTACAGTGTGCTTCTGGGGAGAGTTTGATGTAGAAGGAAAAGAGAGGACAAACTGCACCTGCATAGGTCTTTAACGTAGCAAAGAATAGTAAATAGAAAAGTACATAAGAGATTTTTATCCCATCTGCATAAGATGTAAATGTCATTAAATGGCAGCATGATTCAGAATTCTGTTATCGAAACATTCTTCACTTTCATGTTGCTTCTGTGACAGAAGTGTTCATTACTGCCAAAATGACAATGTTACTTTAGGCATAGCAGGGCTATGTGATGAGCTTGACCAAAGTCTGCACAGGGTGAAGGAAACTGCATTCCTCATTACAAACTGAATTTCACATTGCAGAGTTGCTTCCTGATGGTTTCTGTCTTCCTTCTTACCATCAGCATAGGGTCATAAGGTTGTTTTTAGAGGTGGTAGTTTGTAAGGAGAATTCATCCTAGTCTGAGCAGAATTTATCTGTATTTAAAAACAGTTATCTTAATAATAGTATATAGTTTTTTGCTGGTGGTGTTGCAGCCATTCATTTTCCTTGGTTGTTCATTTTTGTGTTAGAATGACAGCCCTGCCTGAGATGTAAATTAGATGCAAAGGAAGTAAAGCATAATTTCTGAATTCCTGACTGGCAAGAAGAGTGATAATGCAGTAGGTAAAGAAGTTTCGAGGGCCATGACATTGAGAGCCTTCTGGGGCCTCTGTCGGTACTTCGCAGTGTTAGCTGACAAGAATGCAAATCTGATTGTCTTAGCCTTTGGTCCTGAATCTGGACAGAACTGAGTGGTACAGGAGAATAAAAACATCCAGCGTCTCTGTGTTTGAGTCATGATAGGATTAAATAATCTTTGATCCTCCTGCTCTATTAGGGTTTTATATTGCATTCATCCTCAGTCAAAGTACATAGAAGATATGTACTCACGTAGAACATAGACTCTGATTGTGGATGACAACAGTGTCTGAGAGAACATCTGTACTACTAAAATGCAAGATGTAATTAAAATAAATTTTACATTGTTCATTCGTGACCACAGGCTCGCTGTAGCAGACCCAGAGATAAGGGCCAGGATACAGGAGGATGGGATGTTAACAAACATAGTGAAAAAACCTTTCCGCCCCCACCCCTCCTTCATCTTTGCACGGTGAAATTGCACATCTGGGCTTTGTATTGTTTTTAGGCAGGTAGGAAGATATTTTGTCAGTGGAGCATGGAAGTCTTCAGTTTCCCATTTACCATAAAATTGCCAAGTTGTTCTTTCTGGAAATCCTCTGCTTGTTTTTGTCTGCAAGACATACATTTTGGACATTTCTGTCAGTGGTCACAAAATCCTGTGAAACACGCTGTGGTAACAAGATCCTTCTGCATCAAGGCACTCGGAGTTCACAATACCAAATAGCAGCATAATCCCCCCCCCCCCCCCCCCCGCCCCCCGAAGGAAGCTCTAAAGTGTCTCCTTTTAGGCCCTATACAAGGACAGAAAGATGCACTATAAAGCACTGCTTATCTTTCCTTTCTCACATGAATGAATGACGTCTCTAATGTGAGCAGCAAAGGCAATGCTAGAATTATTACTATTAATCAATCAGTGCTGAAGGAGAGAAGGCAATTCAGAGGAAAAGGGACGAAACGGGATGTGAGGGTGCCTAGAATGAGGACACAGGTTCATTGAATGATCTTATCTAAGAATCGTATGTGTAGTGGAAATGCACCTCACTACATGAGAGACAGTATCTGAAATTTTCCTGATCAGCAGTTCACCACATAAGGAAGGTGCATCTGTTACTGAGTTTTGTATAATCCCTTCAGCTTTCCTGCTTTATTATTTATCATTAATCTATTGTATTATTACAAAGTGAGTTGGTTGGCAAATAAGACGTATGGCAGCCTTAACTTTTTATTTTCTGTGATGTTCTTTTCCCTCGCTAATCGGGTATTACTGTTAGGTTCACTGTGCTACTGTTACAGGGCAGCTTGGAGCCCACAAGTAAAAATCTCTTGTGGAAATGCAAAGTTACAATTCCAGAGTACTATCACATCTCCTCTGAAGCTGAGTGGAGGTTTTGTGGGTTGGTTTGTTTGTTTTGTGGGGTTTTGTTTGTTTGTTTTGTTTACATTTAAAAATAATTGGTTTGATTTAATATATTTTTTGTTTTTATCACTTTGGTGTTTTCAGTTTGTGTGGTTCCCCTTGAGATCTGGCTGTGCAGTTTTCTAGAAAATTACTGGTTTTATTTGAATTCCTTTGTACTTGGCATATCCTAAGGGTGCTTTCTCTCTGTAGGAAAGGAACACCCTACAGCATCACAAATGAGATTGCCATTTGACACCAATTTTTGGATGAATTCCAATATCACTTACTTATCTGAATAGATAGAGTAACTAGGCTCTGAATCCCCAAACTGGAGTGCCCAGGTAACGCTTTCTTTCAGGATACTGAAATAATAGCTCATTTAGGAATTGAAAATCTGAATTAAGCAGTAATAATGTGCATATAGATAAATGTCACATGCATATTTTTTTTCAGCAGGAGCCTAAATTCTGCTGAGGTTATAGTTGTATTGGCAGTTTCCCTTACTACAGCCACACAGCCTGTTAATATGCCTGCCCATGTCATGTCTTCCACATCTGAAGTTTTGTCCACTTTTAAGCACATTCTGTAGGAGAAGTCTCCTTTGAAAAGAAGGGGGGGTGGGGTGGGGTGTATTCCAGGAGGTCACAGAGTTTTTGAATGTGCAGAGCATTATGCCTCCAGCTAACTGTCTTGTGATGGAATTGCTTGGTCAAGCTTGAGGGCTCACTGAAGTCAGTGGACTGGATGATCAACATCAGCTGGAGATGTAACTGAATGGAATGTTTTACAATGCTCTCCTCTTCTGCAAAAATGAGAATGCAGCACATGGGTGTAGCTGTGCAGAAATCCTCTCTTCATTTCTGCATTGACTCTATTTTGTCCGTTTGGCTTCCTGAGCTAACTTATCCATTGCCTTTGTAACCTATGTTCTCTCTGCTTTTAAGCCAGATAGCATGTGCTGATGGTATTCCCCTTGCACCTCTGTAACAAGTCAGACTGTTAAGTGGTGACATCAACTTTTTATGCTCATACCCCTTCTCCTTTCCACCCCCTTTATCCACTGGAGTGGATAAAATATTCTGAATATTCAAAAATATTCCAACAGATGGCTAAGGACAAAAAAGTTAGAAGCTCTATGTATCTAGAGAGTCATCCAATTTATGAAGCTAGTTCCTGCTTTCCACATTCTCGGTTTCTTCCCCCAGCTCCTTGGGGGCTGGATGACCTGCGTCATGAACTTTATTACACACTGCTGGTCTTATTGGTAATCATTAACCTTAGTCTTTTCTGGTAGTAAGACGTCTTCTATGCAATACTTCATAATGTGAGGTTAGTTCAGAGCTGTTTTGCAGAGACCACTCTATTGATATATCTTTATTTCACAAACTAGGTGTTATTTTTATAAACACAATTTAGGGCGAGCTTTAGTAATGCTTGCTGTATATTTTGGAGCACAGTTCTCTGGCCATGTGGGTGGATTTCCTAGATAATTCTGTAATCAGGGTTTGGGAACGACTGCAAAAAGCTGTGTCAACATATATAAAGGAAAAATGCTAGCTTATTTAAATTTCACCAGAATCCTAGTTGTAGTTACAGGCAGAGGAAGAGTCTTAGATATTATCTGAAATTGCATACGGCCTTGTTGGAGGGAAGGGGGAGAAGACAAAGGAAAATTATTGTATTTATTTTATTTTATTTACCAAGAACAGCCTGATGTCTACCAAATTAATAATGTACTTTCTAAACATCTATAAAATATAATATAACAAAATTTTAAAAAATTTTGAGACCTCTCATTTTTTTGAAATTTTTTTTCCAATGTGTCAATGTCACCTTCAGTCCCTGATTGCAGGAAAAATGCCAGATGCCCAGCAAGTAAATAATGTAGCTCAGGCTGTGATTGTTAATTACAATCAGTACTAAAGAATTTGGTGGAGATGATGATCTCTTCAACCCATGAGGAGAAAAAAAATAAATCAAAAGGATTAGAGAAAGAATGTTCAGATAAGGAGAATAAAAGAAAAAAATCCAAAAACTTTCATCTGTGAAAAATCATTGCAATGAACTTTTTATTATAAAGCACTGAGCGACAAGTGTTAAGGGGTAATTTCCTGAAGGACTGTTCCCGAACTCTAAATTCTTTATGCAGAAGATAGTGCTAAAAGGTAATAATTAATCACTTCCATTTAAATCTTCCAGGCATTGCACGAACAAGGTTTAGCTGCATAACTCCTGTGGCTAAATCCCATACAATGTTGAAAATGTAGATGATAATATCTCCATCAAAAAACTCAGTGCCATGGCAGAAATATTGGAGCCAGTCCCTGTGGGAAAATGGTATGATCTAATGGCTGTCAACTGCTATGAGATATCGCTCTCATTTCTGTGTCCTTGCATTACTCTGACGTTTTGGCTACTGCACAATGTGGTTCATACTTTCTGTTTACTTCAGTAGCATTTGATCACACAGGAAAAGGAAAATACACGAATAAGGATATGATGGACCTTTGCTTGAGTAGGCCCTTAATTATAGGGTAGAGTAATCACATTAAAAATGATTGGTTCGTCCTGTGACTATCTATAAGATTCATGTCATGTGGCCTCAGAAATGCCTCCAATTCTGTAACTGGGGACTTGCTATTATGAACTGGATTTTTCTTTTTAAAGTTTCATTTTGTTTTTTACATTCTAAAACAAACATGCAATTTAATATCATGATTAAAATGTCTATAAGTAATGTTCCTGACATGTTACTGGCTGTCATCTGTAAAATGACTGTAGTAGAATAATATAATGCTGCTTTTGTTTGTTGAAATGTCTTATTCTATTAGCAAATGATAAACCCATTCTTTCCTGTTGCTGAAACTTTACTAGCCCATGTACACATGAGGAAGGTGGTAGTGTCTCCAGACAGAAAACCTAGAGGTATGGACTTATTCTCACAAAAATGTCTTTGGATATTTTACTTTGTTTTTTGAATTAAGGTGGAGGAGAAGTAATTGCAACTTGCTACCTCTCATACAGACATTTTTCCTGATATGAATGCATACTTGGCTAGCACTGACAAGACAGTGCCTAATCTGGTTTTATTACGAAGGATCATTTGAAAAACATGCTTTTTGTAAGGACTTTGAGTGGTTAAGCTCAACATTATTGGTAAGCAGTCTAGGAGCTTCTGAGCTTCAATATGGTACGAATACGTGTTTCAGAGGTGACTAAGGCAAAACAGATTAGAGCAGAGGTGCAGGTCTAGAAGAGCCTAGAAACTTTCTATTGTCTAGTGGAGATCTGTCATGCAACAAAGATTAAAATAGAAGTGTCAATTCTAAGAGGAGACTTTGTTTTAAACAGATTTCGTAAAAAATGATGGCTGTTTTTTCTGAACATATCATCCAGCTTTTTAGTATCACGGGCCACACCAGGGTTTAAGGAATAAAGGGGAATTACTCTTGCCAACAACTGGCCATCCTTTTACAAGTCGAACTCCCATCTCTGTAGTCTCTAGAGCTAAGTCACAGAACTGGGAAGCACTGTGTACAAAGATCAGAAAGCTGGAAGAGATAAAAGAGATACTTAAATTTGGGGCTTCTGTTTCCTTTACAGGAACAAAACTGGAGATTTTTTTGAACTTGAATTCAGGTCTCCATCCCAGCAACAAAGTTATAGCAAATCTGAGGTGTAGTGCCCTCTCATGAAATATGAACAGTCCTCTGCAAATAATACATTTAGTCTTTTAAAATTGTAGTATTACATCACCAAATGAGCTGGTAAAGATTGTGCTACTTAAAAAATAGCGCACACAGTTAATGGATATACAAGCTGAACTTTGGGTCCAGAAGATCTTAAAATCTCTGTGAAATGTCAGCTTAATATTAGTGTCTGACTGTTAATTGCTTATTTAGTATTGAAGTATAACCTTCATTGTAGATTTCAGTATTTAAAATGACATAAATGCAGGAGAAATAATAATGGGGCTAGTAATGGTGAATAGACTAGGTAACACCTTATCTTGGTGTAGCAGTTAAAATGAGAACAAATTTCCTCACCACACCTCCCAAACCCTTCCTTCCTCTTTGAAACAGTTACTAGCTTTGTTTCCAGTTGTCTTTATGTTTGTAGACGTGTATTGCTTTGTCTCTTATTTGACATAATATAATTTGTTCTTATGAAGGAAATACATTTGCATGGTCTTCAAGTATGCAAATGTGTTTGACCTTAGTGTATTCTTCTGTGTAGGTATTCACTTCACCTGTAGTAGGTTTGAGCTTGGAGTGACAGAGGGGCCTAGTTTGAACTGAAATTAATTGTAGTGCACGGCAATGATTTGAGTCTGTGTTGCTCACCTTAGTGTGCATGGACAGGTAAAAGAGAACATAGTAAGAAATTACTGCACATGTAGTGTTTGTGTGGTTCTTTAGCTGCCTTCAAACAAAGCTTCTCATCCCATGAAGACTGACTGGCTTCATAGTTGTGTGTCCTTTTCTGCTTGGGATGCTGATAACAGGTTTTTTTACTTTGCTGCTTAAGAGCTGGTGGCCAGAAAGAATTGGTCTATTTGCCATTGTGTGCTCTTGGAGCTAGCACAGAGCTGACATTGCTTCATAAATTGTACTTTGTGTTTAACAGCCACCCAGGGGTCTGCTGAGATTCTGGAAGGTTTTGAAATGAAAGACTGAAGGGAAGCTGTTCCAGAGGCTGTTACCAAAGTGATGACTGAGTAGGGCACAGTACTAATGGGGCTGAGAATCTTGCACAGGAAAGAAAGGCAGTCTCTAGCAGTCAGAGCACTGAGGTAATTGGTGACACTCCATCCTATCCCTCATCTGCTTCTGCCAGAGTGCAGCCCCATGCTGCCCTTTACAGGAAGCAGATTGCAGGGTACCAAAGTTGGATCAAGCTTCAAAGCTTTGACTATCACAGTGGAAAGCATTGCCCTGAGCAGACATCCATTTGCTTCTTAAGTGAACATGCAATCTGAAAAGTTGCGTTTGTTCTTTTTTCAGAGTTCTGGTCTGCAGACATGTTCTCTAATGAAGTGCCATGCAGTATGATGATAGCTGCTGGCACAGCAAGAGAAGAGAGAGATCAGATTGAAGTCATCAAGTAAAAGAAAACAATTTAGTAGAAAATCTTTAATGGTGCTTTTTAATTCATTAGAAGGAAAACACTGTGTCAGCGCTCTTTAGAATCATATTTTCAAAAGGATGGCAGGAAACAGTCTAGTGTTATTTCTGTAGGTTCTTTCAGAGTAAGTTGTGGACTTCTTTAAGCAGATAAAATAAATGTATCTCTGTTGTCTAAAAGTTGTAAAACTATGGCGTTTAAATTTTGTAATCAATTTCACATGCAGTGTTTTGAACAGATAAGAAAGCATGCTAAAGTAAATGTAGCATGATTGGTTATGACTCCAAACCTTGAGAACCTGAGAGGCTGGCTAAAATACTCCTCATGGAATTTAGTGCTAAGATATTGTCTGTCCTTTTGGTGCCTCCTACTGTCTTCTCCCTTTAGGCTCTGGTAGGACATCCGCTAAATCTAAAATATCCTGTATTTGTGAATGACTTAAAAATACATAATTATCTATGCAAAGAAAAGAATTCAGTCTGAATGTTCATATCAAAGTTCTGTCAGGTCTCCTGTTTCACACTTTTTCATACTCAGTTTCAGAGAATATGTATGGGAAGGGATCCAGCTAAGCTCCTGCTCTGGTGAGATGCTGCTCCAGGAAGGAGAATCTTGATTTTAGAGACCTTATGACTTCTCAAGCTCTGTAGGGTTCAGCATCTGTTGCTATGCTTGAGGACCAGGTTGTATTTAGAGCCAAGAAAATGCTATAGAGCCATGAGGGTTATTGTTCAGTCCTGGCAGAACCGAAAGCCAGAAGTTATTGCCTGCATCAGCCATACCATATTTGTCTCTTCTTGTCACCTTCACCGGCTTTATCAATCTAACAAAATGAGAAACATCTCACTCTATTGGTCAACCATAGCAAGTTGAGGCTTTCTGAAAATTCAAAAGTCGTGGTTTTCCATTGCTAGATAGGTAGCTAGTTCTCATTTATGCCTCTGAAAACCTCCTAAAAAGCTCCTAAAAAGAGCTTAGAGCATTTTTAGTTAGACTTTTCCAATATGTTACTTCTGTTTAAAGCAGAAGATTCTGGTAATAAGGGCTGTAAACCTGTGCGGAGATGTATGGTGGTAATTTCAACATACCCACCATCGGTTTGAAATTGCTTCTGTCTTTACCTGTGTACCAAGCGTAATTTCTTTCAAAAAAGCCAAAACCTGCAAATTCCCAATTTGTAGTAATTAAAATAACCGGCTTATGTAAAGTAAAATAACAAACAAGGATTTAATTGGTAATCACTTAACTGAAGATTATTAATTGTCAATTGGTTTAGGGCAAAGTTTGTCAGTGCCTAAAAGAATAATGGAATATAGTTCAGACTTTAGAAACACAGGTTCTTTTGAAAATTTGAGCTAAAAATAAGGCTATGGATTTGCAAAAACTTCTTAGTTACTCAGAAAATCCTGGCATAGCTAGCATTAAGATTGCAAAAGTACTCAGGACCTTATTGATTAAAAGCTCATATCCAATAGAATGGTACCTGTGACTGACTGATCTGTATTACACAGGGGTTTTTTAAGCATATCTCTTTTGTAGACAAGTACCCCAATAAAATGGATGATAGCAGTAAGGCAAACATTAGAAAGTTTCCGTACTTGAAGACACGTGATTTCTGTTCTAAAAGGCTAAGACCTTTTCCATTGTGTACAGTTTATTTTTACTTCTGAATTTTTGTTCTACATCAAGAATGCTTGAAATCACAGAGATAGAGGCATTTAAATAAATGCTCTTAAAGCGCTTTCTGAGCTTTTGGTAAACTGATTTACATGCAGCAGCTGTGGGGTAAACTGAAACAGTAATTGACCCCATTGCCCTCTTCTGGTTATTCAAGGTGGAGTAATCTCAGGGGGACCTGTTCATCTCTGTACCATAGTGCTAGATGACTGCGGAGTAATTACAAGGAATTCAGATTTAGACTTATGAAGATTTGTCACTAGTCACTGGATATCATTGGGCTCAATAAAATCAACAAGCTTATAACTAATCTCAACTATCTAACAGTAACCTAATTTAAAAATGCAAATAATAAAAACATCTACCATAACTTTAAAAAAAGTCTTAAAATATTACAGATTCCAGTCACAGAAGAGAGTGCTGATCTTGAAAAGCTTGATGCCAATTATGTGCTTCACTGAATTAAAATGAACTCATATTATTAATAAAGACTCAAATGATCTAGTCTGCTAGTCCAACCTTTTACCACCTCACACTTTCATTAGAAATGAACTTTTCAATTAAGAACTGTCTTCCAAAACTTAGCACTGAGTTCCAAAATTAAGTTTTCCAGACCGTGATTCAGTCACATCAACTTAAGTAATACAGAACAATCTTGTGAAATTTGACACTGTGACATGTCATTCTCTCATAGTGCTTCTTGGGTCCTTTCACATTAAGTGATCATCTCTTCAGGCCATTGACAGTGAAAACTAGATCCAGTGGAGCAGTGAATTTTAGAAGAATAAGGCTCAGAAATAAGCCAGATGTATACAAAGCATAACACTTATCAAAAGCAATATTGAAATCTTAAAATTGAAATGCAGCTGTCAGAGCTCTTCTGATGAGTGCCAGAAGCAAAGGAAGGAATGAAAAATATTAAAGAAAGCTTTGTGCTGTGTGGCTTTTTGTTTTTTTTTTTTTTTAGTTCAAAGAACATTTTCTCATTGGAACCTTTTTTTCTAATAATCCTTAAAGAAATTCCATTAATTATCTTGTGAACACTTGACACATGAGATATTTTTGGACTTAGAGGGATGCTTGTGTTGTGATTATCAAGGCCAGGAGTTGGGAGATGAGGGTTCTGTGGCTAATTTTGTACCGGAGTTTTTGTTCAAAGTTGAACAAAATCTCTGGAGGTTTAAATAGATATTCAGGCTACATGCTATGCTGCTCACTACTCATTACTAATGCTTTGTTATTACATTCCCAAGTTGCTGGGGTTTGGCTTAAATCTGTTGGTTACTATTGATCCGGAAGTTGTTTCAGTTATAACCAATCTATAGAAAGAATAAAAAGTAAAAAGAAAAAGGTGGTTAACTAGTTACACATATGGTTATACCCATATCCGCTATGATGCTTAAGGAATTGTAAAAATACAATGGAAATGCTGTAGCATTTTGAAAAGAACTCTGTATAGAGAACTTCTTTGTATAGAATGGCTCTGCAGAAGCAGCTGAATTTGCTCTCCCAAAGCAAGTCAGACTTAGTATTTGGGCTAAGTAGAGAGAATAAGGCTTGATTTTTCTCCTTCTTCCCTGAATTTTGATCAAGGACAAGAATGTAAACAACTATCCTTACAAAAAGTGTCCTGATGGCCAAATCTCTCATGGAGTGCTTAAGACAAGAGCCTTCTACAACATCTCAGCATAAATAGTGTAGCAGATTGCTTTGGATTTGTTATTGTCCAGTAGTAGACTGGAGACTGGAGGAGTCCCTCCAGTAACTTCCAGTTGCGGTGTTGAAAATCCCTGATAATATTATGACACTACTTGTAATATGTTTTGGAGTGGATATTGTCCTTAAGTTTTCTTGATGTGCACAGGATATTTAAAACATAATTGGTTTGTTTGAACACTTTATTCTGCTGCTGCACCTGTGATGAACTTGAAAAATTTTGTGAACCACATAGTCTTTCTCCCACCCCTCCTTTTGCAGGTGTAATTAAATTCTCATCCTCCAATACACTTGCACGGTCTGATGAACCATTACACAGAATCACAGAATATAGGGATTGGAAGGGACCTCTGGAGATCATCTAGTCCAACCCCCTGCCAGAGCAGAGTCACCTAGAGTAGGTTGCACAGGAATGTGTCCAGGCGGGTTTTAAGTGTCTCCAGAGACAGACACTCCACTACCTTCTCTATCCCTTACAACTCAATATTTGGGTCCTGAAAATATCTCCAGCTGCTGTAGCAACATAGGCATTTGTCATCAGCAAAGAGAGATGAGATCTGGAAATCTTTGGTTCCATTCTAGCCTCTTGGAGTAACTGCATCCCCTCCAACCTCCCAGGCTTGGCTTTTCCCTCCATTGGCTTGTTTTTTGCTGATAAAAAAGTCTTAGTCTTCCTGAAGCAGATTTTTTTTTTTTATGTGTATTGCCTTGTCCGTATGTTTGTCCGTAGACCTAGTTTTTTTACCTGGCTACAGTGTCTGACTTCCATATCCTCACTTTTGTCTCTCTCACTCCTCCAGTCTCACTCCCAGACATCTCCTGATTCAGGAGCTGTTCTTCGACTGCACCTTGCCTCCCCTTCACCTCTTCTGGGTACTTTCTCTGCTCAGCAGCTTACTTGCTTCTGAGTAGACCTGTTTCCATTTGCTCTCCATCTTCTTTCTCCTCACCCAAATGTTCTGGGCCTCCATCTGTCTCCTCCCACCTTTCTCCAGTCTCCTTTTCATTCCTCAGGCTCCCCTTCCCAGTCTGTTCCCCTGAAAAATTGGTCCTCTCCTTTTATATTTGAGATTGAGAGCTCCCTCTTCTGTATTGCTTGGACTTAGTAACGAGAGTATTGGAACAGCAGAAAAGACCTCTGGCCTTATTTCAGATTGTTAGACTCAGATTTGGCACTAAGCTGCAATTGCAGAGAAAGACCTTCTCAGGCCCCTGGAGCATGTCCAGCACAGACAGAAAGGTTGGGAAGTACAGCAGCTGAAGTCTAGGAAGCACTGGCTGTGCACAAACCACAAGGCTTGCAAGTTGGACATTTTTGAGAGGCTTTTAATTGAGAGTGCAAAAGGCACAAGATCTCTGCCAACTTGCAAGTCCTTATTCTAAATCATGGGTTTTCTTAAAGAAAGGTCTTCAGAATCTTTTAACATTCTGAAAGAATGCTATTTCCGCTAGCCTTTTTCTCGGGAGTGGCTGCAGTATTTGGACTGAGATTTTCTGGGAAAATTCAGGTCAAGGCAGACATGTGATACAGATGATCAGAGCTTTTTCACTTTGAAAACAGCATCTTTAGTTGAGGCACTACTTCAACCTTAATTGAATAATATTCTGTTCAGGGAAAGTTTTTTCTGTCTTTTTATGCAGGTGCATATTTCTTAATTCTTCTACTTTTAATACCTGTTCCTTAAAGCTTGTTATTCTATTAATCTTTGTCATTATTGTTTTGGTACTTCAGCAAGCAAGCAGTGACACGAGAACACTTGACATTTGCAGTGAAGACTGACCATAGATACATTACTCCCCTATAAGTGTATAATTTGTGTTCTTGCTAGTGTTTCATGCTATTCTTATGTAAAAGAACTAAAAATTCAAATATAAGTGAATACGTCCTTTGAATTTGAATAAATTTAATAAAAGAGAAGAATAACATTTTGATTTCTTTGCATTGGAAGTGGATCGAACAAAGATTTAAATAACTTAATTTTTCCTAGCATCAGATAAGGGAAGTGAGATATAAGGCGTACTGAACCTCTTTTTTTCCCCTCTTGACTTTTCACAGACATTTTAGCTCTAAGCTGTAGTTGTCAAATTCATGTCCTCCAAAGACACTAAATCAACCTCAGAACGTTTGTAAGAACTCCATAACTGTAGACACCAGATGAGAGTCTCCTAACCAAGAACATGGGTCTAAGTACTTACATTCAAAGGTGTTTTTTAAAAGTTATGCTGATCTGATTCATACTCCTCATTGTGTCACAAATTACATTCCTCTCACAGTTCCATTTGAAACCCAGCAGAGGAAACTTAGTTATCAGAATCCTTTTGAGTAAAAATTATTATTACGTGGGAAGACTCAACTTGATTCTTAGATTGCCAAGCTTTGTAGAAAAATTGTTCATGTTTGCTAAGCAGCAAAAATTGATGTGGAACTTTGATATTTATCTGTGAAGTGCCTTTTTCCCAGTCTCTTTCAACACAGAATTTTCCTGTTGTCTATTTTTCATTAAAAACTAAATGTCTGCCACTATTTTGCAGTTCTTTCGGACAATTTGAAAGCTTATATTGGAGAAGATATTTTGATCTGAATTTTAGGTGTGTTTATAGCACCCTTCTTCAGAATTGCCATTTTCATGCTTAGCAAGCTAATTTTTCTAAAACTACATTGGAAATATTTCTAATGTAATTTTTTAATCCACTAAATATACTAGGAGCCATGGAATTTTTTTTAGAGAGGTTCTGGATATCTGTTAGGAATTTAGAACACACTGTGCAATACTGTCCATTGTTTCTGAAATGTTGTGAACACTTGAAATCACTCCTAGATACAGTTGCAATGAAAATATTCATGTATACGTGTACTTGTATACATTAATAGATCTTGCCTTTATGAATGGAGTGCTATCTTTTAAACTCAGTTGTATCCAATGATGTATTTACCTTCACCATTCTGTAGGCTAACCTCTGCTCTGCTGAAAACACATTAACATGGACAATAAAGTTTAGTGCAAGTGACCGAGCATTTCTTCAACCTATTATCTGCTAAGTCATTGAAGTGTAGGAGGGAATGTATGGATTCTGTAATAGTTCAGTATTCTTGTAGCAATAAAGAAATTGTTCTCCTAATTTCATTCCCTTCTTAGAACGCAGGCATGACTATTATAAGCTATTAAGTATTTAATCTATAACTGTGGGGTTTTTTTAATCTTTATACCTATACAGCAATGCAAATCTTTTGAATTGAACCATGCCTGGGAAAAAACGTATACATATAGCTTATACTTCTTTCCTTCCTTCTCTCCTCCTCCCTTTTTTTTTTTTCTGGTGAAAAGAAGAAAATCATTGTAAACTCCTGGAAATGGTTTTGTCCTCTAACTTTGCAAAGTGTTCGTTGAGCCTTTAGAAAGCTAGCATGTTTGTTTCTACTGTGATAAACACAGCAGAGTATAGCAAGCTGGTGTGGCATGTGTTGTTCCATGTGTGGCTGTGCAAAACATTCAGTGCTCTTCTACTAGTGTGAAATATGTGAAACACTTTTAGGGAAAGATACTAAACTCAACAAGTTTCTAATTCCCAGTTATAAAGTTTTGATGGTTTTTTTTTTCTGTATAACCTTATTTGTTTTTCCCTGGACTTGGAATAAGAAGAAGGACTGAGTAGGCACAAGGACTATAATATCCTCCCTTTTAAAAGTACAGATTGAAGATTTGGCAGTGGAGTATCGTCCTCTGTTCCTAGACACAGCATTGAGTTTAGGCAGGGCTGACAGTGATTAAGATCGTTTAAACATCTGGTCCTCATTTTGTGTAGAGCCATCTAATGAAGACCAGATCACCTGGCATTGAACTGAGAAGTCTAGGAATGAATGGGTGTGGAGACTGACTGGCCTCCCCATAGGGCTCATACAGCTGAGCTTTTTGATTGGGTTGTATATTGAAGGCAAGACATATACCTTGTCTATTCTAAACTTCCTAAGTGGCTAAACGAAATAGCCTGTCCTCCAGACCTCATGATGGCATCAATTAAAATAAAAGAATTTTCACTCTTTGTCCAATTATTAGTAAAACCTTGTTCCTCTGCTTTATTAGTTGTTTCATTATGATGAACATTCCAGAAAATGAGTGACCCTGCTCTGGCAAGGGGATTGGATTAGATGATCTCCAGAGGTCCCTTCCAACCCTATGATTCTATGAAAAGGGGATCTGTTTTATCATGTATACGTACTGGGCTTTCCTGTTATGAAAGCGTACCCTAACACCATTTTAAATGGAAGATAAAGACTGAAATTATTTTTTTCCAGCATTTTAGTGTGGTTTTGTGAATGTCTGAACACATTTGGTGTTATTTACTAGATGTGGAAGAAGTTGTTTGACCTGGGGAAGCATGTTAACAGAGGATGGAGAGCACATATGCATCATTAACTATTTCATAACTTAATGTTTGTCATTTAGGGGAGTCCATCATATAATTTGATGTAATGTAGACTGCAACAGTGAAAATGTTGCAGTTTTCTTCATTAAAGTGTTCAAGCTTTAATAGCAAGTGGCTGTGTTGACAGGTTCTAGATCTTCTAGGAAACTATAGTATGATTCAGTAAAGTCTGTCACTAAGTTCAGTCTTGCTTATGGTCTGTTTTTTTTTCTGTAGGAAAAACACTTGTCTGGGAAGGCTATGTGAATAAACCCCTCAAGAAAGGACACAGAATGTGTTCTATCATTTATTTGCAATTACTTGTAATAAAAAATTTATTACGGTATTTACTATGTCAAAGGCACTAGGTGGAATTATCTGGCAAAAAGTTCATTATTCACAAAAACTATTTTTGGAGAAGTTTATGGTCAACCATCCTTTTTTTCTATAGCATTTACATTAGAAATGAAGTTTGGATGTAGAAATTCTAGGGCTGTCTGTTTTTTTCTATCTATGGCCTTTGATGACTGTTTAATCCTAAAATGACATATTAATTTCTTCTTCTCAGTACATGCCTGAAAGATACAATGCCATGTAAATTGATGACTTCCCATAGCTGGCAGTGTAAACAGGAGCATGTAAAGTTTGTAGCATCCCCCCAGCCACCACAGGGAACTGCTTCTGCATACTTAGTTTTGCATTCTTGACTCATAACTCTGAACTGCCAGACTGATTATTTAAATTGTAACTGCCAGTTGATGGGCAGAAGGAAGGAAGTAAGTTTATGTGTCCATATGAATTATTAAATAGCATACCAAGATGTCACCTCATAACATTTTGTGAAAATGCCATGGTATTCTAAACGCTTGCCTGGAAAACATGTTGAAAATTGATCCATTTGCAAATTTGTAGACATCTATTAATGGTTTTGCTGATAAATTACAATGACCAATTTACTTGATGAATTGCACCTTTTTCTTAGTTAAATATCTTCTAAGACCTGTAATTCAGATTAAGATTTTTTTATTTATTTAACAGGTGTTTGTGTGATTTGAGCTCAGCACGGGTAGTTCCTTACTGCTGTTTCTATTCTGAGATTGGATATTTTAAGAGAAGTGTACATATTGCTGTGTAAGTGCAGGACAGGAAGGCCTGCCTTTTATCATAGTGTATGAGCACCCAGGCAAGTCACTGAGATAATTTTCAGTTGTTTTGCTATATAGGAAACAACCTTGTGCGTGTTCCTACCCTGATATAGCCAATGGAAAATATAAGATAGATTGTATTTTTTTTCACTGAGGTATAAGCAACCTCATCCTTTTATGAGCTAAAAACATGCTTACCATGGAATAACTGATGAAACTTAGCTTTCTCTGCAGTGAAGTGTGCATGTATCTGTTGTCTCTGATAAATTTGCTTCAGAATATAGTACTATCAAGCAATTATGAAACAAATATGGCAAGGAAAAGTTTATCCTTAATTTCAATGAGATGTTATTTATAGAGCTAAGGGGTATCGGTTCTGGATTTATTTTTGTAATGCCTTGAGGCATGAGGATGCATGCTTTTTATCCAGTTCTCACTAATAAACTTGTATTTTTCCTCATTATCTGTAGATGTCTAACCTGTCTAGTTTCTGGTATGAATGCTTGAAAGAAGCAAATTAAAAAATCACTTTCTGTGTTCATTCATGCTGATGAAACTCAATTAAATGAATACTCATGTAACAAGACAAATGTATTTAAAATTTCAAAACTTTTTTTTCTTTTTCCTTTTGCAGTATTTGCTGTCTCTTTAAAAATCCCAACAGAGCATATGAGTTATCAGAAAATGGATGAATGAGTACCCTCTAGAGGTAGAGTTCAGTTGGGAAAAATTCCAAGATACAGAGAAGAGGTATCAGTGAACATAAACAATACTGCTGTGCGGAGAAGAGAGTTGGGATTACTCAAGGCTCACTTAAATACATACAGTAAGTACAGTTTCAAAGTTAAAGGGGATAGTTTGGGCAGAAAATCTTTGAATACTGTAGCTTTAAACAGTCATTTTCATCTGTATTGAGTCTGAATCTCAAAGCAAACTTGGATCTGCATAAAATTCAGACAGAGGATCTCCTAATAAGTTCAAAGTAAAGCTTGATGGAATTGTAACTTGATGCAGAAACCTTTGGCATTTTTGTGGCCAAAGGTATTTTAGGAGCTATATGGAATTTAAATACAGTCATTGCCAAGGAACTGAACAGTGTGAGTTGTAGAATTCTTTGTTATTTGGCATCACTGAAAAGCAGGTGTGAAAAACATGGCTGAGTTAAGCTAAGACAGGCATTACCCAGTGTTTTGGTAAGAAATTAAACTATTTTGTGGAGGCAAACTGAAAATCAACTCAGATCAGTTCTGAAAGAAATACAAATATGAAATGTTTTGTTTGGAACAAGTAATACATTTAAAAATAAAAGATTCTATTTTTAAATTTTAGAAATCAATGTTCAACATTGTTTTGAAATTTCATGCTTTTTAATTTTTTGGGTTGACACACACTTTTTCAGTCAAGTCAGTGTCCAGTGCGTGGGTTTTTTTCCAAATTGGTTGAAGTCTGAACCAGGTCGAACTTTACAGCTAAACCCATAAATCTTTATGAGCTCAGTTTTCTGTAGCTAAAGACATATGCGTTTTTTGTTGGTTGACATATGAGGTGGCAGGTATATTGCTAATAAAAGCTGTACAAAAACGTTACTACTTTTCTAGAGCTGTTATTCATACTCAACAGTACAGCCTTTCAGTTTGAAAAGCAGTGGCCTATAATCTTATACTCAGTCGATGATCTAAAACAACTTTGTGGTCTGTGGTCTTTAAAAGTTGTATTTATTTTAAAACTCCAGTGGGATAAAACATCTGTTTTCAACCTCTTGAACACACTCTCTGTTCTCTTTAACTGTTTTTCATCAGGCTGTTGTGATATCAAACCAGTGAGAGCTCAATGAGATGTGGTAATATACTGATGATAAAGTCGATGAGAGTAGAAAGTGCCAGATTATTTGATTTCTTGCAGTATTTTATATCAGAACTGTCATTTGAAGGTCTAAGGAATATTTGTTTTCCATTAGATGCTCATGTTCTATTTGTTTCCTATGGGATACCTATTTGGTTTTTTATAATCTATTTGCACCTGTTATAAGGTTATTATGTATTTAGGGCCTGATTCATGCCAGAGTAAATCAGTAATTATTCTAAAGGTGTCATTGAAACTCTGCCAGTGTTAAACTGGCATGTGGGAAGAGTACCAAAAAACCCGTTCTGATAGGTACAGTGGATGATCTGCTGCTTTTTGTTACTGAAGAACCTCAAGCTTTTGTGCATGCTTTGTAACAGTCATATATGTTTGGGAAACCTTTTTTGCCTTATGGTTAACTATTATAATTAAAACATAGAGATAACAATGCAGAATATATCTCCTGTGTATGCCGTCCTGTGCAAGTGCAGCACTTTTACAGGTTTAGATCCCTCTCATGTACAAGTATAGGGAGCTGCTCTTGTAAGGCAGGTTTACCTTAGGGTGTCCATTAGCATTTCCCAAAGCAGTTTGTGTCCTGTCTTGTGTGATAGGAGACATAGCAATCAAATGGTCGCGGCTTAATCACGTAAACTTACACTTTCTCTGCAGATTGTGTGTTATACTGCTGGGAGTCAACGCTGCACTATTTCTCTACTCCTGACAGAGAAATCAGCATCCTGATTTCTGCCAGTCTTACAGTTGATTTTTCTAAGTTCTGTACTATAGAGCAGTATACAATTATGGAATTCTTAAGATATTTTATTGCTGCATTTTTGTCTTGCTGCTGTAACTTCTGTAGCCTATAAAGGCTTGTCCTTAACCTATTTTATGTTAGCTGTTCTGAGAAGAGAGAGAACCTTCCTACTGTTAAGCATGTTATCTGCACAGATGATCTATCTGTAGATTTCTGAGGAAAAGTCAAATGACAACATGTCAGCTTCTCAGTTCCAGAGAAATTATCCCACGTTACCTTGGCAGCGCTAATAGTTTACAACGTTCATGGTCTGTAATAGGCTGTTTGCCTTAAAGGGCTTTGACAGTTTTGCTGAACTTAACACGTACTCAGCTAAGAAATTATCTTTCTTCACTGCATCACTTGCCATTGGAATAGGTCACATTTTGATGAGATTTGTTTGATTTTCTGACTGTGAAATTGCTGTATAAATCTTCCCTTATGCTTACATATTTCTCAAAAGATCCACTGTATTATTCTGAGAGCAAATACCTAATTATTTGCTGCTGAAAGCCATGTAAGAACACCTCTCTATTTCTGAAATGCTTTGGTAACATCTGACATGGTAAGTTTACATCCAAAATGAATAATGCAATGGGAAGGGATTTCATTCCATGGCCTGGAGCCTGGCTTTGTGATAAGACAAAAGAGTGAAGGCAGAGTACCTGGGGGACGTCTTCAGTGGCTTTTTTAAGGTTATGCTATCATGGCTGAGAAAGTGAGGACCTAACTGATCAATTGGCTTGTTTGACTGCTTTATATCTAGGTCTGGAACTGAGCACTTGTTGATGTCATTGATATCAGGTCAAGCTGTACAGGTACTTCTACACCTCTCAAACACAGACTTCCTGAGAGATTGCCTCTGAAACTGATTCTTTGTACATTGTTATGTCTTCCAATAACATATTGAAGGAAATAATATTTAGAAGAAAAGACACTGCTCACATGATGGATGGAGCTTGCTTATGCTTTGCTGACTAGTATCATCACGATAGTATTTGTAGGGATGCAAGGAAGAAATGTTCTTGGTAGGTCTTGCATTGCAGAATGATGTGATTTTTTTCTGCAGGATTTGGATGTCTCTTCAGCTGCCTTCAGGTAGTAGGTGTTGGTTATGACAGTGCAGAGCAGGGCAATTAGGTGATGAATCATCAGCATCATAATGTCTGTTATTTTAAAACCTGTGCATCTGTACTAGGATCCCTGTGTAGAGTGCAAGGCCTGTAAAAGCTTTTGCAAAGTGCTAAAAAAACAAAATGAAGAAAATATGTTTAAGAACAACTACTGTCAAGTAAAAGCTCTCTAATGGTGGATAGAAGGTTAATGTGAGTGTTTGAAGCCTCCCTTGGAGCTGCAGCACAGTTGTCTGGAAGATGTTATGATGACACTAAGCTCCAGAGTGGTTCACTTTCTGTTTGCCATTTTTGAAGATTATCTTACCTGGACCCCAACATCCTGTGAATGCGTATGATCAAAAATAATGGGTAATAAGTATCTTAATGCTCAAGGAAAGGTTAATGAACATGTTAATGAAAAAGGTCTACAACAGAGAGGAAACTCTTTCCCTTAGTTGGTATCTGAATTCCATGAATTCCACAGCCCTTTGGCTGTGTCTTCGGCTGTCCTCCAACTGGCAAATCTACTTGTGAATCGTACTTTTTTGTTTTTGAAATGCATATAAAGTCCATATTGAAACGATTGTATAGGCAAGCAGAGCAGCTGAGTGTATCAGCCCCATTGTCTGAGCATCTGACAATGCCCATAAAGTATCTTATGAATATGATGCTAATTCTATTCCATCTCCTGTTTGGATCTGTGAAGGGGAGTTTTCTTAAATTGAGCCTTCAGCCATCAGTGCTCATGTTGGAAAAATGGCAACAGACATTCTGTTTATCACTTGTAATACTTGCCCATATGCCATGTGTTAGGTGTCAGGTGTAAGCATCCTTACTTCTCTGTATCATAGGAAGAAATACTGTGGATTTCAACCTGGCTATATTCAGAACCCACTGAGTGCGTTCATTTGGCCAGAGGGCATCCCATTAAGCGGCATAAGGAAAGTCTCTTGCTATTACTAAAGACTTCTCTTGCTGTAATCCCTGCTGATCCTGGGAATCTGAGGTGGGAACTGAAACCAGATCTTTTTCTGGCTTTTCACGGTTCTGTGACAATGCCTCCAGGGCTTTTAATGTATTAGGGAAAAATTCTGCCAAGCTTTTCACAAAGTAACATTTTCTTTCATAAATATACCATCTGCTTTTAATGACAATTGTGAGATACTGTTGCAGAAAGCGAGGGTGGCAGAATCTTACTTTTTTGATGAGTGGCAGCTGAATAGCTTTAATTCCAGCTGCTTAGAAAGGAACCAGAAATGTCCAAAGCTAGAAAAGAATCAGAAAGTTTTTGCAGATAAATAAAGTACCTGACCTTCCCTTCCACTTTCTTCCATGACACCCATAATGATCTGATATTTGCTATACCAGGCAGATCATCCCTGCAAGCTGATGGGTGACTTATTTATCCATATGTCCGTTCACAGTTCTGCACCTGTGTCAACTTTGGTACATACCTAGTCTTCATAGTGTCAGGTTATATGCTCCCTCTTGTTGGGATGTTTTATTCCATATTTGTCTGGTACTTCTGTAGTCATCAGGAGTATTTGTAACCTTGGTGAGAGGCCACTTAGCTGTTCCTTGATAAATAATTAGTAAATAATACATCAACTGCTGGCCTCTCACTTTAGCCTGTTGAATTATATAGGGAAAACTTTAAATATAGCAAACATTAATTTGTGGATGAATCTCTTGGGTTTATTAGGCGTTTCAATTTCCATGATTATCCTGCATCTGAGTGAACGGAATATTTCCATTCTGAAAATAACTAGTGACGTTCTTGTGTTTATTTTCATTTCTTCTGTGTTTCTGCCACTGCTCACCATTCTTTCATAACAAAACTGTCCCCCAACTTGCTTTTTCATGTTTCAGATCACATAAAGGTGGTGACATTCAACAGACAGATTATATATTTGTTTATTTTTCAGTTTACTGAATGCATCTACCAACATCTCAAGGTACATAAATTTCAGTAAGTGAAAAAGATAACAGAATATCGAGCATATCAGGAACGGTTTTACAGCAACAGAGATCACAAAATTACTTGTACCATAGCTAATGGGGTGTCCATGCTAATGTCCTGACAAAAGGGCTGTTTTAAGTTCTGCGCTATTATGCTCCCAGAAGCCATGCTGGCGGCCTCCGTGTGTGTGACGGCCTCTGCAAACTCTGCAGGCAAACGCTCAAAGTGCAAGGGCAAGCTTATAGTTACCTACTGTAGTGACTTGCAGCTGCATCCATTGATTTCCTAGTGCACAAATGAGAGATGACATCAGTTGAGCTTTGTGCTAGCGACTTGATTAAATTGGGTGTTGCAACAGACAGAAAGGATTACAATGATGTTACAGGTTCTAAGAAAACATGAAGCACAAAAGACTACGCTGTACCTCTGTCAGCTGAACCTGACAGCATTGCTCTGTGAGAAAAACCTTTGAAGGTAAAGGCTCTACTCTCATGTACTTTGTTTACATCAAGCTTATGGTTGTTTAAAATCTGGTTTTGGTGCTGCATGTGTTTGGATAGAGCAATACAACCGACTTCTGGTATTTCAGATCTTATACTGATTTAGCTTCTTATTACATATTCACAATACACCAAGTGCACATTCCTTTCATTTCTAGGTACTGTAAATTAGCTACAGTATATGAATCTCAGCGTGTAATATGATAGCATTTTTTTCATGTTGGAAGTAATGGTTGTATTATGTATTTCATGTCCAAAGAGAAATAGCATGACTTCAGGCTACAGAAATAAACAGTATGAAACATTATTGTTTGTGATGTTGTTGATGTTTTAATTGCTGATCATTAATCTGTGTTCTTCAACTCCAGTGTTGGTGGAATTATAATTAGTCCAGTGTGTTTTGCTGAAATGTAGAAAACAATCAGTCTGCCACTAATGATAGGGCATGTGGGACTCCAAAACTGAGTATCAAGTCAGTATTTCTGTTCCACAGTGCATATTTTTTTTATACTGATATTTCTGGAGAAAATTATACTTATCAGGAGAATAACTTAAACTAAAGAAAACTTACAGAACTTGAAAAATAATTTCAAAGAACACCTTTCATGTTTTATTTATTACCATTTAAATGCTAATTACATAACAATGTAATTACTGTATCATGGTACAGTGGAAGAATACTTCAGATATACGTGTTTCCGTAAATGTAAATAATGTCATTATAGTTGATCCTAAGCGTGGCCTTCATCTCTGGTATGTATGCTTGCCTAGTCAATTAGAAGTATGTATACTCCATTTATTGTGTTACTTTTTTATTCAGGCAAAGATCAGTTTCATCATAAATTGATACTCACATGATAATGTATGTACGCTTGTGCATTCATGAAATTTAAAAACTGTGTATGTGTTTCATGATTACTTATGTTGTAGATCTAAACTTAGCTCTGTTTTTGGACCAAGCTCACTTTAAGTTTAAGAATAATTTCTGTTCCTTTTACAGCCTCTTATCTCAGAAAAAAGATGACTGATAATGCCCATCAAAGAAAACCCCAAAACAACACCATATCAATTCTGTTACATCAATGCAAAAAGAGTTGAAGAATTGCAAATTAATTCTATGCTTGTACAACTTGTTCAATGTGACAGATGAGCACTAGAGTAAATATCTAAGGGTTATAAAGCAGCAAAATCTTGCATTGTCTGCAGTGGCAGGGTTTTGCCTGTGTGGGAAAGACGTTCCAGCAAACCAAGGTATGACTGTAAACTTCCAAAATTGAGTTGATGTAAATCCAAGTATGGAAGATCCTTATTTCATTTTCTCTCAGTTTAGCTGAAATCAACTGAAAACAAGTTTTAGTTAAACAAAAAGAAGAGTCCTTCAGAAATGACCGATAAGTGTCCCGCTGAGGGTTTTGCACACTATAACTGCATTGGCTTTGAACGCATTTAGGTCACACTGATACATTCAACTTTTAAAGCATCTATAATCTGATCTGGCTCTAGATGAAGTCAGTGAGATACTGCCACTTACTACAAGAGAGGGGATTGAATCATTCTTTTAATGAGGCAGGGGCCAGTTCTCATTTGGCGTAAATCAGTGTATAAATAATTTATCCTGGATAAGAATCCATCCCCTTCTGTTTAAAGAATAAATTTATTTCCTAGTTAGTACTGATTCTGTAAAATTACATTAACCTACTTTCTCCACTAAAAAAAAAAGAAAGATAAATTTGTATTCAGGATTAGCACAGAAGCAAAGTGTTTATTCAGAAATTATTTGGTATAATTCTAAAACCAGATGTTGTTTCCACACTAATCTCTATAATCAATGATCACATTCCTACTGCCAACAGACAGCTGAATGTCAAGCTCTTAATGATTGAATTTTCAACAAGACTCCATTTCAACTCAGTTTCAGATGCAGTGGTACAGCAAAATTACAAAACTTTCATGATTGAATGAAGTATGTATCTCATTATAACTGTAATGGTGGAGAAAATTTTGCATTTAATGTCAATTCACTTTGACCATCAGTTTAACTGTGCAAAAATTACTGTATGATGAATAACCTGCATGTGTATAAGATTAAGAAATAGATCGTTTAAATTCTGGAATCTACTTTTATAACATAGTTTAACCGCCAAGATTTAAGGTGTGTTAGTTTATGATTAGCACCTGATTCTAAATGAGTTTGTGGTAACATATTCTAAATGGGGGCACATGCTATACCCAACTTTTAAACCTGAACTAAACCAAAGACAGGCTTATACATCTATCCACAAAGAGACATTAATAATAACTATTATCATTATTATCATTATTATTCATGGTGATTTAAAACACTCCCAGAATACAGTAAATTTTAGAAATAACGCTTAGCTTGGCTTTTCTCTGTTACCAAGCAATGAAAGGTTTATAGCTGAAGTAAGATGTGATGAATGAATCCAGTGAATGCTTTACAAATCCTTCAAAAGAAAGGAGAATTCCTACCACTTCAGAACCAGCTGTGTAATGAGTTTGTGTAATACTGACAAGCCAGAGAAACTCCCAGAAGCGATTTTGTTACAGACAAATAATTTTACGTGGGGATTTCTTCAGACAAATTCTGATATGTTCTGGTTTGAAGTTTCAAGAGGGGGGAATAAATAGCATTGGTTACCCTGTGACATAGGAGTTGTTAAAAGTTGGCCACTGTTGGTGTTAATCCTTCCCAACTGCAAAGCAAATTGAGACTGGGTAGCTCTTAAAATGAAAATTGGTGTTGGAACAAACCTTGACAGCTGTATGACTTTTGTTGGTATTGTTAAGACAACACTCGTTTCATTGATTCATTCAGTATTATCATGCTGATTATAGGTCCTGCAGAACATCTACACAACCTAATCAGTCTTTCCTTTGTTGTTGAGCACATTTGTCGTGTTTTGTGAGATTACTCAGCTCCCTGACCACTGAGCAGTGGCATTTCTTGGCAGAATGTGCTATTGCTTTCAGTAAGATACACTTCAAAGCATTGTGCCATACTGCACCAAACTGCACTCTAAAACAGTATAAATCCTTTCACTTTCATTTCTTTGCTTTTCATTCTTTACACCTTATCTTGGAAGCATTAAAGGCAACCAGCTTTTTGGCTTTCATGCCTGCCTGAAGGTGTAAGTACAACAATGCTGATGCCAAAATGACTAAAGAATCAGAATGAGCAACTCCCTGAATGGAGAAAGGGTGGGAGGGAAGCAGGAAAATGAGCAAAGAAGAGCACTGAGGAGAAAAACTATTTCTTAATTATACTACGAACTTTCTCTTGCAAGGCTTGGATCTCACCCTAATTAAAGTAATTGGCACGTAGCAGTGTGATACAGATGGAATTCAGACACATTCTGTACTGGGCAAAGAGGGTTTAAATTTGCATTTGCTAGCTAGCTTGCAAAAGAGATGTGGTTTTTTTTTCTTTCATTGTGTGCAAAAGGAAGAGTGGGATTACATGGCTGTTAAGAAAGAGAAGGCACGTGAATGCAAATATCCATGTTTCTCTTTAGGCTCAACTGCCTGAACAATTACGCACACCTTGCATTCAAAAGGAGTTTGAGCTCCTGCAGGATTGTCCCTATGATAAATCCTCGTAATATCTTAGAGACTATTTAGTTGTTTGGGGAAGATTTTGTCTAGTCTGGAAGCAGAACTAGAGCCACCAGGGGCTAATCTAAATCCTTTTAAAATGACTGGAGTGACACTGGATGAAAATCTGGCCTCTTATTCTACTCTGCTTCTTTCTACTCAGTGAAGTCTCACCAGGTTTGAGGTCTAAAAGTTGAAGGCGTGGTAAAGGATAATGGGTTTGCAAGACAGAATTTGGCTTCTGCTGGTGAAGAAAAAGGAACGTGTGCTAATCAAATGGATGATGACGGCAAAGTACTTGCTTGCTGCTTCCCTACAGATCACAGCTCTTGAAGTGTGATCTTCTTGGTCTGGAGGCTCACTTCACACATCCCTTGATCTTTGAGAAAACCCAAGATTGATTCAGTTCAGTTAAAAACAAGATACTGCCAATGGCACTGGAGAAGCCATAAAAACCTGAATGGTTTAACCGATGTTAATCAGAATGTCAATTACAGCTGTTATGCAGAACAGCTGTGTAAGTTCTAGTTGTCTGGAAATATCAGGTGAATGGGCAGAAAAATGAAATCACAAACCGCTACTAGGACACCAATTCTTACTGTGGTCTTTGAGACAAAAATTCAAGTTTTCCAATGCAGGTTCCAACTCAAGAAGTACGAAGCTTGCACAAATCTTATTGATTTCAAAATAGACTGTGGGTTCTCAGCACAGCTGTGCATCAGGACATGCCTGCATAGATGGGTTTGAAAGAAAGATTAGCTGCTTTTGTACTCTATTTCCAGATCTGTAAATCTAGAATGGTAAAAGGTCCTGTCTTTCTGTGAGGAAAAAATACTGTCTTCCAAGGGACAGAGAAAAGACTGAAGAATTATAAACATAAATGGAATTCTTATTCAGAACGTGATCTCTCAGGCCTTATTGTTCCTTATTTCTCTTCACAGTCTGAGAATCACAGTGAGTGAGAGACCTGGTGACCATTAGGGAGGATGGAAAACCTTGACTTCCCCTTCAGCAGTTATCCTGATTGCTTGAGGTGTCACTGTGTTCCAATCACAAGTAAATAACGTGTCAGTGCTGGAATGTGCTAAGATTACTCTGCAGTATTAGATTTAATGTCTTTCTGGTATTCATATGGATCTCGTTGAAATGCCACTGATTAGCAGTCTGCGGTGGCTTTGAGTCTAAGTTTTGTAACATGCTCTTGAGTTTTAAGATTTTAATTTTCTGTAGGTACCAATGGAAGAGTTCAGAGAACAGATGATGAATGTCTTGAATGCTGTTATTCAGGGGAGTCTGTGTTCTAGTAACAAGTGCCTGTCTTCTGCAAATCGGTATGTCTGTCTGTGCTTGCATGGCACTTCAGTCCCATAAGGTTTCTCTCTGTGATTGATGCAGTCTGCCTAAATAGGTCAAAGAAGGACATTACGCTGTTAACTGACGAAAAAGGTGTTTGAAGGCCTTCGTCTGCCCTCAGTGTTTTTTGATTTATCTTCAGTTCCTATGGGGAAATTAATATTCCAGGGGCAAACATATACTGAGGTAATCTCTGCCCATGGGTTAAACACAAAAATTGTGATCAAAACAACCGGGGAGTTCCCTGGTAATAGAGGATCTTTCTCATAGGTGACAGTATCCTTTTTCTTCACCTTTCTTAGAGTTAACAACAGTTGTAACACCACAGTAAATCCTTTGAAATGATAAGGAGTTCAAATATGAGTATGGTACTTAATTTCATCCTACCACCCAAACAAGGGGTGAAATGCTAGGAAATGCATGGTTGTCTCCTTCCTTTGTCAGTTCTTGTGTCTCTGCAAGCAAAGAAAAACTTAGCTGTCTTAACTTCCAGTGAGTTAGTATCAGTTTTTCTTTCTCTGAACTTGAAGGGGTCATTGGATGGGAGAGCTGCTACAGTGCAAGCTCAGCAATGGAGAAAAAGCACATTAGCATGGCTTCCCCTGCACAGTGACCCATCTGCCAGAGGTCTGAAAGCAGAGCTTGTTTTGGAGTGCCTGAAAGGATGTTCAGTTCTCACCCCTACTTTTTGGGAGCACTAGCTCTGCTGGAACCTAGTGCAACTAACCAGATGCTTTAATTAAAATTATGCTAATTTAGCAAGCTACAAATTCTGATTAAGAGTCAGAAAACTACATGTAAATCATTATAAAGCTTATTTTCTCAGACACTATTCCTTATTAAATGTTTTCTAGACTTTGGTGGTGGAACAGAACGAATGGTGATTACTGGTGGAGATCATTCATGCTCTGCATAAGTTTAGCATACTTCATAGGTCTAACTATTTATTAGAACTGCAGATAGGCCTAAACTTAATTTGAGTCAGTGAGACGCAGACTCAGGCGTACTTTTAAATGTTTGTCTGGCCTGGAGCTATATATACAATTGAGGTTTTACTTCTGGTCATGCTGCCCAGATTTTTGAAGTTGCCTTAAAGGCATCCTGAAGACGCTGAAAATTGTTTGATTTTAAAAAGCTTGAACTGTGTTGAATAGTTGTTACTAGAACGCTCCATGATACTTACAGGAGATAGTTACTGACTCATTCCTGATGTGGTGTTGCTGTATGCCTTTGCTTGGGCATCTACAGGTGTAAGCAAAGTCATGCTATTTAAAAGACAACATCTCTTATTATGTGCAAAGTGAGCGTATAACATTTGTGTAGGGTGGGTTTGTTATGTTTTTGGTGTTTTTTTTGTTCTGTTTTGTTGTTTTTTAAATATATTGTGTTTATGGCATTTGGAGTTACGAATGTAAGTAGGAAGCTGTGAGATGAATAGATGGTGCTCTGTGCTTAGAGCTGCAGTTCCTGTCATCCTTTTGTGTGTCTGACAGATCTGGTATTTTATGGGGGAAAAAGTTATAATTTTTTTTAAAGTTAGGAAAATAAGTTCAATGAATGCTTCTAAAAGGCAGTCTCATGCTGTTGTCATTAATGGCTTCCCCTGAGAAACTGGCAAATTGATAAATTAAGCTTTCCCTCTGTGACAGCCTTTCACATACTCAAGATGTGGTCCTGCTTTAGTCTTCAGCAGCATTAAATCAATCTGCTATAGAAGTACTTTGCCTTGCTAGCTAGATACAAAATAGATCTAGAGACTTGATGCATCCGATCACTATGTTTAGCTCTAAGTCAACCTTTTGGCAATCACAAGAGGCTTAAATTTTGTATTTATGTTGAAATGCATCCCTAATTGAGATGTCTATACTGCTTCAAGCCTCTCTTCTTGAAAACCAATTAATACATATCATGCTATAACACAGTCTTTTTATTAAGATTCAATTAAGGAAGATATAATGAGGCCAAACTAGGTGAAGCTTTTAGTGTGTATTATACACAGTAGATCTTGAAAGATAGATGCAAAGTCAAATCTCACTTTGAACCTGCTTTCATCTAGTAGTAGTAGTGAAAAATCCTATATGGTTCCTGTACTAACAAGAAACTCATAAATAAAAAAACTAAGCAAACTAAAACACTCTTCCACAAGTAAGAGATGGATTTTAGCTATGTCCCTGGTGAACATGGGAAACTGGTATTTTTGTTTCAAACTTTTTTATGAAGGCTGACAGCTTATTTCCTTTACTATTGCAGATGCTACTAAATTGTTACTGTATCCCTGCATCTCCTTTTGTGAGGACAGCAGTAACAGCTGGTACTGGCTGGTTTTAGTAGTCTCTTGGCCAGACTGATAGAAAACATGGTAAATTTGCCTAAGCATTTGTCAAAAATCTGAACTTAGGCTACAGTATTTAAGAAAGTTGAAACTAGTACAGTTGATTATGATGTCATTAATGTTTTGAGGCAGAATGCGGCTGAATTAAACAAAGGTTTATCTATTATAATCTGGTTTACAGTATATGTATTATCAATGCAGGCTATAATTAAGTAGAATAACAAAGATGAAAAACTTAAAAAAAAAAAAGAAGATAGGGTGGAAGAAAAATTGCATAGGTCATCCTTACAAAAAAGAATCTTGAATTATAGAATTGTTGTAGACTCAATGAATCTGACAGCATCTTTCTTGTTAAATGAAGGTCTCAGTTGTTCAGCTCGTGACTACTCTTGTTCTGTCATATTTATACAGGAAACTAACTTTTTTGTGTCACTTTATAAAGATAAATATGATCTTAGGAATTTGAGTGAGATGACTTTTTGTTCCCCATTACTGTTGCCAAGTACTATTATTCTCAAAACAAAATCTAAAGCAATTGGCAGAATGCCTTCATCTTTATTGATAAATACAATGCATAAAAACAGTAACTCATAACCAGAAGAACACTGTTTGTGAGAAGTGGTAATGCCAGGAAAATCTGAGTACTGAGATGAATCTTTTTATTTGACGATGTATGTGGCTCTCGGATTCTGTCTTGGCACAAGTTTGATCAGCCTGGCCCTCTTTGCTCATATAGTATGTCAATTTAGTCATATATTGAAATATTTGCAGCATCCAGATGCAAACAGGGAAAGCATGAGAAAGCAAAGTCACATTCTTGCCCCTCAGTCTTCATAGATGAACTACTGGCTTGTTTCAATAAGGGAAAGCATATGAGTAACAACTGACAGATGTCCCTTCCCCTCCATCTTTGCCGTCACTCATTGCTGCTTCTAGCAAGTTCATTAACTTCTTCCTTTAGTTCATCATCATCTTCCTTTCCTATGAATCCTTTATCACTTTAGAAGCCATTAACACAGAAAAGGTTGCTTTTCTATTTGGTACCGTGATCTCTGTGCCAATCACAGGTGGCAATAACTGGCCATTAGTTTTCTTTGTTTAGTAACCAAACTTCACATCACATCCTATTCCTGGTATGCACCCATCTTTTAGGACTGTGTACTGATACATTCATGCTGATACATACATACACACGTATCCATGCAAAGGTGGACTCTCTCCCTTTATAGAAATTTTGGTTTTGGAAGGCTCCAACTTCAAATCACATGCAGTTAGTACACTGATCCAACCCTCAACCCCTATGAAGTCTGCTGAATTTTGGAAAAATGGGAAGAGTGTTTTGATTTTAGAGGAATAGACTGTTAAAGGTAAAGTTGCTCTCAGCGAGATGTGAAATTGTCCAGTCATTTTAATGTCATACTCCCAGTTGAATGGAGCCTACACTAGTAGATCTAGTCTGAAGCAGGTCAGAAAAGCGTGAACTATTATATTAAATGTACTAGTTATTTTCATATCGCTCCATACACATGCAGTGCCAATACTTAAAAGACCTGTACATCAAACATATCTGTCCTCAACTCCTTGAGAGCTTGGTGTATGATTCTAGTTGGCCTGTTCTCAGGTTCAAATGCAGAGGAATTCAGATGCTGTCCTATCCCAGACTAAGGGACAGGGAAACTGTATTGTTATGTTTTCCTTCACTTTTCTCTGTCACCTAAGAGTTTCCTTCTCTCCTAAAGGAAGAGGTATTGTTCTTAGCTGTCTAACAAAGAATGTGAACTGTATTTCCTTGAAGAAACTAGAGGAAAGATGGACTTATCTTTGATGTAAGTATTTGAAATCAAACTTGTGATAGGATTTTCAAGAAATTTTTCAGTGTTATTACAAATTGAATAGAGTAACACTCAATGGAAGTTGGGATATGTTTACACACAGATATTTATCAGAATAATGAAACCATTCTGAATTACAGTTTACGAAGATGACTTTGTTCACCAGCATCTGGAAATAAGAGCCTCAAGAACTATTTGACCAGCAAGTCCTATCTGCGAACAGCCAAATATAAAGCGAGAGCACAGACTCAGAGAGAAAAATGATAATGCAGTTTTTTTTATGCTGAAAATTACTGCATGAAACTGAAGTAAAAATGAAAAACTTATATTGCTTTCTTTTCCTCTTTGAAGAAGTTCGGGGTTCACAGGTTCACATCCTAAAACATTATCTGATTATATTACATTTTATGGAACTGAGTGAGGATAATTTTACATCATTAATGGTGAGGGGTTAGTGCCTCCCATGACAAGTACTGAATCTGCTTTAAGTTAGTCAGGTAAGGGAGGGTTAATTTCTCTGTATTTTACTGCCAACATCCAACAGAACTGGTAATGCAAGTATGAGTTCAACACTATGTAAGACAGCAAATGATCACTTAAAAGCTGCCTATTTTATTGCTCTAGGTTTACTGGTAGTTGAAGATCCAGACCTATTAAGTTATTTGCTGGTTCTGAACATCACAATATACATCCAGAGTGTTGTGGTGCTGGAACTGCGATTTTGGAGATCTTGGAAACATTTATTAAATTTTATTTAAAAGAATATTTCTTTTTCTGGCGCCTTAGTATCAAGTTTCATTGCAGTTGGTAACAACATTTCTTACTGCAAGATGGATTCCTTTCCATTTCTGACAACATCCACTAATCTAGTGAGCAAGATTTGAAAGAGCACTTTGGCCAGGTTCCTGTTTTATTTTTTATTAAAGATTTTAGAAAATGTAATTAATTTACTCAGGCCCCAATTTGATATTGACTTATTGTTAGAACTCTTGATGACATATCTCCCAGTATCACAAGGTTTTGGTTCATCTTTAGACAGGTGAACCTGGGCTGTCTGTCTTCTGAAGAGGTTACTCCAAATATTATGGAAGAGAAACACTTTCCAGGAGACACTTCGTGTGTGGCTGCAAAGAAAGAGCAAATCAGGATTTTGGTGTTTATCATTAAATAAACTTTCAGTTCTCAAGTGTAACTCCATTTATTTGTTGGATTTAGCTAGCCTATAGTCCAAGAAAGAGGTCATTGGGCCTTCATCCAACAAGGCACTTAAACACATTCATAGCATACATGAGTGACTGGATTCAAATCATGACCTTAAGTGTTTTGTTTGACTGAGGATCCATTGATTGCTTTTTGGCACCAATTTCATTCTTTCTTTAAATAAGGTTGGTCAAGAAATTAGAAACCTTAGTTCACTGCCTTGTTCAGAGAACAATACTACAGATAGGGCGCTGCTGATGGAGCTTTGGAAGGCTGAGCAAGACCTTTTTTATATTGAAGAAAACAGTATTGTACATGACTTCTGTTAATTAGTGCTTGGTCTGAAGGTCCTTATGGTTCTCTCAGCTTGGCCTCGCCCCAAACGTCTTCCCATCAAGAAGAATATAGTCATTTAAGGTTCCTGTTTTCAAATTCAGTACAGCAGTTAGTCCTTATCCTTTAAGACTGTGGATGGCAATCAGTTCTTGTAAGTGTTTCTGGCTGCAGGTGTTTATAGTTTGTTTTTGATAACTGGGGCCAGGAAGTAATTTTGAGGCAGTGAGTGGCTCTTTACAGTTGTAAAAATAATAGTAAAAATGGGCTCTTCGGTACAAGAGTGTGCCATGCTGGCTCAGCCATGTTCCACACTGTTTAGGGGGCTGTGGTGGTGAGTTACCTGAGCTCATACACAGCAGATTTTCAGGAAAGTGAGGAGCTATCTCCTATGTTACAGGAAAGGTCGTGTAGCCTTCTCTCTGTTCCAGAGCTCACCATAATGTCAAAATAGCAGGTTTCTTTCAGCCCCTGAGCTCCACCCAGCTTCTACCCTGATCATCATTCCCATAATGTCTCCTTTGGTGATTGTAGGAAGCGTGCTGTAGCTGCTATATTTGTGAAGATCTGCTTGGCTTCCTTTTCTCATATTCCCTCTTTACCTTCCTTTGAACAGCTTTAGTTAATTACCTAAATAGCCCATGTGAATCAGATTAGAGAATTTGAGAATCTTTCCATATGGCAGAATGTCTGGATTTGTTTTCCAGTAAGATTAGGCAGTTTTGCTCTGAATTCTTCGTTTTCTGAAAAAAAAAACCCCATATTTAAAAAAATCCTGGCCCACCTCAGGACTGTTATTTTCAAGAATCCAACTAAATACAGGAAATTCAACTGAGTTTACATGACTCTGTTTCTTTACTTTCTTTCCTTTTAAGGTAGAGTGCCAGGATTCCTCAGCTGCTGTGAGTATATACTGGTTTGTATCTCTCTGCTACCTCCTCAGCAGCCCAGCATTGCCTTCTGCACAGGTGCGTAGGTGGGAGCTGTTGGTAGTGGTGATTGCACCCCGCACCAGACAGGGTGCAAGGCCCTGTGCTATAGAGGCAGTCACTTCAAAGGATTCATTTTTCCCTGCAGTACGCATTGCTGAAAAAGAAAGAAAAGTTTTTTAGATCTCTTTCTATTTTGGGATAGATATAGAAAAAGCATTACAGGATGAGTAAAGAACATTTTGCATTGGCAGGACATTAGCATGCTTTGTGTGTGACTTTATAAGTCTTTGCTATTTTTACCGTTTCTGTTTCTGAAGCTGAGAATCAAAAAAAGCAGTGTCCTCAAGTTTCATTACAGGAAACTAACTTAATGACCACATATATTTCTTGTGATTATTCAAATTTTTCTGATAGAAGTGCATCTCTTGACAGAAACTACTCCTGGCTGTCTCAAGGTTGAGCAGGAAATGGAACGAAGACACAATGTTTGGTCTCAGACACCAAGATGTTAATTAAAAGGCAGGAACCCTTGTGGGAAATGTATCCCAGAGGAAACTTGGGAATTCTGTAATAGCCAATTGCTGTTGCAGATTTTCTGATGAGAATATTTTCTGTTTAGATAGGAAAGATGGTTTCATTAGATTGCTGAAGAATGATTGCAACGAAAGTTTCCCCTGAGAAGGTCACATTTACCTGTTTAAAATTAAACACATCATTAAAAGGTCTTGGCTGAATCAAGTTGAAGGGAACCCAGATCAGTGACTCCACTTTCACACCTGAATACTTACGAAGCAAAATGTGTGAGGCTTTGGAAGCTTTATTCCTAACTTCTCCATTCAGTGGACTGGATTGCAGATAACTAAATTCTCATCTCTCTCAAGATTATTATTTTTTTAAATTCAGTAACGTCCTAACTGGAAAAAGATCCCGTGCTTATTAGTGCATTGTTTTTGTATTTAAATTTATTTTTTATAGGTCCAGAAGTGTTTGCCAAAAATGTTTTCTTAAACAGACAAAATGGGAGGATACAGGCAAATATCGAATGTATTTGCCAAATGAGCCATTTGGAAGGCAAGATGGATAGCAATCAGTGCATTATGTGCCTGACTGGGGACTTATGCAGACAATAACTACAACCTGTAAAGAATGGGAGGTAGAGGGCAATGGAACTTTATTATAATGTTTGATAAGTTGTGTAAGATCATGGTTACAGCCCTCTGTATTTTGGTCAGCACGTCAGTCATGCTGCACTATCTGGATACTTATCTGCTTCATCAGCCTGTTTTCAGATGTATCGTACACATCTGCCTAAGTTGAAAGTTGAAAGAGATTGATTTTGACTGGATGCAAGGAAAAACCTTTTCACTTTGAGGACAGTCAAGCATTGCAACAGGTTGCCGAATATTGTATAATCCCGCATTGTGTGGCTTCCTGGAGTTTTTCAAAACCTGACTGGAAAAAGGCCTGAGCAACCTGGTCTGAGCTCATAGTTGACCCTGCTTTCAGCAGGAGATTGGACTATGGCCCTTCTAATGAGGTCCTTTCCAGACTGAATAAACCCATGATCCTTATGTTTTGCCTATGGTCATAGTGCAGAAGATTGTCGGCCATGGGTACTTTTCATGAAAAATTTAAGGAGAGAAAAAATTTAAGAGAAGGAACTCTAAAATCTTGACAACTAAAATTGGATCATCTGATTCTGTATGTAGAGAGCTTAACAAGTGTGTTTTCTTGAAATGTGTTCTGTGTGTTGTGATCTATTGAAAGGTAGCCTATAAAATAATTGCTGAAACTACCCGAGCACTAAGCCAGAAGACTCACGTTAGGTTCTGGTATTTACTCAGAGGTGGGAAACATTTAAACTGAAGAGAATACTGGAGCTAAGATAATTATCTTTGGGTAGTGAGGTCTTAAGATGCTCACAGAGGACTCCACTAGGTAAGCTAAATTTCCCTGAAATTGTTTGCTTCCATTTAAACACAGACAGAATCCCTGCTCCGTGTGGGAAACTGGCTTGAGGGAAAAGGAAAAAGAAATAAAAAAGAAAAAAAAATGAGCTAAAAAAGCATCTTTGGAGAAGTTTGATATTTATGAAAAATTGACTTTCATTTATTTATTTTTTGGTTGGTTGTGGGGGTGGAATGTAATTGCAGACATTTCAACAATAAGTTGCCATTTAGATTCTGGATACTAGACCAGCTGTTCAGTCCCACTTCTGCACATCAAATTGGGTGTTAGAAGGGGGCAGTCAATGTCATAAGCCACTCCGGGCTCTTGTGTAGAAGAAACGACAATGGAAAATATTTTTCCTTTTACCCCCTACTCCTCTTCCCTTCACGCTGACTGCTGAGAGGTTTTTAAAAGCCTATTGCCATCATCAGCACATGGTTGGGTTTTACCCTTTATCAGGCACAGAGGAGGCAGGGCAGCCTTTTGAAATTTCTCAGCAGTCAGCAAGAATAAAGTGGGCATCCTAGTGGTAGGAGTAATTTTCAGCTTCCTGACAACAATTGGCAGAATGCTGGGAAAAGCTATTAAAAATGAGGTTCGATCACCAAAGTCTATTTTGGCCTATATTTAATGAGATGTGTCAGCTAGAATTTACAATAAGTGGCTAATTGTTAATAATAGGCCTGTCTAAGACACTCTGTGACTTCAGCAGATCTGCACAATACAACCCCATGTGCTTGCTAGGTTTTTCTTTATTGGGTATCACAGGTCAACTTATCACTGCAGTGAAGGAACAGGATGTGACAGGAACAAAAGCATTGTTAACTTTACAAAAGTCTATTTATTATATATTATTGAACATATTCTATGGGTAAATTACAACAAATAAGTTAAAAATGAAAAATGAAGGTGTGACCTCAATATAGCAGTGGCATTTCATCTCCCTTCCTAATTGTGTTCAGGAGCAAGGCAACAGGTCTCTGGAGAAGGATGTTTGTGTTGAAGGCACCGTGCAGCTTGGATGCAAAGTTTTTTGTTTCTCTGGGCAAGTTACTACATCTTTTTGTGCTTCGGTTTTACATCTGTAGAAGGGAATGACACTTCTTTCCCTAACAAAAGTAGAGGGTAAATGCACACTGAAGGGACTGAGGGATAGTCATAAGATCCTTTAAGAAGGATTTATGATGTAATGACTTCATACAGACAAATCTAAACCTCTCTTTCTTAATCTTTTAAATACTAAGGTTTTGAAGTCTGCTATGTCCATTAAATTAAACCATGCTTGAATTCTAGAAAAAAATATTTAAGAACATTTTGTGCCAATATGTTTGTAGCTTGCTTGAAACTTTAGTTTCAAAGTATATCTCTGGCCCTCTGGACACATTAGGCCAGTGCTCAATGCTCTGTCACCCCACTGTAATGTATGGCTGTACAGGTAGCCAGGACGACTGTACTAAGGCCGTCTCCTGACTGTGCCATGTTCTCAGGGAAGTTGCTGCCTTAGATATTTAGTGCTTCAAATTTGCTTCTAGAAGGTATCCAGAGCTTTGCCTTCCTTTCTTTCTGCCCTTGTCTAGTTCATTGAAGTTTTCAGGAAGGCGTGATATCTTTCATTAAACTAAGTGATGTAGCTGAAGAAAGCAGAAAAACTTTAAGACATAAAAATCTTTTTTTTGGATTTGAAACAAACCAGGCCTTGCTTAAATCCCTTCAGCATCATGTAAAAAATGGCTATTGTTTCTGGCTTTGCTTCTTCACAATAATTTTCCTCACATGAAAACAGAAACCATATATAAAGATTATGTGCTTCCCAATTTTCTTTATCAGATTTTTGCGGTTTCTGACAATGAACAAAACCTGGGGGACTACTTTTCTCATGTTTCCAAAATGCATTCTGGGGGTCTAGTGTAGTTTCTATAATCCCGTACATTGTAAGGAATCTTAGAAAATATAGCGTAATTGATCAAACACAAGTAACAAGAATTGACAAGAATGATGCACTTTATTTCCCATCTTAAAAAAAAAAATCAGAACTGTTTGTTGAAATGGTTGGAAAAGTGATAGAAACTGTAGACACTTTTTTAATGGTACCTGGTGGAAACAAGGTTACTGGTAGGCACTAGTCTAGCACTGCTTATGTTGAATAGGCACCCAGACATTAAGGATGCTAGAAAATCACCAACTGTGTGAATGGGCTTATGGTGGGTGTGCATGCTAAATAAATTGCTTGAATTGGAAAGTGAGCTTGGGAGATAGATGGCACATCCTAATGGAGAGCTGCACATTGGAATAGATCTTGTTAGTTGAGCATGAGGTCCAATATTTCAGTTTTGTTTGTGTAGCTGGTAGCTTGAGTAATTCCTGAGCAAGAAACTTTTATCCCTTCTTTCACCTTCTCTAGCTACCAGTTTCCTCTTAAAGAATAAGAGTTTATAAATCTACAAAGTGCAGAAGGAAGGGGAAAAAACACGACTTAAAAACTGAAACTGAAGGGAAGGTGTCCAGCCTTGGAGCCGGCCTCCCTGAGTTTCATTTGTCAGCCGCTTTCACTGAGTCTAAATAACGGCTCCCTTTCTGTTGATTTCTCAAAGGATAATGAGATCGGGCTCAGATGCCTTATTGTGGTCTATAGGATAAAGTAAGAGACATGGTAACAGAGCTGCTTCTGTATCTGTTACTCTCCTTGCATGTCATACATTCTGAGGACTTCTTAATACTTTATTTGCTTCCTTAATTGTAATTCTTTATTTTCTTATCACAGACACCACTTTTCCTCTCTTTTCCCCTCCTTTTCTCTAAGAAAAAAAAAAAAAGGACAGTTTTGAAAACATCTGAGTTAAAATACTCAACCATCTTCCAGGGTTAAAATGATAAAATTAAATTTGGTTTCTTGAACTATATTATCTTCAGCTTGTATATTGAGCATTTTATTTCTTACTGTAGAAACAAATGTTTAGCTATTTATTCATGCACCACCTGTCTTTACAAAGTATTATGTTACTTACATTTGAGGAAATATCCAGGACTACCTTACCATCTTTCTGAAAGCATCATTCTCAGCTTCACAATGAATATGTTTTTGTAAAGCAGTCTAGATCTCATCCAAGATCACCTTAATTCTTCAATTCCTACGGCATATTATATTTAGTTGCTCTCGGTTATCATGCTGTGTTCCTTCAAAAAATGTCTGGACCTTCTGAAAGGTGGGAAGATATCTCTCCTTTTTTGGGAGAACAGGTTTGAGAGATGACAGTTTGTGGCAGGTAGAGTCAGAGCAGGGAGCTGTATGCCTGCAACTGAAGTAGAGAGGTGGCAGTGAGGAGGAGCCAGCGATCCCAGAGGAGACTGAGAGAACCTCCTGTGAATCAGAAGGGATCGGGCAACTTAATCACTGAGTTAACTGCAACCATGGCTAGAGGAAAGGATCCAATGGGAAAGAAAGTTTTATGTTACCTTCTCTAGTTGCTTTAATATTTTGACACTTAAAATATTAAATCAATTAAGTTGCAATTAACTTAATAAACTCTTTTTTTTCTTTTTTTTCTTTTAAGGTTTAAAAGCATTGTAGGATTCTTTGTATGCTTGCTGTGTGAGAAGGGTCTACATGAAGGCTCTGGCTGACTTAATGCCTTCCCATCATAAATATCTCCTTGGGAATCTAATGTGCCGCTTACCTCCAAGAGTAGCCAAATGAAACAATTCTTGCAAAGATAATGGTAGTCCTAAAGAGTTATGTTTTGTAACACAGAAACTTTTAATGCAGACAGTGCAGATAGGCAGATATTCCACAGGGATCTCAGTAATTTTAGACCCTAATAGATTTATTTTTCAGAAGTTCCTCTGTTGTAATAGACTAGGTTATTCACTGGCTTAGCAGTCAGTACGGCATCACATCACATGCTGATGAACTAAGCAAATGCATTTGAAATTCATTTAAATGATGTTGCCAGAACAAAGGTTATATTGTCAGTATTTTGGTAAATTGTAATTTCTCTGATGAATTTTTTAAAAAGTTTGTTTCCTGGCAACTACTAGTGTTGTAGCATGCCCCTGCATTGGTGACTGAGCTCAGATTGTTTTTTATCTAATTGGAAAAATGTTCTAATGATGCATATAGAGGACATATCCATGGTGTCATTATGGCATAGGGATGAGTCATGAATCATTAGTACTAGGTGATGGTAGTCATCTGAGTTTTCGTTGTCAATTTCTGTCTTGAAGGAGGCAATAACATGTACTATTCATATAGAAAAATTATTAAATAGAGAGTTTAGATGATCTTTCTTTTTAATTAGGACCATTTTAGCGTGGAGGATAATGTTAGCGTCGTCTACTTAAAGGAAAAGATAGTGATTGTCCTTGATAGCTATTGGAAAATGTGTAATCCTTGTATTGCTATCCAGTCATGTGAAATTGGGGCACACTTTAATTCTAAACTGCTGTGAAGTTGTGGAGGATATCTGGCTAATTTCCAAGTCAAGCATGATTACAATGCTGCGCTTTCAACAAATTTCACAGAACTAATTTAGCCTTCAAAGGCATGAGAGGTTAAAGCTAGGTCAACTGTCATCCTTCTTGCACAACAGCGTGTCTTCGGTTAATTATGTTGCATCTAAATGTGTGTTCTGTGTTGTCATACTGACTAAACTAAACCTAAAAATACTATAAAAGAAAAAAATGTAATTGATGAAGATGAATGCACAGACTGCCAACATGGCTTATTTAATAGCTTCTTCAAATGCATTAGTGAGGAGTTTCAGCTCAGAGCCCGTTGTCCAATGCTGCAGCAGATCTGTCCTACAAGCAAAATCTTAGCAAGTGTTAATAAAGATAATAATGTTTTTCAAGCTAAGCTCTACTGACACGTGTATGAAACCATTAGAACGTATCAATTCAGCTTGAGTTAGACTTCTAACAATAAGAAGTGTCTGCAGAATTACGTATTCATTATTTTGCTACATCAAATAGATTATAGTGGGAATCATAGAGCTATTTGTTAGTAATTAATCTGGTACTTAGACAGTTCTAAACTATAACAATGCCACATCATTTAAATGACGCTGTTGAGCCCTCTAGAAGTAGAAGGTAATGTAATAAATTACGTCTAGGTGACATAAGGAAGGATGTAGGGAAATAACAATATAGGTAATACTATACAGATGTATACTGGGTATGTATAAAAACTTGTACTCTAGACAAGTCTTGTGACACTATTGTTTTCTTCTTTGTATGATTCCTGTTCATGCTCACACTAGTCTGAAGGTGCATAAACACAGCAGTATCTGCTCAAGAGCATCAGACTGACTGATCTCTACTCCTGGTTGTTCTTTAGGAAATAAGCTTACAGCATTCATTAAGTACTTGTTCAGGTTTGTACATGATATCCTTTCATACCAATAAGGCCCACAGCATGGGCCTATAAGCCCTGCATAATTTCTGGTTGTGTAATTGTGTCACTCATCATCTGCTTTTCTACCTCATTGCAGTTTGCAGCCTCATTGCAGCATAGCTGTAGGTTGTGGGACGTGACTCCAGAACTCCTGCACAGCTGATCCTATAATTCCACCTTTCTGTGTTTGCCATCTTGCCTGTAGTCTATCCTACCTGTTTCACTGCCAGCAGTGGTCCTGCTAAGGATTGTTATCCATCTTTGCTTTTCAGTTCTGCACTATCATCCCAATGTCAGCCAGACAGGCACAGCTGCATCCTGGAGAAGTACTTCGAGCAAGCACTGCAAGGCATGTGATTCAGCAACTGCAGTTTTCTCACCTGCAGACACACTGGAATATATTGCATTGATAAGATGAGATGAATATGATCTAGAGGTCTGGGAATTTTCTACCTATATTTTTCTGCTGTGAAGAGCTAGACATTTCTTGTCGGGGCTTCAGATACTCTTGGTTAGAGCCCCACGCACAGAGCTGCCTGCCTGCCGCAATCCTGTTTACAAAGAAGGCGAATTTTAGGTACAAGGAAATGGAAAAAAACCCCAAAGTTGAGAAGCCCTAGAATATGACTTTGGTGATGACCCTTGCAAAAACTGGGTTGTTAGACAAGTCTGCACAGGATGCTGTTCCTCTGGATATTCTGGGAATGAAATTCAAAAGACCTGTTTAGCAGTGGGTCCAGGGTTGTCCTCACAACAGACGACTTCAAGTAGCTGGAACATCAGTTCAGTAAGTACTGCTTAATGTTTCTATTGTTTTATGGACATTTCTATATTCAGAACTCTTCTGGTGAGTGACTGTAATTCAAGGAGAAATTCTGTCTTCTCAAGGAAAAATTAGGTCTGATTTAGGGCAGAAGGCATATGAGGGGCTTGTTCAGAGGCTTCTTCTAGCTATGCCCCTGCCATGTGCTTGTCAAGACAGCTACCAGCTGTGGGGACTTAGGGCAAAGAGCAGCTTATTTGGAAATACTGTATTTGTATTTCTGATTGATCCTTGGTGGATCAATCACTGTAGGAAAATACCAAGGGCTCTTTAAGAATCTTATCTTACTAAAATGTTTTCTTTCTTCTGCTTCCCACACCTTTATGGGAAGGTATCTAGGACACCGAAAGGCTAAGTGAAGTTTTTTGCAAGTAAAACACTTTTAAAAAAAATCCAGGAAGAAAATTAAATCCCCAAATCTACATGAATCTGATACTGATGCTGCAGTAAATGTTCTTCTGCTCTCTGTGGCCTACTGATTGTGCAAAGGAGCAAGGATGGCACACCTGAGTGACAGCAATGAGAACTAGAGGCCTTGTAACACAGGCAGTAGGTGTGGAGGGAAATGAGTTCTAACACTTTGAAAGTGAGAGATGAGGAAACCTAAAGGCAAATGTAAACGTAATAATAAAAGTAGTTCTACTTTAAAAAAAACAACACTGTAGGCCTCTTGCAAACTTCATAATTTCTTTTCAAACTTTGAGAAACATCTTTTGTAGGTGTAAAAGTTTCCATGGCTAATTTTAATGTACAAGAGCAACTTAATGTGCAGATATTTCAAGGTAAGTTAATGTCAGGCTGTAGTCTCTAAAACATCAATGTGCGTGCATTTTATTGAATATAGGTGCAGCCACTGCAAATGAGGGGGACTTTATGTTGCCTCTTCTGTGTGCCATTTGTCTGTGTTTTGGCATATTATTCAATGAGACAATTATGATATCCTGACAGAAACAAATGCCTATTTCGGCAAGTGCCTAATCTGTAAACAACAGCTTTTGCAAGTTATTCCCATACAATTTGAATAACCGAGCAGTTTCCTAGCCACATAACTGCAATATGAGGAATTCTGGAATTAGTTTCATACTAAACACTTCACTGTGATGGATGTATTTTATTTTAAAGAAAACTGACAATAGGTAGCTTTATCTTAGTGATATAAAATAAATGATCTTTTATTCTTTTAGATTTGAGGATTTGTCTGATTTAAAGGTTGCATTAATACTTTACTTTCTTTTAAAATCCTGGAGCATCTCCTGCATATTACCAGGGACAACTATCTCCAGGACAAACTGAAATATAATAATGTCTTCTTTCCTTTCAGAAAAAGGATTTAATTTAAGTTTCTAGAAGGGACACATAGGGATTGTTGTGGAATAATTATCCCAAGTGGTGTAACACTACTAAGTCAGTTATTTTAAGGTTGTGTTTGGACCCTACCTTTATCTGTTGGGTTGTTCAGGTGTGTTAAAGTTGTCTGTTAGGGTAGGAAGTTATAGGATTGACAAAGCCACACATAAAAAGCAAGAAGTGTCAGAGGCTACTGCATAATTGTCCCTACTCTCACAGAAACTGAACAAATTAGACAATGAAATATATCAAACAGTTGTTAATTTGATTTGGCAAGTGTTATGTGGAAATGCATCCTGCGAAATAGGTATTTTCTGGGTCTCCCCAGTTTTCCAGCTAATGAAGAAGAACATAGATATAACTAAAAGTTTAGAAAATGGGATGTTTCTGAAAAAAACACAGTTTAAAATTATATCCCTGCCATAGTTCATACATGTATAAATATATATTATATCTGTATAGAATTCTCTAGGTCTTGAGGACCTCTGGATACACTTTTATTTTACTTCTATTTCATACCATTGGTTTACACTTATTAACTTCTACTCCCAAAAAGTACTGTGCATTTTTCCCTTTATTTTCATGTAACTGTGAAAATACTTATAGATTCATATAATAATACTTATGAAAATTCATGCATATAAAAAGAATCAGTGTATAAAATTAATAACAGGGATTTTGGGCTGTTTTTTTAAAACCTGAGGTATTTAATTTAAAAATTCTGTAGAGTGTATAGGTTTGAAATAGGAGCTGTTCTCTTAATAATTGTTCTGAGTGAGTGACATTGCCCTTCGTAGAGCAGGACAGCATGAGATTGCTTGTGTCCTACTTAATTCTTTGCACCCTAAGTATCACATGCAGAAACTGGTCCCCCTCAAAGGGTGGATATTCCAAATGTCATGTTATTAAGCTCTCAGTTACTCTCAGGCATATCTACTTTTTTAGAGGTCAACCTTTTTTTTTTTTCTTCTTAGGCCTGCAGTCTACACCATGTTTTAACACTTTCAGAACAAAGCTGTTATTTTGTTCACGAGTTGTTTTTCCTCAAAATGTATTTTAATATTAATTACTATTTTAATTTTATTATTTAAATTTATTAAAATAACTGTTTTAAGTTTATGCAGCTGTTCTAAGTTTGTGCAACAGCTTGGTTCACTGAAAAACATCTGCTTGGATAAACACACGCTTTTTTATTAAGAAAACCCACGTCATAAAAGAGTTGTTCGGGTTTTTTCTTTTTCTCAAGCCATAAACAGTATAATAAGAGTAGAACATTGTACCAATCTGATTTGTATTTTCGAAGAGATTCCTGAAATGTTGTAGATCAGTTGCTTTAGTTAAGTGACACCATGGAATTTTCTACATCTGCTGGTATTTCTTCTGCCTGAATCATTGGCTTGAGCCAATGATTGAATGAGCGAGAAAGTTAAAATCTTGGGTAGTTCAGAGTGAGAACCTGCTTTGTCGTTGTAGCAGGAGCTGTGTTAACAAGCTACAGATGCTGAGTTAATGAGTGTGTTTAATCAGCAGATGGGTGGTGGGAGTGGTTCTGCCTCTGTGTAGGAAGTAAAGAGAGCCCTAGGAAAGACAGATAGCAACAGGGCTATCTGTCCCGTCTGATTGTGTCGCTGGTGTGTGGGACTGCTTAGGGTGGGGTAATTTACCAGCATGTAAGCTTTTTTTTTTTTATGTTTTGTTAAAATCTTCTCCTTATTTGGTTTTCATGTTGTAATGAGTGTAGTTTGGGGATGTATTTAGGAAACTATGATAAAATAATTTGAAAACTCTAAAAAGATTCTCGGTGGAAAGACTAAGGGCTTAATTGAGCCTAGAGATTGAACAAGCCTTAAAATTGAAGCAATACATCTAAACTTAATTGAACTTTGTTATCTAGGGAGCTCTGATAGAATGGATTTTAAGAGGAAATCTTGCTGAAGAGAGTCGGGATGACGAATTTCCTGCTGAAAGAAAAGATCTTGAAAAAAGTTTTAGGTGCTGTACCTTGTAAAAGCTCTCCTGCTAATCTCCAGAAGGTCTTCAGCTAGGCGACGAGTCTGAAGATGTGACTTGTTGCCTGAAACGAAAATACAGGACTTGAGACCTGTAAGAAAGCATCTCTTTTCCTATGACCAATAGCGTCTACCGTAAATTGATGTATGATCATTTCAGGTATCTGCCTATATAACTAAGAAATGAGTAAATGAGCGTGGTTTTGGAATCTAAGTCATATTTCTGTTTCACGTTGGACAGTAAAAGCTTTTTATTTTTTTGTCTTTGTGTCAGAATTCAGAAATATGGTAGCACAAATCCAGGAAGTCATTTAATGGAGATGGTCTCCTGTTCAAATACAAACATCTCACTATAAACTATTTTTCCTTTGTAGGGAGGCTTGATAATTATTTTTTTTTTTTTTTTCCCCAAGGGAAAAAAGGTCACTGTGTCAGTTAGTACGTTTGGCAGGGGTCTGTAACAGTTCGTAGAAGCTGTTAAGAAAATTGCCTAAAAAAAAATGGCAGAAAATATACTAAAAGGTACTAAAGGTACTTACTGAAGTGTTACTCTCCGTGAGGCACTGCAAGCAGCTCAATCCAGAATCTTGATGAGGTGGGAGGAAGCAGGCTATCTCTAACCCATGACATTTGAGAGTGAGTATGTGCCTCAAGAAAGGCACATACGGAAAAGTTTCTGAATTTTATTTTGATTTGTCTTGTTACATAAAGGTTTTTTGGAGGTTTCAGGGTTTTCTTTTTGTTTTGTGTTTTTTTGTTTTGTTTGTTTTTGGGTTTTTTTTGTTTGTTTCTGGTTTGTTTGGTTTTGTTTTTTTTTTTAATGGGGGAAAAGAGGGATCAATGCAGAGGCAGAATAAATGGTAGAAGGAAGACACAACCACATCTTTTAGTAGTAGCATTGCTTTATGGTTAGGAGAAAATGCAATATCTGTAATCATGGTAATTACTTAAAATGAGAAGCAAGAAAGAAATTTTGCCTTAAGAGACAAAGAATTTCTAGCAAAGCATTCATTTTTTGCAAGCTCTTTGGATTGATGTCACTTTGTAATTTATTTGGCTACCACAAGTGATGAGTGAAGCATGGAATATTTAGTCTGTATTTCCTGATAAAAGTCTTTCCAGGCAGGGAAAGGGCTCTCATCCACCCAAAGAAGGGATGGGATTTTAAAAAGAAACACACAAAAAATGTAACTATCAGAACTCAGAAAGTGTTTGCTTTGATTTCTACATTCTAGTTTCAAATGAAAGACAAGAGTTTTCTTCTTAATACTGCTGCCTTGTCTCTTTGTAGAGCAAATAGATTTGTAGAAGAATGATATTTGTATCAACAGCATGCATTAAATAACCTTAGAACAGTACTGTATTTCATATTTTGAATAAGGAAACACAGGCTGGATTCCTTAGCTGTGTTTTTAACATTCCTTGACTGTGGTTTTTGATGTGGCCAAATGCACAGTTAGTCACCTCTTTGCTAGTTTCTTCTTAATTCATAATTGGACAATACTGTTATTAAATTTACGCTGTTGCAAGGCACCAAATATTTTTGTGTGATACTTACTTATTAGATTGCAGGATACTTATTAGATTCATGAGATTCACCTGACTAAATCAAAGATAGTAGAACAGTATATGGCTCGGAAAGACAGAAACTGGCTGAGGCTCCCATAGAGAGTGATCTACCCTAAGAATGTGCCTTTTAATGAAAAATAATTTTCTGTTTACTTAAAGGCTATAGGACAGCTTCTCTCAGATTATAAAAAAACAGTACAGCAAAATTCATATTCTACTGTGGAGGGAGAAGTCATACGAATGGATGTTTAGAAAGAAGCACGGAGATTAAAAGATTCAGGATACCATCTCTGTAAACTGTAATTTAGAGAGCTGCAAGCTGTGTTCTGTAATCAGTGAAATTATAGGCACACAATTACTGTTTTCTTTATTAAAGCTTATATTTCAATGTACTGTCGCAAATCCATCTTTTTCTCCAAAGAATATCGACAGCTCATCAGGAGACTATTCAAATTCAGTACTGTCAAGGTCCTACGGCAGGTTGCTCTGGAAAGATGTGAGGACAGGAGCCTTGCAGCATGAGGGTATGTGCTGTAAGGCAGCAGGGAGGGAGTCTATACTCTTCTAGCATGGCAAGTGCCCAGGACCAGCTGAGAAGCCACAGAAATCACATTACAGTGTCCAGTAGGTATAAATTCAAACCATCATGGCAGGATGTGCAGATACAGTTATTCTTCAATAAGGCTGCAGGCACACATCTTTGTCCAGGTCTGCCTGGAGTAGTTGAATATATTTGTTTTCATGGCACAGGTGGGGAAAGTGCCTTAATCAGCTGTAATCAGTGCCAACTTCGTTAGCTCAAACCACCTTCAGTGGTGCACTCAAAGAACAAGGTGGAGAAGAAAGTTATTGCAACCCTCTGCTTCTGCTGTCTCTTCAAAATTGCCTGTAAATCTTTGTATGGTTGTTACTCCATAATGTTCCCATGAGAGTAAACTTAGCAGATGCAGGGACTTTAACCTCTTTGATAAACTGGCTGGCCTAACCTGAACTAAATCAGAAAGTTGTTCTGCTGCAAGCTGGAAGGAAGTTCTTTTGCTCCAGATACACCTGAAAGAGCAGTTCTGTTCACAAGCTGAGGAACTGCATTCTTAAGAAAACTTCTTGGAGGACAAAATCTGTGAGGATCAAGCCTTAATATCCAGCACAAAGTCTCCCTCAGACTTCTCACAGAAGAGTGTCACTCTGGGTGACACTGGATAGCATAGGATCTTTGAGGGAACTTAGCAAGATCAGAGAGGTTTTGTAATCAGTGTCACAGGCAATTCTTTACTATTGGTGAAGAGAGAAGGTCTGAGGCACTTCAGGAAATTAGTTACAAGATATCCTGACTTGAGCAACCAATAAACAAGACACTTAAGGTTAATGAATGCTTCTAAATACTTGGTGGTTTGTATCCTCCGGAAAGACGGCAAGGCCTGCCAAAGGCTGAGGCTGCTCCAGGATGCCTGGCGTACACAGCACGTGTAGCATTTCCTAAGAATGATGCACACCGGCAACTTGGACTAATGTTGCTTTTACCAAATGCCTGGGTAGTTGGATTTTGTTAGCTGCAGTCTTCTAAAAATGCTTTTGAAATCCTGATCTACAGGAGTCAGTTAGTGCTTTCAATTTCTTCCGCATACATTAGTCACTAGATTGTTACTTTAAATTTCCAAACAGGCGACTTGCATTCATATGCAAACTAAATTAGGGGTTGAGGCATGAGAACATACCACTTCTTTTTGCATTGAACTTTCAGGCCTGAGAAATCCTAATGTGCACAAGAATATCTCGGAAGTGCTCCTAACTGCACCCGCTGGGAGAATGGTTAATCGGAGATTCAATCAGCAGTAAGTTCTTCTGCCATCACCTTTTGCTTTAGAAGACTCATTTTAACGGATGGTGGCAGAGTTCCAAGTGAGTTAAAATCTAAGATAAAGCCATATAGACATATATAGAAATTATGCTATAGGTTTAAGGAATCCTAGAAAAGATCCCAATAAGTTTACCAATTTTATAGTCATTCTGCCCTCCAAATCCAAATAACCATTTTCTCTTTAGAAAAATATGCTTCTGTTGTGATGCAAATGAATGTAGATGTTCGCAGCCTTAGTATTTATCAGCTGGTGTACAGTGGGAAGCTTCTAGCTTTTGAATGGCAGAGTAACAATACTTGGTGTTGCATCAAACTGCTCACTGAAGGACTGTTATGACATAAATGCAGAATTCAAAATAAAGGGAAGAAAGAAATGCAGATGTAAGTTAAAAAATGGATAGGTTTGCTGCCCTATCAAGTTTTGCATTGCTGAGTAGGAATGGCTTGTTTTTCCATAATATTCACTTGAAAAATATCCATTTAGGCAAGTTTTGAAATTTTGGATGTATTGGTGAAGTACTAAGGTCTGTTAACTTGTTCCTGGTTTGTAATAATATGTTTATTTCTTTGGAAAATATGTTTTATGTTTTGTTGTCACGTTCCATCTAATGTTGTCTGTTACTCTTATTCATACTTAAATTAATTTTACTTGCAGTTTGCAGGGTGCAGGTTTCTAAATAGGCTGGAGGATGATCTAAATGAGGCTCCCAGAAGCAATTAATTCAGACTGTTTACTTTAGCTGTGGCAACAACCTGGTCCCAACTGTCCTGTATCCGAAAATTTAAGTCTGTTTCTCTAGAATGCCACTTGACTTTTTAAGGCTTTCCAAGCTTATCCTATGTGAATGAAACCTGGTTGATATTTCGTAACAGTGCATTTATCATTTATCTGATTTTCTGCTTTGAAATAAGTTTCCATTGTTTCTCATCTTCTTTCACGAAAAATTTCAGATGATACTATTTATAAAAGTACAATCTGGACCTGTTAAATTATATTTTTGATTGGCATCAGAGGCATTTTAAAATATTAGTATGTCACTCATGGTAGTTGCTTTGTGGTCAAGGTAAACATCTGTGCTTTCATTGTGTGCCTGCAGATTCTTGTTTGTTTGATCTTGAGTCTTGAGGACATTCCTAAGAGCAAGCAGAACTGTTGAATACTAATGAGATTATGGCCTTAATTTACTGTCTTTCTTAAGCCCTGTCCTTAAAAATGGTTCTCGGGCTTTTTTGTTTTGTTCCTTGGCTTGGTTGTTCCCTTCTCTCTAGAATTTCCTTTGCTCCTCTGTGGGTTTCTTTCTTAGCTGTAGCTTGTTTTCTACTTTTCTTGTTCCTAATCAAGTACCACTTTTCTTATTTGACTTCATGAAACTGGTTTCAGCTAGTCTGTAGCATCTGAGGAACATGTACGTTCCTATTCACTACATGTAAAATTACATTCACAGGTTGATGTAATCAAAGTCTCAAATAACTAAATCTCTTGTTTAGCGCATATATAACAATTCAGAAGCATATGTATATAATATGATCTTTGGCTGCACGCTTTTGTCATAATTCAAGCTTGTTCCATTGTGACCATTTTTAGGTAGAGAGGCAAATAGAACGACTTATTCTACAAATAGTATTAGAAAATGTGCTCCATTCTGGTCATAGTAAAAGGTTATGGTAACATTAAAACAGTTAAAACAATTTGAGGAATGGAGAAAATGCTACACTGTTAGAGATTTAATCTTGAGATACCTTAGTTACACTATATAATTTCTCCATGAGTGAAAAATTGTTATTATCTGGTAGAAAATGATGAAACAATGAGTGATTGAGAGCTGAAACTAGACAGATTCAGGTTGGATGCTAAATATAATATATATAAGAGGGAGGACACTATTAACCTTTGGAACAGGCTGTAGAAGCTCTGGGGTGTGGTGGATTCTCCATTGATATTTCCAAAGCGAGACTGGAAGTCTTGCTTTAATCACAAGTTATTTGGCTCAGTGCAGGAATCACTGGGTGAGATTTAATGGTCTGTGATACACACGAGGTCAGCATGTATGATCTAATGGTTTCGTCTGGCTTTAAATTCCGTGAATGGGAGTTGTAAAAATGTATTGCTTCAAGTTCCTGTGTATCCAAAGAAGGTAACTTTTTATTCTGTGTTTGGTTCAAGTTTGAAATGTCTTTGCCTTTTTTTCATCCCTCCCCTCCAGGAGCAGCACTGCTCTCAGATTCATATATCTGTAAGATGTGTATTAAACACAGAAGTAGCCTGAGGTCAGTAGCTTTTGATATTTCTTTTGGGCCCTGGTGGTCCATACAGGAGGCACCTGAGGCCTTAATAGACTTAACAGGCTTGACCCAAGCATGAAATGTAACTTCTGGCACCAAAGGCTTTACTAGCCAGTGGATCATATAGTTATAAAACTTTTGGTTCACTGCTTATGAACCCATCTGTGGTATAAGAAGAGTTAGGGGTTTTTTACCCCCAATACAGTCCCTGTATTATTAGAAGGCCTGAATTAGTAAGGATATTTACATATATGGAAGAAGCCTTGGTAAATTAAATTAAAATCATGCAGCTTGTAAGGGTGGCTGATCCTTCTTCATTCCTTGCATCTAGGAAGCAATTGGGAAAGTTAAAATGTAAATATACCCCATCTTGCCAACCATAGCATGTTGTTTGTCACTGAAAGGAAAAACAGAGTGACTCAAACGTGTCATCACTCGGGTTAAAAGGGCTGTGAACTGTTTTTAAATTTCTCCTCTTGTCTTACCTTTCTTTGAGGTAAGAAAAGGCAGGGTATAAAATAACATTTGAATTGCTACATTTTAGTTGTACTTTCTCACCCATTAACACAGCTTACTTGTTAGCTAACTAGGTAAGGAAAGGTTGACCTTATTCTATTGTTATGGCTGTATTGCTATAGTTATGCTAATATAGCTTATGTGAATACACTCTTCTGAATTGTGAAGATTAATTCTGAGCCCTTCTCAAAGGGAAACTCTGTCAGTATTAGTAATTTGGTATGTATGATTATGCCCATTTCATTATGAAAGTAAGTTTTGCTGTGCGATAAGTTTACAATATCTTTAGTTTTGCTGGACATCCTCATCATTTCTGCACAGATGTTTTGTCCAAGCAAAACATAAGGAACTACTCTAATTTGTCTAGGGTTTCCAAGCATTTATTCAGAATTCAATGTACCATGATTTGTTGGAGCTAATACATGGAGGCAGTACAGCACCAGTGCAATTGTCTAATGCATCCTAGGTAGTTTAATTTTGATATGCATATGCTACATCATTAAATATTAGGATCAGACATACCAGCCTGGGAAGTCCGGTAGGAAACTGAATTGTGAGATTAATTCTTCTGCAGAGTGTAGAAGAGTGGTTATTGTATATGTGTACTGGACAAGGGAGGGAGATATTAGGAGGTTAATGATGCTCTAAAGATGCTCATCACATTCATTCTGCAGAGAAGCTTGGATTTTCTGCACCACTTTGATCTGAGGATCTCTGACTAAAAGGTGAGAGTTCTGCATGCAGGTGTAAACTGACTTAGGGTTATGTTCAATTTGACTTTATAGTGAAGACACATTGTAAATCCCTTTATATGACTTCTAATAAAAAGAAAAAAAAAACTAATTACATATACAGTCTGATTGGGAGAATGAGCTTCTACCTTATTACACACAGTTTCCCAAAGGATTACTTTTTGGCTTGGGAAGTAGATAGTATAATCTGCTGTAAAGTAACGATTATAATGATGCTTTTTTGATAGGGACATCTGACCAATAGAGAATCTGGCCTATGAACTAATGTCATACAAGCTATCATAAAATACTGTATTTAATATTTAATTTAATTCTGTCATTAGTATCGTGTATGGGTTTGAACAAGTAATTTGGAGAGAAAATTATTGCTACATCCTTACGAAATTCTTGAGCAATCAAGTGACCCCTAGTAAAATAGTCTTTAGCTACTTCTAGGTTTTAGGTATGTTTTTTTGCTACTAACTTTCTCGCTTTGAATTGGAATAGGCACTCTGACAAAATAATTGGTAGTAATTGTTGTACCAGTGTCAGTTTTAATAAGCCATTCAAGTAGAAAATATTTTACAGATCCAGCCATTTCCTATGTGTCACCAGATAAAACTTTCACATCCTTCAGCACCTGGATTTTAAAGCTAGTACTTGTATTTTTCTTTCATGCTATCTTTTTTTCTTGTTAATAATAGAGCTGTCATTTCTAATAAAATATGAAACAACCATCCAGGGAAATAACACCGGTGATAGATAGAGCAGGCTGAAACACTAGACTGAGTGAACACAAATGCTCAATAGCTTGGAATATAATTCTGTCATTAAACTGAACCTGTAGAGGGACTAGGACTGAATGCACTGGGGTGAAAATGCTTTGCGCTTAGGAAACTAATTCAGCTTCTGTGGGGACTGTTGAGGTCATTGGAGTCAGATCAGGCTTCTGAGATTTGAAGGAGGCCCTACAGTGAAGGAAGAAGTGCTGACAAAAATCAGGCAGCATTAGACTGAGCAGAAGGAGAACCCATAGAAACATGCACCAAAGATGGAGTTCCTTTTTCAGCCTCTCTGCCAGAAGATTCCCTTTATTTGTCACCCACCTTATTGAAGAAAAGAATGTCCAGTCCAATCAGAAAATTTACACACAAAGGGATCACGGGGAGCTAGAGATACTACTTTTTCTTTGATATGAGCAACAGATCTGAGGCAGAAGGAACAGTGCAACCCCCATTTCCCTATTCTGCTTGAAATTAGACATGACCTATGTAGGAAACGTTTCTTTTGCATGTGGATCTGGGGAGTGTGTTTTCTCTCGTTCAGTGAGGTTTGTTCAGTAACTCAAGGTATACGCTGTCAGCCACCTGGGAGATTGTTTCTCCTCTCTGTGTTTGTTTCCTCCTTTGCAAAAATGGAAATGAATATATTTCTTTTCTATCTTTGCAAAACACTAAGACAGTTCTGGATGGACAGTGCATTAGGAGACTTCAGTATCACTGTTGTTGTAAACAATGTTTCTCTGTCCCCAAATGTTGAAGACGAGGATTTTTGGGGGGGATTCCAAGTGGATAAGAAAGGTAAAACTGCCTATTTAAATGATAATCATGCTCTTCTCATCCCCCAAATAACAGCTAAAATGTCTATGTTTTTCTCATTGAGCAGTCTGGTTGCTAATGGACGATGTCTATTTGCAGTTAAAGCTATTGCAATGTTGACAATTAAGCATATACGCGGAACAGGGTAATCAGTATGAATGCAGTTTTATCACCAATGTTAATTATCTAATATTTTCAAGCTTACAATAATGTGAAAATTCCTTAGGCATAAATGAAAATGAACCCATCAATTACAATTTTTCTCAAGATAATGGCTGACAGAGCATTTGTTGCCCTACAAAAATGGAAGCAAGAGAAAAACTAACAAAATTAACAACTTAGTTGTTCAGCTTCTATAGTATATAAATGTAGTCATATATTACATGATGTGCATTCTCATTTCCTCATAGGGGGAAATTTCCAAGTCTGCGACTAGAATTACTCATACAAATCTTTCTTTTCGAGAGGTTTGTATGTGCAGCCACTTTAACATTTCTAAAGAAAACAACTTTAAAAGCAGCAGAACAAACCCTGGTCTTGAATGTAGGTTGTGAATGAGAGCAGAATTGATCTAAAAGCTATTGTTTACTATAATAATTCTTAGAGATTCGCTACATGGTTGCTTAGGAGAGTATGTGCTGCTTTATGTAGAAACAAGGCAAATCTCTGGTGTGTCTCCTTTATATTCCTGAACAACTTGCTCTTTTAATTTTATTTCTCATCAGCTGAGGACTAATCTCAGTTACAATCATTCCAATTGGACATTCACAAATGACCTTTAAATGCTGAGGAGAGCCACTGATGATTATTTGTTAACCTCCATCCTCCAAAGTAGAATAAGCATCCTAAGTTAACAGGGAGTGAGAGAAACCATGAATAAGCAATAACTTTCAGGAAAACTAACCTTGGCAGTCTTACAAGCCCTGTGATCAATTTTCATTTTGAAGTTTATCTTCAAATGAAAACTGGAAGACACTAAATTACTCTCTTTTTTAGAAAAATAAAGTTTAAAAAAAAAAAAATCAATGACTTTTAAAAAGCATTCCAGAACTGGGGCACACATAGCTATGAGCTTGCTGAGCTCCAAAGGTGAGTGTAGGACTATATGCACTATGTTGCATGATATAAATGTTTGGATTTTAATTTTCTGTCCATAGCTAATCTTCCCTAAGTATTTAGGTTTCTTGAGCAAACTGGAGGAAATGGGCTCACTCTCAACAAAAGCCCCAGGCAGTGAGCTCTTCCTGCTCCTGACACTGATTTTTTTTTTTTTTTTTTTTTTTAGGTACCTTACCACAGGTATAGTTCTTGCATTCACTGTGTGATGCAAGTTGAAATATCTTCAATATCTGAAATATGTTCCTTCAATTTCAGAAGAGGAGGTTAAGATTACACAAAGCTTGTCACACAAGGAAAGTAAGGCTGCCCTTTCTCTCAGTCTTCTGTGATAATCCACATCAGGTTTAACTGCATTGATGACTGATGTAGAAATTCCAGGGCTCTTCTGTGTATTTTTAGAACAAAGAGATAGTTATTAAATCTGATACCTGTAACAAAGCAAGTTAAAGCCACTACCAGCTATTGACCAGCAATGCAAACTATTGATGTACGTCTTTATATTGCTATTTTGCATGTGACCAAACTAAGGATTTATATTTGCTGTGTTTACTTTATGAGGTACTTAATGATTCTGAATATGATCTTAGCTGACAGAGCAGGCTGAACATACAGTGTTTCTTCAGTAGGTATCATGTACATCTGTACATTTTCAGCGTAGTAGCAAAATAAAAATGGAGGTGGGGTTGAAGGAATAATTATTTCATTCATGTCTCTTAAGTTGTGGAATTTACTGTATTATACTCACTAGAGGAATACCAGCATGTGCTAAAGCTCACCAAGGAAATCTCATTTCCTTGCCATGGAAATGGATGCTGCTGCTTAACACAGTTTGAAGATCCTAATTTTAGTGGAGATGCTGTCAGTGTGTCATAGAACTGCATGGCCTTGGCAGAGCTCTGGTGCTAAGGCTGCCAGACATGTGGAAATGGAGATTTGATGGAGGCATTCCTTGCAGTGTCTCTCACTGTAAAGCTTGATTGTTTTAACTCCTTTAATCAAAGTTTTAATCAAGTTATCGTGTGGCCACACTGTGGCTGTAATTGCATATATGGATTTATGTGCGATGCATTAAAAATCTTGCAACAAACCCAACAATTTTAAATGTTTCTTTCTGTAGAGGAATAGTCTTCTAGCTTTTTGCTATTACACAATTGGATGTAATTGCTTGTCAGTAGAAAACTGCTTAGGAAACATGATTCTAGGGAAAGAAAGAGCAAAAAATTACAGCTTGCATTAAGCATAGAAAACCATCAAGTCAGACAGAACTGTGACTTAAAAACGTTACAAACTTCCAAGCGAGTATGCTGATTGCTTACATGGGGTAAGTTGAAGCTTTAATTACATTGTGTGATAAAAGAACAGTATATTGTGTTTATGTTTTGTTTATCCTAAAAACAGTCTTTCTTTCTCATAAGTTCTAAATCTTAATAGGCAGGCGTTTCTGTAACGTAGCATCATTATGCCTGCATGTTTCACAAGATTGTGTTCCATTTTCTCTCACGTGGAATACAATTGTGTTTATATATACATATATATGTGATCATTAGGTTTGTTAGACACTTTTAAGTATCTGCCAAAGCTAAATATTGCCTTCCAAGAATGGGATGTTTTGGCCCACAAACTTCAGTGTAGTCTCTCTAATATTTCTTCCATTTTCTGTTTAAAAAAAAAGAAAAACAACACCAACAAAACTTGCAAACTTGTTTCTGCTGTAAACCAGTATTGATGGTTCAGCAGAAAGAAAAAATTCTTAAGATAAAGAAAACTTCTCATTTTTAACTTTCATGTAAATTGACTCATCTACTGGACGTGAGACAGCTTTAGCCAATAATCTAGTTGATGTTCCTATAAATATAGCCTTATTCCCCACAGAACATTTTCTTGTGGTTTATGCATCCTGCCTTTAAATATCTCAAACAGTGCACCACATTTCCCTCAGAGACTAATTTACAGGCTTAAAAATTTAGTAAACAAGTCAGTTGTGATTATTAATTATTCTTAGTATTATTTGCACTGTGCTAGGCAGTAGGGCTTGTTGTGCTAGTAAATGTGAAAAAATATAACAAAGAGATAGTCCTTTGTTTCCCTGAGACAAGTGACGTCTTGTAAATCATTAACTTTTTTTCAGTGGTATGACTGATGCGTGGGAACAAAAGTGCTATACTGGAAAGACCATAGCAAACTTGGCATAGATCTGTCTTGCTATTGTGAGGGAAGAAGCTCTGCCTTCTCTATTGTATCAGGTGCTGTCTGCAGATATCGCTTCAGTTTGCCACACGGTCTTTGCGTAGGATAAAAATACGGCTGGGTAGCTCTCTGCAACAGTATGCAAGCCTTTCAGCTTTCTGCCACACTTTTGAATTGTTTTTTTCCCCAGTATATTAACTTGTCTCATTCCAGTCTCTCTCATTTCTTTTCTGAAATATTGCTAGGTAACATGCCCGTGGCTACTAAGTCAAAAACCTTCAAACTAAGTCAAAGAGATATTTCCAGCTAATTTCTTGGCTCTATTGCTTTGGAAGCTACATGGCTAATACCACAGGTATTAGTGATCAAAAAGATTCCTTGAATCTTTAAAAAAAAAAAAACAACCCACAAAAACAAAAAACACAACAAAAAACCCCCATAACTGTCTCTACATTTGAGTAGTGCCAGGTATGTTATAGTGCCGTTTCTGGTTGTGGCCTCTGGGCAATGATATTATATAAATTTACTTTGCCTAGTACTAACCAAAATTATTAAGCTTGGAGAGGTTCTGATTTCCATCAAACAGTGTCACTTGGTTAATTCTAGGATGTGATAGCCAAATGAAGGTAAATAAATATGATTTGGATTGATACGTTAATGTGATTTTATGAAGAGAAATAATAAATCATTAGTGCGATAAAGTGAGTTGCAGTTTTTAACAGAAACCACAAAGTTCAAAGGAATTTAATCCATGTTGATTTGTTTGTAGGCAGATTGAGATTTCTTCTATATAGAGATTGGTCCCTTAAAGTGCAGAACTTTTCATTACATCAGGGTAAAAAAGCGCTGAACAAAATAGTTTGGACTGTATTCTTTGAAAACCAGCTCCTTAATCCCTTTTTGAGTTTTCAGCTCATGTTTTAGTCAGCAAAACAAATACACCGCTCAGTGTTGTAGGCAATGATAACACCAGGGTAAACACAGGAAATGCTTTTATTAATATGATCTGAGCATTTAATTGCCTTCCTTGTAGTTTAATCTTATCTTTACACATTGAAGCAGTGCATATTGTACATTTCTGATCCTCAAAGGACAGCTTTTCATGTGGCATTGTAGAATAAGACATTATCACCAGAAACCTGACAGGCCTGTAATGTTGCTTGTCAGCCGAGGGGCTAGAAAGTTGGTTATAATTATGAAGGAGATGTACAAAAGATCATGGTTTGCAAAAGGCAATGCGGAATACTATTTTATAATTAAAGAGAAGGGGTAAAGTCAAGATGTGCTATGAGTGCTGGGTTCCTATGAGAAATGAAGTGTCAGAATTCAATAAGCCCCAAAGCAGAGAGTTCAGTCTCCAGATGATACATTTGCAATCAGGTTAAAATTAAAGAAACAAAGCTTTAAATTCTGAGTGATAAAAGGAGTCTAATTAAGAAGCTTAACTCCACATTTTAGGAGCTACGTTTATGATAAACCAATTATCTAGAGCAACAGTTCTTGTGTTGTTCAATTTAAACTTACTTTTTCAGATTACAGCCACGTCTCAATATGTACTTGTATATGTAAAGAAACATAAACTGAACTAAGAAGGGATGCGGGGGTATTTTACCACCTATATTAGTTTCCTCTCTATAAGGCAGTTGATAACACCTGGAGCCCATTCTCTGTTCCAGTTCTAGACTAGGTTTTTCTTGCTTAAATGTGGGTAGCTAGGATTGCAAGCAGTCTAGGTTTCCGATCTAATGTTACCCATGCTTAATATGTTAATCTCAATCTTTTTCTGTCTATATTGGGAATATGTCTCCTAATATATTTTAGAACTACACTTGCATTTTTTTTGTGGTAGCACCATACTAATGGCTGAATTTCAAATATCTTTGTGAGATCCTTGAGTGAGAGTCTCCCATAATTACAGAATCCATTCCCTTAATGCAGAAGCTGTTGGGGCTTCCTGTCATCCATGTGATCTATTTCCATAAACACGGCCAGTGTTTTACCCCATTCTTCCTTTATTTATGTTTACTACTTCTATCCTTTATTTTAAAATGTGCTATAAAACACTGTATACTGTAGAGAACCCAGAAAAAAGACATGAAAGTATGAGCAGGCGTAAACTATGACTCTGCCATAGTACAGCTCTGTACAGCTTGCCTTGGGATGTGCTGCTATTCCGGCTGCTAAAGCCAAGAAGCCGGGCTACGTCGTTACAGCCCTGTATAAACTCTCTCAAAAGACTGTTCTGTTCCAGTCCGCGTGGCAAATGGTGATATAGTAGGTAACATGAATACAGTTACATACATAAGTTGTGAATTAATATGCCATTATGCAGAAAAAGAAATAACTAAATAAAATTTCTCTCTCTCCTTCAAACTTTGTTGAAACAAAATATAAGTATTCCTTTAAAATATTGTGGGCATATTTCTTTCAGAACACAGTGCCTTTCCCAATCCTCTAAGCACCATTTTGTAGTCTGTCTTAAAAATACTACACTAGGCAGCCAAAAAAAAGAATCTTTTAATAGAATGTGAATTATGTATGTCCTGGCCTTTTCATCCATAATTTTCTTGCAAAGGCGGAATTGTATAGCACATTTGTTTTAACTAAAATCTGCTACAGGCCAATATCCTAAATTTAGACCACTGACACAGTATATTTTGACCGTGTGTAACTAATTCATTTGACGTAACAATAAACTTACACTGTCTCAGTACAGGAGCGTGTCAGAGAAATTTCTACGAGGCTTCTGACGAGTGACACTAAATTAACGGGGGGAGTCTTGTTTTATCCTTTTGCTATTTTTAGCAAATAGTTGAGAATTGGGATCTCCTTTTCCATCTTGAACTTTCTAGGGATTATAGGCTTTAAAAGTAAATGTAATCAAGTGCATAGGTATCCTTTAAATATTACTGTTTCGTTGTAGCTGTTGAAACTGGCATTTGTAAGACCAACAATTTATAAGTGTACTTTGGACTATTATCTAAATGATGTTCTACATTAATTTTTTGCCAGCGGATCTGCCAGTAGGCTCTCATTAACTTTTGTAAAAGCAAACTATATGAAAGAATGCAATTTTAGTACCATATAGAAATATTCCACTTTAACTTTCTCAAGGCCAGGAGCCCTATTTCTCCTTTCTCAGTTTCACGTGACCGTGGCACTGTTGCTTTTAGTGGAATCAGTTCTGATTTACAGTGGTTGAAACCAGGCTTTAGGGTAGAATAATTGACTTGGTAACAATGTAAAACAATAAGCATCTGCTCCAGACCCTTCTGTGTAGATCTATATATGATAAGGGTGAGCGCTTGGGAAAGGTGAAGACGGTATTAATATTATTGTGTGTGTTTTTCTATATGCCTTCTGCTTGGGTTTTGAACTTGAGGGGTCTATTGGGAAATTTAAGAACTCTTATCAATTACTCTAATAATAAATTCGTCAAGACACAGCTCTTGTAATACTTTGCTCTGTGTTTTGATTCAATTATTTTGACGTTACTGAAATGAACCTAGAAATGTCTCTCCACGGGGGAATACAAAGGCAAAAAGAACAACATAATAAAGAAGTCATGAAGAAAGCTTTGTGAAGAGCCAAGTGATTCAAGAAACAGACAGGTGGAATGTTTCTCATTTCCTGCTGTCCCATCTCGATATACTTCAACAAGTGAACCGCATTTTACCATCAGTGTCTTCCATACAACTACAGCAGTTTTGCCATGATCAGTGATCCTTGGCCTTTTACTGAGCCGAGTATAAAGGATTTTGAAAAGCGAGTGGGGGAAAAAAGCTAAGGATTTCTTCAGGGACAAATAATCTTAAAGAAACTGTAGCTTAGAGGATTACTGGAAAGGTCTGTCTGCTTTTCTCTGCTTTTCGTGCCATTTGATGGAATGTAAAGAAATTATACTGGAATGAAATAGGGGATGATAAAAATCTTAAGAAAAGATGTCGATGTTTGGTCACTTCTGAATGTGGGACTGAAAAGCTTTGTAACCTTTTACAGTATTAATACAATTGAATTGTATTAATACAATTGTTGTTAAGTATCAGTTCCTTGAATTCTGTCTTCCACTTTACATCACAGCCTTAGTTCAAATCCTCTACACCTTAATATAACAGACAGATGAGGCTTATATGGGAACTAGTCTGCGTAACAAAATAATTATCTGTACTTGTTCTATCTCGGTGGAGAACTCTGAAGCTTTTGCTGATGATTGTAATGACTCCATGGATGTTTAGATCACATTCTAGTCTTATTGTGCATGGTCCATTACAACTTGGCCTCTTGAGGAAGGAAAGTCTCTGCTCCTAGCTCATCTGCATTTCCCATCTTTATATTGTTGCATGATAACAGGGTATGACGGTACTCAATTATGATATGATGGCACTGTAATTGTGCCATGGGCTTTTGTTATGTTAGTGGCAGAATGGCATGCAGTAGTTTGGTTTTTTTTTGATTATTTGTCCTGTCTTTTTTCCTAAAGTTGACATTTCTTATGTCAACTTTATTTGTTAGTCTTGACAAATAGTCCTGGACTGCTTAGGGCAAGGCTACTGTGCTGCTGGCTTTCCTGGACACGTCTTCGTTCTTGGCGTGAGAAATTCTGCTAGCATGGGGTTTTCAGGTTGGCAATATTCGACCAGGATTTCTGAGAATCTTGCAGCATGGTCCATGCTATTTTCCTGTGGCTGTAAATTAGAGGAGGTCTGGAAATCTTGGAGTTGTCTAGTTTCTTCTCAGTTGCCTTCTATTGATCATGGACAGTAGCTGATCTGCTCTGAGCATACCCACAGACCTGTCATCCGCTTGGTGCGAGTTCACACGGCAAAGCCGTTACTGTCGTGGTGAAGCAAGCTAACCCTGTGCATGGTACCTCTGTCACGTCCTACATTCACAGGTTTCACTGAACCTGTACTGCATAGTGCATGAGCATGAATTTATGTCTAGGGCATCTTGAGTTACTTTATAAACAATAATTTCAGGTTCTAATGTGCTTTGAAGTGCACAATCTTAGGTGTTATATAAAGCTAGTGACTTGCTGGATCCTGTAAAGTGTTAATCTGTATGGGAGAAAAGAAAACTTGTATCAGGTTTGCTGTTATACTTAGATTAGGGTATCTGATATAGTTATTTTATCTCTGCAGATAAATGATTTTTTTTTTATCAGAATAATTTTAATTTTAGTTTTGCGAATTAAATAAGAATATATTGGCAAAAACTTAAGATTTCCCACTAGCCTGACTGTACCTTTACAGGTAAGTTGGCCACGGGAGGAATACATTTGAAAAAACAACAACCTTAATTGAAACGATGATACTGTTAGGAGTCTCAAGCATAGTGAAAATCACAAAATTAAGCACAAATCTATGTCCATAGTGAAAAATGCTTCTAATCACAAACTTACTATGTGTAGCTTAGTGTAGTTTGGCACTGCTGTCAGGCTGTTTTGTTGTTGCTTGGCTGTTTTTAAACAGAGTTCAAGCGCTGAGCTCTCGGAGAGATAAATCTTTCTCTTTTCTATGCCTGTCATTTCCATATCAGGCTAAGGTCACTTCAAAGACAGCCCAGGGGACCTTGCATTGTGGCTCTGTGTACATAGAGCTGACCTATTGATAAACAGGAGATTCTGGTTCTTAGACACACCAGTCTGTGGTGGTACAAATATTTACTCAGAAGTGGAAGTCAAAACAATAAATGAAGACTGAGCTTCCATTTCTTTTGGGATTTGCTTATTGTTTTCTTTTGGAAAACTCCATTAAAAGCTTTTCTTCCATGGAGTATACTGATGATGCAGTGGATAAGTCAGATCTGAGCGTGCATCTAACAACTGGAAAAAAATTATTCTGGCTGACAGCTGAGAATTGTTAGAGTGATAGTGAGATATGGTTAGTGTCATAGCAAACCTACAGATCATGTGCAGCAAATGTAAATAAATACACTTAGGGAGCTGTTATTTCCTCACATATCCATTGTGAGAGGTGCACTTCTATTCACCAGTGTGTAAGTGTATGAAGATAACAGATATCGCTGCCGATAGATAAGGGTGATCTGTTTTTCAGAAGGGCAAAGACATTGGCGTTTCCTACTCGATATAAAGAGTAGGTACCCAGTGGCCCTGCAGCTGAGACCATTAATACTTCATTCTAGTCATGTTCTGCAGTATTACATCAGTGACTTTGAGTGAATCTAGTTATATATTTTAGACTTGGCCAATTTCTGGCAAAGTGGTTTAATTCGGTATCGTTTTGTACTTGTTCCTATTATTAATTTAACAGTGGTTTTTATTATATTTCAGATTAAATACAAATAAAGATTTTCACGTATTGGAGCTGTTGGATTTTTTTAAATTCCCTTGAGCCATACACTTTCCCCAAACCAAATCCTGAGGTAGTCGTTAGCTAATAAGCACTAGTGGTTCTAAACATATCCATGCAACAGTTCTTAATTTTCCCTCAAGATACGTAGAGCTCCTTTCTTCAAGTAGGACACACTGGAAATAAATGACACATCTCTGTTGTGCTTTGTGGGACATCTATGAAGCTGGTTCTATTGGATCAGTCTAATTTCATAGATCATGTCTGACCCACAGATGTGTAAAAGCTATATAGAAAAATTGGAGACTCGTTTTTTTTTCGTATCTCTCTGATTTGCACTTTCAATCACTTTATTCCTCACAGTTATACTTGAACAAATTAGGACATTATAGAATCAGAAAGATAAGGTCAATTTCCTGACGGATACATAATTATTTTATGCAGGGTGGTTGTGCGTCTGTGTGTGGTGTAACTTTTTTCTCACTGTCTTGCTGCTCACAATGATTTTGACAAAGAAAGTAATTGCAGACAACACTAAAGAGTCTATAAATTGTTCCAAAGCCAAACCTTGTTGTAAACGAGCTTGTAAGAAGTCAGGAGCTTTGTAGATTATTTCTGTCTTTAGATGTTTGGCTTAATGACTTGTTTCCAATGAACCATTACTTGTGCCTCTGGAGTTCCCATAGAGGAAATTAAGCATTAAATTTTAAGTGCTAATTTTTTTTCATTTTCCACCTGCAATCCTAATTACAATTTTCAAAGTTTGCTGCCAGTGAGAATGGAAATATAGTTTAAAATAGAAAAAGAGTTAAAATTAATACAACTAAGGGTCATAACTCAGCACTAAGAAGGAGTGGTTGGAACTGAAGCAGAGAGACTTATGTTAGGAGCAAAATGTGCTGCCTAAAAATAAAAAATTCTTTGAGAAGAATTTTTCTGCAAAGGTAAGATCTAAAACTCCTTCAGTCCAGCGCAGAGACCCCTTTGCAGCACGCTGACCTAAGGATTAATCTTAAAAGTAATCAGTGAGGAGGAATTGATAGAGTCAGGCTAGAAATCGGGTGCTTTGCTGTGCTCCACTGTGTATCTTTGACTTGGACCTTGGCATTTGCTTTCTGTCTGCTCTCAGGTTACCTCAGGACCAAGAGGGCAGCAGGGCTGGGCTGCATGAACCGATCGAGGAGCAGCAGCCTTCTCCGGGCTGTTTGGTTTCCTGGGAGGGGACAGGGACTTGGTCTTGTGTTATGTCCTGAACTTACCAAACAGGTGGGGTTCTAGAAGTGTTAAACCTGCTGCGTGTGTGTGGGATTGCTTCAGTGGAAGAATGTCAGGAGCAGGTGTAACTGAGTGGCAGAGCAGGGCTATGGTTTATGGCTGAGCCTGCTGCTTGAAAGTGCATTATGCTTTTGTTGATATATAAGTAGATTTACCAGAGTAATGACTTTAGGATCTGGCTTATTATCTTTCACACATGAGATTTCCATTGTTATCACTCAACCAGTTATTCTTGCAGTAACACAGTTCTGTATAAATTATTTTAGCGTTTTTTTGTTTGTTTCTTATCATTCTTTTGAGCCTTAAGTGCTATTTCAATAAGATATTTTACTGTCTCTGTGCCAAAAAAGTTGTATCTTAATAAGCTTCTTGAAGACCCGTGTACTATTGCAGGTCTGTAGTGGTTAATGGTCGAGTTTGTTAGTTTTCGTGAACTGTTTCAAAGAGAGTATCTGTTTCTTTGTTCCTTGAAATGGAGATAAACATGTTCCTGCTTCACAGTGGTGTGCCGTCACAATGAAATTATATGCTGGATATTTTAAGCAAGACACTGAGATTTGTTGGGTTAGTTTGTTTTGGTTGGGTCTAGAGGATGGGCAAGATGAAACGGAGATAAGGAGTTCTAAATTCTACTGTCTGCTGTTAGATTCTGTCCTGCAAGAATGCAGGTAGCAAGCACGCCCTAATCTGTCATTCCACATGCACTGAACAGAAGACTGGCAATTTTCCTGTGTATCTCACTTCAGGTTCACAGAGTGCTTTGTAGATGATGGGTGATCCTCACAGCAGCTCTGTGAAACAGGAAATCAGAGATACCATCAGTCAGATGTCAAGTGGGGAAGCGATGCTGCAACTGTGAGTTCCATCTAAAGCAGCCTGGCTGAGGTTGTACTTGTTGAGTTTTCCTGTGTATAAAGTTAAGTGTCTCATTTTCTCTTCAAGGAAGTAGTGGTTTTCCATTAAACTTTGGTTTCTTTCTTGAGAGTCGGAGGCATTGGAAGAAGGACAAAAATTAAAACTTAATTGAAATAAAAGGAAACAAATGATCCATGTTTTCTTCTGTGACTCTTCTGAGGATGAAATATGTTTGAGGCGGCTCAGCGGTGTAGGGAAAGGAAGGATCCTTTAAAATCCAAATCCAGTTTTGAAGTAATCTCTGTGTTTGTTTGTTTTGTTTTTTGTTGTTTTTTTTTCTTTCAATAAATCAGTGTTATTCCAGCAAACTGTCTGCTCCAAGCAGTAGGATGCAATCTGCTTTTCCAGAGACATCTAGCAGTTCCCATCCAAGCGTGCACTGGTGGGGCTGCAAGCCCAGGCAGCAAGCTTTGCTGAAGACTGGGCTAAATGGTTCTGTAAATGGAGATTGCTCAAATGAAAGAAATGGAGATTCTTCCTGTGTGCCCAGTGCACTGCGAGACCACTAGAGACACTGGTCTATCTTAATACTGGCTCCAGGCTCTCTTCTGATTCTTCGTTTCTTCCTGTGTTAGGGTACTGGAGAGGTAATTCAACAAGAGCAAATCTGTCTGAATATGTTATGCAATTAGATGGCCTGTTTATAAAAAGATTTTGCCTGTTCCCTTTCTTGTCGGCCAAAGTTCTGAGAGATTTGGGAAATCTGCAGTTAAAGTGAACTATGTTCACGTTTTAGGTGTTAATTTTAATATGCATGTCATGTTTGAAAATGTCAGCAGAAAAGACTGAATAATACTTGTTGCGTATAAATCTGAAGTACATAATTGCTCCAGCTGACATGTATGAATGCACTTTCATTATCGTGTCAAGAGGACACTTTGTGCTTGCAAATGAACAATGTTTGGGGTTGGCAATAAAACGGGAAGCACTTGCTTAAATAAAGTTTATTACAGCTTTTTAGAAAAATGTAATTATGAAGTGTTCATACTGAATGAGAACACTGTTTTTGAAGTGTTAACTTTAATATGAAAATGGAGTTATGGTTTAAAGGGGAAGACTGTGTGGTGTACAGGGTTTACTAAAGTGAGCACGATACAAATGTGAAATAAAGCTATTTGATTTGCCTGCCCACACAATATTCAGTGGGTATGTGAGCTGGTTCCACAAACTAGACAAGGACATACACTACTTTATCTTACTGCCAGGGAAACTAAGGAAGGGATGGTATGGCAAGTACTATTACACTTGGATGTTCACTAAAAGTTATTTGGAAACTTCTAATATTCACTGGTGCTAATGGACCTCTGGCCTGTTGTGTGGCTGTCTGCAGATATGACACATTACAGAGAACTACACAGGGATTTATATGTCTAACATAATCCAACAAATAAAATTATTTGAGCTCTAAACGTAGTTTTCCAACTTTCATGGGGAAAACGCATCCAAAACTCCTGTAAATTCCAAGGCATCAGAGGTGGTACTCAAATTTATGAGCTGCTGGCTACCAGCCTTCTGCCTGGTCTATTTGTTATGTGGAAGACATGAGTTAGGCTATGATTCTGACTCGTGTGTTGCTCTCGGTTTAAATCAAGGACTGCTGAATTATGGGTTGTAATCTCTGGAGAAGAACTGGATGAGTCTCCTGTGTAATCTGTTAATGTCACCTTTGCTGTAGAGTTAGGCAGTGTAGGGAAAAGTGGGATATGAAGCACCAGCTGGATGAAGCAAGTAGGAGAGATGCCGGAGGGTGTACTCTTAGCTGGTGGTGGACATAGCAGTCAGCAGCAGCTGGCGGGACCTGGAGATACACCCATCTGGGGGCTGGGGACAGTTTAGCCTGGGAAACTGGGAAATGTATTGATTTATCACCTCCACACGACATCCTCTGCCAGCAAGACTGTGATGGAGCCTCTGGCATCAAATGAAAGCTGAAGCCCTGAGGGAGCACAGATGGCAGTATTATTTTTCACTGTGATGAATTCCCTCTTGTAGGTACTTTTTGCACACCTCCATGCTAGCAGGAGTGAATCTCATCCACTCTGCCTTCAGGAGTTAAGAGGAACTTGTTTAATGTCTTTTGTGATTATTTAGTATTTCTATTGCTATGTAAAGATAAGCAACTACTCTTAAAAGAATGCTCTCTGAGTAAGTTTCCCAATTCCATATTTTCCTTTGTTCTTTAGAAGATTTTTCAGAAACTCCAGCCATGCTGCTGTGTTTAAAAGAATAGTGATTGTCCCAGCAGTGAGGGAGATTTTGCACAAAAGAACAATTCAAGTCATATGAAAGCTTCACTGTCCATTTAAAGAGAGAGTTTAGACGTGTTTCCTGTAGCTCCTGTATTTTTGTTTGCATTTAAAAAACTGTGTAACTTTAGTGTGTCTCCTACTTGTCTACAGATGCATTTCTGCTGTTGGTTGTGTTTTGTTGTGTTGGGGTTTTTTTTTGTTGTATTATTTTTAGGAAATAACAAAAATAAAATTAAGCCCGTTTAAAAGTCTTTCCTTCTCTTTTGGACAGGAACTTCTCAATAAAATCTTGTCTGCTCTGCAGCTTCCCTCTAACGTGCTTTCTCTGGTTTTGATAACCTCTTGGAGGTTTGGAGATGCTCATATAAGTCTTTTCCTGTAGAGTGGCACTTGTAATATGAGTGCTGCCATTCAGTGAAAATTCTCATAAGAAAAGATATCTTCTGATGTCCATAGAATCGCATATCTTCCAATAGCCTCAAACATGTAGGGTATTGAGGAGCTCTAAAAAGGTGAGATGCTGCGTATAGTTGAATGGCATCACCCTTTTATTTTCAAGCTGTTAAACTAACAACTATCTGTGTTTCTGTGTGTCTGCTGTTTCTTTCTGGCATGCCAAAATGTCAGTCTCTAGTGAGAGCTGATGGTAGCAAATCAGGAAAAAGTGTTTAAAATAACTTAAAAATTATTATACTTTTTTTTCCTTTCATACTTAATTACCTGTGCAAGTAAAGAAAGACAATCCTCTCCTAGAGCTAATTTTATTTCCCTTGCTGAATCAAGCAGTAGACACAGAGACAGAAAATACAATAATCCCCTTAATGAAAGTTGGGGTTTATTACTAAGCATAATATTTTCCAAGATTGTGCATTAAATATCAAACTTAAACTGGTTGAAGCAAAGCTATGTAGCACTGGAGCTCTCTCTGCATCCTTAACTTGCATTGTATATGTGTAGTACCTTGTCCCTGAGATCACAAATAGTATTTGTACTATCAGTTCTAAACATAGTAGTGAGAATAAAGACAGAGCGCTCAGTATTATTGGTATTTTTAGATTACATAGCACTTCTGTAACCTCCTGGGTTTTGTGTGCATTGCCAACTATTGCATGTTAATTTAAATCAAAATAAAAGAGATAGTAGGATGGGCCCTTGTTGATGCAGCAATACCAGGTGTGCTATTATAAGGCCAAGGAAATGTCAAAAAAAAATTCTGTTGACCTCATAATGTTCCTACATTCTGAAAGGAAGGCTGCCCCCCACCCCCAAAGTCTGATTTTAAACTGCTGGACCACTTCTGTTGGGTTTTTTGTTTTGTTTTGTTTGCTTTTTTTAATGGATGCTGCGGATAAATGTTTAGAAATAAAAAAAGATCTTTCATACGTATACGAGCATACCTTCACATACTAATGATTGACTGGGATTTGCTATGGTGCTGCTGTGAATGCTAGAGAAGGCACTCCCATCTCTCAAAAAAAGGGGAAAACTCTGCTGGCTTTACATAGTGGCTCAGTGGATGTGACGTCTTACTGCTCATGGTCTAATGTCATTGGAAGTCAAATGCTTCCAATGGAACAGGCAGTGACACGATGCAAACTAATCATTACAGTTCCAAGGGTATGACAGCGGACTTGTGTTAGCAGTCTGATGCTAAAGAGTGCTTGTATTTGATTTTAAAATCAGATGATAGGCAACTGACTTTTATTTTTAATTCAAGTAAGAAGTTTAGCGTAGGCTGAATGTGTCCTAGATTATATTTTAAAGTTTTGTTTTGTTTTTTGTCAGGAGCATGTCAAACACATGTATTCATGGATCTAATGAGATGAGTAGTACCAATTTTATCGATTTCACTGAACTACAGATTTATTTATAATGTGTGGAGAATTCCGACAGTGGCAGAGAAAATGTTATTTTTTCAATAGCTACAAAATGCCTTTGTGTTATTACATTTTTGGGCACACCACAGCACTGGAAAGAATGTGGTGCATCACTTATTCATGTGAGCTGGTTAAAATATACTGTTGAAAACATATGGTTGAAACATACTGTTAGGTTTCTTACCATAAAATAGCAGTATAGACTTGGAGATGAGAAGTTCAGGTTCACTTTACAGAGAAGTTGTTTGTTGAAACAAATACCACTATAGTTGTGATTTTTGTCTGCAACAGTAACACGAGTCCCCAAACTTTTAAGACCATGAGGGACCTTTATGTCTAGGCCAACACTCTCCACAGCCCTATAAATAGACTTTACCCACAGGTACTTGTGGCTAGCTCATTGGTTTGACTCGAGCATACCTATTAGACAGGGCTGAGTTATACCTTGAGGTAAAGGCTCTAAATGATAAAGAACTCATCTTGTTCTTGGGTGAGGTAAGCTAATGTCTTATCTTCCTGTGAGAATTTTGCCTTTTTTTTTTTTTAACTTGGCTGATTTCATTTTCCTTGCATGTGATTTTATTATGCTGTTGCCTGTAACTTTAAAAAGTGTCACTGCAGACCCAGGAATTCAGTGTTTCTGATGTTTACATTTCTAATTCTCACTTTTTGAGATTCTGACAGCAAAATTACAATGTCACTTTAGCACCAGACAAATGGCAGACTCATCGGCAAGTGTCTGGACTTAAGCCTTCATAGAAAACCTACAGTACCTTTAGGTGGTGCCGTTATTTGTTTCTTAACAGTCTGAGGAAAAAAAAAAACAGCAAACCCAAATCTTTCTATAAAAAGATGATTATACTGTGTGTATTTGTACCAAAAGGCATAAAAGAACCTGAACATATAGTCTCACGCAAGATATTGCTCTGCTGTTTACAGGAAAGATTCAAGACTACTCTGTTGGAAATAAAATAGTCATAAAGAATGGCTGCAACACTTTATTAGCTTAATGATTGTTTGTGTATTTAATTATTTCATTATTAGCTCCTGCTGTGCACTCTGTGTTTGTGAGAAGACTGAGAGATTCATGGGAACTTTCAATTCTCGGTAACGAAGAAAGATTACACTTGCTCAAAATTTAGTTAGTTTTCTTCATATGGAAAAGAAAAGGTATCATACAATTCTCCATTGGCCGAAAAGGGAGAAGGGAATGACTATTTCGCTTTGGGATGGAAGAAACTGGAAGCACACAATCTCTATAGACACATAAATAATCTGTTTATTTCACCTGCAAGAACACATAGGAAAGCATAACTAAATTATAGGTAGTACGCTGTGTGGATTTAATTACAAATTGATTAGGGGTTTGCAAAAGAGTTGTTCAATTCTTTATTCTTTTAAAGTGTTATTTTAGGTTGTTCAGTAAGTTCTGTCATGACAAAAGCAGATTTGAAAATGTCAGTCACAGCTCAGCATTTTGCAAAGTCAAATTTGTGTTTTCAGGTGTTTTAAATGTGAATTCAGCACATTTCTGTGGTTAATCTCATCACTGGGTAATGTTTTAGATAAACCTAAGGAAAGGATGGTAAAAAATGGTTAAAATTAAATTACAACACGTCATATCGAAACAAGAATGTCTTGAGAAGGGAGCCAGGTAATTGCTATAGTGTCTTCTTAATTCTGTCTTGCATCCAAATTCCAGAGAGAATGAGAAAGAAACCACCGTCATTTCATAGTCATAGTGTCAGCCCTGGTCATTTGATCCCCGAGTAGTTTGTGTCCAGTACCAATGCAGAGTTTGTGCAAAAGGGGATCTCTTTAAGATGGATTGCAAATGTGGAATAAATATTTTCCTGTGGGGTTTGTTCGGGGTTTTTTTTGTTGGTGATGGTTTTGGTGGGTGATTTTTTTTGTGTTATTCAGGATTAGTTTTCAGGATAGTTCATGATTATTTTTTATTTGGCTGAAAATTAAAGAAATGGAACGTGCCAGAGTTCTGTTCCATCAAGAATATGAAACCATGTAGTTATCAGTTCAACTTCTCACCACCAAACCCCCGCAGGAACCTACTGGTTTTAAAGGTGTCAAATCTTAACAGGATGATAAATTCTGAACTGACCAAGCAAACTGAAGAAATACTTTAATTTCATATATCGGGTCTAATGTTCTTCTGGTCAGATCTTTCATAGTTTATCTGTAACCCCAGTTAACCTTGAATATCAATTCTGATATTGCACTACTGGAAGATGTCAGCAGGCATGAAAGATGGTGATAGCGGTAAGTGAGAACTGAGCTACGAATTTGGGCAGAGTGGAGGAGTAATGTGGGATGCACAATGGTTATTGAGATGATCAGAGGTAAAGAAGTTAGGTAAAAGGCATTACAGTGTGATTGAACCATAAAAAGAGAAGTGGAGAGAAATGTTTTCCAGATTTCAGTGATGCGGGAAAAGGAAAGCCAAGAGGAAGCACGTCTATGTGACTGGGAGGACAGGTGTCAATAGGGAGCTTTCAGCATCAGGTTTGGTGTGTATAAGAAGGTTGCCAACCACTAGGCTGATGTGGTAAGCAGGTGATGTTTGAGACATACAAGACAGTAAGAGGACTGGTGCAACGTAGAATGATATATTATTAACGTAGAACACTCACTGTACTTTAAAACGACTCCCTGTGACTACTGTGCAGATCCCTTTGTCCTGTGCTACCTCTCTAAAGCTGATGTACCTTATTTTCAGAGTATATTTGCCTCATTTGACTGTTATCACCAAACTGGTATAGTGTATGTCATAAAGTGACGCCAGTGACAGCACTGCCAAAGTAGAGGGAATCTGCTTTTACTGTGCCTTAGTGTCATCTGCCTAGAGGTTTGCATGGTGAACTCATGGTGCTTCTGGCTCCCTGACCATAATTATCAGTGTTAATAATTATCAGTGACAATACAATAATTCTTGATGCTAAAGCTTTTGTACAGGAAACTAAAATTACACACTGGAGTTTCGAAGTCAAAGGAAATAAAAATTTTCTCTTTCCCCCCACCCCTGCCCCCACCTTCTCCATTATCTTGCTAGTTTCTGTCACTGTCTGTGCATGGTACTTGTTAGAGAGGCCACCTGGCACACTGAGGAGAATGTAAAGGAACTTAGGACATGTCTAAAAATGTGAGTGTCCTCTATTCATGAAGATGATTATGATGTCTAGTGCAACTTATTCCCACCGTGCCTTACCTTTTGGAAGATATGATGACAGTACAAATCTGAGTTAAGGATTATGAATTAGTAATTTATAGAGCATTTGTGGGTACTGACTAATAGCAAGCAGAAATTTGCTTTTCTAGCAAGCTAATTAAGAGAAACATCAGAGGGCTGGGAAGACAAGGAAGAAAACATAAGGAGAAAACTGAGGTGAATCTGAACGCTCCTTTGTGAGCGCTACGTTTTGTTACAGTAAGATTTATGGGAAATCCTATGTTATCAAGGTGAAATGTTAGATTCCATGGTAATCGCAGACAAATTTTGAAGACTTTATTGTAAGGCCATGTTCTGTTTTAAAACATGCAACATTTTATACATGAAGATGCTCAGTCCCTTTCTGATTTGGAATTTTGGGACAAAATATTCTTTTATTAACAAACACTGATTGATCAAAGTAAAACAAGTTTGTGAAAATGTATCAGAGGTGTTGAACTTCTGTCTCAATGCAGACTGCTTTCTGTCAGAAATCTGCATGGTTTTCTTAAGATTTTATGTAGGACCAAATTGTCTGGGAATGTTCCTTGCTGATGGGGTGGAAATCATTAACAGGGGAAAAATAAAAATTCAAGCAATTCCAGTCTTTCTGAAATTAAAAGAATTACAGTTTATGGAAAATGTCAGAAAAGTCCATTTTATATTCAACTAGCATAGGATCAAATTCCACGTGTTGAATAATGTTGTGAATCAGGAAATCATAGGTCAGGCTTTTGATCTTTTGTTTATTTATATGCAGAGAAGATCCCCTCTGACTTCTAAACTCCATATAATTTTACTAACATTGTCTCAAGTGATAATTTCTGTGGCATTTGGGCTGCTCACCTGTTCTCTGCTGACCTAGTTAGAATGGTGATTTAAATTTGGTATATTGTGTTTGTTATTTCTGATTAGCTGGGATGTAATCACTCCTTGAACAAATCTCATCAAGAGACTCGAGACTGTGTTGTATTTAGCTTGAATAAACAGAGAATAAATTTCTCTCTCTGATTTCATTCATTCATTTTAATCATCCCGTACACCTGAATTCAGTGCTAGTTTGCCATATTGAAGTATTCTTTCATTTTTGAGTCAAAGGCTGCTCAGCTCACACGTGATGGAATAAAAAAAACAGTAGACATGCGTAGGAGTTCTATCCTTGTTCACCCCTGAAGTCCCTGGGGTTAGAAAAACACTTAAACTTAGTCATTTTTTCCCCCCCTATATGTGTAGAGATCCAAACTTGTTATTTCAGTTTCCCCTCAACACAGGAACGAGGCCTCTGACACTTTATATGTGATTCAGCCTGATGCTTCACAGTACATAGGGAGCTTTATTCAAGAATGTAAAGAAAATACTTTAATTTCTAATGTCCCATGCCCAGTCAACAATATTTCCTTGTTGTGTAGTCATTGCCAAGCACTTATTAGTAATAATACTGGTAGCTATAACTGAGTACAAAAAACAACTGAACAATGACAGGTAAATTTGGCTTACTTAGTACCTTATATTAATGATAGTGCACAATGGCACAAACCTGTTAATGTTTGACTTGCATTGTTAGCACTTTTCAGCACTGTGAAAATACTGTCCCATGTTGCATGCGTTTTGTTTTAAAAGCATTTGGAAGTTCTAACTGTACAATGACGTGTATCTGTACTAAGGCTTTTGCGTATGAGCCTGATTTGTTCTCACAAAATGAATGAACAATTATGTTCTCAAAAGAGGATTTAGAAAGAGATACAGTATTAGACAAGATTGGAAATAAAACATGGGTAGTGAAAGATATTGTATTACACAAGTTAACTCCCAGAGTGTATTCCTGCATAATGATTTTGGCCATTACAGTGAAATAGTATATTAAGGGAATAAAAGATTGTCAATAAGGTATTTAAGCCTCCACTGCTGAACCTAGAATACTTATATTTTACCTTTTAATAGCAAATAAGATACTTCACCTTATCAAACTGCAATATGTTAGGAGAGAAACTCTGTTCCTTCAGTGTTGTATATCAGCCTCAGGGTGAAGGTGGGGTTAAATTCCTCTGCCTAATGCGCATTTGTTCTCATCGTAAAGCTAATTTTGTAATTTCTCACAAGACTGGCAATCTTGGGAGAAATGAGCTAGTACAGAGGTTAAATTACCTCTCACCCTAAAGGAGGCAAAGGATATTCTTGGGTGAATGGCTCAGCATGATACACATTACAGATAACTAAAGTGTTGCATAATACAAGTCTTGGCTTTTGGCTATGGAAAGAGCTTTAGTCCTGCTCTTAGTAACATAACTGTCTGGAAAATAATTAAAGATTTTTTGGAATAATTCAGTTTTACTGCAAGTCTTTAAAATCAGACTGTCCCATTTTATGTTGTCTGTTGACTACCCATCTCAGAATTTTCAGTAATGGCTGGAGCCATTAATGCAGTGACTTTATAGCTGAAGAATGTACAGTGCTGACTCTTTTGATGAAAGGTGCATTATAATGGAATCTAAGTACTATTTTTTGATTTATACAACAATAGGTGATAAAATCCCCTTTTTCAACAGAGCAATCAATCTAAAATTTTTGAAGCCCTCACATGGATGCTAATAGATTTAAAGACAAGAAACTGTGTAATGCCTTCAGTGATTACTTAAAATAAAGTTATTGAAATTAATTAATCTAAGAAAAGGTAGATGAAACCCACAAATCTGTTTAAACATATTTTGCAAACTGTTTCTTGGTTATTGTTTCTTGAAAGCACTAATTCTTCTTTCCAAAACAGACTAAACTGTAATAAAGTATAGAGCCATAGAAAGGGTTCAATAATAATCCTTTAATAACTTATTTAATGCCTGTTACACAACTACTTTTATGTAGTAGTAGATTAATTTTCATTTTTTTCACGCGGTCCATTTGAGAATTTCAAGAAATTGCTAGTTCAGCAGAAAGTAGGGGTATTAAAATATATGAGTGGTTATTAGGAGCCTTAAGAAAGGGAAGTATTTCAAGGAAAAGTGTGGATTGAAAGAAATTAGAGTGCCTATTAAAATTGAGATAACACAACTGTGGCTCAAAAAGTCGAGTGTTTCTTGACTGTGCAACATCCATTCATTAGCCAGTTGTGCAGAATTAAGGGGAGAGATCCAATTTACTTGGTGTTCTTTGATGTATCTGTGGAAAAATTGGATGAATTGATCAGGTTTTTTGGAGATGTTTTGGTTGGAGATGGAAGACATGGTGCTCAAATTGGCAGAGAATTTAATAGAGAAGAAAGATGAATGGGAAGTGAAATGATAACTTTGTAAAGTGGGCTGTGGGCTAGTAAGAAGGCAGTTGGCAAGCACAGATATCGATAACTTTTGTATAAATGTATAGAAACAATAATTAAAAATAATGGTTTGAAGGATCAGGTAAATTAAGGAGCTGTAATATATTGATGTTGATTTTAATCTCTTGATTAGTTCTGAATCACTTTTGGAAAATCTTTAATTCTAGATACATATTTAAGTTGACAGTATACAGTTTTATGTTAATGTGTGACTTTGATACTTATTAAAAAGTTGTAGAAAAAGCAAATCCATTGTAGAATGTAGTATTGCGATGAAGTTTGGGGGCCGGTAAGGGCTCATTTAAAAATAAGAGTAATACGGAACCAAATTTCTGTTAAGAACCAGGTAATAATAATTGTATTCAACTGGCAGCAAATGCAATGAACCAGATAGAAGACACTTATTTGTGAGTGTGAACCTTACAGTTGCCCAGAAAAAAGAATAACTTATATTAGGCAAGAGAAGAGCTCTCAGTATGAATTTTCAGCAGTAGGAAAGAAATGACTTTAACAGAAAAAATGGCCATTCAGTGTACAAGGAAAGAATGTTGTAGGTGAAAGACAAACAGAGAGGAAGGGGAGAAAGAATGCTTTTCTGTCCCCTATCCCTTGGTGATCCTTCATTCCCACCGAGGACAGAAGGGGGGAAAAAGGAGCGGGGGCGGGCAGGGCCAGAGACATGGAAGGTAAAGATCAACAACAAATGCATGGTTTCTTTCTTTTTATGTATCGAATGACTGTGACTGGCTTTTTTCCATGATTTATTTTCTGAGAATGTGCTTCATAATAATAAATACTGCAACAGTAAATGCTAGAGTAAGGTCCAGTGCAAGTTACAAAATATCCTTTTCGTTTCTGAAATAGCATCAGTAGCAGATAATTTTCCAATAGTGCTCTGAGATTGAAGTGTGTTGAGCTTGAAACTTTTCAGTTTTTATTCTTTTTAATGTTTTATTTTAATCAGTGCCCTTTCTTCCTGCATAGGGAAAAGCTGGCTTCTGTGACATCTGTTATATGACTGAAACTATGAATTTCATCCATTACTTCCAACATCTCGGCTTTGTGTAGATGGGTGAGTAGATGTCATGGTTTTGGCCAAATCAGCCAATGGCCGGTGACAGATGCTCCCCCCCAGCCTCTCGTGCACGGAGAGGAGGAGGAGAGATAAAGAGTTTTAAGAGTTTAGAAGAAACTACTTTAATGAAATATTAATAATAAAATAAAAAGGAAAAATAATGAAAAAGATACAGTATATACAAAACTGTATTAAGCTCCCAGGATGACATCACCAGCAGGCACTGGGGAAGTCCCAGGCTGGACTCAGCAATGGGTGGGAACTGGGTTCCAGAGTTGGAGTCAGGAACACATGGATCGGGATCAAAGGCAGATGAATAGATAATGTCCTCCTTGGACATCAGCTATTGAAGGAAGAGAGTTGACCCTTTGATCCCTCAGCTTTTATACTGAGCATGGGGCAGATGGGATGGAATACCCTGTTGGTCAGTTTTGGGTCACCTGTCCTGTCCGATCCTCCCTACAGGTGGGACCCCTTTATGCCCCTCTGCTTCCAACCCTCCAACGGGGCAAATAATGAAATTAGCTGACCTTGGTTGCTATAGCAATAAGCATAAGCAAGAGCCTCTCTGCATACTGTTCCTTGGCACAAACTGTCTTATCACTCTGAACGAACCATTTTAGACACAACACGCTGTTAATTTCAGAGAGTTAGAAGAGGCCGAGCTAAGAAATAAAATTACTGAACAGAAAGTTGGTTCTGTTTTACCTCAAACCAGGACAGTAGACATCTCAGATGCAGAATACATTTAACTGAGTTTCTTAAATCCTTTATCTACATGATCAGAGCTATTGGTAGAAATGGCTGAAGGAGAAATTTTTGATAATATGTGGACAAAGCTAAACAGTCATAGTAGGACAGTCTTAAAAGTTAATAATAGCAATGATTGTAAATCTGAGAAGGTCAAGAAATTATTACCATCAACAAAAATAGGTCCTATGGAGTTGTTGGCATCATTTTTCTTGTTCTGACTGTTGTTTCTACCATTATGTACTGTTAATCATAGAATCTTCATGGTTGGAAAGGACCTTTATAAGGAAGTAAAAGCTCCTTCAGTAGAGTCTCTACCTGTTGTGTGTCTCTTACCTGCCAGAAGTAGGTCATGTGAATAAGCTGCCCACGTTCTACGTTATCAAACTAATAGTCAGTTTTATACCCCTCAGTAAGGATCTTTACTGTTTGCTGGCCGTGTCATGGCATCCAAACACTTTCTTTCTCCTCCAGCTTTTGATAGTTTGAGTGATGTTTCTGATTTCTTTTCTGACATCTGCGGAAGCAGCCCTAGCAGCACAGGGAAATGACAGGGAACTCCCCTGACAATGTTAACATCTTCACACACAAGAAGGACCATTAAAGTCAAAACTGCTCCATACCTGCTTTAGATCTGTCACCCCATGAATGTCCCGATATGCTGATTGTGTGGGAAATCCAAATAGCTGCCTCACCCTGAGAGAGCCGCTGACACCATTTCCAGAAGAACCGTATTTTCAGAACAGTTTCGCTTACTCTGTGCAAATCTCTCTCTTACTCTCTCTAATTTTTAAATGAGGTTCTTTGTGTCTGTCACCTCCCTGCTACATGTAGATTGTGTGTCAGGGGGCTGACACACAAAAGACCTCAATCTCTTAAGAAGCTGCCACCAGAACACCTAATAGACTGTCAGTTTGAATGTTTAAATGAGACACAGCAAGGGAGAGAATAATGCTTTTAACAAAAGGGTGGTGGGTAGACTAGAAAAAACTCAGCTCCACTGACAAGGTAGCTGGAAATGCAGTACTTGCAGTAGAAGGGAGGTACTGATGAAGGCATCAGTGCTCAGATTTGGGCTCCTAACAGGAAATAGAGAAAGCGTTTACGGCTGTAGAGAGAAGCAGTTAAGTTAGTGTTAGAATTACATCAAGCAGATTGTCTCCTTCGTAGGATGCAGTGTTGTCTCCCCTTGTGATCATCATTGTTAGAGTGGTATTTTGAAGCTACATCTGTGTATATAGTACACGTTGCTGCATGACTGAGCCCTACAAATTAGTGTTTGTACATCTTGCAGGTGTTTATGCCGCTACAGGTAGGTGCATCTTCAAAACTACACATGGCATTATTTGGGTTAGGGATTCAGAACTTAATTCCTGTATGTCAGCAGCATCTCAGATTGCCTTGCTCACGAATGAAACAGGGAAGGTAAGAAATTGCAGGAAAACTTTTGTTTTACTTTGTGCAAGTGATCTATTTGAACATTGCCACTATCAAAGCATATTCACTTTGGTACACGTTTCTTTTTCAGTAAGGCCTATTTCTTTAAAGCTGTGGAATCATAATTTGGTCCTCATTTTTTTCACTTGCCACATGTGCCACTTCTTCCTGCCCAAAAATTAAAAGCAAATACACTTTGATTTTAGGTTTTCTTTTAATGAATGTAACTGTAATTAATTAACTCATACTCTGTGCAAATCCAGTTTCACAGAACGGTGTATTTCTCTTGAACTGTATGTTTGACAGTTGTTCACTGAAACTAAGAGATTGGTTACATAAATTGCATGTTATCATTTCAGCTCTGCTGGCTGACAGACAGCAGTCAACAGTTACAAGCGGTGGAACAGTGTTTCTACCATGAGTAGAAAAGCATTGTTTAATAACAAATGAAAAATCTGTGGGAGGAAAAGTTATCCCCCATGATCTATGGGCACAAACGTTTCTTCATATGTTTATAGAAATAAAGTGTGTTGAAAAGAGCATATACAGGTCAGAACTACTTGTCTCTGTCGTAATGTTGAGAAAGTACTGCAATTAAATCATATATTGCTGCTTCTTTATACTTGTCTTACCTATCTGATGTGGTGTTAACATTGGGAAGGTATTCAGCTGCAATCTCTCCCATGTGATCTCTGCATCATAATTTGGTATCCAGTTCATTTATAGTGTGGGACAGTTAAAAAAACATTTCCAAATTTCATTTTACAGAGATGAGTGCTCTATAGACAATTGCAAAGAAATTGCAATACTTAATTGTATAGAAAATGCAATATTTAATCTGCATTTAAAAAAGAACATGTTAATATAGAAGGTTTTTAGAGGGTGGCAGTTCCAGAGTTGCAGCCTTATGACAGTCTTCAGGTATTTGTGGCATATTTCAAAGCCTGGTGGGTTTGAAAAATCTGCGTGGGCTCCCTTTACAAAACTGTTTTGTGTCATATTACTGGAAATTATCTGTCTGAATATTACCTTCTTTCTTTGCTGTCTTTTTCACGTGTATTTGTGGTGGGGAGAGAGCTCTAAAATAATTGATTCTTTAGTCTCAGAGTAAGGATTGGTGAACAGTTCACGTCTTGAAAAGTCAATTTGATGGTACCCAGTAGTTCCCAGTAGCCAGAGACTTGTGTGAATTAGCTTTATATTATTTTTATGATTTTTTTTTTGGTGAGATTTCTCTTATGTCTTTGCTTTACTCTATGCATGTAGTCATGAGTAAGTCTTTACTTTTAAAAAATACGGGTATGCACTTGATGTTGCAATCCAAGATGTTTTCTAGTATGTATGAAATAATAATAAGGGAAATATTAGAAGTTTTTTAGGTTTGCATGAGAAAGGGCATATAAAGCAAACATTAATGCTGCTGTAATAGAACATGATTTTTCATTTATTTATTTCAGTGTCTGATTTCTGTCTCATTATTGGGAAGTCATTAAGATAACAAGAATTTCAACACACTAAAAAAATCCTGTAGGATAACAACTGAAACTTACTTCTACGCACACTACCTTATTACAGCAGCTTTTTCTGATTCCATCTTGAACCTGTTCACTTGTGGACAGTATTACCACCTTTAACTCAGTTGAAATGTGCTAGGTATATATCCAATATATCAAAAATATAAATATATTCAAACCGATCACTTTTTATTTTAACTATCTACTTTCCCATTCTGTGTTCAGAACAAAAAAATCTAATAAATTTGAGCATTTATGTTTCAGTGTATTAGAGGGAAAATAATATGGAATTTACATATATATATATATATATATATAAATAAATAAAATTTTTATATAGAACTCTACCAGAAAAATGCAAGTCATCTTCTGTACCTGTGCTGCTTCCGTAATGCGAAGCATCAGTGGTGACCAAGCTTACTTTGCAGTATCTTGACGTGCCACTATCTGACCTAAGACAGGAGCTAGATGCTGTGGCAGTAAAGTAACTGCACTTGGTCTGTTCTTGCACCGCTTGTTACCAGCACCAGAGGGGTTTGCATAGGCTCTAGAGAAAGTTTTAGTCTTCAAGGGTAGGTGTATTTCCTCAGCTAGAGCAGTCTTTGCTGTGTCCAAGCAGCTAGAGGACTGTAGGAAAGGTACTTTTGTTGTAGTGAGGGGTTTTTTTGTTGGGAGACAAGACAGACAAGTCTGAATACAATGATGTTTCCCTGTTTACTGCTGTTTCCTGTTTATACAATTGGGTTTTAGAGCTTAAAGACTGAAGTGGTACAATGGGAATGCAGACGGAAGCTGTTGGTTGGTGTGTTCTTTAATGACTTAAACCCCACTTACAAATGTAACCTAAAATCCTGGCGGAGTTTCCTTCCTCTAACTTGGTTGCAGACAGATTTTCTGTACAGACGCAATATATGTTACAACCTAAATATGTATTTATCAAAAGGAAAATCCAGCTCATGCTCTCTCCTGTGCTACATTCTTTTTTCTGACCATCTAGTTCTGTAAAAAAACTTCTGTGCTTGGAAAGCTGTTCGGGCTCTGAGCACAGAACATGATTCACGCACTTGAAAGGATCGTTTTCAGATGTGTTTACTACAAGAAGGCCATTTCAGAAAATGTTTGGCCTCAGGGGAAAAATTTCTAGAAAGTTAATTAGCATTCACATGCCACCTCATGGAGTTGCTCTAAATTGTCAAGCTTGTTTGAGTGTCTTTATACTGCTATAGATTGATGTGTGCTGGAGAGGAAGAGCCATCCATGTTCTCAATAAATGGCATGGCTGGTAGGTCTGCAGATCTTGCAGTAAATCCAGGCTTTAGGCTTTTGTCATGCATTCATTTTGGAAACTCTAACCAAAGACCCTTCTGCTTTCTTCAAGAAAGAAGGAAAGAAGAGGTCTGCTTCTCACTGAGAAAATAAAATACCTTTCCAGTGCTTGGATTTATTCCATGATGATTTTCTGTGGAAATTGGACTTTTTTTAAAAAAATGAGTGGCCCAAAAAAGAAGCCATTTTAAGTCGGCCACTGTCTCTTTCTTCCTCCCTAGCCCTGAATGCTGGATCTGCTCATGCCTTTGGCTACCTGTTTTGCTGATAACTTGCCAATTAACAGGTGGCAAGTCCCATGTTGCTGAATGTTATTAAATAAACAGTTTTCCAGATGGCTATAATATTACATCTTTAAATAAAAGTACACAAGCTTAGTGTCAGCATCTTATTTATGGAGTGCTTTTGGCTCCTGAACTGCTTGTTGAAATTGTTGTAAGCCATTTGGTCACTGAGAAGTAATTGTGTATTACTGTAGACAACAAGCTGTTTGCATTAATTAGCAATCAAAGCATATTGCCAAATGGGGAATAACGTGTCTTTGACATCTCTGCAGATCCTGGTAACTGAAGCAGTGCAAAACCATGGATTCTCCTTTGCTGCATGTTTATAGTATGAACTTCCAGTCCATCTGCCAAATCACTAGGGCAACAGCTGGTAGAAATAAAATCTAAGGTTGGAGAAAAAGCATATAAAGGTACAAGGGAGTTTGAAAAAAGACATTGCCTTTTGCAGTAGAAGAAGCTTTTGTGAACATTTCATGCAGTTTCCAAAAAGGGAAAACTCTGAATGTTGTCTTGTTCATAAGCCTGCTCTTTTCACTTGATAAGGAAGAGATGTAGTAAGTGTGATCATAAGTAACTTGAACCAGCTTTAGGGAAACACAATAAAGCTTGATAGAAGGGCAAACCTTCTGAATGTAACGCAGTAAGCTACCTTAGACGAGACAACGGATGGTACTGATCACATGGAATTAACACCAGAAAGGATTAAAATCTTGCCATTCTCTGTCTCTCCCACTGTATTTCATAGAATCATAGGGTTCAAGGGACCTCTGGAGATCATCTCCTGCCAGAGCAGGGTCACCTAGAGCAGGTTGCACAGGAACACGTTCAGGCAGGTTTTGAATGTCTCCAGAGACGGAGACTCCACCACCTCTCTGGGCAGCCTGTGCCAGGGCTCTGCCATCCTCACAGGAAAGAAGTTCCTCCTCATGTTTAGGTGGAACTTCCTATGCTCGAGTTTGTGCCCATTACCTCTTGTCCTGTCCCCAGGCACCACTGAAAAGAGCCTGGCCCCATCCTCCTGACACCCACCCTTTAAGTATTTATAAGTGTTGATAAGATCCCCCCTCAGTTGTCTTTTTTTCCAGACTGAAAGGCATTGGAGTTAAATCCATTTATCTCCAGACATCAGTGCCTCCACCGACGTACAGTTGCATGCAGAAGGTGCCCTTAGCTTGAACAGTTACTTGTGATATCCTTTTTTCATTAAAAATAGTTGAAAGAGCATTAAAAGACTGGGTAAAAACTTTGCAAGAAATCAGGAACTTTGTTCCATGTGGACAAAGAGGAGTAAAGATTAAAAAAAATCATCTAGAATTGACACTGCAAATAATGCTATGGGTTTTTTCCCCATTAGCCAATTAACTTTTCCCTTCCCTTGTAAAATATTAATATTATGTGATATCAAATGGATTCTGAACAGCAATACTATATGATACGCGCTTAGAAAATACTGCGATTCTTAGTATTTCCTGTGTTTTTCTTCCTCAACAAAGCTTTTTGAAAATGTTCTTATTAGTAGGAAAGTTTCCTGTGAAAAATGAGGGCTGAAGAGCCCAGAGTAGTCTGGATCTAGTGGCAAAAACATTCATACGGAGGCTGGGAGCTGTGGGTTTAAAAGTTTAGAACCCCGGGGCTTCGCATGCCTTCCTTGCTTGGTAGTCCCAGCTGCAATTTTTGGTCACGTGTTCCTGTTTGCCTTTTTTTGTCTGATGACCAGAGAAATCTTTGTTGACAAAGTTTGTCAGGATTTGTATGTTTCTAGGAAAAACTAAGTATTAACTACATGCCTTTGTCCTTTAAAATCAAACTAATTGTATAAGTTTAAGGTGGCTTTAAGAATTATCTCCCTGGACCTGTGCAGAGTAACTGCGTGTGTCACTGGGAACAGTTGTGCTGCTGTGGTGGATTGCAATCATTTTCTGTATGTGTTTTGTAGTGTAAGTGATAAGACCAGTTCTGACTCCAGTGCTTTGAAATGTGGCATTTTAAATTATTGAATGAATGGGAGTTGAGTGCTAAAGTAGTTTGGGGGCCTTTTAAATAGTTTGAGAGTCGTGTTTTGTTGCAGTAGCTACCAGACGCCAGCCAGAACAGCAGTACACATATGAACCTAGGCATGCACATTTGTACCTAGCTAGTAAACATGGTTATTTGAAATCCAGCTTCTGCCTATTCTTTTGTGTTTTGTAGAGGGCATAGATAAAATGGGAGAGAGGAAGGAAAAATACATTCAAATGCAGATCAGTGCTTTGCATTTCGACTTTTTTGAAGGAATGCATGTATTGGGAAATGCATGTATTCATTTATGCTATGCTTAAGAATTAAAAATATTTGCTACTAAAATAGCCAGGTTCTCTGAGTTATTAAGCACAGTATAATGAACCCTTTGCAGAAAATAACTAGAATGTGATCTATGTCTGCAGAGGAAGCAAAGGAGCAAAACACATTAAAAAATAAATTAATGTAATGCAAAATAACCTTAGTTCCACTGCACAGAAATCTATAATTGCACTGATCTTGTTAAGCTGCTCTTCCAGAAGATGCTGCACATCCTATGCAGAAGTATAGTATGGTGATGAGCATCATTCAAAATTAGGATCTTTCGTATTCAAAGTGTTTCAGACATCCATTTAGTGTATGCAGTATTTCAGTGAAGCAAGATATTGTTTAGGCTGGAACTCTTAACAAACAAGTCCCACCAGGATTTATCTATATCAACAATCTGGACGAGGGGATCGAGTGCACCCTCAGTAAGTTTGCAGATTGACACCAAGTTGGGCGGGAATATTGGTCTGCTGGAGGGTAGGAAGGCTCTAGAGAGGGATCTGGACAGGCTGGATCGATGGGCTGAGGCCAGTGGTTATGAGGTTCAACAAGGCCAAGCGCCTGGTCCTGCACTTGAGTCACAAAAACCCCACACAGTGCTACAGGCTTGGGGAAGAGTGGCTGGAAACACGCCCAGCGGAAAAGGGTCTGGGGGTATTGGTTGACAGCTGGCTGAATATGAGCCAGCAGTGTGCCCAGGTGGCCGAGAAGGCCAACAGCATCCTGGCTTGTATCAGAAACAGTGTGGCCAGCAGGACTAGGGCAGTGATTGTCCCCCTGTATTCAGCATTGGTGAGGCCGCACCTCAAGCGCCATGTTCAGTTTTGGGCCCCTCACTACAAGAAAGTCATTGAGGTGCTGGAGAGTGTCCAAAGATGAGCAGCAACAAAGACGTTGAAGGGTCTGGAGCACAAGTCTTATGAGGAGCAGCTGAGGGAACTGGGGTTGTTCAGCCTGGAGAAGAGGAGGCTGAGGGGAGACCTTCTCACTCTCTACAACTACCTGAAAGGAGGGTGTACAGAAGTGGGGGTCAGTCTCTTCTCCCAAGTAACACAAGCAATAGGACAAGAGGAAATGGCCTAAACTTGCGCCAGGGGAGGTTTGGATTGGATATTAGGAAAATTTCTTCACCAAAAGTGTGGTCAAGCATTGAAACAGGCTGCCCAGGGAAGCAGTTGGTCACCATCCCTGGAGGTATTTAAAACATGCATAGATGTAGTGCTGGGGGATGTGGTTTAGTAGTAACCTGGCAGTGCTAGGTTAATGGTTGGACTTGATCTTAAAGTTCTTTTGCATCCTAAGCAATTCTATGATTCTATAAATTAAAAGTGGGGGGGGGGGGGAGTGAAATAAATGGATTTTAAAATGTTCCCAAAGTAAGCAAACAGAACTTTTAATTTTGGTCAAAGCAAAAGTTTTAGGCTTTGTTTCACTAAATGTATGACTGTGCTCTTTTTTTTTTTTTTTTTTTTTTTTTTAAGATTCATGTTTATTTGCATGAAGGCTGAGTTGTAAAGGGGGAAGGTGTGCCTAAGAATGAAGTTGAGCAAGATGCTTTTGGCTTGCCTAGCTTTGATTACTTGTCAGGAGCAAGTGTTGCTCTGTTACTGGACCTGTTAATTTCATTGTTGTGCAGTTCTGCTTTTCCACAAAAAACTCCATCAGCTGCATTTAGATGTCCTCTTGGATGAAAAGCCACAGAACTAGACAGGAGTGCCCCTCCCAACTCTTGCACTATGGAGCGGGTGCAGTTTTGCTTTTGAACCTGGTATGATATTTTAATCTTACATCAGTGTAATGTTTTGATCTTATACTAATCTTCTTGGCATTGTTGCTCAAACATGAAGGTTTTAGCCTTAATTCTTTCAGTAGTTGAGATATTTCATAAAACCAATGCCTGTATACTTTTGTTCCTCTTTAGTGTTTTTTTTCTTGTCACACTTCATTGCAGTGAAAACAATTTATTTGCTGCTCTTACTAGGATATGTTGGTCTGGCAGTGAAAATAAGATGTCATTTTTAGTGTCTCATTTGATCATCAACATAGACAGCCATCAACAAAGTATTTACATTTTTCAGTGATGATTATGGATGAGGATGCATAAATCAAGGATGCTTTACATTTTATAAGCTAAATTGACAGAGGAATTGAATCTGTTATGTTAGGACTAGAAAGTGCCAAAATGACTCTGTGATGTCTAATCATGGCATATACGTTGAAAACAGTCAAAATCGAGGCTTTGTCCCCTTATATTAATTTATTTTCACTGCTTTTCAGGTAGTTCTTGCCAATACCTTCCATTGAAGTTAGGTGTAAAAGAAGGTAAAATGAACCAGTTATCTTTATATCTCGACCAACAAAAATTCTCCATGCTCCATTAATTTTATAAAATGAGTTTAAAATAGTGGTGGTCTGCACCACTTGAACCCTGCTGTGTGTTTGGGCGTGGTTCTAACTTTTTTTTTTCTTATAATCTAAGTTTCTGGACTGGGCATATTAGCAAAGACTTGCTCATGGGCAAAGTTAAATCTGTTTTTAGTTTTCCACATTGTTAAAAAACAAGTTAGCCAATTTATATACTGGCTACAGTTTGGCGTATTGCTGTAATTTCCAGTGAGATAGGTCGCATTTTTAATTCTTTTATGAGATGTCTTCTTCCCTCCTAACTACTTTGAAAATGTTGATTTAAGACTAAATGCCTGTTTAGATGTACGCACTACCAGACATTGAGTTCCTAGACATTTGTGAGAACTTTGGTGATTGCAATGGTATCCACTGCCTTTAAATTCTTATATATGATTTTATAATTATTTCATGTGTTCTCACAGGTGTTCTAATAGCATCCTTAAAATGTTGGGCTCCTTTTTTAATGAGCTATAAAGACATAATTGTAGAATGGTCAAAAAGTACATACATAAAAGAAACTGAAATACCATATAGGTTAGTCTTAAAAACTCTTTAAGAATTATTCACTCACTGTCTCCCATTCAGCCATCCTGTATGCATAGAAACAACCCAGCTACCTCTCATAAGCCAGCTCAGTTTTTCATTTTGGTTATGGCAGTGCTTTCCCACAATAGAAAAGTGAAGTTTGTAAGCACAGATGTTTGTGTAATTGTGATACAGTACAGTAAACACAGACACTGTGGAGTGGCCATCCATCATTTGTCACACTAATCTGTTGGTCTTGCGAGAAAAACAAACCAAGCTGGGTGAAAGTAACTAATTCTTTTTACACATTAGAAATGCCATTTTTTTAAGATTTTACTTCTCTTGTTTTTTTAACCCATATTTTGATGCCCAAGTTGACAGTGTTGTCAACTAAAAACTAAACAAACTTGTTCTGCTGATGGGAAAGCCCAATTAATATAGTTATGCTGGTGTTGAATCCATAAGCAATATGTGACATCGATGCAAGACAGGTCTTACTCCAGTGCAATTTATTCTAGTAATTCTGGTCAAGTGCTCTGCCAACTTTACTTATACAGCGGGCTGAGACTTGTATGGCTTTGGAACAGCTCCATGGATGCAGATGTCCTTCTGGCTAAATGGGTCCCAGCTCTATTTCCTTAAATCATTTTAGAGTTTCTCAGGAAAGGACACAGGTTGTATGCTCCCAGATGCTCTAAAACTTATGCTTTAAGTCAGTATTGTTTTAACACCTCTTCTGAACAGAGAACCTTTCCTAAACTAGAAACTTAAAAAAAAAGTACGTGGGATCTGAATCTGGAATTTCCTGGATCCAACTAAATGGTAGCACAGAGTGAGCAGAAAATGGCAAGTTTCTGAGGGTGACAGGCTTGTATACTACGTGAGATGAAGTACTGAGCTCTTTTCAGGCTACTGACCTTTCTCACTGGGGGGATGGTGTAAAACCTGACATTTTTCCTCTGATCACCTTTCACAAGAATAAAAAACCCCCTTCAATCGGATGAGGAGAAATGCTCTTTTTTGGTTTTGAAATGTTCTACGTTTGGTCGCACATACTAACTTGGAAAAACCGCCATGGAGCCAGAATGCCAGGGTTTATGTGAAACTATGTAGAGTTGGTTTCAATATGTTTTTAAAAATAAGAGATTATTTAAAGGTTTCACTATCTTTAGGTAGGAGCGAGTTACTTCCACTGCTGGTAATTGTATCTGGTAATTATTGTCAGGGAAATAAAAAGTGCCTCCTGTGTCTTTTGGTCACAGTTATGTCCCCTTAATGCTTCCTTTTTTTCAGTCAGGAGATGTGTTCAGCATGGAAACACTATATGCACAGTATCAGTATGCCCAGCATGCACCCGTTTTATAAAGTGTATCATTCACAAGCCACACTGAAACCCAAATTGTTGAAGGGTCTAAACACAGAGAGTGCTAATATTCTTTAAGTAAAAATAAAATTATTTTGATATAAGACAACTTCTGGCAGGCTACCTTCTGTCCTTCCTGCAGTAAAATAATGGCTTTTGTCACTTATTTGTGATTTCAAACTGGCATGCTGGAAGTATCTATTTCAAAGATGAAGGAAAAGTAAGACAAAAAGAGATTGTTACTTTCCCCAAATCAGTTTGATTTCTGTCATTACAAAACAATACCTTTACAGAAGATGTCTTTCAAAACCAGCCAGCACTATGACAGATAAGTTATAGCTGATCTGATTATTCATGCAGATATCAGCAGGTTATTCCAAGAGGGCTTTATTTCATATTGTTAAAGCTATTCTCTAAAAGACACAGTAATCTTTTTGATGAGCATGGGGAACAATTTCTTCAATACCAATCCAATTTATTTGGACTCTCCGATTGGTGCTTTCAGCTGGATCTCTAAGCACAATATTAATTATTCATTAAGGTACTTGAAGGGAGAATATTTGCATAGCCATACTGTCAAAATTGATGAGGCTTTGCGTATGCACCATAGGAATAGTTTTCAACCTAGTGCTAAAGCTAGAGATGATACTAATAAAATTAAAAAAAAAATTATCTAAAAAGCCAACAATAATTTGAACTTTCTTGTAACCGCAGCACATTTATTTTTATAGCACCCACATGTCCTATTGAGAGATCATGAAAATATTCTTCCTACAGCTAGCCATGTGGGTATAGAATAAAAAAACCCCACCAACTCAAGAACACTTGTATAATAAAAGATCGTAATGAGGATAATAGATAGTAAAAAGGAAAAAAGAGGTTTTGTGTGGGTGGGAGGAAAGAGTAAGCCTGGCATTTAATATGCTTATATCCACTTAGAAACACACAGACTAGTTTTATGGGAAATTGTAGTGTTCTGTCAATATATGCATAGGTGGGCAGAGGGCCATCTGGCTACTAAAAGATTGGGATACTTCTCTTTGTGTGAGCATGTTAAGGTGTGGTTTCTTCTAAAAGGTAAATTTAAAAAAATTAGGACTCAAACATTTAAAAAAAATAGTGAAAAGATCTAAAAAGATCTTTCTGATCAGGAAAGCTGCAAAGTGGCTACACTATCACTCGGCTGCCCTTCCCACAGCTCTTTTTCAGATGAGGGGGCCAGGCTGGAAGATGCTTGAGCTTTTAATCTTATCTCATTCCTTTCTCCCAGCCCTTGAGCTGTGCGGGGGCTGGGCGGGGGGGGGAGCTCTTCACACCACATAGAAACAGAAAGGAGTAACTTCAGGAGCTGTTGCGTGAGGCTTAAAGTATTTTCATTCACTTTCTCAGTATCCAGTCACAGCTGCGATGCTCAGTTACTCTGTGGGAAACACTGGCTGGTTCGTACTTTCTAATATGGCATCCTTGCTAGCAGAGGAGGAAAGAATGTTCCAAGTTCTTGAGTTTTGGGGAACGGCGTTGTACGTTTTGGCAAACATTGAACTAAATTGGTTGGTTTGCCAAAAAGCAGGCTTATCAGCCCCTGAAGTAGATAGCTAAAATTGATACGAGAGGTGAATTTTTACTCACAAGGATGTAATAACATTTGTAGGATCATCTTTCAGAAGGTGCTGAGGGACACATAGGAAAAAACCTGACCCCTTACTAACTACCACTCAAGTTATACTCAAGATTTTAATCTTGTTGCTGAAGTTCTGCTTTTGCAGTTACTCTAAAGGGGTTGTACTGCATGTACCTTCCTGGCATCCCGCAGCAAATAGTGTTCTGGGCTGTGATGTCAAGAAACATCCTGTAACCAGACGGAGCGACGTAATGGAGATGTGTCCCTTACGTGGCTGACTTCTGCATAAAGCTTTGTCTTTGAGAAACCCTCTTTCCATACTGATATGAACAGAAATGGAGGTGATGCATGCACGGCATGTTGGAGCACCAAAGGTTATATAGCTTTCCTTGTTCAGAATTAAAATGCTGGAAATCTCAACAGGGGATCGAGAACAGCATAGACCCTTTGTGATATGTTACCTATCCGCAGTAACTGATATCTGCAGTTTTATGGAGAGTCTCAAGATATTATGCTTTGATTTAAAACTAAAGGTCTGTGAGTCACGTGAATACGTGACTTTCTTGTTTATTTTTAAACAAGCTGGCCTTCATGATAAACTTCAGCCATAATTATTAAAGGTAGAGGGCAGATTGTTTTAAAGCTTATTATTTTTAAGCCAATGCAGATAGATGCAGATGGCTGTACTGTATTACATAGGAAAATACTCTTTTATGTGCTTATGTATGAAATCATATGCACCTCTATGAAGGGTGAACTTTTTTTACTGAAAACACAAATTTATACCAGAAGTCTTTTACTACATAATAAGGGATGAAAAGTGAGGAAATATTTGCACAGTAACTTCCGTGTTTATGCACTATGAACTTATTTGTAATTCTATTTTTAATCTTACTCCAAAATCTTTTGAAAAAATAGTGAATTTGCAATATTAAAACCATTTGAAAACTAGAATATAGTACCACAGCAACCTCAGGTCAGTTTTAGTACAATTCTATTGAATCTTAAAGTGTGCAATTGCACCGGAAAACCAATTTTAGTGCAGATCTATGGAGAAACCATTACAATATAAACTGAAATATTGCCAAATCAGTTATGGTTTTCTTATTAAAAATGAAATAAATTAAACAGAAAATAATATGCTTAGGTAATGTTGTAGTTTAGAAGCAAACCCAGAAATTTTAAGTAATTCCTAATTGAGTGCCCCAGGGTTTTTAAACTCAGCTTTGTCACGTCTCAGGAATTGCGGAACAAATACATCTGATGATGTGTTGATGATGCAAGGTTTGGAAATTTCTTAATATGGCAAGACACAAAAGATCAAAGGCCAGATACTGCAGCAGGTCAACTTTTAATTAAATGTTCTTGCTTTTGTACGTTATTCTAAAGTTTTCAGTCTCACAGAAGAAATTTGGATGTTTGATTTGCATGGTAACTAAGGGCGATGCAGCATCCCAGTCCCTTGAGAGTCTTTGAAAATATGATAATCTTATCTAAAATCTCATTTACTTTGTTTTTACCTTTAACGGTTCTATACACAACCTGAGTATTATTAAAATGCCCTTTAAAGTGAGCCTGACAATATTGGGATTCCATTTCGAAACAAGGGCTGAATATAATTGAAGACATTAGGGGAGAGAGAGACTGACTGTAATGAATGTTAGAAAAGGCACATACAAGTCCTGTGCTAGAATTGGAAGGCATCTAACAATGGAACTGGAAAAAATGCAGTGCTACATTATAACAGAATACGAATTTCATCAGTATTCATAACATATGCTGATATTCTATCAGTGAAACGCTGCTGTAAGCATCAGCCCATTTGCATGCAGAGCAATGCTCTCTTAAATAGGAAAATAAATGAGGAGTTAGTCCTGATATGGGAAATGTTTCAGACTATTTCCTTACATTCAAAATTCAGCAGCCTTGGTATGATTGCTGATTTCCAAATTTTTAAAGAAATGAGATGAAGTAAGTAACCACAAATGAAAGAAAAATAAATATTTCAAGGAAGTTTTGATAATCATGTGAGTTTTCATCTCAATGCAGTATTAGACCTCGAAGTTGTTACACTGCATGTCCTCTCCTTTTCTTTTCCCCTCTCCTTTCTCTTGACATAAAGTTAGAAAACATGCCTCACAAGGTTTCCATCTTTCAAACAACCCAAAATATCAAAAATGTCTTTTATTGCCTCTACTTGGGCTGGACAACTTAAGCTGAATTTACCCTCTGATCCGCATTGATTAAAACCTCCAAACCAGCTGTTTTTCTGTGGCTTGTACAGATCCTACTGACTACGTATCTATGCTTCTCTAAAAAGAAACAATTTTCTTAGCCGTTTCTTAATCCTTAATTTGTTTTTCTGTGGATTATTTTGTGGCTGAAATTTACAGATATCTTGGACTGTGTGCAGATATATTAGGGTAGAGTCATCCTTAGCTTTTACTCAGCCAACGCTTCAAGATTAACTACCCATAGTTCAAGGCTGTGCTGATTAGGCTATGGTTGCTAACACCTTCTAATAGCGTACTTCAAAATTCAAGCTGAGTTTAGACTGTGCATGGTTGATTTCACCTATTGAAAGAGCAACAACTGCTACAATTGAAATTGAATCGGACATCAAAAGTCACCCGGATGCCCATTAGGTAATAGAAAACTGTAAACCAAGTTTAACAGTGAGCGAAAGGCATATGCCTACATACAGATGCTACAGACCTATCCCTTAGCTTTAATAATGCGGTGTCTTAGGACAAAATCCACCACAAGTCTCTAAAGACATGTGTCTGTTATAGTAGTGAGCAGTAATTTCAATGTTCCCTGTTGACTGTGTGATAGAAACATTTATAAAACTGGTATAATTTAACAGAGAAAAGGAATCAGAACACTTCTGCATATTGTTCATTCCACTTAATAGAGTGCACCTAAAGGGTAGTAAATGAACTGAGGACATGAATATTATCCATTAGCAAGATAGTTTGTTAGAAATAATTCAGATTCTGTTGAGATTGTGTCTATTTGCTTTAGTGTGCTTTTTCCTTAGGAAGACTAAGTAGATAACTTTTTTCTTTTAACTGATTAGTTTAATGCTTGTGTATATAGAATTAAAGAGTTTTAAATTCTGTTATCAATCTAGGCAAAATTAGTATGATTTGACATGAAATCAGTTGGTTATTTCTGCACAATTCAGTACTGTATCTCCAAAGCCTATACTCAAAACTGGAACCTGAGAAGTGGAAACCTCTACATTTAGGGAAATAATGTGAATGTTGGAACATGCCCATATTTTGTAATTGTGGTTTGGTGAAACATCAGTGTCCAGAGCATAAACATCCTGGATGAAGAGCTTGATCAGGATATTATTACTTGCTTTAATTTGTAATTAATTTTACTGCTGCCAAATGTTAATATGAACCTTAGGCTCAGGTATGCTTCCAATCTGAACTCTCATTGAAATCTAACTTTCTCTGGATCTGTTCTGCCTCCGTGACTGATCTGACATAACTGCCAAATGCAACTCACATATTTAATGTTTAAAAGTACTTTGATTTGAGAAAAAACCATGTGAAACTTTAGGAGGAAATACCTGCACTGAGCAGATTTCCTCTTTAAACAATAAGATTTTCATTTAAATAAACCTGGAAGAAAGCGTGTCTGGGCAGCATGTACTTTGCCATTTCCACTAAGGATATAGTAGTAGTTACAATTAACAAATATTTAGTGACCGAAGATGGAGGAGTTAACCTCTGCAAATAGCATGGCACATTTTCAGATAAGTGCTTGGGACTTGCTGGAAAAAAAGGAAAGGTTAAAATAGTCTAGTCTGCAGCTAGAACAGTCAGTCTTTCCTTACAGGTGACCTACGCTTTCAAACTACCCCATTTTTCCTTTCCCTTGGCAGAAGCTGAAGAAATCCACCCTTTATTTAACTGGATGTTCAAGAGAGCTTGTTTGTGATCTTTTTAAATGAGTTTTTCCATCAGAGGAATCTGACTGAGTTACATACTGCAAACATGTTCCCCCATAACTTTGCATAATGGTGCTGGTATGATACTCTCTGCTGCTGCCTGAATCTATCTTGATGCTGTTTCCAAAACCAGCATTGCTTTGGAAGTTTCAGGTAACGTTTCCATGGCCAATTGACTTTATGCCATGATGCAGTGTCAAGTTAAATAGGTTACTTGTTTTTGCTTTACAGTAAGTACTTATCAGTATTTGAACTGAAGGAACTTAACAGACACAAATACAGCTAGGAGCCAAAATATGGGTGGGAAGGAGAGGATCTTCAGGCAGGGTTCTCTTGGTACTCTGACTAGTACTCCGAATAGAATTTAAAAGTTACCTCTTAATGCTGCTGATTTGACGACTGTCTGTTCTGTTTGGTAGACATGCAGCACGATAGTGTTTCAAGGGACTATTTTACTGGTTCTCTCTGCAATGGTTAAGACGGTGTCAGCACTTCTGTTGCATATTCTTCTCTCCATGCTCCCCTTACAAGTATGCTGCTAGGTAATACTGCAGCCTTTCTCTGTCAGGATCACTGTGGCCTCCACCACAAGATTAGGGTTGTGTACAAGTTACAGGACTCTCAGAGTGTATAGATCTCTCAAGTCACTAATGCTGACATAGATTAATTTTTTAGCTGCCATAGGAGATTATTTCCTGTTCCTTAAGTCCTTTTTATTCAAGCAAAATGGCCACGATTATGATCTTACTGAGCTGCTGGAAATTAGAAGGCATTATGGAGAAACAGGTAGGAATTAGGAACGGTTTTATGAGATTAACAATATCGGTTTACTGCTGAAATAGTAAAATCGGAATCAGAATCATGCATGCTATGTATTTTGCGACACATACATATTGTCTCTTAAAATTATATGTGAGGTGAAATTAATGAATAATTAGAAAAAAGAGATTAATTTTTTTATATGCATAGTAGCTCATTGGCATTTAGTTTATTGTCATTTATCATTAAAAGTCTCCCTATAAAATATTTTGAGGTTTATCTCTTCCAGTCTTTTCTGATGAGCTGTTTGATGTTCTCTGAATAATGATCTCTGGAATTAGGTCTCCACTCACCTGCAACGTAGTTGAACTCCCTAAAAGCCTGCACTTCTCTCTGTGGTCCAATAAATATCTTATTAACGTAATCCTCTGAGAGATGAGAGGTCTGGGTTTGGTTTCTCTCTCCAGCATCAGAAGAAAGGAACCTTTATTCTGTGGGGGTTGGAAATAAGGAAAATTGTGTTGCAAAAGGCCTGCCCGCCTAATGGATTTAGCCCTACAGGGAAGCTGGACGGTGGACAACCTAACCTATGCATGCTGTTCTCATCCTTGGCATGGGAGAAACAATAAACAGCTTAGTACTGAGTAGCCTCAGGCACTTCTTGTTCAGTGGCTGAAATTTAAAGGACTTTATTGGCAGAAATTGAAGGTGAGGTAAGTGTGCCTCCAGGGTCTAACAAGGGTGTCAAGGAATTAAGTTCTGCTTTTGCACCTAAGCACTGTCACTGATGGTACAGAATGTCTGTCCTGTAATGTAATGTGATTAGCTGGTAGTGGGAAATTTTTCTAGGTTTATAGTGCTTTGTGAGGACGTGGTGGGCACGACACTTTCTGGGTTTTTTTCCTGCAACTTGTCCTAATGCTTCACATCTGACCATGGTATCTGAAAATGCTCTTGTGGTGCCAGGAGACATTTTATTTCCAGATTCTGTGTTAACATTTCTGGAAATATACTCTGCCAAAGGCAGTAATTAACATACTCGGGCAATCTACTGCATGGATCAGCGAGCCGAAATAGTTTGCTGTATTCATTTCCCTGATTTAATGGGTCTGCTCAAACCCCCCTGGAGGATGGTTAAAATAGCTGCCTTTTGATTCTGGGTCGCGGTGCTAGTCCTTAGCAGAATGACTGTGTGTGTATCGGTACTGCCTCCTCCTGGAGGAATTTAATCTGAGGTAGAGGAAAGGCACATGCACAAACAAGTAACCTTCAGAGAAGCCATATTGATTCCTGATGGTCTAAAAATTACCCGGACAAAAGAAGTCATATTGTATTTATAAATACAACCATTTATAGAAAATGTTTTCTCTCTCCTCATGCGGAATACATCCTGCATTGTGAATTCTGAGAAAAATATATGGGATCTGAACTAGATATGGGAAACTTAAAACACAAACCTAACCAAGAAACAAAATAGTTAAAGCATAACAATGCTCCTAGCCTGTTTCTGTTCCAAAGGAAAATGTTTTGTCTTTATTTCTGGGTACTTGACTTCGTAGCTTTACTAATGTTCTTCCTTTTGTATAATTTAGTATATTTTCCTTGCCTAGAAAAATCTTATGATAGACTCTCTGATTGTTCATGTATTACAGTGAAAAATGCGGGGGCGCAATGTCATATTTTTTTACAGTAACCACTTGCCTTAATGCTCCCCTCTCTGATCCTGCGTTAGTCAATTTAAGACTGCTGCCAGTGAGACGGGAAATCCTGTCCTGTCCTCTCCACCATCTATCTCTGGCTGCAGATTCCTGTCTACTTCCCTTGAGCTAGCACTAGTTTTGTATGGCTGCTCAGTGTGTCAAATCAGCACTCTGACAGATGGGTTTTTTCTTATTTAATTTTTGGACTGACCGCAGTCAGCTATGATGCTGCATCCTGAATGGTCTGTATTTAAGTAAGAGTTAAAATTTATCTTTAACCCATCTACAGGAAATCTGCAGTTGCTCACACCTCATTCTTAATCTAAAAGACAAAGAGAAACCTCCAAGTACTAGTGACCCGCCTCAGACAGGAATCTTCCTCTCCCTCCTTGGTGGGCAGGTTTTAAAGGAAGCGACTCAAGGAAAGCAATCAGAAGGAGCTGTAGAAATCTAATCCGGGTAAGACAGACAGAGTTTTTAAAATGGAGGATGCCGTCAGGAAGGACAGCCTCGTTCCTGAGTTACAGATGAGGAGTCCAACTCTGAGACTTGACAATTGAGATTGGTGACAAAATTGTGCTGTTGGTTCCTCAAGGCTGTTTGAACAGTAGAAGTGCTGTGATAGCTGGGCCCGGTCGCCTAGTTGGAAAGTGCATGAAGCAGCTCCACTCTAGAAATATGTCTGTGCCTGGCTAGCTGAGGCGGGGAGTCATCATGGTTCGGGAGGCAGACGGACTTCATGAGTGAGAAGATCCTTGTGGTGCAGTAACCTGTGACAGCCTCAAAGTGTCACTCATTCTAAAAGAAGCAAGAAGAGATACCTTCTTTGCACTTCACCTTGAAATCCTTCTCCTTTAAATGCAAACCAGTGTCAGGTGTGCATAACCTCAGGTGTGATCTGAGCTTGGAGAACTTTGTGTGACTGTGCTGAAACAGCATTCTGAACACATTATCAGTAATAAATATATTTGGCAGTATACAAGCCCTGAACTGCAACTGACAGTTGAATTTGTATCTTAAATATGCGTTGCTGGGCTCTTTAATGACACATGCTTATTCAATAAGAGGTTCCACTGTCTTGTGAGCCTGTGATGCACCAACTGAGATCATGGCCAGCTCTGTCTCTAAGTCAGCTGTGCTGAGCTTGCTGAAATTATGTTGGTATAAATGAGGAGGGCAGTCACTTAGTATTCTCTCTTCCAGTTTGGTCAGTATATGAAATTTTTCACTCTCGCAGGAAAACTATGCTTAATAAATTTTCACAATAAATGAAAAAATGAAGTTTTATCCTCTATTTCTTACTAAAAAAGGTGCAATGAAGGGATGATCTGTGTAATTAACTAATAGTGTGTGATAGCAGGGGTAACACAAATTAAATTGTTTGTATTGCTTTTAATTCTGCACAGAAGGAAGCCCTGATACAGAAAACAAAATTTGGAAAAACAGGTCCTTTGCTATTAAATTGCAACTTTTCATAAATCTGTTCTTCCAAAAGAAATGCAAAAGTAAAAATTGAAAGCAGAAAGAACTTTGTGACTGAAAAGATAATCTTGTAGATTGGTCAATCAATCAATCTCTGACAAGACACTACATTGTGATAAAAGTCAGAGACTAACTATATGAAAGAAACCAGCATCACCTTTTGTTAGAGAAATTAAAAGACAGCAGGAAAAGACAGACATATGTGTCCAGAGCATTCACCAAGAGGATCTAAAATACTAGAGAAGAGAGTGGGATAAGCAGAGTTCATGTTCAAACTGCCCTAACCTTTTCAGGACAATTTCAGGAGATAAGGAAGCTTCCACAAGAATATAGGAGCGATCTAGATGAGCCCATTCCACACTTTATTCTTTTAGCAAGAAGATCTTGCTAGAAGTGAAAAGATCTTGAAAAGCTCATCTATTGAGAATCGAAAGAGGAATAAAAGAAAAGTCTAGCTTCCTGGGAAGATTGTCGTGGAAAGTATACCCCATCAGTTATCTGAGTGCTGGTTAATTAATGAACATCACAATTGTCGCTTTTGCCTCTGAACTGTGTTCTCTTGGTTAAATGAAAAAGTAAAGGATGATCTTCAGCCTTTTAAGCAAAGATGTCATGGGCTTTTTGAGCAGAAAAATGTTATGTATGCCTTGGCATCCAGTCTTTTTGGAAAGCAATCATCAGTCCTGTAAAATCCCTATTAGCAACAAAGCACTGGAGAAAGTCCTCTTAATTACCTCTGTCTCCACAAGATACTATCATGGTACTAGTTCCTTTTCAAATGAGCTGTGGGACAGAAGATGTGAAGCTGGAAGATGAAGTATTTATATCTACTTCTTTTTAGAAAAGGACAAAGAAGCTATAGACATTTTGTTACCTATCTCCGCACCATTTCATAGAGACAGCCATGGATTCCTATCTCAGATGTGTGACAAGAAAATGTCTTTCTCATTGTGTTGAATAACCTTATAATAGACACTTTCATTGTCAGTATATCTTAATGCTTGCTCTCTTATATTTTTTCTTTTTTTTTCTTTTCTTTTTTTTTTTTTTTTCAGTCAATAGGGTTTTCTATCCCTTTGTCCTGCAGATGATACTATGGCTTTTCATTACATTGGAAATTTCCCTGCAGTAGGAGAAAATGGTATTACTGATGGGACTGCTAATGTCTTTGGCCCCATGGATGTGGGCAATACACAGAAACATAAATGTTTTCTTAACAACGTGATCATAACTTTGAAGAATGCTCTTTCCATTAAGACATAGAAACCTAATGTTTCACTGTAAATAATCGAAAAAATGATTTTATCTATATTTCTGTATAATCTTTTTTGGCAATATTTGCATACAGACAATGTTCTATGATTTATGTGTAGTTAGGAGATACGGTATCTGCATGAAATCTGTATTTATGATAAATTTTAAGATGTGCATCTTTAAACATTTATTTCTGTGCATCAGTTGGTATGTTTTCTTCATATTAAGGGAGGTATTTCAGTTGTGTGATCAAAATTTGCTGAACTGTGGTTTATAGCAGACAATTAACAGCTGTTAAATAGGATTATTGCAGGCTGTTATCTTCACGTAGCATCGATTGAAATGCTAATTTCACTCAATTTACTGCTCATAAGGCCACCCTACTGCCAGGTACACTGTACTCATGATGAATGACAAAATGTATCTGAAAAGAATATAACCTATTTAAAATACATATCAGTAGATTTTATGGCCTGGTTTGCAGGTCCTTGACACAGGTCAGAATTCAAGAGTGGAGTATTAAGCATATGAGGAAGAGTTAGAGTCAGGCCTAGCCCAATGGAATAGTGAGAAAATGTCATTTCCTAGTGTTTTTTGGCTGTGATTCTAAATACAATTTTATAATGAAAACAAATCATGCTTTTCACCTTTTGATTGTTTCACCTCTTGAAGAATGCCTTTTTTTTTTATGCTGGGCATTAGGGTAGAATGAGAGTCATCTTTGAGTGATGTGCTGTGTCTAAACAATGCACATCTGAAGAACTGCAGTTTAAAATTCAAAATACACCTTATTAATGCAAAGTTACCTATCATTTCCTTCTCTCTATCAAGCTTTTCCTCCTCTTGTATTTCAGATATGGCCAACGGTAGATGCTTCACTCTTTCCAGGTTAACTTCAGGATGCAATAATTGTCTAAGCTTTTGCTGTTGGGACAATGTTGTCATGGGAAAGCAGTATTCCACTTCCTGCCCTTTTACTGCGTATTTCCACCGTCAGCTTTTGGCCACCAGTAGCACTCGTGCATATTGATCCAATCTGACAGGAAAATAATGCTTCAGAAAGGCACTTCTGGTGAAATAGGTCCCTGCCTTAGGTCTCTATGCAGCCACCAGATGGTCAACAAGAATGTATAGTGGTTGGACACTGGGATTGCTGTTTTGGAACTGTACTGGCCCCTCAGAATCAGCTGGAAAGCTATGCCCTTAAGCCGTGATTTCTCATTAAATTTTGTTTCATCTTTACAGACCGTATGCATGGTCCCTTGGTACCCGCACTAAGATCTTGGCAATTGTTGTTTGAATACTTGTGCACAAAGGAATACTGAGTATTTTAAAGGAGAGTTTGCTAAGTTTATGCAGAAATATTATATATAAACAGTTCTTATTCTTACCTTTAATGCTTACGAAGGCAGCAAAATACTTTTAAAAAGTATTTTTCTTAGGTTTGACTTTTGTGCTGTTGTTCCTGTTGTTTGGTAAATTTCTACCTTTACAGGTTAGTTAATAGTGTCAAATGTTGCATGAAAAGAATTTGAACTACTCTCTGATTAGGAATGAAAGGAAGAAAAAAAAGATTGCCTTGCATTTTCAGTTTTACTGTTGTCTAACAATGTCTATGGGGAAAATTATCTTTCCTATTTAAACAAAGAAACAAAAAAAGTATGTATAAAGTATTAAGCTTACTGCTACTGCAGTGAAAGACCATGTAATAAAATAGGATATATTATATGTTTTATTCAGTCTAATTATTCTTCTGATTAGCAACTTCTAGGGTATGTATTAGATGTTCTATAGTTAAAGATTAGACTTGGCTTTCGAAGTAAATTCTTGACAATAGTTATAGTAAGTGAAAATATTAAACCTAATTTCATTTTCAATAGTCTCATATAGCCCGGAGACCCACAAAACTGCAGCAATATTCTTTCACGTAATGCTTCTCATATTCTTCCTAAGTTTTATTTAAGTGGGTCACAACAGGGGAAATTAAAAGCTTATCTCAATGCATAAAATAATAATAAAAATTGAATGAAGTATCAATGGAAAGTGTCAGAAATCTCCACTTTAAATAAACGTAATCAATCACATCAGCATGACATTTTCTTCACCACATAGGCAGCAATGCGTTGTTCTTAATTACATCCAGATTTGTAACAGGAAAATTAATGACTAAGAGATTAGAGTTGCTATTTAATGCTCAGAAAGTCTTATTAGGATAAAGGGTTTAAGATCTTCTTGTTTTCATATGGATCAAGATTTATTGTGGTCTTGTGCCAGTGTTTCTTATACTTGCATTACAAACAGTGTCGATCCACATTCAGTACAATGGTAAAGTAAAATATATACTGTTTTGTGGGCTTTCAGCAGTTAAGAACCAAATCATAACAAGGAATGATGAATGTATGGCTGTCTGATTATGATTACTAGAAAAGGAATATATTCAATGTATAATTTTGCAGAAATAAATTTTATTTCTCATTTGCTCTGCAGAGTAAAAACCAGTTATGTTAAATAGAAAATATTTTTAAGTAGTCTGTGGTTTAGAGGACATAAATAATCATATGTTTTAGGATTGTGCCACTTGTTAGGCACAAGAGGTAGGTAAATTGTTATTAAAACACCAATCTTCTGATAAATTACGTCTGTTTTCTATTCATGAAATATCCAAAAGTAGACTTTGGTTTTGATTGTTTGTAATCATTTGAAAAACACTTTCTTCCCTCTTTGGATTGATTGTTAAGTATTTGCTTTATTTAGAAGCTACTTTTTATTTATAGAAGTGACCAGTTATAGTAAGGCTGACTTATTTTACTCTGCTTGTGGAAGACAGAAGCTTTTTACACTAAAGAGGAGCAAAATTATTACTAATGACAGATAACCATATTCCTCTCTAAGCCTCCCTTTCATATCTGAAATATGAAACGAAGAACAGCTGCTCTCCAATATGTTTTGAACAAAAACTCACTCATATCTGCACTCCCGATGAAACAAACAAATCAAAGTTCAGGTACAGCTGAATAAAAAAATATTTGGGAACTGACCAGAAGACTTGCAGATAATAATTCCCTGTATTTATCTCAGTCTTGCTGTTAGCTCCCCAGGGCTTATTAACGTTCCCATTGAAGTCATCTGAACTTTCATTTAAGAGAAACCCTTGAGAAGAGAGCCTCCGTGGGAGCGGCTCATAGCCTGATCCGAGTGTCTCTTGGAGATGATGGAAGTTCTGCGGAGACCTTTGGCAAAGGCTGTGTGTAGAGGAGTAGCATGTGGCACTTAACCCATCTTGACACAGGCTAAAGTAGCTGTCTTGGAATACAGTTTATATTCTTGTGTCCTTTTGAGCAAAATCTTGCCCACAGTTGTTTTTGGAGCTCAGTGCAAAATTGTAGTGAAAACTTTGAGGGCCTAGAGCCTGCCTTTGGATGTTTGTGTGTGGGTCCCATTGCCTTAGCAGTCTTTGAAATTCTAGGCTTTCTTAATGTGCAAGTCAGACTTCAGATAAGCTCTAGCAGCAAAGACTTGTAGCGAAAATACTGTATGCTTTAGCACTGTAAAAAGCTCTAAAACCTTTTTGAACCAATGGAGAAAGCAATAAATACTGCTCCACAAAACTTTAGCTGCCTCTTCAATCTGCAAGCAAAGACACCTTTCACTCAAGCAAGTCGTATAGGTACAGTGCAAATAAGCTTGTACCCAGTACCAGATTCCATGATTGCCAAGAGCTACGCCATAGGCAAAACAGGTGGGGTGCGAGGGAGTCATCTTGTGACCTCAGCACTAATCTGAACTGCAGCAATACAATTCTGCCAGCACTAAGCGTAATTAGAAATGTTACACTGTATGCGTTTGCATTAGGTGGTGTATGTGTACTGGTTTTGGCTGGGGTAGAGTTAATTGTCTTAATGGTAGCTAGTATGGGGCTGTGTTTTGGATTTGTGCTGGAAACAGCGTAGGTAATACAGGATGCTGTGAAAATAACAACTGAAAATACTGTAAGAGTGGAGGAACAATCCTGGCAGCGAGGGCATGAGACAAAGCTACTAGAAGTCTGGATTCATGCTTTTTCTTTAACCTGTCTAATTAAAAAAAAAAAATCTAATTTTTTAGTATGTAATCACTTGGAAACATTTATTTGAAATGTCGGAACAGTGATTATTTCCATTACGTTTGTACACATCTGAAAAAATACAGGGTCGTGCTACTGTAATTTCAAAATTAGAAGACGTTCTTTGTTAGAGACACTTAACAGAATCCTTGAAAGAATGCATATTACATGTTACAGTGATAGCTGGCAGAGATTAAGGATGGAATTCCAGCTCAGTTGACTTTATTGTCAAAGCTCCCGAAGATTTCAAGGCATATTTCAGACGTGTCCTGCAGAACACCTCAGACTGTTATTGCAAAATTAATAGTGGTGTTCATATGTCCTATTGGTGAAGGAAGGCCACAGACACCATCACTTTTATTTGTATTTATGTGATAAAAGTGCATATTGTATAGATGAGTAATTACTATGATTTATCAATTTATCTTTGTTTATTATACAAATGGTTCTTTTTCTGTCCATGGGAGGGAGTGCAGAATTCAAAATAGAAGTGAAATTAAATAAAAAGGGACATGGGATGACTGCAATCGCAGAAAAAGCACATTGTAATTTATGAGGAAAGCATCTCTATGCCAAGTTCTGAGTCATTTGTATTGATATTCATGAATAAAGTGGAATTGATATGGCAGTATAACAGTCATGTAATATACACATTCGGGCTCATGGTTGTTTTAGAAACAGCTGATAAAAAATAATGGAGTAGTAGAAAAGTATATTTTAGAATAAGAATAGTGGATTTGTCTGGTTTTGCAGTGTCTAGGGATGTTGGAGAAGGTGGAGAGATTTTGTTTAGGAAGAGTTTCCACTTTACCAGAAATGATTCTAAAGAGCAAAACAACAGGCATCTGCCACCAACACATCCAGAAAGTCTTATCAACGTTCTTTATTTATGGTATCTATGGCTCTTGTTACACCATGCACAGGCATGTAGGCAGAGAAGTCTGTGGTCATGTTCGATAACCACACGTTGCATATCCAGACTGCGGCCCTAGTTGCACTGTGCATCAGTAGACAGTCAAAAATGCAGTGTTCTTTCCCAGTGCTTTGGACATTGTGTTCAGGATTGTTGCATGCTGAAACCACATAGTGTCTGCAGTCACTCAAGTGTTTTTTCTTGTAAGGAAAGGAAGATATAACCATAGAACATAAAGCGCCAGAAGCTACTTAATGTAAAGCAACAAGGCTTTTTAATCACAATAATTTTTTAAAATTATTTTTTAAATTCCGACACATTTTTTAAATTGTGTCTGAATGACCTCTGACTAACCCTTTAACTGTTTTTTTAAAGATTAAGCAGAAACCACGTTCAGATTTGAACTACTAGTTATCATCCCATCAGCATAGCACGGAGAAAGAGAAAGACTAGAAAACCAAGAACTGAAAATAAAAAGAATGCACAGAAACAAGGGAAACATAATTTGTCAGTAGTATTGCAGATTTTTCTCTCTTCTTTCTGGAACCATTCATACTCAATAAAGGAAATGGCATATGAAGGGATCAGCAGTGATTCATACGGCATCGTACGTAGCTGGTTTGAGAGTGCCGGATGATGTATTTGTTATTTATGTAGTCAAGAGACAGAGCCCTAGGAAGCTTCTAAAGTGGTTAAGAGACAAAGAATGATTTGCATTTTCAGTAATGAAAATCAGCATCTTCTGTAGCAGCTTCAGAGCTCAGGCAAATGGACTAATCTCATTCATTCCTTTCAGAATCTTAATTTTAGGTTGTCTGGAAAGTATAAATTATTCTTTTGCAGTTAGACCCTGGAAAAAATAAACTGAAAGAAGTATTAAAATAACTTAGTTAGTGTTAGAAATAGGCAAAAAATTAAAGTCTGGAGAGGCTGGCAGTTCTGATGTCAGCACCAAAGGACTGAACAAAAATCCCAGCTCCAAATTTTTTCAAACTTTACAAAAATGTGGATCCAAATGTTATGATTTGAACCAATCTTCAGCCAGCTGCATAATTGCTCAAATAACCAAGACCAGTCTAGAAATAAATATCTGTTTAAAAAAAAAAAAAACAAACAACAAAAAACAAAAACCCCAAACTAAAGAAACCGAAAGCTTTAATTTATATTGCATCAGTGAAGTAGAAGTATTTGGTTATGATGTCTGTAAATTTTTTAAATTTCAACTTTCAGTGTTTTTCTATGAACTTAAAATTTTCTGGATTTCAGTGTATCAAGTGATGCTACATGTGGTAATTTTTTCCTATTTTGTCTAATTTGCATCTTTGTAACATTTGAAAGCTAATTCACTGCTTTTAGAGAAAGAGTTGACAGGCAGGCAAATTATAGGCTGATTTTTCGAAGATGAAGAAGTTTTGAAAAATTGCACAGTAAGAAAAAAGCAGAAAAAAGAGGTAAGTTAATTTTTGGTATGTTCAATGAAACCTTTTGGTCAGATAATTAGTCTTTGTTAGTTGTTGCTTTTCAGCACTAGAAATGAAGAAGTTGTTCTTGTGTCTTGGGAGAAAAATCACCCTGAAGTTTTTTTGTATGTCAGTCTCGTTCTGGTATGTGAAAATAGCTTCTTTTTGTGCTTTCATACGCTTGTGTTTCAGTCTTCTCAGAGGAGTTTATGAGATGCAAAAACGTGTAATAGGTAGTTGGCTGGTGAAAAACAAGAAAGGAAAGGCCTAAACCTTGCTTTAAATCTTGAAAACTTAGAAATTTCTCTGTCCCAAAACAGTCCATGCCAAGGCATCAATACTTTACTTTGCAAGTAATGTTGTGCTACAGATCTCTTCTGAAATTAAAAGTTGTCTGAGGAAGATCAGTGTATGTATTGGGGGAGGGGAAATAACTGAAACCTCAAAATTGCTTATTAAGATTCAGGTTAAAATTGATAGTTTATTAAAAAATAAATATATTTAGTAAATGATGGAATGTCCTCTTATCTAAATTAAATGTTTTATTTTTGAAAAGTTGAAAGACTTTACAAATCTTTTTGTAATGGAAGTGGCTTAAATTTCCCCAAAAGTGGCAATTATGGCTTTTATTATCCTAAACCTCATCAGAAGTTCTTCCCAAGTATAAAAACCCACAACTGCAGTCCACCTCAAATTGTTTTTCTTCTAAAAGCCTGAAAGTTTCCTTGCTATTTTAGGGTGACCTGATTTTTTTTCTACTTGTGTTTGTAAAAGACGGGGATTCACCCCTGAAACTGAAAACTCATAATTGTGAAGTTCTCTCTTTTGTGAGAACTTTGTGCCCTTGCCCTTCATTAGGCCACTTGTTTGTCTGTCTGTGGGTCACAGGTGAGCTCCTCAAGAGCACATGAAACCTTACTGTGATGGTTTTTCCTTTGAGAAATTAATTATCCTCAAAGCTTCTTGGGATGTTGCCCTGTTCTCTCCAACTGGGAAAACAGAGAACATAATCTGACAGCTAATTTCCACAGCAAATTATGTGTCTGCTGATCTGCATTACATATTGGAAGGAGACTGCATGAGATTCTGCCCTTTAGGTGGATTGAACTTGTCTTTAATTTGTTGTTGTTTTTTTTTCTTTTGCTGCAGTGTAATGATAGACCTTGCCTAAAATGATGAAATGCTGGTTCCTGGCCAAAAATTTAAAGTGACATATGTGTATTTTCCGCTAGGAAAGTTGATATTAGCTCATTAGCATCTTTCACAGCTGAAATAACACAGAGAGCCAATGTGAATCAAATGTTCCCAGGGGGCTAATTTCCTCCCACTGATTGGAGAGTGATGAAAACAAAGAATAAGAGGTCAGCCTGCATCTAATTTCAAAAAGTGCCCTATTGATGGGGAAAACATCTGAGATCAAAAGACCATCATCTAAGTGTAATCCGTACTGACCTGGTTTGTGATAAACAGTGGAATCAACCATAATAATAATAGCACCATTCATTATTGTAACTCATCTAATTTTTCCCATGTGGCCTTTTTTTGCACTCTACACAAAAATCCATATTTGTATTGTTATACTTCTATTGATAATTGAGTTGATGACCATCTCACTTGGCAGTTGCTTTGCAGCTGAACTGACAATATCCACTGTCACCAGAGTCACAACTGTTGGGTTACCCGGCTGACAAACACAGAGAGTGTCTTGACGTTTCGGGTTTCCAGACAGATTTCTTCCTCCTAAAGCCCAGACCCTCTCTCCCATACTGCATTTTTGGTACAGTTCCTCAGCTGCTCATGTGCCTCTGAAATAAAAAAAAAAGAAAATGAAATTAAAGACTAAAATTCAGCACAACAGATGTACAAATGAGTGTTGAGATGAATATAGCGTGGGCTCAGAAGTTAACTGTCATCACTCCCCATTGCATTTTTGTCTGTTCCATGTGCTGTGCACCTGTGGCTTGCAGACAATGGATTTGATTGCACCATAGAAAACTGGCAGTCAAGTTAAAGCTGCCGCTGCCTGTTGTTGTGTCTTTGTTCTCTCCTGTGAGCTCTTTACATGCTTTTCTCCCTTTTTTTTTTTTAATTTTTATTTTTATGTTACCTCTGTGCAGTCTTTTAATCATTATATTAGTACCCCTTGCTGCTGCTTTTGAGATACTGTAAACGTAGTGAAGAAAAAAAATGTGGTTAAGTGAAGGCATTGTAGATCGTAGACAAAAGAAAATAGATATTCAGCAATCTTTGAAGTCCTCAGAAATAGGACCAGTGTTGTGACTTGGACCACAAGGCAGTAGAAATGAATTAACAGCAGACTATCCCCTCCCCCCAGATCCTATCATCAAAACTAAGTGAACACCTGCACTAAATAAAATTGAGCTGAACCACCATGAATATGAAATTCGGAGCTTGATTTACTGCTACGTTACTCCGGTTTTATGCTGGTATAAATTCCCTTTGAAGTGATAGAGTTACACGGTTATGAATTGGGAGTAATGTGCTTGTGAATCAAGTTGTTCAGGTTCTCTCCTGTGACGTCAGGTCTTGTTTTGCTTTGGAGTATCAATACAGATGCCACTTTATGTCCTTTCTGTTAGAGCACAGTGCTAGAGATGCACTGAGGGCTATATGAAAAATATGGGGGTTTTGTGAAATTTTTTATTGCTTTATTTCACAGGATTGCACAGTCCTTTGTTTCACAAAAATTTTTCAGTTTTGTAGTGGATTGTCAAGTCTAGGAGAAGCACAGTTTCTCTAACAGCTTATTACCAATGGACTTGCTCAATCCACTTATATCAGAAAATACCGTATATGTGACGTTTCCCATGGCCTGGTCCTTGTTGGGCCTTGTGTCCTTATAAAACCACTTGTGTACAGTTCTTTTGTGGACCATGCTACAGGATTGCAAAGGAACTTGCATAGAATTCAGTGGAAAATTAAAACCATAGAGCATGGAGAGTATATGGAGAACTGTACCTGTAACTCATTTTTTATTACATTATTTTCACAGATCCACTGGGTGCAGATGTGCTCAGCGTCAAGTCCATGTGCAAAATGGACAGCACGATCAGTGATAAATGCTGCCTAATGGAAGCACTGAAGTGTAAATAGGTGCCAGATAGTTCTGTGTTGTTGGACTAGAGCAAAAAATTGCCTCTTGCTCGGCAAAGGCTCTTACTCAGCTTGAGTAGACTTGGTGTGCCTGAGAACCCAAGATGCTCGGTGAGAGGGAGAAATGCCCATCTTGGACTCGTGTGGTTTGAGTTTCTAGTGGAGGTTTTGGGTTAATTATTTTATAAGAACTATTTTGTCTATCCTAATGGTGAATTGTGTAATTTTGCAAGTTGTCATATCCAGCCTAGCCACCTGATCTGTAGTACACATTCTGTTTTCCTACATTTTCTTCTCTATGATAGTGCTAGGTGTTTTTAAGGAGACAAGTGGTAAAAAAATAGGGCTGTGTGAAAGATGCAAGCAGATACAGAAGAAAGTATGCAGCTACAAGTAAAAATGCTACAAGATAAATAAGCTGAGACCCTAACCTCAGTTCCCCATCTCCTAGGGCTCTATCTAAGACCTTTTAAATATTTCCATGGACTTTTGTAGGCATTGGATTAAGCCTTTAATCCTTTATTTTAAACTTGCATTGACCCAGGTGGTTATTTGGTTTTTCAGGAAATCTGTGTGATTTATTTTTTTCTTCCAGATGCTGGGTAAATGATTTCATCTTTTCAGGACTATCAAGACTGCCTTATCCTCTCATTGAACTATATATTGATGATTTCTCTATTTATTATGTGTTTCTTACTATCCTGGGTAATTTATAACAAGATAATACTTTCTTAGTTCTGAGAAAGTATTTTCAATTCATATTCATCCTGAAAGAAATCCCTGTTTCCTTTTATAGTTTACTTTTCTGCTATGGTTTGCATGTCAAATTTATTTTTTTCTGTAGAATTTCCATATATTTTACTTTTTAGATCATTGAGCTAACTGTTCTATTATTAATTCAAAAGTTCTGCAGCAAATTTTTGCTGTACTAGTCTAGGGAAAATTCTACTAAACTATCCTGTCAGTAGCATTGAGCTTTCTATTGATATTTCAGGTGATAGCAGGCAGAATGTTGCCATGTGTCAGTAATCTTCTCTTCAGTATTGCTCTTTTTCACACATACTGCTGACTCTATGTTAAGGTCTTTTGTCAGTGCCTGTTGTTGTATGAGATGCAATCAATTTATAGGGTAAAAGATACCTTGCCCATAGAGGTTATCCTTGTCCTTACGTACCCAAATGTGTGTCCCTTGTTTCAAAGTTCTTACTTTGACTTCTTTTTCGAAATGCAGATATCTTAGTAAGATACAGGAATAAGGGACTGCAGTTTTTAATGTGGAAAATGCAGTGTGAGATTGGCAAAATTAAATTGACAATTCAAACTGAAAGTGGGAATAGCATCAGCTGAATAGAAAGTGACAGAAAGTAAAAAAAAAATAATTATTTGATGACATTTTATTTTGAATATTTTGAAACAACTTAAGGTTTTGCTTGAAACAGATTTTGTTTCAAAACTAGGCTTCAAAAAAATCTGAGTGAAAATAAAATGTTACTTTCATATTTATTTTATATCATTGTATGCACACCCACACACAAACTTAATGTATTCCAAAACTTGTAATCATTATTCAGACTTGGTCCTGAGCTTTTCAGACACTTTCTCCAAGAGGAACATTCAGTCGGTGGCCCAGGTAGATCACCCCTAGCTATTCCTGCTATTGATTATTTAAGCAGTATAAAAAGAGATTAAGGCGTATAAGTATTGCATCTGGATTTGTGCAAAGCAGCCAGCAGAAGTGTGGCGGAGTCACTGACCAAGGTGTTAAGCCAGAAAATTGTTTATTTTCTAAATACCAATATGCTACTAAGGTGATAAATGTGAGCAGCAAACAATATGAAGACAATCTATCCTCTAATGAACTAGTTTAATGTGGTACATAAACAAATAAATAAATAAATAAAAATCTAAGAGGTGATATGTAGTCCCTGCCCACAAGCTCTTACTAGTCGGTTAGACAGATATCTTGGGAGCTGTAGAGGCTGCATGGTTTCAAAGAGAGCTTTTATTTTTTCTGAGTGTCCACCAGTTCTTTTTTCTGGTTGCCTTCTATATTTTTTCTTTATTTGAGGCTAGTAGCTCTTGCGTTTACTTCAGTACTTGCTTCTCATCCTCTGGCTGTTACAGTCCTTGCTTTAGTTCTCTTAAGTTAGGCAGCAGCAGCTGCTCAGCTCATCGTTGGGATTGTTTTGTGATCAGCGATAGATTGCTTATATTCATAGAATCATAGAAGGTGTTGGGTTGGAAGAGACCTTTAAAGCTCATCTAGTCCAGCCTCCCTGTAGTGAGCAGGGAAATCAACATCAGGTCACTCAGAGCCTCATCCAGCCTGGCCTTGAACGTCTCCAGGGATGGGGCCTCCACCACCTCTCTGGGCAACCTGTGCCAGTGTCTCGCCACCCTCATTGTAAAGAACTTCTTCCTAATGTCTAATCTAAACCTACCCAGCTCTAGTTTAAAACCATGGCGCCTCGTCCTATCACTATGTGCCCTTGCAAACAGCCCCTCCCCAGCTTTCCTGTAGGCACTGGAAGGGGCTCTAAGGTCTCCCTGGAGCCTTCTCTTCTCCAGGCTGAACAACCCCAACTCTCTCAGCCTGTCTTCATAGGAGAGGGGCTCCAGCCCTTTGATCATCTTCGTGGCCACCTCTGGACCCCCTCCAACAGATCCATGTCCTTCTGGTGCTGAGGGTTCCAGAGCTGGGCACAGTACTCCCGGTGGGGTCTCATGAGAGCAGAGTAGAGGGGGAGAATCACCTCTCTGGATCTGCTGGCCACAGTTCTTTTGATGCAGCCCAGGGTGCGATTGGCCTGTTGTCTATACAGTTACGGGTTTCTTGTCACACATTAGGCCTCCATCTTCTGGTCTCTTTGACTCGTGTGGCTATACCAGGGAGGAGCACAGGGAAGAGGATCTCCATAGCCGAGCTGGGAACTGTAGCAGAAATGGGTGTACATGTGTGCCCAGATCACTCATTAAATTTCCACATTCACGCCAGTATAGGATAATTCTGAGTGTGTGTCCAGATATTTTGTTTGTCTCTGAGATTGGGGTTTGGAATTAGCATTGGATTGTGTGGTTTTGTAATTTTAATAGCCAAGCAAAGGATGCAGAGTATAATGCTCACATAATCAAACTTCTGATCTTGCCAAAATCAGTGCTTGTCTGAGCACAGAATAGTAGGAAGTAGTTATAGAGTTCCTTTATGCATTAACAGAAATATAATTGGGGTCATCTGTGTATCAGCAGTATTCTTTCATCTAGTGAATAATTATCTCAAAGTGAATTTGAAATGACCTAATTCTTTAACAAATACTTACTTTTCACATAGGCAGTTATCTGCACTGGTCTGCAGTGGAAGTTTATGCTGGTTCTGGAACTCATCAACTAGCTGCTGATAGGGACTGCAGCCATCTGCCACAAAGACGGGCATTTGTGCTTGAAATGGTATCCAAATCCAAGGTATGATCAGGCTTAGAGCAGTGGCTGAGAGTAGGAAAGGCGCCAGCAGGTGGGATTTTCATTGAGAAGTTGTAGTGGAGCAGCTTTTGTTGCTACTCTTCATATGTTATCTTTCTTGTCCGTAAATAAAGGGCCTTGCTCTCAGGAGCTGTCAATCCTGAACGTTTTCTAAGCACCAGTTTACATGTAAACACTTTTTTTTTCTCCTAAAGAAAGAGCAGAAGTGAACATAATGGGAATGTCATCGTTGTATAGCAAGTATTTAGCACTTTAATTTCAGCAATGCTGGTTTAATGAAAATCAGCTCATGCTGCTGGGAACTTTCTAAGAGTCTCTCCTTCTTGACTGCAGGTGGGTTTCAACTTGCTAGTCTCAAAGCAGACACTAATACAGACTGTCAGTTTCTAGTTAAAAGGAAATTGTTATCAGACCCCTTGATACTTGCTGCCTGACAACGAAACTTGTTCCTCAAAGAGGTTAGATATACATAACTAAGCAGTAAATACCCTAACGACACATCACAATGGTTTACAAAAACTAGTAAAGAGATGGAAAAGCATAACCCACAATACATTGAAAATTGTCTCTCTATTAATTTAGATATTATGAATTTCAACCAATTTTCTGCAGCTTAAATTCATCTTACAGATTAAAAATGCTCCAACCTGCTACTGCCAGTTAATTGAATGGGAGCCTCCCTCCCACTCCCCCTTCCATTTTAGAAGGACTTGGTTGTAATTTAGGTTGCACTCTACAGGTGATTTTTGCCTTGGAGAGCCATACAAGACTTCCTTATGCTATTTAATTTCACCAGATGTGCGATGCCAGGCATTAAAGGCTGAGCAGACGAGCCGGAATGCTCTTTGCCTGGGGGCTGCTGCACATCCGACATACAAGGCTTCTCTCTGTCGGGCTGGTAATGCAGGCTGCTGGGGAGGGAGCAAACCAGCACTGGAGGGACGGCTGACGGTGCAGCTGGTATGATGCTGACCCAGCAAGCATTAAGAATACTCTGGGAGAGCTGCAGGCAGAGCGCTAGCAGGAAGACACTAACTCGTTGGTACTCTCATACTGTCCAGCTGACTTGGATGAACTGGTGTTGCTCTTAGGTCAAATTTAAGAATCCCAGCTTCTCATGCTATGGGTGGGTAAAATAGGCTTTCACCTTACTAGAGGATATACTGGAGGTGGGTGATTTACTTCTTTGTGGCTTCCTTTTCAAAACTAAAGACGAGAAGGTAAATTAACTTGCAGTCCAACCCTGGTGACAGTATACTACCATTGAACTTGTTTGTGTGGCTTACTATAGATTTTCAGAAGAATGCAACTGTAAAACATGGTCACTGTGAAACAGATATGTGCATATGGACAAATCTTAGACATGGACTTGCACGAGCAAATTTGATTTAGAGTTTTTACCTGATTTTTAAAAAGCCAGTGGTAAGTATATTTTATAAGGATTATATAGACCCGAGGCTTTCCTAAAGTGTATATCAGATACCAAAACTAAAGTCTTCATAGCTACTCTAGACAGAGACGCATCGCTTTTGATAATTAGACAGCATTTTTCAAGCAGTGTTCATGTATTCTATATTTATATAAATAGATTGCACAGCTTCCAGAAACCCATAGCAATTCGGAGGCAATGGCAAAGATTTCTGGATCTGTAGTAGGTTCTGTAGTTCAGCCATGGCAGCGAAGGCTTACAGCTGGGATTATCCTCTGCTCAAAGAGTGAATAGCTAGTTCAGAAATGCAATGAACATCAGAAATGTCATGATTTGACCGTAAGCCATTCCCTATCCCGTTTCCGTTGCTATAGTTGATTAGAAAAAGCAGGAAAGCCCCATTGCTATAGTGTTTCCACTAAAGCACTAGAAAGGTTGACATTAGTCCCCAGAATGCCAGACACAGTTGCTTTTACAAACACAAGTGATGGTTTAATTGAGTCTCATCCATTCAGATGATAACTGATAACCCACAGTCACATTCAGGCTCCAGCACGAAACAGACCAAATACCAGGATACTTCTGACAGGGAAAGGCAAAAAATCTGGAGGAAGCATGTCTGTTAAACGGGTTCTTCATTGCAACTGCTACGTGGTTTTGGTCCATCTCCTTGACAATGAAAGTAAAAGTTAGAAAGCAGTGATTTCTTGACACTTGAAGGACCTTTAAAGACATATTAAAAATGTTACCAGAATTAAATCTCATAGCTGATCAATGACATGCAGCTGTAAGAAAGTATATTGAAAGGCACCGAAGGGACTGTTTAGTCCGAACAGAAACATTGGGTTATTTGTAAAATCTGTAACATGAAGTTGCACTTTTATGGATAAAATGTTTTTAAATAGTTCAAGTATGGAACAAATCTTTCCTCTAAATGGTCAGATTGCAGTCTTCTAGTGATGGAGAGCTGTCAGTAGTGTATGGGAGCACACCGTGTGTTCCAGGGAGTGATTAGACTTACATCATTAAGCATTTGGTGTAATTGGAATAGAAAGCAGACACATGATAAATGTCTTCTGCTCTGAAAAGAAGTGTCTCAGCTTCTCATTAATGTTTATTGAAACTGATACTTCTAATGACAAAATGACTGAATGGATTTTTTTAAAACATTTTAAATGTTTTTCTACAGATCAGAAAAAGAAACTTTTACATGAAGGCAGGATCTACTATGCCAAAGTCAGTTTGGATATAAATATTATTCAGCCCTTGAATAAATGGGTGAATGATGGAAAAACCTGTTTGGCTGTAACTAATTACAGTGGTACAATTGGGTGCTTGCTTTTTAATCACAAAATGCTTTCGCAGGAGTAAAACCATGAACAGCAGGGAGTTTGCAGAAGTGAGCAAAGGAGCATCATTCAGTTAGAGAATTTAGAAATGCAGTGATTCACTGACAGTCAATGGCTACCTTCTGTGACAAAAAAGCCAAAGAAATAATTCTGACCATGCTAATTTGAAACCAAAAAGGATTATCCCTGTTAGATTGTCTGCCACACTCACTAGGCAACTGTGCAGGGAGTCTGTGCTGAGTTCTGCATAAGTCAAACAAAGGACAAAACTCTTGTGATATTTTTGAGCAAGTTCTTCCATTTTCCATCCACTTTATATCTGAGGAGTCTTTGATGTCAACGTGAATTGCTGAGAAGAATGAAAACATACAGGAAAGCTCATCTCATGGGTAATCCTCTTAGTGAAGTTGAGGTGGTCTCAAAGCCTGAAAATTCCACACACAAGGCAACAAACAAACAAACAAACCAACCCAGGATCCCATTTAGTCCGTCTAGTCCCAACTTGTTCTTTTCTTTGCTGGCAGGAAACTTTGAGAAGTACACAGTCTCTCTGAGATTGTGTGTGCAACTGATATTTCAGTTCTGTCCTATTCTAAATGTATTTTAGGCTGTCCAAAGTATTTTATTTACCTGGAATGCAGTAGGGAGCTTTTTTGTTATCCCTTAACATTTTAAAATCAAATGTTGCTTTGTAGTTAAAAAACCCCAAAACTAAACCCGGAACCTGTTTAGATATTTCAAATCTAGTGTTTTCACATCTTCTGAAACGGTTTTAGTTTCTTTGCTCAAAAATTGACTATAACGGATTTGAGATCATTGTAGTCAAACTAGTTAGGACTAGAGACGTGGCTAAAGTTAGTCACGCATGCTGCATGGGATGAAACTGAAGCATACACCTCCTGCTTCCCTGGGCTGTGTGTTCCTGTTCCAGGCAGAACATCAGCTGACGTGAACTGGAGAAATGTCACATAACTTAAGGCAGTAGGTTACAATCTGCAGAAGGCAGTACCGTGGTTTGACATACCTGGAAAAATGTATCTGTCAGCCTTGGAAATGTTGGTTTTACCTGACTAACACACGAGCAAGATTGCAAGATGGGCCTCCATTAACAAAACTGCTTTGTTTATTTTTGTTAAAAATGTAGAGAGATGTACGTGAACAATATGAGACTATTCAAAGGTAAACTAAATAGGGAGAGGAAGCTAGGTTCATTTATAGGGAGCTCCGGGTTCATTTCCTACCACTTTGAGAATTTAACTGGGTGACGAGGCAGTTTGCTAATCCAGTCCCAGTGGAAATGAAAGAGATATCCTGTGTTGCTTTAGACCTCTAAGCTATCTGACTCACACACTATATTGTCAGTGGAAAGAGACAGGTTTCTGACATAGTTCTTCTGTTCTTCTGTTGGTAGAATAGTATTGATAGGTTTGTTCCTTCCACCCTTTGCTAATTATAATGGTAAGCCTTATGATAAATATTTCATTCCTTGCCCTCTGGATCCTTAATGTTTGCTATGAATTTTAGGTACCGTAATACCAGCAGTGAAAATAGTTATTGGCTGGTAGAGTTTTTACTGTATTTATGTAGTTCTGTAGGATCAGCTATGATCAGATCAGAAATCTCTCTCAGGATCCAGTTCTTAACGTGTCTTCAGCTGGGGATGTTGGTCATACTCAGTTCTGCACTTAGCTGAGTATACATAGCATAATCTGCAGAGAGCACAGCAAGAAAACACGGATTTTCTTGCCTAGGACACTAGCAAGAGCTGAATCTTGGTATTCACATGTTAACTTTTCATTTTTCCCTCCCCCTTACTCAGTTTCAAGGTACAGGTTATTAAGTAATTTAAGATTATGTGGAGCCTTTGAAGAATTACTTTTAACCTGCCTATTGTTAGAATCTAATTTTGTCTAAAATGCTGTTTCACAATGTTATAGTATTCCTGAGGGATTCACATTTTGCCTGTAATGTTTTACATTAATACCTATGTTTTTCATTAACGTAATTTTAGTTCAAAGCAGTGTGAACTATACTCATTGTCATCTGTGGAAGACGGTTGCCTATGAGGTGCTCATTGCCCCTTACCCATGTAACTGCTATTTAGTGTCACCTATAGTTTTCTAACATCCTGTAGTATTAGAAAGAACTTGTAGTAGAATATAATTTGAGGAATATACCCCTCTACTAGTGCAAGGAAAAACAGTGTCTAATATTATTGGAAGAAGGGACATAGTCAGAAATATCAAAGGCAGAAACGTCTTTAAAACAATCCTCTCAGACTCTTGCTTGGCATTCTCAAAAAATTCTGCTTTCAGATGTTCTGTGGACTCCACAGAGTCCTGCGCTTCATTGTTATTCAGCATTAGAAAGTTTTCTAAAGTCTAAATATGACATGCAACATAAATGGATTACTTTTTGTTCTTGTCCCAGTGGACACGGGAACAGTATTAGCTTCCTGCATGTAATAGGCTGTAATTATATTTGAAGATTACTATCGCCTCCCTTAATCTTCTCTTCTCCGGACTAAGTTATACAGTTCTTTCAGTCTTTCTCTGTGACTTGTTTTCTAGATCTCGTCATCTTTTTACGTCTGTCTTTTGTTCCATGTCTTCCTGCAGAATTATGGAAAAAACAACTAAGATCTTAAAAGAAACCTTACCATTGCTACCTATATATATCAGTGGTATTGTGCAAGAGAACAGCAAGATTTTAAAGTATATCATTAGAAATTTCTAGCAATGCGTGCTTAACATTCATGAGACAGACTTTAGAGAACGAATCATGCACGTGAAATTAAAGATTTGTCTAAGAATTTGTACAACTAGGGTAAAATGCTTCATCTGCTCTGTAATATGAAGTACCCTCTGAAAATGCACTTTATATTCAAAAGAAATTATTTTTACAGAAAAAGTAGACAATTTTTAAGCAGAAGGTTATCTTTTCTGAGTTAGTTTTTTATATCAAATGCAAGTTATCTAACTTTTGCATCTATTTCAAATGTTAAAGTAGCGTTGTATTCGTATTTCAATTGAGGTGCAATTTGAAGGTGCAAAGTTTCATGAGACCAAATATGTAAAAGTGTTTCTGAGACATTTGGTGATCTGTGCGCTGTGAATTTTACATTACTTGGTTGCTGTCACTCACTGTTTGTTTGCCCTGTGGAAAATGAGTTTGTGGTTTCAGTTCAATTCGCAGTAGACAGATCTGTATTTCTGAAACCGTTACTCCAGTTGCTGAGGTGTCCGTGAGTAGATGGGCCATGCAAACTCAACTACTGTGTGGCTCCCAGGAGCAGTGCTTCCTGGTAAGTGTAGATATGGATCAGCAGGGGACAGGGATAAAGAGAGTAAGTGTTCTTTGGATAAACATTCTCTCTTCACCACAACCTGTAATTTGAGAGCATTCAAATATAGGAGATGGTACCAGTACAGCAACATCATCAGAGCCACATGAATGATTAGAGCGTTACAGAAGGGCTTACGTTCTTTGTGAGGTTGAAATTGTACTGGTAATATACGTATGTTTCTGAAGACTGCTTTTAAGAAATAATTGTGTGAACCTCTCTGAACAGAAATTGTACATGTCATGGTGACAGCTGATCATGACCATGGGACCTCTTGAAGCAAGGCAGCATACACAGTCTAGCAAGAAACAGTCTCATCTCAAAATGTAAACAGTCTAAACACCTTGAAAGCTGAAAGGGGAAATGATTTAGAGTATAATGACAGGCTAAATCCACACAGGGACTTGTACGCTCTTTTGCATTAAATCCTCAAGTAAGGAGTAGGAGTAGGATTCATACCTGCAAGGGAGGCTGAACATCAAGCTTTAGGGAATGTTAAAAGGGGAGCAGCGCTGTACTGCTTGGCAATAGAGCAAAGCTTGGCTCTGGGCAAGACAGCAGTGGCTATCTCTTTTTAGGTCTCAAACATGTTTTTCTAGAGTTAGGTGGATAAAGTCAGCTCTCTTTCATTAAAAAAGAAACACCACACATAGCAAGAAGGGTATTTCTTATATTCACCTGGAAAGGAATATTAGGCCAGGGACTTGAATCCCAGACTCCTCCAGTATGGGAGAGTGCCTTAGTTGTGAAGTATTTTGGGGTGGTGTCCTTCAGTATCTTCCTTTGAAACCAAGATTGTTAATAATTTGATGTTGTCTGGATTGGGGGGAAGAAGAATGGGAAGAGAGGGAGTCTGAATTCATTAATTAGAACTCTCATCTGGATGGCAGGAGACGCATATTTATGTTCCTACTCCTATTTATGTATATATCTATGTGTTATACATTTATAATATATGAAATTATGTATAATGAATATATAATTAATGTATACACACAGCAACATGGAATTCAAAGAAACCCATGCAAAAGCTAATTGCCTGGTGGTTTTGGCATTTTTGTTAGCCGAGAAAAAATGTAGGTGTTGCAGTTGCCTGCTCTTCTCTTGGGGCTATTGTCTCTGTGATCTGTAAAAGGCAGCCTGGATGGCATCAGTTGGGAAGCAGGTGATTAATCGTGGTGTGACTGGACCCCTCTATGCCAGCTTGCTTTTAAAATCTGTTTGGCTATAGAAGATATTCTAGGGTAGAATGATTTGACACTATCCTGCAATGTGGACACTCCTTGGGCAGTGCTTGTGCTTGGCCTGCAGGGAGATAGGTAGCCCGCTGGACATTAAGTCCTGAGGGCACCTGAAATGGTTTGTGTCAGATGGCATTATTAGGAGGTGGGATAAAATTGTCTAAATGAGTTCTGAGGCACTTCAGAGGTAGCCCTTAAAAACTCTGTAAGGTGACTTCACTGTTTAGTGATTATGACACTGCTGTTGGGGGAAGGTTTATATTTTTGGATAGGTATGAAATTGTCCACCTTCTGAGAAGCTTTAGTAAGGCATGTGGGCTATTTTTCACAGGCAGTCCAACATTTTTTATGTTCCAAATAACCAAAAGGAGACATTGATGCTTCTACACTAAATCACTTCTGAGCCCATGACAGTCATTGTCTAGTTTTGAAACAGTATGGCTAAGAACATGCCATTGCTCACATACCATCTAATCGTTCCATCTAATCTAATACCATCCTTTATTCCTTTTGAACCATTTTTAACTCTGCAGGCTTTCACTTAATTTGAAAATGTGTAGATGGCTTTAAAATATTGCAAACTCATGTTCATCTAATCCCAGGACAAACAAGTTTGAAAAATTCATCTGCCTGCACTAATAGAATATAATCCAGAGAATATAAATGTTGTTCTGCTTAGAAAATAGAATGGGCATGTAACATCTCTAAACTAGGTTAGCTATTCAGTAAAAAGCTGTGCAATCTTGTAAACTGCATGAAAATGAGAAATGCTGAACCAAGAAGCAATCTGTGTTCACACATCATGTTGTTCTTAATCACATTAGTCTCAAATATGCATTGATGATTTTCGTACTTAAAGCTGCTGCTGTTGTTTATTTTTCAATTTCTTCATTAATGCCAGATTCATGCGGCATTAGGCAATAATTTGCCGAGGTACTGGCGTATATTTTATTGCAAAAATGTAATCATGCTTGTCAATTATAAAACTGATTGTATTACACGTCCAAGTTACTTTTGCTTCATATCATTTAAAAGAAAAAGAAGGTCTTTAAATCTTCCTGTAGCAGAATAACTTAAAAAAATGTTTAAATTATTCATTAGTCACACTAACATTAATAGCATCCAATGATTGACAAAACTATGTCCTGTAACAATGTGCAATTGTTCGTTACTAAAAGGGATGCAATTCTGAGACATCAGTCATTTGATAAACAAAACTTTATTTGTGTGTCTTGAATCCATGTTTCCAAGTTTCTGCTTTGTGCATTGAAACTCTTGCGATCTGATAAAAAAGATTTTGCTGCCTATGCTGGGAGAGATGCAGCCACTCCGAAGTGAGGAACGTTGCCCAGGTCATTCCAAATGACGGCTGTGCCCGGCACATCACTGTGCGTTAGGCCATGTTAGACAGAAAATCCAATTTATAAAATGTTTTAGGATATTTTCAGTTCATTTATTTGAGAAGAAGATTTATCCATTTTTCTTGAGCTTTATGAGTTTTACTTTACAGGACTCACAAAGAGGTGAATATTGGAACTTTGAGTTTTATGTGAATTCTCAGGAGCAGCATGAGCATTTCCAATAAAAAACTGGGAATCTTTACTTTGTGAGACTGGATCTCCTGGAAAGCGTTTTCAAGGTTACCTACAGTTCTGAACTCAGGTTTGAATGTTGCTTGTAGGAGGCCTCAGACAATGGCCTTTTTGGTTAGGGAGTGAGTGGGAATGAGGAAAGGGGCAGGTACAGCTAATGAGGGCAGTAGAATTGGAAGGGGAGAAGAGAAGAAGATACTACTGGGGGAAGCCAGCAGTAGAAATAGTCCCTGTTTAAATTTGTTCCCCTTATGCAGTAGATTAGTGGGTAAAGTGCAAGAGAACCTACATGTATGTGGTTTCATGTTTTGAACACGTTGTTGTGGGTTTTTCACTAAAGGGAAAAGGAGGCTGGAGGGAAGCGAGAGAGAGACTGACTGACCACGTCAAAGGGCAGGGCAGAGTAAGTCACCGGGAGGGGGCCAGAATCAGCGAGAAATCCCATGCTCTGAAACTGGAAAGGCAGTTTGCGTTGCAGGTGAGCTGCAGGCCTGGACTTGCAGAGTACAACTTTGAGGAAAGATTCGCAATGCAGAACAGACAAGTAATATGTTAATTATAATAAATAATGTATGTTGAATGTGTCCCAAACCTAAATAGTCCTGTAAATGATGGCAGATTAATTTACAGTTAAACCCCTTTGCTATGAGAGACCTTGGTCCGTGCTTCTAGGTATTTTACAGACCTAGAAAAGCAGCTAGAAGTGAAGCATGTGTCACCTTTCTGGGGCACAGCTACAGGTAACTTAGAATTTATAAGCTCTATTTTAAGTTGCAATTCTATCCGTCAGAACACAGGCAGGGAAGAATGGAGGAAGAACTTGACCTTTCTTGTTGACTTACTGTAGAGAACAGAGTATTTGAAGAAAAGGATGTTAATATGTTATCTCAAAATCTGTCATTAATTCCTTTGTAGCGCTTAACATGTTATACGGTGCTGTACAAAGTGAAAATTCAGACACTCTGGTAGAGAGTTTGAACTGGAGCTGGGATAGATCCTGCTGGTTTGAGAAAATTTCATTATTTATGGCTGTGGTTTTTGTTTTGTAACAGGCTGTTCCTTCCCAACATCACACGGGTTTTCTTAGAAATGATGGGCTATGTATTTACCAGTGGGAAAACACCTAAGATGGCTTATAGTGAATGCGTTCCTTTTCTCAGATCAGTCCACAAGATAAAGAATAAAAAGGAAAACAACAAATACAGCTGTACGTTTATTGATGTGAAAGTTTTGCAGAGAAGCATGTGGAGAGGACTTTTGCTCTGCAGCTTGGGTCAGCTGCAGACAAGTAGTTTGGCTACATATTCCTGAAGACTGAAAAAGGAAGAGACAGTTATGAGTGAGTGGTTATTATACACATGTTTACACAAAGTGTGGAAATTATATGCTACCTGCAGTCTCGTCTTTCCTACTGATAGGTTGCTGCTGGCAAAGCAGATGTTTCTCACAGGGTATTGCTTGGCTGTTTGTAAACAGCTTCTTTCAGAGACATTTCCCAAGAGTGGATGCTTTGCTTGTACACTGGTATCTTTCTCCAGTAGTCCCTGTCACCTTTTGTCACCCTAATGGTCGCAAGCTTTATTTGAAAGTTTCATTTCTTCTGAATGCTTGTCTGGTTTAATTATTATAATTAGCTCTGCAGCATGAGTTTCTCTATTTAAAACTATTTTAAATTATTATCTTGACGTATCTATGGTAGTAACGCTTAGTAACTGGCAGTATCAGTTTCACTACAACACCAACAGAAACACTTTATTCTGGAAAAATATTAAGTATATATTAGGAGGTAGCTGCTTTTGTGGACATAAACCAATAGAAAAATGAGGGCATGCTATGTCATTATACCAAGACCGTGCTATTAAAAGGGGGAAAGTTAAAATTTAAACACAATTTCATGAAACCTATTAAAATCCTTAGGCGTTTGGGAGGTAGAGTAGGCCAGGATTTATTATTATTATTTAAATGAATAAAAATTTGAAGTTTCTCTGTGCAGTGGGAATTCTAGTTTTTAGCTAAGTTTAACGAGGAGATCTGGATTCTCTTCCAGTTTCATCACTTTTACATCCTGTTTAATGTCCCGCTTTCCCTCTGTCTAAGATCAGGATAATATCTCACTGTCTTACTAGCACAGTGAGACACTTACTAGGACAGTGAGATATTTTACTAGGTCAGTGAGCAATTATTTAAGTGTGACAAATTAAGCTCTGTAAGTACTTTGAACTTCTCATGTGGAAGCTCCTATTGAAATATGGGCATTGTTTTTCTGAGCAGGTGGGACAGTAGAAGACTGGTTGAATTTTGAAGCTCTTTAGCGAGGAAAACTTGTTCTTAACAACACCTTTACTATCGGCTACTAGTTATAAAACTTGGAACAACAGCCGTAATATGGATTTGCTGTAGGACTCATGACTTTAAGGGTGTATCAAGTGATTCCAGCCTTCTGTTCTTGCTGTGTTTATAGTCTCAGAAATAATGGCCTCTGTATTGTTTCCCTAAAGTCTATATTAGAACAAAGTGTAATAACATCAGTGCTCAATTCAGAAGGTGGTAAGGCATCAGTGCCTGCAGCATTATTCACAGCATGAACACTATATCTACTGCTGACTAGATGCTACTATATCACCAAGTGACAGCAAACTTGCCTGACTACAGTTGATCTGAAACAGCTCTCTGAGCAGAGTCCAACAGGAAAGAAGAAAATTGTGGTTTGTGATTAATGTTAATCCAGTTTTGGTTAATGATGATCTATATAACTAGATGCTGTATGTGTTACTTTTAGGAGATCAAATATTTTCTCACCTTTATACGGCTTCAAGTGTTTTGAAGAAGTATAAGAAGATGTGATTACAGAATCTTTTCAACACAGCTCCCAAAAGAGCTTTTTGCATAGATAACTGATATAATCCAAAGGAGATACATGCAGTCAAGGATGCAATAAGATCCTTAGCCAAATACGAAGGCTGAGGCCTACTACAGTTAACATAAACACTGTTTTATGATAAGCTGATTCTTGATCTTTCGCAGTTTGTCCCTTTGAAATATCATAAGGCATCTGAGATTTGCTCCCAATGAAATCAGTAGAGTCTGCCATCGATTTGCATGGGATCAGAGCAGGCACACGTCGTAATGCGTGTTTCATTCTGCTTCTGAAAGTAGTTCTTCTAAAGCAAAGAGTATAGTTGCCTTCCCTATCTGTATGTCCCTGCAGCCCCAAAGCCTCAACAATTGTTAGAGGAGGAATTGGAGACTGGGTTTAGCACAACGACCTCAGGAAGTTTACTGGTAACTATTACGTTTTTGGCTTTTTTCAGGGTAATTAATTCTCATTGTTACTGTGAGAACTATCTGTCCCTTTACAGCAATGCAATCTGCTTAAAATCATGTGTGATTCCTCCCTATCATTCCAGCATCTATCAAAACTTCTTTTGAATCCATATATTTACTTTTTTTTGGCCCATGAACACAGATGCACTATTTTCTAAAACATATTTTTAGGGTTTAGTTTCCAAGGTGACAAGAAGGTATGTGCTCCTGATTCCTAGTTTAGTTCCTCAGTTGATGGGTGCCTTCAGCTAAGCTGATAAGAAACAAGTATTGGACCATGTAGAACCCAGTCTCTTTCCAGCCTTGTTTGTACATTGGGGATATGGTGGAATCAAATCTAAATGATACAGGCCAAACCAATTCATGACTGAAGTCCATCAAAATGACTTAAAACCTTGGACCCACAGGATATGACATTGGATGCTCTTTGGCATGCATGGGGAATTAGGGAGCTGTTACGGAGAATTACAAGAAACAGCTGGAGGAGCTATAGGAATGTCTTCTTTCTTATGTAAGTTAATTGAATGAGGTTGTAGGAACCTTTTTCTTCTGTAGAAAAAACAAATACTCTAAAAAATGACATTTCTAATTTTCTTCAGTAAGAAGCAATTGCTTCTGTGTGTGTGTGTCCCAGTAGTCCCAAAGTCTCTATAGACAGCCAGAAGATTTATATTTGAGTGAAAGCCACTGCATCACACACAGGAGCTTGCGAAAGTACAGTAAACATCCTTCAAACAAATTCTCATGTGCCCTGACTGCAAAGTAAATGAAAAGCAATACACAGGGTTGGAAAGAAACCACATTTCTAGGTTGGTTTCAATAGACTCTTAGTTTTCCCAGTGTATTAGTACTCACTCCGAGTCTGCTGCATCCTGCTTTCTCCCCCACAACGCAGCTGAACTGCACTTTGTCTACCACTGTGACGTTTTATGGAAAACCAACATATCAAGAAGGTTTGTCTTTAAAACGGTAAAAATAATAACTGTTGGTACTTGTGTGGGGTCTGGTTAATTTAATCTCTTAAAATGTAGTCAATAGATACATAAAGAATAACAGTTTTTTCCTCATGCTAAAGAAGCAGGAAAGAAAGTAGATTAAAGCAGAGTCCAGGGTTAGTTTAAATACCCTGAGCCATACTGTGCCATTGATTTTTGAACAGAAATCCCCATTGAGCTCAGTGGGGATTTCTGCTTAAAAATCAATGGTGCAAAATGACGCCCTCAGATTAAGATACAAAGATGGAAGATGAGGCATAATTGATGCATTCTTGTTGGGATAGGTTTCCCCTATAGAGGGAGTCACTGCTCTTTTCATTAAAGAATAAATAGTAAAACCTGGAGGAATTTTCATGCAAGAGGACGGTTATGCTAACGTTATTCTTATTGCAAATCTTAACCATATATTAGATTTCACCAGTTTCACTAAAACCAGCACAGACACATATTAAATATTTTATTTTATTTTATTTTCAGATTTTAAGTAATGTGAAGAATCTCTATCAGGAACTAGAGCGTACTGCTTGGGCAGAGGGAGGCATAAGACTATGGTACATGCTGTAGTACTCTACACATCTAATAGAGGAACAAAACTAAGACTTTTTCTGTGGTGTTTTCTCCACTATGAGTCATTTCATACCCATTAGTTAATATATATCAGAGTCTGTAAGAAGAAGCAATTACTTGGCCTTATGTCCCAGATGAGGAAATAAAGCACGGCATTGCTGCGTGACTTGGCTGCGTTCATTCAGGAAAGGGACGGCAGTGGTGGTGGCTGAAAACTGCATCCCCTTCTCCGGAGGCAGAGTTACAAAATCTGCTGTCTTCTCCTTGAAGAAATGCATGGCTGTTTTTTAAGAGGGCACATTTCATGTAAGGAATAAAAGCGGCCACAGAATACATTTTAGGAAAAGCTAATTGCAGCTATTATTGTTAAAAATGTGGATTAGATGATGAAAGGCCTTTCTGAAAATTCTACAATGGAAGAGGGAAACGGAGGATGTCTTTGAAGAAAAAAGTTCCTGCAAATGGTTGTCAAGCCATGAGATAAAAGCAGACTGTAGAATTCCAGATAGAATTCTTATGACTTTTGCCTATTCTTATCTGATTGTGATTAAGGTAACAGGAAGCAATGGTGCTTTGAATTATTGCTGTAATTCATCTTATTGGTCCATAGCGCAAACAAAATTTTGGTGACTTTTATTGCCATTGCAAAAAGCAGTTCTGGGCGTTACTTAGAAAAGAAATCTATTCTGATATTGCAAAGAAAAAAAAAGCTTACAGATGCTGAGACAAATTTTGACTTGAGGCTTGTCCTGAAGAAACAGATAGTGTAATCTAAATACTCTTGACTTAAAAAAAACCAAACCAAACCATCATTTTCCTGAAAAGAAATTCAGACAAATTTGATGGGAGTCGTGCAGTTGTTATAATCTAGTGATGGGCACTTTGAGACCTAACTTCACTGATTCTTGCATAGCCTAATCAGATCCGTTCAGGATTTATTTCCATTAGAAATGTCAATCTTTTTTTCTTAAAAGAAAACATCTCACATAAAAAAGTGGCTTTTTGTCTCTGGCGTCTGCAACTTGAATATAAAAATTTTTGTTTCCTGAAAAAAATAGTGGAAAGAAAACAATCTTCGTTTAAAACAAAAAAGTAGGTATAGGCAAAATGAAGGTTTTGTTTTTTTTCTTTCAGTCTATCCATACTCTAATGCTTCAAAGCATGTGTAGGGTGCATATGTTGTTTAATTTATTAACACTAATGAATGCATATCTAAGATACATTTTTGCTGTGAGGGCATATCGGTGTTTCAAATTAGTAGTTTTGTCTGAGGTATGACTGTACTGCAGGGAGAAGTTTTTCTCTTCTTTGGCTGTATGGTTTTGTTTACGCAGTGTCCTGTGTTTTGTATAAATTGTTTTTAAGTGGCGATCGAAGAGGAACTTATTCAATGGGAAAAAATGGCTTCTTAACTATGCTTTTGGCATTGGCTCTGATGCATCCCAGTCCAGCCTAAGTGAGGCGGCTATTATTTGGCAGGTCTGCGTACAGCTCAGCAGCGCCTGATGCAGCTGTGCCCGTTTGGCACACAGGTTTTTAATTTTGCAATTGGTAGCTGGCCAATAATAACCAGTTCTGTGCGCTTTCTTGCAAATGGGTGGGGAAGGAGTGACCCATGGTTGCTGTATATGCAAGGAAGGAGCAACGATTCTAGAGCTGTAGCCATATTCATCCCACTGATGGCCTTCAGGATTATAGTGGGGGAGGAGATACGTAGTCTGGGAATAGGCAGGTGTAAGGGTTGGAATATATGCCTGATTTTTTTTAATTCTTCAGGTAAAGGGTTGCATTGTTTCTTCAGCTTTTAGCATCTGACTGAAGAAACTGCACGATATGATAGTATGTACGTGGGGTTTTTTAAGCGTCATAGCTTTTTCTAAGGTCCTTCAAAACACTAATAGTTTTTCAGACAGTTTCCTTATGAAATTGGACAAAATGTCAAGAACAGAGGACCTGTGTTCTGTAGGAAGTATTGGAGAAGAATCTGAAGAGTGGCAAGGCTATATTGTGATCTTATCTAAACACCACATTCTGAATCTGGTGATTAGGACTATGTAAGTCTGTGTTGGTGGCCGCTTCTGTCCAGAACAGATCTCTACCCCTGTGTTATAGCCATTATTGTATTTTTTTTCTGGGCTTCTGCAGGCAACATATTCTCCAGTGGCTGTTCATCCTCTGAATAAAGCTGTCTCTTCATCTTACTGAATATCTCAGCCATTCATCATTAGAATCATAGAATCATAGAATTGCTGAGGTTGGAAGGGACCTTCAAGATCATCAAGTCCAACCTTTAACCTACCCTGACAAAAGCCACTTCTAAACCATGTCCCTAAGTGCCCCATCTACCCTTTTTTTAAACACCTCCAGGGATGGTGAATCCACCACCTCCCTGGGCAGCCTATTCCAATGTTTAATAACCCTTTCAGTGAAAAAATGTTTCCTAATGTCCAATCTAAACCTCCCCTGACATAACTTGAACCCGTTTCCTCTCGTCCTATCACTTGTCACCAGGGAGAAGAGGTCAGCCCCCATCTCTCTACAGCCTCCTTTCAGGTAGTTGTAGAGAGCGAGGAGGTCTCCCCTCAGCCTCCTCTTCTCCAGGCTAAACAACCCCAGCTACCTCGGTCATTCTTCATAAGGTTTGTCCTCCAGACCCCTCACCAGCTTTGTAGCCCTTCTCTGGACACGCTCCAACACCTCAATGTCCCTCTTGTAGCGAGAGGCCCAAAACTGAACGCAGTACTCGAGGTGGGGCCTCACCAGTGCCGAGTACAGGGGGATGATCACTTCCCTAGTCCGGCTCACCACACTATTCCTGATACAGGCTAGGATGCTGTTGGCCTTCTTGGCCACCTGGGCACACTGCTGGCTCATATTCAGCCGGCTGTCAACCAACACCCCCAGGTCCTTTTCTGCCGGGCTGCTTTCGAGCCACTCTGCCCCAATCCTGTAGCGCTGTATGGGGTTGTTGTGACCCAAGTGCAGGACCCGGCACTTGGCCTTGTTGAACCTCATACCATTGGTCTCAGCCCATCGGTCCAGCCTGTCCAGATCCCTCTGCAGAGCCAACCTACCCTCAAGCAGATCAACACGCCCGCCCAGTTTAGTGTCATCTGCGAACTTACTGAGGGTGCATTCGATCCCTTCATCCAGATCATTGATAAAGATATTAGAGAGAACCGGCCCCAGCACCGAGCCCTGGGGGACACCACTTGTGACCGGACACCAACTGGATTTAACTCCGTTTACCACCGCTCTCTGGGCACGGCCATCCAGCCAGTTTTTTACCCAGCAAAGAGTACACCTGTCCAGGCCATGAGCAGCCAGTTTCTCCAGGAGAATGCTGTGGGAAACAGTGTCAAAAGCTTTGCAAAAATCCAAGTAGATAACATCCACAGCTTGTCCCTCATCCACTAAGTGGCTCACCTTATCATAGAAGGATATTAGGTTTGATAGGCATGACCTGCCCTTCACAAACCCATGCTGACTGGGCCTGATCACCCTGTTCTCCTGCACGTGCCGTGTAATGGCACTGAGGAGGATCTGTTCCATGACCTTCCCAGGCACCGAGGTCAGACTGACTGGCCTGTAGTTCCCCGGATCCTCCTTCCGGCCCTTCTTGTGGATGGGTGTCACATTTGCTAACCTCCAGTCAGCTGGGACCTCCCCGGTTGTCCAGGACTGCTCATAAATGATGCAAAGTGGCCTGGCGAGCACTTCCGCCAGCTCTTTCAATACCCTTGGGTGGATCCCATCCGGCATTACTAACAGAACTATGCACAATGAGAAAGTAAAAAAGTAAAAGCTTACTTATGTAAGGGATAATGAGTGGTTGTTTCCTCTCAGATGAGATGTGATGACTTGAAGCATGTGTCTGAGACTGCCTCCTTCCAAATGTGAGGGTCGACGGCCAGCATGTGCCAGAAGAAGGGGCACAACCATGTTGTGGCACAAAATCTGCATCAAGAAACTTGATGAGTCATCTGTAAGAGGCAAAGAGTCAAAAATCTAGGGATCTGGATACTCCATCTGTCAGCTGCAGTTTGTCTGTTAGAGAAAGACATATATCCTTTATGTTTTGGGCATTGAGCACTGATTAACTTTTTTTTGCTTTTTATTGCTGTCCTCAAGCATGGATTAATGTTTGAAGGTGCAGCGTCTTTTCTAAGCCTTTGTTTTATTGGAAAGAAAAGTTCCTCTAGTGACTTCACTCTGCTCATGTTCCTTTTCGTAGCCTTGCTGATGCTCATAAAAAGACCTGAAGCTGTGAAAATGCTGTTTTTAAAGTTAATTCCATTCTGAGCCATCATGTCTTTTCAGGCTCCTTGGCACTTGAGCCCCAGGTCACAGTGCAGAGATAAAAAATATGTATGTTCATAATTAGCTTATAAATAATGCAGTGTTCTCATTCAGACTTCATCCTTTCAACATGCCCATGGATTATTGTTCTCTGTGCAGTTTAAATTTCTGAGCACTCTATGGCTCAATTTTTCTACAACTTGGTAGGTTAATTCTCTATTACAAAACACTCAAAGCCCAAAGAATGCAGTGGTGGGGAGTCTGGCTAGACATCATGTTTGGTTTTCATTTGTTTTTCTGTCAAGAATGTAACAAATAAATGGTACGGTATTTGTCTTCAGGTATGAGTTTGTATAGCTGGAGTCTGAACTGTTGATGCAATAAGACTTGTGCTTCTCTCTAATCTCAAAGGTTTTATACCATAAATAGAACTAGATTGAGCTTGTTTGAGGCTGAGATGCGCTAATAGGTAGTTTAATAGAATAAAGAGCATGAAAGGGCTACAGAGTTCACATGAAATATTTGGACATAAAAATGAAAGCATCCTTCTTCCCTGCAGTTTCTTGGTAAACAACCTCCAGTGCCTCTTAAAAAACCTGAAAGATTAGTGCATTTGAGGGGAAAAGAAAACAAACCCACAACATTTATTAAAGAAATACCTTTTCTTCAACAGATATTTGCTACTCAGATTTAACAACCCAGAATATTTTTAATGTGTACTGGCAATTTGCACAGGAAAAGAGAGGGTACATGAGAAAATTTGCCCTAATTACCAGTCTGCTAATATTTTTGTTGAATAGGTGCTGCTATTGCTCAGTGAGCATGGATCATGCTGTCATTTTCAGTGGGGATTTCTATGGCAAAAGGGCAGAGGGTCAGAAAAACTCCCTGATGAAACACCTGGAGTTTTTTATTATGCACCCTCCCAAATGCAAAGTGGTTAGAGGAAGAGAGGAAAAAAGAAGAAATGTGCTATCAAAAGCAAGAACTTGAAATCTCTCCCTCTGTCTCCATTCCTCAACACCTCCCACATAACTCAGCAGTGGCCTGGTTCCCCTGGACCCGAGCATCACCCACACGCAGAAGCCATGCTGTAAACACAGGAGCCTTCCTCATGCTCTGGTGTAATTACAGAACTGATAACTACCACTGATAGGAAACTGAAAACTAGCAACACTTAAGTGCCTTTTCTTTTCCTTTTCATAGATAAAAAGGTGTGAGATCTAATCTAGAATAGGAATACCACTGCAGCATCAGACCATTACTGAACTTTGAAGAGTTACAGAGAATGAGTGCGGTATTGGAAGACCGGGAAAGAAGAAATGTAAGACTTATTAAAATGAAAGGGAGGGACAGGGAAAGAAGCCCATAACCAATATTCTAGTCCTGTTTTATAAGTATATGAAATAGAACAAATGGTGAAAAACTGTTTGGATAAGACAACCATAGAATAGTTACCAAGGAATAATTCATGATCAAAATTAATACTGGTTGAAATCCCATCTCACACTGCCTTGGTTTGGTTTTACTAAGTAAAATGTAATGAATAATGGTGCTATGAAAGACCTGAGAATGGAATAAGGACTGACTTTGTAAGATTTGCTGGAAGGAAACAAAAGTATGGAAGGAATAGCCAATGTTTTGCTGGACAGGATTAAAATTAAAAATTATCTTATTCCATTGAAGAAAGAATGGTCTGAAAAGAGAGAAAAAGATAGAATGGAATTCAACAGGGGTAAATGGTGCTGTGTTATGCCTTTTACACAGAGGTAATCAGGAACACATATAAAAGGAGAAGCCACTGATTTAGGAGGAAATTTTTTAATTTTTTAAATTTTATTTTATTTTTTACAAAAAAGCAATGGGATTGTGGTGGTTTATAAACTGCTAAGGAACCAGAGGTCTTGTACTTTTGCAAAAAGGTCAAACACAATTCGGGAATGAGAAGAGCTTATCTAAACCACACATTTTACTAGCCTTGAGTGAAGAGACAGTAGCTATACTACACATATTACAAACCTTCTGCTCTTTTCCAGTTTGGAGACAATAAATATCAAAAAGTATTTGAACCATCAATTATAGAGGGCCTAAAGAGAGACAAGGTTTGTCTAAAAGCATGAAATGTGAAGAAAGATTTAAGAACTTCAGGATTTTTAGGTTGAAGAGGAGTCTGAGAGGGGCGTGATAATAATTACATACATAAAGATTATTGCAAAATGAAAAAGTTTACGGAGGAGTCTGTGGTGACTATAATAAGTAATAGACTTAAATGACAGCAAGAAAGATTCTTTAGAGAGTGCTTTCTAAAGCAAAGATAATAATGTACTGTTTGGGGAGTTCTGAAGTTTCAGTTGTTGGAGTTCTCTAAGAAAAGGATAGGAAAGTGTTTTAGGAATGATAGAAGCATAACTGATACTGCCTTGGGCAGTGCAGTGATCAGTGCTGTGCAGTGACCTCTCAAAGTCTCCCGGAGCTCTGTGTTTTTATGTTTTTATGCAATAGTACGGTGAAAAGAAGTGTTTTAGCCAGAGCAGCTTATCCATTTCTAAAAGACAATCTGCATTGTTCAGAAAGCATGTAACTGTCCCATAGTCCTGCTATCAGAATTACTGGTGAATGGTTCGTTGCACTGATCATCATTGTTTCTGATAAAGCATTTCATCTCAGACTTTCTTTGAATTTATTATTATATGATGAAAGACTAGTTTGTGGCGTAATTCCCAGATTAGACAGCACTCAGTAGTGAAATTCCTTGAATGTGTGAGTGACACTAACGTATTTGCTGTTTTGGTGTAAATATTCATAGAGAGATTTTTTTGCATTATCTAGTCTGTACACAGAGTATATTGTGGTTTTGAGGAGATTTCATAGGGATAAACAAAGACTGAATGCTCATGCAGTAGTAAGTGATGGTGAATGAGAAATGGCAACCTTCCACAGTCTTTCGTTTAATAGAAAATACTTTTTAAAAAGTTCTCCATTGTTTTAAATGATTTGGGGGGCCTGTTAAAATTTTTTTAATCTTTTAAGTGACCAACTGCAAACATAAGACAAAAAGTTTCTGTTATTTCACAAGGAGGATTCATTCATTAATGAAATCGACAAAATAGATTAAAGTAAATGCAAATACTAAGTTATTCAATTGTACAGGGAAACATTCAAAGCAGATGGAACTCCTAGTTACGGTATGGCCATTATATATTATATGACACTGCTTTAGATTGCATTGTGGACAGGGTGTAGACCTTTCAGTCACTTGCTCTTTCTGTCCAGGAGTTCATTGCACTTGTATTTGAATTGAGGTTAAGGTTGTGTGTGCATTCCTAGGAATTCCAGATTTTGGTTTGAAATATCATAAGCAGTGAAAATCAAAACTAAACATCTCAGTAGACTCTGATTTAAACCTCTCATCTTTAGACGCATCAGATGATCAGGGAGCTTTTGGTGGCATAATGTAGTTAGAGTTTGTGGGTTTTTTTTTTCCTTGCTAATTATGATGTATGCCTTGCTGCTTTTATGGGGGAAAAATCCCTACTGGTAGACTTGTAGGCTATTTCACATCAGTATGGAGATGGCACTGTGCTCCTTATGTGCCCAATAGACCAAAGGTCAAATGTCGAACTCTACCCAGCTGCACGACTGCTTCCCCTGGCTGAGATGGACCGATCATTTCACAGGATGCTTAGTTTAGATAGAGTTAAGAACAGTGGCATTAGGGTGAAAAAAATAATAACAAAGCAATACTGGTTAGCTTTTGTGAGTAGCAAATGCGAAATAACATTCTGATTATTCAGTAGGACCAGTTGTTCCCTGAGTACCCAGACCCCTGAGCTAGAAGACAGGGATGGGGAGCAGAATGAAGCCCCTGTAATCCAAAGGGAAATGGTGAGGGACCTGCTTCAGCACCTGGAGGTGCACAAATCTATGGGGCCGGATGGGATCCACCCAAGGGTATTGAAAGAGCTGGCGGAAGTGCTCGCCAGGCCACTTTGCATCATTTATGAGCAGTCCTGGACAACCGGGGAGGTCCCAGCTGACTGGAGGTTAGCAAATGTGACACCCATCCACAAGAAGGGCCGGAAGGAGGATCCGGGGAACTACAGGCCAGTCAGTCTGACCTCGGTGCCTGGGAAGGTCATGGAACAGATCCTCCTCAGTGCCATTACACGGCACGTGCAGGAGAACAGGGTGATCAGGCCCAGTCAGCATGGGTTTGTGAAGGGCAGGTCATGCCTATCAAACCTAATATCCTTCTATGATAAGGTGAGCCACTTAGTGGATGAGGGACAAGCTGTGGATGTTATCTACTTGGATTTTTGCAAAGCTTTTGACACTGTTTCCCACAGCATTCTCCTGGAGAAACTGGCTGCTCATGGCCTGGACAGGTGTACTCTTTGCTGGGTAAAAAACTGGCTGGATGGCCGTGCCCAGAGAGCGGTGGTAAACGGAGTTAAATCCAGTTGGTGTCCGGTCACAAGTGGTGTCCCCCAGGGCTCGGTGCTGGGGCCGGTTCTCTCTAATATCTTTATCAATGATCTGGATGAAGGGATCGAATGCACCCTCAGTAAGTTCGCAGATGACACTAAACTGGGCGGGCGTGTTGATCTGCTTGAGGGTAGGTTGGCTCTGCAGAGGGATCTGGACAGGCTGGACCGATGGGCTGAGACCAATGGTATGAGGTTCAACAAGGCCAAGTGCCGGGTCCTGCACTTGGGTCACAACAACCCCATACAGCGCTACAGGATTGGGGCAGAGTGGCTCGAAAGCAGCCCGGCAGAAAAGGACCTGGGGGTGTTGGTTGACAGCCGGCTGAATATGAGCCAGCAGTGTGCCCAGGTGGCCAAGAAGGCCAACAGCATCCTAGCCTGTATCAGGAATAGTGTGGTGAGCCGGACTAGGGAAGTGATCATCCCCCTGTACTCGGCACTGGTGAGGCCCCACCTCGAGTACTGCGTTCAGTTTTGGGCCTCTCGCTACAAGAGGGACATTGAGGTGTTGGAGCGTGTCCAGAGAAGGGCTACAAAGCTGGTGAGGGGTCTGGAGGACAAACCTTATGAAGAATGACCGAGGTAGCTGGGGTTGTTTAGCCTGGAGAAGAGGAGGCTGAGGGGAGACCTCCTCGCTCTCTACAACTACCTGAAAGGAGGCTGTAGAGAGATGGGGGCTGACCTCTTCTCCCTGGTGACAAGTGATAGGACGAGAGGAAACGGGTTCAAGTTATGTCAGGGGAGGTTTAGATTGGACATTAGGAAACATTTTTTCACTGAAAGGGTTATTAAACATTGGAATAGGCTGCCCAGGGAGGTGGTGGATTCACCATCCCTGGAGGTGTTTAAAAAAAGGGTAGATGGGGCACTTAGGGACATGGTTTAGAAGTGGCTTTTGTCAGGGTAGGTTAAAGGTTGGACTTGATGATCTTGAAGGTCCCTTCCAACCTCAGCAATTCTATGATTCTATGATTCTATGATTCTATTCTATGATTCTCTAAGATGATATTTTGCTGTTGAGTTCTTTGATCTGCCTTGTTTTCTTAATTGCACTTTTTTATTTCTGAAAGGGCTTTCACAGACAGAAACCTCCATAGGAAGTTTATTTTCTTGGGCTATCCTCGAAGGCCCTTTTGTCAATTTATTATCACAATAACAAGATATGCGCATACAGTAAATCAATGTAGGTTAACTTTTTAATAGGAAAGGCATTCTGCATTTCTGGTATCAGTCTGTTTCTTCTTTCAATTATAATGTCTCTCACTGGGCTAAGCATTTGTCTGGTAGGTGTGTCTATTGGCGACAACTTAATATTCAAAGGTCAAGCTGCAAAGATCTGGCCAGTGTGATGGTATCTTTGCTCTTTAATAATCAGATGGGATGTCTGTGATGTCTTGAAGTGCTTCTTCTAGGTGGCAGTGTTCCACTGCAGTGGTTAATTGCCTGTTAGCTTCTTGGATCAATGTAAAAGAGAGATGTGAAGATTTTTCCAAAGTCTGTTTTCTTTTTTACTCCCAACACAGCTCTATTTGAGCCCTTTCCTCTGATTTATCCAAGAATAACCTGAGTCTGTGAGAGGAAACTTCAATACTCAATTTAGGTAGCTGCCTAGGAGTCTTTTCCCTCGGGGTGGGTGGAGGAAAGGGGGAAATTTTGCCTTCTCTACACCAGAGGCTGATGATTGTTCACTATATAGGGTCACTAAGAAAAGGTTCTATATTGTCTCAGCTGCCTCAAGGTGCCTGGGTGGTGTGCCTCCAGTGGGGTCAGTGATTCTACACAATTCTTAAGCTTTCTCCCATGGGCAGCTGAATTAGTTACTGATGCATTCTGCAAATGTTTTGCAGCTAATAGAACCGATGTAGACCTGCTTCCCTGCCCGCTCATTACTGCATTTTTTCTTGATTCCTCTCTGCTTTCCCTCAGATACCAAATGGTTCCATGTGCAGCTACAGAGTCTCCATTTGTTTGGAGCTGAGATAAGCATGCTTACTTGCAGGACTTTTAGAACAAGCTTAACTAAACCATCCCTGACCTTCATGGTCATTAAGGAGGTTATGTTTGAATGCTCAGCCACATGCTATAGGAATAATTTGTATGGATGCAAATTTCAGCCACTGTGGGTACAGCATGCAGCTCTGCATGTTGTGTATAGACTATGTCCACTGCTTGTATCTGGGGACATGAATGGACCCATTTTAGGTAGATATCCCCTAAAATGGTGTCAGAAATCTGGACTTGCATACTTCATAGGCCACAAAGCTGGCTTGTTTTGTAATGTACCTCCCTGAGAATGTAGGAACTGTGGGATCCCAACACTTTAAGAATTCTCATCTCTTTAAGTTTTTTTTCTTCTTGATGTGAACTTGAAATAAGAAAAAAAAATAATAGTGAAAGCAGTAAAAAAATATATCCTGGCCTTCCTCTCTTTAAAGATTTTCTTCTGTCACAGTCACAATTCCCAGAAGACTGAGAACCACATACTTCTCACATCAGCTTTCACACTGTTGGTTTTTTTTGGCCACAGTCATGTCATAACATCCAGTGTAAATGTTAACATTGGTTTGGGAGAGTACCAGTAGCTCACAGCTGTTCTACCTCCCTGCAGAACCGAGGAGCTCTGAAGCACAAGAAATGACGCACTGTGATTTGCTAATTTGGCGATTTCTTTCACCACTTCAACGTTATGGGGAAAAGGGTAATCGTTGCCTCACAACACACTTTTCATTTTCCCCTTTTCACTAAGATGCTATGACCAAACTACCAGTCAATACTGTAATAACAGTTCTTACTAGATGCCTTTGAATGCCTTTCCATCCTAAATGACCATATCTTTCCAAATACCTATGACTCAGGGGGGAAGGAAGAATTTAAAGTGAATCCAGTGTATTTACAAGGATGTGCTGTATTTATAACAATAAAGTAACTTTTGGTTATCTTATCGCTGTGAAACTGATCAAGTACTTTCAGCAAAAGACTCCAGACACATCGGCGTACCTATGTGAAAGCTTTTGAAAAATTAAGGCTGATGTGTTGACAGCTGTAATACCACTAGCTTTTAATCCTTGGTCTCTTTTTTTCATTATTAGGGATTCCAGGACATAGGTAGCAGAAGATTAGGTTTATCCACTAACAATATAAAATCCTGTAATCCCTTGAAAGTTTAAAATCTTCCTTGGACTGAAGAAGGAAACACTTTATCAATATGTACAGCTAGTGGCCTGTTTAAAGGATAAAAAGCACATCTCCTAGCATGGGGGAATAAGAATCATTTTATAGTGGTCTAAGGAATTTCAGTTTTGAACCTGTGCCTCAATTAATGGAAAAGGCTTGGGTGAAGCTACTATTCTTTATTTATTTTTTTCTCTCTGTTACGTATTATTTCGATTCAGGGAAACATATGTTTTTTTCCTTATATATTACTTCCCATCCATAGCTTTCTAAGAGCTTTACAAGGGTCAATAAATACTATGTAACCCTTCTGCCAGGCATTGACTGGCTGAAATGGGAGCCTCTGGAGGTCCTTACTAAATAAGAATGCACAAAGGTATAAGGACCATCCAGAAACCTGGGAAATTGAATTTAATTGTCTCAGTGTCGTCTAAGTGACACTTTCTCACTCACAAGTTAATGTGATTGATGAGTTAATCAAATGAGCTTAAGCAAAAGGAACTTCTTTTGGAGTTCTGAAAATGTGAGAACATGTCATGAAGAGCTGCCACAAGACAAACAGGCCAGTCCCAACAGCTCGTAAGCGAGTCGTCAGCTAGTTGCTCTCTCTTTCTTCTCCAGTTGTGGCACACTCACAGATTGTCTCTGAGAGGGGGGCTGAGTTTCTGTGACCTTTAAAAGGCTGGTGAGGGGGGTGGGACCAGACCCTGAATCAGCTGGAGCATGGAGGTAGAGCTAACCTGTGTTCCCTCTTAGAGTGGAGCTCAAACCAGCAGGACTGGTGGGTCTCTAAAACGGTGCTTCATGAGAAATGTGCTGTAATGAGGTAAAAGAACCTCAGATTGGTTGAGCCAGAGGAAAATAAAAGCTGCTTAAACAGCCTTCTTCCTGCCTTCTCTCAGTGAGAGTCCTGGCCTCTGACACTTCGGGGTGATGTCCCACTTTCTGTCCTAAGCTGGAAGGAAGCCTTTTGATGTCTGCCTGTGCTGCACCAAACTCTCCAAGGACCATAGTGGCTCTCTAGGGAAAGTATCTTTCCTTTGCTCCCCTCTGTTTTGGCCATGTCTGCTCTTTAAGGTACCATAGACTTATTTACTGTATTACTTATTTACTGTACCTCCGCCCCCTTCTCCACCTGGCCTGCTCTGTGCTTTAGAAGATCTCACAGAGTTTCTACATACTGAATGTCTCTCTGGGAAGACATTCTACGTCCTTCCTGTCTCTCTCCTTTCTGAAGGGAAAGGAGCAGTCTTAATTGCATGCGCAGTCATTTGAAGGTGACCAAGCAGCCTTCCTCTCAGTGACCAGCATAACCTGTTTTTAATAGAGCACGCAATACTGATACGCTAAACGGCAAATAACCAAGTGAAAGCATAGCACACATCGCAGGAGGCCTCTCCAGACTTTTTGTTATCCTGGTCTTATCCCGGCAGTTAGCCACTGCCTCGTGTTGTTTCTCATCAGCTTTCCCTTCAGTCCCCACCGGATGAGTTTGTTGTTTACTGCTCCCGTTCCTGCTGGCTGTGCACCCTCGTGGCTGCTCCCACTGCCCGCATTCGTTGCTGGGTTCCCCCCCGCTGTTTTCTCTCCGAGCTGCTTCAGTTGTGCTCTCCGCACGGCTCTGCCCATGGCTGCGAGGGCAGCGAGTCTGCCTTCCCACAGCGCTCATCTGCTGATCCACAGCTCGGGTAGCCCCTGAAGGTAGTTCAGTTCTTGCGGAAAGGTGCAGTGTTAAGAGGGAAATGTCCAGAGCCGGAGTTCCTTGTCACAAAGCCGGAGGCTTTCTGGATGGAGGCTTTCTGATAAATCCTGGCACCTTTACCACAGTTTATTTGTCACGAAGTTGCAATATTAAATCCAACTGACTCCTTCCCCTGAAGCACATCTGGCACCACTGAGGTTTTATGCTTTGCACAATGTGATTACAAACAAAATCATTCCTTCAAATTCACAGTGTAGATGTTTCTAATACAAAAGTATCAAAATATGGTATATAAATAGGGAAGGAAAATGTTTCTTTTACTACCGTTCTCTTTTGTTTCTGCTAAAGGCCCCAAAATTTGTGCTATCCACATCCTCCACTGTTTGGACTTGCTTTTCCTGCTAAAATCTTTATCCTGCTTTGAGTCGGAAGTCATTTTGTTCAATGAACATAGTCAGTTAACAGCGAAATACACAAGAGATATCAAATCTTATGAATTTTCAGCATGTCTTTTTAGCTGAGATACTTGGAGGCAGATTTCAGAAGCATTCATCAGTTTAATCCGTATAGTAGAAAAATGTAACTAGCAATCAGTGCTGCAGGGACCCGAGAGCCACACTGTATAAACCAAGAACAATCGGCCATCAACTGTTTTAGAGCGAAATACGGCCCTTTGTGCAGCACAGCTCCGTACCCCACGTGCCCAAAAGCAGCCCCCCCTGCTTATCTGCCTGCTGCTGTTGAAGCGACTTTTATTCTTTATAGAAACCTATTTGTCAGATGAATGTAGTGAAAACGCGCTGATATTCTAATTTAGATCTATTTTTCTATCTGTTTGCTTTATTGACGTTATCCCATATGCTTTATAACCAAGAGATGACCCTATTTATGCAAATGTAGAACACTAACTGAATTAACTGAAGACTAATCTATTTTTTCCTCATTTTTTGGGCGAGTAAGAAAACTTATATATACAACTTGATTAGTGAAAAACCCATCTTAGTTATTGTTTGCTTTTTAAAATGTGATTTCTTATTTTAAAATATAACTTTATGTAACAGTTTCTGAGATGGGCTTCTATGTTAAACGATCAAGCCCAAAAAACTAGTCGTACATTTTCTTAGCTTGCCAATTCCTAAGTAGTAAGACAGCCATTGGGGGCAGGAAAGCCAACGATGTGCAATCCCCTCCATAGAACAATTCCCCTCTTGTTTTCTTATAAAGTTCAAACTGAGATTTTTCAGGAAAGCACGTCAGTCTTAATACCTTCCTATTACAAGCATAGCTTCTAGAATAGAGGGATTAAAGTATTTACTTCAAATCTAGACTCACAGCAGCAATAAATTTATGTGCACATCAAAACTTAATTCTCTTTATTCTTGTGGATAAGCATATAGTTACTTTGCTAAAACAATGCCTCAGGCTCTGAACTTGCTACTGCATTGTGCAAGGTCAAAGGTTTTTTCACTGTAACTTTCTGAGGAATTACGGCTTTGGAGAGAAAAAAACCCTTAAAAATCCTTTATAACTAGACTCCTACAAATATAGGTGACATGTATATACTTTTCTGCCTAAGGATATTCTAAAAGCCTTACAGATTCAGTTGTATTTTTTTTTGTGTATGTATTTATTGTTTAAGGGGCAATAGCTACAGACTGAGGGGTCAGAGAAAATTCAATGTCAGCTTACAAAACAAGTGATAGAATTTGTTTCTGGAATGTGGAAGTTTTAATTTGCATCAGTATTCATTATATGTGTATGTGTGTGTATAGATACACACATGTTTTGTTTTTATGTTAGTCAGAGAAAAAAATTCTTTTGTGGAATTATAACTTAAATGGAAAAGATTGCTGGTGTCCTAACACAAAGTATTGAATTTAGAAGTCAAATTGTTTTCCTCAGAAGTCAGTAATTATTTTTTTTCAAGCCTGGTTAATTTTTGAGACACTTGGAAACGCGATCCCGATTAATACCTGTTGGAGTCAATGGGAGTCTTTCCAGTAACTGCAGTGGGCACTGAAACAATTTCATTTGAATTTCTCTACTTTTCAGCCCATTACTATGTTTTTCAATTTTGTAAGCCAATCCTTCTGAGTTTAGGAAGTGTTACAGTAATAATGAGCTAAGCCTGCAAATGCTTATTTACATATATACCTTCAGACTTGTGAAGAGTTCTGCTGTGTTCTGGGGGTTATCTGTATGCATGAACATCAGCACATGCGATTTTGTTTTGGAGGGATTGGGACCCTAAATACAGAAGTGAATCAGGAGGAAGTTATTTAGCAACTCCCTTGCTTAGTTTTCTTCTCTGAGTTACGGTCCTAATAGCCACTTCAGAAGAAAAATTCTCAGAAAATAACTAGGGAGGAAGGAAAACCACACTGCACATCTAAATAAAGATGAATGCATTTGGACCAAAACTGAAATTTCAGTATGAACCTCCCAAACCTTTTTCCCTGTAAGGCTCGTGCCCCTTCTGTATTTTTAAAGCTTTATAAATGTTATGTCGTTCTACTCTATTTCTTTTAAAAAGAATAAACCATGAGGTACACTCCATAATTCCCTCAAAATAGCACTCTGATTTTAAAAATAGAAGAATATCTTTAGCTATTGCTTCATTTTTTCTGAATCCTCATAAATTAGGAGTCATTGTGAGACTGCAACGTATACTTTGTCTTTACTTTTCTGGGTATGGATACAATACAATTTATTTTTATGTGCTGGCTTTCAGAGAGAAAATCATCACCAGAAGAATGGCTTGAGCAGGACCATGCTACTGAAGATACCTCCAAATATATTGTGCTCTCAAAATCAGTCTTTTCTCCAGTTCTGCCTCTGCCAGTCTGGAAATCATTGGGTTGCGCCACTGATTCTGTCTCTAGAATAAAAGATGTTGAAATTTCTATGGAATAATGTTGTCTTTCTTCATCTTTGTCATTGTAAGTGATACTATAAACTGTACTGCCAAAAACGCTATGCCTTGTATACTGCTTAAAGTTCTGGCAAACTGGTATTTCCGTGTTTTCAGCTGCAGAGGAAACCCTTGCTTGCTTCCATTCCTTAATTGCTTCTTTCTCAACTTGGCATGCATGGTATTATTTTGGTATAGATAGTGTGTGAGATGTGTGTGTGTGTATATATATATATATATGTACACACAAACATGGCCATGCTTACATGTGTATAATCTTTATATATGCAGTTTTCTCGGGAAACTTTGTTTCTCCTCTCAAATTTCCCGTGGTTTAAAACTCACTTATTTTTCCTGTGCCTCTTTTGGGCAAGGAAAGACTCTTGTTACATCTTTGCACACTGGTGTACTGATGTGCTGGGTGGGTAATAACAACAGCAGTCCGTCAGGTCTGTAGTGCACAGACTTGCGTGCCAACTGCCTGCTTCACCGTGTTCAGAAAGCATGAGTCAAGTCCCAGGAAAAAAAAAATAGAATGTTTTTAAATATTATGACACTTCAGAAAAATCATGCATTTGTGGACCTCTTGCGTTGCCTGTTTCTTAAATGGTGCATTTGTGGATCTCTGGCATTGCCTCTGTTTCTTGTGATATTCGCTGTCATGTTTTTGTAGCTGCTTCTTGCAACCAAGAGACTTAGCAACATAGTTGCCCCAGTCATTATTAATGATGGTTGCGGTTATGTTATACTGGTTCCCAATAGTGGAACTATGATGCAAGTATTGCCTACCTCGAACTGAAAATACTGCGTGCCTTCCCCTCCTGGGGCCTGCCTTGTAATGTCCTATAATTGCTAGCCCCTGTTCAGCAAGCACACAAGCATATGCTTCATTTCGTTGTAGCTCTGCTTAAGTGCTCTCTCATTCAAGCTATTACTGCGTCCATTTAAAGGCTTTACTGTATTTTGGTAGCATACGCATTTTCTAGGCGTTTTCCAAACATAGGTGAAAAGGATATATATGGCCTTCAAGCATTTAAGTCATAAGGCCAAGATTCACAGTTTTCATGTAAAAAAATATTCTTGTCTTAGCTCAGTAGAAAAAAGGCAGAGAGATATTTTTTAATTATCTTGCCTTTTTTGTAGTTTATCCTAAGCAAATGTTTGAGCATCTGAGACATTTCTATTTTTGGTGAGTAATAGTGTCGGTCTTTTTTGCTTCATTTGCTTTTCATGTGAGATTCTTGCCAGGCAAGAGCAAAATATTCAGGTCTCATTTACATTGAAAATTACTCTCTCACGGTTTAGGGGAAAAGACAGAGTTGTTTTTTTTCTGACAGGTGTTCTTTTGTTGATGATAGTACATGCAGCTGTAAAGTGATGTTCTATAAGGCTTTTATGCTTTCCATAAGTGCATAGCTAGTCTTTAAAGACTGTAAATGTTAAAGTCCTCTTCTCCAGGAGAAAAAAAAAAAGGGGCTCTGTCTTTGGGGAAGAAAATGACCTGTGATAGCAGAGTACTTTGATTGTGCAAGCTCAAATCCTTGACAGATTCAGTCAAATGAGAAATGTAAGAATCAGCTATAGGTGAATTTTGCAATTTTTTCAGGCTGAGCATCTAAAAATTCAGATGATTATCTGCTACTTCTTGGCCTGTAAGTCTCAAGAGAAAGCTTTAACTGGTTTCACCTCAGCTAGTAATGCAAGAGAATTAGAGTTTCATGTACTTTTTGAAGAGATTTTGATGACGAACTGTGGCCAAAATAATTGAATGTTTTCTAATAGTATTTTGAATCTTGACCTGTTTCAGATTTTGAGTGATGTTTGGTTTGATGGGCTTAAATTTTGAGTTTGGCACATTTATCTGTTCTTTCAGAAAGACAGATGTTTGCATCATTTTTCTTATTCTTAAAACACCATCCTGCCACTGTAGAATTTTTTCTTCAATAGAATTTCCCAAACCAAAAACTCTAGAGAATGAACATATGAAAATTTTTGGTGGTAAGAATGCGTTCAAGTATCTTTTAGGTGATTTTCCAGATGATCGTTACAGCATGCTTCACAGCTTCTGGAGTCCTTGAGGGTGTAGTTTCCTGCTTGTAAGACCTCAATACGAGGAACAAGAAAGTGGGAGAGAAGAAGAATCCCAGTGCACAGAGCTCTTCAGGAAGTTCAGAAGCTCTGGAGAACATTAATTGGCATGCGGATTGATTTTGTTAGTGGGAAAAGTTTGATATTGAGTAACAGAAAATGTCAGGGAGATCTTTGCCAAATGCAAATCCTTTGGGACTGTGAAAACAGGAGAGGAGATAGATCATGAAGCACTATCTTTATTTGTACTTTAAAACTGTGAACTTTTGTCGCTACCTATTGATTGTAGTGCTTTAAGTTCCCCTGTTGTGCTGCCATCAGCTGCTCACTCTTCCTTTATTATCCTGCTTGTCACATAGATTGTTTGATCTCTTCTTGTACTTTTGTCATAAAAGCCACTATGAACCGGCCTGAAGATGTGCAGTGATCTTGCCAGGCTGTGTGCAGATGACAAGGCCAGCTAGCGACAAGCTCACTTGATTTGGTCCCTGTACAATACTATAGAAGTTCAGTGTGGAGAAATTTATTGGATCTTAAAACGCCCGAACAGAGGTGATAAGCAGACAGTTGCATCTGGATCCGTAAGCTGTGAACAAACAAGTTTTACTGGGTTCATTAAACTATCACCTTTATGTCAGTTGAAGAAGTGAAGCTGATATACATTGCTGAAATTAAGAATGGCTAATGATGATGATGAAAAAAATAGAGACTCACCCAATGACTAATCATAGTGATGTGAACTGCTTTGTCCTAGCATGTGAAGGAAAATCTTATACCCCAAACTACAGCCTTTTTTATGACCTTATCTACAATGTATTGTTTTTGAAAAGAAATCATGTTGAAATGGGTCTTATCAGCTACTGCCAGGCTCTACCAACTTCCTTCATCTGTGTTTAAAAAAACCAAAACAAACCAGCAAAAACTGAATTAACTCAGAAGCAAAGGAGACTTTTCTCCTGTAAATCTACTAAAGGGTGGTACAAGGTGCACTTCCAGTGACTTGTAACACCACTCTCTATTTCAGCCATAAACGTCACGTCCTTGCCTGCTGAGCAGCAGCAGGTGTTTTGGACTGTCAGTGCTCTTCAATGCAGAAGCAAAGGACACATGGGGTATGAAATCAGGTTGATCACAGGTGCTAAGGAACCACGGCATTTGTCTTACACAACCTAGTACTTACGGTTTCACTCGACGATCTGTAATGCCTCTTAAGTTACTGACTAGGTCTACATCCTTATTCGTAGACAACCTGTTAAGATCACTCCATACTTGGTATTTTCAGGTTTTGTCTGTGTGTTGTTTGAAACATTTCCACGCTCTCTTGCTACCTAATGTATCCTAAGAAATTATTAATGATCATCTAGTTATAGCAAACTGTTGGGGTTTATGCATTATGTTCTACCCTATCAATATGTTTTATGATATTCATGTTCTATTACTTCCCCTCTCCAGCTGCTACTGTTGAGGAAAGTGATACAGCCACTGCATAAGCCCTTGGGGGAACGCTGCAAAGGACTGAAGCAGCTGTAAAGCGGAGTGGCATCCACAGTGCTCAGGCAGTCTTTCTATGCATGGGTGACAGGCACTTAATAAATAAAGGGTCTTTAGATAAAATCCTAGAATGAACACTGATAGCTAACACATGGTGGTACTAAGGCAGTAAAAAGGATGTGGGTGAATCTAACTGTTGGTTTCCAGTGTTTTCATAACAGACCACAAACCGAGGGTTGTCTGTGAGAGGATTTTACCTGTGGGAAATGCCTTTTTCCACAATTTGTTCCCATTTCAGTGTCGTGTTCAGAAGGATGAAGGGACAGCTTTGTAGGGTCTGATTTGAGGATGGACAAGGCTAGGACACTGATACTCTTGTGTCTGCCTGTCTGTGCCTGACTGTTACTCTGAGACCTGACTGTTGGCCCTTGGGACACTGATATATTTAATTGGATTGTGAAACATGACACAAGTTCATTTTTCAGGCTTTAATCTTGGGGAGTTTCCAATGTGTATGCAGACAGAGCTGTAATTCTCAGTTGTTCCAGGGGCCTAACGGATTCTGAGATCATTAACATTATGTTCTTTACAGCACAGTGTTTGGCCATAAATTATGTTGGTGTGAGCTTGAATAGAACTTTATGAGCTGAATTCTGCTGAGGCTCTCAAACCTTGTGCTGTTACAGTTGTAAGCAAGGATGCAGGAACTAATTAAAAGTAGAAATTCCAACACCAGTGCAATTTTTCAATAGGATCTGGTAGTTCAGTGGAATTAAAGCTCCCTCGAATTACTTTTTGCTATCATTCCGTTCCAAGGCAGTTTAATTTTTTCATATATTATATTTTTATTTCCACTTAATTTTGTTTGTTTGTGAAATGCTTTTAAGTCACATGGATTTCTGGTGATAATAGAGAAATTTGGGCTCTTTGAAAAACAGTCCATTCCTAGTCATGTTTAGTAGTAGTAGTATTTTTCTCCTAAGGATGGAGTCTGATTTCAGATCGTGTTTTTTATAGAGGGTAAGGATTAGTGCCTCTTTATCAGTGTTGGCCTGTGTCCTTCCTCTGTATACTTTATTATAACTGCTAGAAGGTGCTTCTCAAAGACTGAGTTCTGGAGATGTAAAATCAAGCTTCCAAAAGCTGAAGAAAATTGAAATGTCACTAGCTACATGGAGTTTTTGGAGTTAGACTAAGTATTTACCTCTACACAGACCATCCATTCTGATGCCTAGTTTAGAGACTTTCAAAATCAATTCAAAAAATCTTTTCTTTATAGGTTTCATATCCTTTCAATCTCTCTTTTCTTTCTTTTTTTTTTTTTTTTGTTATTACTGAATTGCCATGACCAGAGGAACATTTGTGAAAGACATTGATTTGTCAGCTGCAGTGACTACTGTTCTTCCTTCTTCTGCTGTACCAGGCACCAAATGGGATGCAGAACTTCACGTTTTGCCAGACGCATTAGGCTGTTGTGCTGTTTGTCAGACAATTCCTCATATCTGTAGAACTAGCAACACTCTTCAAAGCCAAATTAGATTTATGTGGAATGGTAGCTGAGCTAGCAGCATTATATACCTCTAAGTGACTACGTTAATTAGCAACCAAAACATAAATAGTAGCATCTCTGCAAAGAGAATACTGGCGTGCTAACTACATCTGTGGCAAATCAAATTAAGAGAAATCCCATTATGTTGCTTGGGATTCTGCTTTCTACTGACGACATGTTTCAATGTTACTGCAGGCCAGTTACTGCAGAGATATTTCATTACCCTAATATGTTTTCTCAGAACAAAGCATGGAGCCATCAGAACTAAACCCAACCCCTAAGAATGCTACTAAGATCGTTATTTACAGTTTAACTAAATGAATGGATTGCCCTTTTTCCTCTCTGTATTGCTCAGGTGAGATGACAGAATCACCAAAGCACATGGTATGTTCATAATTTCAATGCTGTATCTAAATATCTGTGTTTACATGCTGTTATCGTTATAATACCAGTGAGCTCGTTCAAAGACAAATATTTTTCATAGTATTTAGACCTTTGTCTTGCTCTGGGGCTTGTTTTTAGCAGTTTATGAACATTCTCATAGGAACTAAGTCTATGCAGCCATCTATGCATCTCTTGTTTTATAATCTTTCATGGTATTCTGCAAAGAGTAGAGAAACTGTTAAATTTTCAGTCCAGTAAGTGAGATAAAAGCCTGAGAGGGAAGGACACGCACACAAAAAGAAGCACACTTACAAATTTCTTATATACAATAATCTTGAGGTTACGGGGAAATAAAAGCAAACAGAAACATATATTTATGCACCTTTGCTAAACTAGAATAATTATATTTGGTTTGATGGGCAAGATCGGACAATTAAGTTGCATATTTAGCTAGGCTTTGGCACTGATGTTTTCCAACAAGGAATAAGAGCATGATTAGATTTTCAGTATGCAGTATTGCTATTTTAAACATTAAAGATAATGTTGGGGTTTTTTTAATATTCTAAACGCACTAGAAGCAAAATATCCTCAGAGGGACATAAGCTCAGATATCAAGTACTTTGCTTCACTACATTTTACTTACTTCACTACATTTTACTTAGGAAAACCCGAAAATAAATCCTGCTGCTTTTTTGCAGCCCCTTTCCCCTTTTTGTTAAAACTTTACCAATGAAAATGGATCTGATATTTTTATGTAAAAAGGCAAGTAGTATAATTAGGACTCTAGTAAACCAACCATTTTATTTCAAATACTCTAAGTTTGCAAACTGCTGGGGATACCTTCTTCCACAGAACTTCAGTGAAGTTAATGACATATACTTTAGCAATTCCCCTCTGTTCTGATACAGATTTTTAATTATATTCACATGCGTTATCCTGTCTTTTTAATTCTTTCACTTTTAATTTGAAGGAGTGAATTCATAATTGAGAAGAGGAATATATTTATACATGAGAAAGCACAGCCTTTCCACCTTCCTGGTGCGGGCTGTGTGCTGAACCAGCATACTACGTAATCTGTTTTGATTCTGTCACTTCAACCCCAGCATGGAGTCAAAGAGCAACGTTGATAAAATCTATCACCATGTTTCTCCTGCCATCATGTGTGTTATTATATTTATTTACCTTTATTTTGAGGGAATATTTTATTTTCACAAAAGTACTAGCTTGAGAGCACTAAACCCCACAATGCCTGAACAAAACCCCCAGATTTTTGGTGCCAGCTTTCAAGTCTGATTCTGAGGTATTATCTGTTAAGAACAAGGAGGTATAATAGCCAGGAGTCTTTGCCAGCTGCTGCTATGCAGCAATCTCTTAGACAGTTTTCTCTGCTGTGCTGAGTACTGCACAGTACGTGCCATTCAATAGTGTGGTACGTGACCCCGTTGGAAATGAGCTCTTTTCTTATATTGACTGTTTTTTTTTCAGTTCCTATGCCCATTTGATATTTGGCTTTTGCTTAGACTGCTGGAGATAAATAAAAATTGCTGTTACCAACTGTACTGATTATAACAATTTACCATCACCATTCTAAAAATGAAAAAGTGATGAGAACCTGCTGCACCTCTCCAACAACAGCTTTTAGCTTTTGTCAGTGCAGTAGAATAAGTGTGTTCTGCCCCGCTGCATTCATTCTGAAGTGGGGTATGTATACAAGTCCCACTCCCAGGGCAGTTGTGCATTGCAGCCAAGGGGACTAATTTGGTAAGAAATATCCAAGCAACGTGCTTTTGTGCCATAGAATGTGGAACCCTTCCTTTGCAGGAGCAGCAAGCCAGGTTTTGGTTGTGGATGGTAACAGCCGTATGCTACAGAGAGCAGTTCTCTTGGTTACCTTTTAGCTTTTAGGTGGGTATCCTCTGGTCCTGGAAATTTGCTACCATCCAGGTTTGGTAGGTTCCTGTAAAACCTTTGCTATTGAAACGTTCTCTCAGACTGACATCATACTGGTGTGGAAATATTCAGATACTGTTGTCAATGAGCACAGGTGCAAAAAGTAGACTTCCTTTGGGAATGGCAGGCTGCCCTTTTTCTGCCATGATTAGCTGTTGGTCCCAGCAACTCTCTGTCAGGCTTCCTCCTTCCTTTGTATTTAGAAAAGCTTTGTGCCTGCAAGAAGTTATTTCCCCAAACCTCTCAACTGCTTTAACAATTTTACATTTAACTTGATAGAATTTAGGCTTTTTCCATATGCACTTACATATGATTTTTACTTTTTTGATGAATGTTCTTTTACTGCTAATAACTCCCCTTACTCGGCTATTAAAATCTGCTAGCTTAATTTGGTAGTCCTTTCAGCCTTTAATGCCTGATATATATTTATTCTGAGACTCTAATATGATATCTTTAAACAATGTCTGTGCTGTTTGCAAGAATTTTACTTTCGGATGTTCTCATTAATGACCCTTCTCTCTTATATAACTTTTAAAGGGATGAATTGTCACTAATACGTTTGTTGGGTTTTTTTCTTTTGGCTTTTCCATCTGCAAGGATGCTGAATACAGGGGTATTTACTTGTCATTACAGAGCTAATTTCCATAGTTACCTTGTGAACCATGGTCTTTCCCTGATTGTGGCTAAATCAAAAGCTATTTCTTCAAGACTTGCCCCTAATGGATCAGGTCCTTCCTGTCATCAGTACCCCAGGCTCTCTAGACAGATGAAGGCTTCTCTGAACCTTGTTTGCCCCTTATGGAATATTTGAAAAAATTGGCAAAATCCGTGCCTATCCATTCAAATTTTTGGATGGGATGTTTCAAGAGAACGTTCTTAGTCTGTGTGTGCTGAAGGCCGACTAAGAGTTATCCTTATCTCGAAAGACCTGTTAAAATTACATGTAAGCACAACATGCTTGTCTCAGTTGCTTGACTGTTCTTGATGTCGCACACTAACCGAGACACCAGCGCCCTACCCACCACGTGGCCACTGCTAGGCCTGAACCACTCACACTTGCAGCAGGCTGCTGCGAGCTGCACTGCAGCTGGGCTGCACGTCTCCTTGCAGAGCCTACAGAAGACCCTCGCAGAGGGTATAATCTCTGCTTCTGCGTAGTCAGGGTTCTGCCTTTGCCATGAGATCTGGGTGCATGAACGTTCATTGAAGACGCACTCTCCTGGACTGGAGCAGAGGAGGTGTCTCCTCAAAGTACCAAGGGGCTAAGGAGAAGGGAACCAGAAAGGTGAATATATTTAAAACAGATCTGTAATGCTTGCTTACATCAGACAATGTGCACTCTTATGAGGTGTTGCTGTAAGTACTAAAAATTATATTCAACATGATGTATGTGTATATATACGCAGATTCAGAGTAATCAGCCAGGTATCTACAGGAAACCCAATTTCTCGAGACCAGCCACGAGTGCTTTGTAAGTGGCAGGTGTCATAACCTTTGCGCATCTGAACTATGTAAAGGTTAATTATATTCCACTCCACTGCAACTATGGTTACTTTCATGGGACTTTGTGTTTAATGCTGCTCTTTAACTAATATCTCACTGTAGAGACAAATTATATTAATGCAGAACTAAGATTATTCACATCAATTACAGTAAGTTATTATACTTAAAAAGTAGAGCTAGGAAAGATATTTATTAGGAATTATTATGAATATAGTATTTTTGGTTTGCAAATATTTCAATAAATTATCTTTATTTTCTGATAGTGCATTTGTTATTTTGTAGTATTTCCTTGCTTGTCTGGACAGATAATTTTCAGCCTATGGGTTGTGATCAGTATACTTTGACTATTTCTTATTTGCCATTTATCTTTTTTAGCGTTATTTTTACAGATCATTTAGAAGTGTCAAGCTTTCCAACAACTGTTGAATGAAATATTTTTAACAAGTATTTTTTTGGCTATGAGCAAATTATTATGTGTACCCAGCCTTAATTAAGTGTTGTTTAGTATTAATGTTATCCAATCAATTGGACCAAAATCAATGCCTTTAAAATTAACTTTCAAACAGGTTGGGGTTTTTTTGCTACTCTCTCTAAAAATTTTTGCTATACATCTTTAGGGTGGATCAGTCTAAAGAAAATGGTAGATCTCTTAGTCTGATTTCTTAAAGACCTAAACATTTCCTGCTGGTTTTCTGTATTTAATATGAGTTCTTGTTTAAAAAAGGAAGTTGGATGTGCTTTTACAGATCTGGCCTTGTCAATTTAAAGTTGTGCATTATCACCTCTACGTTGAGCTGAGAACATCATGCAGAGCGCACTGTGAATTTCCTTGTTAAAATCCTGTAGTTAGGTGCTGATATTTCCCACTGCCCTTGAAAACCAGATAGTTGTGGTCACAAAACAAGAGGTAGAAAAAATAAGTTCTCCCCTCAAAAGTGCTCTGGTTTGGCAGAATTGAGAGGAGCAGGCTCCTTGCAGATTTAAGTGCTGCACTTTGGTGCTAAAACCTTGAGGGGGGCTTTCCAAGTTAGAAGCTGCTACTTCTACAAGATCGTGAATTAGCACAGGGCAAGAAAACACACAGAATCCAGACCTCTCCCATCACAGGAGGGGTTAAATTTCTGTGTTATATTTCTGCCTTCATAGATGCGTAAGCCTTGTCTTAGCAAAAGCTTAGCAAGGCTATTTCAGAATCCAACTGCTCAGAAACAATCTTACAATTTCCAGCCTAAGTTTTTGTAGTTGAGTTATTCCTATTTCTTGTTGTGCTAGTCTCACCTAGCTTTGTGTCCTTTTGCCTCCCAGTTTCTAAGCTGTTTTGTCATTTCTAATAAAACAGGCACTCCACTGCTCAGGTCTTCCTACTTCCCTGCCTGCGATCCAGTTTATCTTTCTACTTTAAGGGTGCTCAGAATTGTATACATTGTTTCCAGCTCAGATCTTGGTGGTGTCATTAACATTAACTTTAATGATTTCCCATCTTTACTTAAAATTCTTCTGTTCATACATCTGGGATTATAGTTGCCTTTCCCACGGCCAAGGCAGAATGTAGATAATGCTTTACTTCATTTTTCTGTTCCTGTGTCCACTGTCATCAGCTTCAAAGGATGGAGCGCATAGTTTGTCGATTGCTTTGAGATCTTCAGATAAAAGGGAAAATGTGAGGAGAGTTTGTATTACAGCAGGACTTCAGGGCAAAGCACTGGTGTTGCTTTTTTCCAAACAATGCAAATCACTTTTCATCTTAGTTTCTTTTTATTGTAGCAACTGCCTTAAAAAAACAAAACCCTGCCTGTTTGAGAGTGTATTTTAGTGGCACAATATGGAAAATCAGGAAGGCAAAAGAGCACCTACCTGTGGAGATAATAACCATGATCAAAAGGAACTGCGCTTGTAGATAAGGCAGGTGCTATTGTTAAGTGTATCTGTGACTCTGCCTTCCGGAATCTCTATATGCGCTTTTGCTTTAGGAAAGGTTCTCTTTTGGTCTTGGCCACTTCATTGATAATTACCAGACATTCCGTTATGTGATGTGAACTATCAGAGCTCAGTCCTGTGATCACGCTGCTATTACATGTTCACTTGGACACTTAAATTACCA